>NW_026622786.1:20504437-21754437 GCF_023065955.2 Ursus arctos
TAGGTAATGGTTCAAATGAAATCTTGTGTGTGTGGATTTCCAATTTTCCTGCCACCATTTATTGGAAAGACTATCCTTTCCCACTGAGTGGTCTTGGCATCATCCTTGTCAAAGAATTATTTGATGAGGGGCGCGAGGGTGGCAGAGTCAGTTAAGCCTATGACTCCTGGTTTTGACTCAGGTTGTGGGATCGAGCCCTGTATCAGGCTCCATGTTAAGCGAGGAGTCTACTTGGGATTCTCTCTCTCTCCCTTGGCCTCCTGCTCGTACTTGCTCGCTCCCTCTCTCGAATAAATAAAATTAATAAATCTTAAAAAGAAAAGAAAAAGAATCATTTGACCATATATGAGAGGATACATTCCTGGATATTATTCTATTCCATGGATTTATATGCCTATCTTTATGCCAGTATCACAATGTTTTGATTACTGTAGGCTTTTTTTTTTTTTTAAGATTTTATTTATTTATGTGACAGAGAGACAGCCAGAGAGAGAGGGAACACAAGCAGGGGGAGTGGGAGAGGAAGAAGCAGGCTCCCAGCGGAGGAGCCCGATGTGGGACTCGATCCCGGAACGCCGGGATCACGCCCTGAGCCGAAGGCAGACGCTTAACGACTGCGCTACCCAGGCGCCCCTGATTACTGTAGGCTTTTAATAGGTTTGAAACCAGAGGTGAGTCCCCTAGTTTTGTTGTTCTTTCTCAAGATTGTTTTGGCTATTCAGGGTCCCTTGAGATACGAAGTTTAGGATAGAATTTTTTTTTTTTTTTTTTTAGGTCTGTGAGATGTTGATAGAGATTGCATTGAAGCTGTAGATTACTTTGGGTGTACTGACATTTTGATACTACTAAGTATTCTCTCCCAAGAAAACAGTAATGCTTCAATTTATTTATGTCTTTAACATCTTTCAGTAAGGTTTAATAGTTTTCACCGTACACATTTTCCACCTTGTGGTAGATTCCTAAGTATTGTATCCTTTTTCGTGCTATTATAAATGGAATTTTTTCACAATCTCCGTTTCAGATTGTTCATTAGTGTACAGAAATGCAACTGATTTTTGCATGGTGCCTTTGTATCCTATTACTTTGCTGAATTCATTTATTCTGACAAGTTTTTTTTAGTGGAATCTTAACTGCATAGACAGTGACACACAGAGAGTGATAGAGACATGGATGAATAGATGGATCAACTGATCAATTATTCTTTAAAAACCTTCAGAGATTTATCACTCTACCAGGATTTGCTACTTCCTTTACTTTATCTCAAGAAAGTCTTGTTCTTTTATTATGTTACATCCCCACTTACCTTCATTAATTTTTAATGGAACAAAAAATCCATACGTCTACATCAACTTAAAGACATTACAAAGAGAAAAACAGAGAGAGAAAGTAGAAGATTCCTATGAGTTCCATATAATTAAGACTCATACCTTGCATAATTTAAGTTTATTTTATTTTTTGACTTATTAACTGTAGAAGGGCTTTCAAACAGTTGAAGTCACTCAAATGCTATAACTTTGTATGGGAATCGTTAAATCAGCTCTCCCGAACTCTTAGAAACACTTGATGGAAGAAATACACAAATACATGCTGGGAAATTTGGTGTTGATGGCAACAAACATATTTGTTAAGATGCCTCTCTGAATTCTTAGAAATTCCATTGACACATGACAAGACATCATGAGCCTTTAAAAATATAACATGACGATAATCGTAACGAACTTATACTTACATAATTACATGTGATTTTTATGCTTTTCTGAGTTTTTCAAGTTGATTGCTTCTAGCTTTTACCAAAAATTCATGAATTATAGGAAAACACACACACACACACACACACACGGAAAGAAATACACTTGGCTATTTCTCTGAGTATGCGTATTTATTTATTTCAAATTTTACAACTTAGATTCAGCATGAATTGCAATGAACGGATCTTCAGCAGAGTTACTAATGGAAAAATGAGCATTTCCATCCCCAGAAACATAGATTTTGATTCCCGTACAATTGCCGTCAATTTTGTCTCCAGAAATGACATCACAATATGTGCCGGCAGGAAGACCAGTTTGCAAAGTTGAAGATAACGCCCTGTAAAATAAAATTTAAGATTTAACTTGAATTCATCACAATTAAAAGCAAGAATTCAGACTATCTCTAAAAGCTTCACTTTGTGTTGTAGAGCCCTAAGCAGTCAAGGTCTCAGTGAGAAGCAAATGCAGAGACCTCTCCAGTAGATGTGAACAGTTTTCCAAGACTGAAAGTAATCTTACAGTAGACTTAGCGATTCCCTATTCAGCCATGAATATTATCACGAAATTATGGCTGAGGGACTATTAGTGAAGATTTGGGTGAATTGTCACCCTTAGATAAAAGTACTTCCTGTGGTAAACAAATATTTTAAATATGTCCTCATCTAAACTTAAGAAAACACGAATTACTTTCAATCATTTAAATTTGATTATTACTGCGAAAATCTTTTTCACAAGAGGAGAAAGTGAATTTGGGCTGGAGATAAAAATAATCCAGTATTTTTATGAACAAGTGTATGGTTTGAAATATAAAGCTGTCTCATAAATTTATTTTCCTTCCCCCATCCAAAAGACAGAAATTAAAGGACTAGCCATAGCTTCTTTTGGCAAGAAAGAGATATATTTGTTTTCCCTTTTTGTCAGCAAAATATAATGTAGGCTAAAATGAGCTAAGCATGGGTGAAAGTAGGCCTTGGAACTGAGACATTTCAACTGCTTGTGAAGACATCTTGTAAGCCATAGTTCTCTATACTAGGGAATCAATACACTCGAGGCAGACGATGGAAGCATAAGCAAAGGAAAGTAAGAAGAAGTCTCAGAACTAAAACTTGAAAATCTCCCGAGGTGAATCACTGACCAACCGTAAGACACATGTTCTTTATACATATGCTTTGAAAATATATCTACTGGGGCGCCTGGGCGGCATAGCGGTTAAGCGTCTGCCTTCGGCTCAGGGCGTGATCCCGGCGTTCTGGGATTGAGCCCCACATCAGGCTCTTCCGCTATGAGCCTGCTTCTTCCTCTCCCACTCCCCCTGCTTGTGTTCCCTCTCTCGCTGGCTGTCTCTATCTCTGTCGAATAAATAAATAAAATCTTTAAAATATATATATATATATATATATATCTACTATTTGCCAGAGAGACGGGGGAGTGAAAAAAGAAGACCAAAAAACCAGATAGATGAATACTCGCAAAAAAGAGTTAAAAAGACATCAGTATTGAGGCAATATTTTTCCATTATTTAAAAAGGGAAGGGGAGCTGTAAGCCTTGTTCTTCTAGTGATTTCACAACCTTTATATTAACTACTCTGTGTATTTGGGGTGGGGTGTATATGTGAGCCTATATGGGTGCCTCATATCTGCCCATGATAGGCAAGGATGCACATGAAATAACTCTACTTAGAACAGAAAGCCCTTATAAAGAAATCAGAAGAATAGAAGTCATCATCATTTTTCTTCTGATTTCTGTTTTTTTTTCATCCACTGAGCATATAACTATTCAGATATGAAAACAGTAAATGTGCAAGAAGAGAAAGTAGTAAACCAAGAACATATTGGGATACAATGTGATTTCTAATTCATATCTACTTACCAGTCATCATTGTTAAAGACAATGAATCCTCTGTTTCCTCTTCCAAAAGCTACTTGGTTGCTACCGTTATCCCACCAGTTTGTAAAAGGTTGGCCATCAACTACATTACGGAACGCAACCATGTTCCTAAAAATAAAACACCACATAAAATGCTGGTGAATACGTTAGCTGTTTGAAATAAAATGTTAAGAATGTTTATTACTAGAGGACATCTCTAGATAAGAATGCCCACCTTATTTGACGCCATCGATGTTCACATACCCAATCGTTACCACAAGTAGTGTCGGGATTAATAGTAACTTCTTTAATTACCCCATTATTATTTGGTGGCCCAATCCAATCATTAACATCCTTAGGTAAAGAGAAAAAAATTTAAAAAGCTCAGACTTTTTAACATCTCAAGTATTTATCTCTTTCCTCTCCAGTCCACCAAACCCAGTCTGTCTTGTGTCTCTGAGTTCTCTGCAGTTGGAATCTAACTCCCTCAGTATTTTTATAGCCTTTTACCAAGTTCTGCCCATTTTCTCCCCAAGTTTTCATTCTCTAGTACCATATTTTAAAACTGCCTTCCCTTTCTTGAGAAAAAGATATTTTGGATAACACAAAAACTTACTACTCCATTTTGAAAATATCTTGACCAACGGAAGCTTGACATTACTCGTGTAAATCCATATGGATGAGCGAGCATAAATCCAACTCCCATTTTGTACAGTCTAAAGGTTACAAAATGATGTCATCATAGAAGAAAACAATATTTTTAGTGTCGTTAAAAGGTAGGTAGAAAAGGGGGGGCTTTATTTCCTACCTGGCGTCCCAGAATGTAAGAATAGATGCTCCCCCAGCTCCGTGTCCTCGCTGATTGTCATGGTTATCCACAAACACAAGTGCTCGATCAGAAGGCATGAAACCCCATCCTTCTCCCCAGTTCCTATTAAAACACGTATGCACACACAACATGTATTCTTTTCTAATAGCTTTAGGGTAACCTAAGTGTGTCTTTCTTTTGGTATAGCAGGCCCAAATGGAATTCTCTAATTCAATGATTGTTCTATAGGAGTTTTTAAAAAATATCTACAAACTATATATAGATATATTATACACTCCATGTACGTATATATGTATGAATTACTTGTAATACATTCATGGTACAGTTATAAGATTTTTGTTATAAAAAAGTCATTTTAGAGATTTCAGTACATTACAATTTGGATGAAACTTCTGAATGATCAACATACATATGATATTACACAAAATGGAAAACTGGGTTAAAAGTAGGTTTCACTCTTATATTGATATAATATAAATATTCTACTACTTGAAAATAATTAATTGATAATAATATTTGTAAATTCCCATAGCATAGCCATGTTGTAAGTACTTCATAAATGATACAATCATTTTAATACTAATGTAGCCTTCACATATTTTATTGCATACATTAGTTAAATTTAATATAGTTATAGAATACAAAAAGTCTCTAGGGTGTGTTTTGGGTTTCTTGTTATCCTCATGACTGACATTTTAAATAATAAAGATGATAAATTGGAATTTGGGGAAGTACAATCCTTATTACTAGCAATTGAATCCTTAAAAGTTCTAAATAAGTTTCTAAGATAACTCAGATTGGGATAATAAGACTAACACATCTGTGAAATTATTTAAAAGACAAATCATATTTCACTCACTTTAAGTAAGCCATCTTCTCTCCATTCCATCTGCGCAGGACTGTGCCTAGTTTTGCACCATAGTTGAATTCTGTCACACGGCCATTTCCAAAGTACTCCTCGCTTTTAATTGGCTCACCACCCAGATCAATTACCTAGTGGAAATATAGGGAAAATATCATTTTAAATAAGAACTTTAAAGATTTTTCACCAAGTTAACATTATATAAAAAATGGCTTGAAACTATTTATATTGTTTGAAATACCCAAAAAAGATTCTTTTTCTGTGCTAAATTATATGCTACAATATTAAAACTAACATGATAACAAGGTGACCTGTTGTCCTCTGAGAATGTGGACCTAATTTTACTCTTGCACATAAACGATAATAACAATGACTCGCATTTCTATAGCACTTGAGATCTGGTTCACAACAATTCTAAGTGCTTGACAAATATTAACTTACTAACATTTAGACAAAGACATAACTATGATCATATCTCTTTTCTTCACATGAAAAGACAATGTCGCAGAGAGAGGTTAATCAATTTGTCTAAGTGAACACAGCGAATAGTGCTATAGGCAAGATTAAAACTCAGATAGGCTGGCTCAAGAAAACCACTATCATATTATCTGCCTTTTGTAATGGTCTCTGGGGAGACGGTAAATGACACAGATGTTTGTAGCCTAAATAAATTCTCTGCACTTCCATAAAATCTCTTGTGATAAAGAGTTAGATGTTAGAGACTGTCTCAATAAAATAGGGTTCAAGAAAACTCTTCCATATAAATGAGCCAGCCATTAAAGAACAGAAGTTGTATTCATTAAATCTATCACTTATTTTCTAATGAACTAAAAGATCTTATTTCATATACCCATGAAATGTAGATATATACAGGTATTAATGTACCTCCTGGAAAATGAAAGGTTTACTTCCTTCAGAGAACCACTGTGTATTTAGATTATGCAGTTTATCCAAAACGGCCTTGATGTCTCCAGGCCACATGTGCTTAGAAGCATCAATTCTGAACCCCGCTACACCAATGTCGATGAGGCGGTTCATATATTCAGCAATCGTGGAACGCACATAGTCTTTCTCCAGCGCAAGATCAAGAAGACCAACCAGACGACAATCTCGGACCTATTAAGGTAAAAATTTTGTGACTGATACACAAAACATCGCCTCTACCTGATAATCCATTTGATAATGCATTCATTTATTCATTAACAGATATTTCGGTAGTGTCTTCTTTGCATTGGAAACTGGAGATGCTGACATACCTTTGAAACATTTTCTAGTATAAAAATGGAGTATGGAGGAAATAAAGTAGACGAGTTTTTTGACTGGAACAAATTAAATGGGGGAAAATGCTTTAAATCTTGATCTGCGTTTCTTATTTTTTTTTAAGATTTTATTGATTTATTGGACAGAGAGAGACACAGCGAGAGAGGGCACACCAGCAGGGGGTGGGGGAGAGGGAGAAGCAGGCTTTGCTCTGAGCAGGGAACCCAATGCAGGGCTCCATCCCAGGACCCTGGCATCATGACCTGAGACTAAGGCAGATGCTCAACCACTGAGCCACCCAGGCGCCCCTGTGTTTCTTATTTTCAAATAGTCAAACTTGGAATCCTCTTTTCCTAAGGAATCCAGGCCAGTATTTAAAAATGAAGATCAATAAACTACATGTAGATAATTAAACACAGATAGCTCTTTATCCAGATCACTGTGGGTTTTTTCCTTTAATTACCTGATAAGGATCATTATAGCTCTCAATGTCTCCACTTCCAGTTTTACATTTACCATCATTAAAATCCCAACCAGAGTATGGGACTGCTGGAAAATCTCTACTTCCAGGGTTGAAGTAGCTTCCACAAGTACTGCTCGTTCCTGCACTCGCAGCATTCCCACACATATGATTAATGACAGCATCCACATAAATACGGACCTGAAAAACAAAGTTTCTATTTCAGTTGGACTTATAGAGAGGTAGAAATCTATCTAGTATTATTGACTAAAGTTTCTGGTATGTTAATCGCACTCCAAAATAGGTCTTTGTTATTTTTTAACTTATCTTCCTAATAAACCAAAAGGCAAGCGTGAAGGGAAATCAATGTGAACTGAATACCTATCTGCATTCTACCGTCTTGGTAAAATACTTACCTATCTGATAAACTGATAGAACGAAAACTACCATAACTATGAAAAAATGCAAACAGTCTTTTTTGCGGGGAGGTAAGAATCAGCTAAGACAGGAGAGCGTAGTGGTCTTTGAAATTTCCATGCATCCTCCTAAGAAAGAAGCAGCAAGTCTCTATTATCTACTTAGCATCCGAAGGTAAATATTGTCTCTCATGCTCCCCCTCAGAAAGAATATAACGATTTACCATCAAAAACCCCTACGTGAAAGAGGACCCGGAAATGACAGGTGAAGTTACAAGTCACATCAAAATTACAGCAAATATTGCAACTGGCATTTCCAATTCCTAACTAGAAAGGGATTCCCCAGAAATGTGTATAGTTATAGGCCTGAAAGCTGATACTTGCTTTATAAACAAGTTCGGCTTTAAACTGGGACTTAAATTTCTTTAGTAGACAAATAGCACATACACAGGAATTTGCACAGCTGAACATAAGGTAATAACTAAGTGTTAGTTATAGCTTAAGTGTAAAGTGAAATAAAAAATAACCACGGAACACCTTCTGCTCCAAAGGAACGGGAGAGAGGAGAGAGAGATTATTTTCCTGATTATTTCTTAAAGGAAACTTTAATGCACTTACACCAACGTTGTTACATCGAGTCACCATGTTTTTGAATTCATCTTCATTTCCGGATCTTGTGCATAACTTGTAGCTAATTGGTTGGTACCTTTCCCACCAAGGTCTAAAAGGGTTATTAACCACAAGATTTTCATTGGGTGGAGAGATCTACCAATAAAAAATCATAGTAAGTATCAAATTATGGGTTACTTTATATCACTGGATACTCTAGAAACTAACCAATAATCTAAAATAATTTCGGAATCTTTGCATATACAGCTACATCTTTAGCAACAAATGAAAATATTAACAGCATATTGGAAACGTCCTGCTGAAGAAAGCTTATATCAGAAACAAAACATAAAGCTGCCAACAATCCTAAACTTTTTTCTTCCTCGGTAAAATGTTCCAGCTTTACCGATACATATCACAATACCATATACTACAAGGATAGCAAACTGCAATTTCTACTATGAACAATACCCACCTGAACCCCTCCAAATCCTTTTGGAGCTAAGTATCGCTCACATTCAAGAGCAATGTCAACCCAGCGCCACTCGAACAGATGGACGATAGATGTCCGTCCAGGTTTGGTATTTGGGTCATACTGAGCCCAGCAGAACCCAATGACGGAAAGCAATAGAAAGAACTTCATTTTGCTTTGAAGTTGCCAGCATTCTTTCCAGCCACTATTTATCCTCCTGTAAGAAACACATTTTCCTAAGTAAATGTTAACATGAATAAATACGTAGGGCGTAAACTGTTTATTCATAATCAGAAAAGGACTATCAATAGTAATATTAACAGGTGAAGAATATCTATAAACAACCTGCCAGGAAAACAATCTCCATGACCTTTTAGAACTTAATGTTTTCCTTATGGAGGGAATATGAACCTTTTTAAACATCTGGCAGTTTATATGCAAAGAATCCTTAATCGTGTATTATTTAATTAGCATTAGGGTTTATTTCTGAAGTCCTTCACTGATAGAAGGAAAATCACAATCAGAGCCAACGGAATTTTTAGTCAAAACATTGCCTTGACCATCTATTTGCAAACTTTATAGTGTTTCAATTTCAAAAAGGAAAAGGATACTCAATTCAGTTCTATTTTTACACCACCAGTCCTAATTTTTAGTTATTTAAGTTCCTACATTAAGATTTAAGAAACCATTTGGAAGTTGAATGCCCATGAATTGAAGAAACAGACCCTTTTCCCACCTCCATCAAATCATGTGCTTAGTGCAAAGGCGATAGCAGTAGAGTGTTTTGGTTTTTTCTCCTTTTAGCTAAATATCTCCCCTACGCAATAGGACACTAAATTGATGAATTCAATCCCATTTCCGTCTGAATGTAAGTAAAAACCTATAAAAGAGAATACTAGTACAGGTGGGGAAAACGTAATCCATTAACCCGACAAGCATGAACTGAATGCTGCTCTTTGCTAAGCATGTGATGTATTCAGGATACAGTGATGAATAAAACAGGATTCTTACTCTCAAGGAGCTTACATTCTATTGTGGAAAGAAAATATAGGATTGCACAACATCACTGACCATCAGGGAAATACAAATCAAAACTATAATTAGATACCACGTCACACCTATCACAATGGCTAAAATTAACAACACAAGAAACAACAGGTGTTGGCAGAGGCGGAGAAAGGGGAACCCTCTTACACTGTTGGTGGAAATAAAAACAGGTGCAACTACTGTAGGAAAACAGTATGGAGGTTCCTCAAAAAGTTAAAAATAGGACTACCCTATGATCCAGCAACTTCGCTAGTAGGTATTCACCCAAACGATACACAAATACAGATTCAAAGGGGTAAATGAACCCCTTTGCTGATAGCAGCATTATCAACAATAGCCAAACTATGGAAAAAGCCCAAATGTCCATCGACTGATGAATGGATAGAGAAGTACTATATGTGTGTGTGTGTGTGTGTGTGTGTGTGTGTCCATACACACACACAATGTAATGTTAGCCATAAAAAAGAATGAAATCTTGCCATTTGCAACAACGTGGATGGAACTAGAATGGGTTATGCTAAGTGAAATAAGTCAAGCAGAGAAAGACAATTATCATATGGTTTCACTCCTATGTGGAACATAAGGAACAACGTGGAGGACCACAAGGGAAGGGAAGGAAAACTGAATGGGAAGAAATCAGAGAGGGAGACAAAGCATGAGAGACTCTGGACTCAGGAAACAAAAAGGGTTAAAGAAGGGAGGAGGGTGGGGGGATGGGGTAACCCAGTGATGGGTATTAAGGTGGGCACATATTATGATGAGCACTGGGTGTTATATACAACTAATGAATCATTGAACACTACATCAAAAACTAGTGAGGTACTATATGTTGGCTAACTGAACAGAATAAAAAAGAGTAAAAATAAAATAAGATAAAAACAGAAAGAGAGGAAAACCATAAGGGACTATATAGTTAAGAGAACAAACTGAGGGTTGCTGGTGGGGAAGTGGGTGGGGGATGGGCTAGATGGGTGATGGGTTTTCAAGAGAACACTTGTTAGGATGAGCACTGGGTGTTATATGTAAGTGATGAATCACTAAATTCTGCTCCTGAAACCAGTACTACACTATATGTTAATTAAGTTGAATTTAAACAAAAGTTAAAAAAACCTGAAATCTTGCCACTTGTAACAACATGGATGGACCTAGAGTTTATTAAGCTAAGCAAAGTAAGTCAGTCAGAGAAAGACAACTATCATATGATTTCACTCATATGTGGAATTTAAGAACTAAAACAGGTGGCTCAGTCCATTAAGCATCTGCCTTCCATTCAGGTCATGATTCCAGGGTCCAGGGATGGAGTCTTGCATTGGGCTCCCTACTCCACGGGGAGTCTGCTTGTCCCTGTCCCTCTGCCCCTCACCTGTGCTTGTGCTCTCTCCAGCTCTGCACTCTCTCTCTCAAATAAATTAATTAACTAAATCGTTAAAAATAAAATTTAAAAAAAGAAATAAAACAGATGACCATACGGAAGGGGGAAAAAAGAGCAGAGACGGAAACAAACCATAAGAGACTGTTCACATTACAGAGCAAAGTGAGGGTGGAGGGAGGTGGGTGTGGGATGGCCTAGATGGATGATGGGCATTAAGGAGGGCACTTGTCATAATGAGCACTGGGTGTTGTATGTAAGTGATGAACCACTGAATTCTACTCCTGAAACCAATATTGCACTATATGTTCACTAACTAGAATTTATATAAAAATTTAGGAAAAGGAAAAGAAAGGGGAAAAAAAGAAAATATATGAGTAAATAATAATAATAAAACAACTGAAGATGTCAATAAGAACTAGTATGAATTAACAGTAACAAAATGGAAAGTGACTTCGTCATCAAGGTATTTTAAACTGGAGAGTCGGAAGATTTCTCTGTGGAAATGATTTTCAGCTAGGATTAGAAGCAGGCAGTCATGGTGAAGATGAGAGAAAGAGCAATCTAGAGGAAAGGACAACAGATAAAGCCCAAGGAAAGAAAAAACTGAAGTGACATTTAAAAAAAAACAAAAAACAAAAACAATGTAGCTAAACAATGTGTAATGAAGGGAAGGGTAAAATGATGCGAAGTCTATTAGGCCAGAACATGTAGGAGGGACCTTGTAGAATATAATGAGAGAGGCTCTGAGTCTGTAAAAAGCAGACCTAAGAAACTTTGGTATACTTTAAAAGAAAATCAGTCTTGCTGCCATGAAGATATTGGATTATGTGAAGACAAGAGTAGAGGTAAGATCAGCTAGACTTTTAGGTGGTCTAGGAAAGAGGTGAGGGGCTTGGACTAAGGACACGGACAGGATATAATTCAGAGACAGAAAGGCAATAGGTTTATAGACAGATGAGAGCTGAGGAATGAGGGAAAGAAAAAAATTACAGAAAGGTATTTGGTGATACCATTCATTAAGATGAGGAAAAACAAGGAAGTACCAGTTTTAGGGAAGGTTACGTAGAACACTGTGGTCCATAATTATTCCTCTATCAACCCTAATGCTCTCCTTTGTTCCTTCTTCTAACCCACCATGTAAACACAATTTGTCCTACTTTCTTAGTCAGTTCAAGTTGTTAAAACAAGATTATCATCGACTGGGTGGATTAAACAACAAATATTTATTTCTCATAGATCTGGAGGCTGGGAAGCCTGAAATCAAAAGATCGGCAGTTCAGTGTCTGGTGAGAGCCTCCTTCCAGGTCCACAAATAGCCATTTTCTCCTGTATCTTTCTATCGTGGAGAACAGAGAGAGCTCCAGTCTCTTTCTCTTCCTATAAGGACACTGATCCCATCATGGGGCTCCACTCTCATGACTTCATCTAAAACTCATTACTTCTCAGAGGCCCCACAGCCTTATACTATTGCACTGGGAGTTAGGGTTCCAACATGTAAATTTGGGGGGAAACAAGACACAAATGTGCAGGCCCTAAGACTTATCCATCGCAAAACTAAAATTCCCTCATATTTCAGAAGCAATTTCATTGCTCCATGATTTTCCAAGTATTTTCCTTCTTTCTAGGATCACCTTCCAATATCCTTGTGTATCTAGTAATTATTCTTCCTTCCAAATGCAGTTGAACCAACATCTTTTGCAGCTTATCCTGATATTCCCAGGCATAGTTAATAACTCCTCTGTATGATAGCTTTTTAACATATATGACATTATTAAGCTATATTTGATTTATATTGTGAATGTATTATAAATAACTAAGTATTTACATGTCCCGTCATTCTGTACCAAACTTCTTAAAGGTAGACTTCCTATTTAATATTCGTAGAAACTAGCAAAACAAATAGCATAATAGCTTATGTGATCAATAAATTGTTGTAACATAAGACTCTAAACTCCAGGGACAGCTGGGTGGCTCAGTCGGTTAAGCGTCAGCCTTTGTCATGATTCCAAGGTCCTGAGATCAAGTCCCACAATGGGCTCCTTGCTTAGCAGGGAGCCTGCTTCTCCCTTTACCTCTGACCCTCCTCCTGATTGTGCTCTCACTCTCTCTCTCTGTCAAAATAAATAAATAAAATCTTAAAAAAAAAAAAAGACTCTAAATCCAGGCACTGTAGAAGGCATTGGCAAACTTGGGTTACGTCTTCAATGATTTTTCGAAGTAAACAAACACTGTCAGAAATTATATGAATCTAATCTTTGTAAAACTTTTGTACACATGAACGAAATAAAGCCAGACAATCTGAAAAAATTGTCCAGGCTCATACGCTAAATAGAGCCTGTGATTTGATAACAGGTCCTACCACAAATCAACATTCTCTGTAATACACTGATATTCATTATAAAATTCTAGAGGAGTAATGTCCAATATGGTAGCCACAGGCAATATTTGGCTACTGAGATCCTGAAATAGTAGTCTGATCAGAGATGTGCTATAAGTGTAAATTATACTACAAATTTTGAAGAATTAGTTTAAAAAATTAATGTAAAAATAATTTTATGTCGTTTATGTCAAAATAATATTTTGTGATGCATTAGGCTAAATAAAATTAACATAATTGCCCTAGTTTCTTTTGACCTCTTTTTTTTCAAATATTTAATTTATTTATTTCAGACAGAGAGCAAGAGAGAGATAGAGAGAGAGCACGAGCAAGGGGGAGCGGCAGAGGGAGAAGCAGGCTCCCTGCCAAGCAGGTAGCTTGAACGGGGAGCAGGATTCAATCCCAGGACCTTGAGATCATGACCTGAGCCAAAGGCAGACGCTTAATCAATTGAGGTACCAGGCACCCCTTGACCTCTTTTAGTATGGCTGCTAAAAATTTTTAAATTACATATGTGGTTTTCATTATATTTCTACTGGGCAGTATCATTCTAGAGATAATGTTAAGTCAGAGAAAGGACACATCCATACACAAATGCAAGTAACAATGATAAAATGAAGAACATGATTACTAGTTTAAGAAAGATATGAGTAAAGTGCTTCAGGATTTCACTGATAGAAAACATAATTTGTGCTGGATGGGAACAGAGGAAGATACAGTCAATTCGAAGAATAGGTTTGACTTTCAAAGAGATAAGGTGAAATAACTTTTACATAAAGAAAAGGGGGAGGGTGGTAGCTCAGTGGGTTAAGTGTCTGCCTTCAGCTCAGGTCACAATGTCAGGGTCCTGGGATCACACTGCATCAGTTCCCTACTCAGTAGGGAGTCTGCTTCTCCCTCTCCCTCTGCCACCCCACCTCATGCGTGCACTCTCTCTTTCTCTCTCAAATAAATAAATAAAAGCTTTAAAAGAAAAAAATGAAAGAAAGAGAGAGAGAAAGAAAGAGGGAAAGACAGACAGAGAGGAAGAAAGAAAGAAAGAAAGAAAGAAAGAAAGAAAGAAAGAAAGAAAGAAAAGGAGAGGAAGAAAGAAAGAAAAAAAGGAAAGAAAGAGAGAAAGACAGACAGAGAGAAAGAAGAAAAAGAAAGAAAGAAAGAAAGAAAGAAAGAAAGAAAGAAAGAAGAAAGAAAAACAAAGAAAGAAAAAAGAAATGCCACGTAGAGAAATCTATTTGTCCCTACCCATTCCAACCATCTGAGTTGATCTACCATCTAACTGTAGTTGAATGATTATTCCAGGGTTAAACCAGCAAAAGAACCACCTAGTCAACCCATAAAATTGTGAGGCATAATGCGTTATTACTGTTATTCAGCAATAATTAACCAATACAGAAAAGAGAGATGCAATAGATTTGGTGGAGAGCAATTCTACAGGAAATGGTAGCTAATAGGATATAGGGAGAAATGAAAAGGAGGAAACAAAGGGGACTCTGGGATTTAAAGTTTAGTGAATGCAGGTGACAGGGTGACACAGTTGGTTTAACATCCAACTCTTGATTTCAGCTCAGGTCTTAATCTCAGGGTTCTGAGATTGAGCCCCATAAGGGACTCCCTGCTCAGCGCAGAGTCTGCTTCAAAATCTCTCTGCCCCTACACCCCCGTAAAATAATCAAATAAATCTTTAAAAAGCATGAATATCATTAAAGGAATAGAGCTTAGTGAATGAAAGAATGACAACACCATCATCATTCATAGTGCAATCCAGAGGCAGACTTGGTTTAGGGAAACTGAAGAACTAATATCACGATATACTGAGTTTGAGGTATAAACAAACATTAAATATGAAGAGAAAAGTGGAGGGATTTGGACATTTTCAATAAAGTAATGATAGTCTCAGAAATGGCACACAAAATATTTAAGCACAGACATTGACCAATCAGAGCAGATACCATCCATAAACAACTAGTATGGATAGTCAACGATTATGGCTGAATTATCAGTCTTGGAGAGTTGGACGCTTGAGACTTGACAAGATAGCAAGAGAGATGTTGAATCCAAAGTTATAATGTTGGGTAAAGCCCAGCAGTCTATATGTTAGGGCAGGTCAGAGAGAGCATCTAAAGAGGTACCTTTAAAAGAGGAAGTGCTGTTTCATTAGCAGAGAAAGGTTTTCTTTTTCTTTTTTAAAAGATTTTGTCTATTTATTTGACAGAGACAGAGAGAGAGAGAGAGAGAGAGAGCGCACAAGCAAAGAGAGCAGCAGGCAAAGGGAGAGGGAGAGGCAGGCTCCCTGCTCAGATGCCAGGACCCTGGGATCATAACCTGAGCCGAGAGAAGACGCTTAACCAACTGAGCCACCCAGGCACCAGAGAAAGGTTTTCAAAAACAAACAAGAAGGACTAAATTTGCAAGGAAGACAAGAAACTAACTGGATGTAGATGAATATTAGAATGAGAGAAGGAGAGAAGACTGACTAGACAGTGGATGATATGGGGCTGATGGTGATAAAGAGTTGAGAATTAGATAACAGCATAGTTTGAACTTCAGACTGGACTTAAGCTTCCAAATGTTAAGAAAATGACCTTAAGTGTTAGATAAACTGCAGTTTAAATCCTGACCTTGTCATTTATTATCCACATGACCCTGGAAAATAATCTCTTTTTTTTTTTTTTGGAAAATAATCTCTTCAAGTTTATCTATGAACAAGAAAAAGTAATATGTACCTCATAAAGTTGTCACAATGACTGAGTGAATAAACACCAATAAAGCTGTTACCCCCGGTGCATGATACATTAAAAACTCAATATATTTGGTTTCTGTAATGTTGTTATTACTGCTTTGTTATTTTTATTGCTGGTACTATTCAAACTGCTCTAAACTCATGCTCTCTTTCCACTTCCACTTCTAGTCACTTGGACATTCTCTCTTTCCATGCCACTCTTTCCAAATTCTAATAATACTTTCTACTCTCAGAAGTATTTGTTTAACCCCTGCCCCTGCCCAAGAATTGATAGTGGTAAGAAGGAGCCAGCTAAGTTCTCCACCTGCTCTTTTTCCACACTTTCCTTTCTTTTCCTCTCTTGTTGTTTTAACCTCTTTAGAGAGTCTGGGAGATCCCATGATGATTTTGAAATAACTTCTCATCACTGCCACATCAATTAACTCTGAACTGTTTTTAATACTGTTTCACATGTACTTTAGGATGTTATTTAAAAAATAGATAACTGGCAGACATAAACTGAGAAATTTTACTAGCATCCCAGCATAGGTGGATGCATACAATTATACAATAATCTTCTATCAGGGGTCAGTCATTGTCACAGATTTTCTCATTTAATCTGAATTTTCATCTCAATCAATCTAAAGAGCTATAAACTCCATAGCAGAGGCATTAAGACAACTAAAGAGTCTTTATATCTTGTGAAGTAAAATGTGCAAACAAATCCTTGACATCTTTCATATCAATAACAAAACAAAAAAGGGGCACCTGGATGCCTCAGTCAATTAAGCACCTGTCTTTGACTCAGGTCATGATCCTGGGGTCCTGGGGATCAAGCCACATGTCTGGCTCCCTGCTCAGGAGGGAGCCTGCTTCTCCCTCTCCCTCAGTCCCTTACCCCACTGGTGCTCCCTTTCTTTCAAATAAATAAAAAAATATTTAAAAAAAAATAACAAAACAAAACAAAAAAAGAACTTGAAATAGTTGTAATGTCTACTTCCCATTATGGATTTCCTAAAATTGTTCTCCTCAGAGAAGATATTCACAGTTATTAATACTAATATCAATGCTCTGTTGCCCACATCTCATATTGCCTGGATTGCCTTACAAAGAGGAAACTTCTTTCTATTTTAAAGCTTTAAGGGCTACTAGAATATGTCAAGTGAGATGTATTGGGAGTTCCTTAAAAATATAAACTAGGACATTTGCTAATATCCTATCAACAAAGCAATAGTCCTTAAGAAGTATTTATATTTGAAGTGCCAATAAAACATATACAATACAAAAAATACTATCAACTTAGACTTCTCCATAAGTTGGCTAGTTTCTGGTGTTCTCAAGTATTTTTTTTTCTCAATCCATATTGAGATATTTGTTATTTTATTTAATATCCACAATATAAATGACATCATAGGGGAAAGGCTCTAGAATAAATCCAGGACTTCTCTTAACACATGAAATACCATAATTTTAGTGATTCAGCTTAAAGTCTACTTAAATCATACCATGTCAATAATAGAATAAAGGAACTCTATTAAAACGTTAGGTAAAAAGTAGTAGTCAAAAAACTAGTATCTATTTCTAGAGCATTCTTCATACTTACATAAATGTCAGTTACCTATACCAGTATTAGCTATGACAGTGTTCTTTTCCTCCATCCAAAGCAGCCTTGCATCTCAGGCAGATAGTAATATATTTTTTAACATGGAAATGAACATTAACCAAGAAGAGACAAGTTATCTACTCTTACCATTTGTAGTTAGTAGCCTAGATACCTCACAGTTAAATATCTTTATACCAAGTTTTTTAATTAAAGTATCATTCAACATTTTGAATGTCACATCTATGCTTATTTTGTCACTTTTATTTATCTTCAGGTATTTTTTTCTAATTTTCTAGTTTTTAATATTCTAGAGCTTAAGTAGTATTATTACTACAGTATTTGGTCAAGTTAGTGGTTTCTGTTACTGAAAACAGTGATAATTCCTCTAAATCATACATTGAATCATGGATAAATTTCTCCAAAATGTCTCCCACAAGCTCTCTATCCACCCGTCCCAAAAAAGAAAAGAGAAAAGAAAAGTAAAACTAGAAGATGAACCTGAGCTTAAGATATTAAATCACGTGTGAAGGCTAGAGAAAAGAGGCAAATATAATCCAGTTTGCCTATCAGATTTCTTAAATGAGAGAAATATTTTGAGCCAAGGCTCAGACACACTTCAAACACAAATAGCACTTTTTGTGCCGCTGGAAACAAACTTGAGATGTCAACAAACCTAAAATAGACTGTGAACCTTGAACAATATCAAATCATATGACAGAAACCATTTATTTCAAGACAAAAAGTGAGGTGTAGGGACTGCTTGATACTCATAACACATTAAAATAACTTGCCACATCACTTCTTTAAATCAGCAAACTCTCAAATCCACAGGTCAGTCCTTTCAATTATAAACTAAAAATAGCACAGTTCTTGTTTTGCCTTCTCTTCAGTGAGGGAAATAATGCTGAATTTAGGGCTTTGTACATTTCCTATAATCTTTTTTTTTTTTCAATAGGTACTCTTACAACTCTTCCCAATTCTGCAAACCTAATCTGTAAAAGAAAAGTCTAACGTGAGCTCTGCAGTGATACTTGATTGGCTAATATCACTCCTGATTCCTAAACAAACTACTGTCTTCTCTCCTCTGCTCAGCCTCCTGCCCTGCCACCTCTTCCAAATACACTGTACCTTTTCAGTTGTTTGCTTTCTCTTTCTCTTTCTTTTCTCTCTTCCTTTCTCTTTCTCAGTATCCTCTCCCAATCTCAATTAGTCTTTTGTTTTCCTGAACCATCTATAGCAATCTGTAAGAAAAAAAATTTTTTTAACGATTTTATTTATTTGACAGCGAGAGAGAGACAGTGACAGAGGGAACACAAGCAGGGGGAGTGGGAGAGGAAGAAGCAGGCTTCCCTCTGAGCAGGGAACCCAATATGGCCTTGATCCCAGGACCCTGGGATCATGACCTGAGCTGAAGCAGACGCTTAAGGACTGAGCCACCCAGGCGCCCCTGCAGGAAAATGTTTTGGTGAAATAACCTTAAGGCACAGATTAAAATGATTGTGTCAGATTAAATAAGTGTGACTAGGATGTAAACAAAGTCTCTAAACCAAAAATCTAATTTTGAATCTGAGCTTTGCCATCTACTATGTGAACCTTAGAGAAAACACAGCCTATAGATTGTATTTAGGTCTCAGTTGGAAAATGCGGGTAATCGTATTATTGATAAATATGATAGAAACACAAAAATAACTAAAAACAACTAACAATATGTATTGAGTGTAACTCTGTGCCATTTCAGTGTATTATCACTATGATTCCTCACATAAACGTAAATGCAAGATGGAGTTATGATTCTACCCAGTTTTAAATGGGAACTGAAGTACATTAAGTAAGGTCATTTGTCCAGGTCAAATTTCAGTAAATGCTGAGACTGAAATTCAAAACCAAGCACTTTAACTCTTCAGTGAGTTCAACCCACTCCTCAGGCTCATCAGTCTCCATTAACGAGTTGTAAAAAATAAAATACTTTATGTGAAGATATTTTAGAATCTGGAAATTTCTGTTTAGCTAAGATTAATATGTTTAGAAAATTGCAAAAGTAGTAAGGGTTCATCTCGTATTTCCTGTTTTTCAAATTTTTACATTAAACAAAATTAATATTTCTCTGATACAGTGTTATTTTATTTTAATTGTTGGGGGGTGTTTTTTTGTTGTTGTTTCTTTTAGAGAGAGTGAGAGAGCATGAGCACGAGAGGCAGAGGGAGAGGGAGAAAGAGAATCTTAAGCTGGCGTCACACTCAGTGCAGAGCCCAACACGGGGCTTGATCTCACAACCCTCAGATCACGACCTGAGCCGATATCAAGAGTCAGCTGCTTAACCGACTGAGCCAGCTAGGCACCCTGTTACAGTTCTTATTCCAGATCTCACACCCACAGAACGTATTATTATTCATAAATATTCAGTCCTCCTCCCTGCAGGTGAAACACACATCTTGTCCTGTTGAATTTGGGAATTTCCATGTCATTTGCTATAGCAATGAAATAAAAGCAAAAGTACTGTTTTCCTCTGGGGCCTCTGTGATTGTTAAAGCATGTATCAAAACGAAGGTTCAGTGACAGATTGTAAAGTGACTAATAAGAAGAGTCTCCTTTTTGACCTAAGGTAAACATGAGAAATAAACGTGACTATCCTAAGCTGAGAATTGACTCTCCTAACTGAGAATTCAGGTCTTTGTTATTGCGGCATCACCTGTTCTGTCCTGATTGATACAACCATTAAGTTCCCTTTAGCTCTTTGATTCCTAGACATTCTACTTGATATTTCTTTTCTCATGGGATGTAGGAAGAAAGAATAAATCATAAGATCGGAGAACATTAATATTGAAAGAGACTACCGGAATAAGCTAGTCCAATGGTTTCCAGATTTTGAGCTCTAAGTAATCAGAAATTCTATAAAATCGTATTGAAACATATTTTCATATAAAAGTCATGCAATTCAGTTTCATAAAAAACTACTGTTAATACATTATCTTTTTTTAAAATTTGGAACCACGTAGTTAAATCTAATTCTCTTATTTTACTAATATAAAAAAAAAGACCTAGGAATTTATATTGAACAAATAACAACATAAAAAAATTGACAGTGATGTCAGCATCATGGTGGTGTGAGTCATTCCTTTTCCCTCCCCTCTCTGATTACAATGAATTAGTCACCTAAAACTGAATTAAAGTGCCTCTGCATTACACCAGAACACCTAGGAAATGTCTATCTACTTGTGCATCCAGAAGTAAGTGGATAGGATCACAAAGGGGACTGTGGATTCAGGGGAGTTGGTGAACCTGCTCCACCTGCACTTGCCCTGAGTAGAGAAGAGGAACCTGGAGAGTACACAAGTGGATAGATACTCATGGGAGACAGAGAATCTGTGGAGGTCCAGTCAGCCTGACAGGAGAACCTGGCACACCATCAGAGTGGGACAGAGGTGAGCTGGGAGGCAGAGGACAGGGAGGAACCCACTGAGGCAGCCTCCCTCTCCAGGGCAACAGTGGAACACTTTGGGCTTTGGGCAACAGAAGGAGCTACCTCTCTGGCAGAGGAAGTGATAAGTGAAAGAAGTGACACACTACCTAGCTGCATGTGGGTTGCAGCTGGAGAGGCTTGTTTCTCTCCTGTGATACAAGAGTTCCAAGGAGGGACCTCCACGACTTGGGGGCGGGGGGGAAGGAAAGAGGCAGACAAGGAGTATGAAGTGGCCCTGAAGGAACATACTTCCTTCTGTATGCTTCAGGATTTCCTCTGTAGGTCTGTGCATGGATCTCTTGAAGTTCCCTACACTAGGATCCACCTACTGGTCTCTAGGCACCCCCAAAGTTCCAGATGCTAAGTCCACATCTCCCCCAACACTGCTTCCTGCTCTTTTTGCATACTTCATCCCAAGAGCCATCTTCCATAGGAGAAACCAAAAACTTCAGCTATAGTGCCACCTTCTGGACTACAAAAGAAACTCTTCTAATTGCTAGCCTGTAGAGCTGTAATAGCCAAATTACACAAATTCTTAAGAAAAGTGTTTGCTACTTTAAATGTAAAATCAGAGACATATATTGTCAGACACAATGAAAAATCAAGGTAATTTGATATCATAAAAAGAAAATAATCTCCATATACTGAATTTAAAGACACAAAATACTGAGATGAAACTGACAGTTCAAAATAAATTTTACAAAGAAATTTAATGGGCTACAAGAAAACCGAGAAATGTTATTTAATGAACTCTGGAATGAAATGAATGAACAGAATGAGTACTCTACCAAAGAGACTGAAATTAAAAACACACAAAGCAAAACAGAAATTCTGAGGCTGAAGAAGACATAGAATGAAATGAAGACTGCATTGGAGAGCCTAGGTAACAGGGCAGATAAGAAGGAAGGAAGGGTTAGCGACTTGGGAGAGAGGAATTTAGAAATGATTCAGTCAGAAGAGGAGAGAAAACTAAGATTTTTAAAAAGTGAAGAAACCCCATGAGTGCTATCAGATTCTATCAGAAAAGAAGATAGAATTATTAGTGTACCAGAAAAAGAGAGAGAGAAGGGGGCACAGAGTTATTTAAAGATATAATAGCTGCGAACTTTCCAAACCTGGGGAAGAAACTGAACGTACGAGTCCACAAAGCTAGAACACCCTGTTATTTCAATGCAGAAAGACCATTTCCACAACACTTTGTAACAAAACTGTTCAAAAATCAGTTATAAAGAATCTTAAAGGCAGCTAGGAAAAAAAGAAAGTAATCTACAAAAAACTCCCATTTAACTATCAATGGAATTTTCAGCACAAACTCTGTAGGACAGGCAAAAAAAGAATGAAATATGAAAGTATTAAAAGATAAAAATTGACAGCTAACAATATGCTATCAGGTGAAGTTATCCTTCAGATATGAAGGAGAAATAAACACTTCCTAGACAATCAAAGGCTGAGCTGAAAGAGTTCACCACCATTAGAACTGCCTTGCAAGAAACGCTGAACTAAAATGAAAACATAATGCTAATTAGTGACACAAAACATGTGAAAGTACACAACAGTCTGGCAAAGGTGAAAAACAGAATTAGAAGGCTGAACTCTATACTAGAATGGTGAGTAAATCACTTAACCATAGTATAAAGATGAAAGAAAAAGAGCATTATAATAATTATAGCTATTATACTTTGTCAATGAATTCACAGCATAAAATGAAGTAAACTGTGATATCAAAATATAAAAGGGAAAAAGTTTAAGCTGGACAGTGATATGAAAAAAAATGTAAAAGGGGAGAGGTAAAAGGTGGAAAATTAATGCCCCCCAAAACTGTAAGTTGCTATCAGTACAAAAGGAACTATTTTATCTATAAGATGTTTTACGTAAGCCGCATGGCAACCACAAAAAAATCTAGAGTCATAAACATTTAAAAAGGAGAGACTGAAGAAATCACTGAGGTAAAAAAACACCACTTTATAAACGTAGGCCACAACAGAGGGGAAAAGGAACAATGGATATATAAAACAATCAGAAGGCAAATGACAAGATGGCAGCAGTAAGTCCTCACATATTTATTATCATTCTAAGTGTTAATGGATTGAATTCAATAGAAAGGTATAGAATGACTGGACAGGTTCAAAAAAAAAGTCCTAACTATATGCTACCTATAAGAGACTCATTTAAATTCAAAAGACACACACAGGCTCAAAGAAAAGGAATGCAGGAAGATATTCCATGCAAAGAAAACCAAAAGAAAGTAAGGGTAGCCATACTTACATCAGACAAAATAGACTTCAAGCCAAAAACTGTAATAAGAGACAAAGAAGGTCATTATATAATGATAAAAGGGTCAAACATCAAGAAAATACAATAATTGTAAATACATATGCACCCAACATTGGAATACTGAAATATATTAAGCAAATACTAATAGATCTAAAGGAAGAAATGGATAACAAGAATAGTAAGGGACTTCAGGGATGCCTGCGTGACTCAGTGGGTTAAGCATCTGCCTTCGGCTCTGGTCATGATCCCAGGACCCTGGAATCCAGTACAGACAGCACTGAGCTCCTTGCTTCTCCCTCTGCCTGCCGCTCCCCCTGCTTGTGCACTCTCTCTCTCTCTCTCTCTCTAACAAATAAATAAATAAAATCTTAAAAATAAAAAAGAAGAATAGTAAGGGACTTCAATACCCCACTATCAGCAATAGATACGTCATCTAGACAGAAAATCAATAAGGAAACAATGGAATTGAACCATGCATTACAATAAATGGACATAACATATATAGAATATTCATCCAACAGCAGCAGAATATACATTCTTCTCAAGTACATATGAAACATTCTCCAGGACAGATCATATCTTAGCGAACTTAAGATTGAAATTATACCATCTTTTCCTACACACGTGATAAAAATCAACAAGAGGAAAGCTGAAAAATCTACAAAAATGTGGAAGGTAAAAAATATACTTCTGAACAATTGAGTCAAAAATCAAAATGGAAATAAAAATTATCTCAAAACAGATGAAAATGGGAATACAATATATCAAAATTTATGGGATGCAGCAAAAGAAGTTCTGAGAGGAAAGTTTATAGTGATAAATGCATATATCAAGAAATTTAAAAAGATTTCAAATAAACAACCTAACTTTATATCTCAAGGAACTAGACACAGAAGAATAAATGAAGCTCAAAGTAGCAGAAGAAAGGAAATAATAAAGATCAGAGTCGAAATAAATGTAATAGACACCAGAAAAACAACAGAAAGGACCAATCAAACTAAGAGTGTTTTTTTTTGACAAGATAAAAAAAATTGAAAAACATTGGCTACCTAACTAAGAAAAGAAAGAAACTGAAATGATGAAAATTAGAAATGAAAGAGGAGACACTGCAGCTGATACTACAGAAATACATACAATCATAAGAGACTGCTACGAAAAATTATATGCCAAAACATCAGATAACCTAGAAAAAATGAGTAAATTTCTAGATAGACACAAGCTACCAATACTGAATTAGGAAGAAATACGAACAGGCCAACAAGGAGTAAAAAGATTGAGTCAATAATCAGAAACCTCTCAACACAGAAAACCCAAGGCCTAGATGACTTCACTGGTAAATTCTACCAGACATTTAATGGAGAATGAATATACATCCTTCTCAAACTTTTCCAAAAAATTGAAAAGCGAACCCTTCCAAATGCTTTCTATGAGGCCAAGGCTAGATAAGGATGCCACAAGAAAACTATATACTAATATCCCCGATGGATATAAATGCAAAAATTATTGACAAAATATTAGCAAACCAAAATCAAGAACACATTAAAGAATATACATCACGACCAAGTGGGATTTATCCCTGTGGTGCAAGCATGGTTCAACATATGCAAATCAATGAGTAAGATATCACATTCATAAAATGAAAGACCAAAGTTACATGATCTTCTTAGTAGATACAGAAAAAGTATTTAATAAAATACAACATCCTTTCATGATTCAAACCCTCAGCAGATGAGGTATACAAGGAATATACCTCAACACGATAAAAGCCATGTGACAAACCCACAACTAAAACTACACTCAATGGAAAAAAACTGAAAACTCTAAGATGGAGAACAAGACAGGGATGTCCACTCTCACCACTCATTCGATATAGTACTAGAAGTCCCGGCTAGTCCTGTAAGAAAAAGAAAGAAAAGTCAGCCAAATTGTAAAGGAAGGAGGAAAACTGTCACTGTTTAGAGAAGATATAACTTCATATATAAAAAATCACAAAGACTCAACCCAAAAACTGCTGGAACTAATCAATTTCCTGAAGTTATGGGAAACAAAATCAACATGTAGAAATCAGTTGCACTAATAATGAACATCTGAGAAAAAAATGAACTATCCCATTCAAAGTAGCATCAGAAACAATAAAATAACTTAGGAAGAAATTTAACCAAGTGAAAGATCCGTACAACAATAACGACAAGACTTTCCTGAAAGAAACTGAAGATGACACCAAAAAATTGAAAATCATTCTTTTTTCATAGATAGAAAGAATATTGTTAAAATGTCAATACTATCCAAAGTCATCTATAGATTCAGTGTAATCTCCATCAAAATACCAATGGCATTCTTCACAGAAACAGAAAGAAAATATCGTAAAATTTGTATTGATCCATAAAAGACTCTGAATAGCCAAACAATCTTGAGGAAAAAGAACAGAGCAGGAAGTATCACTCTTCCTGATTATAAAGTATATTACAAAGATATAGTAAGAACAACAGTATGATACTAGCATACAATAGGCACGCAGACCAACAAAACAGAATAGGAAGTCCGGAATTGAACCCCTGAGTTTATGGTCAACTACTATTCAACAAGGGAGCCAAGAACACCCAATGGGGAAAGAATAGGATCTTTGACAAATGGTACTAGGAAACTGGAAAAACACATGCAGAACAATGAAATTGGACCCCTATCTTATACCATGCACAAAAACTAATTCAAAATGGATCAAAGATTTAAACATAAGACCTGATCATATAAAACTACTAAAAGAAACTATAGGGGAGAATCTCCTTGACATTGGTCTTGGCAATGATATTTTGGATATGACACCAAAAGCACAAACAACAAAACCAAAAATCAACAAATGGGACTACATCAAACTTAAATGCTTTTGCACAGCAAAGGATACAATGAACAAAACTAAAATACAATCTACAGAATTGGGGAAAAAATTGTAAACACCAGATCAGAATATATTTAATATTCAAAATATATGAAGAACTCATACAACTCAATAATGAAAAAACAAACCATCTAATTTAACTAACTAAATTAAATTAAATTTTGTGCCATAACTAAATAGATGTTTTTCCAAAGAAGACATCCTAATTGTCAACAGGTGCATGAAAAGACAGCTAAAATTAGGAATGAACACGGAAATGCAAATCAAAAGCACAATGAGATATCACCTTACCCCGCTAGAATAATTATCATCAAGAAGACAAAAGATAATGAGTGTTGGCAAGAATGTTCAGAAAAGTGTACCCTTGTACCTTGTTGGTGGGAATGCAAATTGGTTCAACCAATTTGGTTCAACAATATGGAGGTTTCTCAAAAAACTAAAATTAGATCTAGGATATGATCCATCAATCCACTTCTGGGTATACACCCAAAGGAAATAGAAACAGGATTTCCAAAACATGTAACTGCACTCCCATGTTTATTGCAAGCGTTACTCACAGCACCCAAGATATGGAAATGACCTAAGCGTCCCTCAATGGATGAATGGATAAGAGGATGTTTTATATATATAGAATGGATTGTTATTCAGCCGTGAGAATGGAGGCATCCTGCCATGTGTGACTATGGATGAAACTTCAGTACCTCATGTTAAGTGAGATAAATCACGCAGAGAAAGATTAAGTACTATACAATATCACCTGTATGTCAAATCTGAAGAAGCCAAACTTGTACAGAGTAGAAGGGTAGTTGTCAGTGGATGGCGGGGGGTTGGGGGGAGAGGAAATGACAGCTGTTTAAGTGTACAAACTTACACTGAGCAGTAAATAAGTCCTAGAGATCTAATACACAGTATGCTGAATATAGACAACAATATTGTATTACAATCATCAAACTTGCTAAGAAACTAGGACTTAATTATTCCAACCACCGAAAAAAGGATAATTATGCAACATGAGAGAAATGTTAATTATTGCTATAATGTTACATATATAAATGTGTCCTAATTAACGTATTGTATACCTTCCATTTATATAATGTTATATATCAAATATATTTCAATTAAAAATAAATCACAATAAAAAGTAACAAATCCTTTTTTGCATGGTAATAGTTGGAGAAATTAAAGCAGGCATATCTTTGGCACTATCCTGGCTTTTTAGCAACGTCTACGATTTCTTAAAGTTGCACTAGAAAGAATATTCAGGAAACAAATGATAGACTGGGAGAATGTACTGGTAATATATACCAAAGAAACAATAACAAGAACATGAGAACAACTCCAGGTAGTCAATAAGAAGAAAAATTTTTTTAAAAATGGAAAAAGAAGCAACAGACACATCGCAAAAGAGGAAACCCAAATATCCCCCCCACCACCAAAAAAATGTGAGAGGATGCTGAGCCTAGCTAGCAATTTGGGAAATCCAAATTAAAATAACAAATCAATTTTCATCTATTAGAAAAGCAAAAGTTAGAAGCTTCATCACATCCGTTTTTGGTGAGAGTGTTATAAAAGGTACTCTCATGTACTATACTACTACTAGACCTGATCTAGTAAAAATTGGGAACTGGGCAATTTTACATAATATTAAAATATAAAAATGTATTTAAAATGCACTTCTAGGGGCGCCTGGGTGGCACAGCGGTTAAGCGTCTGCCTTCGGCTCAGGGCGTGATCCCAGTGTTGTGGGATCGAGCCCCATATCAGGCTCCTCTGCTATGAGCCTGCTTCTTCCTCTCCCACTCCCCCTGTTTGTGTTCCCTCTCTCGCTGGCTGTCTCTATCTCTGTCAAATAAATAAATAAAATCTTTAAAAAAAAATAATAAATAAATAAAAAATAAAATGCACTTCTACTTATTTTCTTACAGAAATATTCACCCATGTGTACAGAGACAAGTAAATACAAAAGGTCACTACAACATTGATCACAACAACAAAACCTTTGGAAAACACGTACATGTCATTGCAGTGAAAAATGGCTAAAAATAGAGTACAGCCATACTCTGACAGGTGAAATAGTTTGCTTTTATTTTTTAAAAAGGCATTTTTCATGGTAACAATATGAGAGGCCATTTGAATTAAAAAACACAGAACAGTATGTCTTCATTTATATTTGTAAAAAAAAGCATTTCAAAAATTGCATATTTTATATGTGTACGTATATGTATGGAATTCAACTGCATGTACAGTCACAGAAAAAAACTAGTAACAGGTTATCTCTGAGGAAGTAGGGATGAAACCAAGATGAGGGGTCGTGCTCAACTAAACTGAAGCTTAATTTGGAATGTTTTAACAATTCTGAACAATCAAAATATACATATGTTATATATGTAATATTTTTCACTGGGAAAAACTACTTCCCCAAAGATGTAGCAATTAATTTCATAAGCCATTCAGTAAGAGCCTACTATGCGATCTTAGTACAATTAACATATTCTGTATGATTTCAATCATTTAAAAGATTTGTCTTATGACCCCTATGTAGACAAGTATTTTAAAAAGCGTGTTGTCTATATATCCATTTGGTCGAGTTAATTAAAACTTGTTTAAATCAGCTTGTTCTGCTACTGAGATTGGTACATCTAAAATCTCCAATTATATATAGTATAGAATTGCTTATGCTTACAATTTCTGTCAAATTTGTTGCTTTATCTATTTTAACCCTAAGTTACAGAGGCTAAAAAACTTACAAGTACCAATTTTCTAGTCAATGTGTTAAAATTATAAAGTCTAATATTTTTTTATTAAAACATAGAACCATTTTATCTTTTGCACTGATTCGGCCTTAAATCTATTTCATCTCATTCCAGTAAAGCTATACGAGCTTTCCTTTGGTCAGAATTTGCCTGGTGTACTTTGTACTTGCCTTTACCTTTACCGATTTCTACTCATTTATTTTAATCATGTGTGAAAATGTTTGTCTTTTAATAGAAACTCTAAGTCCATTTACACTGAATGTAACTATTGCTATATTTAAATATAAATCTATCACCTTATTGCCCCGCCAATTTTTTTCATATTTTTTGTCTTCTTTTCAATTATTTTTCTATATTTTATCATCTAACACAGTAGAAATCATACACTGTTTCTACTTTACTAATGGTTAACATGGAAATTATACCATGGGTTAATTTCAGAGTTCAAATTTAATCATTATGTCGATTGTCAAAGAGAATATTCAACTCTATTTTAGTTGATACTCATTGGTTTTATTTTTTAAGTCTGTCTTATATTTTTAATCCTGCAAAACATTATTTTTTAATAGATAATTTTTTTTTTTTTTAGATTAGCCAGATATTTACCACTTACTTTTTTCCTCACTCCTCTTGCATCTCAGATCTCCTACCTAGGGTAACTACAGACGTCTAAAATATTCCCTTTATAATTTCTTTTGGTGAATATCTGCTCACAAATCCTCTTTTTCTTTAAGTGAAATATGTATTCTTTTAAATTTGAGTATGGTTGATGTACACTCTGACAAACCCTCTTCGTTACTTGTCTGAAAATGTCTTTATCTTTATTCCTTAAAACTACTTTCTCTGTGTAAAATTCTACAAGTTATTTCTTTCACTACTTTGAGTATGTTCTAGAGACATCTGGCTTCCTTTGTTGCTATAAAGAAGTCAGATGTCACTCTAATTGACATTCCACGGAGGAAATCTTTCTTTTAAAATAAAAAAAAATTTTTTTTACTGCTTTAAAAATATTGTCCCTGTGTGATGTCTAAATGTGGATTTTAAAAAAACTCATCCTGTGTTCTTGGAAATCTGTGTGTATTTGTGTGTGTGTGTGTGTGTGTGTGTTTCTTATCAGATAGAGAAAAATTCTAAGGGCATACTTGAGATAGCCACTGTCTTCACAATCCATTTATTTACTTGGAACTACAATTGAATATATAACAGTTTTCACTCTATCAACCCTGTCTCTTAATCTCTCTCCTATACTGTCCATCATTATTATTAGCAGCCCCCCAAAATGAGATATTTAAGTAAAAGTCTAACAAGACATATATAAGATCTATATGAAAACAAAACTTTGATGAACAAAATCAAGGAAGAACTAAATAAATGGACAAATGTTCCATGTCCATAAGTAAAAAGACTCAGTATTCTCAAGACAGTAATTCTTCCCAGCTTGATCTATAGGTTCAATACAATCCCAATAAAAATACTAACAAGTTATTTTGTGGATATCTACAGATTCTAATGTTTACATGGAGATTTTTTAAAAAGACAGAACGGCTATCATAATATTAAAGAACAACAGTCAGAGGACTGACACTACCTGACATTAAGGCACTCTAAATCTACAGTACTCAGAAGAGTGATATTAGAAAGAAGAAAAAAGGCTAAATCAATGGAACAGAATAGAGTCTGTAAATATACCCACCAATATAGTCAACTGATCTTTAATGAAGCAGTAAAGGCAGTACAATGGAACAAAGACCAACTTTTCATCAAATTGTGCTGGAGCAACTGGACATCCCCATGCCCCAAAAGGGGGGTGGGTGGGTAGGATTCTAGACATAGACTTTACAAAAATTAACTCAAAATGGACTATAGACTTGCATGTAAAATGCAGAACTAGAAAACTCCCAGAAGGTAACAGGAGAAAATCGAGATAGCCTTGGGTTTGACAATCACTTTTTAGATACAACCACCAAAGGCAAATCCATGAAATAAATAATTGATAAGCTTTACTTTATTAAAATTTAAAACTTCTGTGAAAAATACTGTCAAGAGAATCAGAAGGAAAACCACAGAGTGGGAGAAAATACATGTATAAGACATATCTAATAAGGATAAGACATATCTGATAAGGATTATTACACAAAATACACAAAGAACTTTAAAAACTCAACAATAAGAAAATCAACAATGCATTTAAAGAATGGCAAAAGATCTAAACTAACACCAAGGAAGATATACAGGTGGCAGGTAAGCATATGAAAAGATGCTCAACAGCATATGTCCTTAGGGAATTGCAAATTAAAACAAGATACCACTACATACTCATTAGAATGACAAAAACCCAGAACACTGACAACAACAAATGCTGAGGATGTGAAGCAACAGGAATTCTCATTCATTGCTGGAGCAAATGCAAAATGGTACAATTTGGGAGGCAATTTGGTAGTTTCTTATACAACTAAACATACTCTTACCATACAATCCAGCAATCATGCTCCTTGGTGTTTATCCAAATAAATGGGTAACTTATGCCCACGAGAAAAAAAAAAAAAAAGTACTCACAGGTGTTCACAGCAGCTTTATTTATAACTACCAAATTTCAGAGCAACATGTCTTTCAGTAGGTGAATGGATAAACTGTGTTACAACCAGACAATGAAAAATTAATCTGTGCTGAAAATCATCAAGCCGTGAAAAGACATGGAGGAGTCATACTTGTATGCATATTACTAAGTGAAAAAACCCAATATGAAAAAGCTACATACTGTAATAGAATATAACATTCTGAAAAAGGCAACAGTTTGGAAACAGTAAAAAGATGAGTAGTTGCCAGAAGTCAGGAGTAAGGAGGGGTAAACAGGTGGAGCTCAGAGAACTTTGAGAGCAATGGATCTAGTCTGTATGATAATGGTGGATACATATTATGCTTTTATAAAAACAAAATTTATAATGCCAAGAGGAAATCTTAATGTAAACTTTGGGTGATAATCATGTGTCAGTGTAGGTACATTAATTATAATTAACATCCCACTCTAATGCAGGAAGTTGAGAGTAGTGGAAGTTGTATAGGTGTGAGGGCGGGAATTATGTGGGAACTGTAATTTCTCTCAATTTTGCTGTGAACCTAAAGCTTTTTTAAGAAAAATAGACTATTAAAATGTTTTTAATAAATAAATGCTTTTTAAAAAGATATCAGGCCCTATTCCCTAGAATCTATATATGTTTCCTTATTTGGAAAAAGCCTTTGCAGATGTAATTAAGGTTAGGATCTTGTGGGTCATGAATACCATCATATGTCTCCTACAAGAAAGAGGAAGAAAGAGAGCAATACACGTAGAAGTAGAAAAGGCATGGAGCACATGACTGTGGAAGCATAGAGTGGAGTGATGCAGCCACAAGTCAAGGAATGCTGGCAGCCACCAAAGCTGAAAGAAAGGTTTGCTTTTTCCATAAAGCCCCTAGAGGTTGCAGAGCCCTGCCAACACCTTGATCAGTGAAAAAGACTTTGGATTTCTGCCCTCCAGAACTATAAGACAATAAATTTCTCTTGTTCTAAGCCACGAAGATTATGTATTTTGTTACAATAGCCATAGGAAACGAATACCAATATGGACTCTTTTGTGTATCAGTAGTTGTTTTAGTCGTATTTACTACTGTGGGTTTGGTATGGTGAGGTCAGACTCCGATCAAGAAAGAGAAACCAGAAAGTTTTGCAGTTTGTTATGCTCACAGTTCCCTGAGGAGAAATAGGACACCACACAGGCCCACTCAAGGGAAGCACCAGGGTTATTCACCAAGCAGAGGAAGAGAAGGAAACGACGTGCAAGTTCCTTTTTTATGGCTTCTATAGGAAGGAATGGATGAAGCGGGTAGGCAGGTTTAGGATGTCTAAATAATTTCAGTGGGCTCTGGGTTATAGAGATATTCCTCATCTGATACCTGGTCCTTGGGTGATTAGAGAAGGTATATAGTGACCCAGAGGAAAGTCTGATAAGGGAAGTGGTTTGGGGTGTGGACTTAATCAGATGCCCAGGAAAGTCTGATTGACCTGTCGGCAGGGCCGCAAAACTGGATCAGAAAGCATTTGTAACAAAATATATTACAGCAGTCTGCTGCTGAGTTGTACTCTATAATATGCATGTACCATCATTTGTTTATCTAATGTGTTGAGGGACATATAGGCTGATTATATTTTTGGCAATTATGAATAAAGCTGCTGTGAAGGATAACTAAGACTTCTTATAGACATGTATTTTCATATCACAGGGGTTAAACCTAGATGTAAAATTGTTGGTTTTTATTATAACTATATGTACAATTTATAGATTGTCAAACTATTTCCAAAGTGATTGTACCACTTCATACTCTAGCAATCTACAAGTAATCCAGTAAGGTTCTTTTCTGAATGCATAAATCTGAGTTTTAATAAATCCATAGCTTTACTCAACGCAACCACAATATCCAATATTCCATCACACCCCGAAATACCGTCATCCCTTTGTAGTCAATTCAGCCACCCACACCTACCCCCTGGCAACCACTCAACAGGTCTCTGATGAGCTTTGTCTTTATATAATTTCATGAAAATGGAGTCACACAGTGTGTGACGTTGTGAGTCTGTCTCCTTTTACTAATGATGCCTTTGAGATATATCCATATTGTCACATGTATAGTCATTAATATTTCATGTAGAGGTATGATAGTTGAAGAACATTTGGGTTATTTTCACTTTGGAGAATGATGAATAAAGCCACTATAAATCTGCACATACATGTTACTTTTTTATTAAAACTTTTATTTTGTGGTAAATCACATACAACAAAGTTTACCATTGTAATGTTGTTAAATGTACAGTGCAGTGGTATTAAATATATTCATAATGTTGTGTAACCATCACCACCATCAATCTCTACAGCTCTTTTCATCTTGTAAAATTGAAATTTTTTATCCATTAAACAGAAGCTCTCCATTCCTCCCTCTCCCCAGCCATTGGCAGTTACTGTGCTACTTTCTGTCTCTATGATTTTGACTACTCCATATAAGCGGCATCATACAGTATTTGTCTTTTTGTGACTGGCTTTATCATAATATCATCAAGGCTTATCTTCAGTGTAGGCTATGGCAAAATCTCCTTTTTAAAGCTGAATATTATTCCCTCGTATGGATATTATCACATGTGACTCATCCACTGTTGAAGTACACTTGTGTTGTTTCCACCTTGTTGGCTATTGTGGATAATGCTGTTATGAACATGGGTACATAAATAATTACTTTGCGAACTTGCTGTCAATTCTTCAGGGTATATACCCAGAAGTGGAATTGTTAGATCATATGGTAATCCTATTTTAGTTTCATTAAAAACTGCCATACTGTTTCCCACAGCAGCTATACTATTTCAACGTTCCACCAGCAATGCAAAGGGTTCAATTCTGGCACATCCTCAAGAATGCTTGCTTCTTGTTTGTTTTGATAGTAGACATCCTGAGAGTGAGGTGATATCTTTGTGCATATTGATAATTTGTACATCTTTAGAGAAAAGTCTATTCAAATTCTTTGCCCATTTTTGAATTGGGTTGATTTTCTATTGTTGAATTTCAGGTGTTCTCTATATATTCTGGATATTAATCTTTTACCAGATGTTATGATTTGAATTATTTTCTCTCATTCTGTACACATCTTCTGATGAAAAAACTTTTTAAGTTTTTGTGAAGTCCAATTTCTCTATTTTTTTCTTGTTACCTATGCCTTTAATATCAAATCTAATGAATCACTGTCAAATCACTGTCAAATCCAATGTCAGGACGTTCTGTTTTAAGAGGTGTTTTAGTTCTTAAATTTAGATTTTTTTAATCCAATTTGGATTAATTTTGTATACCATCTTAGGTAATGGTTCAAATGAAATCTTGTGTGTGTGGATTTCCAATTTTCCTGCCACCATTTATTGGAAAGACTATCCTTTCCCACTGAGTGGTCTTGGCATCATCCTTGTCAAAGAATTATTTGATGAGGGGCGCGAGGGTGGCAGAGTCAGTTAAGCCTATGACTCCTGGTTTTGACTCAGGTTGTGGGATCGAGCCCTGTATCAGGCTCCATGTTAAGCGAGGAGTCTACTTGGGATTCTCTCTCTCTCCCTTGGCCTCCTGCTCGTACTTGCTCGCTCCCTCTCTCGAATAAATAAAATTAATAAATCTTAAAAAGAAAAGAAAAAGAATCATTTGACCATATATGAGAGGATACATTCCTGGATATTATTCTATTCCATGGATTTATATGCCTATCTTTATGCCAGTATCACAATGTTTTGATTACTGTAGGCTTTTTTTTTTTTTAAGATTTTATTTATTTATGTGACAGAGAGACAGCCAGAGAGAGAGGGAACACAAGCAGGGGGAGTGGGAGAGGAAGAAGCAGGCTCCCAGCGGAGGAGCCCGATGTGGGACTCGATCCCGGAACGCCGGGATCACGCCCTGAGCCGAAGGCAGACGCTTAACGACTGCGCTACCCAGGCGCCCCTGATTACTGTAGGCTTTTAATAGGTTTGAAACCAGAGGTGAGTCCCCTAGTTTTGTTGTTCTTTCTCAAGATTGTTTTGGCTATTCAGGGTCCCTTGAGATACGAAGTTTAGGATAGAATTTTTTTTTTTTTTTTTAGGTCTGTGAGATGTTGATAGAGATTGCATTGAAGCTGTAGATTACTTTGGGTGTACTGACATTTTGATACTACTAAGTATTCTCTCCCAAGAAAACAGTAATGCTTCAATTTATTTATGTCTTTAACATCTTTCAGTAAGGTTTAATAGTTTTCACCGTACACATTTTCCACCTTGTGGTAGATTCCTAAGTATTGTATCCTTTTTCGTGCTATTATAAATGGAATTTTTTCACAATCTCCGTTTCAGATTGTTCATTAGTGTACAGAAATGCAACTGATTTTTGCATGGTGCCTTTGTATCCTATTACTTTGCTGAATTCATTTATTCTGACAAGTTTTTTTTAGTGGAATCTTAACTGCATAGACAGTGACACACAGAGAGTGATAGAGACATGGATGAATAGATGGATCAACTGATCAATTATTCTTTAAAAACCTTCAGAGATTTATCACTCTACCAGGATTTGCTACTTCCTTTACTTTATCTCAAGAAAGTCTTGTTCTTTTATTATGTTACATCCCCACTTACCTTCATTAATTTTTAATGGAACAAAAAATCCATACGTCTACATCAACTTAAAGACATTACAAAGAGAGAAACAGAGAGAGAAAGTAGAAGATTCCTATGAGTTCCATATAATTAAGACTCATACCTTGCATAATTTAAGTTTATTTTATTTTTTGACTTATTAACTGTAGAAGGGCTTTCAAACAGTTGAAGTCACTCAAATGCTATAACTTTGTATGGGAATCGTTAAATCAGCTCTCCCGAACTCTTAGAAACACTTGATGGAAGAAATACACAAATACATGCTGGGAAATTTGGTGTTGATGGCAACAAACATATTTGTTAAGATGCCTCTCTGAATTCTTAGAAATTCCATTGACACATGACAAGACATCATGAGCCTTTAAAAATATAACATGACGATAATCGTAACGAACTTATACTTACATAATTACATGTGATTTTTATGCTTTTCTGAGTTTTTCAAGTTGATTGCTTCTAGCTTTTACCAAAAATTCATGAATTATAGGAAAACACACACACACACACACACACACACGGAAAGAAATACACTTGGCTATTTCTCTGAGTATGCGTATTTATTTATTTCAAATTTTACAACTTAGATTCAGCATGAATTGCAATGAACGGATCTTCAGCAGAGTTACTAATGGAAAAATGAGCATTTCCATCCCCAGAAACATAGATTTTGATTCCCGTACAATTGCCGTCAATTTTGTCTCCAGAAATGACATCACAATATGTGCCGGCAGGAAGACCAGTTTGCAAAGTTGAAGATAACGCCCTGTAAAATAAAATTTAAGATTTAACTTGAATTCATCACAATTAAAAGCAAGAATTCAGACTATCTCTAAAAGCTTCACTTTGTGTTGTAGAGCCCTAAGCAGTCAAGGTCTCAGTGAGAAGCAAATGCAGAGACCTCTCCAGTAGATGTGAACAGTTTTCCAAGACTGAAAGTAATCTTACAGTAGACTTAGCGATTCCCTATTCAGCCATGAATATTATCACGAAATTATGGCTGAGGGACTATTAGTGAAGATTTGGGTGAATTGTCACCCTTAGATAAAAGTACTTCCTGTGGTAAACAAATATTTTAAATATGTCCTCATCTAAACTTAAGAAAACACGAATTACTTTCAATCATTTAAATTTGATTATTACTGCGAAAATCTTTTTCACAAGAGGAGAAAGTGAATTTGGGCTGGAGATAAAAATAATCCAGTATTTTTATGAACAAGTGTATGGTTTGAAATATAAAGCTGTCTCATAAATTTATTTTCCTTCTCCCATCCAAAAGACAGAAATTAAAGGACTAGCCATAGCTTCTTTTGGCAAGAAAGAGATATATTTGTTTTCCCTTTTTGTCAGCAAAATATAATGTAGGCTAAAATGAGCTAAGCATGGGTGAAAGTAGGCCTTGGAACTGAGACATTTCAACTGATGTAAGCCATAGTTCTCTATACTAGGGAATCAATACACTCGAGGCAGACGATGGAAGTATAAGCAAAGGAAAGTAAGAAGAAGTCTCAGAACTAAAACTTGAAAATCTCCCGAGGTGAATCACTGACCAACCGTAAGATACATGTTCTTTATACATATGCTTTGAAAATATATCTACTGGGGCGCCTGGGCGGCATAGCGGTTAAGGTCTGCCTTCGGCTCAGGGCGTGATCCCGGCGTTCTGGGATTGAGCCCCACATCAGGCTCTTCCGCTATGAGCCTGCTTCTTCCTCTCCCACTCCCCCTGCTTGTGTTCCCTCTCTCGCTGGCTGTCTCTATCTCTGTCGAATAAATAAATAAAATCTTTAAAATATATATATATATATCTCTACTATTTGCCAGAGAGACGGGGGAGTGAAAAAAGAAGACCAAAAAACCAGATAGATGAATACTCGCAAAAAAGAGTTAAAAAGACATCAGTATTGAGGCAATATTTTTCCATTATTTAAAAAGGGAAGGGGAGCTGTAAGCCTTGTTCTTCTAGTGATTTCACAACCTTTATATTAACTACTCTGTGTATTTGGGGTGGGGTGTATATGTGAGCCTATATGGGTGCCTCATATCTGCCCATGATAGGCAAGGATGCACATGAAATAACTCTACTTAGAACAGAAAGCCCTTATAAAGAAATCAGAAGAATAGAAGTCATCATCATTTTTCTTCTGATTTCTGTTTTTTTTCATCCACTGACTATATAACTATTCAGATATGAAAACAGTAAATGTGCAAGAAGAGAAAGTAGTAAACCAAGAACATATTGGGATAAAATGTGATTTCTAATTGATATCTACTTACCAGTCATCATTGTTAAAGACAATGAATCCTCTGTTTCCTCTTCCAAAAGCTACTTGGTTGCTACCGTTATCCCACCAGTTTGTAAAAGGTTGGCCATCAACTACATTACGGAACGCAACCATGTTCCTAAAAATAAAACACCACATAAAATGCTGGTGAATACGTTAGCTGTTTGAAATAAAATGTTAAGAATGTTTATTACTAGAGGACATCTCTAGATAAGAATGCCCACCTTATTTGACGCCATCGATGTTCACAGACCCAATCGTTACCACAAGTAGTGTCGGGATTAATAGTAACTTCTTTAATTACCCCATTATTATTTGGTGGCCCAATCCAATCATTAACATCCTTAGGTAAAGAGAAAAAAATTTAAAAAGCTCAGACTTTTTAACATCTCAAGTATTTATCTCTTTCCTCTCCAGTCCACCAAACCCAGTCTGTCTTGTGTCTCTGAGTTCTCTGCAGTTGGAATCTAACTCCCTCAGTATTTTTATAGCCTTTTACCAAGTTCTGCCCATTTTCTCCCCAAGTTTTCATTCTCTAGTACCATATTTTAAAACTGCCTTCCCTTTCTTGAGAAAAAGATATTTTGGATAACACAAAAACTTACTACTCCATTTTGAAAATATCTTGACCAACGGAAGCTTGACATTACTCGTGTAAATCCATATGGATGAGCGAGCATAAATCCAACTCCCATTTTGTACAGTCTGAAGGTTACAAAATGATATCATCATTAAAAAAAACAATATTTTTAGTGTCATTAAAAGGTAGGTAGAAAAGGGGGAGGGCTTTATTTCCTACCTGGCGTCCCAGAATGTAAGAATAGATGCTCCTCCAGCTCCGTGTCCTCGCTGATTGTCATGGTTATCCACAAAGACAAGTGCTCGATCAGAAGGCATGAAACCCCATCCTTCTCCCCAGTTCCTATTAAAACACGTACGCACACACAAACATGTATTATTTTCTAATAGCTTTAGAGTAACCTAAGTGTGTCTTTCTTTTGGTATAGCAGGCCCAAATGGAATTCTCTAATTCAATGATTATTCTATAGGAGTTTTTAAAAAATATCTATAAACTATATATAGATATATTATACACTCCATGTACGTATATATGTATGAATTACTTGTAATACATTCATGGTACAGTTATAAGATTTTTGTTATAAAAAAGTCATTTTAGAGATTTCAGTACATTACAATTTGGATGAAACTTCAGAATGATCAACATACATATGATATTACACAAAATGGAAAACTGGGTTAAAAGTAGGTTTCACTCTTATATTGATATAAATATTCTACTACTTGAAAATAATTAATTGATAATAATATTTGTAAATTCCCATAGCATAGCCATGTTGTAAGTACTTCATAAATGATACAATCATTTTAATACTAATGTAGCCTTCACATATTTTATTGCATACATTAGTTAAATTTAATATAGTTATAGAATACAAAAAGTCTCTAGGGTGTGTTTTGGGTTTCTTGTTATCCTCATGACTGACATTTTAAATAATAAAGATGATAAATTGGAATTTGGGGAAGTACAATCCTTATTACTAGCAATTGAATCCTTAAAAGTTCTAAATAAGTTTCTAAGATAACTCGGATTGGGATAATAAGACTAACACATCTGTGAAATTATTTAAAAGACAAATCATATTTCACTCACTTTAAGTAAGCCATCTTCTCTCCATTCCATCTGCGCAGGACTGTGCCTAGTTTTGCACCATAGTTGAATTCTGTCACACGGCCATTTCCAAAGTACTCCTCGCTTTTAATTGGCTCACCACCCAGATCAATTACCTAGTGGAAATATAGGGAAAATATCATTTTTAAATAAGAACTTTAAAGATTTTTCACCAAGTTAACATTGTGTAAAAAATGGCTTGAAACTATTTATATTTTATGAAATACCCCAAAAAAGATTCTTTTTCTGTGCTAAATTATATGCTACAATATTAAAACTAACATGATAACAAGGTGACCTGTTGTCCTCTGAGAATGTGGACCTAATTTTACTCTTGCACATAAACGATAATAACAATGACTCGCATTTCTATAGCACTTGAGATCTGGTTCACAACAATTCTAAGTGCTTGACAAATATTAACTTACTAACATTTAGACAAAGACATAACTATGATCATATCTCTTTTCTTCACATGAAAAGACAATGTCGCAGAGAGAGGTTAATCAATTTGCCTAAGTGAACACAGCAAATAGTGCTATAGGCAACATTAAAACTCAGATAGGCTGGCTCAAGAAAACCACTCTCATATTATCTGCCTTTTGTAATGGTTTCTGGGGAGACAGTAAATAACACAGATGTTTGCAGCCTAAATAAATTCTCTGCACTTCCATAAAATCTCTTGTGATAAAGAGTTAGATGTTAGAGACTGTCTCAATAAAATAGGGTTCAAGAAAACTCTTCCATATAAATGAGCCAGCCATTAAAGAACAGAAGTTGTATTCATTAAATCTATCACTTATTTTCTAATGAACTAAAAGATCTTATTTCATATACCCATGAAATGTAGATACATATAGGTATTAATGTACCTCCTGGAAAATGAAAGGTTTACTTCCTTCAGAGAACCACTGTGTATTTAGATTATGCAGTTTATCCAAAACGGCCTTGATGTCTCCAGGCCACATGTGCTTAGAAGCATCAATTCTGAACCCCGCTACACCAATGTCGATGAGGCGGTTCATATATTCAGCAATCGTGGAACGCACATAGTCTTTCTCCAGCGCAAGATCAAGAAGACCAACCAGACGACAATCTCGGACCTATTAAGGTAAAAATTTTGTGACTGATACACAAAACATCGCCTCTACCTGATAATCCATTTGATAATGCATTCATTTATTCATTAACAGATATTTCGGTAGTGTCTTCTTTGCATTGGAAACTGGAGATGCTGACATTCTAGTATGGACATACCTTTGAAACATTTTCTAGTATAAAAATGGAGTACGGAGGAAATAAAGTAGACGAGTTTTTTGACTGGAACAAATTAAATGGGGGAAAATGCTTTAAATCTTGATCTGCGTTTCTTATTTTTTTTTAAGATTTTATTGATTTATTGGACAGAGAGAGACACAGCGAGAGAGGGCACACCAGCAGGGGGTGGGGGAGAGGGAGAAGCAGGCTTTGCTCTGAGCAGGGAACCCAATGCAGGGCTCCATCCCAGGACCCTGGCATCATGACCTGAGACTAAGGCAGATGCTCAACCACTGAGCCACCCAGGCGCCCCTGTGTTTCTTATTTACAAATAGTCAAACTTGGAATCCTCTTTTCCTAAAAAATCCAGGCCAGTATTTAAAATGAAGATCAATAAACTACATGTAGATATTTAAAGGCACAGATAGCTCTTTATCCAGATCACTGTGGGTTTTTTCCTTTAATTACCTGATAAGGATCATTATAGCTCTCAATGTCTCCACTTCCAGTTTTACATTTACCATCATTAAAATCCCAACCAGAGTATGGGACTGCTGGAAAATCTCTACTTCCAGGGTTGAAGTAGCTTCCACAAGTACTGCTCGTTCCTGCACTCGCAGCATTCCCACACATATGATTAATGACAGCATCCACATAAATATGGACCTGAAAAACAAAGTTTCTATTTCAGTTGGACTTATAGAGAGGTAGAAATCTATCTAGTATTATTGACTAAAGTTTCTGGTATGTTAATTGCACTCCAAAATAGGTCTTTGTTATTTTTTAACTTATCTTCCTAATAAACCAAAAGTCAAGCGTGAAGGGAAATCAATGTGAACTGAATACCTATCTGCATTCTACCGTCTTGGTAAAATACTTACCTATCTGATAAACTGATAGAACTAAAACTACCATAACTATGAAAAAATGCAAACAGTCTTTTTTGCGGGGAGGTAAGAATCAGCTAAGACAGGAGAGCGTAGTGGTCTTTGAAATTTCCATGCATCCTCCTAAGAAAGAAGCAGCAAGTCTCTATTATCTACTTAGCATCCGAAGGTAAATATTGTCTCTCATGCTCCCCCTCAGAAAGAATATAACGATTTACCATCAAAAACCCCTACGTGAAAGAGGACCCGGAAATGACAGGTGGAGTTACAAGTCACATCAAAATTACAGCAAATATTGCAACTGGCATTTCCAATTCCTAACTAGAAAGGGATTCCCCAGAAATGTGTATAGTTATAGGCCTGAAAGCTGATACTTGCTTTATAAACAAGTTCGGCTTTAAACTGTGACTTAAATTTCTTTAGTAGACAAATAGCACATACACAGGAATTTGCACAGCTGAACATAAGGTAATAACTAAGTGTTAGTTATAGCTTAAGTGTAAAGTGAAATAAAAAATAACCATGGAACACCTTCTGCTCCAAAGGAACGGGAGAGAGGAGAGAGAGATTATTTTCCTGATTATTTCTTAAAGGAAACTTTAATGCACTTACACCAACGTTGTTACATCGAGTCACCATGTTTTTGAATTCATCTTCATTTCCGGATCTTGTGCATAACTTGTAGCTAATTGGTTGGTACCTTTCCCACCAAGGTCTAAAAGGGTTATTAACCACAAGATTTTCATTGGGTGGAGAGATCTACCAATAAAAAATCATAGTAAGTATCAAATTATGGGTTACTTTATATCACTGGATACTCTAGAAACTAACCAATAATCTAAAATAATTTCGGAATCTTTGCATATACAGCTACATCTTTAGCAACAAATGAAAATATTAACAGCATATTGGAAACGTCCTGCTGAAGAAAGCTTATATCAGAAACAAAACATAAAGCTGCCAACAATCCTAAACTTTTTTCTTCCTCGGTAAAATGTTCCAGCTTTACCGATACATATCACAATACCATATACTACAAGGATAGCAAACTGCAATTTCTACTATGAACAATACCCACCTGAACCCCTCCAAATCCTTTTGGAGCTAAGTATCGCTCACATTCAAGAGCGATGTCAACCCAGCGCCACTCGAACAGATGGACGATAGATGTCCGTCCAGGTTTGGTATTTGGGTCATACTGAGCCCAGCAGAACCCAATGACGGAAAGCAATAGAAAGAACTTCATTTTGCTTTGAAGTTGCCAGCATTCTTTCCAGCCACTATTTATCCTCCTGTAAGAAACACATTTTCCTAAGTAAATGTTAACATGAATAAATACGTAGAGCGTAAACTGTTTATTCATAATCAGAAAAGGACTATCAATAGTAATATTAACAGATAAAGAATATCTATAAACAACCTGCCAGGAAAACAATCTCCATGACCTTTTAGAACTTAATATTTTCCTTATGGAGAGAATATTAACCTTTTTAAACCTCTGGCAGTTTATATGTAAAGAATCCTTAATCATGTATTATTTAATTAGCATTAGGGTTTATTTCCTAAGTCCTTCACTGATAAAAGGAAAATCACAATCAGAGCCAACAGAATTTTTAGTCAAAACATTGCCTTGGCCATCTATTTGCAAACATTATAGTGTTTCAATTTCAAAAAGGAAAAGGATACTCAATTCAGTTCTATTTTTACACCACCAATTCTAATTTTTAGTTAAGTTTCTACATTAACATTTAAGAAACCATTTGGAAGTTGAATGCCCATGAATTGAAGAAACAGACCCTTTTCCCACCTCCATCAAATCATGTGCTTAGTGCAAAGGCTATAGCAGTAGAGTGTTTGGATTTTTTTTCTTATAGCTAAATATCTCTCCTACCCAATAGGACACTAAATTGATGAATTCAGTCCCATTTCCGTCTGAATGTAAGTAAAAACCTATAAAAGAGAATACTAGTACAGGTGGGGAAAACGTAATCCATTAACCCGACAAGCATGAACTGAATGCTGCTCTTTGCTAAGCATGTGGATGTATTCAGGATACAGTGATGAATAAAACAGGATTCTTACTCTCAAGGAGCTTACATTCTATTGTGGAAAGAAAATATAGGAATGCTCAACATCACTGACCATCAGGGAAATACAAATCAAAACTATAATTAGATATCACCTCACACCTGTCACAATGGCTAAAATTAACAACACAAGAAACAACAGGTGTTGGCAAAGAGGCAGAGAAAGGGGAACCCTCTTACGCTGTTGGTGGAAATAAAAACAGGTGCAACTACTGTAGGAAAACAGTATGGAGGTTCCTCAAAAAGTTAAAAATAGGACTACCCTATGATCCAGCAATTTCGCTACTAGGTATTTACCCAAACGATACACAAATGCAGATTCAAAGGGGTACATGAACCCCTAGGCAGTTAGCAGCATTATCAACAACAGCCAACCTATGGAAAAAGCCCAAATGTCCATCGACTGATGAATGGATAGAGAAGTGGTATATATATATATGTGTGTGTGTGTGTGTGTGTGTGTGTGTGTGTGTGTGTCGTGTGTTACGGTACACACACACACACAATGGAATGTTAGCCATAAAAAAGAATGAAATCTTGCCATTTGCAACAAAGTGGATGGAACTAGAATGGGTTATGCTAAGTGAAATAAGTCAAGCAGAGAAAGACAATTATCATATGGTTTCACTCCTATGTGGAACATAAGGAACAGTGTGGAGGACCACAAGGGAAGAGAAGGAAAACTGAATGGGAAGAAATCAGAGAGGGAGACAAAGCATGAGAGACTCTGGACTCCAGGAAACAAACTGAGGGTTATAGAAGGGAGGAGGGTGGGGGGATGTGGTAACCAGGTGATGGGTATTAAGGAGGGCACATATTGTGATGAGCGCTGGGTGTTATACACAACTAATGAATCGTTGAACGCTACATCAAAAACTAGTGAGGTACTATATGTTGGCTAACTGAACAGAATTTTAAAAAAAGGAAAAAAATAAGATAAAAACAGAAAGAGAGGCAAACCATAAGGGACTGTATAGTTAAGAGAACAAACTGAGGGTTGCTGGAGGGGAAGTGGGTTGGGGATGTTCTAGATGGGTAATGGGTTTTCAAGAGAAAACTTGTTAGGATGAGCACTGGGTGTTATATGTAAGTGATGAATCACTAAATTCTGCTCCTGAAACCAATACTACACTATATGTTAACTAAGTTGATTTAAACAAAATTAGAAAAAAAACGAAATCTTTTGCCACTTGTAACAACACGGATGGACCTGGAGTTTATTATGCTAAGCAAAGTAAGTCAATCAGAGAAAGACAACTATCATATGATTTCACTCATATGAGGAATTTAAGAACTAAAACAGATGGGGCGCCTGGGTGCCTCAGTCCCTTAAGTGTCTGCCTTCCATTCAGGTCATGATCCCAGGGTATTCGGATGGAGTCTTGCATTGGGCTCCCTACTCTGCGGGGAGTCTACTTGTCCCTCTCCCTCTGCCCCTCACCTCCGCTTGTGCTTTCTCTTTTTCTGCACTCTCTCTCTCTAATTAATTAATTAATTAATTTTATTTTTAAAAATAAAATAAATTTTTAAAAAAGAAATAGAACAGATGACCATACGGAAGGGGGAAAAAAGAGGGGAGAGGGAAACAAACCATAAGAGATTCTTCACATTACAGAACAAAGTGAGGGTGGAGGGAGGTGGGTGTGGGATGGCCTAGATGGATGAGGGGCATTACGGAAGGCACTTGTTATGATGAGCACAGGGTGTTGTATGTTAAGTGATGAACCACTGATTTCTACTCCTGAAACCAATATTACACTATATGTTAACTAACTAGAATTTGTATAAAAATTTAGGAAAAGGAACCGGGGATGTACTGTATGGTGACTAACATAATATAATAAAAAATCATTAAAAAAAAAATTTAGGAAAAGGAAGAGAAAGGGAAAAGAAAGAAAATATATGAGTAAATAATAGTAATAAAACAACTGAAGATGTCAATAAGAACTAGTATGAATTAACAGTAACAAATTGGAAAGTGACTTTGTCATCAAGGTATTTTAAACTGGATAGTCAGAAGATTTCTCTGTGGAAATGATTTTCAGCTAGGATTAGAAGCAGGCAGTCATGGTGAAGATGAGAGAAAGAGCAATCTAGAGGAAAGGACAACAGATAAAGCCCAAGGAAAGAAAAAACTGAAGTCACATTTAAAAAAACAAAAAAAGAGGGGCGCCTGGGTGGCTCAGTCTTTAAGTGTCTGCCTTGGCTCAGGGCATGATCCCCGTGTTCTGGGATCGAGCCCCACATCAGGATCTTCTGCTGGGGGCCTACTTCTTCCTCTCCCACTGCCCCTGCTTGTGTTCCCTCTCTCGCTGGCTGTCTCTACGTCTGTCAAATAAATACATAAAATCTTTAAAAAAAAACAAAAACAAAAACAGTGTAGCTAAACAATGTGTCATAAAGGGAAGGCTGAAATTATATGAAGTCTAGTAGGCCAGATAATATAGGAGGGACCTTCTAGAATGTAATGAGAGAGGCTTTGAGTCTGTAAAAAGCAGAGCTAAGAAAATTTGGTATACTTTATAGAATAAATCACTCTTGCTGCCATGAAGAAATTGGATTATGTGAAGACAAGAGTAGAGGTAAGGAGATCACTTCGACATTTTGGTGGTCTAGGAAAGATATGGGTGGCTTGGACTAAGGGCACGGACAGGATATAATTCAGAGCCAAAAGGCACAATAGGTTTCTGAAGAGATGAGAGCTGAGGAATGAGGGAAAGAGAAAAATTACAGAAAGGTATTTGGTGATACCATTCACTAAGATGAAGAAAAACAAGGAAGTGCCAGTTTTAGGGAGGGTTACTTAGAACACTATGGTCCATAATTACTCCTCTATCAACCCTAATGTTCTCCTTTGTTCCTTCTTCTAACCCACCATGTAAACACAATCTGTCCTACTTTCTTAGTCAGTTCAAGTTGTTAAAACAAGATTATCATAGACTGGGTGGCTTAAACAACAAATTTTTATTTCTCATAGATCTGGAGGCTGGGAAGCCTGAAATCAAAAGGTCGGCAGTTCAGTGTCTGGTGAGAGCCCCCTTCCAGGACACAGATAGCCATTTTCTCCTCTATCTTTCTATGGTGGAAACAGAGAGACCTCCCGTCTCTTGCTTTTCTTATAAGGACACTGATCCCATCATGGGGCACCACTCTCATGACTTCATCTACAACTCATTACTTCTCAGAGGCCCCACAGCCTTATACTATTGCACTGGGAGTTAGGGTTTCAACATGGAAATCTGGGGGGAAAGAAGACACAAATGTGCCAGCCCTAACACTTACCCATCGCAAAACTAACACCTTCCAACATCCTTGTGTATCTAGTAACTATTCTTCCTTCCAAATGCAGTTGAACCAACGTCTTTTGAAGCTTATCCTGATATTCCCAGGCACAGTTAATAACTCCTCTGTATGATAGCTTTTTAACTTATATGACATTATTAAGCTGTATTTGATTTATATTGTGAATATATTGTAAATAACTAAGTATTTACATGTCCATCATTCTGTACCAAACTTCTTAAGGTAGACTTCCTATCTAATATTCATAGAAACTAGCAAAATAAATAGCATTATAGCTTATGTGATCAATAAATTGTTGTAACATAAGACTCTACATTCCAGGGACACCTGGGTGGCTCCAACATGGATCTCCAAGCTCAGCGCAGAGTCTGCTTCAAAATCTCTCTGCCCCTACACCCCCCTAAAATAATCAAATAAATCTTTAAAGAGCATGAATATCATTAAAGAAATAAAGTTTAGTGAATGAAAGAATGACAACACCATCATCATTCATAGTGCAATCCAGAGGCAGACTTGGTTTAGGGAAACTGAAGAACTAATATCACGATATACTGAGTTGAAGGTATAAACAAACATTAAATATGAAGAGAAAAGTGGAGGGATTTGGACATTTTCAATAAAGTAATGATAGTCTCAGAAATGGCACACAAAATACTTAAGCACAGACACTGACCAATCAGAGCAGATACCATGCATAAACAACTAGTATGGATAGTCAATGAATATGGCTGAATTATCAGGCTTGCAGAGCTGGATCCTTAAGACTTGACAAGATAGCAAGAGAGATGTTGAATCCAAAGTTATAATGTTGGGTAAAGCCCAGCAGTCTATATGATAGGGCAGGTCAGAGAGAGCATCTAAAGAGGTAACTTTAAAAGAGGAAGTGCTGTTTCATTACCAGAGAAAGGTTTTCTTTTTCTTTTTTAAAAGATTTTGTCTAGTTATTTGACAGAGACAGAGAGAGAGAGAGAGCGCGCACAAGCAAAGAGAGCAGCAGGCAAAGGGAGAGGGAGAGGCAGGTTCCCTGCTCAGATGCCAGGACCCTGGGATCATAACCTGAGCCGAGAGCAGACGCTTAACCAACTGAGCCACCCAGGCACCGGAGAAAGGTTTTCAAAAACAAACAAGAAGGACTAAATTTGCAAGGAAGACAAGAAACTAACTGGATGTAGATGAATATTAGAATGAGAGAAGGAGAGAAGACTGACTAGACAGTGGATGATATGGGGCTGATGGTGATAAAGAGTTGAGAATTAGATAACAGCATGGTTAGAACTTCAGACTGGACTTATGCTTCCAAATGTTAAGAAAATGACCTTAAGTGTTAGATAAACTGCAGTTTAAATCTTGACCTTGTCATTTATTATCCGCATGACCCTGAAAATAATCTTTTTTTTTTTTGGAAAATAATCTCTTGAAGTTTATCTATGAACTAGAAAAAGTAATATGTACGTCATAAAGTTGTCATACTGACTGAGTGAATAAACACCAATAAAGCTGTTACCCCGGTGCATGATACATTAAAAACTCAATATATCTGGTTTCTGTAATGTTGTTATTACTGCTTTGTTATTTTTATTGCTGGTACTATTCAAACTGCTCTAAACTCATGCTCTCTTTCCACTTCCACTTCTAGTCACTTGGACATTCTCTCTTTCCATGCCACTCTTTCCAAATTCTAATAATACTTTCTACTCTCAGAAGTATTTGTTTAACCCCTGCCCTCGCCCAAGAATTGATAGTGGTAAGAAGGAGCCAGCTAAGTTCTCCACCTGCTCTTTTTCCACACTTTCCTTTCTTTTCCTCTCTTGTTGTTTTAACCTCTTTAGAGAGTCTGGGAGATCCCATGATGATTTTGAAATAACTTCTCATCCCTGCCACATCAATTAACTCTGAACTGTTTTTAATACTGTTTCACATGTACTTTAGGATGTTATTTAAAAAATAGATAACTGGCAGACATAAATTGAGAAATTTTACTAGCAACCCAGCATAGGTAGATGCATACAATTATACAATAATCTCCTATCAGAGGTCAGTCATTGTCATAGATTTTCTCATTTAATCTGAATTTTCATCTCAATCAATCTAAAGAGCTATAAACTCCATAGCAGAGGCATTAAGACTACTAAAGAGTCTTTATATCTTGTGAAGTAAAATGTGCAAACAAATCCTTGACATCTTTCATATCAATAACAAAACAAAAAAGGGGCACCTGGATGCCTCAGTCAATTAAGCACCTGTCTTTGGCTCAGGTCATGATCCTGGGGTCCTGGGGATCAAGCCACATGTCTGGCTCCCTGCTCAGGAGGGAGCCTGCTTCTCCCTCTCCCTCAGTCCCTTACCCCCACTGGTGCTCCCTTTCTCTCAAATAAATAAATAAAATATTTTTAAAAAAATAACAAAACAAAATACAAGAACTTGGAATAGCTGTAATGTCTACTTCCCATTATGGATTTCCTAAAATTGTTCTCCTCAGAGAAGATATTCACAGTTATTAATACTAATATCAGTGCTCTGTTGCCCACATCTCATATTGCCTGGATTGCCTTACAAAGAGGAAACTTCTTTCTATTTTAAAGCTTTAAGGGCTACTAGAATATGTCAAGTGAGATGTATTGGGAGTTCCTTAAAAATATAAACTAGGACATTTGCTAATATCCTATCACCAAAGCAATAGTCCTTAAGAAGTATTTATTTTTGAAGTGCCAATAAAACATAACAATACAAAAAATAGTATTAACTTAGACTTCTCCATAAGTTGGCTAGTTTCTGGTGTTCTCAAGTATTTTTTTCTCAATCCATATTGAGATATTTGTTATTTTATTTAATATCCACAATATAAATGACATCATAGGGGAAAGGCTCTAGAATAAATCCAGGATTTCTCTTAACACATGAAATATCATAAATTTAGTGATTCAGCGTGAAGTCTACTTAAATCATACCATGTCAATAATAGAATAAAGGAGCTCTATTAAAACGTTAGGTAAAAAGTAGTAGTCAAAAAACTAGTATCTATTTCTAGAGCATTCTTCATACTTACATAAATGTCAGTTACCTATATCAGTATTACCTATGACAGTGTTCTTTTCCTCCATCCAAAGCAGCCTTGCATCTCAGGCAGATAGTAATATATTTTTTAACATGGAAATGAACATTAACCAAGAAGAGACAAGTTATCTACTCTTACCATTTGTAGTTATTAGCCTAGATACCTCATAGTTAAATATCTTTATACCAAGTTTTTTAATTAAAGTATCATTCAACATCTTAATGGCAATACCTTAAATGTCACATCTATGCTTATTTTGTCACTTTTATTTATCTCCAAGTATTTTTTTTCTACTTTCCTAGTTTTTAATATTCTAGAGCTTTAGGTAGTATTATTACTACAGTATTTGGTCAAGTTAGTGGTTTCTCTTACTGAAAAAATGATAATTCCTCTAAATCATGCATTGAATCATGTATAAATATCTCCAAAATGTCTCCCACAAGCTCTCTATCCACCCCTCCCAAAAAAGGAAAGAAAAGTAAAACAAGAAAATGAAACTGAGCTTAAGATAATAAATCATGTGTGAAGGTTAGAGAAAAGAGGCAAATATAATCCAGTTTGCCTATCAGATTTCTTAAATGAGAGAAATATTTTGAGCCAAGGCTCAGACACACTTCAAACACAAATAGCACTTTTTGTGCCGCTGGAAACAAACTTGAGATGTCAACAAACCTAAAATAGACTGTGAACCTTTGAACAATATCAAATCATATGACAGAAACCATTTATTTCAAGACAAAAAGTGAGGTGTAGGGACTGCTTGATACTCATAACACATTAAAATAACTTACCACATCACTTGTTTAAATCAGCAAACTCTCAAATTCACAGGTCAGTCTTTTCAATTATAAACTAAAAATAGCACAGTTCTTGTTTTGCCTTCTCTTCAGTGAGGGAAATAATGCTGAATTTAGGGCTTTGTACATTTCCTATAATCTTTTTTTTTTCAATAGGTACTCTTACCACTCTCCCCAATTCTGCAAACCTAATCTGTAAAAGAAAAGTCTAATGTGAGCTCTGCAGTGATACTTGATTGGCTAATATCACTCCTGATTCCTGAACAAACCACTGTCTTCTCTCCTCTGCTCAGTGGGCTGCCCTGCCACCTCTTCCAAATACACTGTACCTTTTCAGTTGTTTGCTTTCTCTTTCTCTTTGCTTTCTCTCTTCCTTTCTCTTTCTCATTATCCTCTCCCAATCTCAATTAGTCTTTTTTTCCTGAACCATCTACAGCAATTGTAAGAAAATTTTTTCTTAAAGATTTTATTTATTTATTTGACAGCGAGAGAGAGACAGCGACAGAGGGAACACAAGCAGGGGGAGTGGGAGAGGGAGAAGCAGGCTTCCCTCTGATCAGGGAACCCAATATGGGCCTTGATCCCAGGACTCTGGGATCATGACCTGAGCTGAAGCAGATGCTTAAGGACTGAGCCACCCAGGCGCCCCTGTAGGAAAGTGTTTTGGTGAAATAACCTTAAGGCACAGATTAAAATGATTGTGTCAGATTAAATAAGTGTGACTAGGATGTAAACAAAGTCTCTAAACCAAAAATCTAATTTTGAATCTGAGTTTTGCCATCTACTATGTGAACCTTAGAGAAAACACAGCCCATAGATTGCATTTAGGTCTCAGTTGGAAAATGCGGGTAATAGTATTATTGATAAATATGATAGAAACACAAAAATAACTAAAAACAACTAACAATATGTATTGAGTGTAACTCTGTGCCATTTCAGTGTATTATCACTATGATTCCTCACATAAACATAAATGCAAGATAGAGTTATGATTCTACCCAGTTTTAAAGATGGGAACTGAAGTACGTTAAGTAAGGTCATTTGTCCAGGTCAAATTTCAGTAAATGCTGAGACTGAAACTCAAAATCAAGCACTTTATAGTGAGTTCAAGCCACTCCTCAGGCTCATCAGTCTCCATTAATGAGTTGTAAAAAAATAAAATACTTTATGTGAAGATTTTTTAGAATCTGGAAATTTCTGTTTAGCTAATATTAATATGTTTAGAAAATCGCAAAACTAGTAAGGGTTCGTCTCATATTTCCTGTTTTTTAAATTTTTACATTAAACAAAATTAATATTTCTCTGTTACAATGTGTTATTATTTTGGGGGGGTGTTTGTTTTAGAGAGAGAGAGAGAGCATGAGCACGAGAGGGAGAGGGAGAGGGAGAAAGAGAATCTTAAGCTGGCGTTACACTCAGTGCAGAGCCCAACATGGGGCTTGATCCCACACCCTCAGATCACGACCTGAGCCAATATCAAGAGTCAGCTGCTTAGCCGACTGAGCCAGCTAGGCACCCTGTTACAGTTCTTATTCAGATTCTCACACCCACAGAACATATTATTATTCATAAATATTCATTGCTCCTCCCTGCCCGTGAAACAGACATCTTGTCCTGTTGAATTTGGGAATGTCCATGTCATTTGCTTTGGCAATGAAATAAAAGCAAAAGTACTATGTTTTCTTCTGGGGCCTCTGTGATTGTTAAAACGTGTACCAAAACGAAGTTTCAGTGACAGATTGTAAAGTGACTAATAAGAAGATTCTCCTTGTTGATCTAAGGTAAACATAAGAAATAAACTTGACTATCGTAAGCCACTGAGAATTCGGGTTTTTGTTATTGCAATAACAAAACCTATTCTATCCTGATTGATACAACCATTAAGTTCCCTTTAGCTCTTTGATTCTCATTCTATTTGATATTTTTTTCTCATAGGATATAGGAAGAAAGAATAAATCATAAGATTGGAAAACATTAATATTGAAAGAGACTACTGGAATAAGCTAGTCCAATGGTTTCCAGATTTTGCACTCTAAGTAATCAGAAATTCTAAAAATATCATATAAAAACATATTTTTGTATAAAAGTCATTCAATTCACTTTCATAAAAAACTACTGTTAATATATTATTTTATCTTTTTTTTTCAATTTGGAACCAGTTAGCTAAATCGAATTCTCTTACTTTATTAATATAAAAAAAAGACCTAGGAATGATAAAAATATGACACTGAACAAATGAAAACTTAAAAAAATTGACAGTGATGTCAGCATCATGGTGGTGTGAGTGTTTCCTTTTTCCTCCCCTCTCTGATTACAATGAATTAGTCATCTAGAACTGAATTAAAGTGCCTCTGCATTACACCAGAACACCTAGGAAATGTCTATCTACTTGTGCATCCAGAAGTAAGTGGATAGGATCACAAAGGGGACTGTGGATTCAGGGCAGTTGGTGAACCTGCTCCACCTGCACTTGCCCTGAGTGGAGAAGAGGAACCTGGAGAGTACACAAGTGGATAGATACTCATGGGAGACAGAGAATCTGTGGAGGTCCAGTCACCCCGACAGGAGAACCTGGCACACCATCAGAGTGGCACAGAGGTGAGCTCGGAGGCAGAGGACAGGGAGGAACCCACTGAGGCAGCCTCCCTCTCCAGGGCAACAGTGGAACACTCTGGGCTTTGGGCAACAGAAGGAGCTACCTCTCTGGCAGAGGAAGTGATAAGTGAAAGAAGTGACACACTACCTAGCTGCATGTGGGTTGCAGCTGAATGGCTTGTTTCTCTCCTGTGATACAAGAGTTCCAAGGAGGGACCTCCACGACTTTGGGGAAGGGAGGGAAGGGAAAGAGGCAGACAAGGAGTATGAAATGGCACTGAAGGAACTTACTTCCTTCTGTATGCTTCAGGATTTCCTCTGTAGGTCTGTGCATGGATCTCTTGAAGTTCCCTACACTAGGATCCACCTACTGGTCTCTAGGCACCCCCAAAGTTCCAGAGGCTAAGTCCACATCTCCCCCAATTCTGCTTCCTGCTCTTTTTGCATACTTTATCCCAAGAGCCATCTTCCATAGGAGACACCAAAAACTTTAGCTTTAGTGCCACCTTCTGGACTACAAAAGAAACTCTTCTAATTGGTATCCTGTTGAGCTGTAACAGCCAAATTGCACAAATTCTTAAGAAAGGTGTTTGCTATTTCAAATGTAAAATCAGAGACATATATTGTCAGACATAATGAAAAATCAAAGGAATATGATATCATGAAAAGAAAATAATTCTCCATATATTGAACTTAAAGACACAAAATATTGAGATGAAACTGATAGAGAATTCAAAAAATTTTATGAAGAAATGTAACGGGCTACAAGAAAACCGAGAAAGGTAATTTAATGAACTCTGGAATGAAACGAATGAACAGAATGAGTTCTCTACCAAATGACTGACATTAAAAACAAACAACAAACCAAAACAGAAATTCTGGAGCTGAAGAAGTCATACAATGAAATGAAGACTGCACTGGAGAGCCTAGGTAACAGGGCAGATAAGAAGGAAGAAAGTATAAGCGAATTGGAAGATAGGAATTTAGACATGATTCAGTCAGTGGAAGACAGAAGACTAAGATTTTTAAAAAGTGAAGAAACCCCATGAGTGCTATCAGATTCTATCAGAAAAGAAGATAGAATAATTAGTGTACCAGAAAAAGAGAGAGAGAAGGGGGCAGAGAGTTATTTAAAGATATAATAGCTGCGAACTTTCCAAACCTGGGGAAGAAACTGAACATACGAGTCCACAAAGCTAGAACACCCTATTATTTCAATGCAGAAAGACCATTTCCAAGACACTTTATAACAAAACTGTCAAAAATTAGTTATAATAATCTTAAAGGAGGCCGGGGGGGAAAAAGAAAAAATTGACCAAAAAACTCCCATTTAACTATCAGTGGAATTTTCAGCACACACTCTATAGCACAGGTGAGAACAGAAGGAAATATTTAAAGTATTACAAGATAAAAATTGACAGCTAAGAATATGGTATCTGGAAAAGTTATCCTTCAGATATGAAGGAGAAATAAACACTTCCTAGACAATCAAAGGCTGAACTGAAAGAGTTCACCACCATTAGAACTGCCTTGCAAGAAACGCTGAACTAAAATGAAAAGATGATGCTAATTAGTGACACAAAGCATGTGAAAGTACACAACAGTCTGGCAAAGGTGAAAAACAGAATTAGAAGGCTGAACTCTATACTAGAATGGTGAGTAAATCACTTAACCATAGTATAAAGATGAAAGAAAAAGAGCATTAAAATAATTATAGCTATTATAGTTTGTTAATGAATTCACAGCATAAAATGAGGTAAACTGTGACATCAAAATATAAAAGGGAAAAAATTTAAGCTGGACAGTGGCATGAAAAAAAAAGTATAAGGGGAGGAGTAAAAGGGTGGAAATTCTAAAGCACCCCAAAAAACGTAAGTTGCTATCAGTATAAAAAGAACTATTTTATTATAAGATGTTTTACATAAGCCTTATTGCAACCACAAAAAAATCTAGACTAGAGTCATAAACATTTAAAAAGGAGAGACTGAAGAAATCACTGGGGTAAAAAAAAACACCAATTTACAAATGTAGGCAAAAACAGGGGAAAAGGGGGGTGCCTGGGTGGCTCAGTCGTTAAGCATCTGCCTTTGGCTCAGGGTGTGATCCCAGCGTTCCGGGATTAAGCCCCACATCAGGCTCCTCCGCTGAGAGCCTTCTTCTTCCAATCCCACTCCCCTGCTTGTGTTCCCCTTCTCCCTGGCTGTCTCTCTCTGTCAAATAAATTAATTAAATCTTCAAAGAAAAAAAAAACAGGGGAAAAGGAACAATGGATATATAAAACCATCAGAAGGCAAATGACAAGATGGCAGCAGTAAAAGTCCTCACATATCAATTATCATTCTAAGTGTTAATGGATTGAATTCACCAATAGAATTCACCAATAGAGTGAATGGATGGATTAAAAAAACAAGTCCTAACTATATGCTACCTATAAGAGACTCATTTAAATTCAAAAGACACATACAGGCTCAAAGAAAAAGAATGGAAGAAGATATTCCATGCAACGAAAACCAAAAGATAGTAGGGATAGCCATACTTATATCAGACAAAACAGACTTCAAGCCAAAAACTGTAATAAGAGACAAAGAAGGTCACTGTATAATGATAAAGGGGTCAACACATCAAGAAAATAAAATAATTGTAAATATATATGCACCCAACATTGGAATACTGAAATATATTAAGCAAATACTAATAGATCTAAAGGGAGAAATGGATAACAAGAATAGTAAGGGACTTCAGGGATGCCTGCGTGACTCAGTGGGTTAAACATCTGCCTTCGGCTCTGGTCATGATCCCAGGACCCTGGAATCCAGTACAGCACTGAGCTCCTTGCTCAGCAGGGAGACTGCTTCTCCCTCTGCCTGCCGCTCCCCCTCCTTGTGCACTCACTCTCTCTCTCTCTAACAAATAAATAAATAAAATCTTAAAAATAAAAAAGAAGACTAGTAAGGGACTTCAATACACCACTATCAGCAATGAATACATCATCTAGACAGAAAATCAATAAGGAAACAATGGAATCGAACCATACATTAGAATAAATGGACATAACATATATAGAATATTCCATCCAACAGCAGCAGAATATACATTCCTCTCAAGTACATATGGAACATTCTCCAGGACAGATCATACCTTAGCAAACATAAGACTGAAATTATGCCATCTTTTCCTACCACACGTGATAAAAATCAACGAGAGGAAAGCTGAAAAATCTACAAAAATGTGGAAGCTAAACAATATACTTCTGAACATCTGAGTCAAAAAATCAAAATGAAAATAAAAATTATCTCAATAAACATGAAAATGGGAATACATCAAAATTTATGGGATGCAGCAAAAGCAGTTCTGAGAGGAAAGTTTATAGTGATAAATGCATATATCAAGAAATTTAAAGATTTCAAATAAACAACCAAACTTTATATCTCAAGGAACGAGAAACAGAAGAATAAATGAAGCCCAAAGTAGCAGAAGAAAGGAAACAATAAGGATCAGAGTAGAAATAAATGAAATAGACACCAGAAAAACAACAGAGAGGGTTAATGAAACTAAGAGCTGTTTGTTGTTGTTGTTTTGTTTTGTTTTGTTTTGTTTTGACAAGGTAAAGAAAAAATTGAAAAACTTTGGCTAGCTAACTAAGAAAAGAAAGAAACTGAAATGATGAAAATTAGAAATGAAAGTGGAGACCCTGCAGCTGATACTACAGAAATACATACAATCATAAGACACTGCTACGAAAAATTATATGTCAACAAATAGATAACCTAGAAGAAATGAGTAAATTTCTAGATAGACACAAGCTACAATACTGAATCAGGAAGAAATATGAACAGACCAACAATGAGTAAAAAGATTGAGTCAATAATCAGAAACCTCTCAACACAGAAAACCCAAGGCCTAGATGACTTCACTGGTAAATTCTACCAGACATTTAATGGAGAATTAATATCCATCCTTCTCAAACTTTTCCAAAAAATTGAAAAGCGAACCCTTCCAAATGCTTTCTATGAGGCCAGCATTACTCCGATGCCAAGGCTAGATAAGGATGCCACAAGAAAACTATATACTAATATCCCTGATGGATATAAATGCAAAAATTATTGACAAAATATTAGCAAACCAAAATGAAGAACACATCAAAGAATATACATCACGACCAAGTGGGATTTATCCCTGGGGTGCAAGCATGGTTCAACATATGCAAATCAATGAGTAAGATATCACATTCATAACATGAAAGACCAAAGTTACATGATCATCTTAGTAGATACAGAAAAAGTATTTAATAAAATACAACATCCTTTCATGATTAAAACCCTCAGCAGATGAGGTATAGAAGGAATATACCTCAACACGATAAGAGCCATATGACAAACCCACAGCTAAAACTACACTCAATGGAAAAAAACTGAAAACTCTAAGATGGAGAACAAGACAGGGATGTCCACTCTCACCACTCATTCGATATAGTACTAGAAGTCCCGGCTAGTCCTGTAAGAAAAAGAAAGAAAAGTCAGCCAAATTGTAAAGTAAGGAGGATAACTGTCACTATTTCCAGATGATATAATTTCATATATAAAAAAAAATCACAAATACTCGGCTCAAAAACTGCTGGAACTAATCAATTTCATAAAGCTGTGGGATACAAAATCAACATGTAGAAATCCGTTGCACTAATAATGAACATCTGAGAAAAAATGAACTATGCCATTCAAAGTAGTATCAGAAACAATAAAATAACTTAGGAAGAAATCAAACCACATGAAAGATCCGTACAACAAAAAGGACAAGACTTTCCTGAAAGAAACTGAAGATGATACCAAAAAATGGAAAATCATTCTTTTTTCATGGGTAGAAAGAATACTGTTAAAATGTCAATACTATCCAAAGTCATCTATAGATTCAATGTAATCTCCATCAAAATATCAATGGCATTCTTCACAGAAATAGAAAAAAAATCCTAAAATTTGTGTGGATTCATAAAAGACTATTCATAATAGCCAAACAATCATGAAGAAAAAGAACAGAGCAGGAATTACCACACTTCCTGATTTCAAACTATATTACAAAGCTATAGTAATAAGAACAGTATGATCTTCACATAAAATAGGCACCCAGACCAACAAAACAGAATAGGAAGTTCAGAATTAAACCCCTGAGTTTATGGTCAACTACTGTTCCACAAGGGAGCCAAGAACACCCAATGGGGAAAGGATAGGATCTTTGACAAATGGTACTAGGAAACTGGAAAAACGCATTAGAACAATGAAATTGGACCCCTATCTTACACCATGCACAAAAACTAATTCAAAATGGATCAAAGATTTAAACATAAGACATGATCATATAAAACTACTAAAAGAAACTGTAGGGAAGAATCTCCTTGACATTGGTCTTGGCAATGATTTTTTGGATACGACACCAAAAGCACAAACAACAAAAACAAAAATCAACAAATGGGACTACATCAAACTTAAAAGCTTTTGCACAGCAAGGAAACAATGAACAAAACTAAAATACAATCTATAGAATTGGGTAAAAATTGTAAACCCCAGATCAGAATATATTTAATATTCAAAATGTATGAAGAACTCACATAACTCAATAATGAAAAACCAAACCATCTAATTTAACTAATTAAATTAAATTAAATTGTGTGGCATAACTAAATAGATGTTTTTCCAAAGAAGACATCCAAATTGTCAACAGGTGCATGAAAAGACAGTCAAAATTAGGAATGAACACGGAAATGCAAATCAAAAGCACAATGAGATATCACCTTACCCTGCTAGAATAATTATCATGAAGAAGACAAAAGATAATGAGTGTTGGCAAGAATGTTCAGAAAAGTGTACCCTTGTACCTTGTTGGTGGGAATGCAAATTGGTTCAACCAATTTGGTTCAACAATATGGAGATTTCTCAAAAAATTAAAAATAGATCTAGGATATGATCCATCAATCCACTTCTGGGTATATACCCAAAGGAAATAAAAACAGGATTTCCAAAACATGTAACTGCACTCCCATGTTTATTGCAAGCGTTACTCACAATAGCCAAGATATGGAAGTGACCTAAGCGTCCCTCGATGGATGAATTATCCCACCACAAAAAAAAAGGATAATTATGTAACATGAGAGAAATGTTAATTATTGCTATAATGTTACATATATGTGTCCTAATTAACATATTATATACCTTCCATTTATATAATGTTACATATCAAATATATTTCAACTAAAAATAAATCAAAATAAAAAGTAACAAATCCTTTTTGCACGGTAAATAGTTGAAGAAAATAAAGCAGGCATATCTTTGGCACTATCCTGGTTTTTTAGCAACATCTATGATTTCTTAAATTTGCAATAGAAAGACTATTCAAGAAACAAATTATAGACTGGGAAAATGTACTTGTAATATATAACAAAGAAACAATAACAAGAAGATAAGAACAACTCTAGGGAATCAATAAGTGGAAACATTTTTTTTTTAAATGGAAAAAGGAGCAATAGACAAATCTCAAAAAAGGAAACCCAAATGTCCCCGCACCACCCCCCAAAAATGTGAGAGGATGCTAAGCCTAGCTAGCAATTTGGGAAATGCAAATTAAAATAACAAATCAATTTTCATCTATTAGAAAAGCAAAGATTAGAAGCTTCATAATATTAATTTTTGGTGAGAGTGTTATAAAAGGTACTTTCATATACTACAATACTAATAGAGATTAAAAATTGGGAACTGGGCAATTTTACATAATATTAAGTATAAAAATGTATTTAAAATGCACTTCTACTTACAGAAATATTCACCCATATGTAAAGACACAAGTAAACAGAAAAGGTCATTACAACATTGATCACAACAACAAAATCTTTGGAAAAAACTTACATGTCATTACAGTGAAAAATGGCTAAATAAAATATAGTACAGCCATACTCTGACAGGTAAAATAGTTTGGTATTATTTTTTAAAAAGGCAGATTTCATGGTAACAACACGAAAGGTCATTTCAAATTAAAAACCACAAAACAGGGGCACCTGGGTGGCTCAGTCATTGAGCGTCTGCCTTCGGCTCAGGGCATGATCCCAGAGTTCTGGGATCGAGCCCCACATCAGGCTCTTCCGCTGGGAGCCTGCTTCTTCCTCTCCCACTCCCCCTGCTTGTGTTCCCTCTCTCGCTGGCTGTCTCTCTCTCTCTGTCAAATAAATTTTAAAAATCTTAAAAAAAAAAAAACCCACAAAACAGTATGTTTTCATTTACATATGGAAAAAAAGCATTCCAAAAATTACATATTTTATATATGTACGTGTATGTATGGAAATAAACTGCATGTACATTCATACAAAAATCTAGTAATAGAGGTTATCTCTGAGGAAGTAGGGATGAAACCAAGATGAGGGATTGTGCTCAACTAAATTGAAGCTTAATTTGTAATGTTTTAACAATTCTGAACAATCAAAATATACATATGTTACATATTTAATATTTTTCATTGGGAAAAAATACTTCCCCAAAGATGTAGCAATTAATTTCATAAGCCATTCAATGCGATCTTAGTACAATTAACATATTCTGTATGATTTCAATCCTTTAAAAGATTTGCCTTATGACCCAGCATGCAATGGGTATTAAGGTGGGCACATATTGCATGTTGCACTGGGTGTTATACACAAATAATGAATCATGGAACACTACATCAAAAACTAAGGATGTACTGTATGGTGACTAACATAACATAATAAAAAATTATTATTAAAAAAAACTGTTGTCTATATGTCCATTTGGTCAGGTTCATTAAAACTTGTTTAAATCAGATTGTTCTGCTACTGAGATTGGTACATCTAAAATCCCCATTATACATTGTATAGAATTGCTTATTCTTACCATTTCTGTCAATTTTTTTGCTTTATCTATTTTAAATCTAAGTGACAGAGGATAAAAATCTTACAATTACTGGTTTTCTAGTCAATGTGTTAAAATTATAAAGTCTAATTTTTTTATTAAAACATAGAACCATTTTATCTTTTGCACTGATTTGGCCTTAAATCCATTTCATCTCATTCCAGTAAAGCTATATTAGCTTTCCTTTGGTTGGAATTTGCTTGGTATACTTTGTACTTGCCTTTACTTTCACCAATTTACTCATTTATTTTAATCGTATGAAAATGTTTGTCTTTTAATAGAAACTTTAAGTACATTTACACTGAATGTAAATATTGATATATTTAAATATAAATCTATCACCTTATTGCCCTGCCAATTTTTTTTCATATTTTTTGTCTTCTTTTAAATTATTTTTCTATATTTTATCATCTAACACAGTAGAAATTACACACTCTGTTTCTACTTTATTAATGGTTAACATGGAATTATACCATGTCAAATTTCAGAGTTCAAATTTAATCATTATGTCAGTTGTCAAAGAGAATATGCAACTCTATTTTAGTTTATACTCATTGGTTTTATTTTTTAAATCTGTCTTGTATTTTTAATCCTGCAAAATATTATTTTTTAATAGAGACATTTTTTTTAGATTACCCAGATATTTACCACTTACTTTGGTCTTCACTCCTCTTGTATCTCAGATCTCCTAACTAGGGTAATTACAGATGTCTAAAATATTTCCTTATAATTTCTTTTGGTGAATATCTGCTCACAAATTCTTTTTTTTAAGTGAAATATATATTTTTTTAAATTCGAGTATAGCTGATACACACACTGACAAACTCTCTTCGTTACTTTGAAAATGTCTTTATCTTCATTCCATAAAACTACTTTCTCTGTGTAAAATTATAGAAGTTATTTCTTTCACTACTTTGAGTATGTTCTAGAGACATCTGGCTTCCGTTGTTGCTATAAAGAAGTCAGATGTCAGTCAAATTGACATTCAATGGAGGAAATCTTTCCTTTAAAAAAAATTTTTTTTTATTGCTTTAAAAATATTGTCCCTGTGTTATGTCTAAATGTGGATTTAAAAAACTCATTCTGTGTTGTTGGAAATCTGTGTGTATATGTGTGTGTATTTGTGTGTGTTTTTCTTATCAGATTTAGAAAATTCTAAGGGCATACTTGAGATAGCCACTGTCTCGAAAATTCATTTATTTATTTGGAACTACAATTGAATATACAATAGTTTTCACTCTATCAACCCTGTCTCTTAATCTCTCTCCTATATTGTCCATCATTATTATTAGCAGCCCCCCAAAATGAGATATTTAGGTAAAAATCTAACAAGACATATATAAGATCTATATGAAGAAAATTACAAAACTCTGATGAACAAAATCAAGGAAGAACTAAGTAAATGGAGAGAAGTTCCATGTCCATAAGTAAAAAGACTCAATATTCTCAAGACAGTAATTCTTCCCAGCTTGATCTATAGGTTCAATACAATCCCAATAAAAATACTAACAAGTTATTTTGTGGGTATCTACAGATTCTAATGTTTACATGGAGATTAAAAAGGCAGAACAGCACCATAATATTAAGAACAGAGGACTCGTACTACCTGACATTAAGACACTATAAAACTACAGTATTCAGAAGAGTGATATTAGAAAAACAAAAACAAAAAAAAAAAGCTAAATCAATGGAACAGAATAGAGAGTCTGTAAATATACCCACCAATATAGTAACTGATCTTCAGCAAAGTAGTAAAGGCAGTACAATGGAGAAAAGACCATCTTTTCATCAAATTGTGCTGGAGCAACTGGACATCCCCATGCCCCAAAAGGGGGGTGGGTGGGTGGAAATGTAGACACAGACTTTACACCCTTTACAAAAATTAACTCAAAGTGGACTATAGACTTAAATGTAAACTGTGAAACTATAAAGCTCCAGAAGATAACAGGAGAAAATCGAGATAGCCTTGGGTTTGACAATCACTTTTTAGATACAACCACCAAAGGCAAATCCATGAAATAAATATTTGATAAGATTTGCTTTATTAAAATTTAAAACTTCTGTGAAAAATACTGTCAAGAGAATCAGAAGAAAAGCCACAGAGTGGGAGAAAATATATGTATAAGACATATCTGATAAGGATGACATATCTGATAAGGATTATTACACAAAATACACAAAGAACTTTAAAAACTCAACAATAAGAAAATCAACAATGCAATTAAAGAATGGCAAAAGATCTAAACTAACACCAAGGAAGATATACAGGTGGCAGGTAAGCATATGAAAAGATGCTCAACAGCATATGTCCTTAGGGAATTGCAAATTAAAACAAGATACCACTACATACTCATTAGAATGACAAAACCCAGAACACTGACAACAACAAATGCTGAGGATGTGAAGCAACAGGAATTCTCATTCATTGCTGGAGCAAATGCAAACTGGTATAATTTGGGAGGCAATTTGGCAGTTCCTTATAGAACTAAACATACTCTTACCATACAATCCAGCAATCATGCTCCTTGGTATTTACCCAAATAAATGGATAACTTATGCCCACCAAAAAAAAAAAAATAAATAAATAAATAAAGTACTCACAGATGTTCACAGCAATTTTATTTATAACTGCCAAATTTCAAAGCAACCTTTCAGTAGGTGAATGGATAAACTGTGTTACAACCAGACAATGAAAAATTATTCTGTGCTGAAAATTATCAAGCCATGAAAAGACATGGAGGAGTCTTGTATGCATATTACTAAGTGAAAAAAACCAATATGAAAAAGCTACATACTGTAGTAGAATATAACATTCTGAAAAAGGCAACAGTTTGGAAACAGTAAAAAGATGAGTAGTTGCCAGAAGTCAGGGGTAAGGAGGGGTAAACAGGTGGAGCTCAGAGAACTTTGAGAGCAATGGATCTAGTCTGTATAATGGTGGATATATTTTATGCTTTATAAAAACAAAATGTACAATGCCAAGAGGAAATCTTAATGTAAACTTTGGGTGATAATCATGTGTCAATGTAGGTACATTAATTATAATTAACGTCCCACTCTAATGCAGGAAGTTGATAGTAGTGGAAGTTGTATAGGTGTGAGGGCAGGAATTACGTGGGAACTGTAATTTCTCTCATTTTGCTGTGAACCTAAAGCTGCTTTAAAAAAAATAAAGACTATTAAAATGTTTTAAATAAATAAATGCTTTTTAAAAAGATATCAGGCCCTATTCCCTAGAACCTATAAATGTTTCCTTACTTGGAAAAAGCCTTTGCAGATGTAATTAAGTTTAGGATCTTGAGATGAATAGAGTAACCTGAATTATCCAGGTGGGTCATGAATACCATCATATGTCTCTTACAAGAAAGAGGAAGAAAGAGAGCAATACACGTAGAAGTAGAAAAGGCATGGAGCACATGACTGTGGAAGCATAGAGTGGAGTGATGCAGCCACAAGTCAAGGAATGCTGGCAGCCACCAAAGCTGAAAGAAAGGTTTGCTTTTTCCATAAAACCCCTAGAGGTTGCAGAGCCCTGCCAACACCTTGATCAGTGAAAAAGACTTTGGATTTCTGCCCTCCAGAACTACAAGACAATAAATTTCTCTTGTTCTAAGCCACGAAGATTATGTATTTTGTTACAATAGCCATAGGAAACAAATACCAATATGTACTCTTTTGTGTATCAGTAGTTGTTTTAGTCGTATTTACTACTGTGGGTTTGGTATGGTGAGGTCAGACTCCGATCAAGAAAGAGAAACCAGAAAGTTTTGCAGTTTGTTATGCTCACAGTTCCCTGAGGAGAAATAGGACACCACACAGGCCCACTCAAGGGAAGCACCAGGGTTATTCACCAAGCAGAGGAAGAGAAGGAAACGACGTGCAAGTTCCTTTTTTATGGCTTCTATAGGAAGGAATGGATGAAGCGGGTAGGCAGGTTTAGGATGTCTAAATAATTTCAGTGGGCTCTGGGTTATAGAGATATTCCTCATCTGATACCTGGTCCTTGGGTGATTAGAGAAGGTATATAGTGACCCAGAGGAAAGTCTGATAAGGGAAGTGGTTTGGGGTGTGGACTTAATCAGATGCCCAGGAAGGTCTGATTGACCTGTCGGCAGGGCCGCAAAACTGGATCAGAAAGCATTTGTAACAAATATATTACAGCAGTCTGCTGCTGAGTTGTACTCTATAATATGCATGTACCATCATTTGTTTATCTAATGTGTCGATGGACATATAAGCTGATTATATTTTTGGCAATTATGAATAAAGCTGCTGTGAAGGATAACTAAGACTTTTTATAGACATATATTTTTATATCACATGGGTTAAGCCTAGATGTAAAATTGTTGGTTCTTATTATAACTATATATACAATTTACAGATTGTCAAACTATTTCCGAAGTGATTGTACCACTTCATACTCTCACTAGCAATCTACAAGTAATCCAGTAAGGTTCTTTTTTTTTTTTAAAAGATTTTATTTATTTATTTGACAGAGACAACCAGCAAGAGAGGTAACACAAGCAGGGGGAGCGGGAGAGGAAGAAGCAGGCTCCCAGCAGAGGAGCCTGATGTGGGGCTCGATCCCAGAATGCTGGGATCATGCCCTGAGCCGAAGGCAGATGCTTAATGACTGTGCCACCCAGGCTCCCCCAGTAAGGTTCTTTTTTGAATACATAAATCTGAGTTTTAATAAATTCATAGCATTACCCACCGCAAGCACATATCCAATATTCCATCACACCCCGAAATACCGTCATCCCTTTGTAGTCAATTCAGCCACCCACACCTACCCCCTGGCAACCACTCAACAGGTCTCTGATGAGCTTTGTCTTTACATAATTTCATGAAAATGGAGTCACACAGTGTGTGACGTTGTGAGTCTGTCTCCTTTTACTAATGATGCCTTTGAGATATATCCATATTGTCACATGTATAGTCATTAATATTTCATGTAGAGGTATGATAGTTGAAGAACATTTGGGTTATTTTCACTTTGGAGAATGATGAATAAAGCCACTATAAATCTGCGCATACATATTTTTTATTAAAATTTTTATATTGTGTAAATTACATACAACAAAGTTTCTCATTTTAATTTTGTTAAATGTACAGTGCAGTGGTATTAAATATATTTATAATGTGTAACCATCACCACCATCAAGCTCTATCGTTCTTTTCATCTTGTAAAATTGAAATTCTTTATCCATTAAACAGAAACTCTCCATTCCTCCCTCTCCCCAGCCGCTGGCAATTACTGTGCTACTTTCTGTCTCTATGATTTTGACTACTCCAAGTACCCCATATAAGTGGCATCATACAGAATTTGTCTTTTTGTGACTGGCTTAGTTTATCATAATATCATCAAGGTTTATCTTCATTGTAGCATATGGCAAAATTTCCTTTTTAAAGGCTGAATATTATTCCCTCGTATGGATATTACCACATGTGACTCATCCATTCATCTGTTGAAGTACGCTTGTGTTGCTTCCACTTTTTTGGCTATTGTGAATAATGTTGTTATGAACATGGGTACATAAATAATTACTTTGAGAACTTGCTTTCAATTCTTTTGGGTATATACCCAGAAATGGAATTGCTGGATCATGTGGTAATTCTATTTTAGTTTCATTAAAAGCTACCACACTGTTTCTCACAGCAGCTATACCATTTTAACTTCCCAGCAACAATGCACAGGGTTATTTTTGCCACATCCTCAAAAACACTGGTTTCTTGTTTGTTTGTTTGTTTGTTTTGATAGCAGACATCCTGAGAGTGAGGTGATATCTTTGTGCATATTGATAATTTGTACATTTTTAGAGAAAAGTCTATTCAAATTCTTTGCCCGTTTTTGATTTTCTGTTGTTGAACTTTAGGTGTTCTTTATATATTCTGAATATTAATCTCTTACCAGATTTTATGATTTGAAATATTTTCTCTCATTCTGTACACATCTTCTGATGAAAAAATTTTTAAAAATTTTGGTGAAGTCCAATTTCTCTATCTTTTTTTGTTACCTATGCCTTTGATACCATAATCTAATGAATCACTGTCAAATCACTGTCAAATCCAATGTCGTGAAGTTCTGTTTTAAGAGGTTTTTTAGTTCTTAAATTTAGGTTTTTTGATCCATTTTGAATTAATTTTTGTATACCATCTTAGGTAATGGTTCAAATGAAATCTTTTGTGGGTGGATATTCAATCTTCCTACCACCATTTCTTGAAAAGACTGTCCTTTCCCACTGAATGGTCTTGGCATCATCCTTGTCAAGAATCATTTGACGAGAGGTGTCTGGGTGGCACAGTCAGTTAAGCCTCTGACTCTTGGTTTTGGCTCAGGTTGTGATATTGGGGTCCTGGGATTGAGCCCTGTATCAGGCTCCATGCTCAGCGAGGAGTCTACTTGGGATTTTCTCTCTCTCCCTCTGCCCCTCCTGCTCGTACTTGCTCGCTCTCTCTCTCGATTAAATAAAATTAATAAATCTTAAAAAAAGAAAAGAAAAAGAATCATTTGACCACATATGAGAGGATACATTCCTGGATTTTCTTCTATTCCGTGGATTTATATGTCTGTCTTTATGCCAGTATCACAATGGTTTTATCAGTGTAGGCTTATAATAGGTTTTGAAACCAGAAGTAAGTCCTCTAGTTTTGTTTTTCTTTCTCAAGATTGTTTTGGCTATTCAGGGTCCCTTGAGATATGAAATTTAGGATAGAATTTTTTTTTTTTAGGTCAGTGTGATGTTGATAGAGATTGCATTGAAGCTGTAGATTACTTTGGGTGTACTGACATTTTGATACTACTAAGTATTCTAACCCATGAAAATAGTAATGTTTCAATTTATTTATGTCTTTAAAGTCTTTCAGCAATGTTTTATAGTTTTCACTCTACATGTTTTCCACCTTGTTGGTTGATTCCTAAGTATTTTATTCTTTTTCATGGTATTACAAATGTAATGTTTTTCCATAATTTCCTTTTCAGATTGTTCATTAGTGTACAGAAACACAACTGATTTTTGCATGTTGCCTTTGTATCCTACCCCTTTGCTCAATTCATTTATTCTGACAAGTTTTTTTTGACAAGTTTTTTTTTTTTGTGGAATCTTCAGGGTTTTCTACATATAAGATTATATTTACAACTCAATAAAATAAAACCCAAATAACTTAATTAAAAAGTGGACAAAGGGCCTAAATAGACATTTTTCCAAAGAAGATATACAAATAGGAAACTGGTACATGAAAGGTGCTCAATATCACTAATCATCAGGAAATGCAAATCAAAACCACAGAGAGCTAACACCTCCCACCTGCTGGGATGGTTATCATCAAAAAGATAAATTAACAAATGCTGGCAAGGATGGGAAAAAAAAGAGAACTTTTTACAGTGTAGATGAGAATGTAAAGTAATGCATCCACTAAAGAAAACAGTATGGAGGTTCCTCAAAAAAGTAAAAACAGAATTACCATATGATCCACCAATCCCAGTAATTTATGACAACATGGATGGACTTGAAGGGCATTATACTAAGTGAAATAAGCCAGAGAGAATAAGGAAAATACTGAATAGTTTCACTAGTGAATGGAATTTAAAAAAGAGGGGGGGAAAAGTCAAACTTAGAGTCAGAGAGTAGAAAAGTGTTTAACAGGGATTGGAGGGTGGCATGAATACAGAAAAAGTTGGTAAAGGGTATAAACTTTCAGTTATAAAATGAATAAGATCTGAGGATCTGCTATATAACATGGTGAATGTAAGTGAAATTTGTGGACAGAACTTAAAGGGAAATATATCAAAGGATGGATGTGTTAATTAACTAGATGGGGGGGGTACAGATTCTTTCCACAATGAATTTATATATTAAGTCTTCATGTTGTACACTTTATCTTAAAATTTTATTTCTCAGCTATACCTCAATAAAGCTGAAGATCGTATCATCTATGAACAGAGATAATTTCTTCCTTTTCAATTTGAATGCTTTTTATTGTTTGTTTTCCTAACTTCTCTCGCTACGATTTCCAGCACTAGGTTGAACAGAAATAGTGAAAGTGGGAATCCTTGACTTGTTCCTGATTGTACAGGAAAACTTTTCCCTACTTTTCAGCATGGAGTATGATGTTCACTGTGGGTTTTTCATATATGGCTTTTATTATATTGGGGTAGTTTCCTTCTATTCCTAGTTTATTGAATGTTTTTATCATGAAAAAGTATTAAATTGTGTGAAATGCTTTTTATGTATAAATTGAGATGATCATGTGGTTTCTGTCCTTCATTCTTTTAATGTGGTGTATTACATTGATAAATTTTTGTATGTTGAACCATCCTTGCATTCCAGGAGTAGATCCCTCTTGGTCATGATGTATAATCCTTATAATAAGCTGCTGAATTTACTTTGCTAGTATTTTGTTGAAAGGTTTGTTTGCATTAATGTTCACAAGAGATATTGGTCTGCATTTTTTTCTCTTGTAGTATTTTTGTCTGGCTTTGATATCAGGGTAATATTAGTTTCCCAGGATGAGTCAAGAAGTGTTCCCTCCTTTTCCAATTTTAGGATGCGTTTAGGAAGGATTGGTATTATTTCTCCCTTAAATGTTTGGTAGAACTCAATAGTAAAACTGTCAGTTCCAGGGCTTTTCATTGTCAGATTTTTTATTACCGATTCAATCTCCCTACTAATTATAGGTCTACTCAGAATTTCTATTTTTGTGTGTAATTTAGGCTTAGTAGACTTTGTATTTCTAGGAATTTATTCATTTCATCTAGTTACCAATTTGAGAACTGTTCATCATACTCTTACAATTCTTATTTCTGTAGACTCTGTAGTAATGTACCCACCTTATGATTTTAGTAATTTGAGTCTTTTTTAGTACATCAGTTATAAATGTATTAAATTTGTTATGTTTTCAACCAATCACCTTTTGGTTTCATTGATTTTCTCTATTATTTTTCTATTCTCTATTTCCTTTATCTGTAATCTTTATTATTTCCTCCTTCTCCTAGCTTTGGATTTTTCTTTTTCTACTTCCTTAAATTGTAAAGTTAGCTTGTTGGTGTGAGAGCTTTGTTTTTTAGTGTGATTTATAACAAAAATTCTCCCCTTAGCACTACTATTGCTGCATCCCATAGTTTTAGTACATTGTTTGGTTTTCAGTTGTCTCGAAGTATTTTCTAATTTCCCACGTGATTTATTTTTTGACCCACTGGTTGTTAAAGAATGTTGTCTAATTTCAATGGTAAAGTGAATTTTCCAACTTTCCTTCTGTTCTTGATTTCTAACTGAATCCTGCTGTGGTCAGACAACATACTTTGTATGCCTGTTTCTATAAATCTACTGAAACTTAATTTATGGCTTGATATGAGGTCTATCCTAGAAAATATTTCATGCACACTTGGGAAGAATGTGTATCCTGCTGTTCTTGGGTAGAGCGTTCTGTATATGTTAGATGTAGCTGGTTTATTGTGTGAGTCCTCTATTTCCTTATCTTCTGTCTCATTCTATCCATTATCATAAAAGGAGTACTAAAGTTTTGAAGTATTATTGTAAAATTGTCTATTTCACCCTCAATTCTGTCAGTTTTGCTTCATATTTCACTCATTTCATATTCATTAGGCAAGAAATGTTTACAATTTATATATTTATATAGATTTATAGTTCACATATTATTTTGCTCTATTCAAACTTTTATTAAAATCCTTGTCTGTTGCTATCTTTTCAATTTAAAGTCTCTTTTGTCTGACCTCAGTAAAGCCACCCCTGCTCTCTTTTGATTATTATTTGCATGCAATATCTTTTCCCGTCCTTTATTTTTATTTTTTTTCCATCCTTTCAATCTCTTTGTGTCTTTGCATCTGAAGTGTGTTTCTTGTAGACAGCTTATAGTCGAATCAGGTGTCTTTATGCATTCTCCCAATTGTGTTTTGACAGAAGAGTTAAATTCATTTATACTTAATTACTTAAAATGAGGGACTCATGTCAATTTGCCTCTTTTCTATATGCCCGATAGCTTTTTTTGTTACTCACTTCTTGCCTTATGGTCTTAATGTTTAGTTGATTTTTTTGTAGTGACATCTTTACTTTCTCATTCATTTCCTTCTGTGTTTATTCTGCAGCTCTTTTATTTGTGGTTATTATGGGATTTACATTTAACAATTCTAAGGTTTTAACACTTTTTAACTTACAAAAACTCTGCCTTTATAGTTCTGTCCTCACTTCTTTTCATTGTTGAAGTCCCCCAAATGACATCTTCATACATTGTGTAGCCCAAAACATAAACTGATAATTATTTTAAATGTCATTAGTCTCAAATTATGTAGAAAACAACATGTGGAGTTACTAGCCACAGTCACAATACTGCCTTATAAACTAATAATTGTTTAAAAAAATGTATTAGTTTCTTAAATTATGTAGAAAACAGGTATAGTTATCAACCACTATTAAAATATTAACTTTCATTATTGCCCATATATTTCTTTATTGAACTCTGTATTTATTCAAACAGCTTTGAATTACTGTCTAGTGTCCTTTAAGTTCACTATGCAAGACTCCTTTGAGTATTTCTTGCAAAGCAGATCTGATGGTAACAAACTCTCTCAAACTTTATTTGGGATTGTCTTAATTTCTACCTCACTTTTGAAGAATGTTTTTGCTAGATACAGGATTCCTGGTTGGCAGTTATTGTTTTTTCCATTTAGCACTTTGTATCTATCAGCCCAGTGCCCTCTGGTTCTCCAAAGTTTTTGACGAAAAAAATCGGCTGATAATCTCATTTAGTATCCCCTGTATGTGCAATTCACTTCTTTCTGACAGTTTTCAAGATTGTCTTTGTCTTTTGAAAGTCTGATTACGCTGTCTTGATGTGGGTCTTTGAGTTCATCTTACTGGATATTTGTTGAGCTTTCTGGATTTTGATATTCATAATTTTCATCAGGTTTAGGAAGTTTTCAGCCATTATTTTTTCAAATATTCTCTGTCCCTTTCTCTCTCCTTTTAGGACTCACACAGTGTATATACATCTGCTTGATGGTGTCCCATAGGTCCCTCAAGATCTGTTTACTTTTCTTCATTTTTGCTTCTGTTCTTCAGACTTAATAATTTTCATTGTCTTATCTTCAAGTTTATTGATTCTTCTGCATACTCAAATCGTCCTTGGAATCCCTGTAGTGATTGTTTTCATTTCACTTACTGTATTTTTCAGCTCCAGAATTCCTTTTGCTCTTTAGCTTTCTGGACATCTTTAATGTTTTGAGCATCGTTCTAAGTTGCTTTAAAGTCTTTGTCTAGTAAATGCTATCAGGTCTACTTCAGGTAGTTTGTTTCCCTTTTGAATGGGTCCTACATTCCTGTTTTGTTTTTACTTTTTGTTATATCTTGTGGTTTTCTGTTGAAAATGACATTTTAACATCTTAATTCTGCAAATCAGATTTTTTTTTCTTTCCCTGGCATTTTTTCTTTTTTTAAGAGACTGTGCCCACTGTGCCAGTACATGAGCAGGCGAGGGGCAGAGAGAGAGGAAGAATCCTAAGCAGACTCCACCCCCAGCATGGAGACTGACACAGGGCTCTATCTCTCAACCCTGAGATCATGACCTAAGTCAAAGATCAAGTCAGATGATTAAATGACTGAGCCACCCAGGCACCCCTATTGTTTGATTGTTCTCTGCTCTCTGTGCTTAAAGGATCATTCTGAGGTATGAAACCTAAGGTCTTCTCAGATCTTGAGTCTTTTCCTGGGCATGCGTGATCAATTTCTCATTTTTCCTATATATGAAGTTGTTTACGAATGCCTTGGTCTTTAATGCCTGGCTCCCAAAAGGAAAAAAAGAAAAAGAAAAAAGAAAAAGAAATCGGGAGTAAAGGGGATGTCAGTCCTTTTATACCCTTGGAAGTCACTTCACAGAGTGTGGGTATGTGTGGTTATAACGGAAAGAGATAGAATCATGGCTTCCCACCTCTTTGTACTTCTGTGATCAAAAGCAGAAATTAGCCATCAGCCTGATTCCCAATATTTGGAGGTGAAGTTCTTTTTGCCTACCCTGGCTCCCACTAGCTGTGTGCAAGCTGCTCCAGGAACGTATGCAGTTGCCTGCTACAAGTCTGAGGTTGGGCAATGAGTAGCTACTACTATGTTAAGAGCTAAATTTGAATGAAATTAACTTCATTTACTGTCCAAGCTTTTTCCTGTTAAGTTGGAAGGTATTAACAGACTACAGAGTTCCAAAATAGTTACATCAAATAAATTCTACAATTGTTATCTGGGTGGGGAGATGGATTCCTGGTGGTTCCTACTCTGTCATGTTCCCAGTATCCTTTCACGTACAAGTTTTTGTTGCTTCGTGTGAACATACTTTTTTGTTCCTCTTAAATATTCAGAAGTGTGATAGCTAGCTTACATGTAACTGTATATTTCACTTTATAACAAACTTCTTGAAACTGTTTTTCAAAGCAGTTGGAACATTTTGTACTTCAATTAGCAATGTTTGAAAGCTGTAGTGCTCCATTCTTGACAAGTGTTGGTACTGTCAGAATTCATTTTAAGCCATTCTAATAGATGTGTAGTGCTATATTATTGTGGCTGTCTTGTATTTGTCCAAGGGCTAATGATGTCCATCTTTTCAAGTGCTTATTCGCCATCTCTAAGTCTTTGGTAAAGTATCTTCAAATTTATTGTCCTTTTTTGAGGGGGGGGGATTTTTGTTTTCTCTGAGTTTTGAAAGTTCTTTATATATTCTGGATAAAATTGAAATATATACTTTGCAAAGATTTTTCCCAGTCTGAGATTTGCCTTTTCATTTTCTTAGTAGTATCTTCTGAAAAGTACAAAGTTTTTATTTGATGAAGGAATATTTATCTTTATTTTCATGTAAGAACTTGTCTAAGTAAGGTCATGCACTTTATCCTACTTGTTTCCCCCCTCCTCCAGGAGTTCTATACTTTTACACTTTATACCTAGTACTATGACTCATTTTTGAAGAAATTTTTTTGTGTGAGAACAATGTACTGAGGTTTTATTTTCAATTTTTAGCATATGAATGTCCAATTATTCTAGCATCATATGTTGAAATGATCAACCTTTCTCAACGGAGTTGCCTTGAGACCTTTGTCAAAAATTATGATACATGTGTGGGTCTATTCCTGGACTTTTCTGTTCCAATGATCTGTGTCCACGTTTGCCAATACAACTTTATTATCTGAGCTTTGTAATAAGTCTTAGAATTAGGTAATCTAAGTCATTCAATTATTTTTTTTCTTTCAAAATTATGCTGGCTATTCTAGTTGTTGCTTTTCCAAAGAAATTTAAATCAGCTTGGGAATATCAACAAAATATACTGCTAGAATTGTTTAATAGTAACAAATCAATTTGGAAGGTTGATATTCTTAAAAATCATGAGTCTAAATCTCTCCCATTTAGATCTTCACCTTTCATTATCAAAATTGGTGAAGGGTTGTCAAGTTCAGTCCACATTTTAGTAGACTTCTACCTATTATTTGTTTTGGTACTATTGCAAATGGTATTTTTAGAAAAAAAATTCAATATCCAGTTATTGACTTTTAATCTTGCAACCTTGCTTACCTTACTTATTAGTTGCAGGAGACTTAATTCTTTGGGATTTTCTACATAAAAAATCACACCATCTCTGAATGGGGACAGTTTTACTTCTTCATTTCCAATTTGTATGGCTTTTTTGTTTTCTGCACTGTCAGGAGATGTTGAAAGGAAGGGATTAGTGTGCACTTTATCTTGTTCTCAATCTTGGGAGAAAACATTCAGTTTTTTAACTGTAAGGATAGCAGTAAGTTTTGTAAACACTATTTATCAGATTAAGGAAGCTCTTCTCTGTTCCTATATTATTGAGTTTTTATTAGGAATGTTTAATTTTATCAAATGCTTTCATTCATTAAGATGACCATGGCTTTTTTTTCCTTAGTCTGCTGATATGGATTACATTTGATTTTCAATGTACCCTGCATTTCACAAATTTTCAATTAGCCTGCATTTTCCAAAATAAACTGCATTTGATCATGACTTATAAAATATTTTCCACATATAACTTGATTCAGCTTCTTAATATTTTGATGAGGATTTTTACATTTACTCTCAAAAGAAATAGTGATACATAGTTTTGTATCTTGTCTTGTTTTAGCAGCAGGGTTGTACAGGACTCATAAAATGAATTTGGATGTGTTGTCTTATATAGAATAGTTGGTTTCATTTAATGTTTAACAAAATTCACCAGTGAAGTTACCTAAGCCTTATGTTTTCTTTGTAAGAAAGAAAGGAAGATTTTTAACTACAAAGTAAATGTATTAAGTAGATACAGGATCGATTGGGTTACCTACCTCTCGAACAAGCTTTGGTAGTTTGTCAATTTTATGATATTGACCCATTTCATCAAAGTTGTAAATTTATGGAAATAAATTTGTTCAAAATATTCCAAAAATTTTCTTACAACTTTGGGGGTGTTTTTTTCTTTGCAATCTGGCTAGAACTTTTTCAACATTATCAATCTTTTCAGGGACTAGTTTTGTTTACAATATTTTCTACTGTTCTGCTTACAAATTCACTGATTTATGCTTATTTTTATTTCCTTTATCTGCTTCCTCTGCATTTAATTTGCTCTTTTCTAGTTCCTTACAGTAGAAAGTTGAATCATCAATTTGTGATTTTTCTTCTTTTTTAATATAAGCAAATTCCCTTTAAACACTCCTTTGGTGTGTTCTACAAATTTTTGATCAATTTTTACTTTCATTCAGTTCAAATACTATCTAATTTCCCTTAAGAATTCTGTCTTGATCCATGTTATTTAGAAATATTATTTAATACTCAGAAATTTAAACATTTTTCAAATATTTCTATTACTGATACCTACTTTAGTTCAACTAAGATCAGAGAACATTATATGATCTGTTAAGGTTTTGAACTTGCTAATGTTTTATGGTATCAAATGTGTTCACTGTTATTTAGTTCTTGGGATGGAAAGGACAGAAAATCTTCCAATTTGTATCCATAAAGACATATGCATACAGTTCAAAAGCAAAAAGTATATTAGGATAGTAAAATTTCATGTAGAGCAATTGTGGAAAAAACTCTAAAAATGTTCCTTTCGGGAGGGCAATATGAAAACATAGCTGCAAAACACTGGATTAGAAGTGTTCCACTATTTTATTTTCATTCAAATTGTGATATATGTCATACAGAAAAATGTAAAACAAAAAACAAAACAAAACAAAAATAAAAGGCCCCATGTCCCAAGATCCAGATTTAACAGATGGTGACATTTTACCAAATATTCCTCAAATAACTTTTTAAAAGAAATATACAATATATACAGAACTGCCCAACTCAAACCTCAATCTTTCCCTTCCTTTTCTTACACAGCAAGATAATAACTGTCTCCATAAATAATTTTAATGGTATCTTGTGTATCTTTTTCTAAGCTCTGAGAAGTTTCATACAATAAATTAATCTCTTACTCAGACTTTCTTAAGATTTTCAAATATCCTGGTATATCAGTGCTTTATCATAATTTGAAAAAAAAATTCTTCTTATGTACTCAAATACCCCTTCTCATTGTCAGCTGATGCAGTTTTTAATGGATATAACCCCTTTAATCAAAGATGTTCTAAAGTGTTGTTTGATCCCCTAGCTTTACCCCCAAGGTATTAAAGCTTATGCTTGTTGGGTAGAGGGTCTTCCTTTCCCAGTTTTGTTTTTTTCAAAATTTAGTGAGTTTGAACTGTTTATTTTAGATTACCTTACTGGCCTTTACATGAATACTATACCTCTACAACAGTTTGCTTTCAGGAAATGTCAGCGTAGGATATATAGTAGCTTAAGTTCTTGGAGTGAGACACTATTCCTCCTGAGATCATCAGTTCTCTTAAGTGCCTAACACATGTGGTTGGCTCTCATCTCTCCTAAACAATCATACTAAGGTCAATATTTTTTGTTTTATATGCATTAATAAGTTATAGATATAATAAAAGTATCTCATTAACTTACAGCTAAAGTTAAAAAAAAAAACCCTCTTCCATTACTCATAATGGGAAGTGCTCTCTTCTCATAGAATGGTTAAGATCAAATTGCTATAAGCACTCAGTACACTGCCTTTTGAATTTTAGATGATTAATATTTTCCCTTACTTCTTTTAAAAGCCTTGATATCTCTTGATACAGATTTTAAAAGAGTCTCATTTGCATAGCAAATACTTTCCAAATCATCAAAGCAGCAACTTGAATGTTACTGCCTTTTGTTTAATTTACCTTATCAGGATTATGCTGATTCTATTCATGTTACTAATAGTAGGAGGCAGAGCCATACTAGGTTGGGATGAAGAGCACTTGCATTATTCTGAGTGACTCCTTAAATTTTACACCATATTTGCCTCACTTGCCTCATTCTATTCCCAGCCCTTGGAGAAGGCATAAGTGGAAAACCACCATGTGGAAATATGAGTTTTATATATTATACACTGTAGTAAAACATTTTTTGGCTGTATAGTACCTACTTTCTCTCTTGATTTCACAGCTCTATGCTTTTCCTTTGGAGAACAAGTTCTTTAAACTCTCACTTCACGTGGTTTATATGAAACTTCACTCCTTATATTTTAAGGGTGACATAGATGACCCATAGTTGGTCTCTAAGAGTGACAAATCCCTCCAACAAAAGGAAAAAGTACTTATTTCAAGTTTATTTCATTTAAAGTAACTAAAAAATTCCATGATACACTAGCTATTAGGGCTTTTGCTACAGGTTTAAATTATTAGTACTTCTCCATGATGAATTTTTCTAAAAACTAACTGAAAATCATCAGGATAATGGTTAGCAGATCTAGGCATAGTTCTATCTAGTTAAAAAAAAAAAAAAAAAAGAAATGTGTACAAGAACTGGAAATCTTTCTAACTGGACCTATTTGGGTCATACGCTCAATTTATGAAATAGAGTGGAATGGTTGTGGGGTATCCACGAATAGGTTAATTCCTAGACACCGATGTTCTTACAGTTGTCAAAGTCTCATGGTCCAACTATGGCAAGGAAGTGTGGGGGCCAAGGATAGGCAGTCCCAAAGTGCCACTCTGGCATAGTGATTACTAAGAATGTTCTTCCCCTTCCCACCTTGTCTCCAGAAAGCAGGAAATAAAACTCCCACGTGAAAGGCACTCTCCCTAAGATATCCTTATCAGAAGACAGGGAATTCAAAGGTAAGAAAGTTGTATAAACAAGCCTTGATACTTTTAGTAATTTACAACCAGAGCCCAAATTCTGTTTAGAATCCTTTAGTATTTAAAGCTTCAAAACCTAAGTTTTCTTTCTCTTGACAATGTCTCTTTGTGTTGAAGTAGGCAGTTAGGTTCTAACAAAATACATGAAGGCCAGCAAGAAGGAAGTTATGGCCAGCTACTGGGGAAGTCAGAGGCCTATCCTATTCCACAAGAAACCTGATCAAACCAGACAGGCCCAACATGATGGATGCATTGACAGGAAACCCCTGACCAAATTAGGAAGAAAAACTACAAAACCCTGTTTCCTGCCCCGAGTAAGAAATATTCCACCCTCTAGTTAACTGTCAATAAAAGATAGAAACACAACCTTCAGGGTATGTAGCCCTCTCTTGAGCTCACTTGCCCTATCTCTAGAGTGTACTGTTCACTTTAATAAAATTTTTCGCTTGTGTCACTTATCCACTGTGTTTTGAGTGTCTCCTTGAATTTTTCTCAAGAAAAGACAGAGAACTTTTGATGACTCCGTCAGGATGGGCTGGGTTGAGGAGCCAGGACTCAGGGTCTCTGCAGTTCACCTGGCAACATCTGCCTAAAATGTATAAAAGCATAGAACTTGGACATTTCTTTGAGACTTAATGCTATTATTAGGCTTCCATGTACATTTAATTATAATTTGTTTTTTCCTACTATTAATCTGTCTCATGTCAATTTAATTCTTAGACTAGTCAGAAGAATCTTGAAGGAAATTTTTTTCCTTCCCAACAGTTGGCTAGTTGGCAAGATAAACTTTAACTGGCTAAATATCGTACATCCTGCTGTACCTGAGAAATTCTGGGACATCTGACAAACAGCTGCAAAGGTAAGATTTCTTACCATGTCAGCCTCTTGGAATCTGTCTGCAAGATCTGATGGAGCAAGAGTGGTGAGAGTCCTTTTTCTTTCTAAATTTAGATTAGCAGGAGAAAATATTTTTGGAAACAGTTCCATGGGCTCAGCATCTCTGATAAATTCAGTAGAGTACTCTTCATTTTTTTAACCCATTTCCTCCCAGAGATGGTCATTATTTTGTCTTTTGTGTTGTTATACAAGGGAATTACTATAGGGAAATACCAGCATAAGCCTTTATAAGCCTGCTATTCAGACTAACATTATAGACTGTTTGAACATTCACAGTTCTCATCAGACTGGCCCATGTTTCAACAAACTTTGCTGTGGGTCCCACACATAAAATCTGCATAAGGTTTTTTCCTTTTGTCTTGAGGACTTACTCTATTCTTGCTGGTCTCTACCACACAGACAATGTACTTACTGGGTTACACCTTGGAAGCCAAATAAGAGTGCGGTTCTGAGACATAAAGTTGCTAACAGCACTCTCTGTCTAGCCATGACAACCCTCAGAAAGGTTAAGTCATAAGAAGTCCCAGCCCATAAGGGGCTTTTGTGCTCTTAACCTTTGTTGCTTGTTATTGCTGAAATGCCCCATTCCAGTAGCACTGGTATCACAGATTAGTAGGTCTGTGACTGGAGGCATTTCAGGTTTCTGGGGGCGATCAAAGACACTGTTTTCACTAGAGCATCCTTACTGCCTGTGTAACAAAGGCGTTTGCGTTATTAGACTATTTTTGGGAGTAAACTTTTGGATCATGGGGACTGTATCATCTATGCCCTCTCCAGGGATGCCTCTTGGATCCATGGTCTATGCCTAGAAAGTGTCTCTGGGTCCTTCCAAAAAAAGGCCTATTGGTTTGAGTTGCTATTAAAATTAGTAAGAGCCTACTCATCAACGATCGGACAAAAAATCTTTTAAATTGGCTACATTTCAAAGGAAAAAAAAATCCTTATACAAGGTGAAAGAACAGAAGTTACACTTAAGACAAAAATTGAAGTCCACATCCAAGGTAAATTCCCCTTCTTAAAAACCAGCTCCATCTGCCTGTTTTAACTAACCCTTCCTTATAAGATTTACAGAGAGCACTGCAGCCTAAACTCTAGAGTCAAAGTATATAGGTTACTCATATAAATGCTAAAACCCATGAAGTGAATTTAACAGAAGCACTGAAGACAAGTGATAGGGCTCACTTTGCTATTTCTCACAACTCCTACTTTCTAAAGCTCTACAGTCAGGCTCTGCCAGCTTTAGGCATTCTTATGCCATGTCCTTTGCAGATGTAACCTGGATGCCCCCCCACCCCGCCAAACCAAGGAGGAAAAAAATTTTCATGTCCCTTGGATAGCAGCAAATCTTATAAATTATGAAGCCTGATTTTACCTTCACTTTCAGAAGATCCCGCCAAATTTAAAGAGAAATTGGAAAGATTAGTAGCCATTCACATCCTCCCCACTAAAAAAGAAACAGATGACCATAATTCTTCCTGGCCCTCCTACAAATGAACAGAAGGCTGATATTCAGGGGCTAACAGAAGCCAAGATTGAATGCAAAGACTTTTGTTAAATGATTTATACTTCATTTTCCAAAGATATAAATCCTTTTTTTTTTTTTTAAAGATTTTATTTTATTCGACAGAGATAGAGACAGCCAGAGAGAGAGGGAACACAAGCAGGGGGAGTGGGAGAGGAAGAAGCAGGCTCCCAGCTGAGGAGCCCGATGTGGGGCTCGATCCTGGAATGCCGGGATCACGCCCTGAGCCGAAGGCAGACGCTTAACCGCTGTGCCACCCAGGAGCCCCAAAAGATATAAATCTTCTGATTCCCACTTTAGCTGGAAATCTCCCTGATCTAAAGGGGCAAGTTTAGTTAAAAAGGCTGATCAATCTCTTGATATTCAGGTTGTAATTCAGTTCTTTCTGGGAATTAGCAAAAACTTTGCCTGGCAAATCTCTACAAAACAAGAAATGCAATTCTAGAAGCAGCCCCCCCATCTCTACCAATCTCAAAACCTCACCTATTCTTCTCAAAATGCTCATAGGTATTATAAAAAAATCAGGATACTGAAACAGAATTGTCCTATACTTAAGAAAAGGGAGGTAAATTTTAAATAGCAATTACCCTGCAATTCTTTGGGGAAAAAAAACAAAAACAAAAACCTTACATTTCTTTCTCTGTCCTTTAAAGTTATAAATCTTCTATCTCTGAAGTGTAAACACAGCCCACAACTGCCCGAGTAAAGGGAAAAAAGAAGTAGGTCTTTTTTTTTTTTTTTTTTTTTTTTTTAAAGATTTTATTTATTTATTTGACAGAGATAGAGACAGCCAGTGAGAGAGGGAACACAAGCAGGGGGAGTGGGAGAGGAAGAAGCAGGCTCATAGCAGAGGAGCCTGATGTGGGGCTCGATCCCGGAACTCCAGGATCACGCCCTGAGCCGAAGGCAGACGCTTTAACCGCTGTGCCACCCAGGCGCCCCAAGAAGTAGGTCTTTTTAAATACAAACTGCAAAAGGGTTTTCTTGCCCCTTTTCTCTTCAAATATTAATAATGGTAAGGTTTCTGCATCTGTCAGTTATGTCTCTATTGTGGATATATGGCATCTTCTACCTCCAGTTAGAATTGCTAAACTTAATTTGTAAAAGAGCTCTACTTGATTGGCTTAAAGAAAATTAAGCACTTATGTAAGTTTTGTACTCATAAAAATTCTCAATAAAAAAAAAACTCAATCCACATGAATTTCAAGTTCATGTGAACTGGGAAAATATTCAGTATTAAAGCTAACTTAAGGCTGTTAAGAAATTATGAATTATGTTTCATGTCAATTTAATTCTCAGACCAGCTAGAAGAACCTTGAATAATCGAGGCAGTTTTTGCTCCCTTAGAAGCAATAGAAGTGCTCATCACGGTAGAAAGATGACTGAAGTCTTGTCTAAGACATCAAAATCTTTATATCACCCGGAATTGGTGTTGAGTTGAGAACCACGACAACCACTACTACAAGAGCTAATATTTATTGAGAACTTGACTACACACACACACACACACACACACACACACACACGACTTGTTTTAACTATTTTATATTCATCAAATCATCTTTACAACAACCCTATGATAAGTATTCATTATCTCCATGGAAACTGATAGGACCCGCCCAAGGCCATAAAGCAATTACAGCTTAGAAACAAGATCTGATGTCAGAATCTACACCTATAAAACCACAGTAATACACTAAGTTTCAGTAAATTAGGCTGAATTTCCTGTCACTGTAGAAAGACGTGACTCAAGAGTTCTATAAATTGATTTTTTAAAATATTGCTTTTTGCATATCTAACAGAATTACATGTTCTAAGGAATAATTTTACTTAGATCTTGGCTCATTATTCCTGTCATAATTCTTAATAATTTCAAAATCCACTTAGATGGTCTTTTAATACTCAAGTTTCTCAATTTCTTTCATTCATCTCTTTCCATGACCCTGTTTTCACTCAACTATCATGTTCACATCCTAGAACTTACAGTCACTAATTATTGTATTCTCTCTGCCTTTGTCAGTTTGTCACTTATTCTCTTATTTCAACCTCCCAAATTTCTACTTCCTACCTCTAGTAAATAATGCAATCTATAATTGATCATACCATTTTTCCATTGTTTCTCAACTTCCATTTTCTCACTTTGCTCTTCACCCAGATCTCAATGTCTTTTCTTTATAATCATTCCCTTGAATATACCAACACCTTTTCCTTTCTCCCATTTTGCTGTATTCATCTAGGAGAATTCCAACTCTGATTAAATTCAACTCTTGTCTACTCAGTGATAGCACCAAGGCTAAATGTAACTGGAGAAAAACACAAAATCATTTGATTAGTCTCACTTAAATTAACAGACTTCAACTGACCACTTTAAGTACTGTCTAGCCATCCTTCTAAGAATCTATTCACTCTGCCACTTTCCTAAGTGTCTATTTTACACCTTCTTTTCTTTCCTCGACCCAGTACTCTTTCCCTCTGTGACCTTGCTTCCTATTTCACTGAAAAAATATAATACAACTTTTACATGCTGCTCCTATATATCTAGTAAACTACAAATATCTAGACCTACAGAATCCATCCTTTCTCCCTTTGCTATTAATGAGCTGTTTACACGCCCATCTTTAAAACTACCTCTTCTGTATACCGTATCTGTAGCTCTAACAATAACCCTCTCCTTCCTGCACCATATTTGTTTTTTCCTCTGCTGGATTAGTCCTACTGGATTAGTACATACAAACCTGCTATATCTTCAATCAAAATCAGAATCACAAACCTTCTTGATACTATATCCCCCTGCATTAACAGCCCATTTCTCTATCCCGTTGAAAGCAAGACTAACACAGTTGTCTTCAATTTGCACTATATTATATTTCTCTCTACCACTCTCTTTAATACCTCCTCTCATTTCTTCCATTCATCAGATCAGTTTGTCAAGGAGAGATCTGTCAAGAACAGATCTGCTACATTTTACTGCCCCGTCCTACCTGAGATATTTTCTTCATTTGGTTTCTACCTATTCTTTATATACCTGACATCTAAAAATGAGCATGTTCAAGGCTTCACTTCTCCATACTTTCAATTCGTATCTTTAAAATTCCCATTTTCCTTATTTCACAATGCTGTGAGGAAAAAGCTGTGATTCACAATAGCATTCCAACAAAGACCAAGTCTTTGGGCATTGATTCTGGTGAAGTTATTATTATATACTCACAAGACAGTATTAGTAAGAACAAATTAAATATATTGAAGTTTTCTTATTAACACACAGCTGAAGCCAGTTTCACTAAGATAATCCAATACTTTTGTATTGGAAACACTGACACCCTTATGTGATAATCTCATCGATTTGGGGGCACCAAAATAAAATCAGGGTAAGAATACAAATTTCCTAAAGTTGGGAAAATCTCCCACTACTAAAAAAATGAAATGAATAACAACAAAAAACAACAAAACTTATAGCCAGACAAACAAAACCACTCCTAAAATAATTAGAAGAGATAAGAAATAATATTACTATTAAAAAAAGTATGTTTAAGTGCATTGGTATCCAAGTAAGAATGAAAAAAGGGCAGTATCTGTAATCATTAAAGAAAATTTCTATTTACTATTGTAAAATTACCTTCAAAATTTTATGTAATTATCAAATTACATTTTCCAAATGTATTGAACATAAAAAAATTAAGAATACTATTTTATTGGAAAGAAAATAATTTATTATATATGAGGAAGATGATTAAAATACATGTAATATATCTCCAATATACTGATTTAAATGCATATAGATTTAATTTTTAAATATACTTTAAAAGCTGTTACGCACAGTTCCATAGCCCAGGTGTCAATTTCTTCTCCTTAAAGTTGAAAAGCAGTTGGAAGACATGGAATCAAAAGGAACCTAAAACACCATAAGAGTTCATTAAAAATAATTATGATTATAAAACAGTTCATTAGTTTTAAAATTACTAAAAGCTAACACATTCATATTTAGAAAATTAGTGAATCATGTCAGTACTACAAATTTTTAATTGTCTAAATAAACAGCTTATATAGAAACTGATTTATAACATTAAAAAAAACATTCTGTCTCTACAAAAAATAGCAATTTCAATATCTGTAACTTTTTGTACTTTTGAGTACAAATAATTATTAATAGAATTTTGAATTGTTTTCCTAGTACTAGCAATAGAAGGATCTGCAAGAAATGTAGAGGCTCCAATTCTTGATTTTCCTACTTACAGAAGGGTGGATGGCTAGGCTGGTATTGAGCACCTAACCATTTTAATCTAAGAAACTAGTATCCAAACTGGTCAGCCCTTGGAACTACTAAAGACACCTTTCAAATTAGATTCTTGGTCCCATTCCCAAAAATTCTGACTTATTAGTTTTAGGAGAGAGTCCAGGAATCTTTCAATGTAAAAATCCTTCCTCAGTGGTTCTCAACCTCACTCACATATTAGGAGGTTTGAAAAATTCCAGTATGTATGCTGTGTGCTAGACCAATTAAATCAAAATGCGGAGAAACCAAGGCATGAGTACATTTCAGCTTTTTTTTTTTTCTTCATCAGATTTTTTTTAAATTTCCCAGGCAATTCCAAAATGTGGCCAAGATTAAGAACCACCTTCTGGGTAATTCTGGTTATCAACCAGCCTGGAAACCACTATTACTACATATACCTACCAGATTGTTTCTTTTCACTTAATGTGCTACCCTGAGTCAACATTAAGTCTTCTTCCCTCTGTTCCTCTTTTCTCATTCCTTTTGTTTTGTTTAGAAAAAAAAAGAGGAAAAAAAATACTTCTACTTGCTATCTATCTCAAAGGAAATATGAATAATAAAACCTCAGATGTGAGGTCTGCTACTCTTACTTGGAATTTCAGTTATTTTAATTTTCAATATATATATTTCTTTAATCGCAAAAAATGCTTTCCCCAAACAAATTTTACAATACATTTTAGAGAACACCTAAACCAGATATATCATAAAACAGAAAGCATATGCTATTGAACTAGGTTTAGGAAATATATAAATATAAGAAACAAAACGAAATTCTGTGTTGAAACAGATGCATACATTCTCCAAGTAAATAAGTTGACCTGATTCACTAACTTTCCCTAGAAAAATTACATAACCTCAAGAACAGCACAGAAAATTCAGCAACAGATCTAAAAAACATGTAAGGGATTTGTCCAATCAACATTGATTATTTTAGAAATATCTCATTTGAATAAATCATAAAAAATTATTGCTTCATCTGAATCAATGGGTAGGAGAGGGACAAAACATTTCTAGGAAAAACAGAAAACACTGCCCCAAAAAGGATACAACAAGAAAGGATACACTTTGTATGACAGTAATACAGCAGTATTTACGCAGGAGTGCTTCTAAAGAAGAACAGCAGAATGCAGTTTAATTTTTTTTCTCAGTTTTCACATTAGATTTATAAATAAATGATTTTTTAAACACACACTGAAAATTGTTACTTTTTAACTGTTCCACTAAGGTATTTGTAAAAATTTTGACTACATTAGTATAGATACTTCAGAAAATTCAAATATTCAAGGCATTTCGCAAAAGGAATAAACATTAAGCAAAAATTTCCCTTATTTAGTTATATGATTTTTTCAGCTTAACACCAGTAAAGTTGACTGAGTTACTTCATCTTATTCCAAACATAAAGGCAGAAAGATTTAAAATAAAACAAAAAAGAATATATTTCCACTCAAGTTTCTTAAATCAAACAATATAACACAAACTCTGAAGTTTAAAATGGTTAATTCTATCATTTTTAATCATTAAATTACTGAAGTATGCATTAAAATTACTTGTTTGAAAGGCAAAACATTTCATTCCACAAAAAATATGTAAATAGTACTGTGACATGTGTCATCAGTAATGCAAATTCACAGGCCCCATTAAGAGTGACCAATTTATCTTGGCTTGGTGGACACTTTCCCAGTCTCAGCACAGGAAAATTGGCATGGTTGACTACACAAGGCTCCTACTCCAGACCTACTGAATCAGAAACTCTAGGTGAGGGTGAACGGAAGCTTAGCTAACTGTTTTATCAGCTGTTCAGGTGACTGTAATACATGTTAAAGTTTAAGAACCAGTGCTTTCCTGTAGGTTGAAAAAGTTTTAAGACAAAGACATACTTCCCTCATAAATTCATTGTCCAAACTTAATTTTACATACAGATGGGCTTTATTCTGTAGCTATAATTTTGAAATTTATTGGCAATTAACTGCAAAGACAGTGACGCACACAGAGTGATAGAGATATGGATGGCTAGATGGATCAACTGATCAATTATCCTTTAAAAACCTTAGGAGATACCTGAATTATCACTCTAGCAGGATTTTATACTTTCTTTATCTCAAGAAAGTCTTGTTCTTTTATTATGTTATATCCACACTTACCTTCTTTAATTTTTAACACTTCCTTTTTCCTTCTTTAGAATCTTGTTTTGGTCTAGCAGATCGAGCAAATTGCTAATATTTAAAAATTAAGGTTTCTTACACAAACAGGACAGTAGTCTTCTCTAAATAATTAAGAACTTCTTAAATTTTAAAAACTGTACTCCTACCCTACATTATCTCTTATAGTTGTCTTCCTACTCTCAGCCATCTGTCAATTTTTTTTTTCTTTTTGCGTGCCTTCTATCTGCTGCCCATGGTTTGCAAAAGTAAAAAATTTACCTTTTCTTTATAAACATTATTTTTTATACCTGGATCTTCACTCCACCTATCCCACCAATTTCTGGTTTGCAAAATGCATTAACTACTAAAAGCAGAATGTTTTAATCAATGATATAGTTTGGTTGTTAAAATTTTCAAACAGAAATATGAATTATACTATAATAAAATATAAAAGAGTAAAACTATAATGAATCATATTTTTTTAATGACTCCAAGTGTATTTGTAGATACTGTAATATTTCAGGTTTAACCTAAAAATGTACTCCTGAACTGTATAAATGAAATGTTTAGACATGGCTAAATCTTAATTACCTCATGCTACTGAGGTTCCTTTATTTTTCAATAAAAATCTAAACACCCATGTGACTCAGCTAAGTATGTTCATAACTGAGTATCTCAAGCTAGAATGCCAGTTGTTGAGATTTCTAAAGGATAACTTAAAAATTAGTTTCAAGGGGTGCCTGGGTGGCTCAGTAAGTATCTGCCTTCGGCTTACATCATGATCCCAGGGTCCTGGAATCAAGCTCTGCATGGGGCTCCCTGCTCAGCAGAGAGCCTGCTTCTCCCTCTCCCTCTGTCCCTGCCCTGGTTCTGTCTGTGCTCTGTCTCAAATAAATAAATAAAATCTTAAAAAAAAAAAAAAAAAAGTTTCAAGTATACCCTTCTACAAAAAAAAAAAAAAAAAAAAAAAAATTGTCTTTTGAATGGATTATTTAAAGGATACAACCACCATAGGTTTTCCAAAAAGAACATATCCATTAGCTTCCTTTAAGGCTTTTGCTGCTGCTTTTTCATTTGGAAGTCCAATGAAAGCTTGTCCTTTCATGCGACCTTCTTTCATCAAACGTATATCAAACCTAGAAGTCAAGGACGAAAAAGAGGTTTTGATTTGAAGAAAGCAAACAGTTTTGATCAGGGGAATAAAAAATGTGTTTGCTATATCAGAGTAAAAACTATACTGTCTGATTAGAACATTACTCAGACTTTCTAAAATTATGTTTTGTATACTGTTGATTCTAAGTAAGTTTGATAATGAGCTTATATCTATCCTTCTAAAGCTATGGTAAGTGTATTTATATAATTTAAAAATTATAATACTAGAAACTATAAAAGCAAACTTAAATTTTTATTTCATATCTCTATGTCTAAAAAATTTCATACAACCAACTCAGTACCATCTACTCAAGTGACAAAAACCAACTATCTAACCAATAGAAAGGCTGAGAGGAACCACAGAAAGTGACACAGAACTTCAAAGTAGGAAATGACCTTATAGATCATCTAGTCAAATTCATCATTTTACAGGTGACATCTACAGAGAATGAGTGACTTTTTCAAAGTATAAAGATAGCTAAAATTAGAGAAGAAACATAAACCAGATTTTATTCCAAGTGTAATGTTCTATTATTCCATATTTATTTTTCAACATTTTTGGGAAAACGATATTCAAAAATCAGAAAAACCAGACCATAATTTACAACTAAAGTACTTCCTACAATTGCAATAGTGTATACAGAGTGTTAAAAAATGCAGTGGTTTTTTTTAAGTCATACAACTAGTCCCACGGAAGACAATTATTAGTTTATCATTTTGATGTATATAGTTTTCTCCATATTCTTCCCCCTCAAATTCTAATTGCAGCAATACTAAGAATAGAGGAAATGGATGTCCATAAATATTTATGTACACGAAACATTTCATACATATATTTTTTTTCTGTTTCTTATAATCATGATTCAAAGGCAGCAACAAGAGAAAGGACCAGCATTTTGCATGTGTAGCAAAAGAAACTTTTGGTATACTGAAAAGAAATCTGCCACTAATGAGTATAAATAGGCCAGATAAGACTTTAAAAGATTAAAATAAAACTTAGTTACAGTTACTCCTCCATTTTACCCCCACTCAAAGTCTATCTCTTTACCTTTTCTACTTTTCCCTACTTCTAACTTATATGGCCAAGGGTCTTATATACTTTGGAGCTAACTAATTATGGCATTTTAAAGAATGAAATTCTAATTCTATTAGTTTTTATATCATTTACAAATCATATCCCTTTCTTTTGCTCTCGCAAAATTGGGAGCCTTGTTTAATGCAGTTTAATTTAAAGAAAGGAAGTTACTGCCAAGGTTAAGGATCTGAAAAATTTTGCCAGACTGCTATATATATTCCTGAATGAGTTATTAACACTGTAGTTTTCAAAGTGTAGTCTTTGGACCAGCAGCTTTGGCATCATCCATGAACTTTTTTAGAAATACAAATTCATAGGTTCAAACTAGATGGACCCAGGAAACGGTTTTACTAAGCTCTTCAGGTGATTCTTATGCAGGTTAAAGTTTGAGAGCCACTGGTTTAGAGCTGGAGATTAAGGCTGGAATTTATGCTGTTTGTATAAATAAAGTTTTACTGGAACTCAGCATAAATATTAGTGTGTGTATTGTTTATTCCTGCTTTCATGCTACAAAGATAAAACTGAGTCACTCCAACAGACACTGTATGGCCTGTAATAAAATAAAAATACAAAATGTTTACTATCTGCCCATTTATGAAGAATTCTGACTACTGCTTTAGACATCTAAAAATTATGCAACAGATAAATTTCCTCTTATAGTTTTTTTTTAAAGATTTTTTATTTATTTATTTGACAGTGAAAGACAGCCAGCGAGAGAGGGAACACAAGCAGGGGGAGTGGGAGAGGAAGAAGCAGGCTCCCAGTGGAGCAGGGAGTCTGATGCAGGGCGCGATCCCAGGATTCCAGGATCACACCCTGAGCTGAAGGCAGATGCTTAACGACTGAGCCACCCAGGCACCCCTCCTTTTGTAATTTTTATCGCTAAAGGGAAAGTGCAGGGATTTAAAAAAGGGCTAATTTGTAACAGATAAAACCAAACATAATTTGAGAATATGACTTCCACTTACATTATCCGTTGTGTTTCTGATGAAAAGTCAACATATCTCCCAAAAATAAATTTAAGGTCCTAGAATTTAGTAAGAAAAAGACAAGTAAGAAGGTTCAGGTAAAAAAAAAAAAAAAAAAAAGTAAAATAATAAAGTCAATTTATGAATTTCAATTTACCTTTTCTTGAACATGTTTAGCTAAATTCTTTACATAAATTCTACAGTTTGGTTCACCAGGTTCGTAACTTCTGAAAACTGAAAGTGTTTCCATTTCTTATTTAAAAGCAAAACAAAAGGAGGACATACATTAGGATATTTTCATTAATTTTCTCAAAGAAAAACTATAACAACCTTCAAATACAAGTGTTAAATAGACAGAACAAGCATTATGAGATGTCAAAACCATAACCATTAATTAGCAATGTTATTAATAAAAATACTCTTGAAAAATCTGAATTAAGCTTAAAAATGTCATGCCATCGAGAATAAATAAAATTTGTCCAATAAAGTATCTACTATTGAAGCTCCTTTACGATGAAGTTACCTTATTAAAAAGACTGAAGCAAATAAAAATGTTATCAATCATTTGTATCATTGTCTTGCCTAAAGTCAATTTCCCAAACCACCAGGCACCAACATAGTCAAGCGGAAGAATGAATTATTCAAACCTAATCAAGTATTTCATACAAACTGTGGCTTCTGAATGCCTCTAACACTACTCCTAGTATCAATAATCAGTTCCAGACAACAGATGTTCTATGCAAAAATGCTAGTTGGATGTTTATTTCCATTATGGGAAACATTATGTTACATGTCAATCTAAAAACCCTAAATAATTTCCTAAAATGTACTAAAACAGGAAAAATTCTTTAGAAGTAAAAAAAACTATCATATTAGGATATAAAATCTTTAAACAAAGACTTTTAATTACCAAATAATTGAAACTTTTTTTTTTTTAAACAACTGCTTTGCATGCCTCTTAAACCCAGGATTGTAATGATATATCCACTGTATTTGGAATACAAAACTCCAGACCACGGGCCACTTGATTTTTTTTAAAATGTTGTATAAAAAGTTTTAGGAATGAAACCAAAAATATTTTTTTCCAATCATAGACAGACTGAAAACACTATATCAAGAGACACTTTCCTCCCTACATAACATGGGTATTAAAACCAAAAGCAGTGATTAAAAACATTAACTGGAAAGAGGTTTTCATAAATACGCCTTAATTAAGGTAAAGAACATGAAGAGATTTGTTGTTTCTGACGCATCAGAGAAATGGAATAAGCACTGGTTTATTTCATGAAATTACCTTCTCTAGAAATTCTGCCTTTTTCCAACTCCCTTCTAGAAATACATTCTGATGGCATTTCATCACAGTCCTCTTTAATCTCTTCTGTGATGTTCAAATTAGGTTTAGGGAAGATTTTTCCAAATCCTACATTGGGCGCATCACCTTCAGTAGCAGGTAAATCTAAAAGTTAACATTAACATCAGCCATTAAAAATTCCTTCCCTTCAAAACAGGTTTTGTTTTCCATTTTTAGTCTTTAAGGTATCTTTTGGCACTAAAACTCTTTAGTGTTTTTCTGAGTGCTTTAGAACAGGGGTAGGCGAACTTTTTCTGTAAAGGGTCAAACAGCAAATATTTTAGGCTTTGCAGGCCGTATCATTTCTGTCATGGCTATTAAACTGCCATTGTAACATGAAAACCGCCAGACAATAGCTAAATAGCCAAATGGTTGCTTTGTGGTGCTACTTATAGGGCCTGCAAAGTGGAAAGAAAATGAATTCATTTTCAATGTATTTAGTCTAAGGTGCCAGAGGGGCACCTCAAAAAGATGAAATGTATTGGGCAAGACAGGCAGAATGTGTGTTGGGGTGGGGGGTCAATAGTGAGTATTTTGTTTAACCTATCCACTTTGAACTATTAATAATTATATTAAAGAAATTTGTAGTTCACTAAATAAATCACATAATTATCAAAGGCATTCTGTAATGGAATGTGGTCATTCAAGATTATTTATACAAAGGGTTTGAAGACTTCACAGTGCTACACCAGAATATTATGAAACAGCCTTTGATCTTCAATCCTATCAAAGAGGATTAAAAGATTAAGATCAGCACATATGCTGAAATCATAAGACAAATGGAAATTTAAGGATACCAAAAGCCTCATTAAACCTTTCCCCACCCTCCCACTAAAAATTAGCGAATTCTACTCTTGGATCCTATAAGCAGTAAAGAAAAACAAGTATTCATACTAAGAAATTACTCAATTAGGATAATTCAAAAACATGGCAAATTTTTAATTTTAGATGTAACAAAATGGATTCCATTTACAAAACATGAATTTAAGCTTCAGCAAAAATTACACTGGCACAGTAAGGATCGGGTTAAATATTCACTAGAAAAATTCTAGTCACACTACCAAAAAATAAACAAAAAACTAAAAAGATATGAAAATGATGCAAAGAACATGCTAAACTTAGGATTATAAAAAGTTTCTTCATAATGCTGAAAAACTGTTGTACAAACAGAACTGCGGCCTGAAAGCATCAATAAGAGAAAAACTTAAGACTGCGTCTACTGTTACTTCAAAGTTACTACCTGATACTGATGTAAAATGGGAGGACTATCACCCTCTCATACTGGTCTCCACCCTTGAATAAATTAAGCTTAAAAAAGTAAAAATTTGTGTCTAGGTGACTAACATGAAATAAGAAAGAAAAATATACAAGAAGAAAAATATAAATATTGAAACAAAAAAGGACCTATCTGTGCCCTACCTACTGTTCATTTATTCAACAAACAATAATAGCTAATATTTATACATTTGCACCATGCCAAGCATTTTACTTGGATCATCTTGTTTCTCACTCACAGCCAGTATTTATCATCTACTCTTTGTGATAAGCACTGTGCTCTGGGGCAGGGGTTCTGCATATGCTGCCTCTCTGGAAGAGATTATGATCCAATGGCTGACCCAAGGCCACCCCTAATGCCAGCAGGGCCAGAACAAGAGTACCAATGGAGGCCTCATACCATACATCGAAATACTGTAAAGTTACAAATCAAGTTTAACTGTTAAATAAAATACGTTCTATTCTCCTTAATAATAATAAAAGAAACTATCTGAAAAGGCAATGCATTCTCACTAACCTTGAAAAAGACAGGAATTAAAACCAGTTTCTCCACTCACTATATTTGCAACACTTACTGGAACTCTGATCACATATTCACGCAAATGCTCAAAGATAGATGTGCAAAAATGTATGTTCCAGTAGTTTCTCAGACAGTAAAAAAAAAAAAAACCAGGGACAGCCTCAACTTCTATCAACAGAGCATGAATAAAGGTTGCTATAACTGTACTATGTAGTATTATGCAGCCATAAAAAAATAAGGTATATATTTTTATGTTGATACAGTAAGCTACTCCCACTAGACTTTAAACTCCTAAAGATCAGAGACCACATCTAACTTGTCCTCTAGTGCCTAGCATAGGGCCTGCTATGCTGTATGCTTTCAATAAGTCAATATTAAGTCAATGGCAAATACTACCTAAAACATGATGCCCATTTAAAACAAGAGGAGAAAATGTGTTTACACATGTATAGGATAAGGTCTGGAAGAATAGCTATATTCCAAATTATTACCAATGGTAGTGAGATAGGGGACAGTGGGGTCTGAGGTGGTAAAACTTAAAATTTTTACTTTATATACTCCTGTTTTGATTACCTTTTCTATAAGTTTGTATTATTCATGAAATTATAATTTAAAAAGGAATGTGTCATTATAGTGTCAAATTAATGCCTAAAATAAATAGAACGAATATCTGTAATTTTAATAAATTGTCTTTAAACTTAAGAACAGTATCTTAGTAATTAATCTTCCATGACTTTTGGATAAAAAAAAATATTTACATGAAATCTACAGTACACACAATAGTCACACTGCTTGTTTCCTAATCAGTAATACAAATATACTAATAAAACCACAGAATATCACATCTAACAAACAATGAAAAAGTAAGTCAATTGAAGAAGTGTTCTATTGTATTTTTAGTGTAAACATCAGCAAAAGCCAGACTCAGTTTCACCCTAAAGTTCATTACTAGCAAGGCAACAATAATGGTTTCATCATTAAGCATTAATTTTAGTTATATGAAAAAGTTCAAAATGGACAGCATTCCATGATGTTAAGGAAGATTAACTGCATGCTTTCAAAATTTAATTCTAACACAAAAAGTAGAATGAGAATAATTTTACACAGCATATCAGAGAACTAGAATATACTTACCATAATTTTGCTCTTCAAAATTTTGTTCTTTTTCTAGATCTTTCTTAAATGCAGATGGCATGTCAGTAGATATATGAAATTCAATTTTCTTATTACCTACAGGTTGTGGTTGGTCAAATACATCCGAAGGTAACAGCACTGGATGTAAACTGCTGTTTATAAATAGTGACAGCATTACTTTGCAATTGCAAATAAAATCCTAAGTAAAACATTATTCCTATTTACCTTAAATTAACACTGACAAAGCGCTCATAATACCATAAGCATTGCACAAAATAACTTACATTTAATACTTCAATAAATCCTAACAAATTTTCAAATATGGATACTATTAAATTAATAGTTAAATAAGGAGACAGATTGAGGGATATCACTCATTAAATGACAGAGACAGTACTTCGGGACTACTGAATCCAAACTTAAGGATATTTACCAATATACAAAGACGTTCTTTCTATGTTTAATATAAGAATTTTTATGTACTGTATTCTACATACTACATAATAAAGCTATGCTGTCCAGTAGAATTGCCACTAGCCACATGTCCTAATGAGCACTTGAAATATTGGTGTCCAAATTAACATACAAATATATATAATACACACCACACTAAGACCACTTTGTACAAAAAAGTGACACATCAATAATTCTTTGTATTAATTATATGCTGAAATAATATTTTGGATATAATGGGTTAAATAAAATATGTTATCAAAATTAATTTCATCATCATTTTAATCCTTTAATGTGGCTACTGGAAAACTGAATTTGGTTCACGTTATTTATCTTTAATTGCTCGGTACTGTGATAGAGATTAAAAGCATGGGACTGTGGTATCAAGACACACATAGGTGAGAAACATACATCATATTTATACTTAATGAGAAATAAAAAAACAACACAGATTAAGGACTTACTCTTTCAAAATGGAAACAAGATTTCTAACAAACTCCTTTCTCAATTTATGAAGTTACTTACAAGTTCAAGGGAAATTTACATTGCAGATTGGCTAAATGAAATTAAAATTGTAATTAATGTTAACTTTATGTGATTAATATACTGAAATATATAGAATTCCACAGCAAACAGGCAGGTAAAATGTCTGCCATAATTGTTTATAAATTACATGAGTTAAGCAAGTAGACAAAGTACACAGAAAACCCTTATTTCATAATCCAAAACAAAATTACCTGTGTGGAGCAGAAGAAGGCGTTTTCAACATATCCTTTATTTTTCGCTTTTTTCTCACATGGTGCTGCTTTATTGTTTTTGGCCTTTTGGGCTGAAGATTCGCTAGTTCCATTAGTTTGGTCATTCTACATTATGAAAATAGGAAGTAAAAACAAGAAATTCTTCATGTAGAAGCATATAATATAAACTATAAATATATATTATACATGTTATATTACAAATTAAGATTTATATAGTAGAAGTATAGTTTCTAAGCCATCAATTTAGATAATTTAAAATAAGCTCAAGTTCTGGGGCGCCTGGGTGGCACAGCGGTTGAGCGTCTGCCTTCGGCTTGGGGCGTGATCCCAGCATTGTGGGATCGAGCCCCACGTCAGGCTCCTCCACTATGAGCCTGCTTCTTCCTCTCCCACTCCCCCTGCTTGTGTTCCCTCTCTCGCTGGCTGTCTCTATCTTTGTCGAATAAATAAATAAAATCTTTAAAAATAAAATAAAATAAAATAAGCTCAAGTTCTAAATTTCCTTGGCCAACTTTCATCTTATTTTAAAGGAACTGGGAATTTACTTAATTTTAATTAATTAATTTATTTATTTTTTAGGATTTATTTATCTGAGAGAGTGCGCGCATGCGCACGCACACACGCACCAGCAGGGGGTGGGGGGGGGATGAGAGAGAGAGAGAATCTTAAGCGGCCTCCCTGCTGAGCGTGGAGCCCGATTTGGGGCTATCTGACAACCTTGAGATCAAGCATGATATGAGCAGAAATCAAGAGTCAGATGCTCAACCGACTAAGCCGCCCAGCTGCCCCTGAATTTATCTTTTAAAGATATGTTCTATTGTGAAAAGTATTAGTTGCTCAAATAAAAGGCTGCACTTGATGCCAGAAGTTGAACAGGATACAGTAATACAACCTATGTAACTTTATTGCTTTTCTTGACTGATATTCAAAAGACCTTACAAATACAGTATAATTATTTTGATTCGTATTCTATTAAAAAGAGTCTAAACTGAAGTTATTTTTATTTTAAAGCATTTTCATAATTGTTGCACATGAATCATTACACAAACAAGATAACTTACTTGAGAACAAAGTTTTCAATGCTATACTTTGAAGTAGCTTTTTATAAGTAACTACCAAGGTGTGATAACTGATACATTGTACCCAGTTTATCTTCATTATGAGTGTAGTATTTCAAATAGATCTTGTCTAGGCATTTTTGTATCTTCCACAGAATCAGACACAGTGTTTCCACAGAGCACAAGCTCAAAACCACTAGTCACAGCTCTATTTCTACAGTTAGATTTGTGAAATTTGAAAGCAAAACAAACATGCACACAAAATGCAAGAAAGGAAAATGTGGTTAAAATAAGCTTTAAACCAAAAGAGGAAAACTGTAAACATATGTATGTGGTTAAAATAAGCTTTAAACTAATGAAAAATGTAAACACATGCTATACATTTGTAAAGCCTCTTATCAAGGTTTGCCCAAAATTTTACAAATAAATCCAGTTATACAAAACATGTTCTATTCGTAAGTTGCTCACCCAAAATATATTAAGCCTCTCAACAGTGCCAGGCATAAATTAGGTAATCAATAAATATTTGCTGAATAAATAGTATGGTTTGTTTTTTTGTCTTTGTTTTTTTTTTACATTTCCAGAAGATAGTAGAAAAGCATGAAACCAGAGATTGTTTCTTGCGAAGACTTTATTCTCATTACTCAAGATGAATTACTTGTAGAATTCCTCACTACATCCCTAAATGGAAACCTAAATAAACAAAACAAAAAATGGTTTTGGCCAGTCTGCATAAAGCATACCTGAAATTACTATCACTATTTTTATAAAGAAAGTAAAATTTACAGAGGTTATGTAATGAACCCAAGGCAATACTTCATCCTGTTCTTTATTTAGCAACAAGTTAAAGTTACAGTCCATCAAAAACTGCCAGCCTTCTTAAGTCTCTCTATTCAAGCCATCCACTCACCACATTTTTATAGTTTTGGCTCCACCTACATTTTTATTTTAACTCTCTAGAAAGAATGCATATTGAGCCACTACTTAAGTTAACATTGACTCAATAATAGTCATATTGTTCCTGATTATTTGTAAATATTGCCTGGATTCTCTGCTTGGGTTTTGACTCAAGTCAACCACTCCTGTATGACTTCTGTACACAGTTAACTAAGGTTCGCATCATTTGGGGCGCCTGGCTGGCTCAGTTGGTAGAGCATGTGACTCTTGACCTTGGGGTTATGAGTTCAAGCCCTACACTGGGTCTAACAATTACTTAAGAATTAAAAAATCTTAAGAAAAAAAAAAAGATTCCCCTCATATCCCCATACTGGTCTTCTAGGCTAGACATTGGCAAGTTATGGCCCTAGGACCAAATTCAGCCAGCTGCCTCTTTTTGTAAATGAAGTTTCACTGGAACACAGCCACATTCACTCATTTAGGTATTGTCTGTGACTGCTTTTCTACTACAACAGAACTCCAGTCCTATACAGAAAATGTTTAGCAACTCCTGTTCTAGGCTACGCTGCGGATTATACACCTGAACATTATTAAAAACTTACTGCTTTTCACCAGAATCTTTAAATAAAATACATGCAGATTGTCAAGAACAACCAATAAAAGGGGCGCCTGGGTGGCACAGCAGTTAAGCGCCTGCCTTCGGCTCAGGGCGTGATCCCGGCGTTACGGGATCGAGCCCCACATCAGGCTCTTCAGCTATGAGCCTGCTTCTTCCTCTCCTGCTCCCCCTGCTTGTGTTCCCTCTCTCGCTGGCTGTCTCTATCTCTGTCAAATAAATAAATAAAATCTTAAAAAAAAAAAAAAAAGAACCACCAATAAAAAAAATTCATTTGTATTAGTTACTACGAATTGTTTTATATAAAATCCCACAGAAATGCTCTGGAAATTTATTCTACGGTGAATAAAATTCAGGGGAATAAGCTGAAAAAAATATGAATACAATCTACTCTCAGTCTTGTTATTTGAAATAGTTAAATTTTATAAAGTCTCCACAAAGAATTACTGAATAATAAATCAATGCCTCTATGTGAAAGTAAGGATTGGGTTCCTGCAAGCCTATGCTCTAGCATTTCACCAACTGATCAATACACACCTTGTTTCATGTGTGTTTTTGTTTAAGGACACCTTATTTTATATATTGTTGACTCACTAACAATGAATTCACAGCCAACAGCACTATAACTCAAGCCTGAACAACACTTATCTAACATGTTTTCTCCATTAGGCACATCATAGCCTTTTTGATTTTGGAAACATTAAACAGCACCTCAAACTATGCTTGGGGACCACTTTAAACAGCAATATCACCAACGAACAGCATAAAAAATTTGGAAGACTTGGTATTAAATAGACCACAAAAAGGATACTTGTTTACAGTATTGGAGCTAAAGTAAGAAGACAGCCATGTTACCCTGTCCTATCTCATCTAGGAATGTGCACATCAAGCAACTCAAATTTTTCACCATTCTGTGCATGCCCACATTGGCAAAAGACCCTAAAAGCAATGTAAGTATTGACTTGGGGATTACAAATAAATTTTAGCATGTGGCAAATTCTAAAATACATAATCCACAAATAACGAGGACCAATTGCACTTTATGAATATCATAATCATCAATCCAAAAAATTACTCACAATCCAAAAATTTTTCCTTAGGTCTGGATATATAGTCTCAGATCTTAATCTGTACCTATTACATATGCTTGAGGGGTTAATGACCCCAAAACATGAAGAATTATAGGTAAAATTTAAGAAGAGCAAAAGAATCTCTCTTATATTCTGTTCTTGAAATCTAAACAAATATTTGATATTACAAACCTCTGTCGGTCTTCGTCATCACTGCTTTCGTATTCTGATTCTATACTTGATAATTCCTCATCCTCATCTGGCAAAGGAGGTTCCTCTGGTGGCTGAGGAGATGCAGGTGGAAGAGGTGCATGTAATGGCATATAGTCTTCATACTAATTAAGAGAAAAATGGTGATCATATGGTAACCTATGATATTTATGGAACAGAAAAACCATGTCCAGTCAGGTACATTATTCTCATCTCTCTCCCTCATGATATTCTTTTACACATTCAACACATATTGAGGGAATACTTGCTACAGAAGACTGCTAGTTGATCACAAAATTTGTTTCTTCTTCCTTGGCACCTAGCTGGAGTAAATTTCCAAACCTCCTTTATAGTTGAATGTAACCATGTAAACTGAGTTTTAGCCAACAGAATGCTAGCATAAAAAAAAAAAAAATCCACCCATAATCCTCCCTTCCTTCTTGATCTGCAGGATTGTATGGTAATGCCCTCACTGATCTGGGAACGCACATAGTGAAGACAAGTTAGGTCTTTTGAACGACTAAGTAGACTAGAACATCATTCTGCCCTACTTTTGGAATGGATTTGACCTGCACAAGAAATAATTTATGCTGTGTTAGGTGACTAAGATTTGAGTTTTATGTTAATAGCAGTTAGCCTATCTTAACAGATATTCCTGTAATGTGCCAGACGTTGAAGTGTTGGGATTACAAAGAAAAATTATGAAGCTAATAGTATATATGTTAGAAAAGGAACCAATACGCAATACACAAGAGAAAAGCAAATTTTCTACTTAAATGTTAGGATTCAAAATAATTTCTCATTGCTGCTACCTAAACAAGTACTAAGTACTGTAACAAAACAGTAACTAGAATGATTCATTAGCAGACAAAGACTATCTAAATTACAGATAGATTTGCATAGTAAATTCGAATAAAAATTATTAGCAACCTTTCTTCTCTTCTGCAAATGAAGTTCTATATGCAATAAAACCAGAACAATGGAAAGTTTACATAATTAAGTTTGTTAAATGCTATTATTTTATAAAATGGCAGAACATTCTAAGTCAAATGCCTGAACACTGGCAGAAATGAGCGCCTCTATTACCAAAAGCATCTCTTTTGTTCTGGCTTTCTCCTACTCGCAGTTCTAAACGTAATTATTATTAGCATATTAACTTTATATTTGTCCCTTAATGTCAAAGCACACTAGAGGTTAGTGATGCAACTTCTGTGAAGGTTAGCCTCAATAATCCCAACTCAGGAAGAGAAGTTGTGAATCTTCAAACTTTTTTTTTAAAGATTTATTTATTGAGACGCCTGAGTGGCTCAGTCAGTTAAGCGTCTCCCTTCAGGTCAGGTCATGATCCCAGGGTCCTGAGATTGAGTCTTGCCATCAAGCTCCTTGCTCAGCAGGAAGATTGCTTCTCCCTCTGCCTGCTGCTCCCCCTGCTTGTGTTCTCCCTATCTATCTCTACCTCTCTGACAAATAAATAAATAAAACCTAAAAATAAATAAATAAATATTTATTTATTTAGGGCAGAGGGAGAAGGAGTCTTAAACAGACTCTGCACTGAGCACAGAGCTCAATGAATGGCTCAATTCTATGACCCCGACCCCAGCTGAAACCAAGAGTCAGATGCTCAACCATCCGCACCACCCAGGTGTCCCATGAATCTTTAAAATTCTAAGATATTTCTTACCATGGGAGGTCGTGCAGTAATTGGTCCAAAGGGTGTGGGCAAATTCATTTTATTCATAAGATGAAGCACCTTAAGGCAGCAAAACATTGAAAATCACACAGTAAAATGATAATTCAACTCACATCTTTTATTTTAAAATATTTTAAAACTTTGCAATAATACTCCTGATTTAGTGCAAAGGCTGGCCACTTCTTGCTTTATCTCAGAATTGGGCTTTTACCAGTCATTGATATATCTCAGATTATCCTTCCTAAAATGTTCGTCAATTCTACAAATACTCATTATTCTCATTATTAAAAATACCATGTTCTTGTAATGTAACCAAAATGTTATGTCTTTCCCCCAATTACTGTGGAATTATGAAACAAAAGTACATTAAAGAAAATAAATATCATCTATAGTTTGTACTTAAAAGTATCTTACTACTGTCAATACTTTCAAGCATTTGCTGAGGGTGTCCACTGTTTTTTAAGAATCTCCACATTAAAGGTACATGCTTAAGTAACAAAAATTACCAGAAGTTATTATTTCCCAAATTATGTTTATTAGTATTAATACTAACATATTAATAGTTTAAGCCATAGTTTATAAAAACCTTTACTTGAATGCAGTAGTATTTCATTACTTTTTGCAGTGGACTTAACCCCTACACATATAGATACACTGATTCCTAATCCTCAATGTGATGGTATCAGGAGGTAGGGTCTTTGGGAAGTAATTAGGTCACATAAGGGTAGATGCCAATGAATGAGATTAGTGTTCCTTACAAAAGGACCCCAGGGAGCTCTCACCTTTTTTTCAGTGAGGTGAATATACAAAGAGAAAACAGCCATTTGCAACCCAGGAGAGGGCCCTTACCAGAACTCAACCTTTCTGGCAACCTAATCTCGGAGTTCCAATCTCCAGCACTGTGAGAAATAATTTTTTTTTTGTTTATAAGCCACCCAGTCTGTGGTACTTAGTTACAGCAGCTCAAACTGAGAAGACACCTTTAAATAACTGTAATTATCAATTGCCTGTTAGAATTAGTCTGACTAATGCTATTATGAAAAGTATAGAAATTACCATGGAATGTAACTTATCAAGTTAGTCAAGCATTTATTTTGGGAAGTTAGTTTCATTCTACTTACCTGTACATAGAACTTAGGCACACTTGCCAAAGCATTTACTATGTTTGCTAAGATTGTGCTTGAAGGTGGTGGGTACATATATTTGAGGCATGAATTCAGAGGAAAAGTCAGCCTAAAAAATATATTTAAAATGCTTATCATGTTTTAGTAAGTTTCATATCAATAACACATTTTTAGGTAACCTGATGAAGTATATAACTGCTCAAATAATTCAGTACTTTTAGATTTACCTTGTTCCTTATAATCCCAAGTTAAGTACACTTAAGAAGAAACTTGCTTTGGGGCGCCTGTGTGGCTCAGTTAGTTAAGTGTCTGCCTTTGGTTCAGGTCATGATCTCAGGGTCCTGGGATCAAGCCTCCCCTCCCAGTGGGCCATAGGGCTCCTTGCTTAGCAGGGAGTCTGCCTCTCCCTCCCACTCTGCCCTCCCCCCGACCCCCCCATGCTTATGCGCATGCTCTCTCTAATAAAATCTTTAAAAAAAAGAAAAAAAAAAAGAAACTTGCTTTCTGATTGCACTAAAGAAAAATAAGGTATTTCTTACCAGGCTTATTTTATAGCTCTTTAACATTTTAATGGACCCAAATTCAGTGACAAACTCTAATAGCTCAACATGTTTAACTAACATGACTTGACATAATAAAATATCCTTTAAAATATCTTATTTGCAACACACACACACACACACACACACACACACACCCCACAGAACAACAAAACCAAAAACAACAAAACACAAACAAAAACACTAACCCATGGTTTGGTGCAATTCCATTTTCTATTGTTAAACAACCAAATTCTTTCTTTTCTTTATCATCTTCCACAGGGTCATCAGATCTGCAAAATACAGAATAAAGTTGAACTTATCTTCAGAAATAGAATAAAAAATTGAGGGTTTGTTAGAACTCAGACTGCTGGACCTTATATTCCCCTTCCCAACCCTCAAATTTCAAATTCAGTAGGACTAGGATAAGGCCCAAGAATCTGTGTTCCAATCAAGATCCTAGATGATGCCGTTGGCCCAGGGACTACTCTGAGAACCACCAGTGTAAGGCAAATTTGTAAAGGTTTTATAACTACAAAGCATTACTGCTGGGAACCAAATACCAGTCTTTGATTTCAAAGGCCATGCCTATCCGTGACACCCTGCTATCTGTAATACAACTAGGATTTTATAATAGTTATATTCCTCCACTTAAAGCTGAATGCTTTTCATCCACCCTCTTCCCACTTCACATTGATTAATTCTTAATATTAAATCAACACTCAGATTCCTAATGCACAATTTGGAACAAAAATAATGTACTAGATCAATAGAGACATGTATCATTTTTTATGTCAAATTATTTACTTGGTGGTCTGAAAACAACCCAACAGCAATATAATTGATTAAAAAACACTTTAAAATGTTAGAAAACCTAACTATCTACATACCTTTTCTTTTTTTCAGGGTCTGAAGGAGGACATGGGGAATGAACTCGATCTTGCTCTTTTGCAAATTCAACAACTAAAGTATGACCTAAAAGTTTCAGCTGATGTAGTCTTGTCAATGCCTTCAGTTGGAAAAACAAGAGTAAAATATTTGATAACTGCATTAAAAGTTGTCTGTTAGCAAACATCTCTAAATAGTTTATACATGATCTTTGTGAATGCTGCTAATATTTCCCTGGCTATTTCTTACCCATTTCCAACCTCAAGGTGCTTAGCCTTTGTCATTTATTAAGGGACTGCTTCCCATCACTTAGTAAAACCAAAATCTGGTTATCTCCAAATCTTCCTATACCTAGGCGGCTGAAAATGGTTAGAAAAACAAACATCATCAGCCTGGACTCACTCTAAACTCATGACCACAACCGCAAACCTGGGGGTGAAACTTAATGATGGCACACTTACCACCTTTTTAGTTCATTTTTTCTACTAATCTCTAAGATACTATTTTGTACTTTCTCCTTGTTCCTCAACCTCACAACGAATATTCCTTTCCCATTCTTTTAGCCTAGGACTTTGCTTACCACTTTGGAAAAACTGAAACAACCAGATGAGAACTTCAGATTCCCACCATAACTATCTACCAGCTAACGAATCCAATGAATCCACGTATTCTACCTTCTGTTGTAAGGTATTAATTATCCACATTTTTATTTAAATCCAGTTACTTGACTTGTATAATAAATTCCACCTTCTCATCTACTTAACAGTCTCTCTTCTATTCTGTATGGGGAGTGTTCTTAACTACATTGCTAATTTTCTGTCCCGTACTAATCATCCATATTAGCACACAAATATGGTCTACTTTTCCCATCCTAATTTGTTCTCATTCATGTATTAATCCCACTTTTGCTCCCCTCCCCCCCTTTAATTACGTTGCAGTAAAACTCCCTAAGAATTATTTATCTAAGCCAGGGCGCCTGGGTGGCTAAGTCTGTTAAGCAGCTAGCTGCCTTTGGCTCAGGTCATGATCCCAGGGTCCTGGGACTGAGCCTGCACTGGGCTGGCTCCCCACTAGATGGGCAGCCTGCTATTCTCTCTCTCCACTGCTTGTGCTCTCGTGTGCACTCTATTTCTTGCTCTCAAATAAATCTTACAAAAAAGAGTTATCTAAGCTCTTTACCCAAAATTCCTCTCCTCCCATCCAGTCTCCAGCTCAAAGACAAGTTCTGTACTGCTGAGCTAATAGTCTACTTTCAGTCTTCATTTTATTGCATTTAACACAGTTGATCACTCCCGCAATACATGTTCTTCACTTGACATTAAAACATCATAACTTCTTGCAGTTTTCTTCCTAGATCATTGGTTTCTAGTCCTTAATCTCTTGGCTTGTGCCTTTTCAAATTCTAAATGTTGGTATACTCCAGAGTTCTATTATTGGTCCTCTTTCTAGCTACTATCTTAGTGATCTAATCACCATCCTAAATTTAAATCCCATTGCCATGCTCATAATTCCCCAATTTATAACCTCAAACCTGTTCCGAAGTTCAAGAAAAAATATCCAAACTACCAGACAGCTCTCCTTAAGTGTCTAACAAACACCTCAAAATTGAACCACTTCGGAAATTGAAAACTTCAGAAATTGAACCACCGATGTTCTATCCTCATCCCCCCAAATGTTTTCTATGCGGAGCTTTTCACATTTCAGTTGATGGTAACCCCATTCTTCCACTTACTCCTATCAAAAATACTGGAATCATCTGTAAGACTTCTTTCCCACATTCCATATCCAAGCCATCAAAAAATTCTGTTTACTTCTACCTTCAAAATATATCCAGAATCTAACCACTTCTTACCAACTTGGTCCAAACGGCTATCATCTCTGAGCTAAATTACCACCATAACCTTTTTACAGATTTCCGTTTCTACTCTTCCTGTCTCCCATCTCTTCTCAACACATCCTTTTAAAGATATGTTAGATTATATTACTGCTTTGCTCAAAATACTCCAATAGCTCCCCATTTTACTCAGAGTAAAATCCAGGATCTTTTAGAGTACCTACATGATATGGCATCTATTACTTCTCTGACCTTAAATTATAATTATATCGCCCTCATTCTGTCTGCTTCAACCATTCTAGCTTCCTTGAACATGACACACATTCTCCTACACTAGTGCCCTTGTTTCAGCCATTACTCTGACTGGATTGTACTTTCCCCAGATATTCCCTTAGCTAATTTCAACTCCTTCAAATTATTACTCAAATATGACCCGCATCACCTTAACTGCAAATTAACCATCGCCATCTCGCACTCTTGATCATATTGTTCTTTTCCTTTATATTCCATAGCATTTATCATTTTTAAAAATATTAAACAATTAAGTTTATTATTTATAATCTGTCTCCCCTTTTGAGAATATGAGCCCCAATGAGGACATAAGTCTTTATTTCCTTATTTTTTTGTAAATATTTTATTCACTGATTTATCCCAAGATCTAAAGCAGCATCTACCACATTGTAAGCTTTAATATTTTTGAACAAATAGACCTGTAAGCCTTAATTAGGATAATTTTATTTTACCATCTTTATGCATCCTTATTTGACTCTTTCATTTTAAAAAGTTTCAATAATTTTCACGTCCCTAAATCAATTCTAGACCTCTTCACTATCAGCGAACCTTTGATTGTCTGAAATACAGGGCATCTAAGTTCAACTGCTTCAACTTTCTTGTTGGTGAAATGGATATTGCACCTGTTCTCTTCAAGGATATACGGTTTTTCATTTTTAATGTTAACTAATTTCCCCATCTCGCTCAGCTACTTACTTTATTCTTAAACATTTCTCTACCCTTGTTTTTAAAAAATCTTGTCATGTGCACTGTAGCCTAAAAGCCATACCGATGCTGTTATCTTCTCATTCTTTCTCTACTACAAACATTTCCCAAAGATGCTGACTGGCTCCACATCCTCTTCTCTAAGTTAATCTTGACCATAAAACAATGTGGGTTTCATTACCATATTTTATTTATAATACTTTACGCCGTATTTACAAGAACCTTTTCTGAAAAAAAAATCCTATACATTAAAAAATACATATAACATGAAAGTCTTCTATAATCCCACCTTGACAGAAAGACACTTATTAACCACTGGGTGTACAGCTTTGTCACATTTTTTTCCTACGCATAAACATATGTACTGTTGGACTTCCAAAATCCAACATTACATCTCATACATAATGTCTGCCAACTTTATTCATGTATCCTATCTAGGCTACATTCCTTACTAATATATATTCATTTGGCCTCATTCTTTGACAGTAGTCCAGCCTACCCATATACTATAAAGTGTCCCTTCCCCTTACTGATGAGAATTTGGGTGATTTCTATTGTTTCACAATAAAAAACCCTTTACTGATAAGACTATTCATTCCTCATTTGGTGTCATTACAGGATCTCATCTTCTTAAAACTCTCTACTCTTTACAACCATGATAGTTTTTTTTCTAGTTCTACTTCCTTTTTAACTTCTCCCTCCCATTCTCCTTTCCTGGCTTTAATATTTAAAACATCTTGTTTTGCCGTGGTGAGAATTATGAGTCTTTGCATTCTTTAGAACTTGTTATTTTTAATTACATATAAATTACAATTCAATTTTAATTTGATTTCCAGTTAATCTATTTTTATGTCCAAATACCTAAACTTTGGGGAAGATTTGCCAACTGATAAACCAAATGCATCTGTGGGGTAAACTCTTAAAATACAGGTGCTTTTGTTTTTGAAAATTGTAGTTTAACATTACGTTACATTCCACTTTTCAACCAAGATTAGTTGACAGGAAATTGATGGTAACTTTAATAGTTAAAAAAAGTCATACCTTTATAGCTGCTTTTTCATTAGGGAAAGTAGCAAAAGCTGTATGTTTCTGAAAAAGAATTAAGGTACAAATTATTTCTAATACAGTTTCAGTTTTTCATAAGTCTGACTTTACCAGCTGACAGTTATTTCACAAATTAATAAATCATGGAAAAGGATGGAAAATCGAGATCACTGTAACTGTTTATTAATTTCAGTACCGTGATTCTGAATCTTTTTTGGATCAGAGCTCCTTGAGACGATAGCTATGTAGCCTTTTATATAAAGGTGTACACACATATACAGCATGTTCTACATATACTTTCAAATAGTTCCACAGACCAGAAGTTTAAAACCCTTACTCTGCCAAAGAACAAACTTAAACAAAATATCTTCAATTTATAATACATCTAAAAATCTCAAACTTTCATCTATACAGCCAAACACAAAGTTTAAAAATGTTTAACAACAGAAAATCATTCTTCAAGTGCATGGTTCCTTTGTGCTTTATCCCTGTAATAAGGGTTCAATGGGAAAATTATGACAGATAATGTTCTTATCAGTTTGTAACGATGCTTATTAAAGCATTTACAAGGTGCTTGAGTATTTATATCACACATTCTAATTTTGTCTAATCTAATCCAAGATAATCTAATCAAGAACACTTTAACTATATAAAATATTTGTATTTGCTGGTACACGTGACACTTGGATCAAAATTGGTCTTCTCAGTACTTCTTAACCTTGGTTGCATATTAGAATCACGTGAGGAGACTAAATCCACTGATATTTGGCAGAATCACAGACCCTCTTGCAGAAACTTAACATCACCATTACTATTTTAACAGAGAGAAATCCATCTAAAACATCCCCAGGTATAAAAGCAACTGAAATAACTGTGTAAATTCCTGTGTAGAAACTTTTTTTTTCCTGTGTAGAAACCTTTAATAGTCTTAAAATACTATTCCAACCGACTCCGTCAGAAAATTTTTTATAAAGAAATTTTTCCTACAAAATACGGTAGAATCTGTAACTGGTTTCCTTAAGTTATTACTGTACTTTCTCCTCTATTTTAATAAAAGTCTTAACAGTGGCTTATAAATGATCCAACATTTTTAAAACGTCCTTTGTACTTCGTATCTGAAAATACTGTGAGTCTAAAAGAAACGCTCTCAAATTCAGAGGAGTTTTGAGAGTAGAGAGTCTCAAGATGGGTCAGAAGAGGGGACATAAGCTATTTTCCGTTTTTCTGCCTTGACTTTTTCACTGCTCTTTTCGACAGCGCTGCGACTAACACACAGGCTCAAGCCATTTAAAACTTCACTTGGTACGCAAGACATTTTGACGTAAAAGAGAGGACTGGGAAGCCCCACTACACAACCGCATTTTCCCCACTCTCTCCTGTCTACTTCCTTCTGTCAAAGCTTCCCCCACCCTGAGTCACTAGCCAAGGGCCTCCTCCGGCGGCTTGGGACCGACGCGCCCTTACCAGTCGTCCCTTATCTGACAGGACGCGCACCGACTGCGCCCCGAAATACTTCAGCAAGTCCTCTTTCTCTTCGGCGGTCAGCTCGGCTGGCAGGTGCCTCACTAGAAGGGTTCGGTCGCCCCGCGGCGGGGAGAGCGAGGCGGAGCTCTGGCATCCTCTTGACATCGGCGGTAGTGGCGGCTCGGGGGCCGCCATTTCCCTCTGAGAAACCGCAACACGGAAGGCGAAAAACGAGCACGCACTAAAAATGCGGTAATCAACAGAAGCTGAAGATAAATGAGTATTTTTCCGCCTCGCGCTAAGGATTCTGGAAACAAGGAAGTACCGCGATAGATGGTCACCTTCTCGCGAGATTTGCGCCCGGGCCGGCCGACGCCTCTTCGGAGACCGGTTCCTCAAATTGAAGGATTAGGTTCCACAGCGATGGGAGAGCAAAGTGATTTTAAATTCCAGGCAGCTGCTGAAGGTATTAAAAACAAAAAAAATGCCATGGAGAAGCGCGAGGATTTAAAAGTTGTCAAAGAAGGAATAAGGGGGCTTCAGCCGCGTGAAGGGAAAGGACGTAAACTCAAGGACAGAAGGAACCACTGCCGCGCTTGTGCGAGCGGGTAGCGAGTCTGGGCGTGACGCCCGCGCGGTCGGAGCTGAGCTCTCTGGGTTCTTATTACCCGGCCAATTGCAAAAGGGCATTTGGCTGGCTGGCTGGGAAGGAGGAGTTGGTGTGGGATTAAGCGGTGTGTATTTACAGTCTTGGGATGGTAAAACCCAAAGATAGCAAGTTCTTTTTTCAACCTAGTAAGGTGCACGTAGGCCCGAGAACTCAGTTTAAGGAACAAAAAGTTAAGAAATATGTTTTTGTTTTCTTGAATCATCGTGCATATAGCAGTATCATAGGCTCAGGCCAGTGTTTATTTCACGGAATTGGCGGGCTCTAGGAAGATATACCCTAATGAATATAAAGAAAGAATATATAGATAAATCGCTAAATAGATAATCTAAACATATTTAATTCTAATAACGACCTTAAAGGATAGGTACTCCTTCCCGTTTTACCTTTGAGGAAACTGATGTAAAATGAAGTTTAAGTCACACAGCTAATAAATGGCAAAACTGAGATTCGACCCTGCTAGTGTGACTGGGCATTGCACTTTAAATCCTGTCTAGTTTCTGAATGGAGTGAGGCAGAGATCATCCCAAGAAGTGAATCAGAAATGTCTCCCTCACTCCATACAATGAGGGCCTTGAGGATTCTAGAGAGAGGTATTGTCTACATTCTGCTACATCCTGTACAGGGGCTGCTACAGTCTGGAGACTAAGGAGCCAATGTCTGCTTTTTATTTGCTACTTAATGAGGTATTTAGAATATAACAGTAAACATAATATCAAACTTCTGCTTCATGGAGCATTGAGCAGCAGGGGAGGGACAGACTAATAAAAACTGGAAAAAACTGGGAAAACCCAAAATTTTAGGTATGTAGAGTCAGACCTCGATGGCCCTGTATGTTTGGAGTCTTGATTATCCGGAGAATAATGGGGAACTGGCAGATTTTTCTAGTAGGGGTGTTTGTGTGTGAGAGAGAGAGAGAGATTAAATTTTGGATATGAAAATTTCTCTTTGGTTGCAGTGTGAAAAATAGAGTACAAGCCAGAAGACATTTGGGCTACTACAATAGCCCAGGCCAAAAAAAAAAAAAAAAAAAAATTGCTTGAAATAGTTTGGTAACAGTGGATACAGAGAGAAGAATCTGGAATTGAGATATATTTGGGAAGTAGAATTGATAGACCTGTAGATGAAGAGTAGTTAAGGATAGTTCTGGGTTTTCAGCTTTAGCCCCAAACTGTTCACCATCTAGGTGGATGATGATGATGATGCCATTTATTGAGCATGAGAAGAGGGACTGAAGTATAGCTAGATTAGAGACTTCAGGGAAAGGTGGGAAAGGGAGGAATACATATTAAATTTAAGGTACCTAGTAAATATCCATGTTCCAAGTAGGCAATTGGATATGTAAATTTGGTATTCTAGAGAAATACCAACATAGGATGCACGTACAGCATCAACACATATAATATTTATATCCAAGGGATAAAAGAGAGTGTAGGCAGGGAGAGAGGGTCCCAGTATTGATCCATGGGGCATGCCGATGTTGAGAATTGGAGGACAGAGGAAGAACAAGAATCCTTTCTCTCTTGGCACTTACATTCTAGTAGTAAAGATAGACTAGACTGTAACATGTAGATAAGTAAATAAGTTCCTTTGGAGAGTAATATGTGCTTTGGTTGGGGAGGGGGGGATAGAGACAGGGTAGAGGGATAAACTGTTATTGGAGAAGGCATGCTACTTTAAACCCTATCCTTTGTAGGCTTTTGTCCATGCCTTTTACCATTAGTAAAATGATCAGCATATAATAGACATATAAATATATGTTCAATGAATGAATGTGGGAATGGATTAACTTTAATATTTACAAATGCCTCTTTTGGTCAAGAACTGCTAACCAGGTCATCAAGATAAATTTAATCGTCCTTATCTATTATAATGAGATATCACAACTCTTTGGGATAGTAAAGGGACAGAATTTTATTGTCTCTCCACTTAATTATTTTTAGTTGTACTGACTTAAATCTGTCTTATCCTTCTCTTGCCAATAGCTCAGGCAGATTTCATAATTTCTTAGTCACTTTCAGTTAATAGTCCCAGTGCGCTCAAAATGTCAACTCTAAATTACATTCAGGCCTCACTTTTTACCCTCTTCTCGTATCAGCCTACACCTAAGAGATAGGAGGAAGATGAGAATTTGCTTTCATCTCTCCCACATTTGAGTAGAAGTGGGTGTGATCTGCTCTGTGTTGCACAGTTCTCATTTTCTTTTCTTGGGATATCACAGAGGTTCCCAAACTTTTTGGGACAATTTTATTGTCTCAATAGTTTTTGTTAACAGCATCCATTGGTGCCTTCTTGCTTCCCGTTCCACCTAGATTTTCAAGAGACATTTGTTCTCTATCAAAGCAACAGGAGGAAAAAAACAGCTTTGCAAAGATTTTTAAATTAAAAAATATTTCAAGCTGGTGATTTATGTAGTGTCTGGCAGATAATTAGTTTTGCTATTTCCCTTAAATATTTAAAATCCATAGCAGGGTCATCTGGTTCAGTCTTGATCTTGGGGTCATGAGTTCAAGTCCCACATTGGATGTGGGGATTACCAAATAAATAAATAAATAAATAAATAAATAATAAATGCTTAAAATATTCCATAGCACCTCTGTGAGGTAGCTGGGGCACCGGGGACACCTCAGCACACAGTTTGAGAACTGTGGCTCTAACCACTTTTTGGTTTTGATTTTCTTCATTGAAGGGTAGGAGGAGGGAAAGTTAGAGGTTGGGAGCTTACCTCATTGACCAAATGTTGGTTCTTTATCTCACTCTGATTCTCTCTGGTTCTGTCTGTCTGTTGATGGGAGCCTCTGCTAATGTGGGTTTTTAGGAGCTTTAATTCATCAGTTCTCCCTCTGTCAGTACCTTTTCAGACAAGAGTAGCTTCCCCCCCACCACTGGCCTTTACTTTGGTTTACATCTCTAGTTTACCTCACTTAGCCATGTGTCTATTTGGGCATTCCTTTCAATTTCCAACCTCCCTATTTTTTTTCATGAAGCCAGAAAAACTCCTGGAGCCTATTTCTACTATTTCTGGAAGGCCTTAGAGAACTAACTTGAGAAAAGAATGAGATAAGAATTTACTCTTTTTTTTTTTTCTGTTGTGTTTTGTTTTGTTTTTGTTTTTTTTACCTAAGATACAATTGACATAGAACATTGTATTAGTTTCAGGCATACAACTTAATGATATGTTTGTATACATTACAAAATGTTCACCACCATAAGTCTAGTTTACATCCAACATCTTAACATAGTTTCAATTTTTTTCCCTTATGATGAAAACTTTTGAGATCTACTCCCTTAGCAACTTTCAAATATGTAACAGTATTATTAACTATAGTCACCACGTTGAACATTACATCCCCAGGATTTATTTATTTTATTACTAGAGGTTTGTATCTTTTGACACCCTTCACCAGTTTCTCCATCTTCCATTCCTGCCTCTGGCAACCACCAATCTATTCTTTGTATCTATGAGCCTGGTTTTGTTTTGTTTTGTTTTTGAGTCCCCATGTAAGTGAGATCAGATGGCATTTGTCTTTGTCTGACTTACTTCGCTGAGCAAAATGCCCTTGAGATCCATCCATTTTGCCACAAATGGCAAGATTTCTTTCATTTTTATTTCTGAAAAACATTTCAGAATCTTTCATTGTGTATCACATTTTCTTCATTCATTCATTCATTCATTCAGGGATACATAGGTTATTTAGCCTATATCTTGGCTATTATAAATAATGCTGCAGTAGATGTGGGAATATATGTATCTTTTTGAGTTAGTGTTCTTCAGCTAAGTACCCAGAAGTGGAATTGCTGGATCATATGGTAGTTCTATATTTAATTTTTTAAGGAGCCTCCATACTGTTTTCCGTAGGGGCTGCACCAGTATTCATTTTTGCCAACAGTGCACAGGGGTTCCCTTTTCTCCACGTCCTTGCCAATACTTGTTGGTTAGTTAGTTAGTTAGTTATTGATAATAGCCATTCTCTAAGGCATGAGTTGATATTTCATCGTGGTTTTGATTTGCATTTCCTTGAAGATTAGTTATGTTGAGCATCTTTTTGTGTATCTGTTATCCATCAGTAGGTCTTCTTGGAAAAATGTCTACTTAGATTTTCTGCTCTTTTTTAATTGGATTATTATTGTATATTTTTGTGCTATTCAGTTCTATGAATTCTTTCCCTAATTTTTTGCTAAAAGCATTCTCTTCCTTCACAGCCAAACTTCTAGATAGACTATGTGGGAAGTAAAGACAAAAGAAACATTAAATTTCCTTACTACTAGGCCCATTAACTAGCCCTTGAAACAGGCTGACATTCCTCTAGGAACTCAGTTGCCTACATGTTAATACTTTGCTAAGGTCAAAAGGCAATCTTAGCCCAACCCCCTGAATCCTATAAGTCTACTTTAACATATAAAAATACTTTTGGAGGGGCACCTGGGTGGCTCACTCGGTTAGCATCTACCTTCCTCTCACGTCATGATCTCAGAGTCCTGGGATCGAGCCCCCTATTGGGCTCCATGCTCAGCCCTCTGCTCCTGAGATGTCTCTCTCTCTCTCTCTCAAATAAGTAAAAAATATATTAAAAAAAAAAACAAACAACCTTTGCAAACTTCCTGTATCTCTACCTCCCAAGATATATGTTAGAAGTCATCCCCTAAGCATATGACCCGTGGATGTACATCTGAAGGGTCTCATGACTAAGGTTTTATTAGACAATAATAAATGACCTTTTCTAACAATAGCTAGTCCCGTCAAGGTCCTGGAAACCTTGCTTCCAAAATTCCTTAGAGACTTTCGCTCTCCTTAATCACCTTCCAACTTAAAAGTATGTAATCAGCCACTCCTCATGAACCCAATGCATTTCTTTCTGCCCACAGGTTGTCCTGTCTCTGTGCTTTAAATAAAACCACCTTATTGCACCAAAGACATCTCAAGAATTATTTCTTGGCTCTTGGCTCAGAACCTCAACATCTTTGCTACATCAAGAGACATTAGTTATCCTTATTTCTTTACCTTGTACTCACTCCAAAATGCACTACTATCTGGCTCCTGATCCCATCAGTCCATAAAGTAATTCTTGGTAGGGTCAACAGTTACCTCCAAATTGCTAAATCCAGTAGACTTTTTCGGTTCTCATTTTAACTTTTCAGCAGCACTTGAGACATTTGACCACATTCTTTTTGAAACATCTCCCCTTGGTTTACAAAGCATACCATTTCTCTTATTGTTCTAGCTCACTTTCTTTCTGGCCAGACTCTAGTAAATTTTCAACTTCATTTTTTCTCCTTTGTCCCCTAACTTTGAACCTTCTTTCCATCTTTACTTTTAAATGATAACCTTGTTTCTTATTCTCATTGAAAAAAAATTGAAGACTTCCATACCCATCAATCATACTTGCATTTGTGCTCCTTAGTTAAGGCAATCTCTTACTTCAGAGGTAGATCCCCTGCCTTCTCGAGTACCCCCCTGAATCATTCTCATTCAGTATATATGCTATTATCATTTTGATTCTTAGAAAAGCAAAGCAAATGATGTGGAGAATAAAGGCAAAAGAAATACAGAAAAAAAAAAATTCAACTTCCTTGCATCTTACAGCCCATTGACAAGTACTTGGGACAAGCAGAGTGACCTTCCTCCAGAAAATCAATTGCCTCCATGTTAATACTTTGCTAGAGGCAAAAGGCAACCTTAGCTTAACAATAGCCCAACCTCCAGGACCTAAAAGTCTTATTTAACATATAAAAATCCCTTTGGAAACTTCCTTTATCTCTACCCCCATAATGAGAGAGCAAAGGGAAACTGAGGGCATAGATAGCACAAGCTAACACCCAGCAACACCCCCCCCCCCCATATGTGTAACATTCCTCAGGCACTCCCGGCTGCCCTAGAACAAAGAAAGGAAAAAACAAATGGTTAACTGATAGAGATGACAGTCATACAGGACATGTTTGCAACTGTTTTAAGATTTACAAGAAAAAAGCAATCTCCAAAACCTATAGACTCAATTTTCTGGAGCTCTAACATCACCCTCCTCTCCATAGTATAACAAATCTTATATAATCAGTGACTCCTACAACACCAGTGCAGCTCTTTCTGCCTATGGGTCATGTCCCCCTACTATAATAAAAACACCTTTTTGCACCAACGACATCTTAAGAATTTTTTCTTGGCCTTCAGCTCTCAACCCCACCACTCCAAACCATATCACATGCAAGATGTAATCATCCTCCAAACATATGGCCCACTGATATGTATCTGAAGGGTCTCATGACTAAGGTTTTACTAGACAGTAATAAAGACCCCCTCAAGGTCCTGGAAACCTTGCTTCCAATTACTTAGGGACTGATACTATCCTTAACGCCCTCCCAATCTGAAAGTATATAATCTGTCACTCCTTCACAATTGCAGTGCAGCTCTTTCTGCCCATGGGTGCTGTCCCGTGTTTTAATAAAACCACATTTTTTTGTGCCAAAGACATCTCAATTCTTTCTTGACCATTTGCTCACAAACCCCAACATTTCACATCAGCAAATATACAAATTAAAAAAACAAAACAACCCCCTCAAACAAAACCTTTTGTTTCCACTTCCCTCTCCAGCTACCACTGCATCTCTTTCTGTTTATAGCAAAACTCCCAGAAATAATGGTTTATATTTGTTGTCTCTACTCTTTTTTTCTCCCATATTTTCTTAGTTTTGTCTAAAAAACCGCAGGTCCAAAATGGCATCACTGGGCCAAGTCACCAAAACAAGGCTTAATACATAACCTAATTATAGTTTCAATCTCCCCCAGACATATAATCTTAACTGGTCAGTCAGGAATTTTCTGTTATGTATCACTGAGGTAATCTGTCAGATGGGTCCTTTCCAGCCCCCAAAGGAAGATGAGGTAATCCACCTAATAAGACCTCCTACCATTCTGCATAAGGGAAGATGACCTTGCCTGGGACAATCCATCCTTCCTTTTTTCTTTCTTTCCTTCCTCGCTCTCTCCCTCTTTCTTTCTTTCTTTCTTTCTTTCTTTCTTTCTTTCTTTCTTTCTCTCTCTCTCTCTCTTTCTTTCTTTCTTTCTTTCTTTCATTCTTTCTTCGTAACTTCTTGCTCCACCCTCCTTCCTATGAAAACCTTTTATTTTGTACAACTCCTTGGAGCTGCCCTCCCTACTAGATGGGATGCTACATGATTCATGAAATCACTTACTAAAACCAATTAGATCTTCAAGTTTAATCAGTTGAATTTTTGTTCTTTAACAGATTTGATGGCAGCAGTGGGACCCAAAGCAAAACTCCATCAACATTCAGGGACAATGAGAAACACAAGCATGGTGCCCTGTGAACCCTTTCAAATTCACTGTCTTTCTCGCTGTTTTCAAAGGCCATTGGTGAGTTCCTCTCAGTTTGAGCTCTGTGCTCTGCATTTGAGCTTCAGATCTAATTGGCTTTTTTGTCCAGGATTAACAGGTCACTCTAGACTAAGAGGAAGCACTAACAGATTATCAGTCAGCCCTCAGTTCAGGCCATGATTCCATATCGGAATCCCTTCCCTGGTTTCCGTCTGTAGTCCCCGTTTACTGGGGTTTGATGGTTTAGTCCATGTTGGATTAGCCAGACCTGGACTGGGTTAGCCTTAAGAACCAGACTGAGTTCAGGATCAGACTGGATCTGATTTAAGAACCAGAATGGGTCTGGGATTGGATTGGTCTGATTTGAGCTAGACTGCGTTTAGTGTGAGGCCTTGGTGTTTTAAATAAGAACTGGTTGCTAATGGGGAATCTTGGAAGCCAGAAGTAAAGCTACAAACATTGGTGGGCATGGACTGAGCATTTAAAGGGTTTGCCACCTCAGGAAGACTCCCATGATAGGATAAGTTGGTTATGGAATGGGTTAAACTGACACTAGGTCACTTGCCAACTTCAAGAAAATTTCCATGCAATGAGGTACACTGTAAAACACCCCACAAATACCAATCCTATGGCATATCCCTCTTAGATATTAGTTTGCCTCTCAGGAACCTAGCCAAAAGGCCTAGTTGAAAGAAATAGGATTCTTTATATCTAGAGAGTTGAGCACACTACCTCTGGTACACCTGCTTATTTTGTGTCTAAGAACTATAGTCCTGGTAGTTGGAGTTATATCTAGCAAGATGGAACAATTTTACTAAAAACAACCTGGAATTACAACGGCCATTATGGGGAATGTACAATTAGATAAGATCATTTAAGAACACTTGTAATTAACGGTTCCCTAATTAAATAGAATGGGATACTTATTTTAATTTACATGAAGAAGTCTCCAAAAATTTTTGAACTTCCAAAGTCATTTCAGTGGAAGATTCATTGCAAAAGGCTAATGAAAAATTAAAGAGAGAAAAGGTACCTAAAAGATTATAAGACTTGTATCCATACTGAAGAAAATATTAAACAGTTGCCTTTTACATTAAGACCCCTCAATGCTACAGGTAGTCATTTTCAGTATCTTTCACTCTTTAGTCAAAGACCAAACTAAGTGCTATAGTTAAGAATTTTTAAACCCAGGGAGGATCCTCAAAAGTTTTTGTAAATAGATTGCCTCCTGAGCCCATTCAAGAGAGGAAAATAAAGTTTCACATTGTCCCTCTCTTTCCAAATCCAGACCAATTGGTTATTGATTCTTTCTCTCCCAGGATAGCTATTTCCTTTTTATCTACATTTCACATCCTAAGAATTTGACTTGACTTTTTACCTGCATAGAGTGTGCAGGTTGTTGGTTCTTTCTTTAGTTATCTTTGGGGGTAACTCTAGATCTTGTGAAAATGCCTTTATACCTTGAGGACACCTATAGGTCTATGAGGTTGTTTAAAACTCAGAAATATTTATTGTTTGTCCAGGCTGAAACCTGACAAGATATTTAAAAGGACTTAACTCTATGATAAGAAATTTGGCTAAAGTGGAAGCTGATATTCAGAGCCATATAGGAAAATTTTTAGGCATTCTCCCATAGGCCAAATGTAACCAAAAGGAAAGAAAAATTTTAATGTAGGTGGATGGGTACATCAGTCCTTTGGTATCATTGGCAGCCACTAACCTAATTGAGGAATTTAAAACAGGTGTCCTTGTTTTACAAACCTAGTCTTTACAGGAACAACAGCATGGTTACAGAAACAATTCAGAGTCCACTAATCCTTTTTACCTATTCCCAAACCTCCCTTATTTATCTTAAAAGGCTTGTAAGTAAAACTTGTTAAAACTCTGGTCTCAAGGGAACAAACATCCTAGGAACATCTTGCTTTATTTTTTTCCTTTGAATTATAAATATTGTACCCAGGGCGTTTTCCAGAACTTTTATCTAGACCATCTTTTTCAAAAGCAAATTTTGGAGAAGTAATTCTTATCAAGAAAAAAACACGAACAGAAAGATTATTTAGAACTTGATTTGTTATGGATAAATAACAAATCTTAAGTGTCTTCTCCACAAATATTACAAAAAACTTTAGCCATCTAGACAGGTAACTTTAGCTTATTCCATTTACCAGAAAAACAAACCTAGATCCATCTTTTATAACTAGTGAATTTTGCACCAATTTCGTGGCGGTAATTTTAAAAGAGAACCTATAAGGCCTCTGTTGCATCTGAACATACAGTTCATGTGTATCTATATGTATGTTGTAGATGTGTGGTATTTTCTACCTCCAGATGGTATTGCCAAAACTAATTTGTAAAAGCTCTGCTGAATTGGCTTAAACAAACAAGCATTTTACGTACATTAATATTCATAAAAATTCTCAGAAATACAATAGAAAGTAACCCAAATGTTTTTGCAACTTCTCGTGATCGGAGATAATCTTCAGTAAATTAAAGTTAGTTTAATGAGTTCATTGGTTTAATTAAAGCACGTCTTTAGAGTTATCAACATTGAATATAATTCTCATAAACAATCTTTATTCTACTAGTTAAATTTATTTACTAATTAAATTCATGTAATATCATTTGCAATTTGTCAGCAAAACTAATTTAGAATTACGGTTGACTTTGTCTGGTGTCTCAAAGTTTTTGTGCATAATCTAAACATAATTGTTAAGAACAAGTAGATTGAATAGATAAAATTTTAGGTAAATTTTTAAAATAGTTTCCCCAAGTCTTGGTAACTTGAAACCGTAAAATTTTGCTAAGTGATGAGTTAAGTTAAATTTATTAAATATCAGGATCATTTCCTAATAAAATAATAATGAAACATTAATTACTGAGAATAGGTTTATCTATTTTTGGCTTCCTTTTACAGAGAAACTAAAAGATATTTGGATGTGTTAGTGCTACATTGGAAAAGGGACATGCTTCTAGCAATTATAAAATGTATTCATAAATTTGCCAATCTAAAGAATGCTGGTGTTAACAGGGTTGCAGGTTTCTTGTCTCATAGAGTCAGAGAAATAATCTCGTAGACACAAAAGGGTGAAGTGATAGTTTATTAAGTTAAGGTGAGAACCCAAAGAAAGCCCTCTAGAATGAGAGGGGTCCTGACTGGGTTGCCATTGAGGCTTTTGTGGTCAGTCTTTTATACAAAACTGATCAGGGAACTTAAATCTTCTTGATGTCACCACTGATAGTACCATGATTACTTCTTTGAATATATCATCTGTGATGTTTAAGACAAATGAGGTGGTCTGGTTATGTTCCCTTATCTCTGCTTTCCTTACACCTCAGCATTTCTGGGATTTTTGTGAGCTTGATCACATACCCTCCTACTTGTCTTTCCCTACCTAGCCCTGCCTGTCCCTTACTCACTGGTAAAACAGTTCATAATTGCTTACTTCTAGTCTTCACTAGATATTAAGGAATCCTAAGGGTTAAGAATTCTAATTAATGTATGTAATGAAAACTACTAGAAATAATAAGGGAAACATGTCCTTATACCAAGAAGTAGGATGTGTTTTCAATAAAAGAAGATATGAGAAATTGAGATGCATTTTTTGTTGAAGGAAAAGAAAGTAATTTTGTCCTAAAATGAGACTGGTTTTCTAAAGAGGAAAAACAGACAGGAGCACCTGGGTGGCTCAGTCAGTTAAGTGTCTGGCTCTTGATTTTGGCTTAGGTCAAGATCTCATCAGGGTCCTAGGATTGAGCCCCATTCCAAAGTTGTTGGACTTTTGGTCAGCTTTTGATAACAGATTATGAAAGTTTCTTTACCTTTTAAGTGATCTGCCTAGAAAACAAAGATTTTGTGTTTTATAAAAATAATTTCCTGTGTCTACTGTCTTTATTAGGTCTTTGGTTACCTAGGAAAACTTGAGTCTTCTTAATATTAAAAAAGCTAAATTTTACTAATAGATGATTATTAAGTTTCATAATAATCTGTGATTCTATTCAGGCAAGCATTTAATTTTTTTTTTGGTAAGATTTTATTTATTTATTTGTTAGAGAGCTCACAAGCAGGGGGAGTGGCAGGGAAAGGGAAAAGCAGGCTCCCTTCGGAGCAAGGAGCTACATTTTGGACTTGATCCCAGAACCCTGGGATCATGGCCTGAGCTGAAGGCAGGTGCTCAACCAACTGAGCCAGCCAGGTGTCTCCGGGCAAGCACTTTAAAGTTTTTTGTCTGTGTGTAATTTTGACAAACTTCTCAAAATCAAATTCTAAATGAAGTCTTTTTGTCCTAGAAGAAACTCGAATTTTTTCAGAAGTTTCCTTTAACATTCCAAAGGATTTGTTAAACTAATTAGACTTATTTGATATGTTAAATTATATGGGAAGCATTGTCAAATAAGAACTATACCTTCCTTACGTTGTATTTGTATAGGTATATAAGAGTTCCAGAAATCATGTGAACTTCCTAGACATACGTGTCCTGGTATAACTTTATCACTTTATATTATTCTTTTACCTTCTGAAGTTGCTCTCATCAAAATTGAATCTCATACTAAAAGGACTAAACCTGAGTATCAGGAAGATGCTTTAGCTGACCTTCATGCAAAGGCAGCAGAAACAGAATCTGTAGATTGTGGTATATGTGGATGAAGTCTATTCTGCTTCTGCAGAAAAGACCCTTTGGTGCCAGACTTTTGCCATCTGATGTCCTTGCCACATGGCAACAGCCTGCTTCTAAATCAAAGAAGCAATAATTATAAATTAAATGAATAGTTAGAGCTACGGAAAACCCAAGATGGCTACGCAGTTCTTTCTGGCTCCCTGGCAAGCCTCACTTTTTTGGTGGTTTACATTCCTTCACGTAATCTGGTGCATTCAAGATGACTCAAATTATTAATGGACATTGATGGGAAAAATTTTATAAAATTGCAAAAATAGTCAAAGAATAATGTCTTACTCGTCATGTTCATAATCCTGGAGAAACTGTTTTGTTCTGTTTTTTCAAGAGGCTTCACAGCTCCCTCTGGACCCTTTGAACACCTGCAGTTGGACTTCATTCAACTGTCACTTAGTATGTGTTATCACTATGTTCTTATTCTTATATGTGTGTTTTTTGGATGGATTGATCTTTCCCTTACTACAAGACTGATGTCCTCATAGTGGCAAAAAACTGTTAGAAAATGTGTTTTCTATTTGGTATATTTTCATGATCTCCAGTGATCAAGACACCTCTGCTTCACTGGGAAAATCTTATAAGCCTTAATGAAAGCCTTGAAAACTTTTTAGAATTATCACTCTCCCTATCTCTTCATCAGACAAGTTTAAGAGAACTAATGGGATCCTCAAACTAAGCGTTTCTAAATTTGCCAAAACTATTGAACTTCCCCGTTCTAAGGTATTGCCCTTGGTCTTACTGACTGCTAGAATTTCCCCCTTTGGGCAGTATAACCTTAAACCATGTGAGATAGTCATAAGCAGATCAGTGTCTATTGGTGTACAGCCTTCTGCTGATCCCTTGTTGTCTCATACTAGTATGACCAACTACTGTAAGTCTCTCATATCTTATGCTCAAGCCTGTCAACAGGTTATAGAAGCCTTTCTGGATCCCAATTCAAAGGATCCTGTTGGTCACCGTGGAAAGCTTGGTGACTGGGTATTCTGGAAACATCACCAGAGGAAGACAGTTCTTGAGCTCAGTTGGAAGGGACCTTACCAAGGTTTTCTGACTGCTGACACTATTGCAAAACTAGAAGACACTGGAGATTTCAGAATCAAATTGACAAGGAAGAGAAGTAGCAGACATTGAAGTAAACTGATTAAGCCCAAGACAATGGGTCAACTTCATACTTTAACTAAACATGAAACCCTTTCACTTTGTTTGCTTTTCCTTTACTTTGGCATTGCCTAGAAAGATAATGCCGTCATCTGTATCTCTCAGGCCATTGCTAAGAGGGGGTAATCTAGAATTTATTTCAGGCTAGGAGAAAATCTAACTGTGCCCTTAACTTTTCACAAGCAAAATAAGAGATCTCATTGGTTGACTTCCCTGAATTTACATTGTTGTGTTAGAAAGGACCTACTAAGGAGGCTTTCATAATTTAGGATTCACTCCTTATAGCAGGTCCCTATTTCCCTGGTTAGGGATAAATGTAAATGAGGCTCTGACCAAGACCTTCTCCTTAATTCTTAATTATTGAAGAATCTGCTGCTGAAGTAATAGTGGCCCTACAAAGATCCTTAGACTCTCTGGCCAAAGTTCTTGATAGTAGAATAGCCCTTAATTATTTTTTATCTGAGCAAGGCGGTGTCTGTGTTGTGGCCAACACCACTTGCTGTACCTGGACTAACTCTTCTGGGGAAATTAAAACTCAATTATATAAAATCATGGGGGGAGCCACTTGGCTTAAAAAGTTCACTTTAGGTGGGGTGCCTGGGTGGCTCAGTCAGTTGAGTGTTTGACTCTTGGTTTCAGCTCAGGTCATGATCTCAGGGTCATGAGATTGAGCCCCATCAGGCTCTGTGCTCATTGCGAAGTCTGCTTGTCCCTCTCCCTCTGCTCCTCCCCCTGCTCTCTCTCTTTCTAAAATAAATAAAATCTTTAAAAAAAAAAAGTTCACTTTAGGGGAGTCTTTCTTTTACTAAATTTTGTTTTATGTTTACGAATTTATGAATTATATTTATGTCTTAGGGACTATGGCTTTGTAGTACCCTACAAACATTGGGAATTACTCTGTTTATAATTTCCCTGGCACGTTGTATCCTCTCAAAAACTGAAAAGTATATTTGCAGCTGCTAACTACCAAGCAGATGATCTCCCTGTACTGGAACCTCAGAGGAGAAGCCAAGAAAATGACTGACTTAAAGAGTGTGAACCTGAAGCGGTGACCTGTGAATATCACAGAGGTTAAGCATGACTTATAGATACCACACAAAGGAAAAACACAAACTGCAAGAATTTTAGAGCAATAGCTGAGAGTGGTGTTGATGCCTTAAATTCTGACCATATCTCTCAGTTAAGGTGAAAGTCTGATCAAAAGGGGGAAATAGTGAGAAGAAAACCAGAGGCCCAAAATGGCTTCACTTAGAAAAAGTCACCAAACCAGAGCTTAATGTATAATCTACTTGCAGATTTTTTTTTTTTTTTAAGATTTTATTTACTTATTTGAGAGAGAGTTTGAGAGTTCGAGAGCACAATAGTGGGGAGGGGCAGAGGGACAAGCAGACTCCACCCTGAGCAGGGAGCTGGATGCAAGGCTCAGTCCCAGGACCCTAAGATCATGAACCGAGCCAAAGTCAAACCAACTGAGCCACCCAGGTCCCTAATCTACTTGCAGTTTTAACCTGCTCCAGAAATGTAGTCTTAACCAGTCAGGAATTTTCTGTTAAGCACCAATTAGGTAGTCTGTCACGTGGGCCTTCTCTGTACCCCACCAAAGGAAGATGAGGTAATCTGCCTAAGATCCCCTAAGGGAAGGTAACTTTGCCTGGAACAGTCCTTTCTTTTGTTTTCCTAATAACTTTCTGCTCCACCCTCCTACCTATAAAAACCTCCTACTTGCTGAATGGAATGCTGCCTGATTCAGGAGTCACTTCATAAGGCCCATTAGATCTTCAAATTTACTCCATTGAATTTTTGTTCTTTAACAGTTTATTCCAATCAAGTTAGCAAACCCACTATTCTACTGAAATTGCCCTTTTAAAGGTCACTTGCTAAATCCAATGGTTATTTCTCCACATTGCTAAATCCAGTGGTTATTTCTCAGATCTTATCCTATTTATCTATCAATATCACTAAACACAGTTGTTTACTCTCTGCTGTAAAAACAACCAAAACAAAAAACACAACTCCAAAACTAAGCTCCCTTCATTTGACATTCCGGGTACCACACTTTCCATGTTTTCCCTCAATCATTCTGGTCACTCTCTTCGTTTCTTTTGCTGGTTCCTCATCTTGACCTCCAAATGTAGGAATTTCTCAGGGTTCAATCTTTTATTCTCACTCTACTCATTCTATAGATAATCTCAACAAGTTTCATGGCTTTAAAAACCATCCATATATTGATGACTCCTAATTTATATCTCCAGCCTTTACCTCTTCCCTGTATGCTTCAAAACCATAAACCTAAGTGCTTACTTTGACATCTCCTCCATGTTGTATAATAATCACCTCAATCATAACATGTATAAAACTGAGCTCTTGATATTCTTTAAATCTCTTAAGTTTTTTTCTATCTCAATTACTTTTGATTTCTCTTTATCTTTTAACTCCTGTGACTTTCCATTTAGCAAATCCTCATTTTATCCTCATTTTACCTTAAAAATATATAAAAAATTGGACCACTTTTCTCTATCCCCACTGTTACCACCTTGTCAAAGCCACCATGAACTTTCTGAAATTGCAATAGCCTCCTGGCCATTCTACTTTTGTCCTTGTCCCCGGGCAGACACAATAAGGCTCAACAATTATTCCGAGTGTTCTCTATTTACCAACTCCCTTGTTCTTAGGTGGGACTATATAATTCATTCTGGTCAACGACCTGTTACTGAAAGCAACGTGTCAATTCCAGACTATAGCATGGAAGCATAGATGTGAAAGCAGTGATGATGGAGGCCACACATTGAGATTATAGAGATAAGGCAAACAAGACAGACAGGTAAACATAACAAAAAATACGTAGTCACCATATCAATAACAACTGCCTTACGAAATTTCTGGAATCCCACCAAACTTTGCATAATTAAGAAATAACTTTTATTATGTTAAATGCATTGATAGTTTAGGGTTATTTTTTTTAACCATATCAAAACTAATTCTAATAATACACTCAGATGGTTCATTTTATGTATCAACTTGACTGGCCACAGGGTGCCCAGATTAAACATTATTTCTTTGTCTCTGAGGGTGGTTTTAGATGAGATTAGCACTTGATTTGGTGGACTCAGTAAGGTAGCTTGCCTAGTCCTGTACAGGTAGACCTTTGAGGTCCTGAATAGAACAAAAGGTGGATGATGGAAGAGTCCACCCCTTTTTTCTTACCTCACTGTTGAGTTGAAATATTTCAGCTCTAGCCTTTACTGGGATTTATACCATCAGCTCCCCTGGTTCTCAAGCTTTTGGATTTGGACTAATTTACACCATCAGCTTTCCTGGATCTCCAGTTGACAGAAGGAAAACCATGGGACTTTTCAGCCTCCATAATCACAGGAGCCAATTCCTCAAAATTAGTATCTATCTTCTCTATGAATATATAATTTTTATTTATTATAAGATTTTAAAATTTACTTTATATGCATATAGAAGAACCTATAGTATATATTAGTCTTATAATAAGAATATATTTTGGGTGGGGAAGATGGCAGCAGGGTAGGAGGAGCCAAGGCTGGCCTTGTCTCACAAATACAACTGGATAACTACTAAATCATCCTAAGTACCCCAGAAACTGATCTGAAGATTGGCAGAACAAACTGCACAACTAAAGGTAGAAATGAGGCCACATTGAAGAAGGTAGAAAGTGTAGAGATGTGGCTTGGGAGAGAAATGGATCATGGCCACTGTGATGGGAAGGAGCCATGGTTGCAGAGAAGGTTGAGAGAGAGACTAACACTCAGGAACACATGGGGAAATGAAACCCTATAGCAACTGGCTTGGAAAGCAAGAGAGCCTGAATTTGTAAGTTCTGTAACCAGCGGGGCTTAAAGCCTGGAGTTTTAAAGGTCAGCATGCTTGGTTCTGGGAGAGCTTGGAGGACATTGGGGCTTATTTTGCAGAGGGGGCCCACAAACAGTCCACTGACCTACAGCATAGAAACAGCCATCTGAAGTGTGCCTGTGGCACAGAGTGGGGAGGTTAGTTGCTTATCTTGGAGCATTTCCTAGAGAGGCAGCATTAACAAAGAGAACCCTCCAGGAACAAAGGAACTGGCAAGCACCATTTCTCTCCCCCTGCCCCTCAGCATAAACACGAGCCACCTGCAGAAACCAGTGCAGTGCTGGCTCTCCCTACCTAATTTGCTTATGCTAAGCACCTGCAAGAACCACCCTTCCCAGTCGTGGATGCTTCAGTACCAGTGCTGTGGACCCCTCCCCCCAAGACCAGCTGCCAGCACCCCTGCCAACACCGTCTCCCAGCCCAGGAGTTTTACAGGGCCTCAGTTCCAGCAGCAGGTCTCTTTTTACAAGCAGACCAGAACACATCTAGTTAAAACATGCCACATTCAGGCCAGGGACCAAACACTGCCCACAAGAGACAGAGAGCCGCTGCAGATGACTGGCTTGAAGGATAAAGCAGCCATGACAGAACAGCAGAGTGAATGCTGCGCAATTGGTTATACTTCCGAAAGTGCCAATGCCTGGGGAATGGGAAACACTACATGGCAGGGCATTCTAAGACCTCATCTTCATAAATCCATTACCCTCAAGAACAGGAGCTGTAGCAGGCACAGAGACTAAGACAAAATTAGAAGGCAGAGGAATTTGTCCCAATGAAAGAACAGGACAAGGCCATCACCAGAGATCTAACTGAAACCTCAGATATAAGTAACACACATGATGCAGAATCTAAAGCAATGATCATAAGGGTACTCACTGGACTTGAGAAAAGAGTGGAGGACATCAGTGAGACCATTAACACAGAGATAAGGAATAACATAGCAGAGAAAACGATTCAATAAACAAGAAACATGCTTGATGGAATGAATAGCAGGCTGGAAGAAGCAGGGGAATGAATTAGTGACCTAAAGGACAAAGTAATGGAAGGCAATGAAGTTGAGCAAAAGAGAGAAAAAAGAATTTTGCAAAACGAGAATAGATTTAGGGAATTCAGTGACTCCATCAAACATATTAACATTCATATTATAGGAGTCCCAGAAGAAGAAAGAGAAAAGGGGTTAGAGAATTAGTTTAAGAAATAAAACTTCCTTAATCTAAGGAAGGAAACAGATACCCAGATCCAGGCAACACAGAGAACCCCTAACAAAATTAACAAAAGCAGATCCACACCAAGACATAACTGTAATTAAAATGGCCAAATATAGCGATAAAGAACAAATATTAAAAGAAGCAAGACAAAAGAAGGAAACCCCATAAGGTTACCAGCAGGTTTTTAACAGAAACTTTGCAAGCCGGAAAGGAGCTGCATGATGTATCCAAAGCATTGAATGGGAAAAACCTACAGCCAAGAATACTCTATCCAGCAAAGCTATCATTCGGAATAGAAGGAGACATATAGTTTCCCAGACAAACAAAAATTAAAAGAATTCTTGGCCACTAAACCAGCTCTGCAAGAAATATTTAAAGAGGACTACTAGAGTGAAAAGGAAAGATAAAAAATGACAGCATGAAGATAGGAAACACAAAAAGAGTAAAAATGAATATTGCCCTAAAAAAAAAAAAAACCATCAAGGGACTCACAAAATAAAAAGATGTAAAATATGACACCATATACCTAAAACATGGTGAGGAAAGGAGTAACAAATGAGTTCAAGCTTAAACAACCATCAACATGACATAGACTGCTATAGGCAGAAGTTATTATATACAAACCTAATGATAACCACAAATAAAAAACCACTAATAAATATGCAGAGAATAAAGAGAAAGAAATCCAAATATATCACTAAAGAGAACCAGCAAACCATAAAAGAGAAAAAGACAAGAAAGAATCAGAGAAAATCTTCAGAAACAACCATTATTGGGTAATAAAATGGCAATAAATACATATCTCTCAATAAGTACTTTGAATGTAAATGGACTAAATGCTCTAATCAAAAGACATAGGGTGACAGAATGGATAAAAAAGCAAGACCCATGTATATACTGCCTACAAGAGACTCATTTTATAACTAAAGACACATGCAGATTGAAAGTGAGAATATGGAAAAATATTTATCATGCAAATGGATGTCAAAAGAAAGCTGGAGTAGCAATACTTTTATTGGACAAAATAGACCTTAAAACAAAGACCGTAATAAGAGACACAGAAAGATGGTATATAATAATAAAGGAGACAATCCAACAGGAAGATAACAATTGTAAATATTAATGCACCCAATTGGGGAGCACCAAATGACATAGAACACTTAATAACAAGCATAAAGGAATGAATTGATAATAATACAATAATAGTAGGGGACTTTAACACCCCATTTACATCAATGGACAGATCCTCTAAACAGAAAAACGGCAAGGAAACAATGGCTTTAAATGATACACTAGAACAGGTGTATTTAACAGATATGTTCAGAACATTCTACCCTAAAACAGTGGAATACACATTCTTTTCAAATGCACATGGAACATTCTCTAGAATAGATCATATGTTAGGCCACAAAACATTCCTCAACAAATTTAAAAAGATCAAAATCATACCATGCATCTTTTCTGACCACAACATTATTAAACTAGAAGTCAAATACAACAAAAAATCTGGAAAAACCACAAATATATGGAGGTTAAATAACATGCTACTAAACAATGAATGGGTTAACCAGGAAGTGAAGGAAGAAATAAAAAAGTATGTGGAAAAAAAATGAAAATGAAAACAATGGTCCAAAATATTTGGGATGCAGCAAAAATAACTCTAAGAGGGAATACAGATCTACCTCAAGAAGTAGGAAAAACCTCCAACAACCTAACCTTACACCTAAAGGAGCCAGAAAAAGGACAACAAACAAAACCTAAAACCAGCAGAAGGAAGGAAATAAAGATTAGAGCAGAAATAAAGATTAGAGCAGAAATAAATGATACAGAAACTTAAAAAATAGTAGAACAGATTGATGAAACCAGGAGCTGGTTCTTTGAAAAAAATCAAGAAAGTTGGTAAACGTCTAGCCAGACTCATCAAGGAAAAAAGAGAAAGGACCCAAATAAATAAAGTCACAAATGAGAGAAGAGAAATAATACCACTGAAATACTAACAATATAAATAGTATGAAAAAGTATCTGCCAACAATTTGAACAACTTGGACAAAATGGATAAATTCCTAGAAACATATAACTACCAAAACTGAAACAAGAGGAAATAGAAAGTTCAAACAGACTGATTACCAGCAAATAAATTGAATCAGTAATCAAAAAAACTCTGAACAAAAGCCCAGGACCACATGGCTTCATGGGTGAATTCTACCAAATATTTAAAGAGTCGATACCTATTTTATAAGTATCTATTTTTTTTTTTTGGAAAAGGAAGGAAAATAGGAAAGGAAGGAAAACTTGCGAATTCATTCTCTGAGGCCAGCATTATCCTGATACTAAAACTGGATGACACCAAAGAAAAGCGAACTACAGGCCATTATCTCTGATGAACATACACGCAAAAACTCTCAACAAAATAATAGCAACCCAAATCCAACAATACATTAAAAACATCATTCACCATGATCAAGTAGGCTTATTCCTAGGTTGCAACAGTGTTTCAATATTTGCAAACCAATCAACATGATATGTCACATCAGTAAGAGAAAGGATAAGAACCATATGATCATTTCAAAAGAAACATAAAAGCATCTGACAAAGTACAACATCCATTCATGATTTTTTAAAAGATTTTATTTATTTATTTGACAGAGAGAGAAAGACAGCCAGTGAGAGAAGGAACACAAGCAGGGGGAGTGGGAGAGGAAGAAGCTGGCTCCCAGTGAAGGAGGGAGCCCGATGCGGGGCTCGATCCCAGGTCGCTGGTATGACCCGAGCCGAAGGCAGGCGCTTAACGACTGAGCCACCCACGTGCCCTAGATTTCATCATTATGTCTTATCTGGAAAGTCGTAATAGCCTCCTAATCAATTTCTTTGTTTCCATTCTGTACACTTACAGTCTATTCTCCTCACAGTAACTAGTGTGGTCTTTAAAAGATACAAATTTGATCATGTTGTTTGAAACTTTCAATCGGTTTCCCATCACTCTTGGGCTATAAAGTCCTTATCATGTCCTCTAAAGCCTTCTAGGGTACTTCTATAATCTCATACTCCTACTACTCTGTTTCTTATGCGCTCCCTTTTAGTCATTCTCGCTGTAGTGGGGGGTAGGGGTGATGGGATAGAGGCACAGAATGAAAAACAGAATTCTTCCTCATGGTCCTTATGTTTGCTGTCACTCTTACTAGCATTCTTCTAGATGCTCCTGTCCCTCAGATTTATTCAGCATCTACTCAGATGTTCTTTCCTCAGAGGATTTCCATTACTCCTCTGGAAACAGTGTACCTCCTCATCTGCCCATCCCTAATCACTTATCCTGATGTATTTAAGTTTTGGGCATATAACAGCCTAGACATTATATTAATGTTTATATATGTCAGTGTGTGCCTGCATGTGCGTGTTAATGATATAAGCTTTATGAGGTTAAGTATATTTGTTTTGTCTTTTTCTTGTTCACTTCTTCATCCACAGGTCAAAAATAGTACCTGCACATTTTAGGAGGTCAGCAAATAGTTTTTGAATTAGTAAGTGTTTCCAATCATATATTTATCTTGCTTGCCTGTATCAGAGTTTCAATTTTGCGTTCAGAGCTGGTTAAATGCACAGATTTGAGAGTGAAACCGCCTGGGTTTATATTCCTTTTCTGCTGTGTTTGGAGGGGAGGTTGTGTGACTTTCTGGCTCAGTTTTCTAATCTGTAAAATGGAGAAAATGTCTTCCTTACAGGCTTTTTATGAGTATTACATGAATTAATCCGGCATAGAGTCAGTGCTATTGAAGTTGTATTTGTTGTCATTTTTACATTTAATTGATGATTATTTGAGTAATGTCTGTCTTCGCCATGAGGCTTTTAGGAACCATATTAGTTTTTTTTTCACCACTGTATCTCCAGATGCCAGCTTATAATAGGAACTCTACAATTTATGTTAAAAAAAGAGAATGGTTTAAGTTTTGAAATAATGCTTGCATTTTTGTATGCACCAAATGCTTTCCCATATTCTGTAGTTACCAGTGATTGACACTAGATGGCAAGCTTGTTCTAGGCAAGGCAAATGTTGCTGGCATTAAGCCTCATAAATGGAGTGTAAGTGCAAGGTAGGGGAAATGTCATGTATGGTTTTTAGGTTGGCAGGATTGTAGGAAGATGAGAGTTTAATCATAAAATAAGAAGACTCACCTATATTTTATTCTGCTTCATTCTATTGTATGTTCTAAGCTTCTGACCAGCTAATCTCTTACATAGTGATGGTTTTTGGCATTTCTGTCATTCTACTAGTTCCTTTTTACATTATTCATAGTTTTCTATTGAAAAACAGTGTTGAAGGGGCACCTGGGTGGCACAGCGGTTAAGCGTCTGCCTTTGGCCCAGGGCGTAATCCTGGCGTTATGGGATCGAGCCCCACATCAGGCTCTTCTGCTGTGAGCCTGCTTCTTCCTCTCCCACTCCCCCTGCTTGTGTTCCCTCTCTCGCTGGCTGTCTCTCTCTCCGTCGAATAAATAAATAAAATCTTAAAAAAAAAAAAAAAGGAAAGAAAAACAGTGTTGAGAAAGTTCTCTTATAGTATTCATTATTAACGAAAGTTTCCTAATTCTTTCAACCCTATACCTGCTGGTTCTAAAAATCCATTATGATTTTGGCTGGGACATGAGTTACTCTATATCTTAAACCCTCTACTCCTCATTCTTGAGAAAGAACTTTGACTTTTGTTCTGATTATTGGTCATGCACACTTATGTGAACCACACATAATTTTTGTTCTCCTCTCGCTATCAATGTACCATCTTGGAAAAAGAAAATGTTGGTTCAGTGCTATTGTGTTTGTCTAACTTTACTTTTATTTAGTGAAATTATTAACAGGCACCTGGTATAAAAGAAAGAAAAGAAAGTGTTGAGCATACAAATTAGGTAGTTTCTAAATGATCAATACTCTTTTAGATTCTGGAAATTAATTTTATAAATATCCCTTAATTAGAATTGATCAGATGTATGCACATGCTGTGGTAAATTAAATTTACTAAAATATATTCAAAATGTGGATGTGTAAAAATGAGTAACAATACTTTAAGACAGTAGTCTTATTATTTTTCCCTTTGGACTATGATGTGATATATTATTGGGTAAAAGAAAGAAACTCGGTTAACTTTCTTTCAACTGCTGAAAAAAATTTTTTTCTTCCTTTTCCATGCTTAGTAAGAAGGGTGATTATTACTTAATTCTCTTCATTAGAATGGATTAAACTGAAAGGAATATAAATTATTTAATTATTAAAATTAATTTTTTTACATTAACCCAGACTTTGCTACCATTTGTAATGCTGGTAGGAGTTCAGACGTATTGATAATATTTCTCAGTTTTAAATGATTGAAAGCAGGAAAAATAATTCAGTACAGTGATTTCTTATATCATGGGAAAACTCATACCTTGAATTCTGAGTCTTTCACTGACTTCAGTGTAGTCTTTAATCTCTCTATTCTCTTTCAAATCTGACTCATAAAATTATTTTATATTCACTTTGAGAGAAAATTTATGAGTTGAGCTATTATACTATGAAGGCATCCACCAAGTAAATTTTTCAAAAATATGACTGTCCCACAAATATCCCAGATTCAGTCACCCTGAGAACTCACATTTTTTTAAAAAGATGTATTTATTTATTTGAGAGACAGAGAGTGCACACATGCACGTGTGCCCGAGAGTGGGGGTGGGGGTGCAGAAGGAGAGGGAGGGAGAGAATCCTTAAGTGGACTCTGCTGAGCAAGGAGCCCAATGTGGGGCTCAGTCGCAGGACCCTGAGATCATGACCTGAGCCGAAATCAAGAGCCAGACACTTAACTGACTGAGCCACCAGGTGCTCCAAGAACTCATATTTTTATTTTTAAAAAAATTGTTTAAAAGATTTTGTTTATTTATTTGCCAGTGAGAGAGAGAGCACAAGCAGGGGGAGCAGCAGGCAGAGGGAGAAGCAGGCTCCCTGCCGAGCAAGGAGCCCAAATGCGGGACTCAAGCCCAGGACCCTGGGATCACTACCTGAGCCAAAGGCAGACGCTTAACTGACTGAGCCACCCAGGTGTTCTGCAAACTCATATTTTTAAAAACAACTATAACTTACTTGAAATGAATGTATTACTATTTTCTAAAAGTAATGCATATTTAGGGATGCCTGGGTGGCTCAATTGGTTAAGCGTCTGCCTTCAGCTCAGGTCCCGATCCCAGGGTCCTAGGATGGAGTCCTGCATCAGGCTCCTTTCTCAGCAGGGAACCTGCTTTTCTCTCTTCCTGCCACTCCCCCTGCTTGTGCTCTCTCTCTCGCTCTCACTCTCTCTCTCTCTCTGACAAATAAATAAATAAAATCTTTTAAAAGTGCATATTTATATTGAAACTCTATGCTGATCAGCAAATGAAAGAAAGAAAAAACATAACCCCATCAATTGTTGATAAACTCTGTTAACAGTTTAGTATATTCCTTCTACTCCTTTATGCATTTTATGTACATATGTTTGTAATAATTGAAGATCATCATTCCTATTACTTTGTAACTCTTAGTAATGGAACACAAACATCTTCTTGTATAATTATACATTGTTCTTCAAATCATGTTTTATAGGGTCCCAATGCATGGATTTAACCAACCCCTTTATTATTTTCCTTTATTCTATGTTAATATATAGTATTAGATAGATACAAAAGAATATATCTCGCATAAATGTTATAGAGCCTGGTAATATAAAAAGGACATTCATGAATCTACCACCTCACTTCTAAACTAAAATATTGCCTAACAATGATCATTCTACATTGGCAAATTCCCCAATGAAGAGTACTACCACATGAAGAAGTTAGAGGTAAATAATCTAGATTGGGCTCCAGCATGCACAGTCCTGCCCCTATACAATTTTTCTATCTGCTTGAAGTCAGCTTTTCCTTTCTTGCCTTTATTTAGTGTCTTGTTTTGATCTATCACTTATGAGAAACAGCATGGCTAAGGATAGGCAAACACAGAGATATCATATCTACCCCAGATAAATAGTTTTCAGAGACATTGTCTTTTTTTTTTTCACCTATCAAATCACTATTAATTTCTTTTATTTATTTATTTTTTTAAATGATTTTTTATTATATTATGTTAGTCACCATACAGTACATCCCCCGTTTCCGATGTAAGGCTCGATGATTCATTAGTTGTGTATAACACCCAGTGCACCATGCAATACGTGCCCTCCTTACTACCCGTCACTGGTCTATCCCATTCCCCCACCCCCCTCCCCTCTGAGGCCCTCAGTTTGTTTCTCATAGTCCATAGTCTCTCATGTTTCATTCCCCCTTCTGATTACCCCCCCTTTCTTTATCCCTTTCTTCCCCCACTGATCATTCTAGTTCTTATGTTCCAAAAATGAGAGAAATCATATGATAGTTGTCTTTCTCTGCTTGACTTATTTCACTTAGCATTATCTCCTCCAGTGCCGTCCATGTTGCAGCAAATGTTGAGAACTCGTTCTTTCTGATAGCTGAGTAATAGTCCATTATATATATGGACCACAACTTCTTAATCCAGTCATCTGTTGAAGGGCATCTCGGCTCCTTCCACAATTTAGCTATTGTGGACAATGCTGCTATGAACATTGGGGTGCACATGGCCCTTCTCTTCACTATGTCTGTATCTTTGGGGTAAACACCCAGTAGTGCAATGGCTGGATCATAGGGTAGCTCAATTTTTAACTTTTTAAGGGACCTCCACACTGTTTTCCAGAGTGGCTGTACCAACTTGCATTCCCACCAACAATGTAGGAGGGATCCCCTTTCTCCACATCCTTTCCAACAATTGTTGTTTCTTGCCTTGCAGAGACATTGTCTTAATCCAAATTTAGTGAAGATCATTTTCATAAAGGAAACTACCCACATTAATGCAGCTACTTTCACAGTAAAGAAAGCACTTACAATATTATACAAAACAACTAACTTGTCATCTTTTTAAACTTTTTATTTTAGAATAGGGTCTTTGCTTTACCTTTTTATAATCAAAGGCTCATTTAAAGTAATTTTTCTCTACTTCTAGAAAAAAAGGAAAGGCTAGCTTAAAGGGTTCTGCTTCTATCAAGTTTTAAACAGCTTTAACTATTTCCAGGTAATTTTAGATAGTTTCAGCTAGTTTGTTTATTACAGTTTATTAAGTCAGAGGAAATAGCTATTTCTTAAGATTAAAGACAGTATTTTATCCCTTTTGGGTAATTTTTATGGTCTACTTAGCCAATAGAAGTCCGACTGCCAATATTTGCTAAATTAATGATTTTGGTGAGTAGAATTACTCAGTAATACTTCAATTGTCTAGAATTAAGCAAACTGGCAACCTAGCACCCCACAAAAAAGTACTTGCAAAAGTCTCTTGATACTCATATGGGGAACTTGCTCTCCACTCTGCCATTTCTCACCCTTGAGGTTTGAATTGAGTTACCTCAATGTACTTCAGGGCTAGACTCATTCATTGGCTTGAAGCAGTCATGATCTGGCCAGTGAGTTTATTTCAGGGGTGAGTAGAAGAGCCAGTCCAATTAAAGTATAATTCAGGACTTTTGCTGTGAACACGAGGGCAGATCCTCCCTTCAACACTGGGCTTGATATGACAATGAGTAGCTTGGAAATAGTAAGGCATTTTGTTAATTGGAAGAGTGTGGCCTAAGATTATGGCCTCCACAGGGAGTAGAGACTGAAAGTTCATCTTGGTGACCTGGAGATAGAGTTACCCCTACAGTGTTCCTTTATGTTAGCCAGGATCCCTCCTTTTTTGTAACATCTAGCTTTGTTGCATTTTCTGTCACTTGCAACCAAAAGAATTCTAACTTATTGACTTACTTTATTTGGTTTATTTCTGTAGTTCTTTATTCAGATATCTTTAGTTTATGAATGATTCTAAAAACCTCCATTTTGTGGTTTTCAAGCAAACAGTTGACAAAAATTTAAAAGGGAAAAATGGGTAGGCCCACTGCCATTAGTCAGCCATTCAATCAGTGCATATTTATTAAACCATCAAACTAGCAAACTCATGGAGGTAGTGGACCATATCTTCTTGTTTATGTCTTGTCTACAATTTTTAGGGTAATTTCTTAGACATTGTAATTGCTCAACTATTATCTAATGAATAAATGAATAAAATAATTAAAGACATTATAATTTGGTAGAAAAAATCTAGATCATTGTTGCCTAAAATATTTGATAACTGAAGCAAAGCAGATTTATGTTTATAATATTAAGCCACAGATAGGCATAAATGGGTAAGGAAAAACTATTATTAGTTCTGTAATCATGAGAAATTACTTCACTTCTCTGTCTCATCTGTAAAGTAATTATAATATCAAGCTGAAGAATTTCTTTGAGGATTTAATGAAATAATGTATGTAAAGTGCCTATAAGAGCTCAATAACTGTTAGCTACTCTTACTGTAATGAATGGATGATCAACCTCACCATAATTTAATAATGTTTGGTTATTATTGCATTGTTATAACTTTCAAATTTTGTTGAAAGCTAAATCTTGTAGTTAAATTTGACACTAAGCATATCCAGTCAAGGTTAGATTTACATATTTCATTAAGTAATTGCTGATCAGATTTTCACATCAAATGTCTCAATTCAAGAATATTGCTGGCATTCACTTTTATAGAATGCTGACAGCAAGAAGCTGAAAATCCTGCCTGGATTATCCAACTATACTAATTCTTTATAGCAGATTAAATATATTAGAAAAGAATTAGAATTAGAGCTATCAGTCATGAGACTCAAGAACATGTTAATAATAGAGCAAGAAAGCAAATTACTGGAAGTCTTCTAAGTAAGAATCAAGGGGAGTCTGAAAAGCATCTCAATATGTCTTTTCCCATTAGAAAATTTTGCTAAATATCCCCAGAATCATTGCAAATGCTAATGAAATATAAAATAGCCTGCATCTTCATTTACCCAAGTTCAAGTGTGCTTTAAACACACTTAGTGCATTTTTGATTTTATGTTCAAAGTACATATCAGAAAAATAAATAGCCAAGAATTGAGAACTATTTTTATTTTTACCTGCTATTTTCATATCTTTTCTCTGGAGTTCCTAAACCCAAAACCTGGGTTTTTCAAAGTGCATTCCAGGACTACCTGTACCACCTGACTACTTTTTTTAATAATAGGTATTGAATGATTTAACCAGCCTCTATTCAGTGTTTTTTGAGTCCATAACAGAACCGACACCACCAGACTTTCTTGGAGTGAGACCTGACAGTCTACTTTGTTAACAAACTCCCCTCCTGATGCAAAGACAAAGTCTTATTTTCTGTGGAACTTAAAACACACGTACATAAACCTGTTAGTTGCTATTAATGTCCTACTAATGGCCACTGTATGTAACTTTAGTAAAGTTAGTCTCTAAAACTGAGTCCTATATAACTATGTTTAATAACAATGATGAAAACCACAAAAATTGGTACTGAGAATTTAATAAAGCATTTAATTAATGTATCCATATAGTTATATCATGAATTAATTCTTTGAAAATATAGAAAATGGCATACAAAGCATAACTAACTAAGCATATTTTATCGTCATGGACCATGGAATCAGTGAGCACTCCCAATGCTGTAGGAATTGGTATGGTGTATATTAATAATACATATTTATTAACATATCCAAATACAGACCATAGTGCCTATCACATGATATGGGCTAAATCACATGATATGAACTAAATACATATTTTAAAGATTTTATTTATTATTTTTTTATTATTTTTATTTTTTTTTTTATTAGAGAGAGAGTGAGAGAGAGCACAAGAGTGGGGTGAGGGGCAGAGGGAGAAGCAGACTCCCCTCTGAGCAGGGAGTCCGATGTGGGACTTGATCCCAGGACTCTGGGATCATGATCTGAGCCGAAGGCAGATGCTTAACCAACTGAGCCACCCAGGATCCCTGAGCTAAATACGTATTTTAAAATATATTTATGTATTTTATGCATTTATTTTTATTTATTATAAGATTAGGCATATATGATTATATATTAATGTAGACAGATCAGTATTTTTTTTTTTTTTTTTTTTTTTTAGATTTTTAATTTATTTGAGAGAGTGAAAGCAAGCATGACTGGTGGGCAGGGACAAAGTGAGAGGGAGAAGAAGGCTCCCCGCTGAGCGGGGAGCCCAAAGCAGGGCTCAGGACTCTATCCCAGGACACTGAGATCATGACCTGAGCCTAAGGTAAGTGCTTAACCGTATGGTAGGCTGAGTTATTTGCTTCAATTCTTTTCCCTGCTTCCTGTAATCATGTGCCCTGTAACTTTTCAATTCTACCCCACCACATAAAAGAGTATACTTTCTTCCCTACCTTTTGATGTTTTGCTCAGTCATATGACTTGTTTTGGCTAGTGGGATTTTAGAAGATAGAACACAGATGTGTTTGTATATTCAGGTTTTTCCTCTAGCTCTTTGCCATTACCATGAGAATACCCTGGCTAGCTAGTGGCTCCAGTGCGGGAATGAAGATCACGTCATTGGATGAAGCAGAGCCACCCCAGCAAACCCAAAGACATGTGACTATAATTCCTCTGACAGGTTCTTGGGCAGTTTTAATGCATCAAAAGATAACTGATAGAATTTAATTCTCTTTCTTTTACATAGCTTTTCAAGATGTTCCTTCCAGGAAATCTTCCCAATACTCTTCCTTTTTCTTAGGCTAGACAAATGCCTCTCCTCGTATCTGTGAATTGCCTTCTTCATATCTTTATCACTGAATGTACCACATTATACTATAATTGCTTTTTACCTTGTTGTAATCTTCCACCATCCTAATTTTCTTTAGAGCTGGAAGTATATATATTTTTTTTGAAAAAAAATCTGTGTCTCACACAAATAATAGGAGCCAAATAATTATCAAATAAATGAATTAATTTATAGGAATAAGTCTGATAGGGGCTCCTGGGTGGCTTATAAGGTTGGTTAAGCAGCTGCCTTCAGCTCAGGTCATGGTCCCAGGGTCCTGCTTGGCAAGGAGCCTGCTTCTCCCTCTCCCTCTGCCTGCTGCTCCCTCTGTTTGTGCTTTCTCTCTCTCTGTCAAATAAATAAATAAATAAAATCTTTTTAAAAAATTAAAAAAAGGAATAAGTCTTCTTTACAATGTGAAATCACATTCACTTTGAAATGGTACAATACAATCTTATGGTAGATTTACTAAGAGATTACAATTTTTGCTTCCTTAAAATAGCAATATATATCTACACCCTTGATAATATATAGCCCTGCCCTTGTCTCCAGGTAGGCAGGAGGTACTTCATCAGCATTTAATTTAGGGCTTGAATATTTGGCTGGCAATGGGCTATGGACTGTTGGTAGATGTGACAGAAGTGAAATAAAATAGTGCAGCAGTCCAGTCTGCCCTGTTGTGCTTCTGTTATTGTCATGTGAAGAACATGTGGCAGGTAGCCCACTAGTCCCACTGATCCAAGAAAGATACATAGAGCAGACTTGAACCTAACCTATAGCTTGAAGCCAAGCTCAGCCTAAATCAGCCAACCTTCACAGGACACAAATGTGTGAGCAAGAATAAATGATTGTTGTTTCATGCCTTGAAGTCATGGGGTAGTTTGTTTACAAGCACAATTGTGGCAATAGTTGATACTTACCCATGAAGAGATTTTTTTCCATGTGACTAGTTAATGAATAAACTACACAGTTTATTTTATATACACAGAAAAATTTTCTAGTGCTTACATATTTTTATAATCAATCAAAATGAATCTAGTATGCCTTATGACATAAAACAAATCCTTATTGACACAGTTGAATTAATTACCATTATAGCAGATGGATGGTTACAATTTTAGTAATTTCAAGACACAAATCAAATTATTTACTTCCCTCCCCACTTTTCTCTTTCTCCCCGTCTCTCTTTATACACACACATATACACACATATATGCATATGCACACACGTGCATACAAATACATATCTATCTAATTATTAAACTAAAGCTTACATATGTAGTCAACACTGCTGGTTATTTATTCCCTGACATCCATTTTCCCTCTTCCTATAATACTGGGCACTAGGTCATCTAGACTAAAGATTCCTAGTCTTCCTTCAAGCTAGATGTGCTTATGTACTGGACAATGACATATGAGCAGACATAATCTCTGCCCCCTGCAAACAATACCCTTAAAGGAAAGGAAAATACATTTTCCTCCTTCTTTCCTTTTTACTGCTAGCTAGAATTTGTATAGGTGTTAATGAGCCATCTGGGAACCCAGAGGTGGACAAATCACATGATAGAAGGAAGCTGACCCTCTGATTACTTTTTACTTTGTATAGCACAACTGCCGTAACAGCATGGGCCTTTAGCTTGTGTGAAGACAGACTTCATTCTTGTTTATGTGATTGATATTACTATATTTGAAATGTATATCATAAAAATACATGGTCTATATACTATTCATCCGAGTTATTCTAATTAAATGGCTACTTTAAAAATAAAATATATTCTAAGTGGAATCAGTCAAGCAGAGAAAGACAATTATATGGTTTCACTCATATGTGGAACATAAGGGATAGCATGGAGGACATTAGGAGAAGGAAGGGAAAATTGAAGGGGGGGAAATCAGAGCGGGAGATGAACCATGAGAGACTATGGACTCGGGGAAACAATCTGAGGGTTTCAGAGGGGAGGGGGGTTAGGGGACGGGGTAGCCCAGTGATAGGTATTAAGGAGGGTATGTGTTGTAATGAGCACTGGGTGTTATATGCAAATAATGAATCATGGAGCACTACTTCAAAAGCTAATGATGTACTATATGGTGACTAACATAGCAATAAAAAAAATGAAATGTATATTTTTTTAGTTACAAAATATTTGTGTGTTAATACACTTGTACACTGAGTCAGAAACCAAAAATTTTACCCTCTGCACTTCTGTCTAGTAATGGTCATCCTAACAGTTTGGTGTTTTTATAGCATTTGCACTACTGGACCAGTTGTCATTGTCTGCCCATTCCTTCCTGTGTAAGATATTAAATGACAAACAGTCCATACCAGAGCCAGTGATTACAAGTTATTTAAAGGTTTATTACCTATGTAGGCATAGGCAAAATGAGGGGAATCCCTGGGCTTGTGAATCTCCAAAGAGAAGAAGGGAGAGGAGGGAAGTGGAGGAGAGAAGTAGAGTGAGAGAAGAGAAATACAGTACAGGATACTGCCTGCCTGCATTTTTGAGTAAGGCCGAAGGCAGACTAATATTGGTGCCTCCTCCAAATAGGGGTCTGTGTTAGGGGGTGGGCATGGAGATCGAAGACAGGCAGGGTGGCATGTCTTGCACAAAACTTATTTATCAGCATAGCAGAAGTGATGGGCAGGGGGAGGGCATTGACAGTTTTCTCCCTGGTATTGACTTATTGTACTAACTCTATTTCTCACTGGTATGTATCCTTCTAGCCTAATTTTGTAAGTTTCATTAAACTCGATTACAGTTAAGGAAGGGTATGATGACTAATTTTATGTGTCAATTTGGCTGGGCTATGGTGCCCAGGTATGTGGTCAAACATTATTCTATATGTTTCTAAGATGATTTTTTGGATGAGATTAATTTATAAACTGGTGAACTTTGAGTAAAGTGGATTGCCCTCTCTAAGGTGGTTGGGCCTCATCCAATCAGCTGAAGGCCTGAATAGAACACAAGACTGACTTCTTCTGAGTAAGAGGGAATTCAGCAGGGCGAGGCTTTCAGACTTGAACTGCAGCAGCGGGTCTCCAACCTGCCAGTCTACCTTGCAGATTTTGAACTTGTCAGCCTCCATAATGAGGTAAGCCAATGTCTTAAAATAAATCTCTTTATAAATGCACATCCTATTGGTTCTGTTTTTCTGGAGAATCCTAATATAAGGGAACAAACAAAATGATTACTAAATATGAAATATATTCATATTCATTTTGTAGCAGAAACTTCTATTTCAAATGGAAATAAAATGATGATGATAATTGAAATACAGCTATACAAATTATATTATGATCCACTTTATTTAAAACCTCACAGTGTTACATTATCCTAACTTATTGCCAACCATCTATATTGGCCCTATGTGTTATTTCTTAATTTATTTATCAAACAAAACTATTGTGTGTAGTGAACTAGTTCAACCATAAATCGAATAATTTACATGACAGGTAAACAGAAATGTTTATCCAGCAAGTTTCACCTTAGGTTTGGTCTGCAACCAGTGGAAAATGCTCCCTTGTACTAATGAATAGATTCACTGAAGCTAACCAAAGCACCTGCCAAAAATACCTTAAAAATGTTCCTTTTCCAGAACCTAAAAAAAATAAAAGTGTTCAAAATGTTAATTCAAAGTACTAAGGGAACAAGCACATACCTTGTGTTAACTAGTGTTTATATGAGGTGGGAATTCAAATTACTGAGGCTTAATTGTATAAAGATATCTGGGGCTTAGCAATAATTTTTGGGTAAGGTGTTTGGATAAGGCACTACTGAAGTAAGTAAATGTCTTTCTCTCAGTGGTTTTGGTTTTTTTATTCAATAAAATACCTTTCTAAGTTTCTCTTTTTTTGTGGGGGAAGGAATGTTTTATAATATACCAAGGAAAACAAGAAATGATGATAATCATAGTAATAGTAATAATAGCTGTTTTCAAACTTGTGGATCAAAAATGAATATTCTCCAAGCATCACATAGAAGCACACTCAAGGCGGGACACACCAAGAAAATACTATCCTAAAGATTCGGGTCTTTCATAATGATACCTATTGCTACCTTCTGTCTCACAGGGAAGATGACTAAGATAAATGCCTCTCCTATGCTTTAGATCCCATCTACCCACATTTCTTCGAGGATATCTTTTCACAAATTAAGCACATTTCTTTCTTCATAGCTTCATTTTATCACTCTTCACTATTTCCTTCTCTCCAGAAAATACATTGATTTCTCTTGTCTTGAAAATACTCTCCCTTAGTTCCGTGTACTTCAATCATGATCATTCCTTTATTTCACAGCCAAGGTTCTTTTAAGGGCTACCTAGGATTGCTCTGTCCACCCCTTTATTTAGTAACCAGAGATATTTCTAAGTCAGAGTGTAAAGCTTGGGTATTGCACTTACTGTCAGATTTAATTCTTAACTCTCTGACAAAATATCTGTAGATATCCTCTACTCCCTATTTACAGATGAGGAAACTGAGATCGAGACAGACTAAAGCATTTGCTGAAGGTAACTCAGACCCAAAGTCTGTGCACTGGAATATAGACATTGTCATCCCTCCTAAAATTAACTGCTCTTCATTGACTGAGGGCTTACTCTGTTGATATATATCAGGCACTGGGTAAGCTCTTTACCCACATTGTTGTTTAGTTCTCATGACATCTTTGTGCAGTGGATGCTCCCATTCATTCCTCAACCTCCATGGATCCTCCAAATTCTAATGAAATGTTTTTTCTCAAATTGTGAATAATCTAGTGAATGCCAGATCAAGTGAGCATTTCATTTTCCTTTTTAATTATTTCTCTGTGGCACTTAGTATTTCTGAGCACTGTTTTTAGAGAAAGATGTCTTCATTAATGTTAGGGAAAAAATCTTGGCTTATACATATTTATAATAAGAAAATTGGAAAACACTAATAAAACGAAGAAAAAATCAGCAGTAGTTCTACCATTCAGAGATGATTAATATTACTATTTCACTATATATAATTTCAGAATTTTTTCAGAATAACTGATTCATATACATTCACATATATGAATATTCACATGTATTTATATATTCATGTATTTTTTAAAATGCAAAGTCTAAGCTTTGTAATCTGCTTTTTTCACTCACCAGTGAAAAGTTTCTATCTTACATGTCAATAACTATTTTCTTACAAAATAATTTTTAAAGTTTTAATAGTTGCACAGTATGGCTGTGTCATTTACTTACTCAGTGCTTTATTGTCAGATGTTTAGGTTGTTTTTGAATTTTTCTTTAGCTTTAAAAACATATGCTGTGATTGTCCTTAGGATAATTTGCTAAAAGTATACTTCTAAATCAAAGTATACACATATTTTTAAAGCCTGGGACACATATTGCCAAATTTCTTACAAACAACTTTCTGACCTCTCTTTGATTATTGATTTGCTTGTATTACTCTTTCCTGGTCCTCAGCCTATTTTCTCAAACATTGCATGTCAAATCTCCTTTACTAATAGCTTCTTTCTTTCTGGATCCCTTAAATGTTTCTGTTTCCCAAGGATCTGATTGCATTCTTCTCACTGTACATACTCTTACTGGAATATATTATCCAGGCACGTGGTTTCTACTTCAGCTTCCTATAGCAATTTCATCACCATTTTTTGTCTTACTAAGCATTTCCTACTTTACAAGGCTCTACACTTGACCTAGTCTCAAAGTCAATACCATTTGCTTTAAAATTTTAATGCAGCAGACTCAAATGCTCAGTACTTATTTCTGTATCGGTTATTTATTATTGCCTAAAAAACCACCCCAAATTTTGGTAGTTTAAAACATCAAACAGTTCTCTGGATCAGAAATTGGAGTTAGATTCAGCTGATAGCCTTATGTGGCTATAGTTACCTCAACAGTCAACTAGGGGTAGATGGCCTAAGGTGGTATGTTAGTTTTCTACTGCTGGCATAATAAATTACCACAGATTTAATGGCTTAAAACAATACAAAATATTATCTCAAAATTCCTTAAGTCAGAGTCTGGATTGGCTCAGCTGGGTTCTCTGCTCCAGATTTTCACAAAGCCAATACTAAAGTGTTGCCTAATTGGGCACTTAGGAAAAGGCTCCAGGAAGAATCCACTTCCATGTTCATTCACATTGTTGGCAGAGTCTAGTTCCTTATGGTTGTAGGGCAGAAGTCCTCCTTTCCTTGTTGGCTGTCAGCTGGGGATTGCCCTTGGCTCCTAGAAGAATCTTTCATCTTCATCTCAGAACAAGTGTCAGTGTGTTGAATACTTTTTTATGCTTGGATTCTCTCAGACTTCTCCTTTTGCCAATCTCTGACTCATTCTTCTGCTTTTAAGTAAAACTTCAACTAGTCACATAAAAGAAAACAAGTTAACTTCGGAATTCAAAATAAAAAAAAATGCAGGAACACAGTTGAAACTTGTACTTTTCTAGCTGATATTCCCATTCCATTTTCTCATAAGTTGTTCTGGTATATTTCCTTTCATTTATTCTATCAATTTCTTTTGTTTTCAAGTATGGAAACCAACTTAAACAAGGTCAAGTAAAAAGTTGTTTATTATAAAGCCACAGATGTCTCAAGATTTTAAAGAATGGGAATGAGTAATGTTGAACCTCATGGGACCTGGATTTGGGATGTCAGGAATAGAGACCACTCTTTGTTATTTTTAGGACTCCAAGGACTCTAAAATCTGCTTTCTCTCTGTTGCTTAACTATTCTGTTTCTTTCTTTCTTACCACCTTCTAATGTATTTTGTATGATGCCAGTTAGAATCAACAGTAATAGCTCTAAACTATGACTGCTTAACATCTGTTCTTATTAGTAATTGATTACTATCTCTCTGTCTCAGTTCATTTCTTTCTTTCTTTCTTTTTTTTTTTTTTTAGAGACAGGGGTGGGGCAGAGGGGGCCAAGGGAGGTGGGGAGAGAGAATCTTAAGCAGGCTCCATGCCCGGCATGGAGCCCACCACAGGGCTCTATTTCATAATCCTGAGATCATAACCTTAGCTGAAACCAAGAGCCTGATGCTTAACCAACTGAGCCACCCAGGCACCCCATCAGTTCATTTCTTAAAAGATTCAGGTTTATCATTAGGCTGCCAGTGCCTTGATGGGATTTGGACTAGATGATTATCCATGATTGGGCATGAGGAGGTGGGTGAAAGGATCACAAAGGTCTGTCTCTCTAAAGTCTGTGGTTATAGTAGATTCTAGAAAATAAGTGTCTAGGAGAGGAAATGATAGGCATGTCTACTATACTTGTTAAAAATTTTGAAAGTAAAGTTTTAGGGTATATTTAAATAATATATCTTACTGCTTTTAAATATTCATGATTAACAGTACACTATTTCTCTTCAGTCTTTTTATATGCATTTTTATAGTTATGATCATTTATGTGTATATATACTTTTACTTTGCTTTTTTGTTATTTCTTGATATAGCATAATTTCCTTACATAATTAAAAACACTAAAAGACAAATTATAAATGGCCACATCACATTAAATTATTTGGGTATATAATTCACTTAGCTATTCCCCTAATATTGCAGATTTGGCTTGTTTTCAACATTATAATTATTAGTTTGATTAAATTCTTTGTTCATAAGTTTTTTTTTAATATTTTTTTATTATGTTAGTCACCATACAGTACATCCCTGGTTTTTGATGTAAAGTTCCAAGATTCATTAGTTGCGTATAACACCCAGTGCACCATGCAATACGTGCCCTCCTTACTACCCATCACCAGCCTATCCCATTCCCCACCCCCCTCCCCTCTGAAGCCCTCAGTTTGTTTCTCAGAGTCCATAGTCTCTCATGGTTCATTCCCCCTTCTGATTACCCCCCCTTTCTCTATCCCTTTCTTCTCCTACCGATCTTCCTAGTTCTTATGTTCCATAGATGAGAGAAACCATATGATTTCTTTTTCTGCTTGACTTATTTCACTTAGCATTATCTCCTCCAGTGCCGTCCACCTTGCAGCAAATGTTGAGAAATCGTTCTTTTTGATAGCTGAATAATATTCCACTATATATATGGAACACAATTCTTAATCCAATCATCTGTTGAAGGGCATCTCGGCTCCTTCCACGATTTAGCTATTGTGGACAGAGCAGCTATGAACATTGGGGTGCATATGGCCCTTCTCTTCACTACGTCTGTATCTTTGGGGTAAACACCCAGTAGTGCAATGGCTGGATCATAGGGTAGCTCAATTTTTAACTTTTTAAGGGACCTCCACACTGTTTTCCAAAGTGACTGTACCAACTTGCATTCCCACCAACAATGTAGGAGGGATCCCCTTTCTCCACATCCTCTCCAGCAATTGTTGTTTCTTGCCTTGTCAATTTTTGCCATTCTAACTTGCGTAAGGTGGTATCTTAGTGTGGTTTTGATATGAATTTCCCTGATGGCTAATGATTTTGAACAATTTTTCATGTGTTTGTTAGCCATTTGTATGTCTTCATTGGAAAAGTGTCTGTTCATATCTTCTGCCCATTTTATGATTTATTTGTTTCTCGTGTATTGAGTTTGAGAAGTTCTTTGTAGATCTTGGATACCAGTCTTTTATCTGTAATATCATTTGCAAATATATTCTCCCATTCCGTGGGCTGCCTCTTAGTTTTTTTGACTGTTTCCTTGGCTGTGCAGAAGCTTTTTATCTTGATGAAGTCCCATGAGTTCATTTTATCTTTTGTTTCTCTTGCCTTTGGAGATGTGTCATGAAAAAGGTTGCTGTGGCCGATGTCGTATAGGTTGCTGCCTATGTTCTCCTCTAGGATTCTGATGGATTCCTGTCTCACATCGAGGTCTTTCATCCATTTAGAGTTTAACTTTGTGTATGGTGTGAGAGAGTGGTTAAGTTTCATTCTTTTGCATGTAGCTGTCCAATTTTCCCAGCACCATTTATTGAAGAGGCTGTCTTTTTTCCACTGGATGTTTTTTCCTGCTTTGTCAAAAATTAGTTGCCCAAAGAGCTGAGGGTCCATTTCTGGGTTCTCTATTCTGTTCCATTGGTCTATGTGTCTGTTTTTGTGCCAGTACCATGCTGTCTTTGTGATCACAGCTTTGTAGTACAGCTTGAAATCCGGTATTGTGATGCCCCCAGCTTTGTTTTTCCTTTTCAACAATTCCTTGGCGATTTGGGGCCTTTTCTGGTTCCATACAAACTTAAGGGCTATTTGGTTCATAAGTTTTTGTCTGCATTTTTTGGGGTAGATTTCTGGTGAGTAATAAGGAAGCAGAGTATGAAAATTTTGAGGTTTTTCAATTTTCCCAAGTAGTTGGCAAATTTCTGGAAGGGTTATTTCATTTTACAACAATGCTTTTATTAATCCTTTATATTCATCATCTAGTGATGAACTAGGGAAAAATAGCAGTCCTGGTAATATGAGTCTTGTTAAAATTTAATTCCAACTGCAAAGAGAAAAATCTAGGTTTGTACTTCCATTCTAACTAAAAAAAAAAAAAAACTTTCGTTCAATGAAATAGAGGCAGATTATGAAAAGTACTAACCTCCTTTTTTCTGATAGATCTATTAATTGAATCAATAATTTATTTATTTTATTTATTTATTTTTAAAGATTTTATTTATTTATTTGACAGAGAGACACAGCCAGCGAGAGAGGGAACACAAGCAGGGGGAGTGGGAGAGGAAGAAGCAGGCTCCTAGCAGAGGAGCCTGATGTGGGGCTCGATCCCAGAACGCCGGGATCACGCCCTGAGCCGAAGGCAGACGCTTAACGACTGTGCCACCCAGGCGCCCCTGAATCAATAATTTAAAAATTACATTTGTTTGGAACAGTTATCCTCATTTAATCGCCTCAGCATAGCCTGAATATAATGTGATGAATCGTTTCAAATTGGTGACTCCATTGATATGTTCTTGTGCTTTTTACAGCAGAAAAAGTATGAACTTTCCCACTCTCTCTTTTTTTTTTTAAGATTTTATTTATTTATTTGAGAGAGAGAGAGCAGGGGATGGGGGAGAGGGAGAGGGAGAAGCAATCTCCCCACTGAACAGGGAGCCCGATGCAGGGCTCAATCCCAGGACCCTGGGATCATGACCTGAGCTGAAGGCAGACACTTAACCGACTAAGCCACCCAGGCACCCCTTCCACTCTTTTACTAATATTATGTTGTGTTATTTAGCCTAAAATAATTATATCATCAATAATTGGCATCATATTCTCTGTGTCCTCATACTGGATGGCCACTCTGATGTCTCATAATCTTAATCCCATGATTAATGATTTTTCTGGAAGAACCTCCTTAGTAGCATAAAGATTGATTGAGGATGTGGCTCTGAAGTCAGACAGACATGATTTCATATCATACATGTTTCTCTTATATATTAGCCTGGATTACTTGAGGTAAGTTATGCAACTTGTCTAATACTTTTTCCTCATCTGTGAAATAAGAATAATGCTAGAATTCATTTCATGTTGTTGCAAGGTGTAAATGAATTAATGCATGTCTGTTACTTAGTCCATAGTAAACACTCAAAATGTCAGTTAATACTATTGACTTAATAAGTTAATAATTGTTAACTATTATCTATTTCTACCCTATTTATTCTATTACTTTTACTTTATCTAAATTTGATTCTCTGAAGTAAATAAAAAATCCAGTTCCTACTTCAGTTTTATTTTCTCTATATATACTTCATTGTGCCACAGAGCCAGCTCCTCCATACATACTTTCAAATCTTACTGGATTATTAGTTTTCATGGTAAAATTTTCTCTACACATGATCCATAGACCATCAAATATTATTAAAACTTAGATTTTTTAAGATCACATCATAGTTATAATAAAAAATTAAACTTAGTAAAGTTAATGCTGAATTCACTCCAGCTATATTGCTTACTCAGCAGCCCATATGTCAATACACATGATGATATGGTACAGAATTTAGTAAACAAAGCCACATATTTGCTAAGTTAAAAGCAAGTAATTGTTTTTATAAATGAATAATAAGAAAGAGAGAAGAAAAATTTGTGGATGGCTTTGGTGATCCTGTCATCTGGCCTGACTTTTACAGCTAAGTGTTGGTGTTCTTTTGAGCATGGAGTAATTTTGTAGAACACCAACATCAGAAAGTCACTCTGTGACCACGAAGAGCAAGACAAAAACAAGCTTACTTTATAATCATGTCTGAACACAAAATATGAATAATTGTGGGAGTCACAAGATAGCAAATACTTCCCTTTCCTAGCTAATATGAATGACTGTCATTTCTTAGCCAATTACTGCTTTAGCCTCACTCTAGTCTACCTTTCCTATATAAATGAGATTTATTGAGATACCCAATTATTAAATTATCCCACTTTCTGGCACAACTCAATTTAGGTTATTCTTGCTTGACCTCACCAAAATCATTCAGTCATAACCCAAATCCTACAATAAGTCTTTTCTAACATCCCCTTCTTAAAAAGTCCCACAGTTCTTCACAGTATGCTTTCTCTCTCAATGGTAGCAAATAATAAACCCAACTTGTTCAACTCCAGGTATGTTCCTGGTGATCTTTGTCTAGAAGGCATTGACAGAACATAAAAGTTGCCAACCTCCTCAGATTTTCTTTACTTTTACTCAACATCAGTTGTTATCCATTTTGTTGAATAGTGAGACCACTTTTAAATTGTCATAGATGGATTTTTAATATTAAAATCTTTTAAATTTTGTATAGTTTTTGTTGCTTCAAAAAATTCAATTCTCCAGATTAGTGGTTGCTAGAGTGTGGGCTATGGAGTGGGCATAGGCGAAAAAGATTAAAGTGGTAAGAAGGTACAAACTTTCAGTCATATAATAAGTAAATCTTGGATTGTAATGTAAAACATGGTGACTATACTTTAAAACACTGTATTATATATTTGGGATTTGCTAAGAGAATAGATCTTAAAGGTTATCGTTACAAGAAAAATAATTTTAACTGTGTGTGGCGATGTGTATTAACTAGACTTATTGTGTGACCGTTTCATAATATATATATCAAATCATCATGTTATATATCGGAAACTAATAAAATGTTAAATGTCAATTATATTTCAGTACAAGAAATTTAAAAAATTCAGTCTGTTTCTTCATTTAATGATTGCCACACATGTTCTTTTATATTTAATAATACCCCTCAAATATTGTTTGCTGAACAAATACTCTTGGATACCATTTAATTTGTTTAAGATAATCTCATTAAAGAGCTCATTAGAGCCACATTCTAAATTGGAGTGCACCATTTAGTAGCATGCTGAGACTGTTAATGGTTTGTGATTTCAGAGTACAATGTGAAAACTTTATAATGCTGTACTTTTTAGTAGGATAAAGTAAGATATAGTTACACTAATTTCCATATTAAACTGCTGCCTAGAATAATTGTTTAATCACTAGTTCCAAGGACAGTAATATTTAACAGGATAAACATTTAAGTAAATGGAGCCTTCTAGTACTCTGTTATCAACTACAAATTCAATTTACTAGGGAAAAGTTTCTCATTAATTCTTTTTCACTGTTTTATCTAACCCAATTAAACTAGTTTTGGCCATTTTTTTCCCTTAAATTCTTATATTAAATGTCAGAGAGTGGAAGCAAAAGTTTTACTCCTACTGTACTTGTTACAAATGTGATGTTTTATCTATCAAAGATCAGTTTATGTTTATCTCCTACTTCGTCATGAAATTTATATATAACAGCAATATGAGTTAATCTAGTTTATGTTTACAGTAAGTAGTAATCCAGATGGGCAATAATATGTTCAATGAAAGCGCAGAAATTTCATACAAAATTAAATTTATATTTAGGTCAATTAGATCTTTCAAATTAACCACTACAGGTTAATAGTACTAGACCCTATTTGGCAGAAACATAAGGAAATAGGCTAAATATTCTTGTTTTTTAAAAGATGATTTTAAAAAGACTTAGTTATTCTGAGTTAAAGGACAAGAATTTATATGTAGGGAAAGAATTGAAAAGAGTAATAATGAACATTTATTTATTTTTAAATATATATTTTAGAGAGAGCACAAGCACGAGGGGCAGAGGAAGAAGGAGAATCTCAAGCAGACTCTCCGCTGAGTCTGGAGTCTGATGCCAGACTCTATCTCATGACCCTGAGGGCATGACCTGAGTGGAAATCAAGAATGGGAGCCTCAAATATTTGAGCCACCCAAGCACCCCAGTAATAGACATTTATTGAACACTTATCATGAATGAGGAATTATTAAAGTACTCCATATGTATTAATTATTTTAATGATCACAAAAAAACCTCTGAGGGAGTCCCTGGGTGGCTTAGTCTGTTAAGCATCTGCCTTGGGCTCAGGTCATGATCTCAGAGTCCTGGGATTGAGCCCCATGTACAGCTCCCTGCTCAGCAGGGAGTCTGCTTCTCCCTCTTCCTTTGCCCCTCCCACCTACTCCTGAACACTCTCTCTCTCTCTCGAATAAATAAATAAAATTTTAAACAAACAAACAAAAAAGAAATCCTTTAAAACAAAACAAAACAAAACAAAATACAAAGCAAAAAACCTCCGAGGAAATGTGACGCAACTTCTAAGTGCTCACCCAAACCATAGCTTCCTCTTTTTAGCTAAGGAGCCTTTCCCAGTTTCCTTTGCAGTTAGAAGTGGTTATGTGACTGAGTTCTAGCCAGTGGATTGGAAAGTGATTTGTAGTCCTTCCAGGTCTGGCTCATAAAACTCTCCCACAAGTGATCTTCCAAGCTCTCTTTTTCCTTCTATTCACACAAATGAAGTTGTTTCTTAGGATGCCCTTGGCACATGCATATTAAAAATGGAGTACCTCTGTCTTGGGGGTCACTGAAATTGAATCTCTCTTACATAAGTCAAACCTAATTGTAACTAGTTATGATTGGTTATAACTCAATATATATGATAAGGTCTTTTAGTTTTTAAAGGAATACGGTGTTCTTAAAATGACACCTAATCATGTTTATTGTACCCATCTCTTTTACTTTTCTTGCTGTATATGTGTGTGTGTGTGTGTATACTTTTCTTTTTTTTTTTTCAAGTATTTTATTGTTAAGTAATCTCTATACCCAACATGGGGCTAGAACTCACAACCCTGAGATCAAGAGTCCTCGACTGACTGAGCCAGCCATGTGCCCCAAGAATTATATATATTTTCAATCTCATATTCTATAGCAGAATATTCTGCATATAAATATATTTGGATATGCCAATAAATAAATGAACTGGAATTTACTTCATATATTTGTTCTGATTTATAAAAAACTTGGAAAAGTATTATGTCAGAGATAAAACAAAGCATCACTAAAAAATATATATATATAGTTAAAAATGTAATTATATACCATATTCCAAGGGAATATTTTTGTCTTTTAGTTTATTTAAGAACAGAGAATTAGTTTGTTATGGAAGATTGTTAAAGATTCCAATTTGAGATTTAAGTTTTAGTCAGAATGTTCTTTAGTCACAATATTCTTTTTGTTCTTTAATCCAGCCTCTATATCTGTAAGCTGTTTCACTACTGAAAAAATTATATTTCCTTTTAGTTATTTCTTAATGGCTTATTCAGAGAACAAATAGTATTAAAGTAGAACTTTAAAAATTGGAGGAAAAAATATAAAGTTACATATTTAAAGAGGCTGAATGTCAAGATCTTAATGGTCACTCTCCAAAAACGTAGAGTTGATGTCTTTTTTACTGGAGATGCATGGGTTTGGTTAAATTCTAAGTATAAACTTTGCCTAAACCTTTTCAGCAACTTTGACAGCAAAGAACAAAGAATTGATGACAAAATGATCACAGCTCTTTAGATTTGCAGCATACTCTTGAACCTCTGCAATGAGTCTAACTTGCTTTACAGATCTAGAAAGAGCTGACCACATTCTTGTATTACATTCTATTCCTTCAAAATACGAAGTAATTAACTCCTGTGAGGGGTGTAGGTTGTAGGGAGGAAGAGTGAACACAAACATTTGGTAGTACAGGTTGGCTTTTGATTAAATACAACTTAACAAGCTTTTATGTTGGTTTTTGCAGACCACTTAGTAGACAGTATTTCTCTTGGTAGCCCTGTGCCAGGAGGCTTATCTCTATTCTAAACTATGAAGTTTGGGAGAAGTTAAAAATGTTCCTGTTGCTCTCTCTCTTGCTCTCTCTTAAAAAAAAAGAGGGGGGGGGCTTCTGGGTGGCTCAGTAGGTTGAGTGTCTGACTTTTGATTTTGGCTCAGGTCATGATCCCTGGATCATGGGATCAAACCTTGTTTGGGCTCCATGCTGGGCATGGAGCCTGCTTAAGATTCTCTCTCTCCCTCTCCTTCTGCTTCACACAACTTGGAGGTGCGCTCTCTCTCTCTCTCAAAAAAAAAAAGTTCTTGTTGGATATGCAAAGAAAGGGAGGATGAAAAAGCTATGCATAGTGGAATTGTTGACAATAAGGACATGACAGATATATTTATGTAATCAGGTGAGCAATGTAGCAAATTAAAATTTCATTTCATCAAATTGAAGATGTATATTTTTTTCAACTACTAACATACTTAAAATTAGGATGCATTCTACAATGCTATCAACTAAGTGTCAATTGTGATAAACTAGTTAATGCCTGTATATATACAAATTTGGTATAACTATTTATGTTTTACTCACTTCATTGAGTTGTGTGTGCTGTTGGAACTACAGGTATTGTTAGTACACACTAAATAGTGTAACTGAAGAGATTTCCAAGACTTGAAATAGGTAAAACAAATCTTAAAGCAAAGAGAGGGTGGAGTGACCAAATTCATGAATCATGTGAGATTATTAGAGTACTGAAACATAAATTTGTTAAAACAACTTTCTGTTGTCTGAACAGAAGCTGCTTGTTTCAGCAAAATGTAATTTGAATGAGGGAAAAATAAAACTATGAGCTTATTCAGATAGAAAAGCACTAGCATCACAACTTTCAAAGTGGATATCAGCAACTTAAAAGATAAATCTCAGAGACAACAGGAGTCTTTTAAGAAATGCTGTATCACCAGTAATTTTGTTGGCACAGAGAACAATATTGTGTTGAAAAAAATGAAAAGCAATGACTTCAAGTTAAAAACAGATATAGTAGAGTCAGACTTTGTGAAGAAGTTTTTGGAAACAAATTTCTTTTACTAACATTTTCCTCGTGTGATGTATGTTAAAAATCTATGTCTCAATAAATATAAAATAATATTTTCTCTTTTTTTAACATGTCAGAAACATTTAAATTTTAATAAAATTAAAGAATAATATATGCATCCACAAAAAGCAATACAGTTCTAATACTTGAAAAGAAAAATCTCTTTCAGTCTCTAGATACTACTTATTTTTCATGTGAATACTTTTTTTAAAATTTTTTTATTACGTTATGGTATTCACCATACAGTACATCATTAGTTTTTGATGTAGTGTTCCATGATTCATTGTTTGTATATAACACCCAGTGCTCCATGCAATACGTGCCCTCCCTAATACCCATCACTGGCCTAGCCCAATCCCCCACCCCCTCCCCTCTAAAACCCTCAGTTTGTTTCCCAGAGTCCATAGTCTCTCATGGTTCATTCCCCCTTCTGTTTACCCCCCTTTATTCTTCCCTTCCTTCTCCTACTGATCTCCCTGCTATTCCTTATGTTCCACAAATGAGTGAAACCATATGATAATTGTCTTTCTCTGCTTGACTTATTTCACTTAGCATAATCTCCTCCAGTCCCGTCCATGTTGATGCAAATGTTGGGTAATCGTTCTTTCTGATGGCTGAGTAATATTCCATTGTAGATATGGACCACATCTTCTTTATCCATTCATCTGTTGCAGGAGATCTCGACTCCTTCCAGAGTTTAGCTAACTATGTTTGAAATGAGCGAGCCATCAAAAATTATAGCAATAGGATTCTGGGGGCCAATCTTATATTAAAGAAATACCGCCCCAGCCAGCAGAAATGATCTGTTTGCTAAGCCACCTTCCAGGAATCAGGGCCCAACTATGGTTCCTATATGTATAAACCCAAAACTACTCACACTTCTAGTCAAAACCACACTCAAGATAGAGAGTTGGAGGGGAAAAATAGGGATCAAGTTCCTTGTGAATCCAGTCCGAACTTGAGAGGCCCTGCCCAATTGGCCTTGACAAATAAGACACTCTATATGGAGTGCTTCTTCAGTTGTGAGGTCTGCAACAATGGCCCTACTGTCCACGTCTGGGAGTGATTCTGCACAAGTCTCTTAGTTTCTCTGAGATTCTTGAGTAATATACAGCAAGGATCACTACTTAGTCTGTCTTCAGAATCTTCTGTAAACTTAATGACATAAATCATTCCCAAGACATTATCAAATTAGTTATTAGGATACTTCAAGCCAAGTTGCAACAAGTACATTTTCTTAAAAATTTAAAATCCTGTCTATATTCTATCATCTTTTACATATCCCTCCAATTTCATCTTCCTCCCATTAACCATAATGGAGTTAATGTTATCAGAAGAGTTAAGAGTGGGCCTACAAATGGAACCTTTGCCCTGTATTCAGACGTGTTTTTCCTCAGAGGTTTTATCAACTGATCTTTTTTCTTCTAATATATTTTTGGCATTTTATGCCCTACAGCTCACAATTGTTAACACAGATATATTCTTGGCTCCTGACAAACATCTTGGCACCAAGGATAGCCTCTCTGATGTTTGGCAAATGTAAATATTACATACCATGCTTTATCTTAATCATCATATGTCACTACAATCAATTCTAAAAGAGAACGGGAAGAAGTAAGGATTTTAAAAATAAACTGATAAGATATTGAAGAGTGACAATGCATTATCCAATGGATTTGCTGATTGCTTACTTATAATTAAGTTGGGTATATGCTATAGTTTTTCCAGTTCTGTTTCATTACCCCTAAGTAGCTAACCATATTAGCTACTTTTCAAAATTTTGTTTTAATTCCTCCCAAAGCTTTTTACATCTCTTTTTTTACACCTCTTTGTACCTGTTCTTTTTTTTTTTAAGTGCTTACTCTAGGGATTATAATACGCATCTTTAATTTATCACAGTATATTTCAAGCTAATATTGTGTCATTTCACATAAAATGAAATAATTTTAGCAATAGTAAGTAATCTTTATTATCCTGATAGACCTTTGATGCTAGTATCATTGTATTTTCAGAAAAATTTTTTCCAGCTTAAAAACTTGGCTTTAGAGTGAGGGTTTGTCTGAAACACTTAGTCCTAATGTAAAACTACTGTTAAAACTGTATTTCCAGAATAAACTTACCTAATCACAACATTTTATTTTTTAAAATACACTGCAGGAGTCAGTTTGGATATAATTTGTTTACAATTTTGGAATGCATGTTTGTGAGTTCTATAAGCCACAATTTACTTTCTAGTACTGTCTTTGTAATCTTTTGTTATCTAGGTTTTGTTAGCTTCATAAAGGAAAATGGAAGTGCTTCTTCTTTTCTCTATACCTAAAATAATATTTGTGAAAGACTATAGTTATTTGTTTCTTAAATGTTTGATAGAACTTGCTGGCCTAATTATCTGGGCTTGAAGTTTTCTTTATTGAAAGATTTAACTGTGATCTAATTCTTTAAATAATCATAGAATTTTTCTATTTTCTTTTTTCTTCTTTTTTTCAAGTCAGATTCAGTGTGACATTTCTAGGAATTTTTCTAGTTTGCCTGTTTTCATAGTTGTTGACATAAAAATAATTTTTGTATCTTTAAATTAAAATAATTTTAATGTAAGAAGCATGTTCAATTAATTATGTTCCCATTTTATTTCTAATCCTGTTTATTTGGGCCTTCCCTCTTCTTACTTGATCAATTTTATGACTTTTATTGATTTTATAAATTTTTGCAAAACTAACTTTTTCTTTATTGAATATTCCCTGTTTTGTTGTCCCATAACTTTTTGCTTTTAATCTTATTATTTCCTTCCTTATTTTGGAAGAAACCCTTTTTTATTTTATTTCTTCATTTTTTATTTTTATTTTTTAATGCTGCCCACAAAAGACTCACTTAATTTTTTTAATGATCACAAAAAGTTCAATATAACCCAAACCTGATATGAAACATACGTGATAATTATTGAACTATTGTATTTTCTTTTTTAGTCATGTGGTCCTTTTTATTTGTTTAAATTTATTTAAATTCCAGTTAGTTAACATACAGTGTAATATTAGTTTCAGGTGTATAATGTAGTGATTCCACACTTCCATACAATACCTGGCAATCATCACACACTCAAAAAATACAGTTCTAAAAAGAACTCAAAATGTGTGTCTTCTTTTTATGGCTTTCTTATGGGTAAGTAATATTCCATTGTGTGCATGCATGTGTGTGTGTGTGTGTGTGTGTGTGTGTGTGTGTGTGTATCACTTCTTTATCCATTCATCAGTCAATGGATACTTGGGCTATTTCCATAATTTGGCTATTGTAGCTAAGGCGCCTGTAAACCTTTATCGGGGTGCATGTATGCCTTTGAATTAGTATTTTTGTATCCTTTGGGTGAATACCTAGTAGTACAATTGCTGAATCATAGGGTGGTTCTATTTTTACTTTTTGAGGAACCTCCATTCTGTTTTCCAGAATGGCAGCACCAGTTTGCATTCCCCACCAACAGTGCAAGAGGGTTCCTCTTTCTCTGCATCCTTGCCAATACCTGTTGTCTCTTGTGTGTAGCCGTTCTGACAGGTGTGAGGTAATATCTCATTGTAGTTTTGATTTGTATTTAACCGATTATGAGTGATGTTGAGTATCGGGTAATAAATTTTAGTTTTAGTATCAGGGTAATAAATTTACCCCGAAAGTATGAACTACCCTTAACAAATTTGGAATAGTTTTCTGTTTTTTGGAATAATTTGAGAAGGTTACATAATAACTCTTCTTTAAATGTTTGATAGAATTTGCCTGTAAAGCCGTCTGGTCCTGGGCTTTTGTTTATTGAGAGCTTTTTAATTATTGATTCAATTTCTTTGATGTTTATTTGTCTGTTCAGTTTTTTTTTTTTTTTAAGATTTTATTTGTTTGAGAGAGAGAGGGCAAGAGAGGAGAGTGTTCACACAAGCAGGGGGAGGGGCTGAGGGAGAGGGAGAGAAAGAATCCCAAACAGACCTGGAGCTGAACATGGAGCCCAATGCAGGGCTTGATCCCATGACCCTGAGATCATGACCTGAGCCAAAACCAAGAGTCAGACGCTTATCTGACTGAGCCACACAGGTGCCTCTCTTCCTCTTTCAGTTTTGGTAGTTTATATGTTTCTATGAGTTTATCCATTTCTTACAGGGTTCAATTTGTTGGCATATAGTTTTTCATAATATTCTCTTATAATTGTTTGTATTTGTATTTCTGTGATGTTGGTTATTATTTCTCTTCTCCCATTTTGATTTTATTTTTTAGGCTCCTTTCTCTTTTCTTCTTGATAAATCTGGCTGGAGGCTTATTAATTTTTTATTTTAAAGAACCAGTTTCTGATCTGTTCTACTATATTTTTAGCTTCAATATCATTTATTTCTGCAGAGCAGTAGCCTCCAGGTTCTATCCCAGACAATCCTGCTGTCCTTTAGACCTCCAGGCTTTAAGTCCCCATTATTTGCAAGAGCTCACAAAAGTCAGCTCCTCTTGTTTTTCAAGCCAATAGCTTTGGGGAAACCTTCTCCTTGTGCATTCCCATCTGTGCTCCTCTCTCTCTCTCTCCCTTCTCTGCCACCATGGCTCCTTCCTCTCCACAGTACCCATGATCTGTTTTTCCCCTAAATCATGTCTCCATACTTCCTACCTTCTTCTAAGTGACCTCTTCTCTCCCTTTAGTTGTGGAGTTTGTTTTGTCAGTCTTCAGCTTGATTCCTGGGGTATTTAGTAGGATGATTTGATAGTTATCTAGTTGTGTTCGTGTGATGAGACGAGACTAGCTTCCTTCTACTCTGCCGCTATCTTATTTTCTAAAACTATTTCTTCTATTTTTTTTTAATTGAGGCATAATCAACAAACAGTACAACATTAGTTTCATGTGTACAACATATGATTCAACATTTGTATACATTGTGAAACAAGTACAATAAGTATTTACCATCTGTCACCATACGAAGTTAATACAATATTATTTACTATATTTCCTGTGGTGTACATTGCATCACTATGACTTAATTATTTTGTAACTGCAAATTTATATTTCTTGATCTCCTTCACCCACTTTGCTCCCCTCAAACCCCTTTCTGTCTCCCAAACATCAGTCTGTTCTGTTTGAGTCTGAGATGTGTTTTGTTTGTTTATTTTGACTCTACATATAACTGAAATCATGCAGTATTTGTTTCTCTCTTTCTCTGACTTATTTCACTTAGGATATTGCTCTCAAGGTCCATCCCTGTTGGCACAAAAGCAAGATTTCATTCTTTTTTTATATGTGAGTAATATTCCATTGTATGTATATATGTGTATGTACACACACCCCACATATTCTTTATCCATTCATCTATCATAGGACACTTAGGTTGTTTTGATGTCTTGGTTATTGTAATTAATGCTGTAATGACCATAAGGGTGCAGGTATATTTTTGAATAAGTGTTTTAGTTTTTGTCAGATAGATGCCCAGTAGTGGAAATGCTAGATCATATGGTATTTCTGGTTTTAGTTTTTCAAGGAAACTCCATACTGTTTTCCATATTGGCTGTACCAGTTTACATTCCCACCAACAGTGCAAGAGAGTTATCTTTAATCCACATTTTTGCCAACACTGGTTATTACTCATCTTTTTGATGATAATAATTCTGACAAGGGTAAAGCGATATCTGGTAGTGGTTTTGATTTGCATTTCCCTTATGGTTAGTGATGTTGAGCATCTTGTCAAGTGCCTATTGGCCACTAGTATGTCTTCTTAGGAAAAATGTCAGTTCAGATCCTCTGCCCATTTTTTTCATATATTTTTTGTTAATGATTTGTCTGAATTCTTTATATATTTTGAATATTAACCCCTTATGAAATATATGATTTGCAAATGCCTTCTTTTCAATTTGTATGATTTTTTTTTCTTGCCTAATTGCTGTGGCTAGGACTTCTAATACTATGTTAAATAAAAGTGAGGAAAGTGGGCATTCTTCTCTTTTTCATAATCGTAGAGGAAAAGCTTTTAGCTTTTTCACCATTGTGTATTGTATTAGGTCTGAATTTGTCAGATGCCTTTATTATATTTAGGTATGTTCCCTCTATATCCACTTTGTTGAGAATTTTTATGATAATATATTGTTATTTTTGATAATAGATGTTGAATTTTGTCAGATGCTTTTTCTATATCTACCGAGATGATTATATGATTTTATCCTTGGTTTTGTTAATGTAGTGTAATTTATCATGTTGATTGATTTGTGGATATTGAAGCATCCTTGTATCCCCAGAGTAAATCCCACTAGATCATTGTATATGATTCTTTTAATTTATTGTTGAATAATAATAGTTTGTGAAAATTTGTGAGCAACAATTCAATATCAAAAACTTTAATTGCACTAGATATATGATTTTGTAGCAATCTTCTACCTTAGAACTCTGTGTATGACATAAGCAAGTACTGTTTTTTTCCAGGCCTGGATAAAGAGTTGGAAAATTTCCATGTCATGATTCATAATCTGCACCACATAAAATGGGGGACAAATTGAGGTTTGAGACCATTATCGCAGTGATGGAAAAGTTATGCTTAATTTGTCTATAGTCTCATACAACTACTTTTCCATACCCACGCCTGACCTCCACTCCATTTGTCTATGTCCTAAATTTTTCCTACAGAGCAAAAGACTACTGTCAGCTCTGGGATATTTTAAAGGTTGTAATTATATACTTTCTCCCAATAAGTATCTGGAAGTGTACAGATAGATATTAGAAGGAAATTATATTTTTCCAGGAGCACAATAGCTGACCCAATAAATAAAAGAGAGATAGTTATAGATTACAGCTACTTTTTTATAACTGTAAAACTGTAACTTTCTGTTTTTTAATTGGCATTCTTTTAGCCAATTTTGGAATTGTATCATTCAGTTGATAGTTTGATGCTGCAGCATACCGGAACCTATTATATGGTTGATATCATAAAATAATATATTTAAACAAACATCCTGAGAATTTTATAAGACCCCCCCTTAAAATAAGGATGGCATCTTACACAAATACATTGTTTAAAGCTAATTTTCCTAACCCTGAGCTTTTAACATTATTTTTTTAATGGGTAAAGCATTTATAAGTTGAGTTCCAGAGTTTAATTCTCCATCTTAATATTCTAGTAACTTGAATACATTACTTAAGCTTCATAAACCTCATTTCTCTCTCCCACATTATGTGGCTAATAACACATACATGTGTTCTCTGTACCTATTTGCCTTTGAAGCACTTCCTGAAGTTTTTACTGGCTCTGTTATTTGCTTTTTTTGGCAGAAGGTGAAGATAAAAGTGGTAGACCATATTTTTCCTGAATAGTATTATTGGATAGTATTAAGTAGCATTGTTCTGCATTCTAAAATCTGTATGGGAGATCCCTGCATTGAAAACCAAGTGACAATAGACTCTTTTAAGGTATAAAGGAAGATCACCTTCATTGTGTGAAGGATTTATATTTAGAAAGTCATGTCCAAAGCCACTTTTTATGCAATTATGTAAGAAGAGCTCCTTAGGTACTGTTTATAGATATCAACAAACATTTTGTCTGTATGAAATTTCTAAGATATAGAAAAGCTTTATGAGCTTTATCAATTAGCTTTTAATTCATAACAAATTACCTGAAAGTTAGCAGCTTTAAACAACAGCTATTTATTTTACTTATGATTCTGGTGCTGGCTTTTTTGGATAGTTCTGGTTTGGGCCAGCCTTGACTAATCTTGGCAAGCTTTGTTCATGAGTCTATGATCAGTTGGTGGGCTGGCTGGGAATGGCTTGTTTATGATTGTGTGTCTAGGAAAACTGGGATGACCGGAGCACTCTAATATAGTCTCTCAGGTCTTCACCAAGTTAGTCCTGGTTTATTCATGTAATGGTGTCCCAATTTCAAGACCAAGAGAAGAAACTTTGAAGCTTCTTGAGGCCCATGTTTAGAATTCCACAATTCAATAAAACTTCTGGCACATTCTTCTCGTCAAAGTCAGAAGGCGTTCCCAGATTTAAGAGGTGTAGACATACACTCCAGTTTACGATGAGAAGAATTACAAAGAACTGTGACCTTTTTTGAAGTCTACCATGTGAACAGAAGTATGCAAATAACATAATCAGCTATGTATCTCTAATGTCCAAACATTATGAAGAAAAATTTAAAAATTCACTCAATCTTTAAATGTTTTGTCCACAAATTTTGGTGATCATAAATGTATTCATATCTATCAAATTTTGATAATCATATATAATAATCATGTATATATGTATATATTATACCACCTTAAATAGATTATATTGATTTGGACATTAATAATTCTTCCAGTGTGTGTTAGAGGAAATAGAACATTAAAAAATATCAAAATAGGAAATTTTAATATTTCTTATTAGTACTCATAATAGTGTGATGGAGAGTAGGACATTGGTTGAAATGAGGTTTTGGATTATTTATGGATTCTATTTATCTCTATCCTTATTATTGCAAAAATTTAAGTTCTTTATTGGAATTGATATGAACACTTGATAACTTGATTTAAGAAATGTTTAATTAAAAATGAAGATTTTTACCAAACCCCTGAGTGTTTAACCTCAGTAGACTTTTGTATAAACCAAGAATAAATGGAAATCCCCTGACAAGCTTGAACTAAACATGGATTAATTACTTAGACTTTTTTGGCAAAACCTGTAAACTTAATGCAGGTTTGGGTAATTAAAGACTTTTCACAGTTGTAGCTTCATCATCCTCTACTGTATTTATAATCCTTTGGCTATTATAAATACTAAGTTGTAGACTTAAAAAAAAGTTCTAAAGAATTACAACTACAAGAAAAATGTTTTTATTGATAGAGCATAGTGAATATATCTTATAAAATTTTACATAAGTTATCTAAAATGTGCATATTTAGTTCGTTTATAAATTTATCAGCATTGAAATTTCCAAGTGTGTATTAATTTATATACCCATTAAAATACACTTTATAGGTAATAAATCTTTTTAAATTTTATGAGCATTAATATTATACAAAAATAAGTTATAATGCATTATTTTCTACAGTTATTGAACTGTTGAAGAATGAAGTAAAGTGAGGGAGGATATTCAGAGATGTCTAATTCCACATCTGGGTTTAAAGGAATTCACCTAGGAAAATATGGGGTAAGGTTCTAAAAAATTTGGGTGGAGAAAAACAATTTCTACTTACAAAAAAAAAAAGGCAAGGAAAAGGTAAAATCATGTAATTTTTAGAGAGCTTGAAGAGACTGTCCTTTAGCATATGTATATGAAAATTGAGTCTCAGACCTCCTCAAGGTCACAAAACTAGCAAGTATCATATATGAGTAGGAAATAAAAATTTTTGACTTTAAGCCCACCATTCTCTCTTCAATGCCAAACACTGGAAAGGGGAAGATGAATAAGTTTTAGTGTATTTGTATCTCATTATATCTTTACCCCATTAACTAATTTTATTGTTATTCTGAAGATTACCATTAAAAGGTTTTTAATTATTTTTAGTAACTACTTCTAATAATAAATATGAAAAAATCTGGGAACATTTATGAATCACTTTTCCCATTGAATATCCATATACTTGTTGGTTCATAATACAAAAGATGAGATAGTTTCTGTCTTCTCCCATAAACACAAATGCACATAACCACACACAGGGATACAACCTGAAAATGTTAAAGATGATTTTTCTTTTCTCATCTTTCCTGGGGCAAATGGCTTCCCACGACACACATTTTGAGTTCGTTTTTGATAACCTGTGTGTGTGTGTGTGTGTGTGTGTGTGTGTGTGTGTGTGTGTGATGATCACTGACTGTTGTTTGGAAGTGTTGAATCACTAAATTGTACACCTGAAACTAATATTACACTATATATAACTAACTAGAATTTAAATAAAACTTAAAAAATAAAAATAGAACTCTTTAAAATTTAATTTCCACATCCCAAAATCCTGTTGATCTTCCCTGCTTAATAACTCTTAAATAAATCTTTCTAAATAACCATTTTCCTCATTTTCCATTCCTAAATGAACTCTCAGGATGCTTTTACCCTCTCCATTGTGCCACCTCCCCAGTCCATCTTTATGATCTGGGCCCCTATATTCTCCCACCACATTCCAAATTCTAGCCAAACTATACCATTGAATCTTCATCCAACAAACCACACTCTCTCATGCCTCCATGCATTTACATATTCCATTTCCTATGTCTGCAACACCCTTCTCTATTTCCACTACTTTTTTTTTTAAGAAGCCTATGTCCTTGTTTTTTTAAGATTTATTTATTTATTTGACAGAGGGAGAGAGAGAGAGGGTACAAGCAGGGGGAGTGGGAGGGGAAGAAACAGGCTTCCCACTGAGCAGAGAGCCCATTGCGGGGCTCGATCCCAGGATCCTGGGATCATGACCAGAGCCAAAGGCAGGCACTTAACCTACTGAGCACCCAGGTGCCCCTACTTCCACTACTTCATTACAAACTCAGTCATCCTTTAGGACCTGATTCAAATATGCTTTCCATAAATGGCTTTTGTAGCTGACGGTAAGACCATCCCCAAGTACTTTAAGTGTCTAACTGCCTATGAGAACAGTTAGATCAAATCAAACTTCATGAGAAGACTTCAAAGCCTACAGGGCCACAACAAACAAATAAAACAAGCAAGTAAACAAATTGCTTCTTACAGTGTTATGGATTGGGAAAATATATATATTGGTTAGGGAAAGTAGGTTATGCTTCATTATGTTGTGAAAAAAAATCTATTTTAGGCTCCTTCTATCCCATTCCACTTCACTCAAGTGTGTTGGATCAAATAGATGGCAGACAAATCACAATATTGTCAAGTCACCCGATACTCATTGATATCTTTGCTCTGAGGAAATTTTTGTCATTATACAAGGCTAAATACATTTACCCCAAAGGCTATTAGTCCAAAAGAATTTTGAAAAATTATACAGATTTTTAAGTTGGCTTCTGACTGTTTTATCATGTTTAAAGCTTAATGGATTGCTACTGGTGTAATCGCTGTTGTTGTATTATAAATGTTTCATTTTTAAAGAGTTAAATCACGTTTTATTTCTATGAAATGAAACTGAAATGCATTAGCAATATAATACCTACTGTATTGAGTTAAATAGTGTCCTCAAAAAATCATGTTCAGAACCACTTGCCATACTTTGTTATGGCAACTCTAGGGAAATAGCAGATTTTGGCACTGAGAAAAGGATGCTACTGTAACAATTATCTAAAAATGTGCAAGTGGTTTTGGAGTTGGGTAATGGGTACAGGTAGGAAGAGCTTTGAAGTGCATGATAGAAAAAATTCTAGATTGTCCTGAAGAAAGTGTTGATAGAAATATGGACATTAAAGGCCATTTTGGTGAGGACTCAGAAATAATGAACATGTTATTGAACACTGGAGGGCGGATGACCTTTGTTATAGAGTTCAGATATAAAGTTGGCTGAACTGTGTTCTGCTGTTGAGTAGAAACAAGAATTTGTAATAACTTGCATATTTGGCTGGGAAGATTTCTAAACAAAATATACAAAATACAGCTTGGTTTTTCTTTGCCACTTATAGTAAAATGAGAGAGAAAAGAGATAAACTGAGGAAGGAATTCTGAAGTAAAAAGGAGCCAGAACTTGAAGATTTAGAAAATTCTCAAATGATTCACATGGCACAGATGTTAAGGCATACCCTGGAAAGAATAATATGTTGTATGGACAACATTTTTCTGAAGAGATCAGATATGTGAGGTATGGATCCAATCAGTTATCTTAGCAGAAGCCAGGATAAACTTTGTGTGTAATGCTGTGGATCTCCTTGACATCCACAGAAGATCAACAAAATTTTTGACAATTTTATACCAGCAGAAAAACTGCCAGCCTAGACTGAAGGGGGCAGAAATCAGACTAAATGAAGAAAATATGTCAGATTTTTTAGAATTCTACAAACAGGAAATGCATTGCCCAGAGGGCAGGAGGGCCCAGAGTGGGCTGCCCAGAGGCTGATGGGGTCTCCATGGCCCAGACACAGAGGTTGATGGGCACTCTTCAGATCCAGAAGGCAGATTGAACCACAGAGATTAAATTTTAGGTCATGAAATCTAATGGAACTTTTTTTCTCTGGGGTATAAACTTGCTTTAGATCAGTAACTTTTTATTCCTTCCATTTTCTCCCTTTAGGAATGGGAGTGTCTATCCTATGACTGTCCCACAATAGCATTTTGAAAGCAGGCATGTTGTTTTCTAGATCACAGGTCCATAGATGGATAAAAATTTTACCCCAGGATGGATCACACCCAGAATCTGAACTATACCTGACTTAGATGATGAGATTTGCAACTTTTTGAGTTGATCAAATTTAGATAAGATTTTGGATTTAGAGTTAATGATGGAATGGTTTAAGAGTTTTAGGGATGTTGGGATGGACATGAATTTTTGAGGGCCACAGGCAAGGCTGTACTGGGTTGAATATTGTTCCCCCTGAAATTCATACCCACTCAGAACTGATGAACATGACCTTATTTGGAAAATAGGGTCTTTGCAGATATGGTAAGTTTGGAGAAGGTCATACTGGGTGAGAGGGTCCTAAATCCAATGACTGGTGCTTTTATAAGACTATATGAAGACACACAGGTAGAATGCCACATGACAACAGAGCCAGGGAATGGAGCAATGAAGCTGCAACCATAGGAATGCAGAGTATTGCCAGCAACCACCAGAAACTAGGAAGAGGCAAGAAAGGATTTTTTTCTAGACCTTTTAGAGAGCACATGGCCATGTGACACCTTGATTTCAGACTTCCAGGTTCCAGAACTATGAGAAGGTAGATTTCTATTGTTTTAAGCCATGTATTTTATGCTACTTTGAGCTCTAGTTTTATTCTTTTGTGTGTGGCTGCCCAGTTTTCCCAATACCATTTATTGAGAAACTGTCATCTTCTGGTTGTATATTCTTGGCTCCTTTGTTATAAATTAATTGATCATATATGTGTAGGTTTATTTCTGTGCTCTCTTTTTTGTGCCATCGATCTAACCTATATGTCTGTTATTTTGCTAGAGCAACCCTAATAAACTGATATACCTACTTTCAAACATATAAATAAATAAATAAATAAATAAATAAATAAATAATTTGAAAATTTTATGTTATCTCCTTTTTCCTTGAACATATATTTGCATTCCACTTTCCTACTAAATTTATTATGATATAATGTACTTTTATTCTTGAAAGTTTTTTTTTGATCACATTATTCTCACTTTCCTGAAACAAACAAAATATATGTACATAAACTAAAAGTTTATTTAAAAATTTTTCTTTGAAAGTGAGTCTTCAGGTTAAATACTCAGAAGTACAAGTATTATCAATATACACTAGTGACAATAACAAGAAATATAGGAAGTAGCAAAATTTACAAGAAGCCAATTTTTGTTGGAATAACTCTAGTGAGTTTAATAGATTGTTTATTTCCTAAGTTTAAGTATCAATGAATGAATATAACTTTGTTTATCCATTTATGTCTTGATGAGCACTTGGATTGTTTCCACCTCTTAGCTGGGAATAATGCTGCTATGAACAGGGATGTGCAAGTATCTCTTTGAGATCCCGCTTTCAATTGCTTTGGATAAATATCCAGATGTGGGATTGCTGTATTACATGGTAGTTTTATTTTTAAGTTGTGTAGTAACCTCCATATTGTTTTCATAGTAGCTATCCCAATTTATATTCCTACCATTAGTTACATAAGGGTTTCCCTTTCTCCACATGCTCACCAACACTTGTTATTTCTAATCTTTTTGATAATAGACATTCTAACATGTGTGAGGAAATATCTCATTGTGGTTTTGATTTGCATTTCTCTGATGATTAGTGATATTGAGCAGCTTTTCATGTACCTGCTGGCCATCTGTATCTCTTCTTTGGAAAAATGTCTGTGCAGATTCTCTGCCCATTTTTTAAAAAGCAGTTTCTGTTTGTTTGTTTTTTGGTGTTGTTGTTTGTTTGTTTGTTTTGCTGTTGAGTTGTATGAGTTCTTTATATATTAACCCCTCATCAGTTATATGATTTGCAAATATTTTGTCTCATTCTGTGGGTTGCCTTTTCATTTTGTTGATGGTTTTCTTTAATGTAGAGAAGCTTTTCAGTTTGATGTAGTTCCAATTGCTTATTTTTGCTTTTGTTGCCTTTGCTTTTGGTGTCAGATTCAAAGAATCATTGCCAAGACTTCAGCTTCAAAAAATCACTGCCAGGAGGATGCCTGGGTGGCTCAGTCAGTTAAACGTCTGCCTTCAGCTCAGGTTATGGTCCCAGAACACTGGGATTGAGTTCCACTTTGGGCTCCTTGCTCAGTGGAGAGCCTGCTTCTCCCTCTGCCTGCTGCTCCCCCTGTTTGTGCTCTCTGTCTCTCTGACAAATAAATAAATAAAATCTTAAAAAAAAATCATTGCCAAGATGGCAGCTATGTTTTCTTCTAGTAGTTTTATGGTTTCAGGTCTTACATTCACGTCTTTAATCAATTTGAATTAATTTTTGTGTATTGTGTAAGATAGTGTCCAGTTTTATTCTTTTGCATGTGGCTTTCCAGTTTTCTCGATAACATTTATTGAAGAGACAGTCCTTTTCTCATTGTGTATTCTTGGCTCCTGTGTCATAAATTGACCATATATGTGTTTGATTTTGGCCTATATTTATTCCTTTGATCTATATCTCTGTTTTTGTGCCAATACCATACTGTTTTGGGACTATAGCTTTAATATAGTTTGAAGTTAGGAAGCATGATGCCTCCAGCTTTGTTCATCTTATTCTTAAGATTGCTTTGATTATTCAGTCTATTGTGGTTTGAATTATGGAATTGTTTTTTCTATTTCTGTAAAAAATGCCATTGGAATTTTGGTAAGGGTTACATTGAATCCATAGATTGCTTTGGCTAGTATGGACATTTTAACAATACCAATTCTTCTAATCCATGAGCATGGAATATCTTTCCATTTATTTGTATCTTCTTAAATTTTTTTCATCAGCGTCTTATAGTTTTTAGTATGCAGATCTTTCACCTCCTTGGTTAAATTTATTACTATGTATTTTATTCTTTTGACACAAGTATAAATGGGTTGTTTTCTCAACTTCTCTTTCTGATTGTTTGATATTAGGAATAGAAATGCAACTGATTTTTGTATCTTGATTTTGTATCCTGCAATTTTATTGAGTTTATTACTTCTAACAGTTTTTTAGTGGAGACCTTTTTTTTTTAAAAGATTTTATTTCTTTTTCTGACAGAGAGAGAAAGAGAGAGTGAGAGAGAGAGAGCATGAATGGAGGAGGGGAGAGAATGTCAAGCAGACTCCTCACTTAGTGCAGAGCCTGACGTGGGGCTTGATCCCAGGACCCCGAGATCGTGTCACTAAACCAAATGAGCCACCCAGGTGCCCCTAGTAGAGTCTTTAGGGTTTTCAATATATATTACCATGTCATCTGTAAATATTGATAGTTTTACTTCTTTCTTTCCAATTTGGATGCCTTTTATTTCTTTTTCTTTCTTAATAGCCCTGGCTAGGACTGAATCTTTTTTATAATTCTTTTTTATCCAGTTTTCAAAAGCTTATGATTCAGACCAGAAGTTATTTTTCAGTAAATTATATCTTTTTATTTTCAAGAGATGATACCTAGTTTTATTGAGGACTATTATAGATCTTAAACATATTCTAAAATTGCCAAGCTACTCTGATTGAGAGTATGCCTACAGAAGGCAGGCAGAAAGGTATCATTGAAGTTAGGGTTATGTTAGCCTACTGGCATCAAATGCAATAGTGTCAAGGAGTGTAGGATATTGACAAGAGAGTGTTTCAAGTGTTAGGCCATAGCAAGGGAAAATAAAGAGATGTTAATAAATTTGAGCGCCCAATGAGGTAAAAGATGATGAAATAGATGGAAGGATACGAGGTTGGAGTCAGAAAGTTGCAATATATTAATTTATACTTTTCAGATGTTCATTGTAATGTCTAGTTTAAAGAGAGGAAAATAAAACTAAGAAGTTTGGTTATTGGATTGATTAATTTTCTTGGCTGACTTGAGTCAAAGAAAGTTTTGCCTTGAAAATTCATAATGGTAAATGTAACTGAAGCAATATTGAAACATTTCCCAGTTTATTTGGATAGAATTATCAAATTTAATACTGCAAACAGGGATATTTTCTTTTTTTATGGACTTATCGAAGTATATTGTCATTTAAAAACCATTGAGTTAATAATATGTTAATAAAATAAAGGATTATAATCTATTCTTAAAAATAAGAAAGTTCGACAACTCATTTGCACTATTGGCTTAGAAAAAAGTCCATGGCAAATGAGGAAGAACATACTGTCAATGCTTTGAGGTAAGACAGATTTAGTCTTTTATTTGAGCTCATGTTCACACATTTTTTTAGAAAAAGAAGCCACACCCATAATATAATGTTTTCTTCTTAATTTTACATAATACAAAGATTGCCATTAACATACATCTTAGCTTTTTCTTCTTTGAAGTTATCGAACTTTATTAATTTTCTTTGAATAAATCAGCTAAGACCTTGTCAAATATCAATTTATTTTTAAATTAGAATACACAAATATTTATGAGACCAGTTGATTTTTGTGGGGTTTAAAGATTTAAAATATAAACTGGCTCTGAGCATCTAATATTTTAAATTTAATATTACAATTATGCCACGTTTCTTCATCAAATAAACTTCAAAGAGCAGCCACCTAAGGAATGCTGTGTTGTTGCTACAGTAGACCTGTAGAGGTCACTATTAACAGACAAATGAAAAGCAGTTGGGAATTACAGGTTAATACAGATAAATCTTAAATTCTGTCTGCCCAAAATTACTAGAAAGACCATATCACTCCTTCATATTAAGACATTATAAAAATGTAACAAAAATTTAAATCAGAATGTTTTTAGATAATTAGATGATAAAAGTAGATATTACAACTTGGATGAGAGAGCCAAATCATATGATTTAAAATTTCCCATCCCTGCACCACCTTAAATAAATTAAAAGAAGAGAGACCCCATTAAATTGAGTTTTAATAATTTTCTATTATTTAATATAAGAACATACGGCAGAAAGACAAATGAAACAGGACCTTGTTTGGATTCTCTAAATATGAGCTATATCTTATAAAGTGTAAATTTTATTCCATTAAAAAAAGCTGAGGAGATATTTCCAATAAAAAGTGATAAAGTAATCATTTTTAATGTTCATTCATTTGGGTAGTAATCAGGTGGGTATACATGGGGAAAGATAGCAAGCCTAGTCAATAGAGAAACCACCCTTACCACGCGAATGCCAGTAAAACTCCCTTAAAATGAAGGGAATCTGTCATCTTGTATAAATTCTCTTCTGCTTCCATAAACACAGCCGTAATCAATTAAAGACCCACTTGTGAAGGAGCCATTGTTTGCAGTTCCATTCAGTTGCTGAGTTGTCTTTTAGACTGCCCATGCGGAAACCCTGGTAAGGTGATGAGAAAGTTCAAAGTACCTAACTTTGAAATGTGAATTTTTTTATTGAAACTTCTCTTTATCTTTTTATTCGTTTTAAAAACTGTAGTGTATGTAGAAGATGTGTTGGTTATTGGTTCCAAGAAAGGGAAGGGGCTTTAAGAACATAACAAAGAATGAAAACGATCTAATGACATACTTCTGTGCGACTTGTGGATTGCAATGCCTTATGTATTAGTTCAAGAGGAATTACTGTTGAAAATGTTTGCTAAGAAAATAAGTAATATTACCTTATCATAAGTCTCTTGATGAAAAGTGAGAGTGCTTTCTTCAGCATGCATTCATTAATTTTTGTCATGACTGACATTTTATTTTTGTTCTCAACTCTACCTACTCTGATTTCAGCTAGACAGTGGTATTGCAAGTGTGGTCAGTATTCAATCTTAATTGCTAGATTTGGGAGACTGGTGGGACTTTGCTAAACAGACAGATATAAAAATATTTCAGAATTTGGCATAAATAGTTTAAAGAATTAACAAGATAAAAATGAATCAATATTAAATATGTAATGCTATTGATATGTACAGAAGTAGAGGGAGTAAACAAATTGCTGAGGAGTAAAAAGTATTTAGTGTATGAAAGTATATCCTCATACCACAAATCTAAGGGCTAACTAAGAAAGAAATGACATAATGTTATTCTCAGTACCGTACCTTGTCAGAGTAGGAATCTGACTTTTGGGTCACCCTTGATCTTTTGCTTTCTAGGCAGAAATCGGCCAAATTTCTTCCCTGACTACTTAAAAAATAACCTGGCATAGGGCGAGGGGAAGTCACATTCAACTATAGCCATAGTTAAGTCAAATATAAAAGATTTTGGAATGGAAATTAAGGAATGAAGTGATCCAACAAGAATATGTTTTCTTTCCTAAGATTCCTTGGCTTTTCTAGATCAAATTAAAAAAAATCATCTTTAGGACTACAATTTAATAAAACAGCTGAGTCTATCATTGTTATGCAAGCACATAAGCTTCTCTCTTTTCCTTGAGTGACATGTCTGGGGAGTTTATAAGGAAGAGCCTCGGTGCCCAGACCAGCCACTCTACAGATGACTCAGGACACCTTCGCTAAATCCATTCATTACCGTGGCCCCTAGTGGGAGTTACAAGCAAAGCCTGCCAATTAGATGTTGGTAATGTGGACTCTGCTTTAGGGAATTGGGTAAGACTGCCAGAATTCATTCCTGAACTTTAGCAGCCACAAAAGAGTATTTTTCTGTCGTCTGTAACTGATTCAAAACCAGGTCTCAAAAGGACAAGCTTCCTTTTGTGCCCCATCTTTCCTAAAGTCCAATGACTAATAATGTTACAACATCAGGTTTTTCACAAGATCACAGGAAACATCTGATGAAGGAGAAGCTAAGAAAAGAATGTCATCTTTTGACTTGATTAGCCTTTGTTTAACTCTGTTTTCTAATTTTAGAACATTCTCTTTGGAAAATAATTATGTGGTAATTCATCACAAATTAATGGTGCTTTATTGTTAAATGAGAGATTATGGCTGGGATGTATCAAGAATCATAAAAAAATAAAATAAAAAGCTTTCTAAAATCTTTAGGTAGTGAATAAAGAAATTAAGTAAATTCATATTTAAAACTGTTTAACCTCGCCTTGAAAACATATTTCCAAAATCCTATCCTGAAGCTGTATTGGCATCATTACTTCCTTCTCTGCTAATAAGCACACATAAAGGTGAATGCTTTGCTTTCAAGTTCATTGACATTGTTATTGTTTTTATTTATTATTATTTACATTTTAGTCAATTTGAATGCTTGGGTGATGTTTTGAAATTTTTAGAGGCAGAGGTATATTTTCTTAATAAGGATTCTGTGAAATTAAATATTTTATTAATAGAATGAACAAAGATTGGAAAATGTCCAAGTCATTTTGTAGCAGATGTCAGAGAACTCTAAACAGTAGGAATTTTAGGTAATAAATTCATGGTCAGTCCCTGTAGACTTTAACAAGAAAGATTTTACTCTGTAATACTGTATGAAATGTTTTGTTTTTGTTGTTCCTTTTTGTTTATTTATTTATTTGTTTTAGAGCAATGTATTCTTTTGGCTTCTGGTCCTAATTTTACTTTAGAAATTGTTTTTGATGTGCTTCAGCTCTTGAATGCAAGTATTGTATCTTTGTTTTGTATTCTTGTACAAATATATTTTATTGGGAACCTATTTCAAAATGCTTGTTAAACATATGAGCTTATTCACATGAATGCACTCAAGTCCTGTAACTGTAGGGGCAGAAGTTGGAACAGAAGAACCTGTGTCTCATACTCGTGGTTGCAGCTCACTGTTTGAGGAGAGAGGTTTCCTTCATCAGCTTAGTGCCTGTGCACATGCTGCACAGTGTATGTACTTATTTCTTTCTGCTGTCACACACACACACACACACACACACACACACACACACACACACACACTCCTATGATTTAAAGGAAAAAACACATTAGTCATAAAGCTCCGGAGCTGAGAGTAGGAGAGTAAGGCTGGGGTAGTAACTGTTCAGAACTTGAATGAATTGCCGGTTTTCACCAAGTAAACTGGCTGGCCTTCTCAGGCAGGCTCCAAATTCCTGTTGAAATGAAGACTTTCTTTCCTGGACTAGGCCTGGCATTCCTGGGAAACAATGGCCCTTTTCAAATAGGCTCTGAAATTTCACAGGTGAAGGGAGAGGGGCAGTCATTTGATCCCACCCACAAGAAGCCTGTTAGTATTTTAAAAAGTGAAGACAGAGCCTATCATGGAAATGCAGGCAAAGCTGGCTAGTGGCTAAGAGCTGCAATCTAGATCCACGGTTCTGCAGATCTCTGTGAAATATGAATCGATTTCAGTGTTCTGTCTTTGACTCACATTGCAACTCTTTTTCTAGATTTTCTTAAGAGCAGACTACAGAACCACTGAAACAGGGTTTTGTGTCATGTGTTAAGGAAGAGCAGTATTCAAGTTTTTCTTTAATTAGAAACTGACATTAGAACTTATTTAAAAAAGGATTAATCTACTGGGGTGTGTGTGTGATTTTAGATGACATGCAGGGTAAAAATCTTACATAGAGTTACAGACACATGTATAATAATTATATATATATGTAATACATATATATATATATATATAATTACATATATATATAATAATTTTACCTTGCATCCTTTCCAAATTGGACCTTTAAATTGGACCTAATTATATTATAATTCAAAAATTTAAAAATTCGATAATGTTCGGATAGTTTTGGAGTCTTTTATGAAAGTATAGACCGCATCCAATTTGAAAGAATTTGGGTATATTAATCACCATACTTACATGTACAATGATCAGATGTATTTCATATGTTTTATGGAAACTTTTATTTGACCAGATCTTTTAGTGACTGAGTGAAATAAACTGAGGTTTTTAGTATTCAGTTTCATGGGTGAGAAAATAATAAAAATTCAAATCATGATATTTATCATTAATAAATAGATAAATATTTTTAGGCACTCCTTTCCATTTTTATTCTTTTTAATACTCCTGATATCTGCCTCAAGATTGAGAATGTACCCAGTATTTAACATAGGCCTAAACCAGTATTTATCATAGGCCTAACATAAGACTTATTTTAGACATAAATTACTGGAGAGTAAGAAAATAATTGGTTTTTACTTAAAAATAAATAATAGAACTTTTTATGAAACTATCACCCTAAATTATATAGTCCTTCTCTAAGCAACCAATTAACCTGATCATTATGTAGCTCTATAATATTTTGAAATGTTTTTCCTGATATTTTTGTTATTACATGATATTCTCTCCCCACTCCACACTCCCCTCTAACCCTGGCCCCAATTCTAGAACCAACCAGGGTATTCTGAGTTATGTCTTAAAAAAGGGATGAAACAGTAGCATAGTGACAATAAAACCAAAGCATTGGTGCTTGAATTTCAAATGCAAAAATAAAAAAATAATTTTTAAAAAACACACACACACAAAGTAAATAATAGGAAAAAAAAACAAGGCACAAAAATAAACTAACATCAATTAAAACCAGTTTCCCCAACCCACCAAGAAAAAATTTTTAGGTGGGGACAAGGACAAGAAGCAGAGGATAAAGAGCATTTAGATAATGGTGGATCACTTGAGAAAAGAATCTACGGACCTTTTATCCCCAACTCCTGGGTTAATGGGGATTAACAACAGAAAAAACTCAAACCTTGGGATTCTAAAACTACTATCTGGTATTTCTCAAGCAGAGCTTGGAGAGGTGTCAAGCTGTATACTTTGTCCTAGTCTTCCTCTGCCCTCATCTATCCACTCTCCCCCCTGCATGGACAGGGACAAAAGAGTACAGATGGATGGAGAGTTCAAGAGACAGCTCTAAGATGGCCTCTTAGAATCTCTTGCTCCATTAATACAGCCTAGAGAGCAGCAGAATATTTTTCCGTTGAGCTGAGAGAGGCACAGATAGGGAGCAAGGAAGCAACAGACTGTAGGCGGGGTTATTTTGAGGAGGAGGAAGATACAGCTGACATACACATGGGCAAAGACGGAAAATATAGGAGAGAAAATTTGTACACCATGATGGAAATTAGTGTGAAGTTTCATTAAGAACCATATAAAACCTGTTAATTTTGTGGTACGAAGAGCTTTGCAATTTAGGTACAACCTCAATGCAAGATTTATAGGTAGAAAAGTAACTTAAATGATTGAACTTGAATTTTAAGGACTAGAAGTCAGACCCTCTGCACTTACTATAAAGAATGAAATTCAGAGGAGAAAATAAGTTCCCTGCCAGTTTGCCTAAGTTAGTTTTATTGCTTTGTTTATCCGTGCTGCCCCATAACCTTATTTGAGCCCACATTAAAATATCCAATTATCTAGTGGTACTTGCAGCCTGGAGGCAGATGCTCACCTTGTCTATCTAGAGGATGCAAAAATGCTAACTAGCTGCTTGGTGTAGAGCCAGGAGATTATTGCTATTCCTTTGTGAGTGGACCAGTTATGGACCCCTAGAAGAGAGCTGGGTAGAAGCCATTTAAAGACTGCCCAAGATGACCACTGGGGATTGTTGAAGGGACTCCAATAGTGTGAGATTGTGTGGGGGAGATCTCCAGCGAAATTAGAGCCTGGATGAGGAGTATCCAGCCAGGAGGGTCAAACACTACAGCTATGAAAACCTCCAAAGTATCCATGAAATCATCCCTTAAGAAAGTAAGCTTTAACCGCATATCAGGCACAGAGAATATGACACAATCAGCCAAGGAAAAACCATTTTATTCTTTTATATTTCTTGCTTTTTTTTTTTTTTTTTTTACCCTGAGGAGTCTGAGAAAGCTGCTAGCCAGTGAGGAAGGAAGAAGACATGTGAAAGAAACAAGCAAAGGACAATCAAGCATTCTCATTATGTTAAGACAGCCAACTATAAACCTTGGACTTGGGAAGCAGAAGTTTTAAATTGAATAGCTATTGAAACATTGATTAATAATCTGGATTGTGTATATTGTGATTTTTGAATTGAGATAATGTTTTGGATCTTAAGGGGTCATAGGACTGTATACTACCTAAGAGTAAGCTGGAAAGTAATGAGAGCTAGTCAATTTTACATCCAAGGGCAGGAAAGATTTCCCACATTGAATAAATTTTAAGGAGGTATTGGAGATAAAACAGAATTGTGATTTTAATTTATCCTACAAGTCTTATGTTCAATATACTAATTATATATCTTGTAAAAGTGCACAAAGTGCTGTGCAATCAAAAATAATGGATAAATTACTCCTGTACTTGGGATAGTGAGCATTGTCTGACAGTTTAAATAAGGACTTGCTGGAGCATTGTTTTATGTCTAGCTCTTACCACCTTTTTTTATGGAGTCACCTTATGTAAGTTTCACAATATTTCTTGATTTCAGCTTTTTCCATGTAAGAATGAGTAAAAATGTAATAATGCTATGTAAAGTGGCTTTTGCTCCAAATAAGATAATATAAATCAAATGTGATAATGTAAAGAATTAGTTTTGAACACTTAAGTGCAGTACATATATAGTATTATATTGTTAAAAATAGTGATGGCCACTCTCTTAGGGTATTTTATGAACTCAAACTATTTTGTTAAAGGAAAGGCTTTTGTTTTTTTAGGTTTCTTTTTGAGTTTATGTTCATATGCATTTCAGACATTTTTGAAACACACTACACACATATACTTTACTTGTGATTTATCATGTTACATTTTATTTCTTCCTGTTTTTAGACAGCATCTCAAAATGAGATTTTTTTTTCTTAATTTTAAGGCCTACAAAGATTGAGAACAAAATATTAGGTGATAAGTACATATAATATTTATTAGTGAATATGAAATATACATGCACATGTACATAAACACTGATATATAATACATACAAGTATATACTGATATATGTACAAGCATATATATGTATGTGTGTGTATATATATATAAGCATATACATACTCAGCTGGTTGTGTATTTATGTACAGATGTGTTTCCATAGCTGGATATGTATATAGGACTGTATATGCCTGTATATATAGTTAATTTAATTCTTTTTTAAAAAGATTTATTTATTTATTGTAGAGAGAGAGAGAAAGTTAGTGAAGGGAGGGGCAGAGGAAGAAAATCTTCAAGCAGACTCCCTGCTGAGCACGGAGCTGTTGACCTGGGGCTCCATCTCAGGACCCATGAGATCATTACCTGAGCAGAAACCAAGAGTCAGATGCTTAACTGACTGAGCCAGGCAGGCACCGCAGTTAATTTAATTCTCTTAATAACCCTATGAGATTTCTGCTATTATTTTTTTGTATTTTACAGATGAAGGAACTGAAACACAGAAAGTTTAAGTTACTTAGTCAAGGTCGTGTTTATGATCAATGGTAGAGCCGGGAGTTATCCCTCAGCAAGATAGTACCAGCATATGTTCTGTTAAGTATATTTCCATTCCCAGAATCTAAAGAGAGCTGCAGTACAACCCATGTTGGAATTACAAAGCATGATTAAAAATCAGCTTTGGAAAGGTCAGTGTTTATATAAGTGAAGAAGAATAATTTAACCAGAAAGTAGGGAATTGAAAAGAATTGTCAGGGTACTATTAGTCTCCCATGAATGGGAGTGGATTGCTTCTCATTTACCTCAAGTCAAGTGAGAGGGACATCAAGAAGAATACAAGTAGAACTGGATAAATGACTTTTGCAGCTTGGGATAGGGACACTCACAAGTGTCTGGTTCTAAGAAATCTAAACAACAAAGTCTGTTGAAGCAGCTTGTGAAAATATATTAGAGGATGCAGGTAGGAAGTAACTCCATTCTTACCAAGAGTGAATTAAAGTTGCACATTTCTGGAGTGCCTGGGTGGCTCAGTCATCTACGTGTCTGACTCTTCATTTCGGCTCAGGTCATGACCTCAGGGCCATGAGATTGAGCCCTATGTTGAGCCCAGCATGGAGCCTCTTGGAATTCTCTCTCTTCCTCTCCCTCTGCTCCTCCCCATCCCCTCTCTCCCTCTAAAAAAAATAAGCAAAAATTAAATAAATTAATTTAATTTAAAAAATGAGTAAAGTTGCATGCTTCCTCTGTTCTGGATGTGAGACATATATAAAGACCTTGTTGGAGTTGCCTTATACTCACCGTAAGAGTCCTGTCTAAAAGGGAGCTAGTGCAAGAGAAAGAGACAGATAATAAGGAGAGGTATCGAAATCAACCACTCAATGGAAATGTATTTTCCCTCATCAAGGGAGATGTTGGTGGAAGACCTCAGTGATCAGAGATTTCCAAAGAACCCACGAAGCACCCCCATGTAACCAGCAACTTAAACATGGACAGAGGAAACCAATGCTAAATTACATTTGTAACAGTCAGGTATTATTTTTCCTGACACTTATTTTTTTCTGGAAGAGTCAGAAACTGTGGTTAGCCTACCCCTTCCCCACTACAAATGGTCTGTCATACTACCCTTCTTTCAGTTCCTCAAGTATGTCAAGTTTATCTCTGCCTCAGGATTTTTACATTAACCATCTTCTCTGCCTGGCAGAGTCTTTCTTGTATGGTCACAAGACTCTCACCTTCTAGTCAGTCGTTTAAATATAAAATAGAACCCCTTCAAAGAAGACTTCACATAGGGCCTTGTAGGTTCTGGCTTTTAATCAAAATGGGAAATGAAGCTAAAGAAGGATAACCTGATTTGATTAAAACATTTTTTCTTCTTCAGAGACTGTACAGTGTATATACAGAGAAGGGACCAGCCTAGGCCCTGGCATCCCCTATAAATATAGAGTTCTTTCTACAAAATATAGGTAATTTAGCCCCCCATAATTGGGGGAGGGTTCAAGAGGAGGGAGGGCACATAAAGAAAATTAAGATCCACTCCTCTGGGGAAGGCTCAGGGCTCGGAGATGGCTTGAAGGCAAGATCAGCACAGAGAGAGGAGCAATACTTTTTAATAACAGTCATTTCACTTTGCGTGGAGAAAAGATTGTAGAGGAAATTAATGCAGAGAAGGAGACAAATAGGTATGCTTTGGAGGTAGAGCTCACAGAATTTCATGATAGCGTGATTATAAGTTGTTGGGGAAAGAGAAATTAAGTAGAACTCTTAAGTGTTTGGTTGGAACAATTTAGTCATGGGAAGACTTGTATAAGAGAAGTTTAGATATAAGTTGGTGTGGATTCCTGCTCTGTTGTATGCCTTGTATAAACTCTTCTCCTTGAGATTGAACAGGGACCATAAATATGATGGTGTATCACTCCCATGACTAAGTTACTAATCAGATCACTTTCCATTAATAAAAAAGGAGATTATCTTGTGTGGGCCTAACCTAACCAGGCGAGCCCTTTAAAGGAAGGTGAAGTGGCAGAGAGATGCTCTTCTGATGACCTCAAAGAGGCAGCAAACTGATGCTGAGAGAAGAAGGGATCTCATAGCAAAGACCTCCTGAAGGAGCCTCTAGCTGAACAACTAACTGATAGTTGTTCCTGGATGATAGTCACCAAGAAAATAGAGACCTCAGTAATAGTATATCCTCAAGGAACTGAATTCTATCAGCAATCTAAATGACTTTGGATGAGTACGCCACGTTTTAGGTAAGACCACAGCCACACCTTGATTTGGGCCTTATATGATCCTGAGCAGAGAACTCAGCTACTCCTGAGAAGCTTCTAGCCTATGGAAACTGAGATGATAAATGCGTATTGTTTTAAGCAAATAACTTTATTGTGATTTGTTACATAACACCAAAAAGCTAATGAAGTTGGCAAACAGGGTTTCCATTTTGGGCATATTAGATTTAAAATACCCATTAGACATTCAATAGGAGATATCAAACAGGGAATTTGTTACACCTTTCTGAGTTTCAGGGGAGAATGACATGGTAGCTTTGTGCCTGTGCCAATATTTCAAAGCAAATGGTGAGAAACAGACTGACAACAACTGTATTCTGTGAGGTTGACTTGGTTGATAAAAAAAGAAGAGAAAGTGTGCCTGTCTTCCAGAAAATTACAGTTTAGACTACATAAACAAGAATTTTCTTAACTAAATATAAGACACAATCCTAGAAAACTGTTTTAACAATAAAATTTTCAAATAGCACCATTTAATTCAGTAAATTCTATTTTATCAATATTATTATTTTATTTTAATATTATTTTATTATTTATATAGATGCTGGTTTATTCTTTTTTATTTATTGATTTTTCTCCTTATAATATTAACTAGAGAAATATAGGAATTTTTTTTTCTCATCTTGCCTTTGATGACTTTTTCCTTAGGAATTATTTTATCCTACTTAAGAGTTCCATTTGCCATTTACCATGATCTTTCTACTCCATCGAGAACTCCAGAACTATTGGATATTTTAGAAGTCATTTAGTACAGTACCTTAATTTAAATGTAGGTAAACTGAGGAACACAGAGATTAAATGATTATCAAGCACCAATAAAAATGCCATGACTGGAGTCAAAATCTCCCATTACCCAGACCCTTGTTATTCAATGTACCATGTAATATCATATTGCTTCTCTGCCAATATGAAAAATTCTGTTTTGGTGGGGAAGGAGGAAAGATGTAGATCCATGTAACCTTAAATGCAAAGTTGGGTTTACATTGTTTCAATGACTTCATTGGATAAATGACAACAAATATGTCTTTTTAACATTATGCAATTAGTAGGGACACTAAAATAGGTTTGGGCCTTGTTAAAAATATTTGAAGGGAGCCTCCCAGGTAAAAATATCCCTTGTGGATCATCAATGCTTGTTATTTGTACTGAATTCTCCTACTCTCTTTTTGGTCCTGATAGTTAATAATTGTGAAATAGTTTTGAAAGTTTGATCCATTCATAAATGATTTTTCTTATTCTTTTTGGGCATGGCAATGACTGGCATGAAATATAGAGCGATTAGAACTGTTGATGACTGGAAGAGAAATTATCTCAGCCTCTTCCTGTGGATAATAGCATGTGAAAATCTTATTTAGCCTTGGGTCAAATTGTTTTTTGGAAAGCAAGAGAAAGTAGTTGGTCCCCAGTTATTTGATTAGGTTATTGTGAATGCAACTGAGGCCATTCAGAGAAGAATGACCACAGCAGTTCAGGAAGGGATTTTCATTGTAGTTTCCAGTTATTAACATTAGTGCAGATTGTGAGTCCCAGAAAGTTTAAGAGGTCCATGTCTTCAAGTGGATTGTAATCTAAAAAGAGAGATTACATTTTATTTTATTTTAATATTTATTTTAACATGGTATCATAAGTGAGCAGGGAGAATTTGAAATTGCAACTGTATTTGTAAAGTGGGTCAGTCTGGGTTAATGGGTCAGTCAGATTTTTCATGCTTGTTAAGAACCAAATAAGGTATTTTGAGCATATTTATTCTTAGAAGAATAAAATTGCAATCTTAATTAAATTTCTCTATTGAACAGCTTTAGATTTTGTTTTACAGCCACTGCTCCTAATTAGTAGTTATGTAAAGAGAAAAATAAGGCTTAGAATCTTACCAGGCCCCTTTCATTTGTAGAACTGGTTCTTATTCTTTTGCTGGAACTCAGCTTTACCAAACTAGTGTTTTACTTGGCTTGGTAGCATTTTTACTTAAATAAATGCAGAAATTTAAGAAACATAAAATACAAGGTTCACTGTATTCTATAAAGTTCAGGGAAAAAATATTGAATATCTAGCCATATCTATTCCAAATATTAGCTAAAAGCTAAATAGCTCTTTATATAGTTAGGTCAGTAAAATAATGCTGACAGATTATTCTTTCAAGCTCTTATATAATACATATTTTTTAAAGTATAAAAACATAGAAATTACAAGAGTTTACAGAAACACTTCATATGGATTCTTTCTACCAATCCATGCATTATAAAATATATACAAAAAACAATGGTTTCATAAAGTTGTTAAAACGATTCAAATATGATAAACAAATTGTTTCTTGCTAAAAAGGAAATGCATACTTAATTTATTTCTTAATCTTGAAAAGAGTAAGTAAAGGCTGTTGAACTTCATAAATATGCTCAAATGTGACACAGTTAGCATAATAGATACTATCAACATAAAATATTATGCATGTATTCATCAAAGAAGAAATTACTCTCTGAATACATGTCTAATAGTTTCTTTTCTTTTCTTTTTTTTTTTTTTTTTTCCTTTTTTAACCAGATGTGTATGGTTTTGGGAAGAGGTATGATAGAACAGTTTACAACACACAATTTGGAGTCAGAGGTACCTGGATTTAGATTTTACTCACTTACCATCTATGTTAGTCTCTATAAAAGCGGTATAATAGTGCTACTTATATCCTAGTGCTATTGTGCGGTAGTTTCTTTTCATTCAAAATATTATAAAGGTCCCTTTTTCTTATTCTGGGAAACAATGATGATAGGTGGTCTAAAGTGACAATAAATGTGAACCACAATATGCTTACATATAAGTTAACCCTCTTAAAATATAAATTTAATGTAATAATAATAAACACATTTTTAAGAACCTTTTATTTTATTTTATTTTATTTATTTCATTTTTTTAAAGATTTTAATTTTAAGTAATCTCTACACCCAACATGGGGCTTAAAATCACAACCCCAAGATCAAGAGTCACATGCTCTACCAACTGAGCCAGCTGGGCACCCCAAGAACATTTTATTTTAGAACAGTTTTAGATTTACAGAATTATTGCGAAGATAGTATAGAGCATTCCCATTACAACCATAAACCCAGTTTTCCCTATTATTCAAATCTTATATTAATATGGTACATTTACCATAATTAATTAATCAATAATGATACATTATTATTAACTACATTTCATACTTTATTCAGATTTCCTCCCTTTTCCCCGAAAGTTCTTTTGCTGATTTGGGGTCCTATCTGGGATACGAAGTTACATTTAATTGTCATGTCTCCAAAGTCTCCTCTTGGTTGTGACAGTTTCTCAGACTTAATTTTTGATGACCTTAACAGTTTTAAGGACTATTTTGTTGATTGTCTCCTAGTTAGAATTGTTTTGATGTTTTTCTCATGTTTACATTCGGGTGATATTTTTTGGAGAAATACACAGGGGTGAAGTGCCATTCTCATTACATCATTTTAAGGCTACATACTCTCAATATGATTTATCACTGTTGATGTTAACTTTGATCACCTGGCTTGAGCCAGTGTTTGTCAGTTTTCTCCACTGTAACATTACTCTTTTTCTCTCTCTTTCTTTTTTCCATGCTGTACTCTTTGGAAGCAGTCACTATGCGCAGCCCACACTTAAGGAGTAGAAGTTATACGCCCCCTCTTTGAGGGTGGAGTATCTAAAGAAAATATGTATGTATGTATGTATGTATTAAGAAAGGGAGAGAGGGAATCATACATAGGGTTCGATCTTATAACCCTGAGATCCATGACCTGAGCTGAAATCAAGAGTCAGATGCTTAACTGACTGAGCTACCCAGGAGCCCCTAAAATTTTTAAAAAATAAGTATGTAGTAATACAGTATAAAATAGGTTACTATATATATTTTTATATTATATGTAATATGTTATCAGTATATATAAATATATATTAATATATACAGTAATTATTCTGTATGGGAGATCATTTCTCTCCATTTTTTTAATTCAATTGTTTATTTTTATTAGCATGGGCTAGTACATTCTAATTTTACTTTGGCTTATAATTCAATAATATTTAATTTTATTGTTCAAACTGCTCAGGATTTGGCCATTGGGAGCTCTTCAGTTGGCTCCTATTAGTTCTTTGTCATACCACTTGTCATTAGGTTTTGTTTTGTTTTGTTTTTAAATTTTTTTCTTAAAGATTCATTCATTTATTTGAGAGAGAAAGAAAGAGAGAGAGTGTGCACACAGAGGGAGAGGAGAGGGAGAAGCAGACTCCCTGCTGAGCAAGGAGCCCAATGGCAGATGCTCAACCAACTGAGTCACCCAGGTGCCCCAGGTTTTCTTTTTTAAACACTTTCTTACTTTCTATACTATAAGATAGTGTCTCTACAAGAGGCTCCAGGCTCATCTTATATATTTCCTATCCCAGCCCTATAATCAGCCATTTCTTTAAGGATCTCAGGTTCCTTTTATTGAAGAATGATATTCGAACCCTGAATCTAGACACTAAGAGGGGTTGTTGCTATTGGAGTGTCATTGCTTCTAGACCCTCTCAGTTGACAGAATGAGGAGTATGTTTGTATATTCATGTGTCTATAAATCTATATACAACCATATGTACCTATATTAAGCAAAATATGAGTTAATATTGATGTCTCCAACTTTAATCCATTACCATATGGGTTTACTGTAGTCTTCTCTCCTTGATTATCTATAATCTCCCAGGTTAATAGTGAGAAATTTAACTCCCATTATCTGCCCTTTATTTAGTTAGTTGTTCAATGCAGTATACATGTGCTGTGGTTTCAGAATTGTTAATTTGTACCCTGTCAGGAACAACTTTGGTATACAGTGCTCACCTACAGTTCTTTTTGCCTTTAAGATTAAATCTGCACTCTTTCTTTTTTTTTTTTTTTTTCAGAAGATTGCGGAATTTTATTTTATTTTATTTTATTTTATTTTTTTAAATGATTTTTTATTATATTATTTTAGTCACCATACAGTACATCCCCGGTTTCCGATGTAAGGCTCGATGATTCATTAGTTGTGTATAACACCCAGTGCACCATGCAATACGTGCCCTCCTTACTACCCATCACCGGTCTATCCCATTCCCCCACCCCCCTCCCCTCTGAAGTCCTCAGTTTGTTTCTCATAGTCCATAGTCTCTCATGTTTCATTCCCCCTTCTGATTACCCCCCCTTTCTTTATCCCTTTCTTCTCCTACCGATCATCCTAGTTCTTATGTTCCAAAAATGAGAGAAATCATATGATAGTTGTCTTTCTCTGCTTGACTTATTTCACTTAGCATTATCTCCTCCAGTGCTGTCCATGTTGTAGCAAATGTTGAGAACTCGTTCTTTCTGATTGCTGAGTAATATTCCATTGTATATATGGACCACAACTTCTTAATCCAGTCATCTGTTGAAGGGCATCTCGGCTCCTTCCACAATTTAGCTATTGTGGACATTGCTGCTATGAACATTGGGGTGCATATGGCCCTTCTCTTCACTACATCTGTATCTTTGGGGTAAATACCCAGTAGTGCAATGGCTGGATCATAGGGTAGCTCAATTTTTAACTTTTTAAGGGACCTCCACACTGTTTTCCAGAGTGGCTGTACCAACTTGCATTCCCACCAACAATGTAGGAGGGATCCCCTTTCTCCACATCCTCTCCAACAATTGTTGTTTCTTGCCTTGTCTATTTTTGCCATTCTAACTGGCGTAAGGTGGTATCTCAGTGTGGTTTTGATTTGAATTTCCTTGATGGCTAATGATTTTGAACATTTTTTCATGTGTCTGTTAGCCATTTGTATGTCTTCATTGGAAAAGTGTCTGTTCATATCTTCTGCCCATTTTTTGATTTGTTTATTTGTTTCTCGTGTATTGAGTTTGAGAAGTTCTTTGTAGATCTTGGATACCAGTCCTTTATCTGTAGTGTCATTTGCAAATATATTCTCCCATTCCGTGGGCTGCCTCTTAGTTTTTCTGACTGTTTCCTTGGATGTGCAGAAACTTTTAATCTTGATGAAGTCCCATAAATTCATTTTATCTTTTGTTTCTCTTGCCTTTGGGGATGTGTCATGAAAAAGGTTGCTTTGGCCGATGTCGTAGAGGTTGTTGCCTATGTTCTCCTCTAGAATTTTGATGGATTCCTGTCTCACATCGAGGTCTTTCATCCATTTGGAGTTTATTTTTGTGTATGGTGTGAGATAGTGGTCAAGTTTCATTCTCTTGCATGTAGCTGTCCAATTTTCCCAGCACCATTTATTGAAGAGACTGTCTTTTTCCCACCGGATGTTTTTTCCTGCTTTATCAAATATTAGTTGCCAAATCTGCACTCTTTCTAAAATCTTAGACCAATACTTTTTTTTTTCTTTCCTTCAGTGTGGATGGCTCATACATTTGTAATACATTTAGGCTCTTTTGTAACATTCTGCTTTCCATTCTGGGATTCCCAGATTCTCTATATCTTTTTTTTTTTTAATTTGCACACATTAAGGGTTTATTTATTTATTTATGCAAAATCCATCAATTTTCATGCACAAGTGGGTGGTTTTTAGTATAGTTACAGAGTTGTCCAACCATCAGGACTTTTACCTCTCAATATGGCAGCAGTGGAAAGAATGGCAAAGTTCCCCTGGGTTGTGAGAATATGTGGTGCTTTAGCCTGATCTATATATACTCAATTTCTACTTAATGAGAAAGAGCATTTAGGAATGCTGAACCTTATGTGTTGGTGCCTCATAGATTACCCAATTTCAATGAGCAGCTCAAATCACAGGGATACTTGTTTCATGATCAATCATTCAGTCTTGCCCATGTTCTAATAACCAAGAACTGTTTCTGAAAGGGAGAATAGTAATTTGCTAAAGAAAAAAGTTTCTTCAAAGCCTGTGAGATCGAGCTATGATTTTCTTAATATGAATTACTACAGGTTCCAATCAACAAGAGACATTTTGTGCATCACTTAATCTGCCTTGTAAGGGTCATGTGGTATAGCAATTTGCTGTTCATCTTGAACAGCTGGAGAGAGCATTAGTACACAATACCTCCTAGAAAACAAAAACAGCCTACCATGTGTTTCATGTCTTTAATAATGTTAGGATGCCCATGGTGCAGAAACCTATTACTCAGAGAAGTGCTAGATTCTTGGGTCAGCTTTGGAGATGACAGTAGGCTGTGAATTGTGGAAAGAAGTGATAAATGCACAACAGAATTAACCAAGGTCACAGTGAAGTTAGAGAAGAAACAGTTACCGAAGAGGTCAAGAAGTATAGGAAATGCTCTGGGAAGAGACATGTATCTGTGGATGGAGAGAAAATATCCTTATTTTTAGGACTAGACTCAGGTGATTCTACCTAGGGAGTTTCAGAGACTAATATTTAGGATTAGGTTCAAGAGCTACGGATGAAGAACCTTACTTTTGATTCCCAGAATTGCATGGAATATAAAATAGGTGTTCATAAGCACAAGAAATAATTATAGATATTCCTAAAACATATATGCATATTCCTCAAAAAATCTTTTTCATGTTAGAGTTTTAATTGCAAATATCATTGTATACCAACTGATTTGATGGCTTTCTATTTGCAATTTGTGTATGTTTTTTTAAGGTTAAAAATTTGAACTTCATGCTTTCGCTAAATGACAAAGATAACGAGCCCCCAAACTCCATCAATATTTACTAACAAAATTAGGCAATCTTTCTTAAGCTTATTGTAGGTCCTATTGTGGAGAACCAAGTGTGGCCACCTAGAAATATATGGACAAGGTAGCAAGGAATCAGATAATAAAGTCATAATAGCCAATAGTATATGTTCTATTTGAGTTCAAGCAAAGAAGTAGACTAATTTAGCCATGCTGATTTTTATCTGGTAAAGAAAAACATTTTTTGCTAGAACAAAGATGAGAGAGTAACCCCTTTTTCTGTCTAAAAAAGCTATTTTTATTCATATTCTAGTCAACCTGTTAAATTAATCCATAATTTGCCAACATTTCTATGCATTTTAAAAGGGTCTTTCTGTTTTGTCTCTAATGATGAGAATTCCAGGAATGTCCCTAAGGGGAGATATATTTGGCAGGTGGGGCCTCTTGGTATTTCTCAGATCATACCACCTACTCATATGGCCAGTCTTGGGTGCCACTGGAATCTGAGATTTTTTTTTTTTTCCCCTACGTGTAACTCTGGAATTAAGGGGCAAAAAGTCACTTATAGTTGAAGACTTCTCTCTTAAAATGACTTTCCTCTGATGATTTGAGAGAAGTTCTGTTTGTTGCCCTTCAAATCACAATAAATGTCAACATATTTGGGACAAAGTTGAGATGAATATGAGGGCCAAAAATACAACTCAATGGTTATAATCCTGCATTTTTTATTGGTCTAGTATGTTCATGGGATTTTTTTCCAGTGTGACCTGTTGAAAATTGTAATGATAATACTATGTTGAATAATTGTGTGTGTCAACTTGGCTGGGCTAGGGGGTTCCCAGATATTTGGTCAGATATTATTCTGGGTGTTTCTCTGAAGGTATTATTGGATAAGATTAACATTTAAATTGGTGGAACTTTGAGTAAAGGAGATTGCCTTTCATAATGTGAGTGGATCTCATCCAATCTGTGAAGGCTTGAATAGAATAAAAATACCACATTCCCATCCCACCCCCACACCCCCTAGCAAAAAAGAATTCTATGGAGATGGACTTCAGACTTGAACTAGAACATTGGTTCTCCTGGGTCTCTGGCCTACCAGCCTACCCTGTTGATATTAGATTTGTCGGCCTCCATAATCTTGTAAGCCAGTTCCTTATAATAAATTTCCTTGTGTATATATATTTATATATAATATAAATAATTCATGTTTATGTATCATTTCATCTTTAACTTGATTATAATTTGTAAAGTGACTTCCTGTGTAGTATCTTATTTAATCTCCACAAAATTCCTATAATAGAGTTAGAAAATGTATTATCAACATCCTGTTTTTACAGATAAGAAAAAACGGCTTGGAGAGGTCATCTGAGTTGCTCAGAACTCTACAGTCAATAGGCAAGAGACTGAATTTGAACGCAGGACTTCAGACTTACAGTGTACTTTTGACTCCACTAGATTAGCTATTTACCTGGAAAACTTTTAATAATCTTGATGCTCAGGTTGCACTTCATAGGGATCAAATAAGAATGTGAGGGTGGGAGTCAGCCATCAGTACTTTTTAAAGATTCTCAGGTGATTCAAATATTGAGCAAAGTTTGGAAACTACTAGTCCTTTTAATCATAATTTAGCCTGACATTTATTTTTTTTCAGAAAAAGTTTCTAAATCACCATTAACACATATTATAACTAGTTTCTTACCATTAATTTTATTCACTGAAGTAGTGAATGTTATCCCTAAACATAGAAACATAAAAATAATTAGAATTTTTAATCAGTGAAATCACATATGCTAGAAATATTTAAAAAATAAATTGGCATTTATAAGCCCTATGAGAACAGGGATTAAATTCTTAGCTTCTTAATTTTGGTCCACCTAGCTGTCAATAAAAATAAAAATGAAAACAAAAATGCAATTTCTGAAAAAGGTTTTTTCCTGAGCAGAATCCCCGTTTATTTCTTTTAGGAGTTGCTTTCAAAGTTAGTTACTTATCTCATTCTCTTATTATCATCTCTACTCCTTTTCTGTTTTTTTCAAAGGAAATTTTGTAATAAGATTAGAGGAAAAGAAGAAACTTTTACTATCAGTGGACACGAGAGAAGGTCATAGATATCAAATATGCCACGCTGTACTTTTTGTAAGTCAGGAGTCCAGGAATCCAGGTCTGATTTGGCAGGATTTTCTGTGCCCAGTGGGCCAAGAGAATCCAATTCGGAATACTCCAGGAAGCCTGTCCTCACTGGAACTAGAGACTATTATGATAATGCTTTTGAGGTAGTCCTAGTGGAAAATTCAGTCAAGTGTCTAGGTTGCCCATCAGGTACAGGTTTGTTATCGACTAACTTCAAAGCTTTTGGCTATAGTCAAAGGGATAAGTGTGTTAAAAAAAAAAAAAAAACCACTAATACAAATAAAAAACCTTCTTAATAGCTCCAGGCAGGAAGACCCTCTGAAAAAGCCAGAAGTTGGTAGCAATGAGGATAGTATTCAGCGAGTGCAATTAAAGCAGGTTAGTATCTTGCAAATAGCCAACCTCAGAGCTATCAAGTAGCTGAGTCCTTCCTTGTTTCTGGTGGGTTCTTCAGAGTAATTGGCCACAAAAGTTTTAAAAATTAAGGAAATAGCAGTGAGAACTCGCAAATGGTTTATAAAAAATGTCTCCCTGACATATTGGCTACTTTTCAATGAGGTTTGGGGAGAGGGGACATTCCTTCCCTCCTCCCTCCCTCCCTTTCCTCCCTTCCTTTCCTTCCCTTCCTTCCTCCCTCCCCTTCCCTCCCCTCCCCTCCCCTCCTTCTTCCTTCCTCCCCTCCTTCTTCCTTCCTTCCTTCCTTCCTTCCTTCCTTCCTTCCTTCCTTCCTTCCAGTAAATTTGGTCAGTTCAGTTTCATTCTTTTAAATACAATCAGTAACATTCAGCACTAAGAAAAAGACATCTGTGTCAGTAGCACCTACCAAATGAAAACTTCCTATAGTAGAAAACTTACATAAGGCTGTCCTCAGAATATATGTTAGGATGACCTATAAGGGGAAAATCTACTTTATGATACTGGTACAACTAAATTCTCTTGAATGGGATCCAAGATAAATTGATTTTATACTATATTTTGCTCTAGGGTGATTAGGAATTATAGAATTGTCATTGAATTCAGAGTCACAAAATAAGCTCTCTTCTTGGCTCTGCTGCTAGCTAACTGTGCAATTTAAATTCTCTATGTCTCAATTTCCTCATCTGTTTATAAATGGACATGAATATACTTTCTCTGCCATACTGCCATAGGTTAATGTAAGGGTCAAATATGAAAGTACTTTGCCAAAAATGAAGTCTGAGGTATTAGTTTTCAGGTAAATCTTTTTAAAAGTGCACTTTCACCTTTGTTTAAGAATGTAAAAAAAGCTACCTATTGCCTATGCCATGCTTTTGAAACAGTGGGGTGTATAATTTAGGAGGTACATTGTGGCACGCTATAGTATCACAGGATAAGCACAACCTGCTTTTATGAAGTGTCAATACTGCATGAATATTTAGGCAGCAGTTTAAAACTTTGATAAGTAATAAGTAGGTTTTGTATTAATTATTAGCATACAAATTTCTCCTGAATTTTAAAGATAACACATGAGACTTCAAGGTAATTTTAGCAAGTGGCAAGTAGCTTCAACTATACTTGCAGAATCCGGAGGCACAGGTATTTATGTTCCTCTCATCTACTGGGGACAGTCAGACAGAATAGTTTGAGGAGAACCTAGTGCTGTATCAAATTCAAACTCTGCTATTTGATATATAAGGCCTTCCATAATACTGGATCTAATTATTTATTGATTCTCATTTCTACTACATCCTATGAATCTATCTATGTTCTGACTGTTATATCTCTTCCTACCTGATGCAGAGTGATTTCTGGGATGTTTTCCATATTTCATAAACAGCTTATTCCATAATATACTAGCATGCTTCTCTTGAATTAAACTTTCTTTATCCTAGGTACCTAGAAAAAGGAATTAGGTCCATTGTGTGTGTGTGTGTGTGTTCATCATACACCGACATAATCTGTAGACAAGTAGAGGGTAAGATAAATATTATTGGCATCCGGAAATGGGCATGCGTCTTCTTTTCCTAGGCCTTCAGTTGGTGTTTTGAGTAAATATAGGTGGTAGCAAAGTTTTGTTATTGTTACCTCACCAGTTCAAGTTGGTGCTCTAGTGTTACTTCGTGTCTGCGGGTGGGGGACTGGACTATGGGAAAGTTTTCTTCAGTGTGTCTGTTCTACTCTGAGCCTTAGGCTTTCCTTATGTGTTGCATGTTTCAGAGGTGCTCTCTTTGTATTCTTGTCCCTCTCCTAGTGGTAGACTGCTCTTTCTTACTGGTCGATGCTTGTTAACCTGCCAGTAGGTCTGGGGCAGGGATGGCTATGCTTTTGTGCTTTCTGATGTCCTGGTTTAGATTCAGTCTTAGGCAGGCTTCCTGTTTCTGGTTCTTGGGGTTGCAGCCTTCTCAATTATCACGTCCTTCCCTCAGTGGTAATGATTCTCAAATGGTCTGAAGCCGGAAGGTTTTTCTACATCCCCTAAAGAAATAGAGAGAAAACTGTTTCATTCCCTTCCCCTTCACCTCCCAATCAAAACGAGTATTCACCTATTTATGTAGACGGAGTTTGCTGCCCTTCCTAGGCTTAGGCTTTTATTCTGTGGAGGAGGATCCAGGCAGGACTTTCTATTATTCAAAATGTAGATGTTCTCTTCCCCAAGATTTGTACCACAAAGTAGACTTTTCTTGATTCCTGCCCTGCCCATATGGTGATGTGTGTGAACAGCATGCGAACGGATGTAAACTCCCTTTGCATTTCTGGCTCCAGAAGGCTTGATACTCTCATTCTATCCTACACTCATATTTCAGGAAATTATTACAAATTTGACAAAATTCTTTTTACCCATTTTTGAATGCCAACCCCATCTCCTTTCTGTGCTATGTCCTAGGTAAGCAATGCTTGAAGCCTGTCTTTAATTGAATTTCAGGCTATTTGATTGCCCTGAAATATCAATTCTCTGATAGTTCAAAAACAGTTATGGTTAAATAAATTATCTGGCTTTTTCTAGATGTTAGTAGGTGGGCATAACATTCTTAGTTCCAATTTTTATAGGGTTTAAACATTTTAAATAATCTGATATATTAAATGAGAAATTAATGAATGTAAGAATTTAATTAAATACATTTACATCAGTATATAAATGGGAAAATTTAATTTGTTAAATTTTACATTTTTAAAACTTTTACTTTGAAATAATTATAGAATCATAGGAAGTTGCAAAATTAGTAAAGAGAGTCCCATGACCTTTTACACAGCTTCTCCCATGCTTACCTTTTACCTAACTGTAGTATAATCTCCAAACCAGTGAACTGGCATTGGTACAGTACTCTGAACTGAACTACAGACCTTATTCAGAATTTACCAGTTTTAACATATACTCGGGTATGTGTGTGTAGTTCTATGCAATTATATCTTATAGATTCATGTTAAGTACAACAATAATGGAATGTTCCAGTTGCCTCAAAGGAACTCCCTTGTACCTCCCTTGACCTCCCTTCAGCGACCACCACCATAACTATCCTCTGTCAATCACTAATATGTTTTCTTCTCTAAAAGTTTGTCATTTTCAAAATGTTCCATTTTGCCATTTCAAGAATGTTGTATAAATGGAACAGTATAATATGTAACCTTTTGATATTGGACATTTTTTTTTTTTTAGTGCCCTTGAGATTCATTCAAGTTGTTGCATGTATAGCTAGGTCATTTGTTTGTATTTTTGAATAGTATCCCATTGTATGAATGTACTACAGTTTATCCACCCATTAAAGGATTTTTTTTCAGTTTTTGATTAGTAACAATAAAATTGTGATGATTTATGTGCAAGTTTTTAAAATAATTTTTAAAAAGATTTTTACTTATTTATTTGAGAGAGAGAGAGCATGTGAGCAGGGAGAGAGGCAAAGGGAGAGGAAGAGAGAACCTCGAGCAGACTCCATGCTGAGCACAGAGCCTGATGCTGGGCTCAATCCCAGGACCTTTAGATCATGACCTGAACCCAAATCAAGAGTCTGATGCTCAACTGACTGAGCCACCCAGGTGACCCTTAGGTACAAGCTTTTATGTGAAATTAAGTTTTCATTTCTCTGAGATAAATGTGCAGAAGAGCAATTGTTGGATCATATGATAAGTATATACAGTTTTATCAGAAACTACCAAATGATTTTTCAGAGTGGCTGTACCATTTTATGTTCCCACCAGCAATGTATGAGGGATCTAGTTTGTTTGCATCTTTATCAGCATTTGATATTATCATTATTTTGTAACTGTAACCATTTTAAAAGGTATATGGTGCTATTCCATTGTGGTTTAATTTGTATTTCCTTAATAACCAATGATTTTGAAAATCTCTTTTTGCTTTTTATGATCTGTATATTTTCTTTGGTCTGTTTATATCTTTAGCCTATTTTCCAATTGAATCCTTTGGGCTTTGTTACTCTTTCTAGACATGCAGTTTGCAAATATTTTCACCCAGTTTGGAAATTGTTTTTCATATGCTTGACAAAATCTTTTGCAGAAAAAAAATTAATTTTAATGAAGTTGAATTTATTATATTTTTTAGTGATTGTGCTTTTTGTTGTCATGTCCAGGAACCCTTTGCCTAGTCTTTCTTCCTCTGTTTTCTTCTAAAAATTTTATAATTTTGTATCTTTCAATGAAATTTATGATCCATTTTGAGTTAATTTTTGTATAAGCATAAGGTTTCATATCAAGGCTTATGTATTTATTTTGGTCATGGTTGTTTAATTGCTGCAGCGTCATTTACTGAAATGTATTCATTTTAGCTATAGGAATACTAATTCAAAAAGATAAAAAAGCTACTAGTGACTGTATCTACATATATTAATTTGGAAAAAGAAATATTTACTTTTAATAGTACTCAAAGGAATACAAATTAAAACTATAGTAAGATGAAATTTTATTCCCTTACTTACACATTCTTTAATGTTCTTGCTTTCTTTATGTAGATCTGAGTTTCTAATCATCATTTTCCTTCTCTTTAAAGAACATGTTCTAGTATTTCTTGCAAGGCAGATCTACTGGCAACAAATTCCTTCAATTTTTGTTTGTCTGAAAGAACCTTTATTTTTCCTTCACTTTTGAAGGATAAGTTCACTTGGCTTGTTTGTTTGTTTTCTCTCTGTCAATACTTTGAATATTTTTCCCCATTTCTTGCTTGCATTGGGTTTAGGTCCATTCAGACTGCTATAACAAAATACCATACACTAGGTGGCTTATAAACAATAGCTTTTTTTTTCCCCCCTCACAGTTCTGAGGCTGGGAAATCTAAGATGAAGGTGCCAGAAGATTTGGTGTCTGGTGATGGTCCACCTCCTGATTCACAGACAGCCACCTTTTTGCTGTATCCTAACATGGTGGAAAGTGTGGAGTTCTATGGGGTGTCTTTTATAAGGACACTGATCCCATTTATTAGTGCTCCACCGTTATGATCAAGTCACCTCTCAAAGACCCCACCTCCAATACTATCACATTGAGGATTAGTATTTCAACATACTAATTTTGGGGTGGGAGGTCATTCAGTCTGTGGTACGTGATTTTTCAGGAGAAGTTGGAAGTAATTCTGTAATTCTTTTCTTTACTCCTCTATAAGTAAGGCATTTTTTCCTTCTGGTTTCTTTCAGGAATTTTTTTTTTTTTTTTTTTAATGTGGCGCCTGGGTAGCTCAGTTGGTTAAGCGTCTCCCTTTCGGCTCAGGTCATGATCCCAGAGTCCAGGGATTGAGTTCCAAAGCAGGCTCCCTGCTCAGCAGGCAGTCTGCCTTTCCCTCTCCCTCTGTGCCCCTCCCTACCTTAAATTAATTAATTAATTAAATCTAAAAAAACAGGATTTTAAAAAAATCTTTAATTTTTTGTAGTTTGAAAAATACATGCAGAAGTGTAGTTTCTTTGGCATTTATCCTTGGTATTTTCTGAGCTTCTTGGATCTTTAGTTGGTATCTGACAATAATTTGGGGAAATTCTCAATTATTATTGTTTCAAATATTTTTTTTCCCTTTTTCTCTTCTTCTGTTATTACCAATACATATGTGTTACATCTTTTGAGTTGTGCCATCATTCATCAGTATTCCTTTTTCCCCCTGGTCTTTTTCTCTTTGCTTATCAGTTTGGGAAAGTTCTATTGAGATATTCTGAAGCTTAAGTTTTTCCTCAACTGTGTCCAGTGTACTAATATGACCTTCAAAGGCATTTTTCATTTCTGTTAGAGTACTTTTTTTTTTAAAAAGATTTTATTTATTTATTTGACAGAGAGAGAGAGACAGCCAACGAGAGAGGGAACACAAGCACGGGGAGTGGGAGAGGAAGAAGCAAGCTCCCAGCAGAGCAGGGAGCCCGATGCAGGGCTCGATCCCAGGACTCTGGGATCACGCCCTGAGCCGAAGGCAGACGCTTAACGACTGAGCCACCCAGGCGCCCCTCGAGTGCTTTTGATCTAGCATTTCATGTTGGTTCTTTCTTAGAATTTCCATCTCTCTGCTTACACTGCCCTTCTATTGTCTACTTTGTTTATTGGAGCCCTTTGTGTAATCACAGTTGTATTAAATTCCTGGTCTGATCATTCCAATATCCCTGCCATATCTGGATCTGGTTTTGATGCTTGCTCTGTTTCTTCCACCTATGTGTTTTTGCCTTTTAATATGTGTTGTAATTTCTTTTCTTGATAGCTGGGCATGATGTACTGGGTAAAAGGAACTGCTGTAAGTACGCTTTTAGTAATTTGGTGGTAAGGGGTGGTGGAGGGGAAGCATTTTACAGTCCTGTGATTAGGTCTCATTTTTTTTGGTAAGTCTGTGCTTCTGGAATGTGAACCTTACATGTGCTTCTCAGTTATCAGCCCCTCCCCACCAAATTTAGGTGGTGCAAGATGGCTGGAGGGAGCTAGAGTTGGGTATTTTTCTTCCCCTAGGTCAGTTAGGCTCAGATAAAACCCAGCAGGTTAGGCTCTTGTTAGTTTCTCCTAAGGGCAGAATTTGTTAAGAATAGAATGCTCTGGTATATTTCAAAAAAAGTTTCTTTCCCCCTTCCCCTGCCAGAACAATGAGATTTTTCTCTAATATATACATGATGAGAACCTGCTAGAGATCCAGGAGGTAAAATTCACAAAAGTATGGGGGACTCCCAATGACTGGATCTTCTTGGAGTTTTTAAGTCTCAGACTTGTCCAGACTAACCCTCTAGCAATTTGTCAATTATACTGCACGTTTTTAAAACTGGTTCCTGGGGAGGTAGCTGCTTCAGTAAGTTGTGATTCTCTGTATTCACCTCTAGTTCTCTGCGATTTGGGGGGCAGCAGTTCACATTTTATGAATCTAAAAATAGTTGTTGGTTTTTCAGTTTGTTTAGATTTTTACTTGTTAGGACAGGGTGGTGATTTTTAAATTTCTTGCATGCTGGACTGGAAACTGGAAGTCCTGGTACTATTCTTTTATTGTATATAAAAGCCCATTGGGCAGTTAAGAATCTAGTACCATCAATATGGTGGTATCCACTATAGTACTATTATGAGGACGAAGCTTACTTTCTTGAGGAAACATTGAAAAATAGTAGTTTAGGAGAAAAGCAGAATATAAACTAAACAAAGCAAATCCATTACACAACTTTAAGGATCATTAACATTTGATTTAGAAAAATACTTTTCTTTATAGCACATCATATATTTTATATTTTATGTAAACATGCTCTTAAACAATGCTATTAAAAAGAGATAGCTACACTTCTCTTCTGCTCTTCCATATTCGTTTTGCAAGAAGCAGTATCCAAATCTCAAATGGCTAGGCAATGCTTCTTATACTCCCTTGGCATTAGCATCTTTGATGATATCCAGAGATATCAGGGTAACCTTTCTCACCATTAGGGAGCTATAAAATCTTTAAACCACTGCAAGAAATTTTAGCTTATTTTGTAGTAAAATGAAACCTAGAGAATTTAGATTTAATCTGGTGTTAATGAATGAATATTAAATAATGTAAAGTCTTCCAGCAAGTCTCAAATTTTATATTTTTCATCCAAAGATATGATACAGTATTTAATCAAAATTCTGACATTATTAAGTACAGTTTAAAATAAGTTTAAAAGTTAAAGATACTGAAATATTATGTATATAAAGCAGAAGAAAATTTATGCCTATTTATTTTTATGTTATATTTGATTTTAAGTAAGACTTATCCAAAAATTGGGCTACATTAAAGATATACCATATAACTAGATCTCTAAAATTTATGATGTTGAAAGGGAGCATAATATTTTAATTAAGTTAGAATTTAAACCTATCATGTTAGCAAATGTTACAAGTGCAACAAAATAATAGTTTTTGAGTTTTGTTTCGATAGTGTGTCTGAATATATCAAGCAGTACATACTTGTTATTAATAAATAATTTCCTGGATTCCCTATGAGCTGCATTGTGTCCAAAATTACTAAATTGCAGTTTATTCTTAATTTTAAAATAAGTCAATATTTAGAAAGGCCCTTAAATTTTCAAATAATAGCTTATGTCTTGTCTTTATAGAAAGGCTATATTTAACACTATATATTTTTCAGGATTGTTGTATATGTTATTTATAAAATATGCTTAAAGCTGTTTCTGAAATGTCCATAGTATTTTGAAGAGGCAGATGGTATGCATAAATGAGTACCTTTATTACCTCCATTAATTTAATCTTTTTTTCCGATAAATATCCAGCCTGAATACTATAAAGTGATTTAACATATTTTTCTCTCTGTGCTTTTATGTTGAGAGAATAGGGTGAAAATAAAATTAGTTTTATCCACCACAACCATCATCCTTATAAGCCCATGGGAAAAAGAAGTACAAAACCTGAGAAGGCATGGTTCAAAGAAGTACAAGTTTAGGAAAAGGAGCACTTTCAAGTCTGTAGCCTTACTCAGCAGCTCTGATCCTCATACATTTACTGCTTCTCTTTACATGTAAGGGGAAATGCCATTCCTCTCTCTTCCTATCTTCTATTTATGTCTTACCCTTCCAGAAGCAAAGGGGAGCATTGATCCTGATTGTTCCCTAAAAGCTAAGAAATGTCCACACTCCTCAAGCACAGATTGGTAGAAACTTTCTTTTCCTTTCCAGTTATGTGTTTGACTGGAATGAAGTTCAGTGCTAGTAAAATTGCTTTTTTCCCCGAGCTCAACTCATGACCCTGAGATCAAGAGTCGGATGCTTAAACCACTGAGCCACCCAGGTGCCCTAAGCAGTTTGGTTTTTAGATACAAGTTCTCTAACTAAAACTTTGGATATTGGTCTTATCTTCCTCTAATTTTCTAATGTTATTTTATTGAATTAGGAGTAAACAGAGAACAAGGAGGCCCCAACAATATGCTTATAATGAAATAAAATCAATTCCAGGTAGGCCCATTCTAAGTCACTCTAAACACAATTTTAGTAGAATTTACAAGGAAGAAAATACTGACATGGACTCTATAGTAGAGATTTTGTTATTTCTAATTGTTTACCCCCGCATGCACACAGAGTGTGTGAATACATTATTGCCCATTGCCATGTGACCTGCAACATCTCTCCCTGAGACAGGATCATACTGCTGTTTCATGCCCCATTGATTATGTGAGTAGCTGTGACCAGTGGAATATGAGTAAAAGTGATGTGTAACACCATTGACCAGCAACTGGAAGAATATTTGCTTTGTTCCAACATTATTCTTCTTCCTTTGCCATGAAAACAAGATAGGGATATTCTTTCAGCCTTGGTTCTACAATGAAAACTGTAAGAAGTAAAGCACGGTGAACTATGAAGGACAAGTAATAACAGTGAGAAATAAACCTTTGTTTTTGTAAACCACTAAGATTTTAGGCTAAGTTATTACTACAAAATAACTTGGCAAAGATATTAGCAAAGCTAATATAAACTCAAAGTGAACTAGAGCACTAATGTGAACAATTGGGCATCTTAACTCGCATTCTAACTCTAAGGTAAGTTTTCTCTTTCTTTCTTTTCTCCTTTCTTTTCCTTCTTTCCTTGTTCATGCTGTGTGTGTGTGTGTGTGTGTTTGCACACACTCATATGAAAATTTGGTCATCCATAGTAAATCAAACATGTTTTTAAGAATTTTAGAACTGACAATTTAAAAACACGAAGCACTCTTAAGTAGAAACAGAAACTTGAAAGCTGCAAAGTTGACCTCGAAAAATGAAAGAAACCAACTGAAAAAATGTTGATGGAGTCAATTATCATTGGAACTGCTATGATGAAAAAAACAAAAGTCTTAATCTTTTTAGTTTGCTGAGTGTTCAATTTTATTCTCTATTCTGGTCAGTAAAAAATGAGAGAAACTTTACATAATCATTATATGTTACTCCCATCACTATTATACACATGGCAATAAGAATAATAATGGAGTTAATCAAACTAAAACAACTGTATTTCTGTGCCATGCATGAGAAGGAAATCAATGATCATCCCTGACATTGATTATCTGGTATCTTCTCTATTATATATGATGTTACCAATGATATTTCTTTTTAGTCAAAAGGGATGAAAATTCTTCTTTATATCTGTTCCCATATTTTTTTAATTAATTCTTTTGGTTGCCTAGGATATGTGTGATTATCCTGGCCGTACTATGGAGACAGGACTGATTGACTTCAGTTGAGGTTGTCCTAATTAATCTAGACTAGGTCCATTTTTGAAGCCTCACAGATGCAGAGTTGGTTAAATCCCAAATGCTATGCTTCTTCAAGAAATATAAGCCGTCTTTCTTTTCTGGGGGTAATAATTTTGTAATGCTCCTGATATTAATTTATATGCTCTATGTTATTGTTTTCAATCTTGTATTTATTCAGTGGGACATTCAATTGTAGCAATTAAGGTAATAAATAATCTCTGATCTCATATTTGTTCTAGTGAATCAAGGGGAAGTGTTTAAAGAGTTTATGTACCTTTTTCAATATTGTCTTATTAAACTTTCTCTAGAATTTAAAAGAACATAGACCAAGTGCTTAAAATGAATTTGTAACAAGAATCTCCTTTCTCACTCTCCCCCATCTCTCTCTGTCACACATATGTGTGCGTGTGTACCCACGTGCGTGCGCGCACACACACACACACACACACACACCCCTGCTATCTTAGGTTTCTTTGCTGTTGTGGGTACTTACAATGAAAGAATAAAGCATCTTTCCTTTCCATAGTCACTCCATTCCCTAAAAGTCAGAAATCCTCGTTATGTTTTTAAAGATCCAAGTTTCCACAGTAACACATTTGAGAGGGAAATGCACAACATATTTTTTTAGACCGAATTATTTCAGTGAAGTAGGCAATAAAAGTGAGTTTTCGGTGGGAGTGGAAGATATGCTAGTCCAAGAGTATGAAGTTACCTGAGATTTAACAAAGGGGCTTTGGAATTTCTGCATACTACAGAAACCCTTGTCCAGATGGCATAATATTATTCCACATTGGGGATGAGATTGAAGATTGATGTGTGTTACCAGGTAGAGGTCAGTGGAGTGAATTAGGGTGACATGAATCTTTGAGTTTGGGTAAACTCAGAGAGTACCACCGCCTGAGAGGCAGTCAACATCACTGCTTGCAGCAATGTGAATCTAAAGTAACCATAGTAAGGTGAAAATAATGATGGGCTATTTTTCAGACATCATATAAACTAAGGATTTCTTTGATATTTCATGGAAACGAATCCCAATGTTGACTGAATTGAATTTATGGCCAGCAGTTATGTAGAGCCTTGAAGGATATTTTATTTAGAAGGATGAGTCAATATGAAATTTCTTAGCCTTGAATAATATGGGATAAAATTAATACCAGTTATATATGGAATAAATTGGGGATTATTACAAAGCTTTGTGCAACATATATTTATAAGGAAGACAAATAGTAATACTTAGAATTGGAGGTAGTTAATTTTGAGATAATGGTTATAACCATGTTGGAGAATTAATGCATAGTGGGCACTCATAAAGCTCTCTGGATCTGGTGAATACCAGTGAACTGATAAGAGATTAAGTGTGAAGGGAGCTAATTTTAAGAACTGTGAGCAGATATATAGTAATTGGCAGAATCTTTAGTAAAGGGAGAGAAATTAGCCTTTTCCAATGAATTTCTTTGTGATTCCCAAGAGACTGCTAAGAAATAAAGAGTATAGAAGAGGAAATTTAAGTTCCCTGTTTCAGGCTATGAATTTCAAAAATAACTTACCCATTTCCATCTGAGAGTTGAACAGATAGCAGCCAATGTCTCCAGGGTCCTAGAGGAGTGTTTTTCAAATTGCCTTTTGAGACCCATTAGTGAATCATGAAATCAAATTGGAGAATCATACACACAAAAGCATTTTTTTAAAACATTTAAGTACAACAGAATAAAGTGGAAATATTTGGTTTCATCACATATAGTAAGAGTGTATTATTTTATTTTTATTATCTATATTTTATATACCTATAAATACATATAAATTTGTGTAATGGATCACAGTGAAAACTATATTTCTGCTGAAGCTCAGAAAAAATGAATTGTAGACCTCTGTCATATTCTGCTGAAATTTCCATATATCCCCAAACTTGAATATAATTTATACATAGGCTAAAATGTTTTGACTAGAACTAGGGAACAATATTCTTCCAATGAAGAAAATTATAAATAGTCCCAAACTGAGGATTTTTGAAGGGCATAAAACTTCTGGGTTGGTTGAGAAGATATTTGAAAAGAATTCACTGCTAGAGGAATGGAAATTATCTGAGGTCATAGAACACTACAATGATAAAATGGGACTAGAATCTGAGTTGGAGGCCATTTGATTCTTTTCAAAAGTGTTCAGTTCTACGGCTGAATGTTTGAGTAGTTTAGAACAAGCTTAGAACAAGTTTAGAACAGGATCAGCTTTTTAAAATGCCAACCAGAGGGCTGGTTAGGTTTCAACATTGATTGAAAGGCCAGATAATTTGGAGACTTGGCCTTGGCCAGAGGAGGCATAGATCCAGAAAGTGTGTCTCAGGCCCAGCATGACCAGGCACAGGAGAGGCTGCTCTGAGTAAACTGTCCGCTGTGAGCTCCACCTGATGGAAACTGAATTCCTCCTGAGAACTGTTTTCAACTTTTAAGTTCATTGGAGAAGGGAAGGAGGGGGAAGTGTTGGTTCATTCCAGAAGAGAATCAGATATGAGAGATAATTTTAGTAACCCAAATTCATACTCTGCCAGCTAGGACACATGGAGACTTAATAATATGCAACTAAAGACTCAATGTTGCTTTGTCTTCTATTAAGCCACTGGTGGGTATGCTTCCACAGGCCCCTTGAAAACCCAATACTTTGTTATCTGAACAATCCCTTTTCATACCATTTTGGGGTAGCCTGGGCTATCATACAGAATTGAAGATTCTGAAAAGTATCCTGAACTTGAGTGAAGACTATAAAAGCTCAACTACAGACACGAAGAAGAACATTTCAGAGTGGTCTAATATTTCAAAGAAACATAAGGGGCATTTGCTTTGCTTTGTTGGTAGGAATGTTGGACATTTCATGCAGACTGATCTTGCATGTGAGAAAGCTAAAACCTTAGGAGAGTAGAAAAAATTGCCAAGGCTGAGCCTGAGATGAATGGACAGGAGTTTAAGAGCCAAATCTGTCAGTTTGAAGCCTCAGGGCTTACCAGATAGATAGTTTTCAGAATTCTGAACTAGCAACAATGCAGCCAAAAGAGCAATAGTAAAGATGGTAACATTCATGGAATTATGGATTGGGTACTTTCCCTGGTTTTCTGTCACCACAGAAATCTAGATCCCATGGAGAATTATTGAGGAGACCCCAGAGAGACTGACATTGAATTTTTTGCCAACCAATACTGTTTTGATTTAAAACAATAATAGAATATGAAAGTTTATAAACCCTAGTGTTGTGGTGTGAGATGCACACAAATACATATACAACTAATATATAAGTTAAAATAAGTTTATTTTTCTAATGTGTTCTCATTTCAAATATATTCATACATGTTAGGTTCAGTATAAAGTTTGTGTGTGGGCTCTGGTGTCAGAGAGCTAGGTCTTGGATCTCAGCTGTACCACTTTAACTATGATCTTGGTCAACTTGCTTACCTCTCTGAATTATAGTTTCTCACACATAAATGGGGATGATAACATTTCCAGTCTAAGTTGTTGCTTAGCAAGTTCTCTAGAATATGACACTTAATAAAAAAAATTCTCTTATTAAGAACATGAGCTATCTCCTTTTTGGGTAGCATGCATTTGATTTTTTAAATTTATTTTTGTAAGTATTTTTTATTTACTTTTATAGATGTGATTTTCTCTCCAAATTGTACATTGATACTGACACGTCATAAACTAGTTTTGAACCTATGCATCTTTAGACTTGTTTCTCCCACTCATCTGCACCCCTAAATTCTTGACCCAGGGCTTTTCTAGTATTTTCTCTTCTCTGGTCCCAGTTTTGTATTTCCTCTGAGGCATTAAAATTTTTGGACACAATTTTACTTCGAGTCTCATGATTGAGACTAAGAATCAAATTTGTACTTCATCTACCACTGCATAACCCATCCAAATACTTGACATTGAATCCCAGGGTTCTTAATTTGTGTATTCAGTCAACAAATATTAATTGCTTGTCTTCTCCATGCCAGGCCCAGTGAAAATCACTAGGGACTTTCATAGAAAGAAAGAAGAATCCCTGATTTCCATTGACCCAGCTGTAAATTTTGCATTTCCATGGTATGGTTCTACTAGTCAATTAAGTTCCCCTTTTACTTAAATCAGTTTGAATTGTGTTTTTTTTCCACTTGTAACCCTAAATGTTTTGGCTTACACTGGCCAACTTCTTCTTACATTAAATCATCATATGCACTAATGTCCTTTCTCTACCATCTATTCTACTCCATTGATTTATCTATCTGTACCAGTGCTTAAACTGCATTGTTTTAATTATTGTAGTTTTATAATATCCTTGTTACTGGAAGAGTTTTCCATCATCACACATTCAAATTATGTTTTTTTGGATATTTTACATGTTGATTTTTCTAAGCAAAATTTAAATTTAAGTTTTAAGAAAAACTTAGAACAAGAACAGTGAAATATGTGTTGGTCTTTTTATTGGGATTATATTAATTTGTGTGTTAATTTTGAAAGAGTGAATATTTACAATACTGAATTTGACAATACAAAAGAAACTTCCTTGAGATACTGAGCACAAGATTTATACAGTTCTTGGATGACAACCTGACACTTAGATGTCATGTAATTGTTGGCTTGTAAATATTTCTATATTTCACAGGCTTATTTCTGTCATGGATCCTTTCGTGGCACATCCAGATAAATGAATATAGTATTTCTTGGGCTAATTAATTCACATCAAAAACAGTGAAGCTAAAACTTGCAGGTGCTCCATCCTGGGCCACTCAAGCTGGGGTCAGGATGTGATCCCTGAGCGAGCCAAGGGCTATCCCTTACCAGAGTCAGGAGTTATGAGGGGAGCACCAGCAACAGGAAGTGGTCCAGGGAGAGTTGTAAAAAATGCAGGGGGTGTAATTTGAAAAAAAAAATTAAATAAACCTTACAAGTTTTAGGACTGAATTTCAAGAGTGACCCCTGGCTCAAGAAGCCTCAGCTCTTGGGAAAGATTCAAACCAGGACAGCTCGAAAAACCTTAGCAGCAGAAATGCTGGACCTTCCTTTTAGAACCAGAATTTTAACATGACCCATCTCAGCAAATTCTCTTATTTTTACCTCTCAATTCAAAATTCTAAGTTCCTAGATGGAGAATCTGGACTAACAGTATTAATTTTCTCTAGTTTGTTCTGATATCTAATGGCCACTCTGAGTTGGTCATCTGATAGAACTGTGGCCACAATAACCCGATTCCTGTGCATCAATGATAATAACTAGTGTGAAAAGGATTTTTACCGTATTGATGTTCTCCAGAACTATCATTTAAAATTCTAATTTTTCTAGAATTATTTGGTACATCCACTGTTCCCACTAATAAAATAATTTTTAAGATCTATTTAATTGTTAATTATTTAATTCTACCTTGGCCATAGGCCTTTCTAAAACAAATACCCTACTTGGGAATTCTTTATATCTTGAAGATGAATTAGAAGAACATAAAATCGGCCCCAGATACTTTCTCACAAGGAAGTGCCTGAAGAAAATATTAGTGTTAGTAACTACAAGTTTTAAAAAATTAGTTTTAAGTCTGCATCTAAAAATACCGAAAAAGCTATTTCTTTAAGCTGTTATATAAAACTTGAGTTCGTGTGATTGAATCCTGAAACTGCTTCATCAGCATTAACCAAAATCTTCATTTCTAGGACTAAAAGAGGGTGTAATTCTTTACATTAATCAGTTAATGTTAGAGGGGAAGAGAAGCTTAATGGCTTGGTAATGTTGTCATCATTTATATAGCTAATACTCAAACACATACTTTTTGGTGGAGCCAGCCCAAAAAGGCCTTGCCTCCTAACTGATCTCAGCTGTAGTCAGTTTCTATTTAGTGTGGCAAATGTCCAAGGTAGTGACCACAGGAGCAGTTTGTTGTTGCACAATGATACAAAACTTTTAAAATTGGGGTATTGTATTTTAATAATAAATTTCTAATAAAAATAAATTACTTGGTTTAATTTCATATTTATCCTCATATTCTATAAGTTCATTCCATGTTGATGATTTTTGACTTTGAAACATTGATTGGCTGAATGTTGATTTTAATCTTCAAGCATTAAATCATTCGCCAAAAAAACATGTCCAGTGTATCTCTGTTATAGGTAAAATGTCTATAAATAGTGGTTCTGGCAAGGGAGCACGGTGACTTATATGGCTTTCTTATGGCTACTTTGACTTATGATGAACAGATACAAGATGGCATATGATACTTTTACTGAAGATAATAATATCTACAGCATTAAAAATAATGATTTTTAAAAGTTATATAAGATAATATATATAAAGAGCTTAACATGAATTTGAATTACCTTGACTGTGAACGATTTAGCCTGTTATGTAGGTTAAATAAGGCCTACAATTTTCATCTTTATCAGTAGTGTTGGTAAATATGATATTTTAAAAAAATCACTTGCTAGCCTCTGAGAACATCTTATTTGTAGTAATTTACTTCCTAAATGACAGCCATGAAAAAGAAATAATTCTGAGCAGTTTATATCGCATAGGTTTATGTCCTTATGGAGTTTACAATTTTAAATTTCCAAATTAAAAAAGAGAGCAATATATGAAACAGTACACCATACTTTTTAGCTACACACGAGTTACTGAGAACAGCATGGACCATGGAAGCTCATCTATAGTCCTTCACAATTTACTCTTTCTTAAAGTTTCCTAAAATTGTTTTTTTTTTTTTTATGCATAACAAAAGATACTTTTATTGTTCTTATCAGTTAGGAAATTTAAAGGATTTAACGAGAGAGCTCGGTGCCAGGAACTGGAGGAAGACCAAGTATTTATTTCTCATTATAAATCACAGTGTTAAAGAGGAAAGAATTGGTATTTTTACTCTGTTTTAGTCTTCCCACTTAGAAATATTATATATTTAGCCTTATATAAAATCTTCATTTACATTTCTCAGTAAAACCTTTCTAGTTTTCTTAATGTAGGTCCTATATATATCTTTTTGGGTTCCTCATCAGTCTCCAGTCTGTGGTCCCCCCTGCCAACGACGTAGAGTGACGTCATCAACAAAAGGGACCACAGACCAAAAACCAATGAGGAACCCAAAAAGATCTACAAAGAACTTCCCAAACTCAACACACGAGAAACAAACAAACAAATCAAAAAATGGGCAGAAGATACGAACAGACACTTTTCCAATGAAGACATACAAATGGCTAACAGACACATGAAAAAATGTTCAAAATCACTAGCCATCAAGGAAATTCAAATCAAAACCACACTGAGATACCACCCTACGCCAGCCAGAATATAGTTTCCTAAAATTGTAATTAGTCCCTCTTTGCCCACTTACCTTGAGGAATAAGTCCTATGTAACAATTCTTTGATTAATAGAGCTCTGTTGTTTCTTCCATGGAAAATGACTCATTTACCAAATTAAATGTTACATTTTTTTTAAAGGTTTTTATTTGAGAGAAAGCACAAGCAAGGTCAGAGGAAGGCAGAGAGAGAATCAGGCTCCCCACCGAGCAGGGAGTCCAACGTGGGGCTGGATCTCAGGATCCTGAGACCATGACCTGAACAGAAGTCATCCGCTTAACCAGCTGAGCTACGCAGATGCCCCCAAATGGTACATTTTTTAAGGTTTGTTTATGACTTATTCTTTTTATGACTTTCTCTAAGCTACAAACTATAGTGATTTATCTTTACCTTAAATTTTGTTAGAATAATGAATTTATCCATTTAATGTTAATTTATAGTACACTTGTATAAGTCAGAATTTCTCAAGTTGAACTGACAGAAACTTAAATTGAAAAGAAATGTCAATTCTAGAGAAGAATTCTTACTTTTTTACTTGGGTCATCTGCTTAATGCTGAACCAACTTTTGTTGCTAGAAATATGTGGTACTCTGATGGGTCCAGACTGGGCTATTTGCCAAATTCAGAGAAGAGGTGGTAGAGGTGGATGTTGAAGACTTAGATACAAGAAAAGAGAAAACTTGTATCTTCTCTGGAATGTAATTTCCATGAGTATAAAATTTTATTTTTGTTTTTTTATTTACTGCTGTATATTCAGTTTTGGAAGAGTATCTGGCTCAAAATAGATGCTCCATAAATGCATTGTTGAATAAATGAATGAATAAATGAATGGACAACAATATTCCCTAATGCATTTCCCTACCTGTGTGAGATACACTGCTATTTTCTAGGGATGCAATGTTCACTTTATTCTGAGGTCAATGATATGCCAAAGCATTGTTAAATATTGTGACTCCTGTTTCGTATATTTCTAATTATCATAATTGGAGTTATTCCATAATTCTTCAGTATATGCTGGTTTTCATAACTTGCACTGAAAACTTAATTGAGAACAAAGTTGATGTTTTTACTTTTTTTGGAGTCCTAATAGAACAAGTAAATGTTTGTTTAGTTGAATCATGTTTCACTAAGAAGGGGCTGAAAATGAGTCTACTAATCAAGTAAGGGGTTAATTTGGTGGAATCTTCTCCATTCTTTGTAGTATCTATATATTCAGTTCTGCTGGTTAAATGATCTTCTCTATTATATCTGTTAATATTACCTTGTTATTTCTTCTGTAAGGTCTAGAGGTATGAGAGTGAATTATTAAACACAGCTGCAAAATTACAACACACTTAAAACTATTTTATAGGTGACATATTTTTTATTAAATTATTTAGATGATTACAGCATGTAATTTAAAGATACAGGTGTTCAAACTTTTTATCAGCACCTATGTTCTTTGAGAATGATGAACTGTAGACTAAGACATATGCTCCTATTTCTATGCTTCCTCTAGCTTTCATCTAGCCTGAAGTACATGAATATTCAAGTGATAATGCCTGATTCCAATTTATGATATAACCATCAATTAATTACACATGTGGAGATTAAGTTTTGAATTAATTTATTCATTCAACATTTTTATGCCTCCATAATTATTTTTCTAATAACTCTTCATTATTCTACTTTTTGGAATATTTTTATAGTAGTGAGATAAGACGTCATTATTTCTAATTAATGGTTATATTGCATGGTAATAGGTATAATTTTAAATGCTTATTTTTACTTGAACTATGTACTGCTTTGATTAAAAATATTTTCCTAATATTATGAATATTTCATTCTTGAAAAAAATTGGATAACCTGTTTATAAATGGAAATCAGAATCTTTGGTAGGGAGGTCTTTGGCAAGGCAATTATTTTACACAAACAACTAAATCCGTGGGAGGGGACCACACGAAGCCTGAATCCCCTTTTGAACCCTCCGTAGCATACTCCAGGGAAAGTCACTGACTGAAGATTGTTTAAATGACAGCAGTAGGGTGCATAGTAACACTGCTCCTCAAAGGAAGCATCACCTTATCTGACCTAGTCTTGGAGTAAACCAGGCGCCTGCTTCAGCCAGTTGACGATACTGTCTCCAATCATTTCCATTTTTTAGCATTCAGAGCCATTTGAGGACATCTTTTGTTTGTTTATTAGATCTTCACAGGATATATTTTGTTGAAAACTTAAGATGAACTTGATTTTTAGTTGAACCTTAGCCACTGACAATATATAATTCTAAGGATTTCTGCAATTCTGTGATGTATTTGTTCTTGTGGCATACATCTATTACCCCAATGATGAGATCTCACAATGTGTTCTTACCTGCCTCAGTCATTTGGTAAAGTAAAAGCTGTTATCTTTTCACTTAGCAATAGGTAATAGTTAAACGGTTGCCTTTTTCACTTAATCTTTTCTGAGACATTAAATTTATGTTGTTTTTCTTGTAGTTTCTTATTTTAAAGAAATATAGAGTGTCATTTGTGGAGAGAACCATTATGCAGCTTGAAACCTAGACAGTCTATAGAAAGTGATCCTCTTGGCAAAGAGTTCCAAATATAGGGAGCTATGAAGAACACTGGGTTGGTTTTGATTATACAGCATGTTGAGTTGTGATTCTCTCCATCTCTTCACTGAAAGATCAGTGGTGAAGCATATGCCCTTAGCTGCCAGAGTCAACACTCACAGTTTTCTTTCCATTCTGTGAGAAGAACTTCAAATGTTCTTATTCATAAAAGTTTATACTGCAGCCTGTTTTCCTGAACTAAAAACACACAGTATTCCATGTTCTATTAAGAATTCCAACCTGGAAAGGTCAACTGTTAAGCTTATCACAGTGTTTATGAGGGCAATGATTATTTACTTAGCATTGTAGAATAACTGAGATATGTTTTTAATTCATAAATTAGAATGTATTATTGATACAGTAATTAGGAATATAGAATCATGATTTATCTATTAGAGCACATCTTTTTCAAAGTTTTTTACTCATACTTCTGTATATAAAAGCAACCCAGTGTTCTTAAAAAGTCACAATTATACATGGGTTGGTGAGTGGAAGTATTCATTTTCCCCCTTTGTTTTCACTTGTATCATATTAAAAGGAACTTTCAAGCCAATTAACTAATTTCAAAAAAGAAAAAAAAAACACCCACCTGATTGATTGTTAATCATGAAGTCTGCACAATGTCTTATCCAAATTTACAGAAATAAGTAATACAGAAGGAAATTTTTAATAACATAAGACACAATACTTTAGTACTACCTGCTTATTAGTTCTGATAGTCTAAAATACCATATTTTTTTCTCATTTCTTTTTACTCAGTAATAAATTAATTTAACAAGGATATAGATGCTGAGCAGAGGAACATACTGTCACAGCATCCAGAATTAGCCAAATGGCAGAGTCAGAGTGAAATTTGACTTTTGGTATCAAATAAAATTTGCTTTTCAAAACTACCCTCAGTTTTGACAATTTGCTGAAAAGACTCAAAGAACTCACTGAAACCTATCTTATCCATGGTTGCATTTATTACAAAGAAAAGATATAGAAAATCAGCTAAAGGAAGAGATGCAAAGGACAAAATTTGGGAGGGGTCTAAATGCAGAGCTTCCCTCTCTCTATGGAGTCATGAATGACCCTAACTCCTCCTGGCCACAGTGTGTGAAAATATGCAGAGTAATATCAACCAGGAAAGTTAACCTGAGTCTTTTGACATCCAGAGTTTTTATTGGGGCTCAATCACATACTGTCTACATGGCTGTCCTTTAGTTTCTAGCTCCTCTTGGAGGTCAGGCTAATATCTTCAGTCTCCAGTTCTTCCAGTGGTTGGCATTTATACTGGATGGCCCAAAGTGCCCATCATAAATCACACGGTTAGACTGTCTTATTTTAATTTTGGAAGGTAAGAAAGGAGGTAGGGCAAACTTAGAAAATACCTAGACAAAAGTAGAAAATACTTAGGGCAAAAGAGCAAGAAGCTAAGAAATACTGTGTAGTACTTTTGATGTATTGAATCACAGAATTTGAAAATAAAGGGATATTAGTAATCACCTATTGGTATGAACTTTTTTATTCACATGTGAGAAAACCTAGAGAAATTAGAAGAATTGGCTGTTTACACAATGTTTATGGATGAGCATCAACTAGGATTTAGGTTTTTTAAAACTACTCTATTTAGGGGCGCCTGGGTGGCTCAGTCGTTAAGCGTCTGCCTTCGGCTCAGGGCGTGATCCCAGGGTCCTGGGATCGAGCCCCACATCAGGCTCCTCCGCTGGGAGGCTGCTTCTTCCTCTCCCACTTCCCCTGCTTGCGTTCCCTCTCTCGCTGAGTGTTTCTCTCTCTAATAAATAAATAAAATCTTAAAAAAAAAGACACACAAAAAAACTTCTCTATTTAAGCCTACTCATATCCCCTCTAGCATTTTCTTTAGGGGTAGTTTTAAACAGCACAAGGATATTCTCAATGATATTTTTCCTCTAGTGGTTCAAGTCACTGAAGAGAATGTTCATAACTGCTTATCAGGGAAAAAAGAAATGTCTGCATTCTTATAGCAAAGACTCCAGGCAAGTTGGAAATAAGAAAAAGTCTGAAAGGAAACTAATGGAAAATAAATATCACTAGATCAAGGCCATTGAGACATGATATCTTTATATTTCTATCAAATTCTTTGAATTAACACATGTTCAATGTTATGTTATGTGATTGGCTGAAATTATGCCTGACACTCAAAACACACTAGTGTACGAAACCTAAGTTGAAGAACACTTAAAACGAGAAGGCTTTAGAGTTAAGAGACCTGAGTTCCAGTCCCAGTTTTATAAGAATAGCTATGTAATTGTGTCAAGCTACTCCTCTGAATCAAAGTGACCATAGAAAGAATATGAGGGGGTTGAACTCTCTCTAAGGAAATGCACAAATATAGTTACATACACAATTTTAATGCACTTTTCAAGTATTTGACCCATATTTGAAACCCAGGTTAAGAAATTCTAGTTACAATGATTCCCAAAGTATCTTTCAGGTCCAAAATTTGAGATTGTTTAATAATCATGTTACCTCAGAATTATGTATGAAATTTCAGATTAAATCAAATTGATACATACAGCATGGAATATGCAATTGTTCTCAGACTTTACCCAGAAGTACTGATTCAGAAACACTGAAGATGGATAATCAAAGTTTTGTTGCTGTTTCCATTGAAGTATAGTTGACATACAGTGTTACATTAAACCGATGTCTGTTGATGGAAGAATAGATAAACAAGTTGTGGTATCTATATGCCATGGAATATTACTAGGCAATCTGAGTTTGAATGAACTCTCCAGATGATGGTGTGTGTGGTCAAGTTTGGGAGCCACTGGCTATAAGAATAAACTGAGTAAGATTGAAAACAAAATATATGAAAGGCCAGATAGACTTGATACTATTTGTAGGGTAATAATGCCTCGATGGGAGGTACCAGGAAAATAAAGCTGCTATCACAGGTGCCATGTAAACTAACTTTAGATAAGTTGTTGCCAAATAATAATTCATAAATTTGTAGTACATTGAAGTTACCAAATTGCTTTCAGGCTTACCCTTTGGCTTTTCATAATAGCACTCTGAATTAGGTAACACACAATGTTATCCCAAATTTATGAGTAAGAAAACTCAAGTTTATTATTATGCTTAGTGAAATAAGTCAGACAGAGAGAGCCAAATACCATATGATTTCTCTTACAGGTGGAATCTACAAACAAACAAAAACAACAATAAAAAAACACACACTCACACACAAGTCTTGGTGCTTGCTAGAGGCAGCACCTCGAGCACCTCTAGGAAGTGGGAGAAATGGGTGAACTATTTTGTTTTTAGTTTACATAAATTAAGTAAAAAAAAAAATCCTCACTTAAAAAAAAAAAAAGGCTCAAGATTTTGTCAAAGTTCACCCAGTTGGAGATAGTATTTTGAACTTACCTTCTTTCTCTGGGGCTCCTTATAACATGATGTGCTAAAATAAGACCCTTAAAAAGGAGAACTGATTAAAATTTGGTACATTTTTTAAATCTTCTATAACAATATTTCCAGTTTTGGTTATTACTCTTAATATTAAGTCACATATTGAAATGCATTGGAGGAAAGACCTTTACTTGTTAGAACTTTTATGATTTGCATGGTATGATGTAAGAAAATTAATCTCCTAGATCCACTACATTTAAATTTTATTTATTGTATTGTTGAGGTATCATTTTATTGTAAAAATTTATAATGAAGATAGATATTTCAATGAAAAAGGTGCAATTGTTTTATAGAGTGTCTAATGAAAATTAATTGTTCTCTCATTCCCTCTATCTTCCCCTAAACTTAACTATTTAAGATGACTTTTTTAAACTCCTTTAGCTATTTCTTTTGATATTTATTTGCCCATGGTAAAATAAGATGTTTATCCTGGAAAAACGCTATTGTTTTCACTTACGTAAACTCTCTGAATACTACTTCACTTCTTTCACTATATGTGAGGGTTTTCCATATATCAAGCAGTTCTGTGATACTAGCTGGATGTCCTGCATTTTACTTGTTTACTTAATTCTGACATCATCTACCTGGAGATAGTATTAGATTTCACAGGCTAAGAGTTTAGTCCTATAAGACTGTCACCCTCTCCACTCCAGATGCCAACCACAAATCCAGGTTGTCACCTGTGCCTGATTGACTAGCTGTAGAACAGAGGTTCCCATGTACCCTTCTCAGGTTCCATTAATTTGCTAGAGCAGTTGACAGAACTCAAGAGAATTTTTTTTTAAAGATTTTATTTATTTAGTTGACAGAGAGTGGGAGAGAGTGGGAGAGAAAGCACAAACAGTAGGAGCAGCAGAGGAAGAGGGAGAAGCAGGCTTCCCATCAAGCAAGGAGCCCGATGTGGGGCTTGATCCCAGGACCCTGGGATCATGACCTGAGCCGAAGGCAGCCGCTTAACGGCTGAGCCACCCAGGCGCCCCTGTCCTCTCGTTTTAAAGTCAGAATGTGGGGGCACCTGCGTGGCTCAGCCGTTAAGCATCTCCCTTCGGCTCAGGTCATGATCCCAGGGTCCTGGGATCAAGCCCCGCATCAGGCTCCCTGCTAGGTGGGAAGCCTGCTTCTCCCTCTCATACTCCCCTTGCTTGTGTTCCCTCTCTTGCTGTCTCTCTCTGTCAAATAAATAAATAAAATCTTAAAAAAAAAAAAGTCAGAATGTGTTCTTAATTGCCATGTTTTACCAACATTGAATATCTTTCCAAAAGACAAAATAACCATCATTAACTCGTCTATCATAAAGTGATAGTTGATTTTCTTAATACCAATGGTGGTTTAACAACAATGGATACTAGATGGAGATTGTATATTTGACTATTTGTTACTATTCACCATGATATTGTGAGCTATGTATTGGGCAAATTAATATAATTGCAGCACATAAAAATAACTAATTTATATCTAATACTTTAAAAATATTATTAAATTTGAGTTAAAACATAGGGATGAAGACTTCAAGAAAAAGGGACATTAAATTACAGATATTTTTAAAGGTTAGTTAGGTATTGTCTTCCAATAAAAGCACATGTACAATTAAAATCTGTCATAGCAAAAATGAAAACTTTATCTTCTCTTTATACTTTTGTTATATATTCTATTTTTTGATCATTCTTATTCTCCTAGTTTCTTTATTGGAAACAACTGAACAGTGAATGTTTTCACTACATTTTTAAATCTCAGCTTTATAAGGATAACTGTAAATTCTGAATTTTCTGTGAGTTTTACATATTTAAAATATGCTTCATTGAAAATTTCAAGTTTTTAGGAAATTACTATGTCTAGGTTTATGCTTTCATGGAGTTGCATCTATATCATTGGCATATAATCAATATGAACTATTAGAAATTAATTACTTACTAAGTTTAGGATAGATTTAAGAAACCAAAGCCTCTTGTCCATATTTTATTAATGCTGTTTGCTGAAACTAAGATGTAGACAAATGAAACATTCATTAATTTAATACCTTTTTAAAGTGTCAAGGGTATAAGACAAGTCAATTTTGATTTTATATGTCAGTGGACCAATGTAATAGATGAATTGGGCCATTCATTTATTTTGGTGTCATTAATAAGGTGCAGACTGGACCTATGGTCCTAAAACATTCTAAACATAGGAGGTCTTTTGTAATAAATCATGGATAAAGTTATAATGAAATTGGTCATTGCAGTAAGGTACTAGTACCTAAACACATACTAACTAGGAGGGGAAACATATTTTGCCTAGTTTAAAACCAAATATAACCCCCCAAAATTTAATATTCTGCTGGATGAATTTGTTATTGCCAACTAGTAGAAAATTTCTACTTTTAGAGTGGAATGCTTGTTTATTTTATTAAAATAAAAAATTATATATCTGATTTAAAATTTTCAAATGCTCAGGAATATGTATAGAAATTCAAGTTGTTAAAATAAAATGACAGTGAATAATAGCCCAGTGTTTTAAATACATAAATTGATTGATTGATTGGTCGACAGAGAGAACTACTATTTATGTATGGTAATGAAGCAAGTGAATGAAGCTGTAATTTTATTTCACTTACTCTTAGGACGTCCACAACTATTTCCACCTAAATAGATCTTTGAAATAAGCATACACAAGTATTGACTATTATCTACAAATATTTATTGTTAACACTTGAAGAGAACTATAGGTTAGCATGATGTATTTATTATTAGTGAATTGTATGTGGTATGATATAATTTAATTAGAATTTAAAGTATGTATACCTAAAAGATTTTCTCATATCACTATTTCTAATTTAACTTACCACTGACGAGAAAGGTTCCTAAGGATTAAATGAGATACTGTATTTGAAAAGTTTAACACACTCATCCAAACATATTATAATCACTTTATTAATGCTAAGTAATTTTTCTTAACTAAAAATCAAAACATGAAAGAGGTATACATGGCAAGGGTTAGGATAGAGTACAACTAACTTAGTTTTGACTCAATGTATATTAATTGTTCATCTAATTTAGGATATGCAGCATATTAAAATCTAAGATATGTTAAAAAAAAAAAGGCTATATGGTTCTTACCTTCAGACCCATGTTTTGTTTTTTGTTGTTGTTCTTGTTTTACCTGGACTCCTCAGCCAAGGTGGGGCTTGAACGCCTGACCCTAAGATCAAGCATTGCATACTCTCTGACTGAGCCAAACAGGTACCCCAGGTTCTTGCCTTCAAAGAGTTCATTTCCATGGACACATTTTTATGAATAAAGATAGTTCTGTGAATTAAGTGCTAATGCAGTGGTGTACAAAATCACTTAACAACACTGAGCATGGAGCATCTACGTGTGACTGGGAAGACCAGGAAGATTTTATAAGAAAAAGACAGTTAATTGGAGGCTTGCAGATTTCTGCTGAATTCTCCAGACCATGTAAAATATGATTTAGAGCACCCTAATGAATTCCAGTTCCACAAACAGCCAGTTTTGAGTTCAATATATCCTACTAATTGTGGCTAAGTTTATTGTAGGTATGGGGTATCTTCAGCCCCAAATGGATAGTCTGTACATAGTGAGGTGTTGAGAGGTGATGGGGAAAGTAGTGCATTATTTAATTACACAATAGCAATGCCCATTAGGGGTGCCATTAAGCTAAGACAATATTTACTCCAGTTTTTCAACATGGGGTTTATAGATCTGACTGTTATGAGGCTGTGGAGGAATACTTTTTATAAGTTCACAGAGGAAGAGAAAATATTGTTTCATGGTGCTTCATGCATTGGCTTCTCTATTATATTGTGTTTCCTAAAATCTTGATGTTTATTTAGAGCATATTTTGAAATGAGTTGGAAAAAGAAGGTACAGGGTCGACGTCCATGGATTGTTATATTTATGTATTTGATTTTTAAGCAAATTTGTTCTAAAAATCCTTTACCGCTAGTGAATTGTAATTTAATTTAACTATAAGGTGTGGGATAAGTCATTTACTTGTGAGTGAGACTAGCCAACAACTGAGTATCTGTATTTCAACAATGCCTTTCTGATTTCTATTTTCATGAAATAATAAGGAAAAAAATGATTCAGGTGTGTGTGTGTGTGTGTGTGTGTGTGTGTGCATGAGGGAGAGAGAAAGAGAAAAAAGAAAAAGTGTGAGGGAAAAAACCTTCCAAAGAAAATAAGTATTACATTTACTTATATCTTCCCTATATATTCTGGTGTCTAGTTCTTTATTAATTATGTATGTTGTAAATCTTTTCTATTCATCATATTTTAACTTTCTAAATCTCTTGTCGAGCAGGTGTTCTTAAATTTGCTGTCAGCAGATTTATCAACTTTCTGCTTTAAGGCTAGTGCTTTTACCTCATTTAAGAAGGAGATCATGAAGATAGTCTCTCTTATTATCTTTGAGAAGTTTTATAATTTTGCCTTTTTAAGGTCATTAACTTCCCTGGAATTGATTTTTATATGTGGTATAAAGTCACCATTCAAGAATCTTCTGGTTAAAAAAAAAAAAAGAAAAGAAAAGAAAAGAAACTTCTGGCTAATTGGCTGTTTGGATATATTGGTCAAAGACAATACTTGGGCCTGTTGCTGTTCTGGAAATCTCTGCCACATAGCCACAGAACCCAGAATAATTCCCATTGGTATTTAGGCCAGAGTGGACAACTTTTACCAGGCGGCATTAAACTACAGGAAAGACCTGGACCGACCTGGATTGAACAGTCAGATTTCAGGAACTCCCAGCAGGCGCACCCTGGTTTTTTCCTTGCAATAATGTAACCTTTGATTTTATAAAGATAAATTTTCAGACTGTTTTAATAGTGTTAGGACAGGCTTTTACTATATTTTGTTTAGAGTTTTGCATCTACTGTTTTTTTTCTTTTTTCTTCAAGTATTTTAAATTTCATTTATTTGTTGTAATCAGGCTACAAAGGTTGACTTTTCTTTGAGTTCATTTTGATCTGTGTATTTTACTATAAAGTCATCCATTTCAGTAAGATTTTAAACTAGATAACACGGATTTGAAAACTATCTTTTTGAGTTCCAAGAAATATGACTTGATGCCTATCTTGAGTATGTTGTGTTTAATATCTTTTTCTTACTTATACTGATCTACATTTTTTTTATGAGATTAGTTAATGATTTTTCTTTTTCCATACTGTTCTTGTCATTTGTTGGTATTGAGATTATTCTATTATAATAATGATGATGATGATAAATCCTTACAAAGTGCTTAATATGTGTCAGATTCTTATGAAAGCACTTTATATGCACTAACTCACTTAATCTTTATCATCACTTTATTAGGTGGGTAGCATTATCATTTCCATTTTATAGATGAAAATAGTGATCCACAATCAATTAAGTAACTCACCCAGACAGGAATAGAAAACAATAGAGTCTGGCATTACTTGTGAAAGATTACACTTGTGTGTTCCTTTTATATTTGGTAGGGTACAACTCTCAAGGTCTCATTTCTTTGTGAGTGTATTTACTGTAGATTCAATGTGTATACTGATCAAAGAACTGCTAGGGGTTTTTATTTCTTTTTGGGCATTTTCTAGAAATGAATGTTTCAAATTTTTAAAATTATTTACATAATTTTATAATCTTTTTTATTTTTATTTTTTTTTATTTTTTACTTATTTTTAAAAATATTTATATGTTTGAGAGAGAAAGAGAGCACAAGGTAGGGAGGGGCAGAGGGACAAGTAGACTCCCCACTGAGTGTGTTGCTGGATACAGACTAGGTCCCAAGACCCTGAGATCATGACCTGAGCCAAAGGTAGATGGTTAACCTACTGAGCCACCCAGACACCCCAATCTTTTCAATTCTTATACCATTTGTGTTTATGTTCCCACTCTCATTCTTAATGTGTTAATTTGTACCATCTCTCATTTCCTTGATGAAGTTTTTGTATGTAGCCTATTTGTTATATTTTTTCCACTGACACATGAGTTTTTTGAAATATGCTTATCGGTTTCCATATATAGTATAATTTTTCCCTGTGATTATTAGCTTAAAACTTAACTACCTTGTGAAAAGAGATTATGAATCTTAAAATGTGTCTAAACTTTCTTCCTTGCCAGATTGTCATCAAGTTTTGTAGCTTTCCTTGAATATTAAAAAATAGTGTTTTCTCCAACTGTTGGGTGCAGGGATCTATTTTTATCCATTATTTAAAACTTGTTTATGTAATTCTGAGATCTTTTCTATTCTTTTTTCCTGTTGAAAATACAAGTTATGAGAAGAGATATGTTAAAATCTGTCACTGTGACGTTATATTAATCTGTTTCTCCTTATAGTTCTGTCGAGATTTGTCCTTATATATTTTGTGGATATGTTATCTGGCATATTCAAGTTTGTAATTTTTGTTTTACCCTGGAAAACTGAAATTTTTATCTTGATGGAGTTTTCCTTTATATCCATAGCAATGCTTTTTGCCAGGAAGTTTATTTGTGTGATACTATAGCTATGCCACCTTCACTTTTATTTGTATGAACTTAGCATATCTTTTTATCAGTTCTTTACTTTCGAACATTCTGTGACCCTATGTTTTAGTTGTAGGTTTCATAAGTAGCCTATATTGGATTTAGTTTTATAATTTTTTAATCCATTGTGATAAATGTTGACTTAATTGTAACATCTTGTCCATTTTATATTTGCTATAATCACTAATATTTTAAAATGTATTTCTACCATTTTATTTTATCCTTTTTATTTTCCCCAGCTTTCCTGTCTTTTACTGTCCTTTCTTGCTTCTTTTAAATTAATTTTTCTTTTCCACATTGTTTGCTTGAATAAATGGTCATAGGATCTCTTTGGGAATGGACTGGAAGAATCATTAGAATATGCTTGCATAGTGTTTAAGGGGCCTTTTTCATGGGTACCTGGTGTCTCGAGGATTCTGTGTCTGAAAAATGGTTCATATTCAGAAATTGGGCAAGGGATGATCATTTTACTGGAGAAGTTTCCACAGGCTCATGATCATTTATCCTTTTTTTTTTTTTTTTTTTGATTATGAAAACTGAACAGTACCCCTTTTTGACTGGTCATCTATCTTGTCTCCAAGAACCTCTGATTTCCATTCAGACCTCTCTGCTACTTATAATAAATATGATATTTTTGATAAATATGCTCATCTTTCTTCTGCCCTTCAGTCAGTATCATCTGGACTCTATTAATTCAGGATTCTATCATCTTTATTTCAGTATTTCAGATCTATAAGAAACCTGACTATAAATGATAGCTATCACTGAGCTTCTCAACAATGCTGATGCCTTTTTACCTTTTACCATTTCAATAAATGGAGCTTCCTCATGGAACATGTGGTTGGTGAATTTCTGGTCATGTGCATTTTATCTACTCTAGCTTGCCTACTTCTCTGATATTTTTGGTCTCTTCCTCTATAATCTGCTATTGTAGTTCCAGCATTTCTACATCACTTGGTGTAGGTCATCACTTTTTCTAAGCTACCAGGAGCCATCTAAACAGTGTGTTAGAATAGTCTCCCAGGGTTCTTGCCCAGATGTTTCATCCTGCATCTCTGGAAATTTCTCCCATTTCAAAAAGCTATGTTTTATCCAACTTTATATTCTGTCCTTGATCCAGCACCCTCAGTATCCATTACAAACATTTTCTTATTGTTGCTTTCCTCCCTTAGCAAGCCCAGCACTTCCTGAGCTGGGTGACCTGTCCATTATTATTGATCTAATGGGAAAAGGAGAAGTGGAGACAGATGTCCCTGTAGGTACATATTGTTTTTCAAGACAAAATTTTCTGTATCATCTTTAACATGGGATGCATCAATACAATTAACACAATCCAAATTTCAGTGTCCTAGACATCTTTCCAATCCGAGACCTGACTTTGGTACAACTGACTGGCTCGACTTGACAATGCAAACTTCTCTTGAATTCCATCCATACCCTTATAATAATTAAAGTTTAGGCCTTATCCACAGCATTTTTCTGTACTCCTATGACAAAATAAGAGACTCTTTATGTGATGTCAAGAAGGCTCTCATTTCACACTTTGTCTTCAACTGGTGATTAATAACCCTTAGCCTTAGACAATAAAAATCTTTCACTAGTGCATCAAATCACCCAGCAATATTCATTGGATTCTATAGTCCTTGTACTTACTTCTGAACCTCTCACACACCTGCTAAAAACCACTAATGCAAGCTTTCCTTTAGTATCCCATCCCAGTTCATCACTGGCAAAACAGTATAGCATAACAGCAGCCATCAGTTGTCCTCTTACCGTAGATGATGGTGTCTTCATTGCCAGTTAGCTAATAGTGACCCAACTAAAGACTCATTTTAGGGTCTACTTCCTAGAATCACTCTTTATATCAATTGTTTTATATTTGTTTCTCAGGATACAGGCTCTGAATTAGATATTGAGTGTGAGATGTTTTGAAGTGTGATTTGAGTTATGTATCGCTATACAACAACAATGACAAAAATATAATAGCTTAAAAATAACCATTTTATTATATTTCAAAATCATGTGGGTCAGGAAGTGGGCACAGGTTGACTAAGTGATTCTTCTGCTGCCTATAGGGTTTATAGTGGTCAATTGGGTCTATATTCACTTAGCAGCTGGACTGGTCTATAGGTCACTCACATGTCTGATGCCTTAGGAGAGATGACTATACTTAGCTTGGCTTCTCTATAGTCATATACTCCCAGAATCTAGGCATAAACTGTCATAGTGTCCCTTATATTGTAGTCTGTTGATCAAAGTGGTTGTAGGACAGCTGTTTCAAGAGGAAGAAACCTAGACCTTTTCTCTTAGGAGAAGAGTGTCAAAGAATTTGTGGCCATCTTCAATCTGCCACAGATATTCTTAGGAACAAGCCGTATTAGGGAACAGGGGAAATAGGATTGGGCAGAGGGAAAGGGGAAACTGAAATACAGTTACAACAGACGCCTCAGCCAATCCCATGAGGGGTTCTGGAGCTGGAATGGACATTTGAATTTGACCTGAATTGTGGCAAGGAGGTCAAGTATATGTGTGGCTCTATTGGGCTAATCATTTGAGATGGACCATCTTTGGCTGGGGAGATATGTAACTTTTGTTTAGGGAGTTCCCTTTTGGTCTAAGAGATTCCCTGAGAGAAATTCAGTTATAAGCCATTATCAGCAACACTCCTACCAACTGAGTGCCTCTCTCATGAAGGGACAATCTGGGTGGTGCATCATGGCATTCGTTACACATGTCAAGAAATAAATTGAGGCTATAAGCAACAATAACACTGAAAATTAAAATTAAAACACTGAAGGAAAGCGTTGATTAAGTACATTTTATTAAATACAATAATGCATACATTTCATTAAAAAGATAAAGATATTAAAGAAAAGGTGTTTCAGTAAAGTATAATTAGTATCTCTGAAGGAAGAAATCAATCAATGGAACAAAATGATTTATAAAGTATGTATCAAGAAGAAATTAGGGAAAAATGATTCTGAAGATGAAAAGAACACATACTATGCAAGAAAAAATAGGCACAGGCTGCTGAATACAAAGACATATTCTTTTAAAACTATTGCATTCAGAAGTAAAAATGGAGTTCTTTACTTCTAGTGAATGGCTACTTGAACCATGTCCCATCTTCCTCTAATATATCTTATAAAAGCAGCAAGGCAAATTAAAACAAGCCAACTAACAAACAAAACCTGAAATTTCTTCTTACATTGAAACCAGAAAATATATATACCCCATAGATTTTTTTTTAAGTGTAAAGACTGCTAAAAGCGACTAAGATTGTCACAAAACTGAATGGATTGAAGGGTAGCACAAGGCACATGGTAAGAGGAAGATGGTCCAGAAGCAACAGATCTCAGGAAAGGCCTAATGAAATAAGATCTATAAGATCTGAGAAGGACAAAGCAGAAACCGAAAAGATAAACAGTTCTAAGTGCATGAAAGATATGCATAGAATATGTATAGAATGACAAATAAGTGATGAAGTGTCTTAGAAAATAGCAATACAACTATACTCCCTAAGGGAAACACCTGAAATTGCTGGACAAGGAAAATCTAGTTTATTCCATTGTAAGAAGTAAAATTCAAGCTGGCGCAGCATTGACACACAACTAATAGAAGAGGTAAAAGGGAAAAGACTTACCCAAAAAGCACATCACAGAATGAGAAAGAACAGATGAAAGTTATGCCTAAATACTTCATCATTAACTAAAAAATAAAATGAGAAAAATGAAATAATCATTTTTACAAAAGAAGACCTCAAAGTACAAACACAAGATTTTAGGAAAAATATGGTGAAAAAATAAAAGGAAATGAAATATACTTTAGTAGAACTCAGGAAAATGTCAGAAGAACAATAAAAAAATCACGAAATATAAGACAAAATTGGAGAACAATGCAGCGTAAACATTGAGGATAACACAGGAAGAGATCTGGAGTATAGAATGAAAAATGCGACCAAAATAAAAGAGAAATGCAGAGGACTTAAAAAGGATTGAAGGGAATAGTTAGATACACAAGAAAGGCAAAGGAGATCAAATGTGCATAATTGGAGTTTACCAAGAAGAAAGCCAAAATAATGGAACAGAATATAGAAACATATAATTCAAGAAAACATTCCTGAAATTAAAGAAGGCCTGAATCTACATTTCTGAAAGGGCATTCATATGCCAGGACAATTTGAACCAGAATGGTCAATAATGAAATACATTTGATATAGTATTGGTCCTTAAAGAAAGAATCCTTGCAAAGCTAAGCCAAGATATCAAGTCACTTAGAAGAGAAAAAACAAATCAGCCAGATTTCATGTTTTCTTTAGCAGTATTCAGCATCAGAAGACAATGGAGCCATATTTTATGATAGGCAAGGGAAGTGTAAGCCAAAGATCGTATGTCCAGCCAAGTTGTGCTTCAAGTGGAAATTCAACAAATTGTTTTGAACACACAAACTCTCGGGGATTAGTATTCTCAAAAGTCCTTGTTAAGGAAACGCCTTGTAGGTGAACCTCAATCAAACACAGGGTGACTGGAAAGGAATAGCAAAGTCATGAACTTTGAATTTATTTTATTTAGAACCAACACAAACTAAATACAAATGTTATATGCTATAAGAATGAGAAAAAGTTAACCACTTAAAGAGAAAGAAGATAAAAGTAGAGCAAGTCTATTTCCACATCTGAAGTATCTGGGAATCAAAGAATATATATATATATATATATATTGAATCACACAAATCTATACTGGATTATCTGTTGTCAAAATGCCCTTACTGTTACTGTCTATATTTAGAAATTGTTTCCAAGATTCCTCTTCATTCTATGGTACCTGGTTAAAGTTGGTCAAAGATGGGAACTCATGGGGCACCTGGGTGGCGCAGTCGTTAAGCGTCTGCCTTCGACTCAGGGCGTGATCCCGGTGTTCTGGGATTGAGCCCCACATCAGGCTCCTCCGCTAGGAGCCTGCTTCTTCCTCTCCCACTCCCCCTGCTTGTGTTCCCCTGTCGCTGGCTGTTTCTGTCAAATAAATAAATGAAATCTTAAAAAAAAAAAAAAAAGATGGGAACTCATGGAAGGTCTAGAATGAAGATAGGACGAAGCTGTTTACTTTGGAAGGCCCTGGTAGTCAGACATGATAATGGTCAAATGCAGCTAGATGTGGTAGTCCTCAGCTTGTTCTTCTTTTCCTCCTGTGCTCTGAGTCATGGAGTTTTCTAACCTCCTGGCTTCCTGACCACTGCTGGCCCAAAGCTCAACACCAGGGCCATGCCTGTACACATGCAGGGACAGCAGTGTGACAGTGTCCTTTGACCTCTGCAAACAACCCTGTTGTTTGTAGACAGATGTGCACGGCTTCTTGTATTTTATCACGAGTTCAGGAAGTTTCATTTATGCCAATGTTTCAGGCAGTTGTGATTGCTGAATTTCCCTCTGATCCTCCAATTCCCTCTTTCCAAATGTTGACTTCCGCAGCTACTCCCACATTGGTGTAAATTCTAATTCCTAAATTAAACCTTCTACTGACATTATACTAATAATGGCTTGGTTTATGACTGATACAAAAAGTGATCTAAGCAAGATATTTTATTGACTGTAAGACTAAACCAGGAAAATGCAAATTTAAAAGAAAAAAGTAAGAATTGCGATCTTAATATCAAACAAACGGAATTCAAACCCCAAAGTGTTAGGCTACATGAGGAAGGGAAATTTCTTTTGCTAAAGGTCTCTATTTATAATCAAAATACAAATTTATAAATATATATGCACAAAATGTCACAATAGCAACATTAACTAATGGTACTCATACTGACATCTTAACCTATTTTTTATTTCAGTGGCAGTGCTTATGGCATTTTCCCATTAAGGATGATGGTGAATTTGGATGAGAGATACACTGTTTTCATTTTAATGAGTCATTAATCTATTACTGATTTATTGTTTATTTTATTTTATGTATTTGCTTTTGTTCATTTTATTTTTAAAAACAAATGATTATTGAATTTTGTCAAATGCCTCATTAACATCTATGGAGGTAATATGATTTTCCTCCTTGGAGTTATCACTGTGATTAATATTGATCCATCTGTACATCTCTGGACTAAATCCACAGGGTAATAATTTTAATGTGATGCTAGATTCTTTTTGTGAATATTTTAGTGTGGAATTTTGCATCAGTGCTCATGACTATATTTAGTGTATTTTTGTTGAAATTTCTGTTAAATGTTGAGATCATTTTTATGCTTCTTTCATATAAATATTTAGAATTATAAAAATACCTTGAAATTAAAAGCATTGTAGTATCTAGTCTTTAAAATTTTGAAACTAATTGGATCTTTTGCTTTTTGGAAGAATAAGGAAAATCTTTTCATTTATGTTAATCATTTTATGTTTCTTTCTCTTGGAATTTATTTTATAAAATTTTATTTTTCTAAAAAATTACATATTTCATCCATACTTTCAAATTTATTGTAGGAATATAAAAGAATACTGGAGTGAACAAGTTGACTCAGTTCTAACTCAGAGTGAAGATCTTAAACTTTAAAGAGGCATACATATCATGGATATGTGATTTTTCTGTAGTACTGTTGATTTATACAGGTAGAAGTTTAGAGAAAGAGAAGTTTACATTGGTAAAGTTTGAAGGGTTTTGTTTTTTTTTTTAAGATTTAATTTACTTATTTGAGAAAGAGAGGGAGCTAACGGGGGGGGAGGGGCAGAGAGAAAGAATATCCAAGCGGACTCCCACTGACCTCAGAACCCAGGGTTTGATCTCATGTGGGGCTCAGTCTAGCAACTCATGAGACCAGGACCTGAGCCGAAACCAAGAGTCAGACACTTAACCGAATGTGCCACCCAGGCGCCCCAATTTTGGAGTTTTTAATTGAGACCTTGCATGTAGAGATTAAGAGAAATCAGTACATTCTTATTGAACACTTCTTTATTACTAAGAAGGACAATAGAAAAGAGATGGTGACTACCCTGAAGGCACTTGCAGTGCAATTGTAAATGCCTTCAGGATTTAATCCCCCAAAGACTATAATGAACTATTCAAGATAACTATAACTAAATACTAAAGGAGTTAATTCATACTTTAACCTTTATAGCATTTCAGAGGTTGAAGAGATTACTCAAGGCTGAGGTAGTGAAAGGCTTAAAGGGGGAGGTAAATCCTACATGAAGGGTAGGATTAAAATTGACAGGACTCTAGATATGGAAACAAGAATAAATGTGCCTTTTGTGACAGTAGAGAGGTAGCATATAATAACTGGTCCATGATTATTCATTGAATGAATAAATATGTGAATAAATATGTGATGTTACGTAAGATAGTGGAAAAAAAGAAGGAAAGAAGGAGGGAAGAAATGGTTAAAAAGTCAAATATCATAAACAGATCATAAAATGACTGCAAAGCACCCATTGGATTTCCCAGCTAGGGATTGTTGATCATGGAAACAGTCATTTCAACAGGTTACAACCGGATTTTAGTGAGTTGAAAGTGGATGTGCTGAGATGAAAAGTAGAGAGTAAAGAAGAATGGAAATAAAAAACAGGTTTCGTCTGTTTGTATTTCGTTTTGTTTTGTTTTGTTTTTTTAATGTGAGAGAAACAGAGCACATTTGTAGACTATAAGGAGGGATTTAGATGAGGTAACAGATTTCATGACATGAAGACAGTAGTAGGTCATGATGGAGACTGCAGGAGAAAAGATAGACCTTGGATAGAAGCAGGGAAACCTCCCTTGAAAATGGAATTAGTAGAAGGGATGGTAGCAGTTAAATCTCATAATGGAATATCAGAAAAGTTGATGAAATTCTGCTTAAGTGGTCTTTAATTTACAAAATGGGAAATGGAGACATTTGCTGAAGGAGGGAAGAAAGTAGTGCCATATTATAATAATGAAGCTTGGACTGGACTACAATGAAAATAGGAGTGAGCACATCAGTTCTAGCTCAGTTTGAAGACATATTTTGAGGGGGGGATGCACAGTTTTTCTGCAGTGATGTTTGTACACTGAGATGGGTATACATTAATGGAGGGTTTGGAGTTTTTAAATGAGTGTACAGATATATATTGAGAGACTGAGGGGCACCTGGGTGCCTCAGTGAGTTAAGCGTCTGCTTCTGGCTCAGGTCATGATCCCAGAACCCTGGAATGGTTCATTTTACTGCTTCAGTTTGTCTTTTTTTTTTCTTTTTAAAGATTTTATTTATTTATTTGAGAGAGAGAGGGAGAGAGGGCACAGGAGCAAGGGGGAAGCACAGAGGGAGAAGCATACTCCCTGCTAAGCTCCATCAGCCAGACTCCCTGCTAAGCTCCATCGGCCAGGGAGTCTGCTTCTCCCTCTGTGCTTCCCCCTTGCTCCTGTGCCCCCTCTCCCTCTCTCTCTCTCAAATAAATAAATAAAATCTTTAAAAAGAAAAAAAAAAGACAAACTGAAGCAGTAAAATTGGAGAAAAGACAGAAAATAATAGAGACACAGAGAAAGGAAGTATGGTAATAAATTGGTGTATTAATCTCAAGATTTCAGAGGTTTAGTTTTATAGAAGATAACAAGGTTTTTGGAGGAAGTGATTGAAATGTAGTACAAGTAAATGTCACTGAAATTGTGAGGTCAACAAACTGAGGGTAAAGGCCACATGGTATAAAGGAAAAAAGTCACAGATTCTGACATCTATCTCTTAAGCTACATGACCTTGGGAAAATTACTTAATTCCGGTGGCCCTCAGTTTCCTAATAAGTGGAATTAAACTGCTACTATAAACATTAATGAAATAGCATGTATTAGAGAGCCTAGCAAAAAGCCAGCATGGAAGAGTTGTGTTATTATATTATTCTGTTTTGTTTTGTTTTGTTTTGTTTTACATTATTCTTTTTGTTGCTGTTATCATTTTTACTTTCGTCACAGTTAAATAGGTCAAGAACATGGGGGTTATCAGATTTTGAGTACAGAGGAGTCAAGAGTGAAAGTTGTCAATGAATACAAGGAGTTGATAGCAAGAAGAAAGATAGAAAATGGTAATGAGGATTGCTAGAGATGATGTCATTGGATAGCTTGGAACAAAAAAAACCTTATTTTAATGCTCTGGGGAAATCAGAAATAAAATTATATTTTTATTTTTCTTAAAGATTTATTTATTTATTTATTGAGAGAGAGAGGGAAAAAAAGCACGAGTGAGGAGAGGGACAGAGGGAGAGAAAGAATCCCCAGCAGTCTCCACACTCATTGCAGAGCCCGACACAGAGCTCAATCTCATGACCCTGAGATAATGACCTGAGCCGAAATCAAGAGTCAAGCTTAACCAACTGAACCACCCAGGCATGCCAGAAATAAAATTTTAAATAGTATTTTGTAGTAAGAGAATTCAGACCTCTCCCTGAATTTGTACCTAGAAAAGAAGAAGATGAAATAGCTTTCTATCAAGGGAGTGGAAATCTAGTGGAGAACGTTTAGAGTAGAATGGAATTCCAAAAGAATTGCATTTGGAATTTCCAAAAGAAAAAATACAAAGGGAGTAGTGGGAGGATGAGTAAGGAGAGAGGAAAGATACAGCAATCTTTCCTGTAGCAATCTTCCCAGCAATATGAGGATGAAAATATGGGAAAAAGAGAAATTCAGAGGGCCTACGAACTGGATGATCGCAGGGGTGACAGGCGTGAGGTGAGAGCATGCCCAGATGCCACATAGACACCGAAGTAAAATTATTTAGATGTTGGAGCTGGCTGACTCTTCTTTTGGTGATGAAAACTTGGGGATGTTAGAGACATAATCATGTCACATATAATGATTGAATCTGAGGATATAGGATATATCAGATATTTTTTAATTGTTTCAGAAATACTAGGATGGATAAGTGCAAATAACTAAAATTACATTTTAAAGGTAAATCTGAGTTTCTTACAACAAATGCTGGAGAGGATGTGGAGAAAGGGGATCCCTCCTACATTGTTGGTGGGAATGCAAGTTGGTACAGCCACTTTGGAAAACAGTGTGGAGGTCCCTTAAAAAGTTAAAAATTGAGCTACCCTATGATCCAGCAATTGCACTACTGGGTATTTACCCCAAAGATACAGATGTAGTGAAGAGAAGGGCCATCTGCACCCCAATGTTCATAGCAGCATTGTCCACAATAGCTAAATCGTGGAAGGAGCCGAGATGCCCTTCAACAGATGACTGGATTAAGAAGATGTGGTCCATATATACAATGGAATATTACTCAGCCATCAGAAAGAACAATTACCCAACATTTGCAGCAACATGGACAGGACTGGAGGAGATAATGCTAAGTGAAATAAGTCAAGCAGAGAAAGACAATTATCATATGGTTTCTCTCATCTATGGAACATAAGAACTAGAAAGATCAGTAGGAGAAGAAAGGGATAAAGAAAGGGGGGATAATCTGAAGGGGAAATGAACCATGAGAGACTATGGACTCTGAGAAACAAACTGAGGGCTTCAGAGGGGAGGGGGTTGGGGGAATGGGATAGGCTGGTGATGGGTAGTAAGGAGGGCACATATTGCATGGTGCACTGGGTGTTATATGCAACTAATGAATCATGGAACTTTACATCAAAAACCAGGGATGTACTGTATGGTGACTAACATAATATAATAAAAATATATTGTTACAAAAAATAAAGGTAAATCTGAGTGTCTTAAACCCAAGTTTTATTTAATTACAACTACCTCAAAAAAAAAATATAATGAAAATAGTGTAAAAACTTGCATATTTTCCTGAGATTTAAATTGGCTGGCTAAATTTCCTCATAAACTTTCATTTACATTTAAAAAATATTAGTCATTTCACAATCTTAGGCATATGAAAGTTGCATTTTAATGCTAGCACGATATTTGAAAGAGAATGAAAATAAAGCAAGCATCACAATATGTACTTTTTAGATAACACTTAAGACTTTAAATAGAAATGTAACCCGCAGCTGACAGATTGTCTTTGTCAGCCTTGAATAACATGTAGAGAGCAGGCTGCATAGGGTTCATAAATACATCTGGAGGCCTGCTCTTTGCCTGCCTGCTGTGTGGGAGTCTTTATGACTGGCAGCTCTACTGGCAGTTCTACAAGCATCAGAATGGAAACAATAGACCATCATCTGGATATTATAGTCACTTATTAAAATCTCAGCCATTTGCATTCTTTTTAAAACACCATTTTAAAGATATTCAGTGGTAATTGGAGCATAAAATTTTAAGGTTTCTATAATGATATAAATCAGCTATAGTAATGGTTAAATTGTTCATTTGGAAATTATTTTGTAACCAAGTAGTGGCATAAATAAAACAGATTAATAGTGTCATTTATAATAAATTATAGATTTAGTTTATTAACTAAAATTTTAAATGCAACAATTACTTAATGCTACGGAGAAATATATACACTCAAATTTGACAAATTAGTATCTACACCTTTCAAAACGGGGATTTTTCCACCCTTTGGCCTAAAGCAGCCAGCAACTGGCTTAGGTTTTTATATAAATCGGCATTTTCTGGGCTCACAGAACCCAACTCATCTTGTAGGCATTACAGTTCTTTACTGCCACAGTGGAGAACAAAGAGAACTGGAAGCAAGCACAGCGACTTGATATTTGGCTCAAGAACAGTAACTCCCAAACACTTAACTAAACTTTTCTTAGGCCTTTTCAGAAGGTGTGAGACTGGTCAGTACAATGACATTTAGCCAACAAGGGATTGTTTCCTCTATTTTATAGAAACCCTAGGAATTCTTCCCAGTAACATAAACTGTCTCATAAAAAATCAACAATCGTGCTGATTATCTTGTCAAAAACAGTGAGTACATCCAATAGAAGAAACACACACACACACACACACACACACACACACACACACACACACACACCATGAGATGATAGACTCATTTAGTTTAGCAATTAATTTTTTTTTCTTTCATTTCATGGCACATCTATGCAGCCTTCCAGATTCTCTGAAAATATTTTGGGTAAAGAAAGAAAGAGAAGATTGTTCCCCATTCTTCATTTAACCTTTCCCTGATCAAACCATAATAAACACACTCATATGGCTATTGCATACGATACTGCTCCATACAAGCACCAGCCATCATGTATCTTTCTATAGCTCACTCTAACTTCATATCCCATATGTTGGTTCAAAAAATAATACAGATTTCATGATTCCAAGGACTTCAAAAAGATTTACAGAAGGATTTTCAAATACTAATTTAATCAGGACTGTAGAGCACCATCATCTCTCACTGGATTATGACATTAGCTTTTTAACTTGTCTCTCTGCTTCCATTCTTCCCCTCCTATGGTTTGAAGCAACCAGAGCGAGCTTTTAACATCTGTCAGATCATATCTCAAAATTCTTAGAGGAACTCTCATCTAACAGTAAAAGCCCAAATCCTTAAATAGCCTGTGGGCTTTGCAGAGTTCCTGTCGTTATCTCCTATTCCTTCCCTTTCACTTGACTTGGTCCAAGCACACTAACATCCTTGATGTTTTTGAGCATTTCAGACACACTCCCACCTAGGAATGTTTGCAGTGGCTGCTTCTTCTGTGGGGAAAATGCTTCTCCCAGATGTGGGGATGGCTCATCCCTTCTTTCCTTCAGATTACTCTGATAACACCTTTTCAATGAGAGACTCTGTGAACACATTACAGTTGACTCTCGAGCAACACGGGTTTGAACTCTGCGGGTCCGCGTATACACAGATTTTTTTGATAAACACAGAGAGTGCTGTAAATATGTTTTCTTTCTTACGATTTTTCTTAACAATTTCTTTTGTCTAGCTTATTTTGTGGTAAAAATACAGTGTATAATACATATAACATACAAAATGTATGTTAATCAAGTATTTATGTTATAAGTAAGGCTTCTGGTCAACAGTGGGTTATTAGTAAAGTTTTAGGAGAGTCAAAATTTGTACACAGATTTTCAACGGCTTGGGGGATCAGTGCTCCTAACCCCGTGTTGTTCAAGGGTCACCTGTATTTAAAATTGCAACCTCATTCTCTGGAATTCTTTATCTTACTTAACTTTTCTTCGTAGGAAGTATCATTTTCTAACAGATTTCCAGTTTAATTGTTTATTTATTTTTATTTTCTGCTTCTACACACTCTAATGAAAGCTCCACCAGAAGGGGTACTTTGTTATGTGTTCATTGCTATGTCTTCAACACCTGGAACAGTGCCTGGCACATAGATTCTGCCTAGTAAGTATTTGTAAAAACTTGGAACTCAGAGGCCTATTTTCAGGATTGTAGTTATAGAGGAATTTCTCATACAAAAGGAAACTTTGTAGGGATGTAGTAAGCAATTGTTACTTGTTTACATTTTTATATTTTTTATAAAACCAAGATGAATTTATTATTTATTTTTTTAATAATTTTTTAAAAGATTTATTTTATTTATTTTTGAGAGAGATTGAGAAGGGGGCAGAGAAGGGAAGAGAGAGAATCTCAAGCAGACTCTCTGCTGAGCACAGAGCCCCACGCAGGGCTGGCTTTCTGACCCTGAGATCATGACCTGAGACAAAACCAAGAGTCAGACTCTCAACCGACTGAGCCCCCAAACCAAGATGAATTTAATAAGACTCATGAAATTTAGGTTAGGCATGGCATGCTTTTATGCATGTTTTAATCTTAAAACTAGCATGATACTTCAATTATACAGAAAAGGAGAAAAACACAATCAATGCCTGTAGAGTCAACATTAAATTTTACTCTCAGATCTTGGGGAATTTTGCCATATTTGTTCCTCATAACGTGTTACAAAATAAAATATTACAGATATAATTTAAACTTCTTGAAACACCCACTGATTCCATTTCTTTCTTACCACATCCCTAGATTGACTACTATCCTAAACTTGGTGTTTGGAAATCCCATGAATCCATATACATAAGAACATATAGGTGGCTCCACATATATTATATAATATTGTTTTATATAATTACAAAAATTATGTATGTAAAGCCGTAATTTAATTTATATTCTTAACTTGCTTTCTCCCTCTGCCATAATTATATTGGTGGGATATTCATCTGGTAATATTTATAATTCTATATATTTAATTTTAATTGCTATATAGTATTTAATATTATATTAAAATGTTTTTATTCATTCTCCTATTGATGAAAATTTAGGTTGTTTCTAATTATTTTCCTGTTATATACTGTTGCAATTAATTTTTTGTACACTCATCATTGTGAACATGTGTTAGTTTCTCTAATGTATCTAAACATAGAATTTTTACATCAAAGCTTACACACATTTTCAACTTTATTAGATGCTACTAAATTATCCTCCAAAGTGGTTATAGCAATTTATATACATAGAATTAAGGTTGAACTTTTTTCTCCAGATCTTTGGCATGGCTTGTTATTGTCAATTTTTTTTTCTAGTTGACATGTGAAATGATGTCTAGCAGTTGCTTTATTTGTGTTCCCTGATTAGTCATGTGGTTAAGAGTCTTTCCATTATTGATTTACTGTCTAGGTTTTCTCTTCAATGAATTATTTGTTCAATAGCCTTCAACCAATGTCCACTAGAGTAGTTTTTTTTTCTTGTAGATTTGTGTTTTTCATAAATTTTGTATATAAAATTTTTGAAAGTCTTTGTTAGTGTGACTACGTATACCAAACCATTTTCAAGAATGGAAAGGTGTACTCCTTTTTTTTTTTTTTTTAAAGATTTTATTTATTTATTTGGGAGAGAGAGAGAGTGAGAGAGAGCACAAGCAGGGGAAGCAACAGAGGGAGAGGGAGAAGCAGGCTCTCTGCTGAGCAAGGAACAGGATGTGGGGCTCAGTCCCAGGACTCTGGGATCATGACCTGAGCTGAAGGCAGACGCTTAACGACTGAGCCACTAGGAGCCCCTGGAAGGGTGTACTCTTAATAATTATGTTGAACTAACAGAAGAAAACCGAATTATCTTGGACAAACTGGTTTGTATGGTTATTCTAGTTGTAACCATTGACATCTGTAGCTTCTTTTTAAACTTTGCTTATGACGTATTTCACTGAACTGATGATTTATATGCAATCAAATTTATCATGTTTAAAGCCAGTCACAAAAAGACAAATGCTGTGTGACTGTACTTATATGAGGTACCAGGAATAGCCACATTTAAAAGACAAAGTAGGGACTGAGAGAAGAGGGTAACGGAGTTATTGTTTAACTATTAGTGTTAACTGAATACAGTTTCAGTTTTGCAAGATGAAAAGAGTTTTGGAGATGGATGGTGGTGAAGGTGATTCACAACAGTGTGAATGTATTTAATGCCACAGAACTATGCATTTAAAATGAGGGGCACCTGGGTGGCTCAGTCAGTTAAGCATCTGCCTTAGGCTCAGGTCTTGACCTCAGGGTCCTGAGAGTGAGCCCTGAGTCTTCCTTGCCTTGGGCTCTCTGCTCAGGAGGACTCTGCTTTCCCCTCTACCTCTGTGTGCTCGCTCTCTCACTCTCTCTCAAGTAAATAAACAAATTCTTTAAAAAATAGTTAAAATGGTAAATTTTATTTTATGTATATTTTACTACAATTAAAAAATATGAAATAAGAATCAATAAATTAGTATAAAGAAAAAAATCACTATTTTGATAGTAATTGATTACATTTATTGTATCTTAGGCATTTCTTCTTTTGTAAGTGCCTAGAGTTTTTAAGGGTTGTAGGTTTTTTTTTGGTTGTTTTAATGACTGAGAATCTTCATTTTGCACTAATACTTGATGGTAGTTTAGCCGAATGTAAAATGTTTAGTGGATGATATTTTTCTTTGGCACTTCCCCTGTATTCAGCTTAATGACCAGTTCTTTATGTGAAATATTTTCTTTTTGATAACTTTATATTTTCCTTTTCACCTTGACCTTCTACAGGTTTATCTCAATGTTCATTAGTTCAGATTTAGCTTAATTTAATGTGCTTATTGATTAAATTTCACTTCAATCTGAGGATTTAGGTCTTTTTATAGTTTTGGAAAATATTCTGCAATTATTTCTTTAGAATAAAATAGTTTCTCCATTAGTTCTTTATGGAATCCCAATTAGATAATGTGAATTCTCTTAATTGATCCTACAGTTCTCATAGTTGCTTTTTCTCTATAATAAAAATATGGGTAAATATTTTTGGACTAATTTTTCAATTAAATTTGCTCTTGATTATGTAGAATTTATTATAATTTTTAAATATTTTTATAGAGAATATGTCTTTAATTTCTAATATTTCTGGTTGATTTTACATATTCATATTTTATTTTATATCTTATGGGTTTTTAAATTTTGTTTTTAATAAGTGTTTTTCTTTATTTTTCTGATCAAAGCACTCTTTTGAAAACTTCTTTGTAGTGCTCCATAAGATTATTTTCATGTATTAACTTTCTTGGCTACCTTTCTTAGCATATAGTTTTTTATATCTAATTGAATTTTGAGATTTTGAGGTATTGATCCATGGGGGTAAAAGTTTCTGAGTTTAAGTTTTATTTTGTGCAAACTTGCTTTCTCTTTATTTCCATCTATAAGATTTTTGTGTTTTGTTTTTGCTTGTAATTCTTCCTGGGGAACTTACTGAGGTATTATCTTACATATTGCTATTTTGTTTCTTCTGCTTTATTGTAATATGGAGAAATCTCAAGATCTGGTAATATAAATAGTGGGTAGTAAGTTGAATTCCTGGGTCATGAGGTGGTGTCTCTTTCTTCTCACAGTCCTAGATATAAAGATTCCCTTGAAAATATAACCCAAGGCAGTTTTTTTTTTCAAGGTCCCCTTGTATGAATAAGGAGTCCCATCTAGTCTCATCTAGTCACTGGTCAAGCAGGTTGTTTGACCCTTGTCTTCTCTCTTGTATGGATGGAGGATTTTTAGCTTTGATGCCGCACCGTTACCAAACTATTGAGCTGCACTGTCCACTTCCATTCTTGAATCCACTGGGACCATGATTATCTCCCAGGTCACTACTTTGTACTGATATTTTAGATCCATTTTTCATTTGATTATTACTTTGAGTTTTATTGCCATTGTTGTGTGCTTTGAGCAGAAGCAATGTATCTAACCATGCACTTCATATCTTGACCAGAATCATTCATTAGTATTATAATTCAAAATAGTTATAAATGTAAGGAATGGAAATAAAGATTGTAATCTTATCTCTAAGATATGAAAGATATTATGGAATAATTTAAGGGCTAAATTAGTTTCCAAATGCAGGGATTCATTGACATCTTTTCTTGAACATTACATTATTCTAATCATTATAGTTTTGTTTTGTTTAATTGCATCATCTTTCTTCTGGAGGCTTTAGTTAAAAGCAGATACCAGCAGATGAGGAATAAAGTGAAGTAGATCTGTCAGTGGACATTTTTAAAATTATTTATTTATTTATTTTAAATATTTTATTTCTTTTTTGTCAAGGGGAGAGAGAGAGCACAAGCAGGGGGAGCAGCAGGAAGAACAGGCAGAGGGAGAAGCAGGCTCACTGCCAAGTAAGGAGCCCGACACGGGACCTGATCCCAGGGTCTTGCGATCATGACCTGATCCAAAGGCAGACACTTAAGTGACTGAGCCACCCAGGTGTTCCAGACATTTTTTTAAAATATATATTTTTTCATTTAATTCATTGGAGATAGCTTTTAATATTAGGCATCAGACCCTACTCCTATCCCCAAAATATATTGTGTCCTTTATGTACAAAGAGGAATGGAATATATATTGATTTAGAACAAAATATTAGGGCATTTCCAAAAAACATTCCAAAATTCCCACAAGATTTAGCTCTTAGGAAATCAAACCACTGTGACAATGAGCCATCTATTGTTGCTTTAACTGACCCAGTTTTCCTGTGGAGACATTCATCAATTGGTGAAAGAGATGATGTTGCTTGTCAGTTAAATATAAACTTTAGTGAAATAACATAGAATATAAAGAGAAAAACTGCATAGTCAAAATTTAAAAGGTCAGTTGTGAGCGTCTAGTAATCCAAACTGATTTGTTGCTGTTTCTGTTATCTTTAGTGAATTGAAAAATATATATTCTTTGAGACATAGTAACAGAGAAAAGTCTAGTATAAAAGATAACATCAGTTTGTAAAGGAGATAAAGTAGAGTATGTCTAAGTTGCTATTTTCTGCTGACCATGCCATAGCTTGAAATGTTATGTAATTCTAGGATAGCTAATATTTATTAAGTATTTAATATCAGGTATTTTGCTAATGCTGTTCATGTATTATCTTACTTAATCTTCTGAACAATCCAGTGAGGTAGGTATAATATTTATTCCAATTTTAGATGTGAGAATACTGGAACTTAGAGAGGATGGTTTACTAACCCATGAATGTACACAGTTTTCAGATTATAGAGTCAGTGTTTAACTCAGGTTTGTTTCAACTTAACCATTATTCTAAATTGTGTCTCAATAATTTAATATATTCAGAGTAGATAAAAGAACAAAAATGGTAATATGAAATATCATCATTTAAGCATTAAGGCCAGTTTAAAAAAAAAATAAAACTTGAAAGCAGGAAGTTCTCCAAAACCGATGGAAACATGTCAGCTTTAAGTGGCTCCTACTAACCAAATGTAGGTTCATTTGAGCATCAAGAACTATTATTATCATTTCAGCTTTATAAAAGGTGAGGAAGAAAAGAATTAACACTATTCTTTTTTTAAAAGATTTTATTTATTTATTTGAGAGAGAGAGAGAGCAGAAGCAGGAGGAGGGGCAGAGGGAGAGGGAGAAACAGAATCCCCACTGAGCAGCGAGCCCAGTGCAGGGGCTCAATCCCAGGGTCCTGTGATCATGATCTGAGCCAAAGGCAACTGCTTAACCAACTGAGCCAATTAGGCACCCCTAAAACTTTTTTTTATAGAAGAATGCCAACTAATAAACGTCAAAGGAATGATAGAAATAGAAATCACTGTGTGCAAGGATCATTGTAGTAATCAACTCAGGTAAGGGTCATCAATGAAAACTACAATCATCAGTTGAAAGATGTTGGGTATAGAATACTTAAGCTAGGTCAAGGTATTACCCTGGAGACTGCTTGTTAATTATAAAGGAAAATCATTCTTTGCAATGGAGAAATCTGATGGACATGACCAAGTGATCAAATGTAATATCACCAACAGTAAGAAAATAACAATTTGTACCTCCTAATAAGATGCAGGGAAGTACACAATATCAATTATGAAATATATTTGCCAAAAAATTTTTAATGTGTATATAATTAAGAAACAAAGAATTAAACAATTCTAGACTGTGGAACAACCTACTAAACAATTTGACTAGACTGGGTGCCTGGGTGGCGCAGTCGTTAAGCGTCTGCCTTCGGCTCAGGGCGTGATCCTAGCATTCTGGGATCGAGCCCCACATCAGGCTCCTCCTCTAGGAGCCTGCTTCTTCCTCTCCCACTCCCCCTGTTTGTGTTCCCTCTCTCACTGGCTGTCTCTCTCTGTCAAATAAATAAATAAAATCTTTAAAAAAAAAAAACAATTTTACTAGACTAAAAAAAAAGGTCAGTGTCACGAATTGAAAAAAAGAAGGAGGAGGAGAAGGGAAAAGGAAGAGAAGGAGGAGGAAGAGGAAGAAGAGGAAGAAGAAAGAATTGAAGGAGAAGGAAGAGGAGGAAGATAAAGAAGAAAAAAAGAAAAAGAGTAGACAGTTCTGGGAGACTAAAGAGATGTGGTAATTTGTCATGACTGGATATCAGATTAAAGTTGTCCATTGCCCCAATTTAAGGGGTGATGGACAAATTTGAATGTGAACTATATATTAGGTAATATATCTGAATCAATGCTAATATTTTGGTTGTGATAATGGTATTATTCTTATTCTTAACAGATACATGGTAAAATGTGAAAAATGATGTCTGCATCTTACTTTTGAATGGATCAAAAAAGGTGCATTTATTTTTATGGCTGCATAATATTCCATTATATATGTATAGTATATAATTACATATATATACACACATATATGTATATATGACATATTTATTCGTAATAAAGAATGAAATCTTGCTATTTGCAACGTGGATGGAGCCAGAGAGTATTATGCTAAGTAAAATAAATCAGAGAAAGACAAATACCATATGATTTCACTTATATGTGGAATTTAAGAAACAAAACAAAGAGCAAAGGGGTAAAAAAAATGAGAGAGAGAAACCAAGAAATAGACTCTTAACTATAGAGAACAAACTGATGGTTCCCAGAGGGAAGGGTTATGTGGGGATGGGTGAAAAAAGTGTTGGGGATTAAGGAGTGCACTTGCCATGATGAGCACTGGGGGATGTTTGGAAGTGTTGCATCAAGTGTTGCATCACCTGAAACTAATATTACACTGTATGTTAACTAACTGGCATTTAAATGAAAACTTTTATAAAAGGTGCAACTAGGTAAGGGTATATGTGTGTTTATTGTACTATTCTTTTCAATTTTTACATGGGTTTGAAATTTTGCAAAAAAAAAAAAAAAAGAAAGTTGGAGAAAACTAAAGCTTCATTTATTTGTGCAGTTGATTCTATCAATTTATTTGACTGCATTAATGATTGAATGTAATAATGGTGGAGAGTATGTGTGAAAAGCTACTTAAATTGTAAAAATTTGTCTCTACTCAGTAGTCTCTCTCCAACAATTTTCTTTTTCTTGTTTTTTACTTTTTATTCCCTCCCTTCCTTCCTTCCTGCCTTTTTTTTTTCTTGTCTTGTCTTGTCTTGTCTTGTCTTGTCTTGTCTTACTTCCTTTCTTTTTTTAATGTAGGAAGAAATATGGACACATACTCACTTACTCAAAGCAACATATTTCCAGGCCATGTATCACCTTTTCTGTGGTAACTGCAGAAAGTTTCTTCCTACCTTATTAGTCAAACTTGGCTAATGCAAGGCAATCTTAAAACTTTGACATTTAGACTTGGCAAATGCAGAATTCTCTTAAATATATACTTAGAAATAGCAGATGGAAACTTTATGGTTTCCTAGGTTATTCAAGAAGCAGGCCATTTATCACTTAGGGTTTAATTTTTAAAAGCCACAGTAAAGCTATTGAAACAGTTCCACTTAAGTAAGCATACATTTTAATTAGAAAATGTTTGTGCTTCATTCTAGTTTAATTTTCTTATGTTTCTGGTTTAAATCATATACTAAGGCAATAATTGCTATCACTTACTGAATATCTGTTATGTGTCAAACACTCTTAAAAACTTTCTATATTATTTGAAATCCAAAAATTTACTACCCAATGTAGCTATTATTCTCCCACTTTAAGAAAATGAGGAAACAGACTCTGAGATGTTAGGTGTCTTGCCCAGAGCCCTACAACTTGCTTGGTGTTTAGGTTGGGCTTCACACTGGTCTGTCTTGCTCCAAAGCCTCTTCCCTATCTACTACCACAGAATGTCTCCTTGATGGAAGGTATCACTTCATATAATCGAAAATGTAAAGCTTCCAAGAATAAAAATCAGGGGTTTATGTATGTATGCAGATATTCATGACCTATTATCTGGTGACATCAGGTAATAAAAAAATTACATTTTTTAATTTAAAACTTCTCCTCCTGCTTTTTTCAAAGTAAATAGCTAGAGAGTAATTAAAAAACAAATAAGACATGCCCCCTTCCTTCAATGAAACTTCCAGATAAAGAACTTAATTTTTAAAAAGTACAAGGACACCCGTAGCAGAAATGACCCCCTGACCAACACAATTAATTTTTTTTTTCTGTTATATAGAATTGACACTGGGAAATGGTGTCTAGCCAAAGACTCCATTTCCCAGACCCCTTTGCATCATGGCGTGGTTGAGTTCTCATGAATGGAAAGCAAACAAAATTGATGTGTTTTATTTTTATGACATAGTTTTTAAAAGTTAATGTGTTTTTCCATACTCTTTCTCTACTGAAATCTGGATGGTAGAACCACAAAATGAAAGGAACCTAGATTCATAAACAACTATATGAAGGAAAGCTAATACAGATTAGAGCACTTGTCTGTCTGTTACATGAGAAAAATAAACTTCTATTGGATTAAGGTATTGAAATTTTAGCATTTTTTTGGTTACAGCAATTAATGTTGCCCCAATACTAATAATAATGCAAGTTGGTAGCTTGACATTAGACTTTTGCAACAAAAACATATAATATGCAGTACTGGCTTAACATTTTGGGAATAAAGAGATAAAAAAAATATGGAGGCCCTATTATATGGGATCAACATCTTTGGCAAATTATTCCCTCTTCTTACTACCAAGACAGACCAGGTACCCACAGAATGTGTAATTTTAAAGGAAGAAGTTAGAAAAAACCAGTAAGTTATTGTGTATTAGTTATTTACTGTGGGTACTAAGAAGGTACTAGAAAAAGAGATGAGTTCAGTCACATATTAACTGGTTTAAGAGGGAGGATGAAAGAGAATCAAGGAAACTCAGGTGTTTTGATCTTTTAGGATTGGAAAAGTAATCTGCATTTGGATCCCCAAACAGCCTAAAATAAGCTTGATAAAAGTATTGTGCTATCAAAGCATATTACAAGGTCTCACTTAGAGTTTCCACCAACCTGTGGCAGAGATTAGAGTGAGATGTTTCCTTCCAGTCCAAGCCTGTTGTTTCAGGTGGCTCAGGATGGTGTTTATCATAGAATTGAAAAGATGTGTTTAGGGTGAAGAAGCCAGGAAAAAAGTCATCTTGGGAATTATGTCTGATAAATAGACTACTGGCAAATGAAAATCACTGTAAGCAAATTGATTAGAAACCTATTAAGCTTTGTAATTGTATTGCTAGAGCTACATGTCCAACCTGAGAAACCCTTTGAAATTTTGCCATGGAAAATAATGGACCAGAAGGAATCATTCAAAAGACATTGGTCAGGCTCCAGGTAGAACAGAGGTAAAGGAGTTTGTCCCAGAAATCAGGATATCTGTGAGTACATTGGGAGGTCCCAAGAAGGGTACCTTTACAATGCCTGACCAGCAAGATTTTTTCATTCTTATGAACTACTCAAAGCTGAATGTTTTCTACTTTTTCTTTCAAAAAGACAGGTTTTAATGCAGATATTTTACCTTTGCTTTACCACGGTATTTCAGGTAAGGAACAGGAGACAGATAAACTTGTCTTTTTAATTTATAATTTAGTGGATCATAAGGAATAACAATTGGACCAATTGACTAGGAGACTAGAACTGTGTTTGGCATCCTAGAGTTTGAGCTAGATAAGGTCATTAGACTTTGGGTTATCTCCCTTGAGGAGAGATAAGTTTGTCCTATGTGTGAAAGAACGGTACAGAGAGGCATAATGTTGCATATTATGCCAGCTTCTCTGAATTTTGTGCTCTTCCAGTCAAGCACATATCCCATGACCTGATGCGAGACTTAACGTTCACAATTAGGTCCCGGTTATTAATTCCTGATTGGATACAGTTCACTAATTAGTAATCACAAATCTTCTTGATTAAATAATAAATTTCCATAGGATAGAGTTGTCATTAGGAAGGACCTTTTTTTAAAAAAAGATTTTATTTATTTATTTGAGAGAGAGAGACCACATGCATGCACATAAGTGGGGGGGGGAGGGGCAGAGGGAGTGTGAGCAGCAGACTACCCGCTGAGCAGAGAGCTCCATCCCAGGACCCTGAGATCATGACCTGAATTGAAGGCAGACGCTTAACCAACTGAGCCACCGAGGCATCCCATGGAAGGACCATTTTTATATGCCCATATCAACACTAGAAATTATTAGTATTTTTATTTCTTGCTTGCCAATCTGATGGATAATAAAGGATATCTTATTATTCTTTTATAATATGCTGTTCTGATTACTAGTGAAATGTATACATAATGGCCATTTGCAGTTATTTCCTGTGAATTGCCTTGTTGCATAGCAGATACCATTTATGTGCCATTTCTGAGCTATTTTATCTAATATCTCCTGATACCTTGACATTTGTTCTGTCCTAGCTAATACTGAGTGACCAACTCTGTATGGGCTCTCACTGCTTCATGTGAGCGCTTGACAGTTCCTCACCTCATGCCTATTCCACATGACCCTCAGCTCCCACCTCATAAAATCTGTTTGACACTTACATCTGTACAACCCAGTAGTCAGGAAGTTAAAGCCTCCTAGGGCAAAACTTTCACTAATGTGAAACAGAGCTAGCTGGAAAGAAATACCAGGAATGGCTCAGGAACATAGCTTCGCAATGAGATTGTGGAGCTGGATAACTCACCATTCTGAAGGCAACCGGAACTCCACCGCAGGTGGCAAATGGAGTGACCATAATCCCTGGGATGCAGTGGTCTCACAATTCTTAAGGATTTCAACTCTGGTTAATTGGTGAAGGGTAATATTGGGATGGGCAATGTCTAGGTAGACTAGAATAGTAGAGAGGCAATGCAAATTATAAAGATTACAGCTACTGTTATAAAAACTATGAGAGAGAGAGCAAGAGGAAGACAGTGCTGAAAATAAGGCCTAATACTTAATTATAAGAATGTTCAGATCACAAAACAGATCTAATATGCAACTTCAAAAAGTCTTTTATGTAAAAGTCAGACACTGGTTAAGATAAAGAGATCGTAAGCCTGGGATGGGAACATTCGATTGAAAGAGCCTGAGAATATTGAGCATACGATTCCTGTGAAAATTAGAAGCCAACAGGGGTATCTCCTCCTGCTTGCCAGAAAACTGCCTTTTTCTTGTCTAGAGGTCAGGTAATGACCTTCCCTGAAAGCAAGTACTTGTAATATGTAGTTCACCACCCTTAAAACCTTCAGGCTGGTAATCAAGATTAGGTCTCAGCAAAGTCTGAACAGGAAAATATAGTCCCTGCTCCAGGAGAAATAGCCTATACACAAACATGTTGAAATACCTGTAATGTAAGCCAGCAAAGACTAAGGAAAAGCATGTACGTAGGATATTAAGGAGGTTGAGGCCAAGGGGGTGGATTGTTAGGATAAAGAAGATTTTATTGATTTGGGGATACTCACCTGTGATTTGGACTTTAATGTTTTGGCAGTACTTGGACTTAGTCACAACACTGTATTGGGATGCTTCCTAGAAACTTGGGCATATGCTAGCCACACACTGTTCTCATACCCAATTCCCTGTACTACCAGTAAACTAGGGGCTCATAAACTTTTGTTTTTTAAATTTTGTCTCAGTTTTGCTCTCTGGGAAAACAAGGCTAAGATAAGTTGTTTGCTTTGTGTTATATTACGGATTTATATTTTGCACTTTGCATTTATATTATGTCTATGAATTATAATATATGTAGCCTATAATATATGCTATATATTTCGTATGTTTCAATATATTTATTTATTTTTCGTTTTTTGCTATATATGGTACAAATATTTATCTTCCAGTTTTTATCTCTTAACTTTATTTGTGGTGACATTTACCATATACATATTTTTTACTTATTATATAGACAAATTATGCCAATTTTTCTTGAACAGATTCGGAGACAATGTATTACTTAACAAGTCTTTTCCATCCTAGGGAGAGGGAAAGGAGGGAAAGGAAGATTAGAACTCTATTTAGCTGTTCTTTCTCCTATCTGCTTGATGGCTACTGGTCTCCATATAATGTAGCTTAAGGCACTGTTTTTCTCATTTGTCTTATTGATGATCATATCAACTGATTTATTGTCACTAGTATGAATTTAAAACTCTTAATTCTCAGGGGAAAATCTTTGTTTACAGTGGAGGATAATTATGTGAATACTCTACTGGGTTGAAGTTGTTTCTAGATTGTTAAGATTTTTGTATACATAAGTATGATTGTTCAATGGGGACATGGTTGGAGAGATCTGCTTTAAGGGTGTGCACATGTGAATATGAATGTGTATATGATTATTGAAATAGTTTTCACTAATGTTTAAGAAATAAGAGAAGAGGGGCGCCTGGGTGGCTTAATCGTTAAGCATCTGCCTTTGGCTCAGGGCGTGATCCCGGCGTTTTGGGATCGAGCCCCGCATCAGGCTCCTCCGCTGGGAGTATGCTTCTTCCTCTCCCACTCCCCCTGCTTGTGTTCCCTCTCTCGCTGGCTGTCTCTCTCTCTGTCAAATAAATAAATAAAATCTTAAAAAAAAAAGAAGAAATAAGAGAAGGAAGTTCTAGAGCCAGACAGCCTAGGCTCAAAGTTTGAGTCCCTTACTAATGTTTATTTGATTTTACAAAACTAATTTAAATTTTCTCTCTCTACTTTGTCATCTGTAAAATCAAGATAAAAGTAACAGTACCTCAAAGTATTATTATTAGCATATTTTTTACTTAATATATTAAAAATGTTTAAACAGTGTATTTTATATAGTAAGCTCTCAATAAATGTTATTGTTCCTCCTCTTCCTATTAGTGTTGCTATTATTTCCATTATTATTATTATGTAGGGCTTATGTATTCTAGTTATTCACAAGTCGCATTGTAATATGACTGATCTGATTCAGATATTTATGTATCTTCCTAGTCTTGACTAGGCATTTGCTTTTGAAACCCCAGTCTCTTTTTCTCTACCATATTTTTGTAGTTATTTACATGTATTTTACTGGCTTCATAAATTGAACTGTGTAGTTTTCAAATTACATATTTCCCCAAATGCTAATAAGATAAACTGAAATACTGGTCCTGGAGGCTTTGGGGGTTATATGGGTAGTGATTTGATAACTTTATTAGTTCTTTGTTCTTATGTAAATCAATTTGGTTATTTACATTTTTCCTGAAAATCAGCATTTCCATATATATTAGCATAATGTGGCAATTATTATGCTCCTTTGTTTAAAAAGCTAATGTAAATATTTTATGAATTCTGAAACAGGTTGGATTTTCTGGGAGATAGAGTTTAGTGTTCAGAATGTTTATTAGGAAGTACCTTTGGAATCAATAGTTGTGGAAGGGACTGGGAGAAAGCATATTTGAGCAGGAGACACAAAGCTGTGATACTGGCCTGAGAGCCTCTGCTGACCTGAGGTGCTCCTGAGGTGAATCTTAGCCCACATTGGATAGTGGGATTTATACTTTTGCCTTGATCAGTCATTGGCTTTGGAGGAAGGGCATAACCATGGGGAAGGAGTCTGAAGGAACCAACAGCTGAAGGCGTCCGCTGACAGCATGTCCAGTAGCTGGGCAGAACCCTTCCTCGAAGAGGGATATGGATGATGTATCTCCAACCTGTCACAGACCCTGTTTACAATCATTCATTTCTCTTTCTTGTTATTTTTAAGTAAATACCAGGGGATTCTTAGAGCATTTGTCTATACCATTTTAAAAACTGCTTTTATTTGTGCTTTGCTTTTTATTTACAAATTTGTGTAATCTTTTTTTTATCCTAATTTTCACATATTCATGCTTTCCTTGGAGTTTATTTTTTAATGATTTTTCTGACTGAGTTGAATATCTAGTTAGTTTATATCATTCTATTTCTTTGCATCTGAGTATAGCTTTGCTTGCAACACAGACTTTGGTGTGGTAGTATTTTCCCTTTCATAGATATTGGAGTAATCAGTTATGTATTATTTTCATTTAGTTTTTGGAAGTATTCTTAATTCTATACAATTCTATACAATGTCACTTTTATAATTTTAAAAGTTTTTTTGGTAGCATGTTGTATGTGTTCTATAAAAAATTGAAAAAAAGGATTTAGTTTTTTTTAATTGGGGGGAAGAATAGGATAGGAAGTTTGAGGATTATCCATTTTTTTAACCTTGTTAATAAAACTCTTTTATGAGTTTTTTTTTAAATTATTATTGGCCTAAGACTGATAATGGAATTAGAAAAGTGTCTACTGCAAAGTAAATTTCCTTGTATATTTTATGTGTTTACAATATGAAGATTCAAGATTTTTATAGCTTTGATATGTATCTTTTTATTAATATTAAAACTTTTTTTCTATTTAGTGCTTTAGGTTTGATTTCTATTAAATCAGATGTTAATATCTTTAGTTCTGATTTTCTTGCTTGAATTTGCTTAAATAGGCATCATATAGTTAGATATGGATAAGTACAGAGGTATCTATGATGAGGATGAAATTAACTATAGCGCCCTTAATATCTCATTTAACAGAATTCAAATAAAAAGCATTAAATAGTATAAACAGGATTATTTCACACACAAAAAAAACTGCTAATAAATTAAATCTATCTGGAAATACACTGGTCTGAAAAGTTTGGAAACATAGGATAAATTTGCGTTTTTAACAATATCTTAATTGCATTTTTCAATATGTACTCAGAATATTTACATTTAGTTTCCAAAAAACATTTTCAGGTGAGTGCCTCTAAATTGAAAACAACAGCTTTAATTGTTAACCTGAATAAAAATACAATAAAAACAATACAGAGTCCAGAAGATTTGGCATTTCAGGGAAAAGAGTCAAATTTAGTTCAAATACCTTCATGTAGGGTGACCTTAATAATGATAATTCAGAGTTCAAGTAGGTGGATGGCTAAACCCATTACTTCTTATTGGCTGTAGCTCAGTCTCAATGTTGATCATGCCCATTATATGTAGAATTGTGTTTTCACTCATTTTATGATCTATTTTCTTTCCTTAGGCAGGTACTTTGCCCCTTATTTAGTGGCTTTGGAATTCTTATCTTAATTTTCTGGGTCAGCAGTAACACCTTGTATTTGGATTTTATAACAGTTTTGAGTTAACTTGGTGTGCCTACTTGCTGCCAAGATAAATGCTGCCAAGCAAATATCCAACCCTCAGTAGCTCTCATTGGTTATGCCCATGATCTGTTTTTCAATGATTATATTGTCATTCTTTTTTTTTTTTTAAAGATTTTATTTATTTATTTGACAGAGATAGAGACAGCCAGAGAGAGAGGGAACACAAGCAGGGGGAGTGGGAGAGGAAGAAGCAGGCTCATAGCAGAGGAGCCTGATGTGGGGCTCGATCCCGGAACGCCGGGATCACGCCCTGAGCCGAAGGCAGGCGCTTAACCGCTGTGCCACCCAGGTGCCCCATATTGTCATTCTTTTCAACTCTACCCTACTTAGGGAGCTCTTTGCCACATCATGGCAGATGAGTGGGTGCTGAGTTTATGCCTTTGAAAAAAGATGACAAAACTGAAAATCTCCAAAATGCATCAGAGGAGATCTTTCTAACATTACTTCCAGGACCTTAAAATCTATGACCAACTGAAAGTCATTTAAATATATCCTAAAATTTTGGACCCAAAAGATAGAAGGAATTTGAAAAGAACCAAGCAATAAGTAGCAAATCCAGCCAAGCAATGAAACACCCCGAGATGGGGCTTGAGGTTTGAAGATTAAAATTAGATAGAAATGATTAATTTATAGTTTAAATCTAGGATATGGTAGCTGTGGAGATCAGTCGTTCTCTCACTAAAGTATGAAGTTCTTGTAATACTAACTATAAAAAGGGTCAGGGGAAATAACTAATAAAAATTAAATCCCATTTCCTAGCCAGATTTTCCTGGCCAAAATCTCATTTTACTCAGCTAAGACTATCACTCCAGTTATCATGGAAAATAGTGATTGGTTCTTTGCTGTATAAATACCTATAACCCATGAAAATTAGAAACAAGTATATAAGGGATGAAGTCATTAAAATCTTTAGGATTGCTTTTTTCATGTGTTTGGAATACTTACGAGAATTGGAAGAATAATCTGATTGACCAAATGGGTCTAATTTAAATATATGTAATTAACTATTTGATTTTAGATGCGTGATTATGGATTTAGCATCATAAAAGAATTTGACAAAGTTTTATATAGTATTGTAGTATTTGAGAAAGCTTAATATCGATAATACTTTTAAATTTAATTTGTTATTATTTGATCTCTACTGGCAAGATTGTATTTATTTGTTAAATAATTTAAATAGCTAAAAAATAGAAAATTTTGGATTTATAAATGTGGTTGCACTTGTTTAGGATAGTTTCATTAATTAGTTTTATAGATAGCTGATATAGAAGTTTCCATTGGATTAATCAAATGCTTTTTTTGAGAGTGATATTTAAAATTTGTCAGAGTAATAAGATTTTTAAGTTAGCCTTTGCATTAGTTTTCTGTTGCTAATGTAACAAATTACTGCAAACCCATGATTCAAACGAATACTAATTTATAATCTTTCTGCTCTCAAAGTCAGAAGTCCAAAGTGTATTTGAGGCTAAAAGAATGGTGTCAGCAAGGTAGTGTTCTGTCTGGAGGCTCTAGGGAGACTCTGTTTCCTTGAGTTTCCAGCTTCTAGAGGCCACCCATGTTCCTTGGTCTATGGCCCCGGTCTTTATCTTCAAACCAGCATCATAACATCTTCAAATCTCCCTCTTGGACTACAATCCCTATTTCTGTCCTCATATCTCCTTCTCTGACTCCTGCTCCCTCTCTTAAGGACCCTGTGATTACATTGGGCCCACCAGATAATACAGGATTATCTTTTCTTTTTAAGATTCTCCATTTATCACATCTGCAAAGTCCCATTTGCTATGTAATGTAAAATAGTCATAGTTTTTGGAGATTAGGATGTGGATATCTCTTGGTGGGGAGGGGTGGTTTTGAATCTATTACAACCTTAAATATATGGAGGAAAAAAGCTTTTTTGAGTTTATAACTTCAATAAATTTAATATTAATATGAATAATTCAGTTAACTGCAAATTTTCTTTCTGTGCACAAAGACATTTTCAACACCACCAGAAAAACACACCTTAGTGCACCAGGACATTTGCCTTTTATTTGGCTGATTATCTGTGGTTATATTCTTTGCTGGTGCTAGTTGATTTATGAACAATCATTGTTGATGTTCACTGACCTTGACAAAAAAAAAAAGTACAGCTTGTAGTAGGATTCCAAGGTCCCATCAGCACTGAATTTTACTTTATCCATATTTTTATTTTTAACCTTTTAGGCATTGATATTCAGTGAAGCTCATAGTGGTAAATTCGTTGTATTTAATTACCTCATTTAAAAAAATAAGTGGAGTGTAAGACAAATTTTTTAAACTCAATATATGAGTTCTTTTTTAAAAATTAGAGAATTTAATATCTGTATATGTTAAAATCAGAAAAGCATGTTAAGTAGAATAGTTAGGACTTAGTTCTATAACTTTATTTGATATATTCTGATTTTCTGCTTCTTTAATGTTCTTAGTGTTTTCTGGTATTTTCACTATCTAGAGCTGGTTTTGCCATTTGACAGTCAACAAGTCAAATCTACTCCCTTTTAAAATAATTTAGAGAAGTTTGACGGAGGGTCAGGTCTATATTATACTGTACCAATTTGTAAATTTTACATTAAAAAATCAGACTTTCATCTTCTTTCCATAAACACTGAGATCTGGCAATACATCGTGTGAAGCTAAGTAATTTTTGCCTCTTTGGGGGAACAAGGGCACCTAGTTCAAGAGCTATGCTCTTCCCCCAACTAGCCTATGGTGCCTCAATTTAACCCATTTTGAGTCCCTGTAGGCACTTGAAGATAGGACTCATGTTTTGTTTACTTTTGTCTTTAACAGTTACTTGGAAGTTAAGCAGTCGGTTTTAAATTTAACTAGTATTTATCTTTAAGGTTATCAAATACCTGCTTGAACACATATTTCTCTAATTATCAAAATGCAGTAAGTTTAGCCTTCTTCAAGTGCAATAAGGAATTCTAAATGCCTGTGTCTCACTTTCCCTGCAATATCCATCAATCTTTGCTATATTAATATATTAATATGAGAACATTGAGACAATTACTTCAATGGCCTTCTAATGGGTCTGCATTTTTTTTTTTAAGAGAGAGAGAGAGAGAGTGCCAGTGGTGGGGCAGGGAGGGGAAGAGGGAGAGGGAGAGAGAGAATCGTAAGCAGGCTCCATGCCCAGCATGGGGCACATGGAACCTGTCACAGGGCTGATCTCACAATCCTGAGATCATGACCTGAGGTGAAATGAAGAGTCTGATGCTTAATTGACTGAGCCACCCAGGCACCCCTCCCTGATGCTTATCTATGTAACTGCAGAGTGATCCCCCAACTTTATTGAGATACAACTGACATATAATGTTGTGTAATTTTAAGGTGTACACATGATGATTTGATGTACTTATATATTGCAAAATGATTACTACAGGAAGGTTAGTTAACATCTCCATCACCTCACATAATTACCATTTCTTTTGGGTGGTGAGAACATTTTAGATCTACTCTCTTAGCCACTTTCAAGTATATAGTATAGGAAGTATTGTTAACTATAGTCACCGTGCTGTACATTAGATCCCCAGAACTCATTTGTCTTATAACTGGAAGTTTGTATCCTTTGACCACATCTCCTCATTTCCCCCACCCTGTGATAACCACCATTCTACTCTCTTTTTTCAAAGCTAAGTTAGATCCTATCACTCCCCTGCTTATATTTCTGCATTGGTTTTCCAACTGCCATAGAATAAAATCCAAAGTCCTTAATGACTACATTGCCCAGTGCTATGTGAACCCTGGGTTCCACCACTGGAGACTTGAACACTCTCGCTCACTGCGCTTCCTCACAGTGGCCTCCCTGCTGTTGTTGGAACATGGCAAGCTCTCTCCTACCTCAGTATTTGGAACTTTCCAAAAACTCTTTTCTAGAACTTTTAAAGCCTTGTTCTCAAATTTTGGTCAGGTTTCTGCCCCTTAGAAAGACTTTCTTGAGCCCACCTATCAAAAATTGCAATTGTCTTATGTCCTGGGACCCTCTTCTATTTTCTCAGAGTGCTGATCGCTATCTGACACTCGTTTAACATTTCTCTCATCCATTAGATAGCACCAGCAAAGCAGGGTACAGTATGCCTTGTCTACTCTTATTTCCCCTATATTTAGAAGACTTTCTGTGTATAATAGGTCCACAGTAAATTTTTGTTGAGATTATATGGGTTTGTATTCAATTGTGTTAATCTAATGTCTTTAAATATTCTCAATGCTCAACACCAATATTTTTATTTTTATTTTTATTTTTATCACTTGAATTGTATCATCGATTCTTTTTTTTTTCCCAGGAAGAATGCCTAACTGCAGTATTTTCCAAGTTCTTATAACATAGGAATGTCTTCTGTTGCTTTCATAGTAGAACAATAAATTGGTTGATGTGGAATATTCAGTTCAAAAAATTTTTCCGTTGAAATTCTGTGTTGTCCTCTGGCATTCAGTTTTGCAGAAGAGAAATTTGAGGACAGCTCAATTTTTGTTCTTTCATAGGTAAACTTTTTGTTTCTGCCTGAGTGCTAATACTTCATTTTGGGTCTTTTATTTCTTTTTCTTTTTTTGCTTTTCTTGAGTTCATGAAGTTAGTCCCTTTATTCATGGACTTGAATAATATTTCAGTTCAGAAAGATTTTTTAAATCTATTTTTTGGTAAGAACTCTTTAGATTTACTCTCAGCATATTTCAAGTATAAAATACAGAATTATTAATTGTAGTCCCATTTTGTACATTAGATCCCCAGAACTTATTCATCTTGTAACTGAAAGTTTGTACCCTTTGACTATTGTCTGCTCATTTCCATCTTCTCTAACCCCCTTGGCAGTCAGCACTTTTACTCACTATTTCTATAAATATAACATTTTTTTAGAGTCCATGTATAAGTAGACTACATTATTGTCTTTCTCTCTCTAGCTTATTTCATTAAGCATAATGCCCTTCAAGTTTATCCATGGTGTCACAAATGACAGAACTTCCTTCTTTTCTATGGCTGAATAATATTACACACACATACACACACACACACACACACACACACACACACACACAAACACCACATCACATTTTTTTCCTTTCATCTGTCAATGGATACTTTGGTTGTTTCTATATCATGACTAGGTGAATAATGCTGCAATGAACATGGCAGTGCAGAGATCTCCTCAAGATAATTTCATTTCCTTTGGGTATATATCAGAAGTGGGATTGCTGGATCAGATGGTAGTTCAATTTTTAATTTTTTGATGAATCTCCATGCTGTTTTTCATAATGACTGTAAAGTTTACATTTCAATCAGCAGTGCACAAGGATTCCTTTTTCACCAAAACCTTGCTGACATTTATTATCTCTTGTCTTTTGATAATAGACATTCTATATGGTATAAGGCATCTGATAATCTGATTGTACTTTTAATTTGTACTTCCATGATGATTAGTGATGGAGAACATCTTTTTACATACATGTTGGGCATTTTTATGTCTTTGGGAAAATATTCACGTTCTTTGCCATTTTTTATTTGGGTTATTTGTATTTTTTCTATTAATATATTAGGGTTCCTTATATATTTTGGTATTAACCCATTATTGGATATATGGTTTGCAAATATTTTCTCCCATTCTGTAAGTTGCCTTTTCATTTCGTTGATGGTTTTTTTGGCTTTGCAGAAACTTTTGAGTTTGATGTTGTCTTACTTGTTTATTTTTGCTTTTGTTACCTGTGTTTTTGGTATCATAGTGAAAAAGACTGATGTCAAGGGACTTATCACCTATGTTTTCTTCTAAGAAACTTATGGTTTCAGATCTTATGTTTAAGTCTTTAATTTATTTTGAGTTGATTTTTGTTTATGGTTTAGGACAAAGGTCCAATTTCATTCTTGCATGCAGATATTCAGTTTTCCCACCACCGTTTATTGAAGAGTCAGTCCTTTTCCCATTGTGCATTCTTGGTGCCTTTTATTAGTAGTTGATTATACATACATGAGTTTATGTCTTGTCTTTTTATTCTGTTCCATTGATCTTTGTGTCTGTTTTTGCATGAATACAATACTGTTTTGATTTCTGAAGCTTTGTAATATAGTTTGAAATTAAAACTGTGATGCCTCCAGCTTTGCTCTTCTTGCTCAAGATTGCTTTAGGTATTTGGAGTTTTCTGTGGTTCTATACAAAGTTTAGGATTTTTCTCTATTTCTGTGAAAAATGTCATTGAAATTTTTATAGATAGTGCATTGAATCTGTAGATCACTTTGGATACTATGGACATTTTAATAATATTAATTCATCTAATCGACGAAAATGGGCTATATTCCATTTATTTCTGTCTTCTTCAATTTCTTTCATCAATGTCTTACAGTTTTCAGTGTGCAGATTTTTGCTTCCTTGGTTAAAATTCTAAGTATTTCATTCTTTGTGATGCTATTGTAAATTGGATTTTTTTTTCTATTTATATTTCAAATAGTTCATTGTTAGTACATAGAAATGCAACTAATTTTTTTGTTGATGTTGTAACTGCAATTTTAAGTATGTATTAGTTATAATAGTTTTTTGATGTAGTCTTTAGGGTTTTCTCCATGTAAGATCATGGTATCTGCAAATAATTTTACTTCTTCCTTTCAAATTTGTTGCCTTTTCTTTCTTTTTTTTAATCTTTGTTTAATCTCTCTGATAGACATACAGTATTATGTTGAATAGAAGTGGCAGAGGTGGACACCTTTGTCTTGTTCCTAATCTTAAAGGAAAAGCTTTCAGCTTGTCAACATTGAGCATGATATTAGCTGTGGGTTTGTCATGTATGGTCTTTATAAGGTGAAGTACATTTTATCTGTATATATCTTATTGGGAAGGTTTTTTTCTAATCATGAAAGGATGTTGAATTTTGTCAAATACTTTTCCTACCTCTACTGAGATGATCATATGATTTTTATTCTTCATTTGTTGTGTAGTGTGTCACATTTACTGCTTTATGCATGTTGACCTATTCTTGCATCCCAAGGATAAATCCCACTTGATCATGGTGTATAATCCTTTTAATGTACTGTTGAATGCAGTTTGCTAATATTTTTTAAGTATTTTTGCATCTATATTTATCAAGAATATTAGTCTATCATTTTCTTGTCTTGTAGTATCCTTGTCTGGCTGGCCTCATAAGATGAGTTTGAAAATGTTCCTTTTTTTCAATTTTTTGAAAGAGTTTGAGAAGGATTGGTATTAATTTTTCCTTTGATGTTTGGTAGAGTCCACCAGTGAAGACATCTGGTCCTGGACTATTCTTTGGGAGATTTTTTTGGGGGGGAGAGACATTTTTATTATTGTTTCAATCTCATTACTGTTTATTGATCTGAAGTTTTCTATTTCTTCATGATTCAGTCTTGGTAGAGTGTATGTTTCTAGGAATTTATCCATTTCTTCTAGGTTATCCAATTTGTTGATATATAATTGCTCATAGTAGTTTCTTGTGATCCTTTGTATTTCTGTGGTATTATTTGTAACCTTTAGTTAGATTTAACTAAGAGAAAAAAACAGTGAAGACACAAATAAAATCAGAATTTTTTTCTTGTTTAATCTTGAGTTATTGCCTACTGTCATTTTTTCAGAATTTTTGCCAGGGTATACTCATAATTCTCAGGCTTGGTAACTAATTTGTCTTCTATAGGACCTTTTCTTTTATAATTTTATTCTTTTTTAAAAATTCTATTTGGAAAACCAGTAATTCAGTTCTTTGCAGTGAGAATTCTGTTTCTTTTGTCTTTATGTGAACTTTAACTATTTAATTTTTAAAATTCCTTTTCAATCTGTCATTTTTCTTATCAATTCCACTTTAATTCTTTCTCAAAATTATTTTCTTATCAATTATAGCATCTCTTTCATAGAGGCATATCCTTTGCATGTGTTTCAATGGACCGAATAAATATTTTCTAGAATAATTTTTATTTCTATTGGTTATAATTTTCAGAAATATGTATATATTTGGAATATTCAGGATAATGTTCCTTTTCTTTTATACTATAAAAACTTTTACACAGCTTTGCTGTTTTTATATACAGAAAGATATGGCCAGAAAAATGAGCTCTACTATTTGATCAATGTAAGTGTGCCTTTAGACCCTCTTGCTGTGTCCCTGTGCTAGAAGGTTTTGTTTTGTTTTTGTCTTTTTCTTTTAGAACTGCAGCTGAAGGATGGACAGGTATGTGTCTCATTTCAATGGCTAATCCCTATCATGGATTTTTCTAGGTAGTACTTCTACATTGAGGTGGAATTGTTTCCTTTGCTAAATATAGAGTTCCTCGTTTATGTTCTAACTTCAGATAGAACAGCAGTTCTTCATGTAAATGCTGTATGTAAAGAATACAACTTATATAGATGTTTTTGACAATAATGTATTTCCCCCAGGTCTTCTCATTTGAGTAAATAGCAGCTGCTTATGCTGACAATCTGGGCGTTGTCATTAAATCTCTCTACCTCACACTCAATCTACTTGCCTCTTCATTTATTCTGCCAGTGCTTTCTTGGCCATCTTTCTGTTTCTCAACCTGGCTAAGGCCATTCCTTACAACCTTAGGGATGGAATGCTAATGTCTTGCCACAAAAGGTTTTAAGAAATGTAGTTAAGATATCACAAACAGAAAAATCTAAAAGACAAGATTTGAGAAGAAAGCTCACATGTTTGTTATTTAATATCCATTAACTTACACAGTTATATACAAGGGATAGTAATTAGCAGGCCAATTTACTGTTATCACATACAGTAATTTCCAAACCAACGAAGGGATAAGACTATAAAACCATATGGTATGCATATTATAAGGTAACCTGTTCCATTCTTTTGAGTTGCTATTACTGCTTTTGACACAGCTACAGGAAATAAAAAGGCTACTGGAATGCAGACCAGGAAAAAGTATTCCCACACGGCTTTGCAAAATGAAATCTGCAATCCCTGAGTGAAAACAGATTTCTAAGAACTAAGCTTCTATCCTCTATAGCTGAGATGATTGTTAGAAAATAAAATGCATTTTTGCATTTGACCACATTTTGTAGTTTTTTTTTTAAATATATTAGAGAAAAAGAAAATTGGCATGGAAATTATAATGCAGTACCTAAAGTTTAGTGTGGAAAAACAATAATATTATGACAACATAATGTGGTGTTGGCACTATAGATTGAAGTATTTCATGATATTGTACTTGAAGTACGCCATACTGGCTTTCTTCTCATCATGAAGGGGCAAAATTCCTAATTACTTGGTTACCTATTGCTGTGTAACAACTACCCCAACACGTAATGGCTTAAAATAATAACCACTTTATTTGTGTCTACTTCTGTGGGTCAGGAATTGAGACATGACACGGCAGAGAAAGCATATCTTTGTTCCATGTATTGCTGGAGTTAAAAGATCCAAGATGGCTTCTCTGGTCACATGTCTTAACTTCAGCTAAGAAAGCTTGAAAAGCTTGGGCTGGCTGGAAAAGTTCAAATAGACCTAGGATCTCTGTGCTGGCTATCATCTGGGTTTCCTGGTTTAACTCTCTGTAGTTTCAAGGTCTCCCCCTTTTATGGCTCTCTATGACCCATATTGTCTCTGCAACAGAGTGGCTGACATTTAGGGTGAATGCACTGTAGTACATAAGGTTTAGGCCTAAAACTAGCACAGAGTCACTTTCATTGCATTTTATTGGTTAAAGCAATAAAAAAATCATAGGGGACTTCATAATGGTATGAATATCAGGGGGTATGATTTTTTTTTTTCGAGGATCATCAAAGTAATACTCTTTCAGAATTTACCCTTTAGGGGTGCCTGGGTGGCTCAGTCAGTTGGGCATCTGCCTTTAGTTCGGGTCATGATCCAGGGTCCTAGGATCAGGCCCCATGTTGGGCTCCCTGCTCAGTGGGGAGTCTGCTTCTGCCTCTGCTCCATCCCCCTGCTCGTACTCTCTCTCTCTCACTAAAATAAATAAATAAAATCTTTAAAAAAAATTTACCCTCTTGCCCCAATAACTTACAATCAATGCACAACCAAAATATATTCTCTCAAAATGCCCACAGACTCATCTAACTATGACATCAGGTTCAGTCTTATAATCCAACATCTTGTCATCTAAAGCAGATGCAGGTGTGAATGAAAGCTCTTTGACATAGCTTCTCTTACTCTGAAGACCTGTGAATTAAGGAGAAAACATATCTGTCCTCCATACTCCCAAAAGATAGGAGTTTGGGATGGTAAAATTGTAATATTCACTCCCATTTAAAAGATAGGTTAAATAGAGCTAAAATGGTAAGTAGAATTAAGAATATAGTGGAGGCTAAAGGTGCTCCTTTGAGATCCTTTTTTATTGAGGTAGTGCCTCTATCTTCAGCGTGCTATGAGTGTTGACTCAAAGCTGTCCAACACTATTGGCTGGCACCTCTGAATGGTACAATATGTATCAGAACCAGTGGATCCCATCATCATGTGTTTTGGGGGAATTTGTACTTTCCGTCCCTGCAATAATAAACTTTATGGTTTAGATTCAATTCCTAGAAGAGGGACACTTTTACCAGGAGACACAGTAAGAGTGTCAATGCACTTAGAACTATGACTTTCACCTGTTGACTTTGATCTCCTGATGCCAGAATGAAAGAAACAAAAAGGAATTATTATTTTCAGGAGTAATTAAACCTGATCATTATAGGGAGGTAGGACTGCTACAAAATATGGGAGCAAAGAGGAATACATTTGCCACTTATATGATCCATTTGGCATCTATTCCCACTTTAAATTGTTAATAGATGAATATAGCAACTATGATCTGATAAGGGTGTGGTGATTAGGGTCTCAGATTCCTCAGAAAGGGGGGGTCTGTTTTACTATAGTAGATGCTGTTATTGTCTCTCCCAGATCCTGTTTCCCTTATTTCTCCTTCTCCCATGAATGTCCTATTCTCAGTGTCTACTTTTAGGGTAAACAAACTTAGAGGCAGACAAGTCTTGGGTTTAGTCCCAGTTTTGCCAGTTGTTAGTTGGATAATTTTATATAATTTACTACATCAATCTAACCCTGCTTTCTCCTCAATCTCAGAATTAATTTTCTTTAAAGTTTTTATAAAGATTAAAGAAATTAATGAAAATAATTTTGCTGGTATAATGGTACAGTTGGAAGAATGGCAGACAGAATAGTTATTCAAAAGTTTCACCTAATATTATGGTTGTATTTTTCTTCTCCCCTAGCATTCCTTGAGCCATGACTTTTTTGGGGGGTTATACATCAAATATTAATTTCACATAGACTTGTTTCTACAAGGAAATGTGCTGAAGCTGATTATCTTTCTATACCCAACCAAAACACTAATCAACAAATGGAAAATACATGGAGGTATTCTTGGGAAATATAATTATATTGTTACTGATGTATGCCTCTCTCTCTTTCATCAGACTACAAGCTTCCTTTGTGATGGACCATATATTAATGAGCATTTTAAAAATAATTTGTTTGAAATAAAATGTTTCATATATGTCATATTTAACTTTTGTATTTTGATTTTCACATATATCTCTCTAGACATACACTTCTATATGGATGGAGATTCTATGGATTAACCTTCTTATTGAAGTATATGATTATCTTTTACATTATTTTATCATAATTTTAGGTACCTGAACTTGAATCACTCTGTCTGTCTAATATCTATGTGAAAGAAGACTCATATTTTTAAATATCAACTACTCATCATTTTCAAAACTTTGACAGTAATGATTTGACATGTGTTTTATATGAAATAGTACTACTTAAGTAACTTTTGGACATAAATGGTTTTGTAGATAACTCTAAAATTGAGTTAAATATTAAAAATGGAAATCTTTACCTGAGTAATAGAAATATGACATTACTATTCAGCTCATACCTACCACAAGGCAGAATTTGGACAAGCTTATAGTAATTAATTTAAGCTCTTCTCTCACATTCCAGTTTAACCAAAACACTTTTTGAAAGAAATCTTGCAGTTACATTATGCTGAGTGAATCACAAGCTATTAAAACTGCGCACTAGAAATACAGTAGTTTATATAGAATAGTCAGTTTTTCCCAGTGTCTAAGCCAATTCTTGGAAGTGTCATTAGATTCTTTTGGAAGCTGTAGTAGACTTAATATTAAATCATCACTTCACTGCAGCAAATGGTATTTACTGTGGCAATTTTTAAAAATTACATCAAAAAAGTCTCATATCATTAACTTGTAAAAGAGTAGCATATAAACCAGAAGCAATTGCTCAGTGGTTAATATTTACTGATTATATATAATGCACATACAATATGTGATATTTGTTTATAATTCATTTGGTAAATAAATACAAATGAATACAACTAAATAAAATTTGTGTATTATGAACTAAATATATATATATATATAGAGAGAGAGAATTTGAAATGAATGGGATATTTGAAATAAGATTGGGTGAATTGTTAGAAAACATTTGGAATCTTACAAATGGTAACAAAAAGATAAACTCAAGAGAAAATGGGCCAAGTATATGAACAGGTTATACAGAATAAAGTAAAAGGACAACAAACAAAAATATGTTTCAATTGTTAGGGAAATGTAAATTAGAATAAAGTAACACAACATTTTGCATGTTGATTTTGTAAAAATTGAAATGGAAAGGACAAATAATCCTCATAACTAGATAATTTTTAGAAAAATGGGTACTTTCATACATTCTGATGGTAAAATGAATTGCTTTGTTCTTTGGGAAAGTAAACTGCCAATAACTATTAAATTTAAAATCATTGGACTTCCACTCCCAGCTGATACAATAATTGGTACAGGAGTAGACTCCAACCATAAACTAAAAACTAGACAATATATATTAAAACCACTACTTATAGACATTGTGAAACAGACAACCTAATACTTTGATCCCTTTGAAGAAGGGCAACCACACAGGCTACGCACATATGATTTCTGTCTAGAAGCAGTTTTTTTAGACTATGATACACAGAAGTGGAACCTGTGTAGAGGTCTTGCTGGGGCCACAGAATGCATTACAGAGCTTATGAGCAGCTGGAATTTGTGGGGTAAAAGGAGAGATCTGCAAAAAGAACCTCCAAAAATCTGCCCCATGTGTTTGGCTGAATACTGTACCAGACATTGTGATGACAGAGATGTGGGAATTAAAAGACAAAGACTTTAAAACAGATATTAAAATATGCTTATGGATTTAAAAGAAAGGTGGACATATTCAGTGGAAAAATACAGAATATCAGTAAAGAAATGGAATCTATGAGAAAAACTAAAATGAAATTCTGGAACTGAAAAATAGTAGTATTTGAAATGTAAAAACATGGATGAGTTAAAAGCCTGTTGGACTTTTCAAAAAACAAAAACAAAACAGTGACTTTGAAGACAATGCTATAGAAACTGACCAAAGTAAAGTTTGATAAGAACAACAACAACAACAACAAAAATAGACTTTAAAATATGTAAATCCGGGCACCTGGGTGGCGCAGTCATTAAGCGGCTGCCTTTGGCTCAGGGCCTGATCCCGGCGTTCTGTGATGGAGTCCCACATCAGGCTCTTCCGCTGGGAGTCTGCTTCTTCCTCTCCCACTCCCCCTGCTGTGTTCCCTCTCTCGCTGGCTGTCTCTCTGTCACAGAAATAAATAAAATCTTAAAAATAAATAAATAAATAAATAAAATATGTAAATCCTCAATGGCCTGGCACAATATCAGATGGTCTAAGTTACGGGCAGTTGGAGTTCCAGAAGAAGAGATGGAAATGATCTAGAGTAGGTATCAATTACTTACAACAAGAAGACTTATCTGGAGATTTGATTGTATAGTTACTTATCTTCTAGAAAAATAGAGAGATAAAATGTCTCTTAGCTGTGTAGAAAATAAAATAGTTTGTGAAACCAGATTCCACTTTCACATATACCAGGAACTCTAATCATACAAAATACTTAACGATTTTAAAACACCCTGTACATTTTATTTCTTTGTACCATTACATATGTGTCCCTTATCTTCTCTGAGAAATTTATTTACATTTCAAGATGTAGTTCTAAATATTGAGAACAAGCAATATTTGGTAAATCAGCATGTTTTTATCAATTTTATTATTGAAATAAAATTTCTCAAACATATGATTATAGGGGCACCTAGGTGGCTCAGTTGGTTAAGCTTCCAGCTCTTGGTTAAGGTTTAGGCCATGATCTTGGAGGTCCTGGGATCTAGCCCCACAGCTGGCTCCCCGCTCAACAGGGATTCTTCTTGTCTCCCATTCTCTCTGCCCCTCCCCCAGCTTGTGCTCTCTCTTCCTCTAAAATAAATGAATAAATCTTTTAAAAAATATATGGTTACAACTGTCCATCGAGATAAATAATAATAAGCAATCAACAATTTAGTAGATAAAATAGTTGCAGATGGTCATTAACACAGGATCTTTGGGGTAGGTTAAAAAAATGGCTGTAGTGAGCTGAGGAAAAGCCATAGGCCCGCTGGAGGTAATTAGTTCTAAATTTTTAAATCCAGCATAGCTCCATTATTTACTTGTTTTACTAAAGGTTAATTACTCAACTGGTCAGAATGGGGAAAGAGAAACAGAAAATGATAAAGTTAAATTTAGGAAACAGACCCCAGCCTAAGCTCTTTTTCCATTAAAAAGAAAGTTGTAGTAAACCCACTCAAGAAACACCAACATATATTTAAGTAGGAACTCCTTTTAAAAATGTTACTTTAAGTCTTAAAATCATTTGGTAACACATACTGAATTTATCCAGTCTTTTAGGAGAAAAAATTTTTGGAACCTCACAGAATTAATGCATTATGACATGTGACATTCCTCCCCATTCTGCAAAAATTCAAAATATTGACAAAAAATGAGTTCTCACAAGAAAGGAAACTCAGTCCAATTTTAAGTCTCAAAACCATATATTCAAATAAATTAATTTATGAATTCAACTGTCGGTTCAATCTCTCAATTGCTGCTTTTAGCTTGTCTGGGAGTGTGTTAACTGTGCTGTTTATTTTCATGTGAAGGACAAGCTAAATATTCAAACTACTATCATTTCCCAGAAAAAAAAAGAATATGAAATGGTGAATAATGAATAAGAGTCTAAATGCAGTAAACCTTAGGACAGAAACATTTGCTCTCCACAAATAAAGACGGTAAATGTGGTAGACTATGTATATATGGAACAACAGTTCTTTCAAAGTTTGCACACGTCCCTCTCTCTACTTTCATGAATAGTTTCATTCATTTCAGTGTGACCTGTTTGTATGTGTGCATGTGTGTGTGAGTTCTGGAAGGCCAGTCTGTTCTACCTAAGTCCAGCTGCATGTAGCAAATGTTTTGAGATGTCTAAATTTGTATAATTCCATTCAGTACTTTGTAATGAAATAATTCAGCCCAATGTGTGAAAACAGGAATAGAGGAAAAAAAGCAAATAAATCATTATAGGAATTCTATTCAAACTAAAATATAAAATAATAGATGATGGCAAGAGAGAGATATATTAAGATTAATGTTTTATTCTCATTTTAATGAAAAATATAAAATATCACACTTTAACACTTAAGACAAGAAAGGTCTGTGAGGAAGTGAGCAGATAAACCAGATATTTCCCAGCTCACATATTCTATCAAGAGACTAAAGCTCATGTGTAAACAACTTAATTTGCTTCTTCTTTACACTGTGATGCATTAGTCATCATATGAAGCCTTTAAATCATAATTTAATTTTTATGATTATATAAAAAAGAGCAAGCTAACATAAAAAATGAACAGGAGAATTGTGTAGTTTAGTGTAAATAATAGGTTAGCTATTTAAATTTTTGTTATTTTATTATGTTTACATGACAAGAATAATATTAAAAATTAAAATCTATAAGCAAGAAAATTTTCTAAATTATGTATCAGAATTTTGAAGCACAAATGGATAGAACTAAGATGTCCCCAATGTTCTAGTCATGACAGTGTGGTGGTCTTTGGGGAGGTACTCCTCAAGGTTGGAACTCAACTTTTCATTATAAATTAAAGTTACAGGACTATATTATTTCAAGATCCTTTCTTCTTTGCAATTTTACGTACTATGATTTATTAATAATCATTTTAAGGGAAATACACAAAACATTTATTAGAAAATAAACCTTCAAAAAAATGGTCAACGTTCCAAATATTTCGTTCGTTTAAATCATGCATACAATATTTTAACCAAAATTTTTTTACAAATCTGAGAAACAATTTTATTTTTCCAATATTCCAAATTATTCAGTAGAGAAGTTTCTGTCCTTCTGTCTGTGCTTAACTTGGAAGCTAATTTGAGAAAGCAGGAAAACAAAGTTAAACAGATAAGGCAAATTAGGAAATGCAAATAGCATTAAAGTTTGATGCTATCACAGATATTCTCTTTGAAATTTACACACTCATCATGTCTGTGTAGGTGTGGCTAGATATGTAGGTGCCAAATTTTATGGAGAATATCTAAGATAAAACTTGTTAAAACTCATTCAAAGAGAAGAGAAAATTTGGCCAGAGGAGATGCCTTCATTTTTTTTTTTTTAAAGATTTTTTATTTATTTATTCGACAGGATAGAGACAGCCAGCGAGAGAGGGAACACAGGCAGGGGGAGTGGGAGAGGAAGAAGCAGGCTCATAGCGGAGGAGCCTGATGCGGGGCTCGATCCCAGAACGCAGGGATCACGCCCTGAGCCGAAGGCAGGCGCTTAACAGCTGTGCCACCCAGGCGCCCCCATTTTTTTCTTTTTTTACTTGAACTTACAGTAAGAATTACATTTTACATTAATGATACAGTATACATATGTTGTATTTATGTTTGTGTGTGTGCCTTTCTCTCTATCTATTATGAAGTAGGTTATTTCATTAGCTCTAAATTCACTTTTTAAAAACATATTTTAACAGCTCTGAAATCAGGATATCCTTTATAGGATAAACCATTCAGCAATTGTGACTTTGTTGTCTCTGCCAAAGAATAAGTATCAAAGTTTCCAGATTGCAAATCAGTGACCCTGAGAAGGATCCTAAAGATAATAGTGGAGGATCCTTTACATAATGTTGCATGAACAACGGTCTTGAAGGCACAGAAGATGATGTTCATGTGGGAAAATAAAGACATCTATTACTCTCAGTAGAAAACTAATTTAAAATATCAAGCCTTTGCAATCATATGCAGCAAACCCTAGAATATAAATACAATATGTTCAGTTCTTCAAGGAAGGTTTCTTTTATATAGCTGTCCAATAGGGTAGCTACTAGCCACATATGGCTACAGATATCCTGAAATGTGGCTAACAGGAATTAAAATGTGCTCTACGTGTAAAATATACACTGGATTTAAAAAGCAGTATTAAAAAATGTAAACAATCTCACTAATTTTTAAATATGATTTCATGTTGAAATGAAAATATATATTTGCATCACATAAAGTATTTTATTAATATCAATTCCACTTGCTTTTAGCTGTTTAAATGTGGCTACTATACATTTTTTAAATTACATGTATGGTTTGCCTTACATTGCTTTGGTTGGTGTTGGCTGATATTTGGGTAACAATAATAAGAGGGGCTCGTGGACTCTCTGTGCTTTTCAATATGTCTGGCCCTTCCTTGAGATAAAAACTATAGGTGAAAATCTGCTTTTTGTGAAGAAAAGTACAGGACAAATAATAGATTAATTACCTCAATGCCATTATTCCCTCTTACTGTTTACATATTTGTAGGTCTCCAATGCTAATGTGACATTAGCGGCACAAAAAACAGGCGCATGCTCAGAAGTTGCATGAAAGGAGAATGAGCCTGGCATCTTGCAGAGCTGTGCTCACTTACGTTTGAAAACCGATACTGGAAATTAATAATAGATTTGAGTAGGCAAATCAACAAGTAGTAGGCAAATGGATAAAATTGCTTTGGTGGCGTGGGTCTTGGGATCTCCCTATTCCCATTTTATGCAATTGTTTAGAAATAAAGCGGTGTTCAAAATTAATATTTTATGAAATAGTTTTTACCTTAAAGAAGTATTAGTAAATAAATAATTCTGGCAAAATAATTTTTCCATATGATGCTAAAGTATTAAATTTTAGAAACTGTTCAGAGCATAGAAAGAAATGAACTCCAGAAAAAAAAGTGATATAGTCAACTCCTCCAGAGGAAAAGTACACTTTATATGTTTTAGGAAAATTGTGCCTTCAAAACTGGTACCCTACAGTTTTTCCCAAATGCCTGTATATCTTGAAATATGTCTAGTCAATGGTAAGAAACCAAATTGAGCAGTTTAGACCACCATTAAAATAAATGGACTTAAAAAAGTGACTTAGTTGCTAATTTTTTCCCAGTTTATCATAATCATGGAAGATAATAAAACAATGTAGAGAGCACCAATAGTGTAGAAGAGAAAAAGCTCCACATATTTCCTGCTGTATTTTGCAAAATTGATAGTCTTGTTCCATGAAAATTTAAATGTTATGTTTAATTTTGATAATTATTTTGATACAACTTTGGTTTGGAGGAACATCATTTTTTTTCTAGTGTGCATGGAAGTTCTTAAAAACAAATTAACTTAGTGGAATAGTTACATTCATGAGGGGAATCACTTATACCATGATGTATTTCTCTAATTTACATCTACTCTGTAAAACTCTCCTTCACAGAAACTGTAAAGCCTCCTTTCCTTATCATTGAAATAACAAAATCTTCTCTCTTTAGAAATGTCCACTTCCCTATCTCAGATAAATATGTAACACCTCTAAAAGAAAATATATTATTTGGGCAAAATGAAAAATTGTTCTAATATTGTTTTTTAAATCAAATGAACTTTTACATACCTCTTGCCAACTTAAATTTCTTTGGCAAGTTATTTAAATATTTTTTCTTAAAAGAAAACATTTGATTTTATGACTCTACTGATGCAAAGTTATATTCACACACCAGAGAAAGGAATGTACTTTTAAAGAACTCAGTAAGTCTAAAAACTAATAGAAACACTTGGATATTTCCTACCATATGCTTACACTACAGGAGGAATTTTAATGGATGATGATAAATCAAACTATAGTAATTATTTGCTGAAATAATGTGCATTTTTAAAATGTGGAAAGTACTTAATTTATGGTAGAATCTATCATTTACATATTGCCTAATATTATTCATTATCTAAATAAAATAGTTTCCCCACACATTTGCCTTTTGCAGGACAGAATTCTAGTTTTATAGGTTAAGAGCTAAAACCTGGATAAGAGCTCATCCCAAATTAAACAGTGGCTTATAGCATAATTGGGAATATAATATGCTACTCTACTTTTTTGTTGAGATTTTGCAATATACACTACAAAATGATGTCTAATGTATTTCTGTACTATATAAATATGAAATAAAAAACTAAATAGGGGCACCTGGGTGGCTCAGTCAGTCAAGTGTTTGACTCTTGATTTTGGCTCACGGCATGATCTCAGGATTGTGAGATTAAGCACTGCATGGGCTCCACGCTCAGCGTGGAGTCTGATCCAGGTTCTCTCTCTCTCCCTCTGCCCCTCCCCCCATTCTTTCTCTCTCGAAAAAAAAAAAAACAAAACAAAACAAATAAATCTTTTTTTTAAAGAAACTAAATAATCAGCTATAATTAAATAATTATTTGACTGAATATGATAGGCTATTTGGTTTACTACTTGGAAATTAATTTGTGTAGCTAACACTCTGAGCATACAAATATTCATAACTATTAGTAATTATAGAATTGTGGAATCTGCAGACAATAGCTTCTTAACAGTGACATGGAGTTTGTCACAATAAAATTGAAACTTATCAGAATTAGATTGCAAGTGGACATGTAAACTACTGAAAGTGAAACATCATTTGTTGATGTTATGAACTGGTTAAAATTCTAAAGCCATCTTCAAACAATTGGAGCACTAAACTATAGGAAATTTAATTTCAAGTAAGATAAGCAATAGAAAATAATTTTCACAGCTAATAACTATATGTGTCTTTTTTTATTATTCACTAAGGCCATTTATACAATTATTGGGAAAGGCAATGCCAAGGCTTTCCTAAAAGCTCTCAGTTACTTAAAAATATACAGTGAAGGAAGTAATCTCTTCAGCTCTCATTTCATTTTTCCCAATTCATCACGGACCAGTTTTATCAAAAAAGAAAAGAAATTCTAGTTATTCTCTAATCAGAATTAGAATAAGAAGGTATATTAGAAAACCTGCGTGTCTTAGATCATTCTTACCTCATAGCATAGCTGTGTGACTTAAAGGATAAAAGTTAAGGAGATGAGCATGATCCCTGGTGCATATTCAAATGTTTAATAACCATTTATTTCTTCCCTTATTACTTCATTCAATAGTCTACAATAGTTAATAATAATTTACTATTCCAGGCTGTGTGTTAGAATGTAGATGATATAACATAAATGCCAAGATCTCAAATAACTATTTTGTACCCTGGAATCCCAGAATAGTGCCTGGTGTATGGTAGGAGCTCAATGAGTGCAGAAGGTATGAAAGAATGTTTGCAGTATTGCTGCCTTACTAAATGAGATAATCTACTTAAAATGCTTAGAAGGGTGCCTGGACATAGTATAAATACTTTATAATTGTTAGCAATTTTGATTTTTTTTCCTTATTTATTCTCCTTTGCAAATGGTCCCTCTTAATGTTTTCCTCCAAGTAGTTTCTATTTACTGCTTAGCTTCTGTTTATTCATTTCTCTCCTGGCCTTCCATAACCCCTCTTGTCTCCTGAACCCATATACATTCTTGAAGCCCTAACTCCTGTAGTGATTTATGTTTATCTGTGTATATTTTGCAATTCAGATTCCTGAAAAGAGACCATAACTGGGTAGGCTGTTTGGCCAAAACCCCTCCATTCTCAAGGCTGAGTGTCTTTAGGACAGATGCCCATTCTTGTCTAATCAGCAAAATTCGGGAGGTGTGTGGGCTGTGTGCTATAGAATATTTTGTCTCTGTCCTTGGTTGTGATTTCCTGTGTGTCAGTTACAGTCTACGGTATGTATGTGGCAGTAGAAATAGTTTCTGAAAACTCTGAGTTTATATGATCCTTATAGCCCCAGAGAACTCACAACTAGCAATACTAGTGAAAGAAAGCCCTTTTTCTTATATTGCCAGCTGAAGTCTCAGGGAGAGTTTGAACAGCCTTGAGTTCCTGCCCATTCCTGAATCAATGAGTAATTGAGGCTGGAGTGGAGGAGGGGACAGAGTACTATGATTGTAAAGACCTGGATCTTGTACTCAATTCTTGAGCCAGGAGATTGGATCAGATCTACTTGAACCATGTAGACTGGAATGGAATAGAAGGTGTCCTTCAAAGAGCAACTGACAAGATTAATACCTTGGTAAATTTCACGTAAAAAAGCATACTCTTTTTAGAGAAATACTGTTTGTCACACTTTAAAACATAATCTTACTGACATTTGGCTTACTGCTCTTTGATGTAGTTTACAAAATAACTCTTCAATTATTTTTCATACCAAACAATCTTCCCGAGGTAATTTAAATTCAATGGACTTTTAGAGAAAACGTATTAAATGACAGAAACTTGACTGCTCATGGTGTGAGAGACGAAGAAATGAGCAATATAAAAGCCCTGACTTCAAGCAGTTTACATCTAAAGGGAAATACAGAATAACGAGATAAATTAATACAGTGTGGTGAATTCAATGAGGGAGGTCCATTTACATTTGGGGAGGGTGATGGTGCCATGCAATGCAGGAAAGCGATACAGAGACAAATCTCTCTGGTAGGTGGGATCACTGGGATGGAGTCTGGGAAAGGTCCATGACAAAAAGAACCCACAAGCTGGGTGGTAGTTGAAGAATAAACAGGGGGTGTTAAGGAAAAAAAAAGGAATCTGGATGAAGAAAAGCCTGAGATGAGAAACAGTGGTATGAAATATACAGCAACGAGTGGAAAGAGATGAGACTAATTAGGCAGACAGGGCTCCAGGATGCATCCTATACAAAAGAAGTTGTGCTTTATTCATATATAAGATTGAAATATTTTTAAAAGGCAGTATTTTCACAGGGCAGTATCACTTCTTTAATCCACTTGAGCTGAGAAAATAGTTAGGATGTTTCAAGAAAGTTACAGTCTCTTAGGGCTTGTTACAATCTTGAAAAAAAAAAACACTTTTACCATATTAAAAAACTTATGTATTATGGACTATTAAACTCTTCAGTGTCATGTGAACTCACAGTGTGATAAGAAGAGATATAAATATACAGCATATGGTATTTATAAAACTTAGCAGAACTGTCCCTACTTTTTTTTGTAATTATTTTTTCGATGAATCTCCAGATATTACAATCATTATTGCTGTAAAGAATAATACATTTTGCAGTAAAGGAGATGAATACTTTTGATGGACTCTTCCTCTCCTGGATGCTCAGTTGTGATTTTGATGATGGCCTCTAAGCACCCTCTCTTTTTTTATGTGAAGCACAAATGACAGATCTGGCTAACAAAACAAGATCTGATTGTTTCTTTCAATTGGGGTTCAAGTAAAAGGCTATAAAGATCCTAATTTGGCATGTTCTTATAACAGAAATGTTGTTGAATGCACACTATAAAAACCATGTGCACATTGCTATGGATAATAGTTTGTAATTTCTAAGACCAATTATTGTTTTATGTTTACTATAATCACTTGACTCAATGCTTTTTCTTAACTGACTGAACCACCCAGGTGCCCCCTACCCAATGCTTTTTCTTGATAAATTAGAAAAAAAAATGTTCCTACTAAACTGAACATTAAAACCTATTTTTTGTGTTGCTCAATTAATATTTAGTTACAATGCACTATCATTATTTCCAACTGTCAATGAGACTTTTCAAAATATTCTTCTGAAACATGAAGAAGATGGTTTTATTTGAATTTTTTATAATAGCTAAAGTAATTATAGACAACTTTTCAGCAGAGGAAATATCATCAGCTTGTAGAAGAGACTTGGCTGTGTCCACTCATGTGAGATTGAACAAGCTCATGAGAGATGCCTACATAGTGCAACTGAAACAAGTTTACAGATTAACTTTATAAATAGTATTGTAGAAAATATATAGACAGAAACATATATGTAGCTTACCTTTAGATGTAGCTTATAGCGGAAGAAGGTCTTGATTATAGTCTATTTTCTGTTATATATACACACGTATATGCAATTTATAATGACATAATATTCTACTACTATGGATATGTTAATTAGCTTAATTTTGGTTATCATTTTGTAATGTGTTTGTGTGTATATATATATATATATATATATATATATATATATATATATATATCTCAAATCAAGTTGTGTACCTTAAATATATATAATTCCTATTTATTGAGGTATCAATTGTACCTCAATATATGAATATACAAACTGTTAGAAGGTCAGTTGTAGCCTAATGCTATGTCACAATGCCTACATCGTTCAATTCACTTCATCTCATCACATAGGCATTTTATTATCTCACATCATTATAAGAAAGATGAATACAGTTCAATAAGATATTTTGAGAGAGGGGAAAAAGGGAGAGAGACCATGTAAGTTTTATTACAGTTGTCATCATTAAAAATAAAATAGGTGTTTATTTTACTAGCAAAATGAGCCTTTTTAGGAATAGCAGAGGAGTTGCAATTTGGGACATGCAAGTTATGGTAAACCATAGGCAAGTCCAAAGAGACAAAGGGAAGGTTAACTTCTATTAGGTTTTAGGCGGTGTAATCATTGTATATGTAAGCCACATCTTTATCCATTCGTCAGTTGATAGATGCTTGGGCTGTTGAATCACTATATTGTACACTTGAAACTAATATTAAAGTGTATCCTAACTAAAAAAATATTTAAAAAAAAAGATTTTAGGAGGACACTGGGGAAGGTTCAAAGTTGTGGTTTCTACTGACTGCAAGCTGTTGTCAATATGTTGTTTTGGGGCAGGGAGGGATCTTCCTTCTTTTTCTTAAAAGATGGGGATAAAATTTCTATGTGAAAAATGTTCTTTATTCTCAAAGTAATTCTTATTTTCCTTCTTCTTGCTGGTTATGTAGGCTACAAGGAGTGATACCTATATGAGAGCTCTCTCTTCAGGGCCTGTTGGCTCCATTTTAAATGAGGTTTGCTGTACTCATTTTCACACCTATACTTTATAATTTATTATTTATTATTGTTAATCTCTTCCTGTGCTTAATTTATAATTAAATTTTATCATAGCTATGTACATATAGAAAAAACATTGGATATATAGGGTTCAGTATGATCTGCAGTTTCAGGCATCCACTGGGGTCTTAAATATATTCTCTGCAAAATAAGGGGGAACTACTCTAGTTAGAAACCAAGATATAGGCACTAGGTGTGCTCATTATTATTGTAGTGTTGCAGCTAACCAGCCTTCTTAGTACTACGGAAATACATGAATGTATATACACACATACACACATATGAATATATCAAATCTACAGCTTTTTTCTACATCTATCTCTATGCATTAAAGACCATGAGTTCACAATAGTTTCTCTAATTCCAGTCCAATAGCAGCAGAGGGTCTTTTGTATTTGTCTTCCCTTTCTTATTTATAACTTCTTTCTTTAGCAATAAGAAACTCATTCTCACAATATACTTGCTTCTATGATCAAGCCTAGCTATATATGACAAAGCTCTCATGACATCATTGCCACTCTAGTGCCCTCACCCTCACCCTACCAATCGTTGTGATCTGAACCTCTCTCAGTCTCTGATATCCCATGCCAGGCTGCCAATAACACCTTCTTGTATGGATTCTATCTTATGCTACTGCTCCTTCCCTTTATAGATGTCTACCTTGTTCGGATTTGATAAATTTAGATAAAATTATTACATTTGAAAAGAAAAGTAGACAAGGAAGAAGGAAAGAAAGAACAAAGAAAAAATGGAAGAAATAAATTAATAAAGAATTATAGAACTATGAACTTGTATCCATTTCAATAATATGTACGGTAAATAGTTATGTGTTGGATATTTCTTTTATTCTTATTTCTTTTAAATTTAAGTTTGAACACTTACTTATATATCAAGATGAGAACAACAAAATATTTGGGAGACATCAATATCATTAAATTATAGGACATATATGTAAAAATATAAGTAAATATTAAAAATGGGTGTTTTTGAGTTGGTTTCCTCTTCACCAAAGTTCTCTGTATGGATTACTGTAATTATAGAAAATATGTTGTTTTTTCTTCTGGTGCAAAAATAATTTAAAAGAAAGCTTAAGGATATATAAAAAGATTGGGAGAAATGCAATACTTTAATTTTTTACAGTTTGGCCTTTATAGAAAGCCAAGCTAAATTCAATCTTTTTGAACAAAGTAACCACAGCAGCATACTCAAGAAACTGTCTACATACTGACAATTATATTTGAGCATCTTGATCTTCTTTACAGAAGGTAGCACACAGCATTTTAAACCACTTTCATTTGTTTATCGACTCAAGATGGAGTTATATAGGGCTACCATATGGCACTCCTTCCATGTTTAAGACTTTTTTTTTAGGTGTTGTGATTTTTATAAAGACACATAAGACATGTTTTGTGGCCCCAGAAGTTTATAATATAGAGAAGAAAATAATTGTGATAGGAGGCAGAATATGTTGGGTGGCACAGGCAGCAAGTTTTTGGAGTTCAGAGGCAAGAAAGAGCCCCTTTAACTTCAATGATGTGCAAAGTCTTCCTAGCAATGTGGGATTGAAGCTTGACCTAAATTGTTGACTTATTTTTTAAAATAATACCCGTTATAGAAATAAATATATTTTTGGGATGATATAAATAAAAGTAAAAAGGCTCTAAATTAAAGGACCATTCAAAATTTGTAGTATAGTATTGTTCAAATAATTATAGTGTGGTAAAAAGCTTCTAATATATTCGTTTGCTAAAAGAATATTTTGTAACTTTTAGTTTTAAAATTATATTCCTATTTATATATTAAGAAATCTATTTATACAAATAGACCTGAAATTCTTCTAGTACATTTTTGCAATTTTTTTTTTTTTTTTTTGGTCCAAACTACTTAGCTATAGCTTATAGGCAGTTGGCCATAAACAAGAGACCGATCCCTGGAAATAAATATTGTCTCACTGTGTAGTTCTAGAATGAGAATGAGATTTGGATGAATAATTACTTTAGTCTGACCCATGAGAAGATGCATGATCATGAACAAATATTTGTTTTGTAGATAAGGCTGACTTCATTCATATATGACCTGGGCAGTTGAATAGGGCCCGGGCTCAGAAAGGTCTCATGCTTAGTTTAATATTCCTTTGTCTTCTTAATAATTTTTACAAGGGAACTTACATTTTTATTTTGAACTGGTGCCCACAAATTATATAGTGGATCCTGCCTGTATCTCTATTAGTTTGGTCTCTAATACTGCATTGTATAATTGAAATTTGTTAGAAGTTTAGGACTGAAATGTTCTCACACACACAGAAAAGGTAAATATCTGAGATGATGGATGTGTTAATTAACTTGATGGGGGATCTTTTTACACACATATATCAAATCATCACATTGTACACTTTAAATATCTTACAATTTTATTTGTCAGTTTTACTACAATGGAGCTGAAAAATTTCAGTCTCATATTGGTTCTTCATTTAATTGATAAAATAATATATATATATATATATATATATATATATATATATATATATATATATATATTTAAACTCCATAATTCTGCCTTTATATCTCATTCTTTTTCTCCCCCTCCATATCTTAATCTGTATGTGTGTATGTATGTATGTATATCCCATACTAGATTGCTAGACCATCAGCTTCTGAGGACCAGGGTGATTACTCAAAACAGATCATCATCTTCAATAAAAATGAGAATAAACACACTAAAGAAATGTTAGTGAACTTGTTTTTATTCATGAGATGATATATATAACGTGATTATTTAGGCCGCATATTTCCATGTTAGTTTCAGGCAGCTAATCATACATCTCAAGAAAATAACTGATGTCATGAGATTCTCTCAGGACATTCCTGATGGGATTGATTTAAGCATTCCAAATAAGTTACAGTAAAACCATGCCTTTTCAGCACATTTAATTACTACCAAAATTCATGATCCTCATGCCTTCATGATCTTTTGAATTTCAGTGATAACAAAGAACCATGGTGTTTACTATATGACCAAGATTTATTCTTTTTTTTGTTTTTGTTTTTAGATTTTATTTATTTATTCGACAGAGATAGAGACAGCCAGCGAGAGAGGGAACACAAGCAGGGGGAGTGGGAGAGGAAGAAGCAGGCTCATAGCAGAAGAGCCGGATGTGGGGCTCAATCCCAGAATGCCCGGATCACGCCCTGAGCCGAAGGCAGACGCTTAAGGACTGCGCCACCCAGGCGCCCCCCTAATCCTAATTTTTGAGTCACAGACATATGAAATGATTAGTTGGAGGATCATGGCTTACACAAATGTGTGCGTGTTCATCTGTGTGTGTATATGTGTGCAGTATTTTTGCTGGTAGAAAAGACAAATAAGAGAAATAGAGAACGATTTGATCAGAATAAACAAGAATAGAAGAAAGGAAGAATGAAGGAAGGAAGGAAGGAGGGAGAGAAAGACTGACTTTATTGTTGAAGTTGTTAATCCCTATTCTTTCTTTTCTGATTTAAATATCCATTCATATCAAGATGGTATTAATTAAATATAAGAAATTACAGCACATATCACCATGGTATAGGGCAATATTTCTATAGTATTAACATATGAGGCAATGTGTAGGTCCCAGAAATTCAGAGAAATTCAGTCAATCTTATTATTGTTGTCTACATTTAAAAAAATAAACAAAATTTAATTTTTGAATGTTTCCATAAGATGTATGATTAAATTCTTATCTTTTGTTAATAAGCATTCTAATAGGTGGGAAATAATATCTCATTTCCCTGATGATTAGTGATGTTGAGCACATTTTCATGTGCCTGTTGGCTATTTGTATGCTTTCTCTGGAAAAATACCTATTCTGTTCTTCCTGTTTTTTTAATTAGATTACTTGCTATTGAATTGTATGAGGTGGGTTTTTTTTGTTGTTTTTTGTTTGTTTGTTTGTTTTTGGATATTAACCCCTTTTCAGGTGTAGGATTTGCAAGTATTTTCCCTCATTCCATAGGTTGCCTTTTCATCTTGTTGATGGTTCCATTTGTTGTGCAACAGCTTTTTATTTTGATGTAGTCCCACTTGTTTATTTTGTTTTTGTTGCCTTTGCTTTTAGTGTCAAATCCAAAAAATCATTGTCAGGAATGATGTCAAGGAACTTATTCCCTATGTTTTCTTCTAGGAGTTTTAAGACTCCCAGTCTTATGGTTAAGTTTTAAGTCTATTTTGAGTTAGTTTTTGTTCATGGTGTAAAATTGTGGACCAATTTTATTCTTTTGCAATCAGGAAGTGTGATCCTCCAGATTTGTTGGTTTTTTTTTTTTTTTTCTCAAGACTGCTTTGGCTATTCAGGATCTTTTGTTGTTCCATACAAACTTTAGGCAATATTTTTCACAAAAGTGAAAATGTTTTTGTTGATGTCCTTAATATTGGTCTAAAAAAGAAAAACCCTGACAATTATCTTGACGTCAATTACTGAAGGAATATTTATTTTATAAAAATTGAGCTGTTCAACTAGAATTCTTAGTTACTTCTTTTTCTTTTTGTAATTAACAAAAATTACTTTTCATTTCAGCCTCATGGCTCTTTTGGTTATATTTGCCCCAAATTCAAAAGGTAACTCAATTTCTATTATTATAAAGCAATATCCAAAATAGCTTATTATCTCAAACTCAAAACTGGCTCCTAACTCTACATCCCTTGGTTTAATTAAGAATCATCATACTTCTAATCACTTTACTTTTATTTTTGAAGTTACATTTTAGCTAAAATAAATTTATATGTTCTATAAGAGATTCTCTGATTTAAAAAAAAAAGTACTATCAGAAGTATAGTGAGTAACAGAGGGAACAACCTTAAGGAAGTTAGAGGATGAAAAAATTCCTGTTGCCTGGCACTCTCAAGGAAGACTTCAGGAAGAGTTGACACTTGAAATGAAGTAATGTGATTTAAAACAGTGAATAAGTTATCAAGGTTTGTGGGGTTTTGTTTTGGAGGGTAAAGTGGAGAAGATGTATTGAGCAGGAAGATTGCCTTTAGGTGATCAGGCAGATCTCTCCTCTTAGAATATTGAATTTGGATTTATTCTCTGGACATTGGGAACGATTGAAGTTTTTTGAGCAAGGACTCTATACTATGTAAATCGCAGATTTCCAAAGATTAATTTATTAGTGTTTTATAGGGTATATTGAAGAGAAGTAAAACTTGAGACGGGAAAGCTTGTTAAGATATTGAACAAATCCTGAAATGATATGGAAGAAGGGATTTGTGTAGACTTTGGTCATTGGTGGGAAGTTGGGGGAGATGAGAATAAAGTTACAGGAAGAAGACTCCAAAGTTCTAGAAACTGATTCCTTGAGAAATCATGCTATGATTAGTAAAAAGTAAAGAACAAAAAGGCTTTGAGATGCTATGCCTTTGACCTGCTCTGTTTGAAAACTTTTTTTAAACCACACACTGAGCAGCTTCCATAGTATGCTTTATATATTTACAGACTACTGCACACTGTTGTGACAATTCTCTTTGAAGTTACACTCAGTGGTGTATGGCTTGATGAAAGAACATCCTGTAATCTTTCTGAGCAGGTCTGGGATATGGTAAAGCAAAGAGGAATCGTGGGGAATAGGCCTGACCAGGTCTTCAAAAGATCTTTTCTCTCCCTGTTAAAAAGTGTTCATTCTTAGTTGCCACCCTCTTAGAAAAAATTGTGACCCTCAGGGGTTTTATTTGGAACAACATGAATGGTTTTACTTTCAATAGTCACAAGGAAAATGCCAGGTTATATTTAATTTTTTTATATATCTTTATTTACATAGACTTCAGTGATATCCCTGCTTGCTGTATAATTTGATTTATTTTGGGACATCAGAAAGAATCCATTGAAGTTGCACATGGCAACTGCCTGCTTGGGCAGCAAAACATGTAGCACAGAACAGAATAGTAAATAAAACTCGGTTAAAAAAACAGAGTACTTTAAAAGGCAATTATGGGTACTTTTATAAAAGTATACTTTATTCAAATACAAAAATATTAGTTGAAGAATAAGCAAGTCAGTGTTTGAGAATATGTTGCCCTTCATACTCATAAAAGACTGACAAAATGTGCAATGGATTTAAGTTCTTCAAATTTCCTGAAATAGATACAGAAGTGTGTGGATATAGGGTGAATCATATAAATATTTTAAAATATAACTATAGAATTTAGAAATAGAATATGACCTTTTGTTTTGCTTTCTTAATTCAATATTTTAAATAGTAATGTTTTCTTTTTTAAAAATTTTTTTAAGATTTATTTTTTTTAAGTAATCTCTACACCCAACGTGCGGCTTGAACTCACAACCCCAAGATCAATAATCACATGCTCCATCAACTGAGCCAGCCAGGCACCCCAATAATGTTTTCTTTTAATGTTAGGTCTGTGGCATAAAACTTATTAAATAGATCAGACTAATTCAAATTCTGGTTCTAACACATACATACCATCTCTAAGCCTCAGATTGCTCATCCACAGAATGAAGTAACAAGGATACCTACTTAATATAACAGTTAGAGCTTGGATTCTGGATCCTGGATTCCAATCCTGGTATTACACTTTTTACATGGGTGACCATAGGGAAGTTACTTAACCTGTCCATGCTATAGTTTGCCAAGCTATAAAATGAAAGTAATAATAATACTGCCTACTTCGTAGAGTTGCGAAGCTTGTATTAGTATGTGTAAAAACCTCTTAGATGAGGGTTTAGCATATAGTAAGTGCTATGTGTATTACTATTATATTCTATCTGCTGCTATTTCGCTGAGAATTATATAAGATAAATAGTATAAATACCATCCACAGTGCCTGGAATATTCTAAATGACTAATAATTGATAGTCATTTTTAAAAATAGAAGTGCATCTAATAATTTAATAAAGAAATTATTGTCATTACTGATTAACATAAATCATCAATTATTTACTTGAAATGACTTTAATTATTTCCATAAACATTCTTCAGTTTGACAATGATTAAAGACTGCTCTTTACTGTTTTCCAAAGAAATTCTAATAAAATATGAATCTAGAACTAGTGATGTGATAAACTCATAGCTTATTATACGCCATCTCTGTGGCTATTTTGTGCTTATACGTTCCGTTTTAAAATAAAATGAGTATTTTCCTCTGTAGCTCTGATGAAAAGAATTTTCAGATAAAAAATACCCCAATGAAAACTTAAATCCTCAATTTTATTCCATCTTTCTTAACCAAGTTACATGTAGTAGTAGGATAAGTCATAATAATTTAAACCAATGATAATAATAAAAATAAAAGCAATGTAATCGTATTTCTCTTAAAAACCAAAGAGAATTGGCTGTCAGATTTCAGTTTAATTCTACACAGCCATGAGGTGACTAATATGTCTTTAAATGTTTTGTTAGTTAATCCAAGGAATACAAAATAAGTAACAGAGCCTCAAAATTTAAGCAGCTTAGAATGAGATGAATATACAAAAAAAAAAAAAAAAAAAGGAGATGAGATAATGTAAATTCAGTAAGAGTTCAGTGGGGATCACAAGAGGAAAATATTCCATATAGTTGAGGATGGGAGGAAAAAAAGAAATAGCATTGACACAGTATTTGAAGGATTGCTTGAATTTTGACAGATTGAGATAGAGAAGGAGTGATTTTATGGTAGTGATTGAAGGCATCTTTGGGTATGGCAAACAATCTAATGTGCTTGGATATTAAGTTACACTTTTTGAAGCTGTGGTAGATATTGATGGAAACATAGGTTGAGATTGTTTTTAAGGTCTAACATAAGGATAAAACATTTGTTCTCAATTTTATAGGTATTTTCTTTTTCCTTCTCATTCTTTAAAAGTCTTTAGAGCTCTAACTCTGCTCCCTGAAGGCTTTGAAATTATTCCTTCACTCTTTTAAATTAAATTTTTATTTTAAACAAAATTATATACTTAACATAGTTTAATAAGTCTAATTGTAGCAAAAGGCGTATGATGATAATAGTAGTTCTGTTCTGCCCACTGCTTAACCCCAAGACCCACTCCACAAAAACAATTTTTAACTACTAGTTGTTGAGACTAGACTTCCTAATTTTAAATAAATATACTTTAGTGCTATTTCTTAATTTAAAAATTTTTAAGTCTACATATTTCCCGTTGTGAAGTTGAGCCCTTAACTCTCTAATACGTGCTGATAATCTGTCCAAAACACATTCACTCTCCCTTATACACTCTTTTTCTCTTTCCCTCCCTCTCTCTCTCACACCCACACACATGCACACACTTCCTCTCCACTATACTCTCAATATAATTTATTAAAAGTTTTGTTTAAATAAGTACTCAGTGTTTACATGCCTGTGAATACGCAAATATTATTTAAGCGGAACCACATAGTGATCCATGTTGACATTTCTGTCCTTGAATAACTTTTATTTCTTCTAGAATTTGTAAATACTTAAGCATTTGCTTAAGTTTCAATGTACTAGCAAGTAATTTTCTTCCAAATCTGAATTACAAAACATCACCAAATGGTCAACCACATCAAATAATCTATCAGTGCATCTATCTACATATCTTTCTATCTATCTATATTCTTTCTTGCTATCTACTGATCTATCATCTCTTTGTCTTTAATCTACAATGTCAATGCTCCTGGAGACCCCAGCCTTTCTTTTCTACCCAGATCGATTGATTTCTAAAAACTATGCACTAATGTCTTGGAAGTTCCCGTCACCATCATTCTGAGAACCCTATAAATCCTTCTTCTATGAAAAAGTTCCATTTCCTTGATCACTTTACTACTGTTGTCCTTGTCTGCTTTTTCATTCTATCTGACTTTCCATTAAAAACAATCTTTGATTCCTGTAAAGGAATTTTAGTAGGTTTTTGTGAAGAAGAGCAATTATACTCCTGTTTAAGTGAAAACCCCTCTTAATAACAGGTGACCTAGTTCACAGAGAAAAGAGATGATGTTACTCTTAAATTTTATCAACTAATCAGTTCCTTAAGGCTTGTTTGTATTGTTACCAAATCATTTTTCCCTTCAAATTTGAAAATTGGCTAATTGACACCCTGATTCCTTGCCTTCCCAGATCTAGATACTACTCTTGTCCTTCCTTCACAGCAATGATTACTGAAAATTTGTCTACCTTTGCTGGCACTTGTCTTCTGAACTCTCACTCCACAATTCGTGGAAGTCAGGTTTTCAGCTCTACTACCTCCTTGAAATGGTTTGTGTTCAGGTTACTCATGGCCCAAAAGGAGACGTTTTTAAACATTTTGGTGTTTTTTCCCATCCATAATGTCTTCAATGCATTAAATGTTCTTAGTATCCTCCTTTCAAAGACTCTCTCCTTGTGTTTCTTCAATGGCACTTTTACATTTTATCTTATGGGCAGCCTACATGGGGACAGTACATTTAATCATTAAGTTAAACAAAACAAAAAGGATTGTTTAGTTAGTTAGTTCAGTCTTTTGTTAAAGGGTATTGGATGAAGATAGCCTTATGCGTCCATCTCCTCAGCTGAATATGATCAAAGTCCGTGAGAAAACTCTCTGGACAATTCTTATTCAGTTTGCTTTCCAGGCTCTCCTTTTTATTGATTCTTTGAATGTAAATGCTCTTCTGATTAATTAGTTCTTTCTTCAAATGTTAATAAAACTTTAGAAATGTTAATAGACTTTCTTTATATGGGTGAACCATTCTATTTAAAGTGAATTTGGTTATCTCTGTTCTTAGGGATGAAAGGATGATGTTAATATTTAATTTTCATAGGGCAATATTATTTCCATTATTTTGTAGGTCTTGGTGGGATGCTTCAAATTTATGTCTATGTGTGACCACTAACTATTTCTCTGGTTAGGTAGGAAATTTTCTTTTGTCCCTCTCTTCTTTCCTCATTCCTTTTTTCCTTCCCTCCCTCCTGAATTCAGTGTGCAAGGCCCTCTGATAGGAGCTGTTTTTGCATTCCCTTTTGCAGTTTTTGACCAGAATGATAAAAGACAAAACAATGGAAAATAAGGGAATATTGGGAAAAGTGTGTGTACTTGATTTCTGTTATCTAAGTTATGAATCTCATTTGTGAGTACCCAACACACTGATAGGTCTTGAATAAAGCCTACAAAATGTCACCTTTAACTGATAGATCTCATATAAACTGCCAGAAATCACTTGTGCCCTCAGAGTCTTATGAGCTCTGACATTTGAAGTGAGCTGAATTCTAGCCTCTTTCCCTTTGCTGTGTGATAAAGCTGGTATTCAGAAAGCTCAAATAACCTACTCAAATGAAATGGAATATTCCTACTAAATTACAAAAAGATCCAAATCCTTGGGTGATTCTTGTTCAATCACCCATCTTCTAATGAACCCCAACTCCAAATTTTCTATAGCATAGGAAATGTGTTCATCATTGTTGATATTTTTGTTTTGTTATTTTTTGTCTGGTGTTCAACGAGAGACTTATTTTGGAGGGTGAAAAAAAAAAAAAAAGAAGAACAATTGCCTCAATGCTGATTTTTCTCCAAAGCCTAAGTCAGAAAGGACTGACCATATTCTGTTATCACATTGACCTTTGGTGGATGAAACTTATGATGAATTTGAGTATATTTTTCACAGTAATTAGGTTTTAATCCTATTTCTAGAGGATATATGCACATCAAATTATGAGTGCTCTTGGCGTTTACTTTCATATACTTTCTACATATCTGCATTGAGTTTACTACATGTTCGATGAGTTATTTTTAAATTGCCTCACAATTTTTCATAACTAAAAATCACTTCTCTCTTCTGCATAATCCTCAGGCATTTTACATGGTCCACTATATGCTTTCCATGTTAAAAGGGGGGCTTGCCTCTTCTAATTATTCTGCTTCTTAGGCTGGAGATTTGTACATTAAATTGTTAGTTACTAAATATTAAGTCTGGAACAAGATATGACACTTCAGATATAGCAAAGGTAAATTATGGCATACAGCACTATTATAAGGTGTGCTACTATTTTTATAGTAACTTTACCCACTCCATAACCACAAATAAGTATTTGTCTAGTATGTGTGTCGTTTTAAGGAAATTGTGTTGCAGTTTGTAATTACTTGCACTGAAATCCATCTGCTCAAACTTAGACCTTGCACTGCCTCAAATGCACTTGAAGCAGGGGAGGAGGGGAATGATGAGCATGTTTTCTTAGAGCTGATTAAAGCCATTGTATTTACTTTGGTCCTTTAAGAATAAATTTGCTTTACTGTAGGATCAATGAGTCTAGCTGTGTTTCCTTGAAAACTGAAGTATTTATGATGTGGCAATTTAGAGAGAGAAGAGAGAGAAAATATCAGCGAGCTCTTGGCTCATGGGTTCTCCTCAGTGACAGTTCCATTTGTACTACTGAGTCTGTATCTCTCTCTCTCTCTCTCTCTTTCTCTCTTACACACACACGCATACACACACACACACACAGGCAATTGTAAAGTAGGATTAATTGCCTGAACTGCAAGGAGGATTTCCTCCCCTCTACCATTTATTTTTCTCATTAAACTGAGATTTCTCAGTGAATTAACTGGACTTAAAATGACACCATTAAAACTCTTTTTGTACACATTCCTCATTTTTGCCCTGTATACTCTGCATACATTTCTGCCTTTGAGCCATTTGCTGTTTCACACAACCATGCTCACACTAAGATTTTTCTCTGCTTGGAATGCCCTTATATTTATCGTTATTAATCAAAATCCTCATTGTCCCTCATATTCATGTATCATACACTTTATAAAATATTCTTTCATGTCCACTAAAAAAAATGGATCTTTCCTGTCTCTTTGCTTTCAAGCATTTTGTTGAGTTTCTTTTATATTTGCCACAGTTGGCCCTACACGATGATTGTCTCTTTGTCTTTCTTTCCATCTAGGCTATAAAATCTATAGATTTCTTTCCATTAAGAATCATGTTTCACATATATATTTGGAATGCACATAGCATTAGCTGGTGTCTGCCAACCAATACTCAATGCATGTTTATTAACTCACAGCATCAATGCTGTCATTCCTCTGGAAATGTAATCTTGCCTCTCTGCTTATGGAAATTTTCTGTCCTTCAAAAATCAGCTCTTTCTTGTCATCATTTCTGGTGACCCCAACCCTCAGTGATGTCTCTTTTTCCTAATTGGAAAGTTGTTTGGAGGATCAAAGGAGCTTAGACAACAAGGAGAATGTCTGGTACAGAGTCAACTATGTGAGAGAGATGTTGTACTCAGGAAACCTGGTGGGTAAGTGCTAAAGTGGAATGGAGACTTGGGGAGCCTGGTTCTCCATCAGGGTCTGCGATAGAGTTCTCTAAGTCACTGAATCTGTCCCAAGGACCCTATGACCCTTGCTGCCTGGTTAAGGAAATATGTATAAAGAATACTCTGGAATACAGACCATTTATTATTCACTTGAGCCTACTTCTGCTCTTTGAGGGAGAACTTTGGCTTTCTAGCCTAAGTTCTAAATTAAAATTGAATAAAAAAGTTTCTTGATCCTTTACATTGATCTCTTACCTCGTTCTTATGTCTTTTAAAGATAGAGATACATCCTGTAATGATTGAGCTTGCTTGAGACATCTCTTACTGTAAATATGAGAAGGATTAGAAGATCATTGTCATTTAATGCTGCCTATTATTTGCCAGGAAAATATTACAAATATTTGAAATATTACAATTATTTGCCAGGCAAATAATAAAAATATTATTTCTGTTTCTTACCACAATAAATGTATGGGGAGCACTGGTATGCCTATTTAACTGATGAAAGAAAAGAAACTCATAGCATGTAAGTGGCTTGCCCAAAGGTACTCAGTAAAGGTAGCATGACGGAGTGTTAAATATGCCTAATTCTAACTCAAATAACATGAGTTCAAATTCTAGGTTTATCACATCAATTATGTGGTCTTGTCTTAGTTACTTAGTTTCCTCATGTGTAAGTGGGATGAAAACATTATCCACCATCTGTTGTTGCTGTAATGACTAAGACTATAAAATGTTAAAAAATGTCAGATTTAAATGAGAAGTAATATAATTTGATTCCAAATCTGTGCCTTTGCCTCTACAAGCATGATGCAACATTGATTCGGTTCATTCACAAAGTTTTTATTGAGCATCTGTTCTAGGTTCTTGGAATAAGTCAGCGAATAAAACAGGCAAGGACTCTTGCACTTCTGGAGCTTATGTGAGAGCAGGAAAAGACAGTCAATAAACTAAATAAATAGGTAGATTATTTAATATTTTTAAAGAAGGTGATAGTACTGTGGAAAAATAAAGTGTAGAGAATGTGGATTGAAAATTTCTGGAGGTGCAATTTTAAGTGGATGATCAGAATACAGTGTACTAAATAGACCACATTTGGAAAAACAAAAAAACAAACGAACAAACAAACTTGAGGAAGATGAAGGGGATGGGGAATTTTCCAGTAAAGAGAAGTTTTGCACAAAGTTCCTAATGTGGGTTGTTACCTGATATGTTTGAGCAACAGTCAGGAGGCCACCATGGTCTGGGGAAGAGTAAAGAGTAGGCGTGATCACAGTGTTAACAGGTCCAGTAAAACATTGTAATCCCAATTGGAGACTTTGATTTTTACTGTGCAGAGAGATGAAATTATCTGATGAGTTTTAAAAGGATACCTCTCCTTACTGCATTGAGAACAGCTCATAAGAGAACAAAGGCAGAAGCAAAATGATCGGCTAGAAGGTGACTTCAATAACAATAACACATATGAGAGATGTGGTGGCTCAGACCATGGTGGGAGCAAAAGAGTGATAAGAAGTGATAATCTGGGAAAAAAAGAACTGATAACCTGCAGGTAGATCCAATAGGATTTCCTTTCAGATTAGTTGTGGGTATGACAGAAAGAATGGATTTGAAGATGGCACGAGGAATTTTGGTCTGAACAAATGGAATGATGAAGAGTCAATACAGCAAAGGCGGCTTTAGGCAGCTTTTGTTGGAATGGGCATTAAAGAAAAGATCAGAAATTCTGTTGTGCACATGTTGAATCTGAGATGTCAGTAGGAAAGGTTAAAAATTTGCTAGTCTGTATTTTGGCTGTTTTAGCTTATGTACTAGCCAATGCTTTCTCTTCAGCTTAATGTTGCCTTCTTAATTCTAACATTGATTTTCTATTACTAACTAGGTTTTGAATTTGGTAATAAAGGGGCTTTATGATATATTTATTCTAAATATCTTGTAATACTGAAAAATTGAAACTCAATAAATACTTTTATCTTGATTGATTTAAATATTAAGTACTATTTTGCATTAAAGACAAGAAAAGAAAGATCATTGTATTAAAAAGTAATTGAATAGAATCTATCGTCATTCTTTTTTATTTGCAAAATATAGTTCTATAAAGAAGAAAATCTGTTTTAGCATAAAATATATATTAATGGTGGACTATATAATATATATGTCCAGAAACTTTTTCATACATATTTTTCTTTATTAATTCATTCTAGGATGTATATAATTATATATTTATTTAATTATATATTTATAATTAAAATCTTTATTTTTTTAGATTTTTATTTATTTATTTGTCAGAGAGAGAGAGCACAAGCAGGGGGAGGGGCAGAGGGAGAGGAACAAGAACAAGCAGGCTCTCCGCTGTGCAGGGAGCCCGACATGTGCTCTATCCCAGGACCCTGAGATCATGACCTGAGCTGAAGGCAGACACTTAACTGACTGAGCCACCCAGGTGCTCCTATAATTAAAATCTTTAATTTTAAATATATTTAATATGATATATAAATATTTAATATAATGTTTAATTATAATTAAATGTTAAATTACTTTAATTAGGGTAATATATTTTGCAAGCAAATTATTTCCTTAAGTAAGAAAAATAATTTATTAAAAGAATAACAGTAGCCTATAAAAATAAAAGAACAGATCAGCTCCTGGAAAGACAAGAACTAGTCATTTTAGTAAAAAATGTAGACTTTGGTTTTACTTTTTAAAGAAAGTATCAAATGAAGCATACCACATGTGCTGATGATGCCAATTACTCAAGCATTCATCTTCTTACTCTTGATTCTGGGGTTTCATTCTCTGGAATTCTAATGGAAAAGGCAGGGTACAAATGAAGACATGACACTCTTTGGAAATACCAAAACTCCAAAGAGGGAATATAGTATTACCCGTCCAGTAGTAATTTGTGGGTTTATGAAAGAACACATGTCAAAGAAGGACTTGCTTATGGATTTGAGGGAGATTGCAATATAAAATATATGTAATGACATAGTTTAGCAAATGCACATGTCCACAGAACTATGACATGTACTTAGATGAAAAAAGATTGAGGAAAAAAATTCTACAGATGTTCACCTTTAAAAATGGGCAAATGTGTATTTTTGCTTCCCATAAAAGATAATATTTAGTTTTCCAGGAAACCCTGTTTTCTTTCCTCCTTCCTCCTCTCTTCTCAATTTGTTTATAAGATAAGGAGTTTCATTTTTGCAAATTGCTTTTATAGAGCAATTGTCATGCTTTCTTACTGTCAAACAACAGTCTCTGCCTAACTTGTTTAAGGCCAAAAGGAATTTGTTGTCTCATGTACTGAAAGTGTGAGAGACTTGAATTAACAAACGAGGGGTGCCTGGGTGGCTCAGTTGGTTAAGCCTCGGACTCAGTTTCAGCTCAGGTCATGATCTCAGGGTCGTGGGATCCAACCCGGCGTTGGATTGTGCACTGTGGGATTCTCTCTCTCCCTCTCCCTCTGCCCCACCCCCTGCTTGTGGGCTTGCTCTCTCTTTCTCTCTGTGTCTCAAATAAATAAATAAATAAATAAATAAATAAATAAACAAAATCTTTTTAAAAAAAAGTTCAAACGATGTTATCAGGAACCAGGCTTACTCCATTTTTGGTGTTGCCTTCTGCTGGCTTGCCTTCATTTTCACCAGTCATACCATGCTAACCGCTGGGAAGCCAGTGGAAAAAGCACTTGTTTCTCTCCCAACTGTTATAACAAAATCTCATTTTGTAAAACTGCCTCCAACTGGGTCATGTCTGCCCCTGAATTAATCACTGGATCTAGGGAAATTCAGTGCTTTCACTGGAAGACTGATGGCTGCTCATTCTGTAGCTGGAGTCAACTGAGGATGAAGGAGCAATGGTTTGTCAAAGAAAAAAATATATGCTGTTAACAGGTAAATAGTGAATGGTGAATGGACAGAACAACAGATGCCCAGTTGAAGAATATTGAATGTGTTGAAAATGGAACACAAAATTCCTTCTTAAGAAACCTCAACAAATTTACTCCTCTTTTTGGTTTTCTTATGTATTATGTATCACTATTCTCCCAGACCCAAAACCTCAAAATAGATTTTACATATTCCTCTTCCTTGGCTCAGTCATCAAGTTCTGTGAATTTATCTTTCATAATGTCTTTTGCATCTGCACTTTTCTTTCCGTTTTCACTGCCACCATTCAAATTTGGGCTATTATTAATTTTTGCCTAGATAGTTGCTCTAGCCTCCTAATTGATCTTCCAGCCTTCAGTTTCCCAATATTTTACTCATATACATCAAATTTTATTTCATTTTGTTTCTCACTTATGTTTCTATGATTGCTCAAAATTTTCATTTTGTTCCTCAGTAACATAAAGAGCACTGATCTTTCTACAATATTTATCTAGCATCCAGGAATTTTGTCTTAACTATTTTCTGCTTATTAATTGTTAGCCTTATTTGTGAGCAAAAGTTATCCAAAATTGGGGCACCTGGGTGGCACAGTCAATTAGGGGACTGACTCTTGATTTTGGCTCAGGTCATGATCTCAGGGTCATGAGATCAAGCCCCACTGGAGCCCCACTGGAGCCCCGCTGGAGCCCACCTTGAGCCCCATCTTGAGCCCCACCTCAGCTCCATGCTCAGCAGGGAGTCTGCTTTTCTCCCTCTGCCCCTTACCCCGCTCATGGCTCTCTCTCTCTCTAAAATAAAACAAATAAATCTTTAAAAAAGAAAAAAAAAGTTATCCAAAGTTGATTCTGAATTCAGTGCAAACTCTTTAAGCTTCCCCACAGCTCTAAAATTTAATCAGTAAATGAACGTTATCCTATTGAAATTTTAGAGACACAATATATTTTTTTCTTAAGAAAAAATTATATGGTACATAAATTGTTTTAGAAAAATTGGCCTGACTGGGAGTTAGCTGAAGATAACACTGGAGGCAGAAAGACCCATTCAGGGGTACCGCTATAATATAAGCATACTGTGGTAAAGTCTGGAATAAAGGGAGTAGAGCTTGGAAATAAAAAGGAAGACAGATTGAAAAGGAAAAATTTATATTTTACCTCCCTATTTAACTGTGAGGCCCTTAAGGGTTAGGACTGCGTTACCACTTTTCTCTCAGCTTTGAATAACAACCAATATAGCCAGGTCACAGAAATCTACAGAAAATCCTACAAATGTTGTTGAACAAAATTTTGTGACTGATGGTATGTGGGAGAAGTTTAAGTCTGAGTAACTAGAAGAAGTATAGGAAGAATCCAAAACATCTCTTCTCTTCTCTTCTCTTCTCTTCTCTTCTCTTCTCTTCTCTTCTCTTCTCTCGCCTTCCTTCTTTCCTTCTCCCTTCCTTCTCTCCTTCCTTCCTTCCTTTTTTTCAGAAGAAAGGAATTATTTATTTGGCTTCCTGGAGGTTGTTGTTATTGTTTCAAGAAAGGCAATATGCCAGCTTGTGAGCTGATATCCTGATAATTTTTGTACTATTAGAATAACATGCCTAATACCGTTTGTAAAAATAACAGTGAGGAGAATAGCTGCTCCTTCCTGTTCCCACAGTAAATAGTTCTCCTGTTCCTGTCTTAAAAAGAAGTCTGGTGGCTACCAAGACTTATGCTTCTCAATTTTTCAGGGAGATTAGACCTGGATTTTACTTAAAAAATCTAGAATGGAAAACTCTAGGGTCCTGCTTGATTCTTACTTCACCTTTTTGTACTTACCAGTAATATAAAAACATATTTTAGATGAACAGGTATAAGGTTCAACATTCTATGTGAGTGTCACATAATGCTCACTAATGAAACTATAACTTGTAAAGCACTTCTACTGATAAATCATATTTAATACTTAGAGTAATTTTGTGAAATAAATGTAACAAATATTTTAAACTTCATGTTATTAATGAGGAAACCAATGCTCATGTGATATTGAAACGTATTTTTGCTTTGCTCGGCTTATCTTATGTTTTCTGGGACCTGACTGTTTTCTTTTGGGGAATTATTCTTTGCCCTCTCTCACATATTTTCCAGATCAGAGCTGCCATAATCTTATATGACTTCATCTTGCTGGCCACAAGGATCGCACTAAGATGGTTGCATATTCTATGCTGGACAAATATAATAACTCATTCTCTGGCCACAGTAATTCTAGAGCCAGTAAATTCTTTGATCAAACCTTTCCTTTCCTGCAATTTGAAGTGAGAACCATGAGAACAGAAGGGTAAAATTGTGAGGGGTGAAGTCAAGAGTTGACAGAGGCAATGCTCCTAGTATATGGAAGAAGGTGAATCTGGCATACAAAGAAACACAGAGATGAGAGGGAAAGGTAGTAATGATTAATGTCCTCTAATTCCTCTGGTTCATAAGGCAAAACTCTAGCTAATACAATGGTTTAACTATAAGAACTGACAAATTACCCTTTATTTGGTTAATCTGGTTTATGTTGGCTTTCTGTTTCATTGGCTTAAATCAGAAGAGCTCTAAAACCACTGAGAATACAAATACAGTACCAAATAATACTTAGTTAATTAGTGACAAATGCTGGAATAGATCCTGATTTTCTGATAGTCTAAAGTATATTTTTAAATACTTGACAGTGATTATTTGTATGAGGCAGACACTGTCAATACTCCACCCATGTGCCCTTGGATCCCTTTGCTACTTTCATGTGCACAGGCTCCGAGTGGGCTTACCTCCATTTATCTTTATTGGAGGACTAGCTTCAGGCTGTTTGAACCAACACAGCCTATGCTGCCTGAGAACCAAAATGTCTGGGAATTATCGCCCCCTCTGGGGGCAGCCCTTAAAAGGACTGGCAAGTAGTAGGTCTTAATTCTCCCATCTTCTAGTAAGGACAGCCCTGAGGTGTGATTGATCCATGCTGTTTCCAGAGTTTTCTTGAAATACTGAGTTAAAGGTACCTCCCACAGGACTTGCTTAATACTGGACCTTTACATGGCCTCCTTCCCTTTTCATTCCTCTAGCAGGTTTCCCCCTGCCTCCCACCCCCACACACACTCCCATGGAATCCTCTCAGGATGTGAGTCTAGGGAACCCAAGTGAAGATAATAGACTATCTTTTCCTAAGCTAAACAGGGCAACACAGAAGTTCAAGGATTAAGAAGGAGAGGACTCAGAACCTAGGTGTGAGATATCAAAAGCAGGTGACAGAGAACTGTTTGGGAGAGGGACATGAAAAAGCAGGTACTAAGATAACCACTATAATTGTATTATTCCTCACCTGGAAATGGGAATTAATCAGAAAATGACCTAAAAATGTGGTTCAGCCATATTTCCAGTGAATTGAAAGGGTACACCTTCTTTACATGAGCCAAACATTACAGAGCAGTATTTTACAGTCGTGTGTGTCTTGGCTTACAACTTAAGGTTATAATTTATTCTTCTTGGTTTATTTCCCAGTATTCACAGCAACGTCCAGCATACCTGACTGAGGAGTATTGTTGGCTGGAATCTTAGGAAGAAATCTTTACTGAAACCGTTGTAAGGAAGTTATGATTCTTTCCAAAAGTTTGGGAGTAAAATTACCAAGCAGCTGATTTGTTGATTCTCTGAGAAGTGTTCAACCTCTTCTCCCCAAAACAAATACACAGACAAAAATATTTTCTGCGTTCACTTGCCAACACCTACCTGAGCCGTCTATTGGAACCTTATTCAAAGTAATGGAGAGTAAAAATACAGATAATTAACCGATATAAAAGTTACCAGAATTCTGAGATCTAAACCAGCAAAATGTAGTTAAGGAAAGTAGTTTTTGATACAATTATTTAGGCATTTCAGTGATCTACTTCATTTCTAAATATTTCTGAAGCCACCATTCAATCATTTTTAAATATTTCTGAAGCCACCATTCAAAAATTTTCTAATACATTTTCAAAATTTATTAGAAAGAGAAATATTTGTTCATCACTATTTAATTATTCTTCTGTATTTTATTTTTCATAAGCCACGTATTTTATAGAACAGTTCCAAGCTATTCAAATGCCTTAAATGAAATGTTTGATGAACACGAGCTTCTGCTCCTGAGTGTATGTCCTATTTCCTGAATTTACATTCATACTAAGTGTAGGCTTACGAGTGTTGTAGTGTGTGTGTGTGTGTGTGTGTGTGTGTGTGTGTGTGTGTGTGACTAATTCTTACTGTTCTCTTCATAGAATTTCCATGCCCCTAGTTCTAAGAAATTGACCTTTCTGTCCTGACAGTCCCTAGAGCAGTGCTATTCTAATATTCTAGACAGTAATCAAAAGAAAACCCTTAAAAGTAATAGTTTTATAAACTTTATTTTTTCTGTTAGACTGTGAGATACTTGACAGCAAGAACTGTGACTTATTCATCTTTGTATTCCCTGACTAGAATGTGAGCATATAGAAGATGCTCAACAAATATTTGTGGAGTGAATGAATAAACAGCTTATGTGTAGAAAGTTCCAAATGGTTAGTCTTTCCCTCCACAACCCATAACACTCCCAGGAGAAAAGAAGGTTGGGAAAGAACAGTGCATTCTAAGACATCGACTTCTCAATGTTGGACTTGTCTCTTCCTAGAGAATATTAGCAATATAGCGTAGAGGGGAGCACGCCAAAAAAGTGTAGCTTTTTTTTTTTCCTTTTCTGTTCCTGGAACAGACTGCATCCAATAAAAAAATGTGACACAGAGGGGCACCTGGGTGGCTCAGTCGTTAAGCATCTGCCTTCGGCTCAGGGCGTGATCCCAGAGTCCTGGGATCGAGCCCCTCATCAGGCTCCTTCTCTGTGAGCCTGCTTCTTCCTCTCCCACTCCCCCTGCTTGTGTTCCTTCTCTCACTGGCTGTCTCTCTCTCTGTCAAATCAATAAATAAAATTAAAAAAAAAATGTGGCACAGTAACTTTCAAATGTGACCTATTCCATTTTTATTTCTTGCCATAATCCTATTGGTAATTAAAAAACATTGCTATTATTTATATTTCATGTTGTAAAAGGTAGTTTCTTTTGGTAGAAAGATACTGTATAAATGTAATAAGCAACGTAACATGTAAAACTGCAATAAATTGTGCAAGGCTAAAGAAAGCAGTCTGGTAAATCTTAAATACAGAATTTCTGACTTATGATCCAGGGCTCTTTTCAGTAAACTACAATCTTATTCACTTCACATTTCCTGGATTAGCTGTAGCAAAATATAAGACAATATTCTGTTCTGTGCCAATTTCCCAAAAAAATGTGTAAGAAATTATAACATATAAATCAAAATTTTACCCAGGTTCCAAAAAGTCATGTAAATCTCCTAAAGTAACAGCAGTATGAAAAGAGGTACAGGAAAAGCAGCTTTAACGCATACAGCAATACTAATGTCTATTAGTTAAATGAAGGAGTGATTATTATGATTATGCAACCTATTTTTTTGTAATTGTTTCACAATACAGGTAATATTATAATAAATATATGGGAGCTTCTTTTAGATTAACATTCTATCCTCAAGATTACTACTTCAAACAAATGGAAACCTAAATTGAGCCATTGAGGAAAACAATAGAAATTTATACAGGGCTTCTTTTCTTATTAAAAAACCCAAATTTAACAAGAAATTAGACAAATATATTAAAAGTCTAACATCTAACACGCTGTATTAAGAGATTGCTCATCTCTTAGCCTATCACATCCTGAATGCACAGTTTTTGCTTTATTTCCTAATGCATTCCCAGTTCTTAGGATATTGTCTGATACATGACAGAAGATCAATGGGTTTTTGTTGAATTAATTACACTTAATGTATCACTTTGTTGTACTTATTACTGCATTATATGTAGCCATGCAATGTAGCTATGTTATCTGTACTAAATGCTGTGGCCCACCTTACAACTTCAAACAACAAAGGCAAAATCTGGAGGCATATAATATATTGTTTTTCCATTTGTATTGAATCACTAAATCCTATCTCATAAAAATTAACTTAGCACTCACTATGTGTACAGCTCTGTGTTAGGTGTTAGAAGGGCCATCTGGTGGGGGATACAAAGCTAGAGAACAATCCAAACCATTTTAAAGTAATTTATCATTGCCTTTATAAAGTGTTGCTTAATATTAAAATGGTGCTTACTAAAGGTAATTTTAAATTATTTAAACATATTAAAAAATATATGAAGTTTTTCAGATGCTAGGAGTAAATTATAAGTCCTATCTTAAAATGAATCTTAGAAAGTTTCTTTCATACAAAAGTAATATATTTAGAATATAAGTACAAGGGTGTCTGAGTGGCTTAGTCAGTTAAGCGATGACTCCTGATTTCGGCTCAGGTCATGAACTCAGGGCCATCATCTGGAGCCTCGTGTCTGTCTCCATGCTGAGAGTGGAGCCTGCTTAAGATTCTCCCTCTCCATAGACCGGTGATGGGTAGTAAGGAGGGCACATATTGCATGGTGCACTGGGTGCTATACACAACTAATGAATCATCGAGCCTTACATCGAAAACCGGGGATGTACTGTATGGTGACTAACATAATATAATAAAAAATCATTATTAAAAAAAAAAAATATTCTCCCTCTCCCTCTGCCCCTCCACACACGCTTGCTCTCTCTCTCTCTCTCTCAAAAAAAAAAAAAAGACTATAAATACAAAATGATTTGAGTAAGTAGGAATAATATCATAAAATAGAAAATTTCCACACAATAAAATATATCATCTGCCACTTGGAGGTTCTTACAGATGCCCTGAAAGCTGCACGTGCTTATGTAAATATTAGTTTTTTCTACTTAGGGATTTGGAGAATGTCCGTCTGGGTAAGAGTGTAGCTTATTTAGTTAATTCTTGAGTCCCATGAATCAAGGAGATTTTGATAGAGCTTCAATAGATTTCAGAAACTTTGCCAATTTTTAGAGCTTCAAACTTTTCCAAAACTCTCCATATTAGCAACAAGCGTGTCCAAAATCATTTCAGGTTTAATTTCAAGATATTTTCTCATCCCAATAGAAAAATGATGCCAAATGGCTTTTTCTTTTCCCAAAAAGAATTGTTAGGTGTGTTGATTAAAGCAATTATGGTGCATATACTTTTCAAATTACAACAATGACCAGTACTCCATCCTCAAGCTTCCTGCATGCCACCAGCCCTAACTTTGCAAATTGCTGAAACAGTTGAATTTAAGAGCTCATCAAACTTTTATTTTGCACTTCCTCATTTCTATTTTTACTTTGAAAAAAAAATCCTCTTATTGCTGTCCCACTAAATTTCAGTGTAGGCTTTAGTCCTAAATTCTCCAGAACATACATCAGTGCACGTTGGGACACTTTTCATATCTGTGCTCATTGTGTGGTGTTTAGAGTCATATTGCTTCCACTCTTTTTTCAGACAATTAGCACTAGTTCACTGCTTCCTTTTTATTGCTTCTTTGGTCCAATTTCTTTGGAACTTTATGCCAAGATCGAGATACATTTCTACTTTGATAAATTTTATCACTTTGGAATTGTGGAAACACGACATTCACTTGCACTCTCTTTGGATTGTACCTTTTAGATTAAAGTATGGTAACGCTTAAGAAGACCCTAGTTCTTGAGATTGACAAGCACAAAGATGAATTGAAAAAATATTATATATAAAATAATAACAATATAGGTAGTTAGATAATTGATTTAGTCATAGACGCCCTTAATATTGGATTTAGGGATACAGAATGGTTTTTCTAAGAGAAACTTAGGCAGGCTCAAACTCTGTTCTAGGCACATGCTAGCTCTTCAGTCTTAGTGTAGTGACCCTTGGTTAACTGGACTTCTACCTCCCCTTCTTCCTTTTCCAGTCAAAGTCCCTAACTTTACTTTGGTCTCTTATCTCTCTTACATTCTTCCATGTGTTTAGATTGGGCCTCATCCTTGACTCAAGAGGTGGAGTGAGAGAACTTATCCAAAGATAACTGGTAGATCTCATTGCTTCAGATTGCAATGCTCAGGCATGAGATGTGATCAGAGCAAGTAAGAGGCAGTGAGGCTTCTCTTAGAGCTGCTAGAGCAGAAGTGGTGCTTCATCACCGTGAGTTACTTGAGAGAGGTCCAGACTAGGCTCTGCAGGAGCTACCTCATTCCCACCTGTAGCCTGAAATTGAAGTCCATTAGAGAAGGTGTTGCTGACAGAAGTGTAAAAGTGAGTCCAGATGACATTTTTTGTCCCCTGTGTTCACCTCTGCCAAAGATAGGCCCTATTTCGAGAATTCTCAGTTATATGATCTGATAAATTCCTTTTTTGCTTAAGCCACTTGGGGATGGTTTTTATACATGTACTTATACTTTAGTGCTTATAATAAATAACTCTCACTACTCAGATTTTGGTATCAAAATGTGGGGATGTTAGAAGTAATATATTCTAAAATTTTGGAATTGGATGAGTAGAAACAGTATATACAGTGGTGGGGTGTCTTGTATCCTAGCCTGAGAGTCTGGTAATTTTTATTCTTGGTAGTAAAATAGCTAATTATAATATTATGTATTAGATTGTGGAATTTAAACAATGAGTTTATTAAGGCTGCAGAATACGGGATTTTTTTTTTTTTTTTTTTTTTTGGTAGAAAAAACTTAAGGTGCTGGACTATGTTGGTTACCTTTTGTACTTAGTAAAAGACCTATAAGAAATTGAAAAGCTTAGTTAAACCTGGCCTATTTGGAAGCAGAGAAAAAAGAAAATATAATTTTTCTACAAAAGCCAATATTGCTTTTAGGGCTTACTATTTATGATGTTTGAAGGACTAGAAATCTGAGGTCCTGCATGATGGAAATGCTACCCAAACTAACAATCAGAGGTAAGGTGGCAGGTAATAATCAAGAACTTCATGTGATACACCTCCAGCATCACAAGGGGACAATTGTTTCCATAGAGTTGCAGCAGAATAGAGAAGATTATATAGAGTTTTGTCTACCCAAGCTTTCAAATTACCCATTCAGCTGAAAAGAGAAGATGTAAATTCCAGAGCTAACACAGCGTCTTGCCGCTCAAAAAAGGGAGAGACTACAGATGAACTGGGAAGGTTTTTAGTCTTATTAGTTTTCATTTGGGATTTCTGATACTTACAGTGAGAAGCACCCTTACCTGTTAAATTCAGTCTCACAGAGCTTTGGTTTCTTATATGTAAAATAGGAAGGACAATAACTTTCTCCCAGGATGAGTTTAAGGATTAAATTAGACCATACAAATTGGAGGATTAAGCATGTTGCCTGGTACATAAATGAGACTGGATGTGGCAACAAATATTATTGGTAAAGGTAGTTCAGAGTTCCAGAAAGAAAGTTTAGGATAATTTAAACTGAAATAATTTATATGTGAATAGTAAACTTGTAGAATTCATTATTTGAAGAGATAGTACTGATGGTAAATACATTTTTAAAAATAACAAACCCACAATGGATTATTAATGAAGCTAAGATTTTCTATATATACATTGGTAGCAACATATGATTCCAGTGCCAGTTCCACTATTATATTACTTTGTAAATATTTATTTTTGCTTCTATTTATTTTTTGTTTATGTTTATGTTTATTTTTCTCCCAGCTAGACTATCTTTGTACTATCAATATTTAACATACTGCTTGGGTCATCGTAGGCAACTAATTTATGTTTGTTGATTATGTCTATGTATGAGTTAATTAACTAATGAAAATTCTTTTCTTTTTTAACCATCAAAAAAGAACCATATTTAGAGCATAAATCTAATCAAAATAATTATTTTTTTTATGTAAATGCTTACTTAAAATCCTCAATAAATTTGTCTATAAAAGATGTCCTTAATCCCTTTTTTATGCTAAAGAATTTTACCATGATAGAGTAGTACCTGTTTTTCTTTCTAGGGTCTTTTATACTGACTCTTGTATTACTTTTTCAATCTATTGAATTTGGCCCCCAGCCTTGGGCCCAGGCCTAACTAATTATACTAAATAGAATTACAAATATTTGGTGAAGGTACTTGACAAATAAGAGTGGCCTGAACCATGGAAGCAAAAAGTGGAAGTAACGTAAAAAGAATAAAAAATTAAAGTGAAATAAAGCTAAAAACATTAATTAAATTTAGTGGGTTGAGTTTAGTTTTAGAATGGAAAAGTTAAGAATATAGTAGAAGTAATTACAGTATAATTTATTGTAGTATAGCTTTGTTTGCATACACCAGTATAGCTTTGTTTACATACACCAGAATTTCCTGAAAGTATAATTTAATGCAGTTTAATTTTTTTGTTTTTGTGAGATGTCTCATACATAGGAAAATTTTCTTTATTGGACTATATATTTCAATTTTGCATCAAAAAACTTGGCATATTCATACAATGTATTCAAAAACTTATTGAGTACTCTTTATGCTCTAGGCACTATCTTGGTTCAGACACAGCCCTTGCCTCAAGAAGCTTGTAGCCAATAAGCAAAAAGGATGAGAAAGTAGATAATGACAGTGCAAAATGTGAAGTGTTAGTGAAGGCACAGAGAATGGTACCTACACTAGTTTGGGAAAAAATTGGGAGGCCATAGAAAATCTGAGCTGAGTCTGGAAGGAGGAGTTAGCCAAGTCTAATGGGGTTGGGGTTGGGATCTGGGAAATCCGTCTCTACAAAGAAGCTGCAATTTGTGAATGACCATAGCTGAGAGAGAGTATGGGGTATTGAAGAACTGCAGATAATTTAGTGTAATTGGAGCCGCATTAGGAAAATGAATCTGGAGACCCTGGCAATGGCTAAATTACAAAGAACTGCAGATTTCCTAAGGTTTGAACTCCATTTTAAGGTTGCTAGTATCTACTGAATGACTTCACACAGGTGGATATGACATGATCCACTTTGTCTTTTAAAAGAATTCCTGAAGGATGAGGAGAATGTATAAGAAGGGGCAAAATGATAAGCAGATCAGTTTAGCAAACTATAGTAATCCATGACATGATACTTGCCTAAACCAAATTAATGGTGTTAGGATGGAAAGAAGCAGATGAACTGAAGAAATATTAAGAACAGAATCTACAATTTTGTGTCTAATTGAATGTTGGGGGTGAGGTACAGATTTTTATCTCAGGAAATTAATATACACAGGCGTCATTCATTGAGATAGGGATTACAGAGAGAGATCAAAGTGGAAAATGAGTTCAGTTTTTGTATATGTTAAATTTGAAGGTCTTTTGGGACATTTAAGTGAAAAAAATCAGACACTTAATTTTACTGAAAAGATTGAAGCTATCTTTTTCTCCTTTTGGGTGATTGGTTTAGCGTGGAATACGTAACCTAGTTTTTATCAATTAAATGTAATGGTAAATGGCCTGGGGCCTTCTGGGAAGGATTCTCTTGATGAAAAGAAATTCCTATGGAGAATTCCTGCCATTCTTTCCTGTTTGAACATCGATTTATAGGGATCTGATGCTTGGCACTGCAGAAAGATTCTTTTGACCATTAGGCAAAGCAAGGAGAATCACAAAGACGTGGAACCAAAACCCTGATATTACTAAGCTACTGGATTTACCAATTCTAGAATCATTCACCTATGGACTTAGTTTAGAGGAGATAAGAAAAACACTTACTGTTTGAGAAACTTTTCTTCTTTGTTATTTGCAACTGAAGGCATTCCAGTATTCCAGATCCACCTCTGAGGATAGAGAGGTGATTTGAAGATAATCCAGTGGAATGAGCATAGGCAGCTCTTCAAACAGCTGAATTGTGATTAAGAAGGAAGAGATGCTATGATTTAGATTGAGATATGGCATCAAGTAAAAGTTTTCTTTTTCTTATTTAATGGGCACCAGTTAAGGATATTTAAATACTAACATTACAGGAGAAATTGCAATTTTAAGGCAAGAGAGTATCATGTATGGAGCTGATTGTATAGGAAAAGCCTTTGGAGGAAGGAGACCTCATTCTATCTGATAGCAAGGTGGCATAGGGAGATGAACGTAAGACTTAACTGGTAGGTGAACTTCTTTGTTTTTTTTCAGTTTCTGTCACAACTCTTTGTGTGTTGTTTTTATTTTGTTTGGCAACCAGAAGAGAGTTTCATGCTTTGGATCATCACAGATTGAGATTTTCGGGAATTTCTCTTTTTCCATCATCAGAAGAGAATGCCCTCCAGAAAAAAATAAAGTATCAACAATATGCATATGCCAGGTGCGGGAGAGCCTGTGCCTTTGGAATGAGACAGGCAGCAACTGATTGTGTCAGTTATTGTCAAAATCAGATTTTTGAGGCCAGCTGGCTTATCGAAGCACACACTGTTCTGGAGAACCTATGAGTCAAATTGGTACCAGCTGAAGAGACAGATATTGGGCTGAAGGCCAAACTAAATAAAAAGATATAAGAAAAGGACAAATTCTGAGTAGAAGAGAAAAAACGGAACATACCAAAGAGTTATTTGATAGTTGTTTTTAAAGATACAACTGAAGAGGTTTGCATTTGCAGCCTCAATGCCCAAAAAGCATTCTCTTATTACACTCGAGGGGGGGAGTGGGAGCATTTCAACTGGCTACAGTAGGAACATACCGAGAAACCTCAGTCTGTTACGTACACAATTTCCATAAACTGACATTCTGCATTTACTCTTTCTTAACTAGATGATACCAAGAAATGAAATCCAAAATCCATCACTGTAATTAACTCCAGTATACAATGGCAGTATTTGCTTCCCGCAAAATTAACGATTGATATTAAACTGTTACTGAACATTGAAAAGTTAAAATTGATTCTTAAATGAAACAACAATAGATTGAAGGTATGCCTTTTTAATTTAGAAATATACGTCTCCTGTAAGATTCTGTACATAGAAATCCATTCCTTTAACATTATTTCCAGATGTACTTTTGGCAAACTTTTGTTTTGCTTTGTTTTGTTTTGTTTTAGCTAGACCTGTTTCTTAAACCACGTGAAAGATTATATATTACTGAATAGAACCATTTTTGAGGCTTAAGGTTGAAATAGGAGATACTAGCGATTACATATTTCAGTGATTTTCTGTTCCAGAATGATATGGAGTGCAAGAATAATAATGACCCACCCATAGCTTAATTTCTTTACATACTAGCCAAAAAAACTCAAAAATCAAATTAATCTTTCCTTGATTTATGTGTACAGAAAGCAATGGGAAACCATTAATGAAGTTGTACATCTTTCAAAAAGTGATTAACCAGGTAGAGGGGAACTGGCAAGTGTTCAAAAAGAAAACTTTATTTAGTGTTTGGGCCAAAACTGTAAATTATTTTCAAATTATTTGCAGTGTACATTTCAATGCTCCATTGAACTAAGAAGAAATCTATTTGTTCAGCTGGAAGATGTTCCTCTTGGCACAATATCAAATTTACAAAAGCAATGAGAGAAAGTGAAAACACTTTGAACATTTTGAGTGTCAGGAAGTAACATCATGAAATAATACAGAGCATATTTTATAAAGAATTATTTCTTTTCTGTATTTTATGTTTCTAAGAACACTATTCAAATTTGCTAGTTAGCTGAATATTTGAAAAGTATTTGATTTTGTTATAAGTGAGACACTAATACATTGTAAATGCCTTCCTTACCAATTCTATTTTTTTCCCTTCTTCTTGTATTTCTATTTGTTTAACCTAAGTTACCAGAATGTTAAATAAAGTATTGTTAATAAGTTAATGACACCAGGCTGCAAAATAAATAAATGAATACTGGTGTGATATATGTTGACATTACAACAACAAAAAATTTTAATTTTTTTTATGTTTCCACTTTATAAAACGCATAGATATTAAAGAAAAATCGCTAAATGCAGAATAAGGTAATGAAAAAATAAAACAATATCTTCTATCATCTCACTAGATTATCAGTAATAGTATAAATTTTTCTACCTTTAAGTTTATGACTAAACTTTAAAAAATTGAAGTGCTGTGTTGTGATGAGTGCTGGGTGTTGTATGCAACTAATGAATCGCTGAACACTACATCAAAAATTAATGATGTACTGTATGTTGGCTGAACATAATAATAATAAAAAAATTGAAGTGCTTGGTATAATACTTTATATGTAATTCATATATTGGTATTTCAGTAAAAATTATATGAAAGTATTATATTATTATACATATGTATATATATAGACAATAATATATGTATATATTATATGTATATATATACACAATATATGTATATTATTATATATATGTACATATATACACACTTTTTTTTAGTGGCTGTGTGGTAGTCTATTTAGTGAATATTTAGATTAATCATAATCTTTCACCGGCATAAGTATTATTGATGAAGTTTTATAATAGTGGTAGATTATTTATAATAGTTCCCTTAAATTAAACACATATTTATTGAACAGCTATTTTGTGCTGAGCTCAGCGGTATTAAGACACAATCCCTACCTTAAGAAGAGTATTATAGCCACTCTGAAAAACAGTATGGAGGTTCCTCAAGACATTAAAATAGAGCTACCCAATGACCCAGCAATTGCACTATTAGTTATTTATCCCAAAGATACAGATGTAGTGAAAAGAAGGAGCACATGCACCCCAATGTTCATAGCAGCAATGTCCACAATAGCCCAACTGTGAAAGGAGACGAGATGTCCTTCAACGGATGAGTGGATAAAGAAGATGTGGTTCATATATACAATGGAATATTACTCAGTCATGGGAAAGGATGAATACCTACCATTTGCATTGAATGATTGGAACTGGAGGGGATTATGCTAAGTGAAATAAGTCAAGCAGAGGAAGACAATTATCATATGGTTTCACTCATATGTGGAACATAAGGAATAGTGCAGAGGACCACAAGGGAAGGGAGGGAAAACTGAACGGTAAGAAATCAGAGAGGGAGACAAACAATGAGAGACTCTGGACTCCAGAAAACAGACTGAGGGTTACGAAAAGGAGGGGGGTGGGGTGATGGGGTAACTGGGTGATGGGTATTAAGGAGAGCACATATGGTGATGAGCACTGGGTGTTATACGCAACTAATGAATTGTTGAACACTAAAAAAAAAAAAAAGAAGTATAACAGTGGTGAAGATCGCAAAATAAACAGTTCATCTAAGATTTTTGAAAGACTGATATGATAGCAGGCTAAGGCATTAATGATGCCAAGAAGGTCAGACTCCTGTAACACTAGAACCACCTTTATAGAGAAGTTTGCATCAGTTGAGGTCTGCTCTTGGAATCCACTTGTTAAGAAACAAATTTTACCCCCGTGACAAATCCTGCTTTTTCTAAGATACAAGAACAAGCTAGGCCAGTATAAAATAGGAAGGGGCTCATGTGTTCTTGGAAGTTTGCCACAGTGGGCGGTATTCAGTCAAAACTTTTGAGGAAGTCCTTTAGAATGAGAGCTTTGTTGGAGAAATGAGGTTGAACTGCTTGCATTTATATCTCTGGATGCCATTATGAACTTGTTAGACTATCTCCTTTGTGGCATTTTTTCTTAATTTTAATATCTACTAGTAAAATATAAGCTTCATGAGAGCAAGAATGTATGTATACAACTTTGAAAACTTCCTTGTACGAAGGTGTTCAATAAATACACATTGCTTCTGTATGGAAAAAATCAGTCCCTATTTCAATAAGCCATTCTAGATATTCAACCTCTGGGCTTTTGACTTATGTATGTCTTTTTTTTTTTTTTTTTTAGATTTTATTTGTTTATTTGAGAGAGAGAGAGCGCACATGTATGAGCGGGCGTGGGGGAGGGGCAGAAGGAGAGGGTGAAGCATACTCCCCACTGAGCAGAACAGGGAGCCCAGTGCAGGGCTTGATTCCAGGACCCTGGGATCATGACCTGAGCCCAAGGCTGAGCCACCCAGGTGCCCTGACTTAATGTTTCTCTTAGCATTGCCTAGAAGGTGTTAAAATAAAAAAAAAAAGGAGACCAGCTCTGAAAATTTCCGGTGCAGAAAAAAACAGTTTAGTCAGACAAACAAAGCTTAATTTAACTTATTTTGAAGAGCTAACTTGACCTGAATCACTTTTTGCTTATGGCTCTGAAAATCGCAAGCAAAATTTAAAACTGTTTCCAAAGGTTGATATGAGGTAGCACTGTCCAATTTCCCATCATTTAAGACAATTCTAATATTATGATCCAGTCACTGTGAAGAATAAACAGTCACTGCTTTCTTACTATATAGATAATGCTTTATAACAATATATGTCTGAGCCTCATTCCATATTTTGGTTTGAAAGCTCCCAATTTGCAAAATGTCTTTTTGGTATGTGTACAATAAACTTTTACTAATTACTACTTCGGTGACTCATAGGTTTTACTTTTGTTATTTCTGAACTTTTGACTAAGTCATATGCTCTGGGGCCTACATATAATAATTTTGCAAATATAGGGCCTTACATGGGTAAGGAATAGAAAATAAATGAAAGTGTTATTTAAATAAACTATTCTCTTCCTGCATCACCTCAAACCTAAGAAGTTATGGAGGGTTCTGTTCATGAGTCTTTTGAAAATTCCCCAGAAGAGCAGGGTGTCCAAATGAATGATGATTCCATGTCTTCTGCCCATTCACCCAGAAGGCTGCTGCTTTGCATGGAGCCTCTCATCCTTTCCTGACTGCCTTTCATGATTCTGTTAAAAGAACTACAAAACCTGATTAAGGACATAGGATGGTAAAGAATTAAATTATTAGTTAAAAGTGATGACAGGTCAATAGAACATTTACCTATAGAGCATTTGCCTAAAAAAGAAGTCTGAGGGTCACCACCAGAATTCTGTTACACAAGCTAGGGAGTGTACCTAGGGTCTAAATTTATTAGAGACTCAAAGTTTTTGGTTCTAGTTGCTTGACTTAGAGTTTGTTCACCTCCAAGTGCTGAAATAGACAATATATGCACAAGGGCACATTTTATATATTATTACTTATCTGGCCCCTGTGTTGGGATGTAAATATACTTGTCCCATGAATCAATCAAACTGAAAATGCTTATTTATTTAGTGGATATGTCTCATTGGTGCTATGAAAACCGTGCTGTCATGTCCTACCAGCTTTACAATATTAAAAACCTCCATTTTTGTTGTTCAGTGGTTTAACAAAGGTATAAAGAACAAAATGGTCTTCCCTAATGTACCTTATGTTCCAGTGATTCTCTAAAGAGACCACATTTTTCACATTTCTATATTTTTTATTAATGCTATACTTCTTCCCCCACCTTTTCAAGGCTAATAAATATCTTTTTATCTTTTAAGACTCAACTAAAGGAAATCCTTGTGCTAAGAGGCACCTCTATCAAAACATTTATGTCATTTTGTCATAATTATTTAGTGTCTGCTGCCCTGGTTAGAACATAGGTTCTGCAAGAACTAATTAAAAAAGAAGGTCACTGAATGAAAACATTCAGTTTGAAGGTCTAAACCCCGATGTCTTGAATATGTATTTGTATATTAACCAGTCTAGACTTCAATTTACTCATGTGTTAAAAAAGTACATTTCAACTCCAGTATCACATATGTATATGATGGATCACTGATCACTACAAGTCAACCATTAATCTGAAATAGCAGAAGTTATGCTGCCAGTTAATGTCTGCCAAGCCTTTACTTTACATTATATTTGAAATAGGAAGAGAAATTATTTTTCTTTTCATTGAAGTTGATTCTATTAGTAAAGGATTGCTTTTTATTGTATACGACTTAAGCTTTACTTTTTGGTTTTGTAATCGCTCTACTCAAATTTCTTAATTTGTATCCAAATATGAACAGATATTTCCACTTACCATCATTAATTAGCTCACATTCCCTACTCCTCTTTGAATAGATATTTAATTACATTCTTTAATACTTGGAAAATGTGAATGTGGTTATTGTTCTCATGGTTCTACTTTCTTTCCTTGATTCCAAACAAATCTTTTCCAATTTCTGAAGACTTTCGTATAGATATAAGAGCTTATCTTTAAGGGTTTTTTTTGGCCTAATTATTTACTCCAAATATTTCTGAAAACTCATCTTCCTGACTTCACCTTAAGTTTTGCAAGTCTGAACTGTAAAGAAAGCAAATGCAACAAAAAGCAACTGTATTTGCCCAAGAACATTGAGTTATTTAAGATACCAACCTATTGGGGCATGTGTAAAGTGCCGCAGAAGTTTGGCAATGCTTAATTAAAGCATTAATAGTAAATGGAAGCATTTAGATTTATATATCATTTGAAGAAACTAACTCAATAGTCACTGAATAAAATTCATGAGAAACAGCTCAATTATATTTTTTTCATCAACAAAACAGGATAGTTTATTTAAATTTCAAAATCCCATTGAGATTTCAGCAAGGAGTCTATGAAATTAATGAATTTGTATTACCATTCATGTAAGAAGAATTCATTCAAAACGATTTTGTCAAAGTATGTTGATAGCATCACTAATGGATAAAATTAATTAAAAATAAAAGTTAGAATATAAGTAATATTGAATTATCTACTACAGAAATAAATTGCATCCTCTCTTCAAAAAACAAAAAAGAGAAAACTTTGAAAATGTTAAGTGTACTAAAATTATTTTTCTAGAATTTTATCTGGAATATTGTTATGTATCTATTATACTAAGAAAAAAATTTAATTAGTTTTTTTCTAATTATATTGTAATTGTCCAGTGGAGGGACTTTAAATAGCACAACCTTTTTCTGCTTCCTAGAACATTTCCTTCTTGTGTATTCCTTAAACACTTCTTCTTTAAGAGTTACCTTGAACATACTGCCTCTGAAAATGCTTTTTGACTTCTTCAAAAATAATCAAACATGGTCGATTTCTAGATTTAATTAAACCAAAAATGTCATAAAGTAGGGATATACAGTAACAGTTTCATATGAGAGGTGGAACAAAGATGGAAATAAAATAAGAAAATTCAGTACTATTTTTGAATAAGCTGGAATCTTTTATCAATTATTTGCTGTATGACTATGGCCAAGTAAATTAATCTCTCTGAATTTCTATTTCCCAATCGTGATTTGGGAAAGATAATTATAACTACTCTCTAGAGTTCTTATGATGATTAAATGAGTTAATCTTTTCTCTTGCCTAGGAAGAGAGATGAGACTAACTCATTTAATTATCTGATCTTATTTGAGGTTGGTGGAAATTTAGGATCTGTGCTCTTGTCATGGGTGTCCCATAAATCCCTCCTCTTACACATTAACTAGATCTTACCTTGGGGACACTCTAAACTCAGCTGCTTTCTCAATTTGGTACTCAGCAGTTTCTATTGCAAGGTCACCTCATCCCTTACTATAGAGGTTCCATGGTGCGCCAACCCCTTTCAACTCTCAGATATCTCTGTGTTTCACAGTGTGATTCATAGGTAACTCTAGATTGCTCCTACCTCATGCACAACCATGGGAGAAGTAGGGTGTAGAACATCTCCTTTCTCACCCCTACAGAAAAATTCAGTTAAAATTGACTGGATAAAGGGGCACCTGGGTGGATCAGTTGGTTAAGCATCAGACTCTTTATTTTGGCTAAGGCCATGATCTCAGGGTGATTCTCTCTAAGATTCTCTCTCTCTCCATCTGCCCCCCCCCCCCACTTGCTCTCCCTCTCAGTCTCAAAACAAACAAAATAATTGACTGGCTATGTAGCCAGAATAGATTAAGATAAGAGTTCGTAGACTTAGCCTATTGAATCTAAATTTGGTATAGAATCCCTTTTGGGATCCATTACTTTATGAGTAGTCATTGTGTTCTCCAAAATATCACTTAAAATGCTAATGATTATGACAGATGTAACCATAAAGTATTCTCCCCATTTTTCTCCATTACTGCAAAAGATACCAAGAGACATGGCAACATCAAACATCTGTTATATGTTAATAATTCTAATAAGAAATATTAATTTTATGGGGCACCTAGGTGGCTCAGTCAGTTGAGTGACTGACTGTTGGTTTTGTTTCAGGTTGTGATCTCATGGGTTGTGAGATCAAGCCCTGAGACTAGCTCCACACTCAGAGGGTTTTCTGCTTCAAGATTCTCTCCCTCTGACCATCCCCCCACTTCCATATGCATGCACGCTCTTTCTCAAATAAATAAATCTTTAAAAAAAAGAAATACTAATTTTAGCAGTATCTTTTATCAGACCTAAGAATGCAATGTTTAATTGAATATTATTCAGTGAACATCCTTATATCCCTAAGTCTTGTCCAACACTTACATAGTGTTATGGACTGCATTTTCCTGTCCCTCCAAAATAATACGTTGAAAGCTTAATCTGCAAAGTGACAATATTTGGAGATAGGACCTTTATGGAAGTAATTAAGGTTGAATGAGCTTATAAGGGTGAGGCTCTGATCCAATAGGATTTGTGTTTTGTCTTTTGTTTTGTTTTGTTAAGACACTAGACCCCAGAGAGGCAGTTAAATTTCTCCCTCTTTCTCCACTCTGTGTATGTGTGTCTGTGTGTCTCTCTCTGTCTGTCTGTCTCTTTCTCTCTCTCTCACACACACACACAGTGAAAATGGCATGTGAAGAAGCAATAAGAAGGCAGCTGTCTGTAAGACAGGAAAAGAGTTTTCACCAGGAACTGGATTGGTTAGCACAATGATGTTAGCTTTCCAGCCTCCAGAACCATGAGAAATAAATTTTTGTTTTTTAACCCAGTCTGTAGTATTTTATTATGGCAGCCTGAGTGGACTAAGGCACATGGTAATGACAATCTATTATAGCAATATTGACTATAAGTATTATATAGCTTATTGTTCACACTATTTTATAAGTCATATTGTAGAAAAGTAAAAATAAGCAAAACATTTTTAAAATAGCAATCATTATTCTGAATTCCTTTGTGTCTAAGTATTATCATAGAAACAATATTTGGCTTACAGTTTTTTCCTTAAAAAGAGTTGCAGTTTTCTTAGGCACAAAAGACATACAGAAGATAAAATTATAGACCAGTGTAAGAAGCTAAAATTACCACTTGGAAAATTTTGTGGTAGGTGGTCTGCCACAGGTGTACATATGTCCATTTTTTGTATTTTTATCTACTAATTCAAAGTTTTTCCTTTCTGTTCTTCATTGCTAGATACTCCAGGGCTAAAAAATACCTTAAAACTGTGTGCATTCTTTAATTACTTTTACTCTTATTGAGGAAAGCAATCTGATTAGATGGTGGCAAGACGTGAAAGATTTAACATATTATACCATCTAGTGGTATTTATATTTTAATTGAACTGACTGGAGGAAATAATGTTTATTCCAATAAGACTTTTTTTTTTTTTTTTTTACTGTAGAGAGAGAGAGTGAGAGACCACATGTATGAGCAAGCATGGGGAGGGGCAAAGTGAGGGGAAGGGAGAAACTTTAGCAGACTCCTCGCTGAGCTCCGAGCCCACGCGGGGCTTGATCTCATGACTCTGAGATCATGACCTGAGCTGAAACCAAGAGTTGGATGCTCGATCGACTGTGCCACCCAGGGGCCTCCCAACAGAACACATTTCTATTGGCAGAATTTCAGCATTGTGGCCAATCATTTATGGCCAAGAAGTAGCTCCCGCTTATCCTACCCATGCATGAGTGCTAATCTGATGGCATATTACAAAGTGGACAAATTCATAACCTTAATCACAAACTGTGACATGATTAAAGAAAAAAAATCTAGGTGGCCTAAGAGAGCTTCACCCAAGGGTTCTATGCAAATAAAATTTGCTCTAGTTTTTGAAGGTGAGGTAAAATATGGCTAATCAATGAAAAAATTAAAGGAAAGCAAAGTCACTCCAGAATAAATGAGCAGACAAATCTGGGGATAGTCTTCAAGAATAATTTAAATACAAGATATTAATTTTAGCAATATTTTTTATTTGTCCTAGGTGCTTCCCCTGTGTCACCCTCTCTACTCCCTTAGAATAGTCATTAGTTTTCAGGTAAAAAGGGTAATTTTTCTTTCTTTTTTTTTTCTTTTTTAAGATTGTATTTATTTATTTGAGAGAGAGAGTGAGAGAGAGCATGAACAGGGAAGAGGGAGAGGCAGGCTCCTTGCTGAGCAGAGAGCCCGACGATGCAAGACTCGATGTCAGGATGCTGAGATCATGACCTGAGCTGAAGGCAAGCACTTAACCCACTGAGCCACCCAGGCGCCTGAGAATTTTTTTTTTTTTTTCCTGATAACTTTGTTAAAATCTCAAATGCTCAAAGCAAGTCTGAATACTTACATTTGGACACTGTTGCTTTTGTTTTCATATAGTATTTGAATCACTGGAATAAAACTAAGAACATGGCTTGGCTTTTAAATATGAAAAACTTATTTCTGATCATAGTCTGATCATAGTCCTAATTGTGTGAGTCTGTGATTGGTGTGTGCCTGAAAACCTATCAGCTCAACAGGAAGAAAAAACAATACCTAACACTCTGATCTTTTTCTTTTCAAACCCACTCCTTATGCTTTTGGCTCAGATTAGTCCACTCTGATTAGCTTCTAGGAAAATTTCACTAGTTGTACTTCATAAAAAAGAATATTTATAGTTCTATAAGTAGTAGGGTTATATGTATAAAAGTTAAAAGCAATAGTTTTGATGAGGGGTAGAAGCACAAAAATGTTCACCTTTAGCCCAGAAGGCTGGCTTGTAGCCTGCATAGTTCAATTAAGGATCAAATACCCAGTGGTTAGTTGCTACCTTCTTAAAGGGTTTCATGATTGCCTGCACATCTCACTGATAGTTAATATCAAACCGAATGATAAGCACCAGAGAAATATTGCAAAAGTAGTTTTACAAGTAGAAATTCGAAGAAGACATTTATGAGTATTAGATCATAATACTACATGTCCTCTCCCTTGAACAATAAGCATATATACACCAGCTCCTACAGCAAAAGTTAGTTCTTTCTGCCCATGGGTCCTGTCCCCTACTATAATTAAAACATCTTTTTGCACTGAAAGCATCTCAAGAATTCTTGACTATTTGCTCATGGCCTCACATCAGTTTCATTTCTACGAACTCCATCTTGGTCTCTTTTTAATAGTTACGTATTATTAATTTATGGCCTCTTAATTAAAATTTAGAACTTTATGGGGCGGCTGGGTGGCTCAGTCATTAAGCGTCTGCCTTTGGCTCAGGGCGTGATCCTGGTGTTTTGGGATCGAGCCCCGCATCAGGCTCTTCGGCTGGGAGCCTGTTTCTTCCTCTCCCACTCCCCCTGCTTGTGTTCCTCTCTCACTGGCTGTCTCTCTTTGTCAAATAAATAAAATCTTTAAAAAAAAATGTAGAACTTTACGAGTCTATTTCCCCTATACAACCCCCTTATCCATCAGGGTTTAGATGCTCCTTCATCTTGGTCTTTCTATTTCACAATTTTGGTTTTGTTAAGGATCTCTTGATCCTTGGTTGATTATTCAAGTTCATACATAAGGGATGATGTTGACAAGAATAGGAAATTTTCATGAGTTTCTAGTGCAGTTGTGCATGGTACTACTTGTACACTGGCCTTGTTGATCCTTGTACATACACACTGATTTCACTCTCGCTTCAGAGCTTTTGTGCTAACAGTTTTCCTTGGACTCTGTACGACTCTCCCCTTCATTTTTTTAAAGTTTCTGTTCAATATCACCTCCTCAAGAGCCCTTTCCTAACCATACTCCCCCTCACCGCAGCACCATTTCATTGGTAGGCTCCCTCTCCTGCTTTATTTTTCTTTCACATAGCAATATGTAATTAGAGTATATCAGTAGGGTTTATTTGTTTAATGCATGTTTCCTTCCTAGAATGTAATGCATGGTCCATGAGGGCAGGATCTTTGCATTATTTACTGCAACATTCCCACTGTGTGGAATACTGTCCAGTACGTACTAGACATTTAGTAAATATTTATATATTGAATAAATTACAAATAAATGTGCCATTTGCTCCCCATCCACACCCCCACACAAAGACTGAATAAGAAAGCTGAACTCAGGGCTCTGTAAGTCCATGGGTCTTGCCAAGAGGCAAGCTTTTCTTTCTGGCCTAATTTGGGGAAAGGACAGACAGGCTCAGGCTCTCATTTATTGTAAAAGTAAGAAGGGAATGGTTAGAGCTTTCCTGTCTATTTCTTCTTTTCTGCTCTTTTTGTGGTAATCCAGAATTACCTCAAAACCCTAGTCTCCTTAAATCTACCCCTCCCCCACCAGTCAGGACAATCTCTCCCTTTGTTCAGAAACCAATTCTCAAGGCTATGATGGGAGCAGATGCTGCAACTAGCTTACTGATACGCATGAAATAGGGAGAGGTAGTACCTTTTGCTCTATAACCAATCCTTTATTTAATTACCTATCTATGTAATCCAACACGCTTTTCTTTTATCCATCCACCTAGATCTGTGAATGTTTCTCTGTGTCTCCATCAGGGAGGTGCTCCCAAGTAGCCTTCTGACAATGCTTTGAGAAATAATAATTAAATAAGATGAACAATCCCCTGGTAATTATCATTTCAATGTAATTTCTTAGCATTTTAAAGGGCTTTGAGGGGAGAGGAAAATAGGTCTACCACCTTGGTCTTGAAGCAATAATATTTATATCAGGAGAGTTTTAAGAGCTTACATTTTTACATAATTTCTCCTATTAAGATACTTGGATACTCAAAAACCATTTCAGAGTACTAAATTAAAGAATTATTGAGGCTTCTTTACTTCCTGTGTTAGCTGTCCAAACTCTTCTTGTATTAGGTTGCTAAGATTTAGCCTGCAGAAAAAAATTCAAGTTAAATTCTAAAAAGAAATTGCAACTTCTATAGAAAAAAAAAAAAAGAAAGAAAGAAAAGAAAAAGAAATATTAAGCCAGAAAAAGAATGAAAGCAAGCGGTACTCAAAACCCTTAAACATCCTCAAAATTCCACCTCTCCCTGAAGATCCAAAACCCCAACACGCAACATTTCAGAGGCACAAAGACTTCCCACAGCTCTTTATAGGCCCTATCCACAAAGCCTAGGAAACTTCTCTGCAGGCATAAATACAATAAAATTTATAAGCCAAGCTAACAAGGGGAGGGAAAAATGCATTATGCCTTATCCACCCCAGGTTGAAATATGTTGTTTTTCTTCTTTTAAGATCTCATTAATCCTGTAAATTAAACAGTTCAACATTAAGATCAGTAAGCTCAATTATTCAGATTTGCTTCTTTCTTCCTTCCTTCCTTCCTTCCTTCCTTCCTTCCTTCCTTCCTTCCTTTCTTTCTTTCTTTCTTTCTTCTTTCTTCTTTCTTATTTTTTTTTTCTCTTTATTGTAATGTTGTGTCATTGAGGAAGTCGGGGTAACCAGTGTGATAAGATATGCTGCCAACAACACTCTTCAAATTCCAGTGATCGCCTAGGACAAAGGAATATCCACATGCTATGGCCTTCCTTTGGAGAAAGGGACAGTAGAAAATAAGTCACTTTTCAGGTCCCTCCCACACCGACCCACTCTCCTAGGGTTGGGCTCTAAAGGGCTTGACCCTCGTGGGTGGGTAATGAGTAATGTGGCATTCACCTAATTTTTGGACTTCTCCTCAAATGTAGGTGTTGTTCAGTCGATAAGTTCTAAGATAGGCTCTCTTTTAGAAGTCTCTTTCCTGCCTCATATTTTTTTCTCCTGGGAGAAAATAAAGCTGAGAAAACATCAGAATTTAAGAGGTCAAGAGCTAGCAGCTGTGAAGTCAGCCACAAAGTTCTTATAGCAATGTGCAACAAAATGTCCCTTTTCAGGTTTCTTTTTAGTTCAATACAATTTTTGTCATTCAAAAAAAGATGATAAATACCATAAAGAATTAAAAGTTATAAAAATCAACATATTTCTCTAAATTATATCACTAGAACTTAAGTCTTTAACCCAAAAATAAAGTCAGTCACAAATTGAAGCTAATAGATTAGAAGTAAACATCGGAAGGTAAAATATGATTTATCAACATAGCAAAATATAAAGTAAATAGGATAGTTGTCTCCTATAACAAGATTTCTTTAGCTTGAAACAAAATGTCCAAATCATTCAGACACATCTCAAATTGTAGTTTTTGGAGTTTGATAGAGCTGTGTTTGATTCTCAAGTTAATCACTTACTGAGTTGTATAATCTCTGAGTATTAATTTTCTCATATTAAAAAATGGTAATAAAACTTACCTCATGGAGTATTATCAGCGTTAAATGAGGTAATATATGTAGATCATGTGATCATAGTTAAAATGCTGATTTGACAAGATCAAAGCTCACGAGTTAATTTCAGAAGACCTGCGTTTGAGTATCAACTGGGTTATAGTATCATGCATTAATTTGGAGTCTTTTCAAATTTATTTACCTTGACCTTTAATTTTTTGTTAATTCATAAAATTAAAGTTAAAGCTATAGTTACTTTTGTGAGGATTAATTAATGAAGCTTATTGATTCATTTAAATAATTTTTATTTTTAATTTAACTATGTATTTATTTATTTATAAAAGAGTCGACCCAAAAGTGCCCACATTAAGCTGAGATTCTAGTAGCTTTACCAAAATTTTACACACAGCAAGAATTTATTTAGCATGAATAAACATCAGCTCTATCTGAAGATAAAATTATAACTCTTCTATTTTACTGTCTAACAGAATATTATTAAAGAAGGAAGGAATCACCAAAAAGATCTTTACTTAGTTCCAAGGCTTGTCTTCAGTTAAAAAACAGGTTGAAACATTTTATGAAATATTTTTAAAGAAGCAATGGGAAAAGACAAAATAAATTTTGTAATTTAAAAAATACATGGAAGAAATTTAACTTTTTGGCACTATTTTGGTAATGTTAGCATGTCCATTGCTTTCAAAAGAGATTACTTCTGGAAAATAGGATTCCAAGCCCCAGAAGTGTTCATTATTTTTATTTCTTTTAGTGTTTTGTAGCAGGTTGGGGAAGATTGTTTAACATGGTGTTTTCTCACTTCCTCCTTTGCCTGGTCCTGCTTCCAGAGTTTGAGATTACTACAGGAAATAAAATATGTTAGTCATATTCTAATCTTTTGTTTACTGATACAATGGTAAAATGTTTGCAGTTTTTATCCTCTTATAATCAAACACATCTTGACAGTAGATACAAGTATTCACATATGCATATTAATTAATATACTGATTAAAAATTCTATGGGTTACAGTTGATTGAATTTTGTTTTTTATATTTACAATTAGAGTTTTAGAAATAACTGGCTTGCCAAGTTACTTTTATTGCTCACCTCACATTGGAAGTCCTATATGCATATTGTTTACATTCAAGAAGAAATACAAATTATTTTGAACTGACTGCTGTGTTGTAAGTTGGTGAATGCACTATTTGTTAGCAAAACCACAGTATAAATAAGCCTAAAGGAAGTATGAAAAATTCTATGGGACTTTAGCCAAAGAGGTTTTATCAGAAGAGGAATGAAGTGAGGTTAAGGACACATATTTTGCTGTAAGATTACATGTAGATAACAATGAGTAGAAAAAAGTGGGGAGAAAGACCTTAAACTTATGTAAAATATTATACTATCTTTACTATTACCCTAGATCAATCATTGGTCTGCAAATAAAGTGTACTGCTTGTGGGTGGATGGGTAAGATTTTTGAGGGGGGATTTATTTTTACCTCAGTTTCCTAGATTAATCACGTATGTATCCTCTCCCATCTTTTCAGGGCTGTTGTGATAGATACAACTAGTATTTCATGCATATTATTCTGACACAAAAAAACTGTCATTGTGAATTTAACCTCATATTATATATTTTGTAAAAAGAAGTTACTTTTTCTAAGTTTAATTTCAATAATTGTATTTCAACATTTCAGGCAACTGATATCTAATTTAGCTATTCTTTCTCATTCTATATTTTAAATTCTATCTTTATGCTTAGGTTCATTCCTTAAGCATTCAAATAGCTGAGAAGGCTCCTATTTAAAAAAAAAAAATCAGACACACACAAACACACGCACATACATACACACACACATTTTGATGCTTTATAATTCTCTTCTTCACAGCCATATTTTTTAAAAAGTGTAATTTACACTCACTTTCCACCTCCTTAACTTTCCATCCCTTCCTTGACCAAGGATAATCTGCTTCCCTTCCTATCATATGAATAAAATTGTTCTCATTAAGGTAAGTGATGACTTTGTTGTTGCTAAAACCAATGGATTCTTTACTTTTTTATTTTTAATCACTTATAGCAATATTTAACAATATAATAATTTCTTTCTTAAATCTTAAATTTATTCTGCTTTCACAGGCTTGTCTAATGTACCTCCTGTCTTTGTGGTTGCTATCTCAGTTTCCTTTAAATTCCCTTTGCATTTGTTTCTGGCGTCTCAGAGTTGGACCTTTGGCGCCTTCTCCATCTCCTCTATGTTCTTCCCTGGAAGATTAAATCAATTTGCATGACTTCAATCACTATCTGATGTCCTGGTGCCTCTCATATCCATGCTCTAACCCATACCCATACATCCAAATGCCTTCTGGATACTTCTTCTTGAATGTCTCACAGTCACCTTAGCTTAACACGTTCCAAACTGAACTTTTCACCTTCTCTTTACTCCTCCATCTACCAAATGACTCTTCTATGTTCTCTACCTCTGCGAATAACATTCACATCTGGCATTTCCAAAGCCAGAAATAAAGACCTAATTTTGACTGATCATTTCCTTTCATCCTCAAATCCAAATAATTAGCTAGTCTTACCATTCTTATTCTTCATTTTCATTGCTACTACGTTACTCCCAACCACCATCACCTCTCTCCTGGGTACTCTGACAATTTCCTGACTTGTCTTATTAATTCCGGTCTTGTCCCCTCCAGGTAATTTTTACAGCAGAGTTGCACCACTCTTTAAAAACAGAAATCTGATGTCATTTTTAAAAATTAAAGCTTGTTCTTTGATTCTAATTTTTAGAATAGACTCCAGGGGTGCCTGGCTGGCCCAGTCCGTGAAGCATGTGACTCTTGATCTCAGCATTGTAGGTTCGAGACCCACATTGGATGTAGAGATTACTTAAAAATAAAACCTTAAAAAAATAGAATTTAAATATAAGAGCATAGTTTGCAGTTTTCTTCATTACCTAGGCTCTGATTCCATTACTGGTCTCATATCTTACCCCTTCCCACTTACACAGATATGGTAAATTCCTCTTATATATACACAGACACATGCATTCACTGTAAGTGCTAGCTGTATTAAATTGCTTTTAGGTTCCTAAAGCACCATACTGATACCTGCATTTCCTTTCCACCTAACTATCATCTACTATCATTTAGACTCTCGGTTAAGTGGCTTCTACTTCTTAGAAGTATTCCCTAATTCCTTCTGTCTGGGTCCAGAGTTTTTATGTTCCTGAACATCTTTTCATAAGCCCTCTTGCAGGCTAAACTATTGCTTGTTTTAATTGCCCCTATTTTCCCACTAGACTGTAAGCTCTATAACTATGGTTGTCTTATTCATTACTCCATCCATGAACCAATCATAAATCCTGGGAGTGTCAGTACATCTCAATATATTTTGATTGAATGGAAACATAATGCATAATTAATCAAGCAAATGGACTTTTATTGCTAATGCATACAAATGAACTGTAAATAATCTTTTAAAAATATCATTGTATTTTATTTTATTTTAAAGGCAGTATGTGTTCGTTGTGGAAAACTTGGTAAATTCAGATATAATGCTCAAAGTTATATTTAACCCTAATTATAACACATAAAAATAATAGCAATTTGTGAAAATCCATCATCTACTTTATTTTTATACAGTTCAGAAAATGATATATTTTTCTCTAAGTTGCTTTTTTTATATTACTGTGTTCAAAATTGTTTTATAATATACATAAATGTGATTTGGTTTCTTTGAGAATCAACAATATTGATATGTTCACTTCTTCTGATATAGACTTACAAACAATAAATTTAGTGAGACAAACCCTTTTTAAAAATGTGTCTAATATGTTCAATATATGTTTTAGCCATTCTTTAAAAAGAAGAAGTTGGCTCTTCTAAAAATAGCTTCTCCAAAATTAGCTTATTAAATGCTAAGATAGTCCCAATTGGTGGCAATAGGGAATCATTGTTGTATACTCAAGACATTGGTCAGGACAGTTTGTAGTGATTTTTGTGGTAAAATATAAGTATTCAATGACATTTTAAGATTCTCTTTAGTCTCACTGAATTTCTCTTTTAAATGGTTGGCTTCAGCATAGCAAATGTGTTCAAATCATCATTTGGGACAGATAAAGATGGAATCCCTAGAGTCAATAAGTCTCAAATTTAGAGTCTTTAAGAATTACCTGGATCATTTAAAAATTACAGATTTCTGCACCCCATCCTCAGAGATTCCATACTAATAGGTTTGTGGTAGGGCCCAGTAGTATTCATTATAGCAAATGGTTGCACTGATTTTGGTGTAGGAGATATCTGGGCCATAGTTTAAGAAACACTGACGTGGGATTTGGGCCTAAACCACCTATAGTCTTTTCATAAGTTCTCTACAGTTTTTAACCCTGAAACAGTGTGAGCCTGTCTTTTTTTTTTTAATAATATAAATATGAGTGTGAAAAACATAAACAAACTATTTCATTTTTATTGAAAATGTGTGTTTTATCTCTAGAAATATTGCCTCTGTGATCATATTTTTAATGTTTCTTTTACTTGAAAATGGTTAGTTTGTGGGGGTTTTTTTGTTAAAGATTTTGTTTATTTATTTATTTGAGAGAGAGAGCATGAGCAGGGGAAGGGGCAGAGGGACAAACGGACTCCCCATTGAGCGGGGAGCCCAAAGCTGGCCTATCCCAGGACCCCAAGATCACAACTTGAGCCCAAGTCAGCTGCTTAACTGACTAGCCACCAGGTGCCTCGAAGAAGGTTAGTTTTTGAACCCACACTGCTTTTATACCCTGAGGCCTTCTCAAATTAATTTTTTCCCCCACCATATAGCTACTTCCACAATTGGAGGCTCATGTAAAATGAAATGGTGTTTTGACCATTGAATAAATGTAGCTAGTGTCCGTATCTGTCATTTCATTCCCCCATGGCATTTTACTACTTATAGGCGGTTGAAATGAAACATGTCATTTAGGTAAATTCAGATATCATATTTATAAAGAGATTAATGTAGAACATATCTGGTTTTCTAGTACTATGATACAAAATTTTCTTAAACTATGCTCTAATATTGTACTTTAAAATCCATTATGAATTCTAATTATAGACTATTGGTCTTCAAAATAGTCAAAAGCACACATTTGAAAACATAAGCTTTATTTCTGGCCTCACCATATGCGACTTTGTTGAGTTCTTTCTCCTTCCCTCAGAACTCCTTTACTTATCATCAATATACTAAACATTTATTGAGCATTTTCTTATTTATTGCCAATATCAATGAAAACACAGAGACCCCCTTTTTTTGCCTTCCTTTCAGTGTTTGCCTAAAGATCAAATAAAGGAGCTTTATAAACTCTAGTTCCACATTAGTACAAAATTTTATTTTTATTTGCTGCGATTGTGTTAAGTAAACAAAAATGGTTTTCTTAAAGTTATTTTTTTTTAAACTTCCTAAATAAGATCACATAATGGACAGATGTGCTTTAGATAATTTCTTTCAAAGCTTTTAGAATTTCTCTATCATAACAACTTTCTTTGTCATTGGTCTACATTCTGTTCACCTTTGTTAAAAGTGGTGCTTAAAACTAAATTTTCTTCAGGTCCAAACTGGAATCTTTTATCTTGGCAATGTATCTAGCTCTCTTCTGAGAATATGTCATTGTTAATAACTGCTTTATTCTCATTAAAATCTCCTGCTAATTTCCATTCAGTAATACATAGATTATTTTCCTTCAATACTCATTAGCCATTCCCTATGGATATCTTATCATGAAATCAAAACAGTTAAAGATGATGAATAAATTTTAAAGCCTATTCAGGGATGTTCTAATATGCATATGTGTGTGCATGCAAACTTGTGTATGTGTACTTGAGCAGATCCATGCATTTAAGCAATAGCTGATATATAGAAACTTCATTTTCAAATGTGTAATGTAATTAAATGTTCCTCTAGCTATATAACATAAGATATCTGCTATCTCTTGTCTCTTCTAACTGAAACTGTCCTGACCATAGGTCTCTACTGATGGAAAATCTCCAGATTGTTCTGTTACCATATTTGGCTGTGCTCTGAGCCATGCTATTGTAAACCTGATCTTAGTTGTTTGGAACAGGAAAGTGACATGACACAATATTCGCTAGTACATGAGAATATACGATTCCAAGTCAGTGGTCAAGCAAAAAATATGGTGGTTATTCAATCTTGGGTATTCAAAATGGAGACCCAGGGTGGGGTGGGAGAAGGTCATCAAACTGATCACAGAGTGGAAGCATACATTTAAAAAAATCAGAAAGAGGGGGTTCCTGGGTGGCTCAGTTGGTTAAGCATCTGCCTTTGGCTCAGGTCATGATGCCAGTGTCCTGGAATTGAGCCCCATGTTGGGGGGGGGGTGTCTCTGCTCAGCGGGGAGCCTGCTTCTCCCTCTCCCTCTGTGCCTGCTTCTGCTCTTCTCTCTTTCTCTCTGTCAAATAAATACATAAAATCTTTTTAAAAAATCAGAAAGAGGAAGAGACAAGCTGTGTCATCAAAGTGGCAGAATACAACAGGTATAAAACCAACTCATGCTTTGAAAGTATTTCAAGAGATTGTGCTTACTAAAACCGCAAAGAATCTTGAATGAACCATTTCCCATTTTTCTTATAGGTAAGCTTGACTCACTATAGTTACTATATATGGTCACTACACTATAGTTACTTTTCTTAAGAGGCATAATTGAGCTTTTCCTGGGTTCTAGGAAGCCTCAACTCATGACTGTAATATTTGTTTTTCTTATATCAACATATATCTGTATAATAGAACTCCCATTATTTGAGTTACCTAAAGTGCTTTCATGTCCTTTGGAAACAGAAGAGCCGTAAGAGCCTAGCTAACACAGATTCCTAGTGAGGAAAGAAATGTGATCAAATCTTTTCTCAATTGGAAACTATTTCTTTTGCTCTTCAGATTCATAAAGAAAAAGACCTCAAAGAAAAAATGTTATATAAAATAAAGGATTTATAATTGTGCGAATTTTATTAATTCTAATTCATCAGTGATGTTCCATTAGCATCACTCATAGCTTTGGCAGTTTGGTTTTGAACAATACTAAATAGTTCTCTATGTCTGGACTGACTTGGATGACTTGGGTATTTTAAGAAGAATATTTAAGTAGATGGATTATAACACACATTTATACACATGCACGTGCTCACTCATTATGTATAATTTGTGGCCAAACAAGTTTTTTTTTTCCCCAACACAATCTAACTTGATTGGCTAAAGACCAAAATAAACCTTAATTTGTGATTTATCATTCTACCATTGGTTATTGAGGTGAATGCTTTGACAGATTTCCTAAACTCCTTCCTCAAGACCATCCCCCAGTTACTGGCAATAACAGCAACTGACCACACACAGCTCAATCCCTCAAGAAGAATTGTGCTCGGCTATAATGAACTGCTTTGCCAAAGACGGCTTTGGGCAGCCCATGGCCAATGACTGCCTCATGAAGGGATACAAAGCCCTGCCTCACTTTGGGACAACTTGAAAGGCCCATCTCATCCCCAGAGTTCCCAAGAGGATTGACTGAAGTCTGAGACAAAACTGCATTCCAGGTTAGCTTGTATCCCTCTGCCCAGTCCCCTGTCATCACTTGTTTATATGTGTACATCCTACTAGAGGACCCCAGTAAGCCTCTGCATGAAATTGTCTGCCACTTAATGGGGAACTCAAGCTGATATAGAGAAAACTCAGGTCCTGCAGTTTACAAATATATGAGATAAAGGAATTTTCCTCCTTGAGTTTTGAAAAGAATAATCTGAAAAAGCTCAAAAACACAACCAAGGATAATTTCATCAGGTTTATGAAAACTTATCATTTTCAATACAATAAGTATTGTGAGATGGAAATGACATTGTCCTCACAATATCCAAGATAGAGACTTACTTCAGACTTTTCTAGGTGGAGTTGGCTGGGATTGCATGTATTTGAAAAGTGCCAAATCTAGGGAGAAGTTTAATCTTTAAGCCATTTACAGTCAGGACTTTATATAATTCTTAGGTAAAACAGGAGATACACATGTTATATTTTTTTATTATAAAAATAGAAATTCACAACTAGGAGGGATGTCCGTGGTGTATGGATATTGAGAATAGCAAATTGCATATATATGTATAATACAGTTTATGTAAATGTAAACAGCACCAAAATCCTTTAGATGCTTGTGTATTTATTTGTATATTTTTGAGGGTGAAGAAGTCTATGTAACAGGCACTATCATAAGGCTTAACTAGTAGAAGGGAGAGTTAGCAGGAGTGTGAATATAGTCCTTTAAATGATTTAAACGAACCACTATTCTATATTATTCTAGTGTTTTTTCCTAGTTGAGGTTAAGAGGTATGAGGTTCGTAATTTTGGAAGAGGCATTTAAGATTTAAAGTGAAATAGAACAATGCCTTTAATCTAAAAAACAGACTACCTCAAAAACTAATGATGTACTACACAGTGGCTAACTGAGCATAATAATAATAATAATATAATAATAATAATAATAATAATAAACCCATGATAAAAAAAAGAAAACAAAAACAAAAAGAAACAAAAACCAGACTACAGGGGCGCCTGGGTGGCGCAGCGGTTAAGCGTCTGCCTTCGGCTCAGGGCGTGATCCCGGCGTTCTGGGATCGAGCCCCACATCAGGCTCCTCCGCTATGAGCCTGCTTCTTCCTCTCCCACTCCCCCTGCTTGTGTTCCCTCTCTCGCTGGCTGTCTCTGTCTCTGTCAAATAAATAAATAAAATCTTTAAAAAAAAAAAAAAAAAAACCAGACTACAGAAAGCTATTCTAAATAAAAATTTTGTTCATTGTAATGTGATACCAGCTGATGTTTATGTTACTGAAACGATGCCTCTAAGATTGCAGTGGAATTGACTGTAAACAAAAGCAGTAGTTTCAAAGAACTGTTGTAAGCATAAACAAGATCGGGTTATAATTGATGACAGAATATTAAAATTTGTCTTTTCTAAAGTGATCCCTATATTACCAATGACTATTAAGCTATTTATTTTTCTTGTTTCTCTCTTCAAAACCATTTTTAAAGAAGTAGCGTAGATAGAGCATGTCATGTTTAAAAGCCCTCGAAACTCCCCATAACTTTCAGGGTAAAATCCAGACTCATTAAAATGGAATGTAGGTCTCATATATCCTTTCTTCTTCCTCTTTAACTTCATCCTCCCCTCCTCCCCCTCACATGCTTTACTTCAGCCCTTAGATTGTGAGAGGGCTTCAAGGGTATCTGCCTCTGTGTCTTTGTACATTTTGCTTCCTTATGCTAGAAAGTTCTCGCTGCCAAGTTCCAGTTTCCCAGATCAGTTTTATTCCTCCTTTACTAGTAAAGCAAGATGTCTTCTTCTCTAGGTAGTATTTTTGTGCCTCCAAGCATTAGCCTGGATTAGGCGCCTTCCCAGCACATCCCCACATATCTCAGAGTTTTTCTTTTTCATGGCATTCATCCCAGTGAATTCCTTTTTTTAGCTTTATTGAAGTTTAATTGATATACAATAAACTGCACATTTTAAAGTGTATAATTTAATGAGCTTTGACATATGTATAGAGCCATGAAACCATCACCACAAATCAAGATAATGAACTTTTTCTGTCACCCACAAAATTTCCTTCATGTCCCTTTGTATTTCCTCCTATCCCTCTCCACCCTCCCTGTGCATCTCTAGGCTACCACTGATCTGCTTTCTATCTTGATAGATTAGTTTGGATTGTCTAGAATTTTATATAAATGGAACCATACAATGTCCTCTTTTATCTCTGGCTTTTTTCACTCAGCATGATTATTTTTGCATTCATCAATGTTGTTGCATGTATCAATAGTTTATTTGTTTTTATTTCTGAGTAGTATTCCACTGTATGGTTATACCAAGACTTGTTTATCTATTCACCAGATAGACATTTGTGTTGTTTCCAGCTTGAGGCTATTACCAAAAAAGGTGCTATGGATATTTTTGTACATTTTTCTGTGGACATATACTTTTCTTTTTCCTGTGTAAATACCTAGGACTGTATATTACTTTCTGGGGCTACTATAATAAAATACCACAAATTGGGTGGTTTAAAATAATAGGAATTGATTCTTCCACAGTTCTGGAGGCTAGAAGTACAAAATCAAGGTGGTAGCCGAGAGTTATGTTCCCTCCAAAGGCTGTAGGGAAGAATTCTTCTTTGCCTTCTCTAGATTCTGGGATTTCTTGGCATTCTTTGGCATTTTTTTGTACTCTTGATTTGCAGATGGATCACTCCATCTACATATAGCATTCACTTTTGTGTGTTGTGTCTCTGTGTCCAGATTTCCCTCTTTTTATAAGAATAGTAGTCATATTAGATTTAGGGCCTGATTTAATCAAGTAGGGTCTTAACTAGAATACATCTGCAAAGACCCTATTTCCAAGTAAGGACATATTTATAGATCCTGAGTAGATGTGAATTTTTTTAAATTTTTAAATTTAAATTCAATTAACTAACATATAATGTATTATTAGTTTTAGAGGTAGAAGTCAGTGATTCATCAGTCTTGTATAATATCCTGTGCTCACTACATCACATGTGGTTGTGAATTTTGAGAGGATACTATTCAACCCAATACAGAGCCTAACATCTCTTTGGACAAGATTAATCCTTCCTATGTAGATATGTTTTGCAAATATATTCTCCTAGGAAAGATCTGCCTTTCCATTTTTACATCAATGTCTTTTGAAGAGCAAAGTTTTCAACTTTGATGAAGTCCAAATTAGCGATTTATTTCTTGTATAGTTTGTCCTTTTGTATGTGTTTAAGAAACATATCAAGATCATTGAGATTTTTTGCTTATGATTTCTTCTAGAAGTTTTCCAGATTTGAGTCTATGAACCATTTCAAGTTGATTTTTGTATATACTGTGAGATAAGAATAGAAGCTTGTTTTTGTTTATTTTGTAATAGTTATACAATTGTTTAGCACCATTTGTTAAAAATATTATTATTTCCCCATTGAATTGTCTTGGTATTAAAAAAAATAAACTGAATGTACTTAAAGGTCTAATTCTAGACTCTGTTCTGTTCTGTCATTGATCTATTTTTTTTACATTTTTATGCCAAAACCACATTGCCTTGATTATTCTAATTTTATAATGAGTCTTAGAATTAGACATTAAATTTTCTCACTCAATCCTAGAGATTCTATATAAATATTAGAATTTACTTGTTAATTACCACAAAAATGCTTGTTGGGGTTTTGATTGAGATTTCATTAAATCTGTAGAACAATTAGGGGAGAACTGTTAACAACATTGAGTCTTCCAAGATATACATTTATTTATTTATTTATTTTTAAGATTTTATTTATTTATTTGTCAGAGAGAGGGAGAGCATAAGCAGGGAGAGTAGCAGGCAGAGGGAGAAGCAGGCTCCCCATTGAGCAAGGAGCCCTATGCCAGACTTGACCCCGGGAACCTGGGATCATGAACTGAGCCAAAGGCAGACACTTAACCGACTGAGCCACCAGGCACCCCATTTGGGTTTTTAATTTCTCAGCAATGGTTTTTAGTTTTCAGTATACAGATATTGTATATATTTTATCAGGTTTATTCCTATTTCATATTTTTGATGCTACAGTTTACGCTTGTGGACAACACAATTTTGAACTGTATGGATCCACTTATACATGAATTTTTTTTTCATAAACACAATACAGTACTGTAAATGTATTCTCTCTTCCTTATGACTGTCTCAATAACAGTTTTTCTCTAGCTTACTTTATTGTAAGAATACAGAATATGATATATATGTATATATATATATATATATATAAACATACAAAATATGTTGATTGACTGTTTATGTTCTCAGTAAGGCTTTCAGTCAACAGTAGGCTATTAGTAGTTCAGTTTCTAGGGACTCAAAAGTTACATGTAGATTTTCAACTATACAAGGGGTTGGTGCTCCTAACCCCCATATTGTTCAAGGGTCAACTGTATTTTGTATGGTTTTATTTTTAATCTCTATTTTGAATAGGTTTTTGCTAGTATAAAGAAAAAATAATTGCTTTATGTATACTGATCTAGTATCATTCAACATAAACTCGTTTTTTAGGTTTAGTAGATGTTTTTAGAGCTCCCACAGGATTTTCTACATAGATGATAATGTTGTCTATAAATACAGATTTTCTTCCTCCTCTACAATTCCAATGCCTCCCCCCCGGCCTTGCCCTTTCTCTTGCCTTACTGCATGGCTAGCACCACTTGTGTGAGTCATACGGGTGCATGAAAGGAGACATCCTTCCTTTGTTAGTGGTCTCAGGAAAAAACAAAAAGTCTTTTACCATTAAATGTGATGTTAGCTGTTGGGTTTTCATAGATGCCCTTAATCAGGCCCCTCCACAGGTTTAGGGAACTCTTTCTCTGTGCATCTTTCCTCTTTGGTACCCTTCCTCCTGACATCCAACTGCATTAGCTTCCCCAGGTTACCATTTTGTTCTTCTCCAGTCACGGACACTAATAGCATCTACCTAGTCTACCTATGTTCCTCCTTGTGCTCCATCCTGGAAACTCTAAAGTCTCTAAACTCACCACCTTTGTTTCACCTCCCTCAGAGGTCATTTTCTTGTGCTGTCTGGTATTCAAATGAAATTTATTATTTTATATATTTTTTCGTGTTTCAGTTGTTTTAAACAGAAGGGTAAATTCTGTATTTGTTACTTAATATTGAACTGAGTTCTGATATCTTCCCAATTATAAATAAAATTCTCTTTTATTAAATTCTATGGTCCTTAAGGATAGGTACTATGACTTTATATTTTTATCTTTAGCATCTGGGATAATTCACTGCATACAATAAGGATCACTTAATGCTTGCTAAATGAATGAATACATAATTATTGACTAAATGCATTACACAGGTCTGTCTATTATTGTAAATACAGTGATGATGCTGAGAATATATCTGTGACTCTAAGGACTCTAACATTTTTTTTTAAATTATGGTTGTTAATTCCAACTACCACTAGAGTATACCAAGTATGGCCAGCACAGATATTTAAGGTTTCTTAGGTATTTCTGTAGTAGTGTGTCCATCTCAGTAGTGCTACCTAGTAATGTGAACCAAGGCATGTAACTAACAGTCAGAACTGCCAACTTTTATATTCATGGGGGCTTTCTCACAAAATAACAAAAGCCAATCAGAAGAAGGCACATTTACCAATAAATACCACCTGAAAGGGGATTACAAGAGGTACATATAATAGTAGCCCTAAGGTTTCCTAAAACACAAGTGTTCAAGAAAAATTAGTGTTCTTTACATATATTCAGTGTAATGTGCTTTTTTTGAACTAATTTTTTGAACTAATTATCAGGATACTTATAAAAAGTGGTAAGTAAAATAACAGAGATGGGGAGGAAAGGGAACCCTCATACACTGTGAGTGGGAATCTAAGTAGGTGCAGCCACTATAGAAAGTAGTGTGGAGATTCCTCAAAAAATTAAACATAGAACTACCATACAATTCAGCAATGCATTTCTGGATAATCTGCATGAAGAAAAAAAAACCCATACTAATCCAAAGAGATATATTCACCCCTAAGTTCATTGCAACATAATTTATGATAACCAAGGTACGGAAGCAACCAAAGTGTCCACCAGTAAATGAAAAGATAAAGAAAATATAGCAAATATACACAACGGAGTATTCCTCAGCCATGAAAAGGAAAAAACTTGCCATTTGCAACAACATAGATGGACCTAGATGGTATGATGCTGAGTGAAATAAGTCAGAAAGAAAAAAATGTAATTTCACTTGTATGTGGAATCTTAAAAACAAAACAAATAAGACAAGATAGACATTGACTCATAGATACAGTAAACAAACTGTTGGTTACCAGAGGGAGGCAGGATGAGGTGGGGCAAAATAGGTAAAGGGGATTAAGAGGTACAAACTTCCAGTTATAAGATAAACGAGTCATGGGGCTATAACTATAGTACAGCATAGAAAATACAGTCAATAATATTATAATAACTTGGTATGTGATTGATGGTAACTAGATTTATTATGGGGAACATCTCATAGTATATAAAAACATAGAATTGTAATGAATATACTGGAAACTAATAGGATATTGTAAGTCACCTATATTTCAATAAAAAAATAATAATGGATGTTGAAGACCAATTAGTATAGTTTTACTATTGTAGGGTGTTGTTTTGTTTTGTTTTTTGTTTTGAGAGAGAGAGAGAGAGAGAGAGAGAGCTCACACACACACACACACACACACACACACACACACGAGTGGGTCGGGGAGAGGCAGAGAGAGAGGGAGAAAAAAGAATCTTAAGCAGGCTCCACACCCAGCTCAGAGCCCAATGTGGGGCTCGATCTCACAATCCTGAGACCATGACCTGAGCTGAAATCAAGAGTCAAATGCTTAACTGAGTCACCCAGGTGTCCCTGCTACTGTGTTTTTTTCAACTCTTAACGTAAGGAAGGATCAATCAGTCATGAATATTTGTAATTTTTATAAATTAGCATACTTATGTTAAAATAACAATTTGAACAGAAAAATAATTTAGAAGTTGCACACTTTCAACAGCTTTAAGTTTAACTTTAAAATATTAATATATAAAAATTTAGTTCTAAATTTCTTAAAAATACTTTAAAATATTTATTTTTTTAAAACATCATCAACAATAAAATATTCTTCAGGGGTTAGGGGGCTAAACACACTAATCATATTTAGTAAGATTATCTGTCATTTTTTAAAACTAAAATCAATTTTGAAAATAAGTATCATTTTCAATAATAATAGAAATGCTTCAGAAAAAAATATTATGAGAATTTTATTCTGTTTGCTGTATATTTCAGATGTACTTGCAAACTATTTAGTATAAAAAATTTGGGACTTGGTTAATCAGAAGTTTAAAAATTTCATTTAATATTTTTAATTCCAAGCTTCACAGTGAATAAGTATAAGATAAACATATCTTTAAGATAAATCTTATATTTAGGATAAACACACTTTGTTCTGTGAAAGTTTCATCCTGTTTCACTGTAAGTTTTTTTTTTCCTTTAAAGATAGGGACTACCATTCTACTTTCTGTTTCCAGGAGTTTGACTATTTTAGATACCTCAAATGTAGAAAGGAGGAAATTGGGAATTGCTTTTTAATGAGTATAAAATCTCAGTTGTACAAAATGAACAAGTTCTAGAGATCTGTTCTACAACATTGTGCTTACAGTTAACAATACTGTATTGTTAAATTAAAAATTTGTTAAAAGGGGAGATCTTGTATTAAGTGGTATGAGAATAAAATAATTAATTAGCTAGTTAATTAAAATATAAGGATTATATTTAATATCCAAAATGTATTGATATACCCAGTAGATGCTTACATATTAGAATATTCAGTTAATTACTGCCAGCTGATTGATGAAGTATACTTCTCTACAATTGTATTTATTAAATTAAAGTTCCATGGAGAAGTCTCTTCCAGATTGCCTTTAGTGACTGGGATTTATTAAAATAAAAATGTAGCTTTGGTTCCCATGTGTACTGAATTGAATAGTCTCTCCATCCAAATTCATGTCCACCTGGAATCCAGAATGTGAGCTTATTTAAAAATAGGGTCTTGGGGCACCTGGGTGGCACAGCGGTTAAGCGTCTGCCTTCGGCTCAGGGCGTGATCCCGGCGTTATGGGATCGAGCCCCACATCAGGCTCCTCTGCTATGAGCCTGCTTCTTCCTCTCCCACTCCCCCTGCTTGTGTTCCCTCTCTCGCTGGCTGTCTCTGTCTCTGTCAAATAAATAAATAAAATCTTTAAAAAAATAAAAAAATAAAAAAAATAAAAATAAAAATAGGGTCTTTGCAGATGTCATCAGGCTAAAATGAGATCATACTGAATTAAGGGATTTCTGGATTTATTCAATGACTGGTGTCTTTATAAAGAAGAAGAAAATTTGGACACTAATATATATAGATAGGAAAATACCATGTGAAGACAGAGACAGAGATTAGAGTCGTAAGTCTGCAAGCCAAGGAATGGCAAGAAACACCAAGAAACACCAGCAAACATGGGAAGCAAGGAGAGAGAAATGGAACAGATTCTCCCTCAAAGCCTCCAGAGGAAGTGTGGACTTGGTAACACCTTAATTTCAGATTTCTTGCATCATAAGTGTGAGAGAGTAAATTTCTGATGTTTTCTGCCATCTAGTTTGTGGTACTTTGTTGTGGTAGGCCCAAGAAACTAATCCCAAATGTTACAGTTTCAAGTTGTTAGCTTTATTTTCTGCCTTTGGGTTTTTCTATTAAATAATCCCCACCCTCGCTCCCACAAAGTTTGTGGATTAAGTGAATAGGATTGAGTTTCTATTGATCGGCCAAAAGACCTTTAATCACAAAATTTGACGTTCAAACTAGAAAAATCCATTTGCAGCTGCTTTTGACAGAATGAAACTGTGGTCTTGACTTAAATGAATACCTCATTAGTGCATGAACATTAATCCAGAAATGCTGAACACCCTGTATATATGTGTCAGTCAGAGCCCATTCAGGAAAGAAACAAAGACATCATTCAGAGGTTTTAAAATAGAGGGAATTCAATGCAGGGTATTGGTTACATAACTAATGGAAGAAGCTGAGAAGCCAACCAGGGAAGAGTGAGGGAACCTAGAGATTAGAAGCAGTAGGAAGTTGCTTTCACCCATAGTCTGGGGGGACAAAAAGGAGAAGGCAGAATTATAATCATTCAGGACTGGGTCCCCCCATAGGAGCTGGCATCTCAGTAGGCCTGTCCAGGATGCAGAAGATAAGCAGCTCCTATCAGAGACACCAGTGGAAGAACAAAGGTATTTAGCCTCTATTGGCCTAACCCAGCTAGAAGTCCAGTGACAGAGGAGCCTGGGAAATGGAACTTGTAAGGTTCAGTCCCCTGCTTCATAGAGCTGAGCAAAGTACCTAAAAGGAATGGAGATAATTGGGACAAGTTGATCTTTTATATCCATTAATTTCTATTTATCTCTTCCATTATCACCCAGATCAGGTCCTAATTATCATTCATCCTATATGCTATAAACTTCTGACAGTTTTTTCTGACTCTCTGGAGGTCCTCTTATCCATCGTGGACACAGTAAGGCCATTTGCTAAACTCAACGAATGGAATAAATTTCCTCATTTGCTAGAAGATTAAAGCTTAACTTATTAAACTGATGTTTTAGGTCCCCAAATCGGTTCAAAATATCTTTTAAATTACCTCTCATTATTTGACTACTTAATTTATGTGTTCTTGCCAGATGTTATTAGAATGGTATTATTGGAGATTTAAATTTTTGAAAACATGCAAAATTGATGAATAATTATGATTAGTTTTAAAATTGCATAACAAACTGTTAAGTTCTTTAGGACCCGAAATCAGTGAGTGAGAACTGGAGCAATCTGTGATATCTGAATCTCAGTTTAAATAACTGCATGTGTTTTACTCAATGTTGTATCCCGGAATTTAGATTAGTACTTGGCAATAGTTAATACCCAATAAATACTTACTGAATGGATGAGATAATGAATAACAAGCCAGTTATCTAAGGTCTAAAGGCTTTGGTAAAAGGTATGATTAACCAGAAAAATAAAAAGTAAATAAATAAATAAATTTATTTTTTGCAAGTAAATAACTGCCAAAACACATGGAAATATTTTGAGGTTTTAAGAGTTTTTTTCAAAGGGTACACTCAAGGGTACAATACTGCATACTCTAGTTTATTACACAGTCGATAAACACTGGTTTCCTAAATCACATGAAGGTTATAATGAGAATTTAAAATATATAGAACAGCTTAAAAAGATAGTTATAAAGAGTTAAATGTATTCACATAAAGAAGTTGAAACAAAAGGAAAAAATGTCTTTTCGATTATAGAGCAGATGCTCAATAAACTTTTTTGAATGTTTGAGTTGTCCATCATCAACTAGCAAACCAAAAAGCTTATCTATTTTATAATAGTAATCTATTCATCTTTCCTTTATATTGGATTTCTTTTTGTATCAATTGTTGGAGTTTAGTTATTTTCAGTGTTCTAAAGAACAATCTATAGCTATGTCCTTATCTGGATTTATCTCAAGTGGGTATGGGGAATTAAATTATTCTTGTTTCTATTTGGGCTGATATTTAAAGATAGCAATAATGTGCTTTGTCCACATGGTGTATTATCACCTTTGAGACAGATTCCCCCTTCCCTGTTAGTTATGTAGAAAGATACCTATACTTTTCTGAAGGAGTATATCAGAATACTTGGGCCTCTCAAGAGCCCAGCTTTTACACTCTGATGCTGTATGGATTTAGGCAGTATCCTTCTGACGAGTATTTGCAGCTAAAATTTTTCCTAAGAGCCAAAGCAACTTCTAACTATAAAGGAGGTGAGACCATACTCTTTCTCCTTGAGATTAAAGATTATTATAACACCTTATATTTCAGAGTGTTGCACCCTGAAGTTTGCTGTAAGGGAAGGTCAATCCCATGTGCAAATGACAATCATCCATATGAAAAAGAGACCCTAGACTGGTGACTTGCACTTGGCACTGTCTTAGGGAGGGTGGGAGTTGAGCACAATGTATAGTTTATGTTTACATTCAGACTTATGATTGTGGAAATGCTTGAGAAAATGGAAGGCAAGCAAGTTGAAAAATATGTTCTTTAAAAGATGTCATAATTAGTCACCTGGTCTTTGACAAAGGAGCAGAGGCAACACAATGGAGCAAAGACAGTCTCTTGCACTAAAGGTACTAGACAAGTGGACATCCACATGCAAAAAAAAAAAAAATGAATCTAGACAAATCTTACACACTTCACAAAAATTAACTCAAAATTGATCATAGACCTAAATGTAAAATGCAAAACTATTAAAGTCCTGGACAATAACCTAGAAGAAAACCTAGGTGACCTTAGATATGGCAATGACTTTTTAGATAAAAAAGCAAGGTCATGATCCATTAAAGAATTAATAAGCTGACTTCGTTAAAATTAAAAACTGCTCTGTGAAAGACAATGTCAAAAGTGTGAGAAGACAAGCCATATGCTAGGATAAAATATTTGCAAAAGACACATCTGATAAAGGACAAAATATGTTATCCAAAATATACAAAGAACTCTTAAAATGCAAAAACAAGAAAACAAGAAACCCCATTAAAAATGGGACAAAACCTTAACAGACACCTTGCCACAGAAGATATAAATGGCAAATAAGCGCATGAAAAGATATTCTACTTCATATGTTATAAGTGAAACGAATATTAAAACCACCACACACCTGTTAGAATGGCTATAATTCAGAACACTGACAACATCAATGCTGTCAAGGATGTGGAGGAACAGGAACTCTCATTCATTGCTTTTGGGGATACAAATGGCAAAGTTACTTTGGAGAACAGTTTGGTGGTTTCTTACGAAACTAAAACACACTCTTACCATATGATCCAGCAATCACACTCCTTGGTGTTTACCCAAAGGAGTTGAAAATTTATGTCCACATAAAAATCTTCACACAGATGTTTATAGCAGCTTTATTCATAGTTAGTAGAACTTGAAAGGAAGCAAGATATTTTTCACTAGGTGAATGAATAAATTGTGGTACATCCAGAAAACGAAATATTATTCAGCACTGAAAAGAACTGAGCTATGAAGCCATGAAAATATTAAAAAGCCAATTTGAAAAAGCCACATCTTGTATGATTCCCACTATACGACATTCTGGTAAAAGCAAAACAATGGAGACAGTAAAATGATCAGTGATTAGGGGTGAGGGGGAATGGGCAGAGCACAGAGGATTTTTAGGGCAGTGAAAATACTCTGTATAATGACATAATGATGGATACATGACATTCTACATTTATCCAAACCCATGGCATGTATAACACCAGGAATAAACCCTAAAGTAAATATGGACTTTGGGGGATAGTAATGTGTCCGTGTAGGTTTATCAAATGTAACAAATGTACCGTTCTAATGCCAGATGTTGATGATGGGAGAGGCTATGCATGTTAAGGGTAGGGTTAGGGGATATAAAGTAAATCTCTGTACTTTTCCCTTAATTTTACTTCAAACCTTAAGCTGCTATTAAAAAAAAAATTCTAAAAAATAAAATAACTGTTATTGTTAAGGCTCAGAGTAATTCTTTTTGCTGTGGGATCTCTTTAATGAAGCTAACACTGGGAGGACTCATTTCCCAAAGAATGAGCCGCTGCATTGAAAAAGGCCTTACCCCAGAGCCAAATTGACTTCTGGGCATCTTACATTTCTGCCTAACTCAGAGCTTCAGCTCTGTGGCAATTTCTGTTGCTTATGGCCTTGCACCGGAGAGCTGAACGGCTCTGAACTTTAGCCAGGAGAGCAATTTGGTACTGAAGAACTCTTAACCACAAAGAGAGGCTGTGAGAGGGCCAACCCTTGCATAAATCTGGCTTAATAAGGTACGCTTGAGTTCTCAGTCTCTGGCCACATTAGCCAGGCGAGCAGGAAAGGAGCAAGAATTCAACAAGCCAGGGCAAGCAAGTCCTTAAGAACAGTTTGGGATATTGGGAAAAGGCTGGCTTTCCTGTTATGAGAGGCAGGGAAAGATCCAGAATTGTCATCATGTGAAAATTATTTTAACTATGATGTTATTTTATACTCAAAACAAGAAAAGTAGTATCCACAGTTCAAATATGTGTACTGAATTTCTGAATTTGTTTTTCAATTTAAACCCCATACCCTTTAATTTTGAATATGTTTCTTCCAACAGATACATTAGTCCTTATTTGATAACTTGCTATTGAAATTGTTTCTTTTTACAGTCAATGTATAATGGCAGTAAATATTTTAATCTCATTTAAACAGAAAAAAATTGAGCATATAGATATATCTGCGGTGGACCCCTTTTATGCTACACACATTTTTCTTCTTCTTCTTCTTCTTCTTCTTCTTCTTCTTCTTCTTCTTCTTCTTCTTCTTCTTCTTCTTCTTCTTCTCCTTCTCCTTCTCCTTCTCCTTCTCCTTCTCCTCCTCCTCCTCCTCCTCCTCCTCCTCCTCCTCCTCCTCCTCCTCCTCCTTCTTCTTCTTCTTCTTCTTCTTCATTTTCTGGGCTTTGGAAAGCTGAACTCAGATAAACAAGCTAGAAATTCAAACTTACAGAAAAACAAGCAACTCTTAGGCATCAGGAGCTTTGGGCTCTAGTCCGAGCTCTGCCATAATTAGCTGGGTGGGGCCTTGGATAAATCACCGAGGTTCATTGGACCTTTGATTAGTCCTTTTTAAAATAAAGGAATTATACCAGATGATTTCCAAGGACTCTTGCAGTTCTAAAAGTTCTAAATTTTCTTGCACGTGCATTTGTTACAAATATTTTATTCACATAGCAATATCTCATTTTGCAAAATGTTGCCCAGGCAGGATATGCCACATCTACCAGGAATTAAATCAATCAGGTAATAAAAACAACTATTTCATTTAGATTAGGGAAATGCCAAAAACAATTGCACAATCTTAATCTATTAAGATAGAGATTTCAACATTTTTGACAACTTAATAATTGTAAAATATCCTGATTTTACTATTTTTTTCCTTTATGAAAAAGAAAAAGCTGTTCACAAACACTTAAAATTGAGTGCTTCTTTTCAAGCTAAGAAATCATAAAGTTTTTTTTCCCCCCTCATCATCAGGATGTGGCTATCAAGTGAAAAGTTGAATTAAATTATGGCCTCAACATAATATGTGCCATTTTCAGTATATATATATATAATTTACTTTTTCAGTCATCTGATGAAATTCTATGGTGATTTTCATGCCTCAGAAAACTTTATCAGTTATTTAATTTCTTCTTAAGTTTTTACCTATAAATTTTATCTCATACATGTATATTCAATAAATACTAGCTATTTCTATATTACTTCACAAGCATACGTAAGGAAGGTATACCATCATAAAATAACATCATCATGGGTAGGCTATTAAAGTACAACATCCACAGCAGTTATCCTTGGCTTTCTAGAAACTTTGTTAGTCAAAGTATGGACCATAGGGGGTGCCTGGGTGGCTCAGTCGGTTAAGCGGCTGCCTTTGGCTCAGGTCATGATCCCAAGGTCCTGGGATCGAGCCCCATGTCGGGCTCTCCGCATAGCAGGAAATCTGTTTTTCCTTATCCCTCTGCCTGTGGCTCTGCCCACATGTGTTCTCTCTCTGTGTCAAATAAATAAATAATTTTTTTTTTTTAAAGTATGGACCATGGGCCAGCAGCCTAGAGTCACCTGGGAACTTACTAGAAATGCAGAATCTCAGCCCATCCCAGACCTCCTGAATCAAGGTTGAATCATAAACACTTTCAAATTTGAGTAGCATTGGTCAAAAAGAGATACTGATAGTTCCAGTCTGAGGACCATGATTTAAGTAGCAAGCAAGGAGACATCCTAGGGAGGAGGCCCTGCTGTTTGTATCTCCTTACCCCAAGCCCACATTCATGTTTTTCCTGAGATAGTATTGAGACACTGGTTAATACTCATAGAATGATATCTTTTCTACTAAAAGAGTGCCCCAACACTGACACTTAATAGAGGCCTCAGTTATAGAGGAAATTTTTCGTGTTGACTTGGGAGGAAAATATTTCCAGGGTTAGTGTAAATCAGACGGTATATTTAATATATTTTCATTCCATTTTGAAAGTAAAACTGATTGGCTGTTCATATCTGAAGTAAAAATTGTTCATTTTGATGGCATTTCAAAGGGTTTTAATTGTAAATCAATTGTTTCCAAGCATTTTATGCTTGGATAGCCAATCATTAAAAATCCATAGACATTGTATGACTGCATCTAAGGGATAGATGTTGGTTCAAAATGTGCTGAATACAAACATTACAAAGTAAAGTATATAATTTTCCTACATCTATTTTCACTTCTGGTTACCTCCCTCATCCAAAGATATTCATGCTTTGGATAGAAAATCTTGTGATGTCATTTGAGAAAAAATTACGGTGTGAGTTTTGTTTATAACAATGTAGTGGTCAGAAGAACCCACTCCACTTTGGCACTAGATTATAGTTCAGAAAATGTTCATGTTCATTCGTAATGTGTCCAGAAGACAGTGAAAGAGAGAGATTTGAAGTTGGAAAGAGTTCATACAAATCAAATTGAATGCTTCCTAAAATAAAATACAATATGATATAGCTTAATACAATATAAGACTGTTGCAGGAAAAGACTGAATCTAAAGGATAAAATAAAGGAAGTAAAAAAGGTAGTAAATAGAGGTTTACTTTTCTTAGCCTTCCTATTACTTTTCTGAATAGGAGATGTCAATTTACAAAATGGTGGCAGATAAGGTTTATTTACCTAATGAACAATGCGCAATGCTTTCCTATCTGCACAACACTCTGTTAAAATATGCACTGATACCTCAAGAAAGGGAAGAAAGTAATGGTTGGTAGAACATTATAAAAATACTGATTGAGGGCGCCTAGGTGGAAGGCTCTGCCTTCGGCTCAGATCATGATCCTGGAGTTCCAGGATCCAGCCCCAGGATTGGGCTCCCTACTCAGTGGGGAGTCTGCTTCTTTCTCCCTCTGACCCTCCCTCCTCTTGTGCTTTTTCTCTTTTTCACTCTCTGTCAAATAAATAAATAAAATCTTAAAAAAAAATACTGATTGAATAGCAGGAGTTGTGTAGTGGGGGTCAACGTAAGAGAAAAAATTGTGTAAAAACTGTCATGTAAATTATAAATCAATTTTACAAGTTTGAAATGAACAAAATGGATGAAGAAAGAATAAAAATATAGACATTTAAGAATATAACAGGAGAAAGATAAAAATGGATGATTAAGTTGTAGAGAAGCCATGGAAATGAAGGAGAAAGAGATATTTATAGACAAATGACCAATATTTACTAGCAATAGGGGACATACAAGAATATGGGAACCTGAAATTTTCTGGGAGAGGTAGAAGAAGGATTGTTAAGAGTCCCTCAAAACTTTAGATCTGTTCTGGGGCGCCTGGGTGGCGCAGTCATTAAGCGTCTGCCTTCGGCTCAGGGCATGATCCCGGCCTTATGGGATTGAGCCCCACATCAGGCTCCTCTGCTGTGAGCCTGCTTCTTCCTCTCCCACTCCCCCTGCTTGTGTTCCCTCTCTCGCTGGCTGTCTCTATCTCTGTCAAATAATAAATAAAATCTTTAAAAAAAACTTCAGATCTGTTCTGATCAGTCCACAGAATACAGATTAAATACAATGAAAATAGCTAATATTTATTCATTGCTTATGCAAGTAGGCACTTTACACTGTCTCTATATCTGTCAAATAATAAATAAAATCTTAAAAAAAACCTTCAGATCTGTTCTGATCAGTCCACAGAATACAGATTAAATACAATGAAAATAGCTAATATTTATTCATTGCTTATACAAGTAGGCACTTTACACTTACTAGCTCATTCAGTGTTCACGCAAACATTTGGTGGAAACCGAGACAAGAACAGTTAAATATTGAATTTACAAAGTTTAAATATTATATGTTCAAATACTTAACTGATCCAGATTTACACAGCTAGTTAGTGACAGACCTCAAGTTTACCTCAAAATGACTGACCCCAGAATTTTTGTTATTAACCTAGTAAGGATCCTAGATATTTATGTTTCTAGAAATGAATTCTAGATTATATAATCTAGAATTTGAATTCTAGATTATATTTCTAGAAATAAAACACAATGCTTTTCTTTTTTAAAAAAGGGTTTGTTGGGGCGCCTGGCTGGCACAGCGGTTAAGCATCTGCCTTCGGCTCAGGGCGTGATCCCGGCATTATGGGATCGAGCCCCATATCAGGCTCCTCTGCTATGAGCCTGCTTCTTCCTCTCCCACTCCCCCTTCTTGTGTTCCCTCTCTCGCTGGCTGTCTCTCTCTGTCAAATAAATAAATAAAACCTTTAAAAAAATAAAAAATAAAAAAGGGTTTGTTTCTCACCTCAGATTGTTTAGGTAGTCTTAGGCAATGTAAAAAAAGTTAAAAGGACTGGGATTTTTACGAAGATCAGGATTCAAATCTGCAGTCTACTACTTACTACTTTTCACATTTTTGTTCACTTCATTGTCTCACTTGTAAATTATCTGTCTTCAACATTTGATGTGAGATCAAATAAGATTAAAATTATGGCACAGTGGTTGACATTGGGTAGACATTCAAAAATAGTAATTAGTAGTATTATTTCTGAGATTACTGTTATTCTTCCTATTATTCTCAAGTACTGTTGACTGACTATTGTTAGTCTCCTAGATTTCTCCACTAGAATATAAACTCTACAAAAGCACAGAATTAGGTGTTTTCAGACTAATGCCCAGTGTCTGGCACAGAACAGTTTGTTCAATAAGCACATAAATGGACAGCTGCTAAAAAATAAATAAATAAGACACCACTGCTGTTGATAATAAATTAGTATTTTCAAAGCAATGGATTTCATACTTATTTATTTACTTATTTATTTATTTATTTTCAAGGATTTATTTATTTACTTGGGGTGGGGGGCAGAAGGAGAGAGAGAGAGAATCCCAAGCAGACAACCCATTGAGCATGAAGACTGATGCAACGTGGGTGAGGCTCAGTCTCACAACCCTGAGATTGTGACCTGAGCCGAAATCAAGAGTCAGATGCTTAACTGACTGAACCACTCAGGCGCCTAGATATTTGTACTTACTTAAAATGGCTTTAAAACATAGACTTAAAAAATGAAGAGAAATTTGGGGAATTAAAAGATTACTAACTTTTAATGCAAACATTTTTTTCATATATATATACATACATATATATATATACACACATATATATATATATATGAAGTAGGCAAGTGCTAAAGCAGTGATTTCACAGTAATGAAAATTCCATTTATTGTAACACTTGTGTCTTGGCTCTATATTTATAATTGACTCTTCCCCCTCCCACCCTCAATATGTGCATAATAAAATGGAATTTCCAGACAGAACTTAGTTTTTTACTGCTTGATATATATCAGAGAAACTTTCTCCTCTTTGCATTCATTGGTAATTATGCAGCATTCCTTCAAAATACATCTGCATTTGGTTTCTATTTTTATGTTTCCCTTTAAGCTATTTGCAGATGAGGTCACTCAATGGTGTATAGTGCTTTATTTCTTTTCTTGTGCCACAGTCAGCATAAAAACTTTACGGTCTCATAAAGAGGAAAAGTATGCAATAAATGGATCTAATGAGCTTCTGAAAAATAGAAGTTTGAATATTTTCTAAATTCAGAGCTTTCATAGGAATTTGAATATATTATAAAATCAGAGCTTTCATTTCATGTAATAAAAGAGCAGAGTAATTTGTCCATAAGAGTCAAATCTAAAAAAAATCTACACCCCTTTTCCCAATTTGTCTAAATGTCCTTTATTTGTGGCTCATTAATAAGCTTATTGGAGATTCATTGATTTGATGTCTACTATGTTCAGGATGGTACACTGCATTGGTATGGACTCCTAGACACCTATTTTTTCTTTGGGTCCTATCCTTCAAGCAGGCTATAGTCCCCCTGCCATGACGTGGGCTCATGATTGGGCCTTGTAGGCAACAAGCACTAACTTTGAATTTTATCCTGATTCTAGAAGTTATTGTGTCACTTCGGACAAGGCCACTTATTCTCATTCATTTATTCAATACATATTTAATGATGATCCTCTATTTCCCTATTTTCACGTTCTAGGAATAGAGTAATGAGCACTGTAGATGAAGAATCTGCCTTTACTCAGTCACTTATGTTTTAGTGGGACTGCCTTGTAGTCACTGCCTGTACGTTTCCCCTTCTAAATGTGCTAAACTATCTCCTAGGATGTGGTAAGGAGTGAACTGGATAAGAGATATGAGACTCTAATAGTAGTTTAATGCATGATGAAACATAAATGCTCAAGAAACATTAGTTTGCATCCCACCAAATTCTATTCCAAAGGAAGACATAATATATTTAGGTAAAATAAGTTAAAGATCAATGAAAAGCTTCTATAATCATAGAATGTTATGACTTTGTTGCAACATCATAATATTTTGATACTTTAAACATTGTAAATAATGTGAAAGACAACGCCAACCATTGTTGAAAACATTAATAATTTAACTGTGATAATTTTTTTGAACATTGGCAATGCCAAAAACAGCTTATCTTTAAATTCTTTCAGTGTATAACATATTAAGATTCTATCTTAGAAGCTTCACGGTGGTTTCCTCCAGTAATAATCAAAACGGTATTCAAGATATTCTAGTGTGAATTAGACATTCTCTTGAATTTAAAAATCCTTAAAGTGTATTTATAAGGTTGCACCTTTTAAATTTAATTAATTATTTTTAAAGACACTTTTTTATTAATATAATTTTAGAATTATATAAAGGTGGGAATGATAGTACAGATAGTCCCCATCTACCCCATACCTACTTTCCCCTATATTTAACAGTTTACTTTAATATGGTCCATAAGTCACAATTAATGAATCAATATTGATACATTATTATTAATTAGAATCCATACTTTATTGATACTTCCTTGGGTTTTGTCTAGTGTCCTTTTTCTGTTCCAGAATCCCATCAGAATAGCACATTATATTTAGTTGTTATGTCTTCCTAGGCTTCTCTTGACTGTAACAGTTTCTCAGCCTTTCCTCATTTTTTATGATTTTGACAGCTTTGAGGAGTCAGATATTTTGTAGAATGTCAATCAGGATTTGTTTGATGTTTCTCATGAACCTGGAGTTAAAGGATTTGGGGAAGGAAGACTATAGAGACTCAGTTCCATTTTCATAGTTTCATATCAAGCATGCAAACTATTAACTGACATCATTGCTGATCTTAAGTTCTCATCTGGCTGAATGGTGTTTGCCAGATTTCTTCACCATAAACTTCTTTATACTCTCCTTCTGTACAGTACTCTTTGGAAGGAAGTCAGTATATGTGGGCCACACTTAAGAGGTGAGAGTTATGCTCAACTTCCTTGAGAAGAGAGTAGCTACATAAATATTTGAAATTATCCTGCAGAAGAGATTTGTCTATTCTCACCTATTTGTTTATTTTATTTTTTATGTCAGTATCAATTAATTCATAGTCATTTATTTTATAGTTTGGGTTATAATCCAAAACTCTTTATTTTTTTGTTCAAATTGTTCCAGCTTTGGTCATTTGGCACCTTTTCATTTGGGTTATATGCTACCATGACAAAGCTTATCATTGTTTTGTTGTTGTTTTGCTATTTTTTTTAACATTCTTTTTTTTTTAAGATTTATTTATTTGAGAGAGTGAGAGACCGTGCACATGTGTGTGGGGAGGGGCAGAGGAAGAGGGAGAGAGAATCTCAAACAGACTCTCCACTGAGTGAAGAGCCCCATTCGGGGTTCAATTCCACAACTGAAGATCACAACCTGAGCCAAAATCAAGAGTTAGATGCTTAACCAACTGAGCTACTCAGGCGCCCCCTGTTGTTTTAGTTTTTACACTACAGAATACTCCATACTTACCTTGTTCTCAGTCCTAGGATCATCCATTTTCTTCAAGTCCTGATTTCTTTTATTGGAGAATGATATTAGAAACTAAGGTCTGGGGCTAGGGCTGATCCATGGGAGGAGTGAGGTTGGCTCTGGAGAATAAACTGCACCTTAGAATGATTTCCTCTTGAGGCAAAAGTACATATTTTGTGCCAGGCACTATTCTGGATGAAGCAGTGAAGGAACAAAATCTCTTATAAAGCTTACATTCTAATGAAGGGAGACAGGAAATAAACAAATTAAACATAATATAGTTCAGTTGGAGAAAAGTGCTAAAGAAAAAATAAAGTACTTCATGAAGATAGAGAGTAACAGTGTAGGAAAGGATGTTTTGAATTGGATGATAAGAGAATATTTAGTCTTAAAAGCTGAAGGAAACCAGGTATCCAAAAATTAAGAGAAAGTGTGTTCTAGGCAAAGGACACAGCTTGTGCAAAGGCACTGAGAAGAGAATGTGCTTGGTGTATGGAAGGATCAGCGAGGAGGCCAGAGTAACTGGAATTCCAAAAAGAGGAGTGTGATGGAGTGAATGAAATCTGTGAGAGAAAGTGTAGATCATACAAAGCCCGGCTTACAGCCCACGCTTGACCAACCGGCTGTTTCTATATCACTTCCCAACAATTATACATGGTTTTTACAATTTTAAATGTTTGGAATAAAATATCAAAAATATAATATTTTATGATACTTGGAAATTATATGAAATTCAAATTTCAGTGTCCATAAATAAAGTTTTATTGGAACACAACCACAACCTTCTGTTTTTGCCTTATCTGTGACTGTTTTCATACTATACCACAGCAAAGTTTGGTAGTTACTCCAGAAAATATGTAATGTCTAGTACAGAAAAAGCTCTCCAACTCCTGATATAGAACTTTACAGGCGATGGTAGGAATTTAAAATTTTATACTGAAGGGAACGGGGAGCTGCTGAGGGTTTTAGAAGAGAAGATTTACACGATCCAGCTTGTTTTCAAAAATCAAATAAGGTAATAAAATCAATAAATTTCCTAAATGAAGAGAGCAACAAAGGTATCTTTTGTTAGGTTAGTGAGGTGACTTTGGTATCACACCTAAGGTGGCTGCTAGTTGCTAGGCTGATTGGAGGGTTGGAACTTCCAGCCTACTCCCTGACCTCCATCAAGGGGAAAACGTTGGAGGCTGGAGGTAATTGATAGCCCACGGCCAATGATTTAATCAATCATAGCTAAGTAATGAAGCCCCCATAACACACCAAAAGGATGGTGTTTGGAAAGCTTCTGGGTTGATGAATGTGTGGAGATTTGGGGAAAGTGGCCCTCAGAGAAGGCATGGAAGTTCCACATCCTTTCCACATATTTTGCACTATGCATCTTTCATCTGTCTGTTTCTGCGTTGTATCCTTTTATAGTACGTGGTGTTAAAGAACAAAGATTCAACAGAGTAAATTTGAAGATCTACTTGGCTTTACTAAGTGATTCGTGAATCATCAGTATCTTATCTAGCAAGTAGAGGGGAGCTCTGGAATAAAGGAAAGTTTTTTATAGGAAGGATGGTGAGGCAAGAAAGTTATTAGCAAAAGAAAAGAAGGGATGACCCAGGCAAGGTCACCTTTCCTCAGGTGGAAGGGCAGGGGGGGTCTTATTAGGTGGATTACTTCATGTTCCTTTGGGAGATGTAGAGGGTCCATGTGATAGATTACCTCATTGGTGCTTATCAGAAAATTCCTGATTGACAGGTTAAGACTTAATTTCTTTGAGGGGCTGAAACTGCAATTAGGTTAGGTCTTAAGCCCTGGTTTTGTGACTTAGCCTAGTCCAAGTGATGATGTTTTGAGCCTGTAGCTTTCTTTTCAACACTGGTAATCTAGTAAGTAAAATGTTTCTGTGAGTTCTGTGAGCCACTCTAGCAAATCAATCACATTCGAGGAATATCAGATTGTTGGAACCTCCACTCCATAGTCTGTTAGTCAGAAGCATACGTGACAACCTGGGCTTGCTATTGGCATGTGAAGGTTGGGGGAGGCAATCCTGTAGGACTGTGCCCTTAACCTGTGTAACCTGATGCTATCACTGGGAGAGATAGTAACTGAACTGAGTTGAATTGTAGGACAGCTGGTGTCTGAGAATTGCCTCTGAGAAAACTCCCCAACATATTGCAATTGGTGGCCAGAAAAATAACAGGTGAGACTTTTGGCCAGAGAGCTTTATACCATTTAGGAACTGGTGTTTTAGGATTGTCCCTCTTAGTTCCATTTTTCCTATTTCTATATATAACTATAAATTTGTTCCTATGTATATTTCTATAAAATTTAAAATGAATAAAATATTAAATTTCCTTAATGAAATCTAAATAAGATAATGTAACTATAGGGCTATGATTGAAAAAAAAGAAAACACAAGAACCATGAAAATCCAATTCATTTATTTACAATATAACATTTAGTTTGAGGTTACAAAACCTACAGGGTCTTGGCAGGAGCTTCTAAAGAGTCTGAAAAGGATTCAGGTTTAAGAAAAGAATTAAGAAGGAACACTCAAAACATTGCTAAACTGAGAAACAGAAGTAGGGTCCAAGTATTCACTTTGCACGCCTGGAGCCCGCAGGTAGGGGACCCTCTAGAAAGCAGAAAAGATGACTTTAGAATCTAGGCAAACAATCCTTGATTCATCCCTATCTTGCCAACCAAAATAGATTTGACTGTTATGTGTTGTTTTTCGCTGGACTCAACATGAAAAAGTTTGTGTTGTAAGACACTTACTAGGAAAGAGAGTCCTTCCAGGCTTTCAGCAGTAGACAGGTCAGTTAGCCTAGGCATTCGGTTCCTTTTTCATCATGCCTTTGGCTGAGAAGTTGTGCAAGAACTTAAAGCATTGATGGAAAGATTAGAGAAAAAGTGGAGTTGAGGTCACTGGAAATGAGGAACTCTTGCTGCAGTTGAGACCGTTAGCTCTTTTGAAATGTGCATTCAGGTCTCTCTCTGACATATTTTCTCGGGTTTCTCTCTGAGATAATATTTTACTGTTTGCCTCTCTCACCCACATCAAAATTTTTTTCTCAATATAGATTTTAATATGTACCTTAAGGACTGATGAAATGAGATCTGGAGATATGTTAGAATGTAAGAGCATGTTAAATATAGAAAAATAAGTGACATGAATAATAGCTACAGTCAATTTCTTGTAAAGAAATAATAGCCATAGTTGATTTCTTGTATAGGTAAGAGATTCCTGTACTATTTACATATATCAAATGGAATCAAATGCTTAGTTGGAATTCATATAACTCCTCAATTTCTACCTTCAGTAGTGAAATAGGAAGTCAGTTAAAATATGTACTACATAAATAATTCTGAATACATGTTGAGGCAGGCACCCACTGGCACTCTGGAGAGGTAGGTATAATTTTGAAACACAAATTCTGAGCATGGTACCTGCACTGTATTACACTAATCAGAGGTAGGTGAAACTAAAAGTAACGTGTAATACACTAAAGATCCTAATGGTGGTTGTTGGGGAAAGATGCAGGGGGGTCAGTTGAAACAAATCAAATGAAAGTAAAATTCTACAACACCAGAAGCCATGCAGGAAATATTAAAATGTAAAATAAATATGAGGACCATAAGAAAACTTTGGGATGAGAGCCAAAACAAATTTTGAAGGTATTTCTTTAGAAATTTCCAAGAAACTTGATATATAGTAGTTGAAATAAATCTTCTACTTTGGTACATAGATACAGTGGAGGCTGAATACTTGTTAAAAAACTGTGGTGGCTACTGGCTAGATTACATGTACTCTGCTCTATTCATTTCATTTGGAAGCCAATGGATTTAATTGTGGATTCAGAAAAGATTGAAAAATTGTCTTCTGGTTTTCCAACATTATAATCTCAAGCACTGTTCATTATAATTTTTTTAAAAGATGTATTCTGAATGATTTCATGAATTTGAGAAAAATAGATAGATATAGATGTTATAGATATTATTTTATTGGCTATGTCCTTCTAAAAATTTATGCAATGGAAAGCCAACTGAATTCAGTGATAGAAAAGGTGCTACTGGAAATTATATGATGTGCAATTTTAGGGTAATTTTTTACAATACTTTTTGTAGTAAATGCGGCATTAGGTTGTGACCAAGGAAAATCTTATTTGCTTGATTTATATAGTTTCTTTCCTCATATCATAGATTAGAAACAACAACAAAAATATGGTCTTATAGGAAAATCCAAAAGGCTATAAACCGAAAGGAATCAAAATTATTTTCTTCAATTTAAAGAAGTTATAGAATCTTAGAGATAAAACAAACAGACAAACAAATAAAAAAACAAACAAAAACTATTACAGTCCATACCAAGTAAGCCCTGTGATAAAAGAGCCAAGCCAGGATGTAAGGAGTCCTAATTTGCTATGAGAACTTCATCAAACCACTTCCTTTTGTAGTTCTCTATCTACTCATCTCTTAGTTAACTGGATGCTCTCCAAATATTTTCTAGTTCTAAAAGTAAGCTATCCCATTTAAACCTTTATGTTCAATTAGAACTGAAATTTTCTATGGAGTATGGGCAAGTCTAAAAAGGGCATAAACTAGGGCAAGTTTCATTTTAAATTAACAACTATAAAAGTAGATAGCTTTAAACAGGAATGAAGTACTGATCCATGCTACAATATTTATGAAACTTGCAAACATTAAAGACTGGTTAAAGAAGCCAGTTGCAGTGACTGTATAGTGTATGATTTCATTTATGTGAGATATTAAAAAATGGCACATCTATACAGGCATAAAGTGTATTACTAGTTGCCAGGAGCTAGGTGGATGGAAAGGGAAAAGAGAGTGTCTGATAAAGGGTATGAGAGGTCTTTGGAGGCGTAGGGTGATGAAAATGTTTTTAAAATTTGACTGTGCAAATGGTTGCACAAATTTGTAAATATATTGAAAACTATTGAATTGTCCATTTTACATAGGTGAATTGCATGGCGTATGAAATATATATCTTTAAAAAAAAATAAAAACCTAGACATTTTCAGCCTTGAATAAAACAGACCCAAAGTAAGACAAGTCCAATGGAACATAAGCACCATGAATGTAGGGATTTGCCTCTTCTGTTCACTGCTGAATTTCCAGCACTGAAAAACTGTGCATAGCACAAGTTACACACTCAACAAATATTTGTTGACTGAAGTCTTGTATTAAGAACAGAAAAGCAGATAACGTCACCCTTGCAATCATTTTCAGACTTCCATATTTTTTCTAACCTTTTCTTCTCCATCTGTTAGCAGTGCAATAGAATTATCTTTATTTCTAGTCTTGCTATACCTGGGCTTTTGCTTTCCTGTAGACAGCAATCCAAATAAATGGCTGTTATTTTCTGCCAAGGTTGGAGATGTGTTAACTGAAAAAAGGTGAGGCCCTTAAGCATCTGAAGCAATTCTGTACCATTTGTCTTTGAGGGTGCGCAGCACCTGGTCTGGGAATCCTAACTGGAGTAGTGTCTTAGAAGCTTTTGCTAAATCTAGAGAGCAAGTTGTACGTGTCTATTTCCTGTTTTTAATTCTATGGCTTTTTGTTTTACCAAATATGGAAAATATACTTGTTTCCTGTCTGAGGCTTATGTCTCTGGTTCCAGCCTATGGGCTTTCTCTCAATGGTTTGCCAGGAAAGTAGTTATGAGAGGAGAACCCAACTCAAAAGATCTTAATCCTGTAGGTAGTGTCTTTAAGAAATTATTTCGTCCAAAAATTATATTCCTGGGGTGCCTGGATGGCTCAGTCAGTTAAGCATCTGCCTTCGGCTCAGGTCATGATCCTAGGGTCCTGGGATTGAGCCTCAGGTCTGGCTTCCTGCTCAGCGGGGAGTCTGTTTCTCCTTCTCCCTCTGCTCCTCCCCCTGCTCATTCTCTCTCACTCTCTCTTACTTTCTCTATATCTCAAATAAAATCTTAAAAAAATTATATTCCCATTATCGCAGATGTTAATTTTTTAGCAAGTGTTGCTTATTTTAACTGGACACAATATCTTTATTTAGTTTTTTTTCCTTGATTCTTTTTTTTTTTTTCATTTTTTGCTTTCCTCTTATGTTTACTTTAATAGACTATATGCTACCTCGGATTTCTATATACAGGTTCCTATTTGGCTCAGCAGTGGATCTTTATGCTCTTCCTGTCATAGAAGAATTCCAATTTCAATAAAGTGGATTCTTTGCTAATTTCTATTTTCCCTATACAAAATCAGCATGACTCTCCAAAGTTGACTTGGACATATAGCTGACCAATTATTATTCTTTTATCAATAATCAAGATCAAGTTTGCTCAACAGCAGGTACAGATAATTTATGAACCTAGTCTCATATTTAGTAAAACTTTGAACATAGAGTCAGTAACAGAAAGCTAAGTTAGTAAAACAGCAATGATGAATTAATCCATTAACACTTCAACAATCCAGAGTTGTATACTGTTAGCTCTGTGGAATACTATAGAGTAATTGGAGTTTAAAGCTTTTAAAGTAACTAAGTAGGTAGATATTGGATATTGCTTTTGAAAAGAAATATAGAAGATATAGTTTGCAATACAAAATATATTTTTGCAATACAAAATGTATTCCATTTTTAATTAAATAAAATATTAGTAATTTTGTTTCTATAAATGGCTGTTGTTAAACTAAATGTGAATGAAAAAATACATAATATAGTTTAGAGAAAAAAATAAAATATATAAACCCAACTTATAAATGAGGACTAAAAGTAAACTCATGCCTTGTATAGTACATATAATTTTAGGCCAGTTTCTTCAAATCAATTCTGGTTATCTGTTTTATGGGACCATTTAAAGTACCTCAAAGCATTAAGTTCCTTAGAATATTCTTATCTTTGCTTTGGTATTTTACCCTAAATGATATGCTCTTCTAAAAGGGAAACACATTTTTCTTTTTTTTTTTTCATTTTACTGATTTGTATTAAATACAATTAAAAGTTTTTCCAAAAATCAATCATTTTTCCTCAAAAGCCCAAGTGAATGAGAAACCTGTTAGTGAGATTTACTGTTCTAACTAAGAGCACAATTTCAATGGCTAACCTGATGACAAGCAAAACTTATATAGAAATTTCTGGGATGTTCCTTGTATGACTAGTTTCCATGGATTTTTTTAAAACTCTGGTTGAAGGCAGTTCATGTGTATATTCATTATATCCTGTGTTCTGTTGCCCCAACTGCAGTTTTGTGGAAGAGTCTGCACTGTCATCAGAGTATTGAGCCATCAATGACTGGGTCTCACGTTTTTGGCTAACTACATCTCAGTGATCACATAGATTGAAAATTAAAAACATCATTCTGCTGGTTTAAATATTCTGGTAGGGGTTGAATATGTTATAGCAGAAAACAATGAGTATATTCAGGCAATGAATGTCAATCAATAGGGAAACATTAGTTTTACATATCAAAACTGAAGAAAACAATTTTTAATTCCTTCCATACCTGGAACCCTGTACGCCCCATTCCCCTTCACCTATTCTACCCATAACCCCGGCCCCCTTCTCTGGCAACCATCAGTTTGTTCTAAAAGTGGAGAAATATTTTAAGTAGCTCATGCTTTAAGGTCCCCCCTTTTTTTCTTAAAGGTGCCTTTTAAACATCAGAATTTAAATGTCTTAGTTTAGAATTGAATCTTCATTGTATGGGGGATGTGGTAAAGTGAAATGTGTATCAGTTTTAAGTTAGGAGAAACCTGGGTTTAAATTCTAATGCTGTGACATTTTGGCTTAGTTTCTTGACTATAAGTTAAAAATCTCTGTATCTACCTCATTTTATTGAGAGAACTCAATGAAATAATTTATGTAAAATAGTGTAATATGTGTTCTAGACATGCAACACCAGGCATCATTATGTAGGTGTTCAGTGTGGTTCTTTGATATGACCAAATCTATAAACCACTCTTACCAAGATCACAAGCAAACCCTGTCTGTAAGTTATTAGGAAAAACTATTTTCCTAAATGCCTTTTTACCACCTTCGTATTTTAAAATGAGCGGAATAAATTATTGAATAAATGACACAATTCAACATTTTACAGTTTCTTTATACTTTTGTAATACTAAAATGTTTATTAAACACTTGGATACCTGCTGAAATTGCCATTTGTTTTCGTAACAAATTCTTCACTAAAACTATTGCCATCCAGAAGCACAGGAAATTTTAGTCCAGTCTCAACTACCTCTGTGTTGGCGAGCATTTCAACTGAAATATGAATGTTCACAAACTCATAATCAACAGGAAATGTACTTTCTGAACCAAAGTGAAATGCTAGTCCTTATTTCCAAAACACTGAAACTTGAAATACACACAACACTGCATATAATTAAAGCACACCTCCCAGTTTAATGAGAACTTTTTCAATTGATCCAAGAGATACAACATAAAATAGAAAGGACCTCAGTGTCTTTGAGCCTCAGCTTTAGTATAGGAAAAGGCAGAGATGTAGAGCAGGTATGTTGGGGACATGTTTATAAAGAAGACTTGCTCTATTATTTCACAAGTTTATGGAAAAACACTGAGCTGTAGAAATAAATTATTCATAAAATTGATCTCATATTCCAAAATAAATTTATGATATGATCTAAATTGGTTCCCTTGAGTAATGGTTTTAGTCTCGTTCTATGTAGCATCCTGAGTGGGGACAAGAGCGAGCAGGGGGGGAAAGGCAGAACTTATGACCTCCTGTAGGAATACTGGGAAAATACTCCATACACTAGTTTATAAACAGCACACAGGTGCCATGTGTGTGAACATTAATGCTGTCTTTGATCTGCAGCCATTATATACCAAATATCTACAGGAAAATACTGTGTCACTATTAACTGAAAGAAATTTAAGTTAAAAAAATCAACCACACCATTTAATGGGTAGGAAAAGCTCTTCTTTAACAAACTGTATTATTTTTCACTCAGATATTCTTGTGTATTCTGTAGTACTGTAAGCAGTGTGGCCCACAGATCAGAAGCAGCATCTGGGAGTTTCTTAGAAATGTAGAATCTCCAGTCCTACCTCAGAGCACCTGAATTAGAATCAGTTCAAGAAGTATGAAGACAGAGAATTTCAAAGCTATTGTGAGTGTAAGAATCCTGACTGCAGTAGTCAAGTAGCATCCATCCAGTTTAGACTTTGATAAACCCGAAATGGTTCATCATTGTTTTCCTTTTTTTTATTTTCATTTTTTCATTGTTTTCTCTTACAAAATCTCATTCTATAGTGAGATATTACTTATAAACCACTAAGTGGACAAATTCTAATTGTACAACCCTATAAATATTCACACATATACACTACATATACTTCCACATTTATCTTAATTAACTTCTACTCTTTTTCCATTCTTGCATCCTTTATGGCTAGGAGGACATTACATGATCCTGAAGACTGCTACTTTCTTTAGAATTTTAGCTTTCAACCTCACTTGGATCTCCATATTGCATGGCAATTCTTGCCTTCATCCTTATTCAGCTTAATTTTCTATTTTCTCAACAGGTTTTCAAACTATTGTCACCATCCTCAGGACTTTTTCATTTCTATTTTCTCTTTTGATTTTGTGATGATCTTTTCCCTTTCTTCACTAATCGAAGCAATCCAGTAAGAGCTTTCTTCCCTCCTCCTCACCTCCTTACTTATTTCTAACATTTAAAAACAGTATCCATATCCATTCTTTACTCCCCTCTCTACTTGTGTCCAAAGCGGTGCCTCATCCCCTTCTATTTTCTCTGTGATTCGTGATTTGGCTTCATCAGTTATTCGATTCTGCCCTTTAATAAATGTATACATATACATATGTTTATAATGCACATATATATATGTATAAAATTGAGCTCCCCTATTTAAAAAGAAAACAGAGTTTTCCCTTGACTCTGTCATCCTCCAGTTTCTAAACTTTTCTCCTCCATTCCATAGTCAGGAAGAGTATGCATCCTAGCCATAAAGGATGCAAGAATGGAAAAAGAGTAGAAGTTGAGCCCTTTGACTTACCTCATTGTTTCCTCACCACATCTCTTGCTCATTTTTCCTCAGCTGTAGGTGCACTTCTCCATTCCTCTGTTTTGTTGTTGTTGTTGTTGTTGTTGTTGTTGTTTTAAGTAGGCGCCCTGCACAACATGGGGCTTGAACTCACAAGCTCATGATCAAGAGTTGCATGCTCTACTGACTGACCTAACCAGCTGCCCCTCCTCCATTCCTCTACTGAAACAACTCCTGCCAATATTATCAGTGCCCTTTGTCAAATCCAGTAGATACCTTTTGTTTTGGTTTCATCACTTAATTTCTGATTGAATTTTCCTCAACAATTTCTTCCCTTGCCCACAGTTGTAATTTTTTTCTCACACTTCAAAACTAAGCTGTTCTTTTTCATCTGTGAGAAATGCAGTAAATATATTTTATATTCTATAAATGCTAGTGCATATCACATCAGTATTTTTGCTTTCATGTAGTTCTTTTGTCTCCAGCTTACACTATCCCCACAAAATAATTTTCCCAAATATATGTTAATTATTTTCTTCCCTACCCCCATCAATATGGTTTGGTTCATTGGTTTTTAGTTTATGAAGAGAGTGAAATAACAATTTGTGAATGACTACACCAACATGTGGTATGGAATTTATATGTAACTTGCTATGCAGAAAACAGTTGCATAATTATGATTATTCTAGTATGGTTCTCATACTGATTTCCCATCTTCCATCTTCTCCTCTAAGAAAGTGCTCAAAATTCTTTGCCATATACTGCAATGAAATTCCTCTCTTTTTGTATTGCTTGGATTTTTCTTCGGTGTCTCTTCTATGTGTCCCATATGTCCTTGATCCGATTACCTGCAGAGGTGTGGTTACCTTCTTCTATTTGGGCTATCATTCTTTTTTTCTCTTTCTTCCAAGTTTTTATTTAAGTTGCAGTTAGTTAACCATTGTAATATTAGTTTCAGTTGTAGGATTTAGTGATTCACCACTTAAATATTTTGGACTATCATTCTTAATTGAAAATTTTAGTGTTTGTAATTAGTCAAAATTATTTTTAGTGAGACATTTTATTTTAAAGTAGCAAACTCATCTTGGAAAAAAAGGAGGTAAGAGTAATCCCTAGGTGCCTAATACTCCCTAAATTGAACTCACAAGACAGATACTAACTTTAAAATATTGAAAGTAAAAGGATAAAAAAAGATATCCATGCACACTGACCAAATGAAAGTGGTTCTAGTTAGCTAAAGAACTCAATATGATTATTAGAACTACTAGGACAATCCATAATGATAAGAAAATATATTTACTATAATGATAGAACAATATAAATATGTATGTATCTAATTATAACTTCAGCTTATGAAAAAATAATAGAACTAGAAAGAGAAATAGAGAAATCTACAATTAAGTTTAGCAATTTTAAAGCATCTTTTTGTAATTGATAAGTGAATTAGGTACACAATTAGTAGGACTACTGAATATTTCAATAACATTCAAATAATTTTTAGTATATGTAGTCAAATTTGTATGCATAGTATATATATGTAACTCCTAGGAAATAAGAAGAAGAAGAAAAAGAAACCCTTCCTATTTTACTAAGTCAGCATTACTTTGTTATCAAAACTTGAAATATTACAAAGAGATCATTTATCTCTCTCATAAACTTAGATATAAAATTCCCAGGCAGAATAGCAAACTCAATCCAATAGTATATAAATGGATAATACTTTACAAAAATGTACAGTTTATTCTAAAAATCAACAAGTTTACCACATTAATAAATAAACAAAAATATGTGATTACCTTAGGAGCAGAAAAATCATTTAATATAATTCTTTCTCATAAAAAAAGTTCTTAGCAATCTAGGAATTAGAAGGGAATGCTGTTTAGTCTGAAAAAGGGCATTTACAAAAGTGTTACATAAATATGTTTAATATTTAAATATTGATTCATATCTCTGAAATCAGAAGCTAGATGAAGATACTGGTTACTACCACTTTTATTCAACTTTGTATCAACAGTCCTTACTAGTGCAGTTATAGGCAAGGAAAAGGAATAGAAAAACTATAGGAATAGGAAAAAAAATTAAGCTTCTATTTTTTGTTTTAGCAGATGACCTGATTGTATTTACAGAAAAAAAAAATTTAAATCTTTGAATAAACTATTAGAATTAGTGTCTGAACCTAAGAAGATTACTGGACTGTAAAACTCTATACAAAAATCAATTGTATTTCTATAAATTGAGAGCAAAGATTGAGAAAGCAAAAAAATCAAAAATATGTTTAATTTACAATAGTTTTGTAAAACAACAAACAAACAGAAATAATCCTACAAAAGATGGGAGATTTTCATATGGAAAACTAGATAGCCACTATTGAGATAAATTTAAAAGACCTAAGTATGTCAGAATTTACCATGCTAATGACTGGAAGATTCAGTATTATGAAGATGTGAATTCTACCAAAATTGATCTACAGATTCAATACAATCCCAATCAAAATTCTTACAGGTTGTTTTGTCAAAAAAAAAAAAAAAATGAGAAGGTGGCTCTAAAACATATATACAAATACAGAGACAATAGTATAGAACAAAATTGGAAGACTTACAGTTATACATATAAAATTTATCAGAACACTCCAGAAATTAGGACATTGTGGTATTGGTACAAATATAGTAACCGAATAAAACAAAAAGAGCATTAAACAATCTTGATTTAAGGTAAAGATAGCACTGAAAAACAGAGTAGACATATTCGTTTAGTTAAAAAAAAATGATTCTAGGTCAACTGGATGTATATATGAAATAAAATTAATCCTTACCTGTCCTGTACAGCCTATACAAAATCAGTTGGTAGATTGTGAGAAAATACCTTCAAGATTTCAGGGGTAGATGAAGATCTCTTAAATAAGAACACAAAAATCTCTAAGCTTCAAAGATACATCAAATAATTTACTAAAATAAAATTTAAAAAATTTGTTGATCAAAATCAAGCCACAAAATAGTGGAAATTTTACATAGCACATGTAGTCAATACAGGACATGTCTCCAGAATATATAAAAAGAGTTCCCCCAAAATCAATAAAATACTGATAACCCAATGAAAAATAGGTAAACGAATTGAGTAAATACTTTACAAATGAAGTTATCAAGAAGACCAATAAACATTTCAAGGGTGTTCAGCCTCATAAGTCATCAGAGAAATGCAAATTACAATCACAGTGAGACCATACTACACATCAGAATGGCTAAAATGAGAGAGTCTGACAAGTTTAAATGTTGATAAAGATGTGGTGTGACTAAAGTATCCTACAGTGCTTGGGGTATGAATTGGTGCAACCATTTGGGGAAGCTTTCACATTAAGACACCATATGACTCAGCAATTCCAATCATGAGCAAATACCCAAAATAAATTCTTACATACGTTCACCAGAAGATAAGTGCCAAAAATATATTTCTCAAAATAGGATGAAACACGAATCTGTGGCTTCTGATGCGCAATCCATATGCAAATATCTTCAATTAGAGTTTACATTTGATTCAATTTGAAAAGTCACACTGAAGGAAAAAAAAAAACTCCTATTAAATGTACAAATATAAAAAAGGCTTCAGCTAGGCATCAAATGTCATTAAAAATCAGAATGTGCTTATTGGCAACTATAGTTCCCCCTTGCCTAATATTTTTCATTTCCACCTCTAAATACTCTTAAACAAGCCTAATCCTAGACTTTTAATAAGGATCACTGATCGGCACCACACATGCCAAAACGACATGCTAATGGCTCTTTAAATACAACCCTATTTAAATCACTGTTTAACAGACCAGTCAAACTGATTTCTCTGCATTTCCCAGAGTATTACGACCAAGATTGTGCCTGTGAAAACAGTCTGTGTTGTAACCTCTCAGAAGAACACATCCTTTACCCGGGCCTCAAACTATTCCCACAAAGATCCAAGGAATGTGAGCTCCCAACTAAAAAATAAATCACAAAACCTTCTGTACGGGGAACTTGGCCTTGTAGACACTCCTACCACAGCCACCAGAGAGAGAGACTGAAAGAGGGAGATACATAGTCCAAATTCAAACCCACTGAGTGGCTTGTGAAGCTGGGTCACATGGCTATACCCTAGCTGGGAAAGTCAGGATGTTCCGCTTCTCTAAAGGGAGGTGGTCTTTGATTTCCACCAGGACTTATAAGGTAAAGAATTACCAAAATATTGCAAATGTAGTAAAAAATATGATATCCCTCCTGAATCTCAATTCTGCCCCTGGTTTACTGCTTTACCACATACAGGAGCCCTGGCAAATCATTACCAGGCCTCTTTTTCACACATGGGATAATTTGACGCTTGCCTATGAAGATGTTGGAAATCTGGCATACTTTTGTTTCTTCTCTCTTTTTGTCTGCCCCTCCTTCTTTAATTCTTCTCTTGCCCCCCTTTTCTCCAGTGGGTATGAGAATGAGGCCTAAAATTTTATTCCATTGATTGGTAGTTACATAACCTTGCAAATGTCACTTGGCATGAATCTTATGTATTTGATTGGCTACTAAGTCATTGGTGATAACGAAACTGAAGAAAATGACCTGGTTAAATCAAACACACTTAATAAAACCAACTAGAACTTTTTTCAGTTATATGCATAGGGAAATTTTCATCCCTCGTAAAGAAAATTGGAAATTGTTTAAAATACTCAAGATGCATTTACTCATATCTCTATAAGTGAGTTTGAAACTTTAAAAGCTATGAAGGGTATGAAATAAAACTGCAGTATGTGTCCAGTACAAGTTTGTTTGCCAACTGACCATTCACGAACCACTTTACGTGTCACATTAGCCCTGTGAATTTCCTATGAAACTCAGGCTGATTTGGAGTTTTTTATTGTTGTTTTTAGTTTAGTTTTGTTTTTTAGTAAATGACCAGAGCTTTGCCAGGCTTGGAATCAGATTACAGGAGTCTATAATATTGTAATATTGTTGAGGCGAGCTTTGAAACAATTTTGTCTTCTACATTCGATCTAATGAATAAAAAATGCAAAATCACCCCCTTTATAAATTGCTTCTTCGTTGTTTCAAAACACTAACACATCCATGTTTCTTTTTTTTTAAAAGAGTTTATTATTTATTTATTTATTTATTTGAGAGAAGGAGAGACAGAGATAGAGCGAGAGAGAGCACAAGTGGGGAGGAGAGGGAGAAGCAGGCTTCCCACTGAGCAGGGAGCCTGACATGGGGCTCGATCCCAGAACCCTGAGATCATGACCTGAGCCAAAGGCAGACGCTTAACCAACTGAGCCACCCAGGCGCCCCACATCCATAGTTTCTACATCATATCAGTCCTCATGTGGAAGAAAATGCCTCGAAAGTCCTAAAAATATTAGAAGCCACACATTGCACTCCTCCAAGACAAGATTCCATGTGCATATTAATGGACAGCTTTTATCTAGTAACTGACTTCCTCCTCTGTACCTATTTAGCTGCCATAGGTGCTACAAACAGCAGAATTTGACAACAGCCTTTTACAACGAGTGCCCAAATAAGGTGCAAAAAAGTACAATGATACACAATGAATGTGTGAATTCACTTCTTCTACTGTCATTAACTACATGGAAAATACTCAACTATGGTAAATATAAGCAAATCCAAACACCGTCTTACGTTTTTCTTAAAATGAGGTTATAGTTATCTATTTTAACTAGCTTTTCATGAGGCATTTATTCAGATGACATTTTTAGTCTATTTTGGAATGTTATTAATACCAGACCTGCTTGTATGGAATGCAAGATTAACAACATTCCTGAAAGCATAGAAGAAACTTTTCATTCATATGTTATTGTTATAAGAGCAGCAGATGTTACAAAATTTCAGAATTTGCAACCCAGCTAATCAATTACAACTTCCTCATCCAAAAATTCATTTATTAGTAGTTTTAATATTTTAGAGCAGCAAATATTGCTGTAGTCTGAGAAGACATCATATGATGTCATCTGTAAAAATATAATTGCTGTTTTCTGATTGTACCAGGCCAAACTGTGGGAACTTCCACTCTTTCTTCCCCCCTCTGGGAACAGAATTAGTGTTTTTATTATGACAAAGGAGAGAGAAGAAAACAAGGCTCATGGGTTTTCAAGGCTCATCGTTTATTTAATCTTTCAAAACACCTCTTACTTGGAACAGAAATTAAGTAGAAACTATTGAGAAAAGCATTGCATCAAGATAGAGAGACCATGGTGTTCTGCTGCTCCTTTGGCTAAGGATTATTTTCTGATCCAGTTGGAGGCTCTGGAGAGTGAGCTATGGTAGACTCATTAAGGGAGATTATAGCAATCCAACTTGGAAAATGGGATAGAACTTTATTGCCAGCTGGAGATGAAAGATATTTCTAGTTCTTACAGCAATCAAAGTTCAGAAACAGTAAAACAAACAAAAAATGTACAACTGGTAGACTATTTTACTGCTGGAAACTAGACAAAGTTTCCTTTTACTGGAGAGGCTACATTTTCTTGATAGTTTAGCAAATGATTTTCCCCTAACAATTGTTAACACATCACATTAGCCCAGGAAAATCTTGATCCAGCTGAAGTCCATCCATATTTCTACACCCTGTTGGCCTGTGTAATAGAAAGGACTTCCATCACCAAAATGGCACATATTCAGCTTAAATGCCCCTTTCTTTTTAATTCTACACAATTCACCCTGGTACTGTTTTTATGTTTATTATACAACTTTTTTTTTCCCCCTCAAGCTTCCGTGTATCATGTGGCATTATTTGCTTTCTTATCTTATTTTATCTTATCTGAATTCTTCATCCCAGAATACCTCTTCACTTTATAAACTTCATCAATATGAAGTTATCTTATTTGTATGTCCTTTTTAAAAAACACTGAGTGTATCACTTTTATGTAGCAACTACTTATTAAAAGTTTATTGAATAAGTGAAAGTATGCTTTTGTGAATGAATAAATGAATAGGTGAATCTATTTATGCATGTTCTTTTGTACTAAGGGAGATTCAAAGACATTATTAAAATGGATAAATATCAATATGTCCACCATGGTAGCATTTAATTACTACTTCAGTGTATTTAATCTTCATATGTTTGGTTTAAATGAAATTATCGACAGGAATATTCCAAGAGAGTCACTGTTTAGGATCCTCATATAAGTTACCAGGAAAAATAAATTTAAATGCCAAATCATAAGATTTAATAAGCTAACGTTGGTAAAGCATTTAAGAGTGCCTGACACGTAGCAAGTACTAGACAAGAGCTTATTAAATATAATAGATCACTGACTGATCTCTGTGATCACTGAAGAAATAGCTTGTATATATTCTTGTGCACTTAATCCAGAATCATAAACGAAAGACTCAAACACAGTAGTTGACACAGAGTAGGTTTTGTATTATAAAAAAACATAATTTTATTTTATGTTTAATGAATTTATGTTGAACTGAACTAATTTTGTAAAATTAGTTTTAAAAGGTTGAAATCTAGACCTGAAGCTTCTGCATTGATCTGAAATTTTATTTCCTTATTCAGCCTATTCTTTTTTCTCCTCATGGCAGCTAATGGATTATAGTTCAAAGAACATTCAATAAATGTTCAAAGGAAGTAACTTTCTTCCACCTGTATGCATTCTTACAGAGAATCACTTATCTTTTGACATTTCTCAACTTCCCATCCAACTTTATATACTCTTGACTTCACCTTCTAGAATTTCTCCCACACCAAAGCAATTTCTGACCCTTAATAAGCCGTACGAATTATTATTTCTTCCCTGCTCATTGTTTATCTTTAGCCAGGTTCAGTTTACATCCATTAGAAAAGCTAACTAACTAGGTTGCCTTACCCTGGACTGAGCTTCTGAGGACACTTAGAATCACAGGGAGCAGGAAAGAAAGTGGAAGAGGATGGCCATCAAGAACAGAATTGCATTCAAGGATAATTGCAAAGTACCAGTAAAGAAGAAATGTTATACTGGTCAAGTTGAAGAGATAAGTGTAGGCCATAAACAAGAAACAAATGAGTAGGATAAATCATGGAGGGACATATGAAGAACTGTGAGGGAAGAGGGTTCATCAACTTTTCATAAAAAAATTGGCTTCTCTAGGGTTGGAATTGATGCTTCAGTTTGAATTAAGGCCTGAAGTTTAAGATAGAGCCATTTCAAATACATAGTACTTCCAGAAAATAAAAGGTATTTATTAAAAAAAAGTGTTCAATATCCTTTATGTTCCATATGAATCTGTACATGCAAATAAACAAAAAGAAGTCCTTAAAAAGTTGACACCCTAACAAGGAAGTCACACATACAACAAAAATATTATATAAATTCAGGGCACAATGAGAATACACAGTAAGGATACTTAAATATATTCTGGGAGCTTGATCAATAAGGATTTACCTAGGGTAGTGACATTTAGGATGAACTCTAACTATCCTTTTCAGCCCAACTTCAGCTACGCCCCCCATAGCTACTTGCTAATGTTTACAGTCATCTCTAATGAGATGCTTATTGCATTTTCTATAGCAATTACTAAAAAATGCTTCTGGCTCACCCTAGGTTTCCATCTTTATCTTGACCCCCCACTCTTGAGGATATCTCTCCCACCATAGCTCTGGGTGAAGAAGATCTTCCAGGATAGGCCTTTTAATTCTTGTTTTTAATTAGATCACAACACTTGCTATCTTCATCTGTTTCTCTTTATAGACCCCAGCTTCAAAAGGATTTCACCTCTTGTTTTTTACTCCAAGGTAAAGCTTTCAATACATAAGACGTATTCTTACCTACATCAATCAGGACATGGTTCTTTCACTTACTTACTCTTTCTCTTACGTTTATGATCTTTCTCTGTTTGTTGACTGCTTCCCCTGTACCATCCAATGTGCTCAGGTTGTATCTGTTAAATCTGATAAACTTTTAACATCCTTTCTTTCTTGGACTGACTTTCGAGGAAAGTAATCCAATTCATTGCCTTTCTTTGCTCACCATCAACCTATTCAGTAAATGGCTTGGTGTCTGCAATCTGCTTCTGTCTATCTACTAGAACCTCTCCAGGAGGCCACTGGTGATCTGCTTACTAATTACCAATCTCTGTCTGTGTGTATGTTCTCAGTCTCAGTCTTAGGCCCCGAAGTAATATCTGTTCCTCTGAACTATCTCCCCTTGAATCTCATTTCGTCATGACTTATGCTCTCCTGGGCTTTTTTTTTTTTTTTTTCTTTTCTATGCTCAGTATTTGCCTCTTTTACTGGCTCAGAAGACCTGTGAGATAAAGGCAAGCCATAACTAATTGCATTGCTCAGTCTGTAGGGCGTTTAGCCTGACCATATTTATGTATTTGATTAATACCTTTTATATAGTGCTTAACATGCACCAGGCCATACTCCAAACACTAACACTTTTAATTCTCACAATAACCCTACGAAGATTAAAAAATAGAGAGACTGAGGCACAAAGAGGTTAAGCGACTTGTTCAAGGTTGTGTAGATAGTGTTTTGCCTGGCATTCTGGTCTGGAGACTACGATCTTACAAATTATGCTGCCTCTGGCATTGCTGCATGTTAACGCAAACTTGCCTTTGCTGGGAAGTCTCGCTACCCGAATGTATTCTAGTATGTCCCAAACCAGTTCTAGTCATCTGTGTCTCTCCATATACCCTATATGTGGACCTACTCTAAAGGAGTTCTTAATCATGTCCACCAAAAAGTCACTGGATACAGTTCAGGGAGTCCATTAATTTGGGTAAGAAAGGACATCTAAGTAACTTCTAAAGGAAATTTAGTATTTCCTTAAAATATTCATATAGGCTACAAAGCGTAGTGATGTTAGCAGCATCATTAATTTGGCACAGCTGGAAAACATAGACAGTTTATGTCACATTAAATATTGCTTAAAGTCATCATATTGAAATTATGGCAATTATTAGCCCCACCACAAGTTCTTGTTATCTAATGTATTAAAAGGCAAGCAGTTTTAGTAATATATTGCATTTTAAATTATTTTGATAGCTCTATTTCAAACTAATTGGGCTCTATTTTAATTTATGTACTTTATTTTATGTATATAAAACCATTATTCTGAGAAGGGGTTCACAGGCTTCAATAAAAAAGCCAAAGTGCTCCATGGTACAACATAACTTGGAAAACTGTTTCAATCTTCTTTACATCTTTTCTGTTCTTTCTACTGCGTCAGATTGGATTTATAGTGATGACACTTGGATACTTACCTAGAATTCTACCCTTTCCTAAACCCAGAATCGTATTTTAAAACATTCTGCTACACTTTGCCTGACTCCAACATCTCAGTCTCAAATAAGAGGATCCCTCATCTCCCCTCACTAGTATTCTTCTCTCCTTAGTGCCCACCTATCTATGACTAGCATCTCCATATTTTCTGTTATTTAGACTAGAAACTTGGCAAGCACTCTTGATTCTTTACTATTCATTTTTAGTTCCAATAAAATATTTTTGTTGTTTTTTTTCTTCCATTGTCTTCCTGATAGTTCTTGTATTTGTCTTTATATTCATTCTAGATACTATTACCTTCATTTTTGTCTCACTTGGACAAATGCAGTAGCCTCTCCTTGCTTTCTATGTCCCTCTCTAATTTGGGTTCACACCAGCTCCAAAACTATAAGTAGAATATCATATAAATAAAGGCTTTCCTTACATCTCTTTATAGACATAAATATATTTTAACTATAGGGTATAACTTAAAAATGCATTCAAGTATCAAAAAGAAAATAAAAATCTGTACAATCCTACCTTTAGAGGTATTTTAATCAAATGTCTTAAAAGAAATTAATATATATGTTACATGTATATTATATATGATATATATATCATATATAATACCTACAATTTTTAATAAACATACTGTATCTTTGAATGATTTCTTAGGTCATTAACTTAGTATTTAATTGCAATAGAATATGTTATAATTTATATAGCTGTTACTATTTTTTTTTATTTGGATTGTTTCTAGTCAGTGTAATTACAAATAATCATGTTATAGCTGTTATTTAAAATTGTCTTCCCATGATCCCTTCTTGTAGAAATCCAGCAATTTTTGAAATCCATCTCAAATGTCATTAAGTCTCTTCTCTCACCCTCTCCACATACCCCAACCATACAGTAAACTCTTTAAGACTGTATCATGCCTTATTTGGTTTTGTCTCTTCATGCATAGTGGGTGACACAAGGAACATTAAGTTTTTAGAGCAAAGGTTAGAAATCTGTCAGGGGCCACTGGGCATCTTAACACCTTGAATTCTCACACTCAGTAAATGAAGTTAGTAAGGAAAGCCTGAGAAAAAGTTGAGAGGCAAAGCTAGTTTCTCAGTTGAAATAGTTACACAATAAAGTTAATGTACTTATGATTCCATAGCAGAGAAATAAAGCTTCAAAGTATCCTCAACATAGAATAACAGTGTTAAAGAAGAAAAAAGAGAATATACAAGTTTTTACCATCATCCAGAATGCTGAACAGTTATAAAACACACACACACACACACACACACACACACACACACACTCACATACAAACTGATGAATGATTTCACACAACAGGGAGTTTATTAAATGTGTGTTAATCTAGTACTTGTTGTTTTCCTTCTAAAAGATCAAGAATATTAAATTTCTTCTTAACTCTCCAGAAGGAGAGAGAACAAGAAAGCAAGAAATGCTGGACAGATGTAAAAGCAAGGTATGTTCAGGAAGATCAGTGAACAATACTGTCAGCATTTTGCAGATGAGAAGAAAGAGAATCTCTCAGTTTTTATATTTTCTACATCTCTATAAAAGTTACAGGCTCATGGGGGCGCCTGGGTGGCACAGCGGTTAAGCGTCTGCCTTCGGCTCAGGGTGTGATCCCGGCGTTATGGGATTGAGCCCCACGTCAGGCTCCTCCACTATGATCCTGCTTCTTCCTCTCCCACTCCCCCTGCTTATGTTCCCTCTCTCTCTGGCTGTCTCTATCTCTGTCGAATAAGTAAATAAAATCCTTAAAAAAAAAAAGTTACAGGCTCATGGATCATAGAATATTCAGTTGCAGCCAAGGAAACTGAGATTATATTTAACTGTTTGGCAATTGGTATGGTTTATTTCATAATACATTTTTAATCTTTTTCAATATGTTTTATTTATTTGTTTATTTGAGAGAGAGAGAGAGTGCATGTGAAGAGCGGGAGGAAGGGGGAGGGAGAGAATCTTAAGCAGGCTCCACGCCCAGCATGGAGTTGACACAGGGTTCCATCTCAGGACCATGAGATCATGACCTGAGCTGAAATCAAGTCAGATGCTTCACGACTGAGCCCCCCAGGCATCCCTTAATCATTTGTTTTAGAGAAATCTAAAATGAAGAATTTTTTAGATAGATATTCCCATAGATGGGAGCGTCAGAAACCACTTAATGTTCTGGTATTCAGTGTGGGTAGAAGAGATAAACAATACCAAATGCTGCTTACTGAGGTTTATTCCAGTTTGGGTGTGTTACTCATTTACAGATGTATTAGGAAATACATGTAATTAATGCTAATTTCTGGTGACACTCCTGTGCCCACATTTGGGTGGGAATAATGCTACTAAAATATAATTATTTCTTGATATCTTCACTCCCTGTGACAGATGATTGTATTTAATTTTAAAAACTTCTAAAATTAATTTATTATAACTTAATAAAGCATTACTGTATTGACAAGAAAGGAATAGTTTGATATGGCCAAATATTTCTTTAAAAGTGCCAAAGCTTGAATGAGAGAAGCTCAACTTCAAAGTCAACTAATAGATGCCAGATTAAAGAAGGAATGTAGGCTCAGATTTAAATCTTTGAGAAGGAATGAATTATTGAGGGTAATGGGGGAAGGGCAAAATGATAGGACTGCCTTGCAGGTGGAGTGTAATTGAGACAAAATATCAGAGAAAAATGCTCAGCAAGTTCACACCCTAAAAGACACTTTATTAAGAATCTGGTGAAACATTTAGTATAGACCAGCTGACAGAGATTTCATTGTACAAGTTCTAGTATGTGTCTTAGTTTTTGGTGTTTTTGCTATTTGTTTTGTTTTAGTTTTTCCATCATTGTATCGTGCCAAAATATTGGCCTCTTATAACAGTCTTCAGAATCACACTGATTACCTTTTGTATCCAGGATGATGTATTAATTTAAGTAATTCTCAATTTTGCAGTCAAGACAGTTATTATACAAGCAATGCGGAGTTTTCTATGATACATAAATACGAACAAAGAGCAGGACTTCCCTTGAGCCTATGAAGTACAAGAGAAACTAAAATCATTATCATTCTAGGTATACTTAATAGAGACACAGAGCATATCAGGTAGATTGCTTCCTCCATTTCATACTCTCTACCTCAGGACACCCCTGTCAATACCCTTTCCTGATGAAGGAGATGAGAAGAAAGGGTGTTAACATTTCTTGGGAACCCTGGAGGACTGTCTTCCATGTTTTCTCCCTATGAAATGATGCTTTTCTCCAAAGGTTAGCTGACTGAGAATGATTTTTAAATGATCACTACAGTCAATAAACTGTGCCAACAAACAGTAAGCACATGAAGACCAAATACTAATATTGATAGATAATAAGCATATTTATAAATATTATTTATAAGATTTGTATGAATTTCTGAGTGTACATTAGCCTGTTTCATTGATGCTAAAATCTGTTCCACCAACTCTATTAAAAAATTATTTTAAAACATTCTTAGAATTTTGACCATGAGAAATGTTAGCATGTCACCAGTTCCATGTTTGTTTAGCACAAAGTCTAGTATCTCTAATATAGTTTGTTTGTTTTGTATCTGTTACAGGGACAGACTTAGGCAAAATCTGCTTCAATAAAATTTATATTTAAACATTGATAAACAACCCATTGATTTCTCAAGAGTTTGGTTATTAAACTTAATAAGTGTTGTATTCAAGGGGCACCTGGGTGGCTCAGTCGTTAAGCGTCTGCCTTTGACTCAGGGTGTGATCCCAGAGTCCTGGGATCGAGCCCCATATCAGGCTACTCCGCTGGGAGCCTGCTTCTTCCTCTCCCACTCCCCCTGCTTGTGTTCCCTCTCTCACTGGCTGTCTCTCTCTCTGTCAAATAAATAAATAAAATCTTAAAAAAAAAAGTGTTGTATTCGAGAAAAGTCAATTGTCAATTGACTGTATAATAGAATAAGATAATAAGTTAAAAAATTAGTATTTTAATCATACTTATTCAGAACTTCCAGAGTGGCAAACATCATACTGGTACAACTAGTTAGGGATGATTTCCTTTATTTTTTATGGGTCCTTTTGCAAAAATATACAAAAATATAAACTCTAACAGGAAAAGAAGACATGGTGAGACAAATATAGCCAGTTTCTGATTAGATGCAATTTCTCCTTGACCTAGAGGATATAAGCAGGAAAGAACTCATGTAGAGGAAGCAAAAAGGGAAGACTGAGATCACGAAAGAAAACCTTTCAATTTACTATTTTGTTTGCATCCAGACCTAGAGAACCTTCATGAGCAAATCCTTCAGTGAGGGAAGAGTAGCCTTTGCTGTATATTTCTTAGTGATAAAAATTCTTTGTTTTCAAAAAGTTTTGAACTGCCAATGTGATGTTCTCCCCAATTTAAACTAAAATTAAGAACCCAAAGTATGTGACAATAGATATTATAACATTTTGTTATTCTTGTGAATAATTTTCAAAAAACCTGAATCTTCAATTCTGCTAAGCAAAACCAGTGATTCCAATCTGATTCTCTGTTTAGTCTACAGCTCATCTTTGGGTCAAGCATTTCAAGAACATATGTCAATTATTAGCTGAAAAACTACCGTATGCCAGAGATTTAGAAACTTTAAAAATATTGTAGAACTCATCTCTAGTTACTGTAACTAATATAACAATAACACAAAAAGAAAGAAATTTTTACTATAATACTTCCAAAAAGAAAATTTATGGCTATAAATCACCCATTTTTTACTTTCTGTGTTTGCCATTTTCCTTTCAAAAGAATCTGAAATAAAATAGGCTTAACTATGTCGTCATCATCTTGACTCATGGCCTTCACTGCAATTACCAAGTGAATTTGTGCCAAAACTACAGACTTCTCTGACAGTGTAATATTAGGCTTTGTCCATACTGATGGCAGCTTCAGAACCCTAACTGTCTAGCAAGATCATTTCTAGGTCTTTACCAGCATTCTGAGCAAAATGGCAATGTGAAGTGTTCTCCAGGTGCTTTTCATTTTCTTCCTCCTCAGTTAATGTTTACAGCACCAATCTGCACTCGATCCTCCTTGAAAATCCACTCACAGAGGACAGATTCTCTAAGGTGGCCTCTTGATTTTCAAAGCCACCCATCCCTTTGTGATCTATACAGGCCCAATCTTTCTAAAGTAACTGCTGATTCCCAAACCACAGAAGTTCCATTTTTGCTTCTATATATATAATAGGAAGACTAATTAAAATCAATGTAGATTTCACTTTTTAATCTGGATCTTGAAATACTTTTTTTATCTTCCCAATTAGAATTTTGTTCTTTTTTATTATTATTATGGATAATTGTGGATGTTATCAATAGACATTTTGATTGTTAATGATAATTTAGAGTGGTTATGCTTGGGCCATCAAAAATAGCTGATGTTTATAAATTAATAGCTAACATATTTTGAGCACTTAGTGTATTTCAGGTACGTGTGGTACTCTATACATATTATCTCACCTAAAACTTGCAATAACTCTTGGGTAGGTAATATTATCTGTATTTTATATTATATTATGTTCCCATTTCAGTCTTAATTTTATTTAATTGTTCCAAAGTTTCCATTGAAGCAGAAGGAAGAGCCACTATACTCCCATTCACCCCTTCTTGGCATTGTGCCAAGGTGGTGTTTCAGACTCAATGGAAACCTCAACGTTTCACAGTAATAATAAATAGGAAGACCATCATCCCGTTTTGATTATTTGTGCCTGTCATCTCTATGTGACCATTTATTGTCCAAACTAGGGAGCTTGAAATTGAAAATGTTCTGCTTTAGACGATAAATTATGTGGTCTCCTTGATAATAGCTAGCATTTATTATATGAGAGAAACATCTTAAGTACTTTACATGTAATGTATTAACATATTCAATTCTCGCAACAACTTTTTGAGACACATACAATTATTATAGTACTTCTTTTACAAATGGAGAAGGTGGAGAACAAAGAAGTTTAGTCGGTGCTGGAAAGTACATAGGTAGTAAATGTAACAAACCCAGACCATGTGGCTCCAGGGTCTATGTTTTAATTCTGTGAAGTTTGAAAACTTTCCATTATACGTTCTGTTATATTTCTGAGCTCTCATCCTGCTATTGCAAATGATGATATGCCTTCAACAGTCTCAGATTAGACTCTTTCTGAAATCATCTGTCCTTGCCATTTGCTTCCAATAATGACACCATCATTCATTCATTCACTTAGCCAATGTAAGCAAAATGTGCTTCAGTTCAACACCATGTGTCTAGCCTGATCTTCCAGTCACTTACAACTTCACAGTCACCCTTGACTTCTTCCCTCCTCCCAAGTGCAAATTTCATAAATTCTTCTCTGGAATTTATGAAAGTCAAAAATTAATCAGATGGCTATAACAAGTATTGACAAGGATATGGAGAAATGGAGCCTTCATGCACTGTTGGTCAGAATATAACAGGGTGGGGCCCCTTTAGAAAAAAGATTGACAATATCCTGAAAAATTAAATGCAGAATTTCCAGATGACCCAGGACTTCTACTCCTAATTATATTTCCAAGAGAATTGAAACATATGTCCAAACAAAAACTTATACATGGGTATACATAAGAGCATTATTTGTAATAGTTAAAAGTAGAAACAATCCAAATATCTGTCAACTGATGAACAGATAAACAAAATGTTGTGTATCTATACAGTGAGCCATACAAAGGAATAGAGCAATGACATGTTATACTAAGTAAAAGAATCCAGACGCAAGTCCATATGAATGTGATGCTATTTACATGAAATGTCCAGAATAGGCAAATCCATAGAGACAGAAAGGAAGTTAGTGGTTGCCAGAGATTGAGGATGGGGGATGGTGATTGACTGCTAATGTGTATGAGGGGTTTTTTTTGCAGTGATAAAATATTCTGGAATTAAATAGTGGTAATGATTGCACAATCTTATGAATATACTAAAATCACTGAATATGTTAAAATGGCAAATTTTATAGTATGTGAAAAATTAATCAGAGCAAAATGTATGACAAAGTGAAACTTTAATTTTCCTTTCCAATTTTTAAAAAAATAAAATAATAGCTAACATGTTTATTTAAATTGTTGGGGAAAATAACTCATAGTTTTTACAAACTCAGTTTGCCAAGTCATCCAGTATTATTTAAATTATCACTATCTATGAGCTAAGTAGCTTTTAAAAATAGTTTTAAAATTATTTCTATTTAGTCAATTGACTGATAATTGCCATTAGAAACAGCCATTAAAATGGGCTAATGTTTTAAAAGTTTTTATTTATTTATTTGACAGGGAAAGAGTACAAGTTGGGGAGCATTATGCAGAGGGAGAGGGAGAAGCAGGCTCCTCGCTGAGCAGGGAGCCCAATGTGGAGCTAGATCTCAGGACCTGGGATCAGGACCTGAGTCAAAGGCAGACACTTAACCAACTGAGCCACGCAGGAGCCCCTAAAAATGGTCTGATTAAAATCTCAGAAACATCATAATAAAGTCAAAATATTATAGTCTGTGTAGAAACATTTAAATAAAGTGTATTGATTTTTAAATTAACATTTTATTTAGTAAATATATAAAAGATAACTTTTTATTATTCTCTAATTATATTAACTTTAGAGAAAATTTACACTATTGTGAATATCTCTGCCATTATCTCACTTTATTTGTAGTAGGGGAATGAAACCATCTTATAAAATTATGTTGACTTCTATAATGGTCTTGGAAAACCATAATTTTTCTTTCCAAAAACACCCAGAATGTCTAAGGAAACAGAAACATAAGCTTGATGTTCAATAATCACAAATAAATTGATAAAAATATTGATCAGCTATTGAAAATTAAAGGTCCACTTGATTTAGAGAAGAGCCTTTAAAGTTTTTTGTTGTTTTTTATTTCATCATTTATTTAAATAATTACAAAATTCAGTAAGACACCAATTAGTTTTAATGAGTAGGAATTTGAAGTGAACATTTTAAGTTCAATATAAAGGTTCTATTAATAACGGTCTAAAGAATGGTATTAAATGGTGTGACTTTGCTTTAGTTTTTACACGTGGGCTTTTTCTAAACCCTAACAGCTAACTTTTGTGGTTCTAGTAGTATCCTGCCAACTCCCATGGTATAGGCACAGACAAAGTCTCGTCAGAGCAGAAAGCTTTCTTTTGGGTTTTCATACAGTACTTACCTTGCATTCAGCCAAGGTAAGCAAAAATGTGTTTCAACTCAACTGTGTGTTCAGCCTGAACAGCTGTGGGGCTCTGGCTCTTGGATTTGCGGTCCAGCAGCTCCCTAGCTGCAGCTCGGCCTACTCCTCCTAGCTAATAATAAGAGTCAGGTCTACCCCAAAGCTTGCTATTTGTAATGGAAGCAGTTTTTGCTTACTCAGGGGATTATTTTTAAATAATTTCCCTTGCAAACCAGCTGTGATGAGGCTTTAGTGTCCACTAACATGAATGGTCTATGCCTTTGAGACATCTGTGGTCCAGTTCTCCTTTAGACCACAGTGAAAGCATTGATAAGAAGGGCACCTCAGGGCTGCAGAGCTAAAGGCGGGAAAATTCAAGAATGCCAAGTATATATGTGTGTATATGTGTGTGCGCGTGTGTGTGTTTGTGTGTCCATGTGTGTGTTTGTGTGTGTGTGTATACACAGAGCTCTTGGAATTAAATCTATGCTTCCCTCTTTCTAAAAATCATATGCTCCCCCTTTCTAAAAATATATATTATACTTACTAAATATATATTTATATGTTATAAATATAATTTACAATATACATTAATATATATAATTTATTAATGCATACTATATACTATATAAAATGTATATATTATTTTTTTAAGAAAGGGGGAACATATTTTCTACTTTTCTTCACCCACCTACCCATATAGCAAACCACTTACATAGTTCCTAAGCCAACAAGATCATCTTTAAGGGACACCAGCAGAAACTCCTTAGTAAAAAGTACTATCTAGCAGTTCCTAATGGCTGTTCTGTTCTCCTTTTCAGTGAAACTAGCGCAAAAGCTTTTTTTTTAGAATAAGTAATGGGGAATACAAGTGGCCATCTCAGACACAAAACCCCAGGCATGAGAGCCTCTTTCCACAGCAATTCGTCTTGCCAGACATAGAGGTGTTTCAAGGTTGGGAAGAAATTGTGGTTGTCTATTCTGGTAAGTCTGTAGGGAGGGACCAGGGAGATTTTACTAGCTGACTAGTGCCTTGGTCCCTTTAAGTGATCCTTGCTTGAATCCAAATCCAATAGTTCTAGAACAAGAGAATCATTTTTTGGTTTCTCCTTTGCTGTGTCTGTTCTAGGCCTAGGTAAGATGGTTATGGAAATAAGAAAGCCTTACAAAAGACAGTAACTAAGTTTTGTCCCTTTTAAATAATAATTGTTTGAAACAATGATCTCAAATTCTACCTGGTAGAGTAGAGAAAGAGAACTGGGCTTGAAGTTTAAGAATAATTTTGTTTTTTAGTTTCAATCACGCTACTTACAATTGAGTGATGTTGTGGTCACTTAACTTCTCCGAGCCTCAGTGTCCTCATATAAAATGGGAACAATAGTATGCAACTTGGTATGAGTAATAAATAAGATAGTGGGGGTTTAAATAATTATTTAAATTCTCTCTAAATATAGATTTATCATTATCCTTTGATCTCTTCCCTTCCTTAAATCATCCAGACTCATTTCCTCTTTGGCAATCCACATGTTTATTTATTTATTTTGAAGATTTTATTTATTTATTTGACAGAGAGAGAGAGCACAAGCAGGGGGAGTGGCAGGGGGAGGGGGAGAAGTAGGTTCCCCGCTGAGCAGGGAGCCCGATGCAGGACTCAATCCCAGGAGCCTGGGATGGTGACCTGAGCGAAATGATGGCAGATGGTTAACTGACTGAGTCACCCCGGTGCCCCTCACAGGTTTATCTTTTACACTTTTCTCATAACTGGTAAAAGCTGAAGCCCAGATATCATGCTCAGTTATAATAACTATGTAACTACAGACTTTGGCCTTTCTTGATCTTCTTTAAAAATATGACCTTTTAATGTTATTAAAATGAATATCTTGATTATAAGCTGCCTTATATGCTTTATATAAATTACTGAGGTCTGAATTAAAGCAATGCTACTCAGACTAATTTAATTAATGTTAAGAGGATGATAATGTATGCTACCAATTTCATAATTGTCTGATGGCTTAGATTTCTTCTAGTTAGCTTTATAAAATAATTATCTGTTAACTTAGTTTATGATTTTTGTTGAAATTTCTAAAACCAGCCTCATGTCTTGCACCAAGCAAGTGCTAAACAAGATTTATTAAATGCATATTGATTTTTTTCATACTCAGTGTGTTCCAAGATATTTAAAGCATTTTATAGAAAGACATACAATGTATAAGAAATGTTTTAAATGTAATGGTCTAGTGAGAAGTAAAATAATTTGTTGAATCTATAAATGAATAAATGAACAAGAGTGAATTTGCAGCTTAAACTTTAGGGATTGTTCAACATTAGAAATACCTCTCAATCTATTAAGAAAAAATTTAAAACAACATACAGCTCTCAACTGCTGGGCATGCCTCAACATCATAAATGCACTGAGCTGCTATGAAAGCTTTATTAACAATAAATAGCTTATTAATAAGAAATCAGAGGCCAAATCCAAAATCAAATTTGAAGGAATTTCTGACTTCATTCTCAAAGCAATCAAATTCTTCCATTAACAGTTTGTGACTACACTTATACAAGCAAATAAATAAAAGTGGAGCAAATCCGTCTTTAGGCTGTATCGATCAATAATTTGATTCTTGATGTTTTCTTGCCGGCTTTTATGTGGAAATTTGCAGTCTCACTTATAGAGTTTACTAGCAAGAGAATAAAATCATTTTACTTTTTCTTTACTGTCACCCATTTCTCCATCTGACAAGACTTACAGACATTTTATCTGGGAGCTGAGTAGATCATTGATATAAATTATGTATAGACCTACGTTTGTATTTATTACACACGTAGAATCAGTCAGTCCAAAATTATTTTTTCATGACCCCCAAATGCCAGGACTCTTCTAGATGCTTGGGATACAGCAAGTGAATGAATATGGCACTCCTTTGAAAAATTATTTGCAAGGAGAAAATGCAATGTAACTTGGTAGATTGTTTTTGTTTGTGTATCAACTTTTTCATAACTAACACATTAATTTCTTACCATTGTCAGTTATAGACTACTAAAGTCATTTACTTGTTGATTGTTTTCTCTTACATCAGTTCAGACTTTTGTTTAGTATTTCCAATGTTTTTAACATACTAGAAGTCTAGCTCCCCTATTTCAAATTTGATCCCTCTTAAGTTCCATCTCCATTTTGCTAAATTACTATTGGGCTGAACTGCCTGAATCTTTTCTGGACTCTTTTATGGTTATAAAAATACAGTAACCACGCAATGTGCTTTGGCACAACAAAGGGCCATTTTTGGTATGTGTGGTGGTTCATGTCAGTTTAGAAAAACAAACTTTCTATGTCATTATTTTGAGGTGCTATACAATCATTCCATTCTCTTATTCTGTAATTATAAGATTTCTTAAGATACCTTATGTAAATGAATGTCATTATTTATCATAATAATGAAAAGTGAAACAGGTGGATCATTAGGAAGTAAAATATGTCCATTTACTAGATTGGATATCTTCAATCCACTAAAAAAATTACTTACAACATTCAAATATTTCCTAAAACTTTAAAAATGTGGGAATTACCCATAACATAAATAATAGTGCAAAAAGCAGGACACATAACTGTATGTAAATGAGCTGTATGACATTAGAATACAATACACCAAAATATTAATGACATATATTATATGTAATACAATTTCATCATCAGACATCCTGATATTTTCCAAATTTTCTATAAGCATATATTAATATTAATGTATGAAGCTTATGACTATTTACATAGTATCTAAAGATGAAAATATTGAAAATAAATACTTTTATAATTAGTAACACTTTCAAGTAAGAAAGGGTCCTATTTAGGAGTTGATTTATACCTGGTACCACAATTTTTACTTTAATAGTTGATCCCATACAAATATCCATTCATTCAATAGATATTTCTTAGGCTCCCATAATGTGACAGTCACTGTTCTAGGTACTAAAGATGCACCCCCCCAAAAAAGAGAGAGAAAAAGAAAGATAGAAAGAAAGAAAAAAGAAACAATATCCACCCTCATAGAACTTCTGTCATAGTAGAGAGAAAGCAACACAAAAGAACTTTATGATAAAATCTGTAGTGCATTTTGATGATAAGTGCTATGGACAAAAGGGTGATAGAGATATCTACTGTGGGAAAATTTTTGAAAATTCAAATAGGGTAGTCAGGAAAAGCCTCAGCCAACAAGGAACATCTAATGTAGGACTCAAAGTAGATGAGGGTGCAAGCGATTCAGAGGAAGAGTAGAATTCAGAGGAAGATTCAGAGGAGGAAGAGCAGATTCAGAGGAAGATTCAGAGGAGGGAACAAGAACACAAATCCTGTCAGGGAAGCATTTGTAGTGCATTGGCCAGTATGTTGGTCCATGGTGGCTGGAGCAGAATGAGGGAAGGTGATAGGGAAGATGAAATAAGAGAGGCAACAAGAACCAGATAAATTAAGGCGATATAGCCATTGTATGGACTTGGATTTTTACTGCTAATTAGATGTAAGATCATTGGAGGGTTCAAAGAAGTGATATGATCAAGCTAACTTGTAAATGATCACTCTGGCTGCTCTATTTAAAATCACTGTGAAATTTGACGAACTTAACAGAAAATAAAGAAGCATGCCGGCACCTGGGTGGCTCAGATGGTTAAGCGTCTGCCTTTGACTCAGGTCATGATCTCCAGGTCCTGGGATCGAGCCCCAGGTAAGGCTCCCTGCTCAGCGGGGAGTCTGTTCTCCCTCTCCCTCTGCCTCTCTCCCTGCTTGTGCTCTCTGTCTCTCTCTCTCTCAAATGAATAAATATAATCCTTAAGAAAAAAGAAAATAAAGAAGCATGAATGGTGTGCTCTATATATTCTATATATTTCTATATATAGAAATTACATATACAAATATGATTTGATATTCTTTAAAATAAGATATTGGGGCACCTGGGTGGCTCAGAGGGTTAAACAACTGACTCTTGGTTTCCACTTGGGTCATGATCTCAGGGTGAAGGGATGGAGCCCTAGGTTGGGCTCCGCACTCATCGGGGAGTCTGCTTAAGTTTCTGTCTCTCCCTCTGCTCTGCCCCTCCCTCCACTCACATGCACATGCTCTCTCTCTAATAAATAAATAAATCTTTAAAAAATAAAAAATAATAAATATGATATTGATAAATTACAGTGGGAGCCTAATGTTGTTTATCAAAACTTTTTTTTATTATGTTCAATGAGCCAACATATCATACATCATTTGTTTTTGATGTAGTGTTCAGTGATTGATTAGTTGCATATAACACCCAGTGCTCATCACCACATGTGCCCTCCTTAATACCCATCACCTGGTTACTCCATCCCCCCAGCCCCCTCCCTTCTGTAACCTGCAGTTTGTTTTCTGGAGTTCAGAGTCTCTCATGGTTTGTCTCCTCCTCTGATTTCTTCCCATTCAGTTTTCCCTGCCTTCCCCTATGATCCTCTGTGCTGTTTCTTCTATCTCACCTATGAGTAAAGCCATATGATAATTGTCTTTCTCTGCTTGACTTATTTCACTTTGCATAATCACCTCCAGTTCTATCCATATAGATGTAAATGGTGGGTATTCATCCTTTGTGATGGCTGAGTAATATTCCATAGTACATACGAACCACAGCTTATTTCCCACAGGACTGTAAAACTCCAGTGCCAGGGGAAAATAATATAGGGAGCTCCAGGTGTTCCCTCACGACTCGCTTATACTTCAGGATAAAATTTTACAATTCTTCTTTAGTTTCTTTTCTTATTCTTTCTTTCCTTTTTTTTTAAACCCTGCTCCCATTTCACATAGATTCTTATTTCCCAACCTATGTTTTTAAGTCACCTCTTAACTTTTATTTTTTTCACATATATGTTTTACGGATTTGTGCCCTATTCTAGCCCATTTTTCACTCTATTCAATTTTATCTTGATATCTTTGCAATTTTGGGATATAGTGTTTTCTAACACACAGACCAAAAATCAAGCAGGTACAGGGAGATCACCCTGCTTTGTCCACCCTGAGAGATTATAATCTCTCTCCCCACCTCTCCTCTTTTTTTTCTTTTTTCTTCCTGCTTTATTGCTTATCAAAACTTTCTTACTAAGACTACATGAGATTTTTCTGTACCAGCTATAGTGTGTGTACTGTTTTTACTATCATCATTTTGTCTGTTATTGATTGGCTTCTATTAACAATGCCTACACATATTTCTTTCTGATTCATATTATTTACATGTAACAAGGTGATGAGTAAACTGCAATGAATTCTGTCTCCTTGCCTGCAATTTTATCAATCAGTGCCTCTTCAGGGGAAAAAAAAAATTTCTTGAAGAAGTAACACAAGAGAGTTTAATTAAGGGACTATGCAGATGTTTACCAATGCTAAGAGATATCAACAAGGATGTTAGAGCACCTTGGGGGAGGGACAATAGGGAGGTGTTGCCATCTCCAGGCATGAAGGATCTTGGGGGTGGGGGTGGGGGAACAGGGGCAGCAGCTATAGCTACAAGAAAGGAATGACTTCAAGGACTGTAACATTAAAAGATATACGCAGCTGACCCACAAGGATCCAGCACTTTCCTTTTGATCCCCATTTTTTTGTTAATTCACCCCATGGTCTAGTTCAGTCAACAGGCAGGATGCAAGGAAATCTATCCAAGTAGTCCATAGTCAGCCTCCCAAACCACAGAGCAGGGCAGAAAAAGGTGGAGTGCATATCTGGAGGAGCAAATTTAAAATGTCTAGCATAGCAACCAATAAATATTCTAAAGATTCTGTCTTCATTAATGGTATTTCTAAACTCTAGCCTTGTCTCCTTGCACTGTTATTACACATAATCGGTAGATAAGGTAACAATCTACAGATGAAAGAATAGTTGAGATATAGCTTCCGTTAGTCCAGGTTCTACAAAATTGCTTACAGGCAGGTAGATCTATAGCTTTTTTTAGTGTAAGGCTGAGAGAGATTTTGCAACTTGATTTTGGAAGTAAATGAACAATTTTATGGTATAGTACTCTCTGCTGGCTCTTTTTTTCATTAATAAAGAAATTATTATTTCATCAATCTGTATCACTTGGTGATTGGCTATTTACATTATATACTATATACATATGAAGATTACTGATTTTTTTAACCCACAAAAAAACATAAATAATTCCTCTTTTCTGCTTAGCATTTATATTATACATATATAATACAGGGTGTGAATATTTTAAATGTTTAATAGGATCACTGTAAACTTAAATATATTAGGAAACACAAAAAAACTAAAGACCTATGGATAAGTAAAACAGTTTATATAATTAAATACAGGCTTGCTATGGAATTCTAAATAGCCATTATTCTTAGTAATAATATTCATTAATTTATTTCATAAATAGTTACTAAACTTCTGTTTTTAGGCTTTGTTAATATATACACAAAATATGTATAACAATATGATTAATGTCAACAGTGTATTAATAATTGTAAAAATCAACTTCTCAGATGATATATGTAAGTTCAACTAACATTTTGGGGATGATAAACATGTTGGAAACTGATCTAAACACTTTACATGTATTATGCTATTTGGTTTCCATAACAACCTTGTGAAGTAACTGGTATTTCTATCTACATTTATACTTATCTAAGCTGTTGTCTTTGTTTGGGTATTTCTAACAGACTACCACAGATTGGGGGGATTGTAAGAAACAAAAATTATTGCTCACATTCTGGAAGTTGGGAAGTCTAAGGTCAAGGTGCCAGTGGATTTGATGTCTGGTTTATAGATGGTTGTCTCCTTGCTGTGCCTCACATGGCGAAAGAGGCAAGGGAGCTCTCTGGGGTCCCTTTTTTAGGGCACTAATCCCATTCACCCTCATGACCAATCATCTCCCAAAGGCCCCACCCATCACTTTGAGGATTAGGATTTTATGAATGAATTTGAGGGCTGGGGGTGGACATAAATAGTCTATAACTGATACTAAGAGTAGTAAGGTATGGTGATGAGATTCAAACCCAGATAGTGTGATTTCAGAGTACGTATTTTATAATACTACGAGGTAGTAGAATCCATTTTTGTTAAAACAAAACAAAAATACTGCACACATACAAAACAACCAAATATAAACTGCACTGAAATATTTGCATATATAGTTTTTTTCTCATATGAAAGCAGAGCTCTACAATTATGCATATCAAACTCCCAACTATAAAATCTACATTGAAGAAAATATACAACATTTAAGTATACAATAAGCTTTTGTAAATGTATATACACTCATGCAGTGGTGTTCTGATAAATCTGGTCTCTGCAAGAAACAAAACAAAACAAAACAGAGCAAACAAACAAAACCTCAACTTGCATTGTTTACCTGTTTCCAGGTGCAAACTCCCACCAGATCTGATTTCAAGTAACCAAGGGTTTAACAAGCAGCTTGCTAAATTTCTGAATATTTAACAATCAGCTCTCACAAGCCAACATGAGATAACTCTAATATACCACCGTGACTCTTGTATCAATGCCTGAGATAAGATTCAGAATATTGCCATAACCATAAAAAGTTCTCTCACATTCCTTTTCAGTCAATTCCTACCCTCTATTAAACAACCAAAGCAAACAAAAAAATACTGTTGTAATTTCTAAACTAAAGCTCTACTTTTGCCTGTTTTTTGGATTACATATAAATGGAATCAGGGGCGCCTTGCTGGCTTAGTCAGTTATGCAGCTTACTCTTGATTTTAGCTCAGGTCATGATCTCCGGGTCCTGGGTTCAAGCCCCGAGTCAGGCTCTGCACTCAACAGGCAGTCAACTTGGGATTCTCTCTCCATCTCCTACTGCCCCTCCCCAACTTGCATGCCTGTGCATGCATGCTGTCTCTCTCAAGTAATAAATAAATAAATCTTTAAAAAAATTAATAAATGGGATCATAGAGTCAATATTCTTTTCTGTCTGGTCTCTTTCATGCAATATGATGTGTTTAAGGCACATTCATTTTTCTGTCTATTAGGTCATTCCATTTTATTTAGGTTATATTTCGTTGTGTGAACATAAAGCAATGTGTTTATCTTTTTTCCTATTGATGAACATGAAAGTTATTTCTGATTTTTTACTACTATGAATTACACGGCTATACAACACTTGTGCAAATCTTTTTGTGGATATATGTTTCCATTACTCTTTGGTAAATATCTCAATCTAGAATTGCTAGGTTAGAATATGTATGTATGTTTAAGTTTGTAAGAAACTGTCAAAGAGTTTCCGAATTATAAAATTTATAATCCTGCAGCAATATGTAAGAGTTTCAAACCTTACATTTTCACCAACATTTGGTCTTCTCAGTTTTTTGTTGTTGTTGCTATTTTTCTTAAATTTTAACTCAACTGTCAAGTATATACTAGTACCTCATTTTCTGGTAAAGAGAATCTCAGAGAGTTTGTCCTTGTCAGATCTGAATATAAGAAATATTATATAAGTGGAGGAGATTAAGAGGTACAAACTTCTTGTTATAAAATAAGTATGTTACAAAGATGAAAAATATAGCATAGGGAATATAGTCAATAATATTGTAATAACATGGTATGGTGACTATGCTTATCATGGTGAGCATTGAGTTATCGAATCACTATGTTGTACATCTGAAACTAATATAACATTGTATGTCAACTATACTTTAAGAATAAAAAATAATAACACAATTCAAAAAGGAGGAAATACCTGCCACACACACACAAAGGAATGCTACAGAAATTCTTTATGATGAAAGGAAATGATATCCTTCATATAAATTTGGATATACAGAAAAGAATGAAAGCATTAGAAATCATACATATTTAGGTTAATCAAAAAGACAACCTTTTTTTAAAAAGATTTTATTAATTTGAGAGAGAGAGAGAATGAGCGTGCACAAGTGGGTCAGGGGCAGTGGTGGGGGGCAGAGAGAGGCGGAGAAAATCTCAAGCAGATTCCTTGCTGAGTGCAGAGCCATCTGGGCCCTATCCCATGAACCTGAGATCATGACGTGAATGGAAACCAAGAGTTGGACACTCAACTGACTGAGCCACCCAGGTGCCCTGACAACCCTTCTTTTTTTAAGAGTGTTTTAAAAATTTAAAGGAGATTCCCTTTTAGGATAACCAGCTATTTAAAGCAAAAAATATCAAAAATTTAAAAAGTGAAATTCAATTTATTCATTAAAAATTGTGAGAGCAAGTATGTTAATAAATTTTTAAATAGATGAAATGGATATATTTTCTTTGAAAAACACAATTTACAGAACTGAACACAGAAGTTAAAAACATGAAAAACTTTATATATTAAATAAATTAAATTTGTAATCAAAAGTGTTCCCAGGACCACATGGTTTCTCTGGTGCATTCTATCACATACTTAAGAAAAACTTATACCATTTTTATGAATTTTTTCAGAAAGGAGAAGAAGTGGGAACACTTTCCAAAACATTTAATAAGGGCAGGATAATCCTGGTAATAAAACCTGAAAAAGATACAATAGTGAAAGACAATTAAAGATAAGCATCCTTTATGAATACAAATATAATAAATCTTTTACATGTTATTGACATTAAATTCAGGAAAACATAAAATCATAATACGTTTTTATCAAATAAGCATTATCTTACAGATGCAACATTTGTTTAACATTTCCAACTTAATTTCTCATGGTAGCAACATAAAGGAAAACAAAATTATATGAGTTCTCAATAATTGCTGTAAATGCATTTAACAAAATTTAACATTGATTTAAATCTTAAAATATCAGAGAACAGATGTAAAAATTTCTTTATTCTAATAAAGCTCATCTATGAAAAATCTACAGAAACACCATACTTAATTGTGAAATATTGACCTCCTTCCTTTTAAAAGTGGGAAAAGTCAAGAGTTCTTGTACCTATAACTAGACTGGAAAGGATGAGATATTTCTCATCTTTAATAACAGATGAGATGATTACTTATGCAGAAAGCAAATGGTATCTACTAGAACCAATGTATTAGAAATAATAATTGATTTCATCAAAGTCATAGAAAAAAAGGAATAATATGAATATTAATTTCGCTTTTACATATTAGGAGCAAACAATTGAAGAAACATATTTTAAGAATCCATTTCTCTTAGCGTAAGAATGTATTTAAAGAAGAAAATCAAAGAAAAACCTATAAACACTATAATGACAACTACAAAACATTGCTGAGAGAAATTAAAGAACTACCCCATTCTCTCTTAGCATTCCTCATGAGACTCCAATTACATGTATATTAGACTACTTGATATCATCCCCAAGGTCACTGAGGCTCTTTTATCAGTATTTTGTATTCTCCATATTAATTAGATTTGATCATTGTTTTCAACTGTACAACTAGCCCTTTATTTATATTCTTAAATTTGTTTTTAAACTCTTCCAATATTTTTTATTTTAATAGAGACTGTCCTTTGCACTTTTGCTATTTTCCTTTTGTTTATCTATATATTTATATAGAGAATATATACTTACCGTCTGTTAATTCCAACGTATGGCTCATCTAGTCTATTTCTATTGTCTGCTTTTTTTAATATCTCAATTATGGCTTATATTTTTATGTTTCTTAGCATATCTACTATTTTTTTTTAATTGTAGCTTGGACATTGTAGATGATACATAGGAGGATTATGGTGGGTTTTTTTTTTTTTCTAAAGAGTGTTGATTTTTATCCTGTTGGAAGTTAAATTACTGTAGATTATTCTGCTTGTGTCAATTTTTATTTTTAGTATTTATTAGGTTACTGTTACTTCAATCTTGAACTTACTTTTAGAATGCGAACCCCACTCTAGGGTGTGTCTTCACTTAATGACAAAAAGTATTTCTAGGCTCTTGACTGAATGCCCTTAGTGCTCAGCAGCATGTCTCCAGTCTGGCAGGACAAGATCTTCAACCTTTCTCAGCCCTGCATGATCTTTTGTATCACTACTTAATTCTTAGCCCCATATCAGATCTCTGCTAAACACATATTCTTAATTCTGCCCTGGTAACACATTCATGGTAAATCCCAATGCAAATTTTTGAGGTCATTGTTCTGCTGAATTCTTTCTTCTCTGATCTTTGTTCTACAAATTAGTCTAAAGTGACACATCTAATTGGTGACAGTTTTCTTAAAGTCAGGGTTAATGGTCCATCTACTTTATCGTTGACTTACTAATTCTGCTTTAGTATCTTCGAGATTAGTACATAATTTAGTGCATAAATAGAAGATGATTCATACTTCCAAGACACTTCTGGTGATGAATTCACTAAAGATGCAATCTTAGTTATTTCCCATTATCAGAAAGAAACTTAGCACAGTTTCTTTTTCTTTTTTTTTTTTTTTTAAGATTTTATTTATCTGACAGAGAGACACACAGTGAGAGAGGGAACACAAGCAGGGGGAGTGGGAGAGGGAGAAGCAGGCTTACCGCTGAACAAGAAGCCCAATGCGGGGTTCGATCCCAGGACCCTGGGATCATAACCTTTGCCGAAGGCAGACGCTTTACAACTGAGCCACCCAGGCGCCCCCTTAGCACACTTTCTAATCTATCTACTCCTTCTATAGAATTTTTACTAATATCACTGCTATGAATATGGTTTTAGTCTTTTATTTATGGCTTTTATTACTAGTTTATTATTATAAGGTGGGGGGGGGGGGTCAGTAAAGTATCCTCCAGACTGAGAAGGTACTTTCAGACTGAAAGAGAAGCAAGCCACTCTATACCATTTACAGAGTTTTATTCAGGGTACCTTACTGACAGGAGGAAATCAGATGAACAGGCTATCAATGACACTACACACCTATTTTCCACCCCCATCCAAACCTTAATCCACAGTTTTTATACAGTGAGGGGCTTTGTAGTGAGGGCAAAAGGTAATTATTTAAAGTGGTGCCACCTGTGCACCAGTCATCTCTACTAGTTATCTAAAGGGCACCTTTTGTGCGCCACTTCAGGGAAGATCAGACAAACCTTCCTGCATTCTGGTCAAGGCATATGTTAACCTCCAAGGGGCCTGGAATATATAGCACCGAGGAGGTCATTGAGACGGCATGAACAAGATGGAGGGTGCAAAGATGGAGTCAGTGTTGTCAGCACTTCTACAAATAGTCATAAGATCTTTCTTTTCTTTCTTTTTTTTTTTTTTTTAAGATTTTATTTATTCGACAGAGATTGAGACAGCCAGCGAGAGAGGGAACACAAGCAGGGGGAGTGAGAGAGGAAGAAGCAGGCTCATAGTGGAGGAACCTGACGTAGGGCTCGATCCCATAATACCGGGATCACGCCCTGAGCTGAAGGCAGACGCTTAACCACTGTGCCACCCAGGCGCCCCAAGATCTTTATTTTCTATATTATTTCCATTATTATAAAGTGAACTGCAATGCAATAAAACCCATCCCCTAAAACTGGTTTTATGTATTTTGATCATATAATAACTTTGAAAATTTTGTGAATTTTAGTCACTTTATTTATAGCAATGCCAACGTTAAAAACATGAAATTAAGGTAGTAATTGGAAAAATACTCATTTATTCAGACTGAAAGTCAGATTTGGTTTTTGTTTATTAATTAATTAATTTTTGTACCATAAAAAAAACCTATAATAAAATCATTGACACATTCCAGTTCAATTGGAGTCATAAAGATGAATAGTTATATCAAATTATATGAGATTTGAACCCAGATCTAGATTGTTTGTCAAGTAGTTTTGGCAATTATTCATTTTAAAACCATCAGAATAAACAGAAAATATTTTATTTTACATTTTTAACTTCTCTGTATTGCTCTATAATCATATCTTGTAATAGCAAAGAGTTATAATATACCCTAAATCATATTACTTTATGCAGGTAATATTTTAAAATAAGAAATTGCTTTATAATATTTTATTGCATTTTTCTCTCTACAATGACTAAATTTCTGATATATTTTAATAATAATATTCTATTAATATGTGAGGAATTAATATTGGAAAACATCAGTAAATTTCTATTAAGATGAAAATCTACAATTGTTTCAAATGTGATCTAATTTGCTCTGGCAAGCAATGTTCCAGGGAGTGATGATACATGAATGGAAAAGACCAAATTTATGTCCCCATGGAAATTCTGTTATCTGTAGGTAAAGACAACAGTTTTAAATATTATATATGCATTATTTTTACCCACACAGAAATATTCTATAGAACTCAATTTAAAATTTATTTTTTCAAGTTAATTTTTATATCTCAAAATTTAATTTCTTACCAATTTCCTTGAAAACTTTTTCCACAAAATGAATATTCTCAATGTTAGAGTTTCCTCTTCTAATATTTGGACTAATAGGCTGATACATTTTTTTTCTTTTTCTTTTCCCAATCTGAAGAAAATAATTATTTTTTCCTCCATGTTTACTTTTCTTTAAAAACTCTAAGAAATTAATTAGACCCATTCTTCCCATAGTCTTTGTTGAAGCACATTCTGGTTTTTCATATTTCCTCATAAATCCATCAACCTCAAGTCTTCAATCATTTTCATTACTTCTCTCTGAAATCTATCCAGTTTTTCTACATATTTTCTACATACTTCTAATAATGATGACCTTAGAAATGAGTCCATAATCCAGGTGTGAGCTCAACATAGTTCTGTAGACAGAACCTGTCATTTCCATATTTTATGACATAAGTTTACTGCCAAAGGAAGAAGGTTTCTTCACTTCTAGTCAATCTTCAAATTTTGGAGCTCTGCATGGCTTTGACCTGGGCCCTCTTTCTCTTCTTATTCACCATTGTTTCTCTAGCAATATTGTCTTCTCCTATGACTTCAAACACCATGCATATGATGACCCCTTTCAAATCTGCATCTCCATCACAAAATCTTCCTGTATTTTATATAACAATAAGGCAAAATAAAAGAAAAAGAAGAAAAGCAGTATAAAAAAGTAGTTGACATTTTTTGAGGGCTTACTGTGTGCTGACTACCTTTAGATAATTTATATATATTGAATTTATCTCAAACAACTATGATGAAGGTACTATTATTTTTATTTTATAGAATAAGTAATCGATACACAGGTGAATAATATTGTCTGAACTCGTTTCTCCCCACACATTCATATGCTTTTTAAAATGAATTTATCCAAAGAACAGCTATCTTTTAAAAATACAAATTGTTATTTTCCTGCCAATAATAATTCAATGATTTCCTTTTGCTTTAGGCCAAACTTTAAATTCTTAACATTGCATAGAGGGCCCTGTGAACACCATGAGATAGAGACTGTATCTCTGGTTTACTCTGGTATCCCCAGAGCCTAGAATAATATTTGGCAGTCTGAATAGTCTGACCCCTTTCTGATTCTTTATTCTCTCCTTTTGAATTTCTGTCCTCTTAGCATTTAAGCTCTAGCTACATTCTTCTTTCAGTTTTTCAAATAAGGAAACCCTTCCAGGATGAGGACCTTTGATAAGCAGACTGCTCTTCTAGAATGTTCTTTATTCCCATCATTGTTAGTTAAGTCAGATTCATTCTTTGGTAGACAGTTTAACTGTCACTTTTTTAGGGAACCCCAGTGGTGTGGGGGGTGGGGAACTTGCCTATACCAGGTTGTAGAAATTGATTATGTTCATTTCTTCTCAACTCCATGTTCCCTGATATTCCTTTGATATCTTAAAATCGACCACGGTGGGGACATTTGTAGCACAGAAAGAGCAAATGCTACAAATCAGGACTCACTCCCCTTCCCGCTGGTAAGAGCCATACCACTGAGGGAGTTTGCCTAATTCCCACGATTACATTTGATCATTGGTTATTCACTTAACACAACTGTAATTATGTAGCTATTCTATGATAACTTTTAAATATCATTAAAATATCTTCCATTAGAGCATATGAATTGTGTTATTTTTTATTACCATGTTCCTAGTAACTAGAAGAGTATCTGGCATCAAAAAAATATTTGCTGAATGCAAAAATAAATTATTTCTTTATCTATAGAAATTACTATACTTATTTAGACTTCAAGAGTTGAAGAATAGTTAATGTATTAGCTATCCATTGTTATCCATTGCTGCATATCAAATATGCCACACACTTAGCTGCTTAAACCAGCCCACATATAACTCAAAATTTCTATGAGTCAATAGTCCAGACACAGGTTCGCTGGGTCCTCTGCCTCAGATTTCACAAGACTATGGTCCAAAGTTTCATTTGGAAGCTTTATGGGAAGAATCTCCTTCGAAGCTCATTCAGGTTGCTCTTGCAATTCACTTCCTATTGTTGTAGGACCAGCTGGGCTTCTTCCTCGTTGTCAGCTGGAAACCCATCCTCAGCAACTGGAGGCCTCCTGCACTTCCTAGAGGCCGCCTAAATTTCCTCGCACATGAGCATTCCCAACATGGTCGCTTACTTCATCAAGGAAACAAGGAGAGTTTCTAGAGTGTCTGCTATCAAGAGAGTCTTATATAGTGTAATGTAATCACAGGCGTGAACTTCCATCAGCTTTGCTGGTTCATTTGGTTAGAAGCAGTCACAGGTCTTATCCACACTAAAGAGGATGAGATCACACAAATGTATGAACACCAGGAGAAAGATTGGGGGGCCAGTGAGCTATTTATCAGCTGGCCTGCCTGCCACAGTGATAGAAAATATAAAGACCCATTAATTTAGGAAATATTAAAAAAAAAAGGCTCATTATTGTTGTACCTAATTACATAATAAATGTAAATAAATATAAATAAATACATAAATACATAAATAGAAGTGAAAATGTAAAATGCCATAAATATCAGTTAGAGCTACATTCAAAGCTATTTGATTACTAGTTCTTCTAAAAACAATAATGCATTTCATTAGTTTTACTTGGTTTTCACTCAGTGAATGGAAATATATACTTCTAGAAATTTAATTTAAATCTCAGGTTTTTTTTGTAAAAGACAGTGTTTTCCTTCTTTATAGAATTACTTTTAAATTCAACAACCCAATATTACAACCTTAGTTTTAGTTTGTAAGGCCCTTCTATTAAATAGGGTTGTTAGTCACTAAAAGGTATTAGTTGTAGAAATATTGTATCCATAAAAAACACATTATCTATTTGATCTTGGTTGCACTGGTCCATGAGAGATAATATGAGAATCTAAATGTAAGTAATTTGACAGGAGGTGTTTTTTTAATTCATTGCAAATTGTAAGTGATGAAGACAATTTTTATTCAAAGCTATGTCCCCTGTGCCTGACTCACACTGGGGGCTCAGAGGTATTTATTGCATGAATGCTACAACATATTCAAACCCTCATTCCTTTGCTCCATCCTCAACCCTTTCACCTTGCCTGTCCCAAGCAAAGATGGTGCAAATACAGAGAAAATCAGGAGGAAAAAACAGCAAAATAATGTAGAAAACAATACACTTTCTTCTCTTAATTAGATTTGGTTAAATATATATCTTTTGTGTTTACTTTAAAATGGCAAAAATAATACCCACTTTTTCCCAATAGTAGGAATCCCAAGATTTGGGTTGCCTATTAAAAATTCAGTATAGAATACCTTTATGATATTATTCTAATCTTATTTTTGACCTGTTTAGTAGTTCCATTTCTAGTCAGAAATTGTATAAAAATATTCATTCTGCTCTACTTCACTTATGCCAAATAAATATTTGCACCTTATGAAAATTGGCAAGGACTGAAAGCAATGAACTATTTTGCACTGAACGCTGACTAAACAACAAAGGGAGAAAACCATGACAATTCCTGCAGTTCATATCAGTAAAGTGAAAAGTTTGTAATAAATGGAAAACTTGTGTGTAATACGTTTTAAATCTCTCTGCCAAACTCTGTTAACATCTGCCGTGACTGCTAGGTATTCATGAACTTTTCATTTGCTTGAGTAAGTTGATAACCATGTGGTAATGAGTCTGTCAACTGATAATTCTGTGTCAATCAGGTGGATGAAAAAGCTCTGGTTTCCAAAACTCAATTGCGTATTTGAATTGCCATGGCTGAATTAGCAGGCAAGATGTTTCATTTGTGATTTTTCTCCAGCTGAATTTCATAGTTTGTGATATGACTATAAAGAAAGACATTGTTCAGAAAGCACCCAAAATATATATATATATATAAGTTACAACTCTTCTCCATTCCAGACAAAGAGTTGAGTCCCATGTCTGTGACTGGTGGCTGTTAAATGGAAGTAGTTTCTACTCCTGTATGGACATTGCAATTCCATTCGTCCAACTTGATGAGTGCTTATTATGTGTTGAATATTGTGGTAAATTTCAGGTATCAAAACTGGATAAAGTACAGGGTTTTCTCTACAGGAATTTCCCTTCTGGTAAGATAGATAAATAATTTCTACAAAGGAGACAAGTTATTTCTGCATGAGTGCCTGTTGCTTCTCAAAGAATCCTTAATTTCTGTAAGAAAGGCATTTCAATCTGAATTTGTTTCTGAAAAGACAGTGAAGTTCTCACAAAATTTGCAACTCAAGACTATTTGCTAATCTATATAAAGAAAGTATTATTGAGGGATAACTAATAGAAAGATTTTCCAGGGACTGTTGTCATGCTGTCTAAATATTTACCTGCACCATTTTGTTAAATATGACTGCTCTGTTCTGATTGCATAGGTAAAAGTGAATATTTGGGTTAATGATACAGTTTTCTTTTCTATCTTAGAAAACCCAGTGTTTATTGGATTTTTGTATTAACTATCACATGAGACACTTTGATAAAAAATGTCACTGGTCATTTTTTCCACTAGTCTATGGCTTTCTTTTCTCCTGGTCCCCTTCTCCCCTCTCTCCTTCTCATTCTTGATCCCGCCCACCAAATGCAGTTCTTCACCATGTTAATAGCAACTTCCTCACCTCTGAATCTTGTTCTGTAACTACTGAAACCCTCTTTCAAAAACTGTAATAGAAGAGTTCTGTTTAGAAAGTCATTTGAAAAATGTCAGGAACAACCCTTTGCCCTGTCTCCTTGGCATTCTGAAAGTTGCCAGTCAACCTCCCTGTGGTTCACTACCTAGACCACAGTTTCAAGAACTGAACTGTGGACCCTTGTTCAGTGTCCCCTGCTGAAAATCAGTGTAAACAGTTTAGATCAAAATGGGCTTTCTGAACTCACATTTTAGCATGTTGAGCCACCACTATGGAATGTTTGGGATTCTATTAATACAGCTTTATGGCTTTAAAAGAAAGTATTCTTTCAGTACTGAAAAGGTAGCTGCTTTATTTTCAGGTGCCAAAAAAATGGCAGAAAAATTTGGTCTAGGATATAGCTAGTTGGAGTATCATAATTTTGTCTTAAATAAGTAAAGGGTTATTTTACAAGCTGTAATTTGAAAATATATATACTTAGGTAAAAAATTATAGGCTGGTAATTGTGAAATACTAAGGTATATTGGAGGGTACATATTTGAATGCATATGAAATCTACATTATCTAATGATTTCTGACATTCATTGTTCAGTGCTTCCTAAAAGCTCAAAGAATAAAAATATATTTTACAGTGATCCCTACAATTTCATAGTTATTGCAGTTAAAAATAACAATTGTAGTCTACTCTCTGTAGCACTACCTAAAACTCTATCCCCAAAAAATGGTTCAATGATATGTCTCAGCAGCAAAGAAAAGTGTTTTTATTTTCTATTCTAACATGCCTTTCCTGGTATCCACTGCTGGAAATCAGTCTCCCTAAAAAGTTCTCATGGCATTTTACTTGTACAGATTTATTACACTTAATGTATAGCCTGTGTTATTTTTATGCTAATCTTATCTTCCCTGCTATGCTGCCAAATTCTTAAATGATGATTCCACAGCTCATCAGCCTTCAGATTGTTATAATGCCTATCCTAGTGCATTGCTTCCAGCTATGACTTATTGAATAAATGTTGGGCCTGAATGAAGAATTAGCCATGATTATAGGCAAGCTATTAACAGAGATGGAAATAGAGTCTAAATCTCCACTATCCTCCTCTTTCATTGCAGAGAACCACTGGTCAATACTCTTGAGCTGGGATATAAATGTGTAGTACTAGAAATAGTGGAAAGACTATACAGTCCAGTAATATGCATAATATTCAGGTTTTTGCCACACTAAGAAGTATTCAGAAGTATTAACACAAATCCTTGAAAATTTATTTTTAGAATCCATAAACAGTGTACTATTTAAGAATAAATCAGATTGCTATTTAAGGAAATTCTGGGTTATACATTTAAATATACAGGTATCAAACTGTATATTATTTTAGAATAATACATGCATAGTTTTATTTGCTAAATATTTAATATTTATTTGCTAACTATTTAAGAATAAATCAGATTGCTATTTAAGGAAATTCTGGGTTATACATTTAAATATACAGGTATCAAACTGTATATTATTTTAGAATAATACATGCATAGTTTTATTTGCTAAATATAATTTAGTTAAAATGGGGCAAATGTCTAAGTCTTATCCCAAATATAATTTCCCAATTATATAAATCATGGGGGCATTATTTCATAGAATAAGAATAATGTAATTAAAAATATAGTGTGAATCATTTGTAAGGAACTGGATAGTTATTAACGCACTGAAGCTACACACCCACTGAATTTCCAAACTCTCCTCTTTTATGGAGGGCACAAGGAAGACAGAAAGAGATGCTAACTGGCCCTGCCTTCATCTCTGCACTTTCTCCTGTGCTTCTTTGCAGTGACCTTCACTGGCTACCTTTTTTCTGCCAGATGTTAAATATTAGCTTTATTAGTTTTATTTAGAATTGTATCTTTGCTCTTTTCTAAAAAAAAAAAGTTTATATATTAGTGTATTAACTATAATTGTTCATTTTATTGTCCATCTCTGCATTGGTCTGTGAACACTTTGAGAGAAGACACATGATGTGCTCACTTTGATTTTTTGGTCCATAGTAGATTTAATACACTTTCATTATAAGAATATGCAAATCGATGAAATTTAAAATGACTTCAGCCTGCCTACATGCCAGCGTAGGGCTTTGGAGACCAATCATAAGTAAGATCAATAATCTGCCCATCCTGATTCTAGTGAAAACTGAGAGATTAGTGGGAGAGTCCTAAAACTGATGTGATTTACTCTAGTATGGTCAGTGGCTGAATTGGGATTGAATCATAACTTTTGGAATATGTGAGATGGGAGAGAGGCCATTTGGAGTAAAATTTCTGAATTCTCATGCTAAACCTTTGAATTTCTGATTGTGAAATCTTGGGCATGTTACCTAATCTCCCTGAACCTTAGGAATAGAGGAGATCTGAAATAGGGTCAACCAGTCTACCTTTCCTTACTTTGGGGACCTAATTTTAGTCAAACCAACTTCTGTGGCTGAAGAATTCAGGTAGCACATAGTTTGAAATATAGACTGATTGATTAGGCTAAATATTTTACATTAAACCATCTTATTTCTCCAAAGTGGAATAAAGTAAGCCTAATGCCCCAGATTTGCTGCATATCGCTATATGTTCCTATTTTAGGCTTCCTAGTGTAGGCTTGATTTGAGAAACATCATCTGAGAATTTATTTGTCCCTATGTTGAAGAGTAAATAACTATAGCAATGTCATTTATTTTGTGCTTAAGGGCTAGTTGTTCTTTACAATAATGGAAGACAATTCTTTTAGGTAAGGACTTTTTTACACTGTAGCTCAGTTGCATGTTTAAACCACTTATTCTTGCCTCACTTCTTTAGGATTTTTCACACATGCTACTGAATGTGCTTCATTGATTTATTACCACAGCATTTCAGTTTTGTTATTTGAACTTTTTCCCCTACAACACAGACCTAGATCTATGGAAAGTGTATCTCCCTTGGTGCTCCTCCCAAATGATGGGGGTGGCCAATGGAATCAATCTGTCACCTAAAACTTCCACCATATTGAAAGCATGTGGAAGCCATTCTTCTGTCAGTGCCCATCGCTTCTGCCTGCAGGGTTACTGGTATGAGACATTCCAACTAGGCTGTTCAGATAGGAATGTGAGTTAGTCTGGGCAGGAATTGTAAACCTAGGGGTGTTTTGCTGTTATTAACCACAGCATGTACATCCTGTTTCAGAGTCTTCTTTTTTGAACAAACGTGTGTGTTCACTTGCTCTAATTTCCTATTTCCTTCCCAACTAAAATAAAGTGGCTGACACCAGAGACTGACAGCTGGACAGGGACAGAGAAGGTTTAACCACATTTCCTTGTGCATCACTTACTTTTGGCATGTGTGGTCTTACGTCACACATTGATCATATTTGTGCTTGGGTACATTTAATACAAGAGCCTTCAAATCCAGTCTTCTTCAAATACAACCTTTCATATAAACTATATGGATAAACTCCTAAATTCGGGATTCACACCCATTGTTATTACTTTAAAAGAACCCAAGTTTATCATTCCTGCCCAGACTAACTCACATTCTTGGCTGCAAAGGCCTACTTGGAATGTCTAGTCTTAGAAATGCACATTTTGTGCAGTTATTTCTATCTCATATATTTAACCCACAAACTGAATATAGTTGAAAACAGGAGCAAATCTGTTTCAAATTAGGTGACGCACTTAGGGTATTAACAAAGATCATAGGAAAGCAGCAGCAGAGCATAAAGACTTAGAAATACAAAATCAGAAACAGTAAAAAGGAAAACACCCTAAATTTCCAACTACTATTAATACAAATTTTGCAGAAGTTAGTAAAACTCCAGTTTTTTAAAAAACTTATCTCAAAAGTAAGTTTAAACCCCACATATTTAATTTATGAGATGTATTCTTAAAAATGGAATATCAAGGAATGTTTCTTAGGATTTCTAAGGAACCAATTTATAATGTGCCTACTGGAGCATGTAAAATATATTTCTGTGAGTAGGTATAAGCATTACTGTAAAAGACATCGCTATTTTATTCCACAGAGTGCAAGGTTAAAGTAAAAGAATCTGAAGAAAAGAAAGGGAAATAGGACGTTCAGGAATCCAATGATATAACTCCCTATGACATAGCATGCCAGCTAATTTAACAACAAATTAGATGGCTAAAATTGAATTGAATTGCTATCCTTTCTTGGGGAAAACACCAGAGAGTTTTCCATGAATAAGAGCCAATGAATCAAGACCAAAGGAAACTGACCACACCTGCCTTGGATAATAGAAGAATAGAATCTGGAATCAGAAATTGAGCGACCTAATGCATGCTGATAGAAACACCACAAGTGACTTCCCATAACCTTGACACCATCTGCAGGTGGTTCCCTGTATCAGTAAAAGTAGGGCCGACAAACCTTTGCGAGCCTCTTTAGTGTGCTCCCACATTGCTCTAGAAACCAAGCCAAGTGGACATGCATTTGTATAATGGAATGTGTCTTTTCTCTCTCCTTGTCTGTGGCTTCTTTGTGTATGTGTTGGCTACCACTGCTCATAAGTGGCTTATGAGAAATGAAATACTATTAAGATATACAAATAAGTCACATTTTTGTCTAACCCAATGCAATAAATTTCCAGTCAGAAGAATCTTTTTTGGCTACTTGGAAATAATCCAGAAGTCTCTGCTATTTATACAGGACATTTTACATTTAGCTTCTTAATTCTTTTACTTATTATTTTTTTAAACCTTTCATCTCACCACTCATTTCCTTTGTCATAGATTAAGATAGCTCTTTTATTGAGTTCCGTATGTTTCATATGGGTGACTTAGTAGTTAAATGAAGTTGACAGATAACTAAATCAACAGAGGTTTATCATCTTCTATATGTAAAGCTCTGTTGTAGGAATTCTGCAGGTTAAAAACAGATAAGTCTGTCTTCTCACTCAAAAACAGATGATCCAGTAATTTAGAGAAACAGTAATATGCTTTATAAAGTTGTTAATTCGTGTATTACTGATAACAACATATGCACAGATTGCCTTAAAGGGTGAAGTGGAATTTTTAAGAATTCCTTCAGTAGAGTTAGTTATCAATTTCTCAAAACAAATCCTAGATTATTTTTTTTAGTGTCTAAACTTAGAATTGTTTTCAGTATAGTTAGCTACATTCACTGATCAAAATGCATCCTATTCTAAAAATATTTTTAAAACTGAGAAACAAACAATAGGATATTAAAGTGCATGTCTGCACTTTAGAGAAGAGAAAATAAAACTTGCATATTGTTTTGGGTAACTCTGTGGAAATCCTAATGCCAAAATAGACCCCACAAGAATAAATGCTTTATTTTGATACAAATTATAGTTCTCTTTTTTGCTAAAAATCATAATGGAATTTCAGTGACTGCTCCTTTTAAAATTTTTTTTCTTCATTTGTACGAGGAGGTATTTGGTAAATATTTGTATAAAAATATGAAAGCAATTAAACCAAAGATTAAATTTTTCAAAAAATACTGGATCCATATTTTAAATCCATACTGAGGTCGTTTAAAAACTATTAGAATAATCTTATATTGAAGGCAGCTTTTCTGTATAAGATATCTGCCTTAACAAATACTTCATAAAATTGTTCCTTCTCTGTTATAAATTCTAAAAATATACTTAAGCTTAATTAGCTCAAGAGGAATGCGGTAAATGCCTAAGATGACAAAGCAAGAAAGCATTGACTCTTCCAACATCAAAGCAGTCCAGGAAAGATTTGATCAAAGAAGAAAAGTCTAGAAGAGACGTTTGACATAGTGAATGGTGGTAGTCATAAATTTGGGAATAGGTTTTTCCAAGGTTACATGTGAAGATCACTGTACATTAACATATGCCCCAATAATGAATTAGCTTGGTATAAAGAATAAAACTGGAATTTGACACTGATTCTGATTATATTGTGCTGATTGAGCCATAATTATTCTAGAAAGCTCGATGATGATATCTTGCCATTCATTCATGGAGTCATTCATTAATTTATTCATCATATGCATTCATCATATAAAGTGTGTATGTGTTCTGCTCCCTCAAGTTACTCAGACACTAAAGGAAGGAAATGGGCTTGTTAAAATAAAACAATGTGACTAGATCTATGTTATAAGCTGGGGCTGGAGCTATGTAGGAAAGGCCAGGGAAGTCTTCCTCGTGGAAGTTGCTTTGAGCTGCATCTTGAAGGATGTCCAGGAATTTTCCCGGATAGGAAAAAAAAAAAATTATATAAAGAGAATAACATTACCAGAGTTCTTAAAGATGTTTTCTGAGAAGAACTAGATGTCAGGTAAAAAAGATGTCCATATCTAAATATGTATGACAAACACTGGGTTACAACAAGACAGAAAGGTTTCTTTCCTGCAGAATGCTCACAAATTTTAACAACTGTTTCTTAAATTTTCTTGATTATAAACATAAGTTAGGTCAATTAGTCAAAACACTGACTTCATGAACTCAGTGTCTTAATCTGTTCAGACTGCTACACCAAAAACTGCAGGTTGGGTAGCTTATAAACAGAAACTCATTCCTCACAATTCTGGTGGTGGGAAATGAGAAATCAGGGTGACAGCATGGTTGTGTTCTGGTATAAGCCATCTTTCAGGTTGCAGACTTCTCATTGTGTCCTAATGCAATAGAAAAGCCTAGGGATCTCTATCAGGCCTCTTTTATAAAGGCACTAATCCCCTTCATGGGCTTTGCTCTCCGAAAGGCCACACCTCCTAATACCATTACATTGAGTATTAGGATTTCAACATATGAATTTGAAGGGGACACAAATATTCAAACTATAGCACTCACCTCAGATATATGATTCATAATCTTCTTTCAAATAAGCCTGAAAATCCATAACTCTTGACAATGTCCTAGTTGATTCTTAGGGTCCTCAGGTTTGAAAAATACTACTATTTAAGCAATTGTGCAGTCAAGATCTTCATAAGGAGAATGTGCTATATGCCACTTTTCAAACTTACTTGACACTGTAACTTTTACGTGAGGAAATCCTTACTTGCATGTTGTGAAATAATTGTGCTTCTCAGAGCATGTGTTTCTGAACACAAGGTGTGGGACTTGATGCTCAGGAATGTAGAGGCAAGACAATGAAGCCAAGCTAAGATGTTTGTATTTTATCTTATGAGTGATGGGGAGCCCGGAATGATTTTTGAAGCAAGTAAGGTTAGGTTTGGAAATGTTCATGAGTGACTTCATATAGGCTTCATCTCGTGGCATAGCATAATCATGGTTATGAAGTTACTCATAATGTAAGACAATGATGAGACCAAATAGAAAAGTAAACAAGAGGGGATCATATAAAATGGAGTGAGCAATGAAGCTAGTGCACCAATGCATTCAGTATTGAATTTACACTTTTGCAGTGAATGAGTCATAAATGTGGCTGAAAGTTTCTAATGGCAACCTAAAAAGGGAAGCGAAATCAAATTTAAGTTCAAGGATGGTGTTGCTTGATTTGTTGAGTGGAAGAATAAAAGAATGATGGACTACTGAAAAACTGAATGGAGATTTACTTTATAAGAAGAAAAATCTAATAGTTGCATGGAAGATGGAAGGTTGAAGGAAATTCTGGTGGCTAAGCATGATTTTAATAATCTAAGTAAGAGATAGTTATAATATGATAATCTGAGTGACAGAGAATAAGGGGCCACAAGGACAAATTGATAGGAAAAGATTCAAGAAACAGTTCTGACATTAAATGAACAGTTTTTAGTGATTGATTTGATTTTGGAGAATTAAAAAAACCACTTGATGGCAGCTGAAGATGAGACAAGGCTTCTAATTGACAATGTACACTATTTAAAAAGATAAGGATTATAGAATGAGAACTAATTTGAGGAAGGGGTGCTTAGAGGTGAAATAATAAGTTCAATTTCGAATTTATTAAGTTTTACATTTCCATAGGCTATTGGAAATATATTTTGTGGAATTCAGGAAAGAATGTATAGGCCAGTGATTTTTTCACCTAACAGTCCCTGTAGATTTTCTAGGACAGCAAAAACGTTAATTAGAATCTCTCTTCTTTTCCTAATAATATTTTTAAATTGTAAACAAAAAGGATATCATAAAATAAAGATAAGTGCTTTTGACATACCAAAATATGAGTTTGAGAAAAGCTATTAATAAATATAACCATGCTATTAAAAAAACTACTATTTCTGATTGTGAAAAGAATGGAAAACACTTATTTGAAGAATCTTGGAACTAAGAGAAAACATCTAGCCTAAAAGTTTATATAAATACTACACACGTATTTCTTATAAAGGAAACAAATCAGGAATAGAGTTTTAATAGATTTTCTTCTTTACTGAGGTGTTTTGTCAGAAATCAAGAGGCAAATAAAGCTATGCACCACAGCAAGCAAGCAGCCAACCAGTATTTCATTGCGAGATAATGCAGAGATGGAAACAAAACCAGTTAATCAAAATCAGTTCTTCTTAACTAGCTTCAAGATGCTAGAAAATTATATCAGAAAATATATTTAAATTATCCGAGTAAATTTATTAAATTAATAAATAAAAAAGGAAGAATCATTTAAAACTCTTTAACAGTGATTATTTTTTCACACTTTAAAACCTCTTTGGAATATTCTGCAACATGACTAGGAACACTTTAGAGACTCTATGTAACTGTTAGAACTTAGGAAAAGGAGGAGTTGATAATTTTTTTCTTTGTGCCTTCAGGCTCCATGGGGCAGTCCCAAGTGAATCACAGTCTTAGAACAAACCTGCCAAATTCTGTAATTCCATACAAGCTGGAGTCCTGAGCTGTCCTTCCCTGGGCTATGGATGGAGTGGAACTGGGGAAGAGATGCTGAGCTGGTTTAGTCTGGGTGTCACAGTGCAGGTCATTGAAATGGGTGATCCAAGCAGCCATATTCAGAAGTAAAACCAAAACCAGAACTAAAATCTGAGTAGTATATCAAAGTTATTGATCAGTTTCAAGGCAAAAAAAAGAGGAAAACCTAAGCAATAACCACTCTGGTTAGACACAAGAAATTCCAGATAGGAAGAAGGAAGTTTTGGACCAGAAAGCGAGGGATGGAGATTAAAAATCCTCTTGGTCTATATAAATGTGGCTACCTCTGTTTTTCATAGAGCACATGTGACCTTGGAGAATAGGAAAAAAGAACTATGGGAGCAATTCTCAGCTTAGTGATTGCCTGTTCAAAGAAATTCAACAAATCAGCTTTTGCAACATGGGTTTTAAAGCTCCTTGAGATTAATTCATTCTGTATCACCCAAAGGTTAGTTTATTTAGTGAACACAAAGTGCCAGGAGCTGAAAATAAAGCAACAAATGGACCAACTCTATTCTTGTGGACCATTTTAGGGGTGCTCGGAGTCCAAAAATAATAATCACAACAAAATTAGTTTGAATTCATGTAATAAGAATACTATTTTGAATCATTTGGGAAAAGACAAAAATAATGTGATAAAACCTACCAAGGTATTGTAGCAATTTGTAGCTTGGGAAAGCATGAGATTTCGAAGCCAAGCTCAAATATTACTCTTTCTCAGAGGCTTTTCTCAATTAAGCAGGATCACATTTGCCTCCTTTGGAAAGGTCTTCAGATGCAAGTACTTATTCAGACATTGAGTGAAGTCTCATATAGTGGACCCATTTATCTGGGTTTTGCTCCATCCTAGGTTCTCTAACTTTATTACAGAGTCCACTTTGGAAGCCGAACTATCTTCAAGGAATTTGACAGATTTAATACCTGGCCAACATACCATCCATTCTTCATAGGAGCTCATAATGTTTGAACAAGTCTTTGGAAGCACAATAGATCACATAGGTACTTTGTGCTCTAAACTACAACTCTCATCTGGACCACCAACACATCTGGAGCAGTTGGTTAGCTACTTATCACCCGCTCTATAAATAGCTTGTTGACTCAACTGTGTGTGAGGTTCGATTGTTCGCCATGTAAGTCATATTTCCCCAAATGGAATGTAAACAATACGATGCTCAGAACAACACTGTTTCTCTGTTCATATATCATTCCTAAGTTTTCCCTTCTAAAATTCACAAAAGGAAAAAATAGTCATCTTTTTTTATCTTTCACACTGATTTTTCTACACAAATTTTAGAGACATGTTGAGCTAATGTAAATAGCCTTCCTGAAACCCAAGTTGTAATTTCAAAACAATGAAGCCAAGTCCAGTTACATTTGTACCACATTTTTATGTCTCTTTAAAAGGAAAAAAGAAGGTTTGAAAAGAGAAATGATGATGATGATGATGAAAAAAACACAGGGAAGATTTAGAGGAGTTCAGTGAGGACCACAAAAGCAGAAAGAAAAAAAAAAAAGGTGTATGATTGAGGTTAAGAAAGAGATAGAGGGAAGACTTGTCATAAATTCTGTTTTAAATGACAAGCGACTACAAAACAAAGCTTTGTATACATGGGATAGGACTTGACTTTCATTATAAGCAAATGCCAACTATACTTAAATGATATAAAATAAGGATTCACGTACTTGTAATTAGGATGTACAATAAGAATTGTACAATTATAAAAATAATGTTATTGTTAAATATTAAAGAATGTATTTTACAAAAATAGAAACTGAGGCAGAGATGTTTAATTGGTTTGCTGCTGGTCATTGCCTAAATTGGTAGCAGAACTAGAAGAACTGGTGGTTGAACTCAGTCTTATATCATTCAGCCCATTACATACATATGATTTGCTTTTGGTACACAAGGCTTATCTTTAGTTATATTGAACTTTACTAAAATAAAGCAGATGGTTGCACGTAGCAATAAAACTGACTGGGTGACTCTTTGATATATTTCAACATTTTGAAAATTCCCAAGAAACAGTAGACCAAAAACTGCCCTAATGTTTTTCTGTATTTTACAGAAAAAAAAAAACCACTATCAAGAGATTTTTGAGACAAACGAATTCTCTTTTAGACCATTCACCCCATAAGTATAAAACTAAAATATTCCCCTCCACAAATGAATATCTTTTAATACTGAATTTAGTCAAAATAAAGAAATATAGCAACTGGGGCACATTGGTATCTCGGTAGTGAGTTCAAGCCCTGCACGGGGCTCCAGCATGGGTGTGGAGACTACTTAAAAAAGAATGCAGGAGTTACAGTAGGATGAAGAATGGCCCCTGCTTTTTGATGGTCTCTAAAACAAAATATATCTCAAATCATTCCAGAAATTAAGTTATAAGTATGAATATTTAAAAATACTTGAGGTTCCATACAAATTTTAAGATTATTTATTCTAAAACTTTGTGAAAAATACTTTTGGTATTTTAATAGGGACTGCATTAAATATGTAAATTGCTTTGGGTAATACAGACATTTTAACAAAATTTATTCTTCCAATCCAGGAGCATGGAATGTGTTTCCATTTCTTTTTGTTATCTTCAATTTTTTTCATCAGTGTTTTATAGTTTTCAGAGCACAAGTCTTTTACCTTTTTGGTTAGGTTTATTCCTAGGTATCTTATGGTTTTTGGTGCAATTGTAAATGGGATTGATTCCTTGACTTCTCTTTCTGCTTGTTCATTATTGGCATATAGAAATGCAGCAGATTTCTGTAGATTGATTTTGTATCCTGTGACTTTTCTGAATTTATCAGTTCTAGCAGTTTTTTGATGGAGTCTTTAGGGTTTTCTATATAAAGTATCATGTCATCTGCAAATATTGAAAGTTTGACTTCCTTCTTGCCAATTTTATGCCTTTTTATTTCTTTTTGTTGTTTAATTGCTGTGGCTAGGACTACCAGTACTATATTAAATAACAATGGTTAGAGAGGACATCTCTGTCTTGTTCTTGACTATAGAAGAAAAGCTCTGTTTTTCCTCACTGAGGATGATGTTAGCTGTGGGTTTTACAAATATGGCCTCTTATATTGAGGTTTATTCCCTCTAAACAGACTTTGTTGAAGGTTTTTTTCACGAATGGATGGTGTACTTTGTCAAATACTTTTTCGGAATCTATTGAAATGATCATATGTTTCTTATCCTTTATTTTATTAACGTGGTATACCACACTGATTGATTTGTGAATACTGAACGACCCTTGCAACCCAGGAATAAATACCATTTGATTGTGGTGGATGATTTTTTTTAATGTATTTTAGATTCAGTTTGCTAGTATTTTATTGAGAATTTTTGCATCCATGTTCATCAGGAATATTGGCCTATAGTTCTCTTTTTTAGTAGAAAAATAAGCACATAGTCCAATGGAACAGTGTAGAAAACCCAGATATGATCCCACAATTATATGGTCAATTAATCTCTGACAAAGCAGGAAAGAATATCCAATGTAAAAAAAAAAAAAGACAGTGCCTTCAACAAATGGTGTTGGGGGAAATGGACCCCAACATGCAGAAGAATGAGACTTGACCACTTTCTTAGACCATACACAAGAAATAAATTCAAAATGAATGAAAGACCTAAATGTGAGACTTGAAACCATAAAAATCCTAGAGGAGAACACAGGCAGTAACCTCTTTGACATTTGCTGTAGCAGCTTCCTTCTAGATATGTCTCCTCGGAGGCAAGGGAAACAAAAGCAAAAATAAACTATTTGGATTTCATCAAAATAAAAAGCTTCTGTACAGCAAAGGAAGCAATCAACAAAACTAGTACGCAACCTACTGAATAAGAGAAGATGTTTACAAATGACATATCTGATAAAAGGTTAGTATCCAAAATATATAAAGAACTTGTAAAACACTTAAAAAAGTAAATAATCCAATGAAAAAATGGGCAGAAGACATGAATAGACATTTCTCCAAAGAAGACATACAGATGGCCAACAGACACATGAAAAGATGTTCGACATCACTCATCATCAGGAAGATACAAATTAAAACTACAATGATATATCACCTCACACCTGTTAGAATGTGTACACTCAACAACACAGGAAACAACAGGTGTTGGTGAGGATGTGGAGAAAGTGAAACCCTCTTGCACTATTGGTGACAATGCAAACTGGTGCAACCACTCTGGAAAACAGTATGGAGGTTCCTCAAAAAGTTAAAAATAGAACTACCTTATGCACTACTAGGTATTTACTCAAAGAATACAAAAATACTAATTCAAAAGTATATATGCACCCTGATGTTTATATCAGCATTATCTAAAATAGCCAAGATATGGGAAGATCCCACATGCCCACTGACAGACGAAAGGATAAAGAAGATGTAGTCTATATACACAATGGGCTATTAGCCATAAAAAAAATGAACTCTTGCCATTTGCAACAACCTGAATGGAGCTAGAGAGTATTATGCTAATCAAAACAAGTCAGTCAGAGTAAAATAAATACCATAGGATTTTACTCCTATATGGAATTTAAGAAACAAAACAAATGAACAAAGGGGAAAAAGAGAGAGAAAGAGGCAAACCAAGAAACTGACTCTTAACTATAGAGAACAAACTGATGGTTACCAGAGAGGAGGGAAATGGGGTGATGTTTTAAATAGGTGATGGGGATTAAGAAGTGCCCTTGTGATGAGCACAGGGTATTGTATGGAAATGTTGAATCACTATATTTTATACCTGAAACTAATATTACACTGTATATTAACTAACTGGAATGCAAATAAAAATTTAACAAATAAAAATATTTGAATGAATCTGCTTTAATATGGTTTAATCCTTTAAAAGAGGGTAACCACTTGATGTAAATCTTCCTACTTCTTGCTCTCCACCTGCTTGTAGACTTTGACTTTTCTTCTACCTTCTATCTTTTTTGGAGGGTTTATTCTACTTATATTGTAACAATACTAACGCAGAAGTAAAAAAAAACAATAACAAAAACAAAACTTCTTATGAAATCCATTCCTCCTCTTGAAGTAGGATAGAGCTATAAAATAGTAGTCAGTCAAAGCTTTTTTTTTTCCTGCCAATATCCACCCCATCACATGTTTTGTTTCTTCTTCTTAGTGTCTTCACAGAGCTAATAATAACTAACATTTGTACAGCGTATTCTAGCTTACCATTCCAGCTTTGTCACAAGCATTGCCTCATTTAGTCCCCACACTAAGCCTTTGGGGTAGCTATTATTATCACCACCAAGCTGCAGACAAGGAAACTAAGATTCAAAGAAGCTACACAGCTTGTAAAGTAGTTTTCAGAATTCACTGGATTCATTATGCAGCCATTAAAAATGAGGATTTTGTTGACAATTTAATGACATGGAAAAATGCTCACAAAAAAAATTAACTAAAAAAAAATAACAGGCTATAAACTATAGTAAATGAATCCAATTTTCTCCTTTCTGCACTTCAGATTTTCCACAAAAAGCATGCACTAATTTCCATAATATGATTAGATCTCTAATAATTTTTATCATCTAGCAAAATCAACATTAACCCCAAACTATGTTCAGTTCCACTACCAACTTGCTTACAGAAAAACTATTAATGTTGTAACAATGTAACTGTAAACAAGTATTTTCCAAAGAATGAATTAGGTTTGCGCCTGAAGAGGTTTTTATTTTTTTTATTTTTTTATTTTTTAGTTATTTATTTATTTTTAAAGATTTTATCCACATTAGAGAGAGAGACAGAGATAGCGACAGAGAGCGCAAGTGGGGAGGAGAGGGAGAAGCAGGCTTCCCACCGAGCGGGGAGCCTGATGTGGGGCTGGATCCCAGGACCCCGGATCATGATGTGAGCCAAAGGCAGATGCCCAACTGACTGAGCCACCCAGGAGCCCTGAAGAGGTTAATTTTTAAATAAGATCATTTGTGTTTTATTCTCAATTTCCCCCCCAAAACCTATCAGATTAGGTGTCTATCAGTAGAAATGGACTAAGAGGGTATACACTGTCTAGAGAATATTAATATTTTTCCATTCTTCTGGGGATAATGCAGGACTCAAAATAGCTAAGACTTATTGATAGTTAAATTATTTTGTACTAGGTGTTTTTAAAAACACTATAATAGATTAAGTCATTGAAATCTGACAACATTCCTATGAGATTGGTCTGATTTATGACATACTTTTACAGCTTAGGAACATTAGACTTGGAAATGTAAGATGCATTGTTCATGTTCATGGCAAAAGAATACAAAAACTCAAACTCAGATATTTCTTTTTCCAAAGCCCCTGTTCTCAAGCTACCAATCCTACTCTTTTTATATCGAAGAATGTATGAGAGATCTTATCCCCTGTGACCTCAACCTCACCTAGTAATCTTAATTTATTAGCTCTACTTGTTAACTTTCATTATTTAAGTTTTAGAACCAAATTCAGTTCTTGGTTCTGTTGTTTATTAGCTTGCTATTTGTTATTATAGAGATAAATATAAATGCACTTTTTGCTGGCTTCTATTAACTAGTCATCTGGAGAGCAGTACAGTGGACTGAGGAGTAAACAAAAAATTCACCCACTGATGAATTCACAATTCTTTAGGCTTAATGAATCTTGAAATGTCAAGTTATCAGATTTTTATATCCCAATTGAATTCACATTGTGGAACTTATAAATACAAAAAAAAGTTCAGTCAAAATATTTTTTTATTCATCAAATACTGATCACAGAGTGTTTTCCTCTTTATGTCATGAAGTGGAACTTTTTGAAGGTGCTCTCCGTATGAGTTTTTACATTGGTAATAGGTTGTCTTGACATTTATCCAAACCATATTTGAAAAACTAAATTATCCCCTTAACTTTGTGGTAGTAGTTCTTACTCTGCTAAGCTCTCTGGAAGGTCATAGGTTTAAGACTGTACTGTGTCAAGATAAAAAATGCCAAATGTCACGTGGGAACTGAAATGGCACATCCAAGGAGAAGCAACAAATCTGATGAGCATTTTCTTGGTGACTGCAGCTTTTTTTTAATTTTCTATGTAAAAATGCATTTTATCATTTTATTTCATCTTTTAGTGAATCATTGCCTTCACATAACAGCCTATTATGTTCTCCACATTCAATTTGGTATAACATATAAGAACAATTTAGAGTTGACATAATCTTCCTAAATATTTCACTGATCTTTATTATTTGCTTTTAAGAGGCTGGCCATCATCACGCCTGTTTCTCCTTCATGATGCTTTCACTAAAGTAGAATAACATAAGCTGTCTGCTTTTATATTTTATATGAATTGTTTTACTGGTTGTATAAAATAAAACGTTATGCTATATTCTGTGACTTTGTGATCCAAACTACAAACGCAGATGTACAAGACCTTAAAGGTTCTCAAATGTGAGTATTCTTCAGTTAGAAAGTAATTTATCCCAAGTTCCATTAAAGAATGTGCTTTTCAGTGTACTTATATTTTAAATATTAAGCCTTAGGAATCAAATCCAAAGAATGTGTAAATATAGAAATATTGTAGGGGCGCCTGGGTGGCTCAGTCGTTAAGCGTCTGCCTTCGGCTCAGGGTGTGATCCTGGCGTTATGGGATCGAGCCCCACATCAGGCTCCTCTACTAGGAGCCTGCTTCTTTCTCTCCCACTCCCCCTGCTTGTGTTCCCTCTCTCGCTGCCTGTCTCTCTCTGTCAAATAAATAAATAAAATCTTTAAAAAAAAAAGAAAAAAAGAAATATTGTAAATAATTATAAATAATTCACTGTAACATTCATTGTAAATAATTTCATCTTTATTACAATGCAATACACTGGCAAAATATTATTTATTATAAATAAAAGCTATATATTGCCATTGGAGTCAGACTTGTAGCAATAGGGAAATTCTGAAATTAAAACTAGAAAATCTGGGTTATAATTTTTTCTCTACCAAATCTGTGAACTCCAATTTAATCTTCACTGCGTGTGCTAAGGGGATCTTGCAAACTTTGATAGGATTAACAAAACATAATTTATTTATAAACCCCTTGAGACTCATAAAAAACTAAGGAAGGATTTACACATGCTTTTTTATTGTAAATATCATTATTAAGAACAATAATATTACTGTAAATAAAATAATTATCTGAAGCTTGTTATTTTTCACTGAGTGAATATTAAATTGATTCCCAAATATACAGTGCAAATCTGATACCTCATGGTATTTCTTGTCCAGGGGAAACAAATCTCTGCTAGCCTCGGCATTGTAATTTTGTTTTAAATAGTTTCTTTGGGGGTGCCTGGATGGTTCAGTTGGTTAAGCATCTGCCTTCAGCTCAGGTCATGATCCCAGGGTCCTGGGATAGAGCCCCACATTGGGCTCCCTGCTCCAAGGAGAGCCTACGTCTCCCTCTCCCTCTGCCTTCTGCTCCCACTTCTTGTGCGCTTTCTCGCTGTCAAATAAATAAATAAAACCCTTAAAAAAATAAATAAAGTAAGAACATTTTGAAAAATAAATAAATACTTTCTTTAACCTAATGGTACTGTAAATATTATATCTGTTTATGTTATTTTCTTTGTACTAGTATCAAAGTATTCTATAGCCACATCTCCTATGTACCTCTAGCCAGCCTACACTGCCTGGCATGAATTTTTTGTGTATATTCCTCTATCTGAACATTATTGACAGTGTTAGTTGTTGTTGTTGTTGTTATTCTCAGTCAGTTTTTAACTTTTTACCTAAAATAATTATAAATTCACTGGAAATTACAAAAGTAGAAGACAGGTCACATGTACTCTTTACCCAGTTTCCCCTAAAGGCAACATCAAACACTTGTAGTACAGTAAGTAGCAAAACCAGGGAATTGACATTGGTGCAATCCCCAGAACTTGTTCAGATTTCAGCAGTTTTGCATGCACTCGGTTTTTTGTGTGTAAACGTCTATACAAGCTTATAACATATATACGTTTATTTAGCCACTACCGTAATCAAGCTACAGAATTATTCTATTACCACAAAAATTTCCCCCAGGTTACTCCTTCCTTAATGACAGCCATCGTTTATCCCTCTCTTCCATGTCCTTAGCCCTCGTCAATCACTAATCTGTGTATGCCATTATAGCTTTATCATTTCAAGAATATTATGTAAATGGTATCATACAGTATGTGATCTCTGGAGATTTTTTTTCACTCAGTGTAATTCTTTTGATATTTTATTAGGTTTTTGGGTATATCAATAGTTCGTTCATTTTTATTACTGAGTAGTATTCTGTGATATACTAAATTACATGGGAATGTGCCACAGTTTTTTTGAAGGACATTTAGGTTGGTTCCAGTTTGGGGTTATGACAAGTAAAACTGTTGTGAACCTTCATGGTACATTTTTGTGTATGTGAATGTGAGTTTTCATTTCTCTGGGATAAATGACCAGGAATGGGATTGTTAGATTGTATGAAAAGTGTATTTTTTAAAATGAAATTCTCAAACTATTTTCCAGAGTGGCTGTACCATTTATATTTACATCCCCACCAACCATCTCTGAATAATGAAATTTTTCCATATCCTAACCAGATTTGTTATTGTCACTATTTTTAAACTCATATTAACTGTAGTAATATCTCATCATGGTTTTAACTTGCAATTCACTAAATGTTTAATGATGTTGAATATTTTGTCATGTGCTTATGTCCTAATATGCCATTTGTATATTCTTTTTTGGTAAAATGTTCCAGGTCTTTTGCCCAATTTCTGATTAGATCGTGAGTGTGTGTGTGTGTTTGTGTTTGTGTTTATTATTACATTGTGAAAGTTTTGTATATACACTAAATATGAGTCCTTTTTCAGATATGTGGTTTGAAAATATTTTCTCCCATTTTAAATCGCTTTTTTATTATTTTAACAGGATCTTTTTTAAAAAATTTTATTTATTTATTTGACAGAGAGATAGAGAGCACAAGCAGGCAGAATAAAAGGCAGAGGGAGAGGGAGAAGCAGGCTCTCCACTGAGCAGCAAGCTTGACTTGGGGCTTGATCCCAGAACCCCAGAATGGTGACCTGAGCCGAAGGCATATGCTTAACCAACTCAGCACCCAGGAGTCCCTTTACAGGATCTTTAATTTTAAGTAAGTTTATCAATTTTTGTTGTCCTTTTTTTTTTTCCTGTTTAAGAATTCTTTACCTACCCCTAGGTCCTCCATATTTTCTCCTACATTTTCTTCTGTAAGTTTCACTGCTCTATATTCTACATTTAAATACTTAATCCATTTAGAGTTAATATTTGTATAAAATGTGAGGTTTAGATTGACTTTTGTTGTTATTTGTTGTTTTTTATTTTGTTTTGTTTTGGTTTTTGCCGATATTTATCCAATTGTTCCAGCAATTTAAGAAAACTATTCTTCCTCCATTTTTTTTTAAAGATTTATTTATTTATGTGAGATAGAGAGAGAGAAAGAGAGAGAAAGCACAAGCAGGGGGAGGGTTAGAGGGAGAGGGAGAGAGAGAGAGAGAATCCCCAAGCCGATTTCCCTCTGAGAGGAGAGCCTGATGCAGGACTTGATCCCAAGACCCTGAGATCCTGACCTGAGCAGAAATCAAGATTGGGTCGCTCAACCAACTGAGCCGCCCAGGCACCTAATTCTTCCTCCATTTAATAGATTGTGTGCTTTGTTAAAAAAAGCAATTGGCTGTATTTTTGTGGTAGTGATTGGCTATATTTCTATATCCTCTATTCAGTCTCATTGATCAATGTATCTATCCTTTGTCAGTACTGCACTATTTGATTGCTGTAGCTAAATCATAAGGTTTAAAATCAGTTAGAGAACCATCCTGTTTTATTCATCTTTTTCTTTCTTTCTTTTTTTTTTTAAATATTTTATTTATTTATCTGGCAGAGAGAGAGAGAGAGAGAGAGGGCATGCACAAGCAGGGGAAGCAGCGGGTAGAGGAAGAAGTAGGCTCCCCATTGAGCAAGGAGCCTGCTGAGGGACTCAGGACTCAATCCCAGGACCCTGGAATCATGATATGAGCTAAAGGCAGCCGCTTAACTGATTGAGCCACCCAGGCATCCCTATTCATCTTTTTCATAATTGTTTTAGCTATTCTAGTTTTCTTGCCTTTCCATATAATTTTTAGGATAAACTTTTTAATATCTTCAAAGCATGTTACTGGAATTTTGTTAGGAATTGCACTATACCTATAGATCAGTTGCGCGAGGGTCAACATCCTTACTACATTGAGTTTTCAAAATCATAGAAATGGTCATGTCTTCTCATTTACTTAGATCTTTGTTTCCTTTTATCAGTGTTTTGTAATTTTCAGTATACAAATACTGTACTTGTTTTATTAGATTTATACCTATGTGTTTCATTTTTGAGCTATTATAAATGGTATTTTTTTTTAATTTTTGTTTCTTTGTGTTTATTGCCACTGTATAGAAATATATTTTTGTATGTTGATTTTGTATACTGAGACCTTGCTGAACTCACTATTAGTTCTAGAAAGTTCTGTTTTATTTTGTTTTGTTTTTGGTCTTTGTTTTTGTTTTGTAGATTCTTGGGATTTTCTATGTAGATTGTCATTGACAAATGGGGAAAATTTTATATCTTCCTTTCCTATTTGTATGCCTTTTCTTTCCTTATTAACTATCTAGGCATTCCAGTGAAACTGAATAACGGTGGTTAGAGTTGACATCCTTGTCTTATTTCTCATTTTACTATTAAGCATGATATTAGCTATAGACTCTAGTTTTACTTTTTTAAACATAGTTTTGATTTATTGACCATTACATTAAGCAGTCTTACAGTTGTTTTATAACAAGTAAATGTTAAGAATTCTTGTTCCTAGATTTCAGATGTCAGGATAACAAACTCACCTGCCTCTTACAAAACTTGTAGTTTCATTGCATTCCTGACACTTGGTAATTCTTTAGCTTCAAGCAAGATGCAATAAAGTAGAGGGTTTATGAGTGTTGACCACAGAGTCAATGTGTCTGTATTTATCTCACAACTCATATCACCCAGCTTTATCTCTCAACAGGGATTAAGGATCAGTTTCTGATCCTGGGAAAGTTTGCAACAGTTGACCTGGCCAGAGTAATATTATATGACAAGGATTAGAATGTCCCAACTTACGGCAGTTATCCAAGCCTGAAGTGTAGGAGAATGGAAAATATAACTCTTCCCTCTGGAAAAAAAATTCCATTCTGTATTACTTCTAAAAGTATGAATGATAATTGCCGTGCCCTAAAAAATCTCCCCAGTACTATATATATTTATGTATATTTTGTAAGTCCTTTAAATTCACTGGATTTAGGATTTAATTGGAGAATCACTAGGTATGTGTTTTAGTATTGTTTTAATTTACAGATGTTCATTTTAAGTTAACAGAGATATGCACAGTTTAGGTAAGTGGTAAGCAAATTTTTGCATTTAAGTAAATATCAAATATGGTTATGATTGTAAAATCTTTTCTCAGCCATATTCCTTGGTTTTAAACAAAATGCCTTGAAAAGATGTATCAACTTCTCTTTTTTTGGTAATTTTAAATTCTAATGTTTAAAAGTCTATGTATGGTACAGACTTCCAGTTAGAAGATAAATAAGCTCTGGGAACATATAATTTTTTGCCTATAATAAATATTAAATGAATACAAGTGGAATTAAACTGTAGTTTTCATAGTCTTGCAGACTTTTGGAAATGTAGTAGTAAATTTTCTTTGTTCATTTTAGGAGTTTTAATACTATACATACTATTCTGTGTGGAACAATTTAGAAGGCACAGAACTTTGAGAAATTGGAACATATTTGTAGTCATTCTATCTCCCTCACTAATAATAAAGTGAGAAAATATGGACATTATTTTTCCACTCCCACCAGCTAAATAATTGCATGCCCTTGGGAAAGAAAATTACTTTTCTGGGTCTAATTGTCAAAAATGTAAAGAGTTGAACCACAAAATTTATTGTTTGATTTCTCTTCATTTGAAGATTAATTAATGCTTTGCTATATGAACTTTCCTGTCATATTTAATAAATTTGGAAAAGATCCAAATAATATCTAGAAACATAAGTTCTTAGATTTTCTGACTAAATTTCTAGATTTCATGTTAGCTGGATAATTGACAAGGCATGGTAATGTCATTATAAATACTTAAAAATGAAAAAAAACTATATCCTTTGTGTATTTTTAAAATATGTTCATCAAAGAAACTTAACATAAGAAAGACTATAAAGTATAAACAAATTCTGCTCATAGATAATGTTATTTTATTCTTTCTCCCTAATACCAATATTGTATGCTCAATACCAACCCTTAATGAAGAATATTTCCAGATATTTTGCCATTATATTTCATAAATACTATGCTAGAAACTTTATGCAGATTATTAGTAAATTATCAACAACCCTGTGCTAATCTTTTGTGCTGCATCTAGTGTTTCTGGATCTCTGCTTCTCAGGCACCCAGTAGGAATGCTTTTGGACTCCATCACAGCTTACATATGTTGAATGTTAGCCAATATATTGTGAGTGGAAGTGACATGTGTCTTTTCCGGATTGCATTATTATTTTGTGGGAGCTCTTTCCCTCTGTTTCAGCTAATCACAACTTTGAGATAGTGTTTTCCCTATCAGGCTGTGTCACAGAGTGAGCAGATATGAGAGAATTTCAATTCATGACAAACACATAACCCTTCCTTTTTATAGGCCACTCAGGTTTTAGGTTCATTTGTCACTGCAGCCTAACATACACTAGTATTAACTGTCCTATTTTATACATTAAAATAAACTGCACAGTAAGAGGGTGAGTTAAGACACAAACAGGTCTGTTTCTAAAATGCATGTTTTTCCATGCAGCCTACAGAGTCAACTGTCATCCCATATCCCTGCACCAACTCTTGTACTTTTAGTCATTGTTTTAGAGACTTTGTGAGTACCTCAGGTATTTTGGTATTGTTGTAGAACGCTAAGGTCATTTCTCTCAGAATGCATTAAAATGCATTATTTATCTAAGGCTTAAATTCCTAACTCTGCTTCTGTTATGATTTTGCATAAGGAGAACATTGAGAATTATGTACAACATTTCGTGGTCTTGATGTTACGTAACTCCCAGCTGCTGACCATATGAAGAAGCCACATAAACAATTGCAAACAAAATAGAGAGTTTTATTAAAAATACATGTGCTCTGAGATTGACCTACCAATGGTGCAAATTCTTAAACTTTTTGTTTGATTTAGAACATTTAATAAATTTGGCATGAGGAGCTTAATTATAAGGCAGTTCCATCTCTTTCTGTTTAAAATAATAGTTTCATTAATGGAAAAATGTTTCATTGCTCTTGAAGCCCATTTGCTATTAAAATTCAGAAGTTTTGGGTAGAAGTGGACATTCTTTGTTTTACATAAGTCAGTTTAGTTTTTACACAGTCTATTCATTTTGCACCAAAATGCTACACTAAATAATGGATTATTGGATGTTTCTTGGAATGAATAGTAATCCAATATTCATGGTACATGTAAAATTTGATTAAAAAATTAAAATTGGATTTCCATAGTTCTGACACAAATCAAGTAACCGTTAAGTAACGTAATATTTTAGTTTTTTATTATAGTTTAGCTATAAATTTCACTGATCTATAATGTGCTTTTAGAATTCTGCTGTGGTGAGGGGTGTGACTCTGGTGGTTGAGGGGCGGGGGGGAACCCTCGCTGGGACAGTGTGGTCTCAGGACCCTAGGGGTCACAGGAAGACCAGGAGTGCCTGAGTGCTGCAGAGCTCTCACGTATTGGAATAGGGAAGCTGGCTGCAAACAGTGAGCCGAGGGCTGGGCTCTCTGCTTGGGGTTGCCATAAACCATGGTCTGCGACACAATCGGGCCACTGCTCTTTGAGCCGGGGCCCAACAAGCAGCAGATCCAGGGAGACCCCCTTTCTCCCCCCAGGAGGAGCAGCGTGGGAGCACATGGCAGGAGTCTGCTGGGTTTAGAGTCTCCAAACAGGGCATGTGCCAGAGACAGAAACATTTGGTCATAGGCCAGGTGAGCACGGAGTGTGGACAAAGACCAGCGAGACAGGAGTGATTGACTGCTTTTCTCTGAGACTCACTGAGGAATGGGGCCCTGAGCTCTTGGCTGCAGCTGGAGATCAGGAGTCCATTTCCATTCTCATTGTCTAAAGCTTCACGGAAAGCTTTCAGGGAATGAAAGCTACAGAAAGCAAACTGGAGCAGCCTGGTCCCTGGCAGGGTGGTGCAATTCCGCCTGGGGTAAAGACATTTGAGAATCGATGCAACAGGCCCCTCCCCCAGAAGATTAGCAAGAACATCCAGCCAAGACCAAGTTTGCCGATCAATGAGAACTGCAAAACTCCAGCACTAGGGGAATATGGCACATAGAATTCATGGCTTTTTCCCATGATTCTTTAGTCGTTCAACTTTAATTTTTTTTAATTTTCTTTATTTTTTCTTTCTTTTTCCTTTTTTTTTTTTTTTTGGAGTTATTATTCTTTCCTTTTTCAACCAACTTATTACCAATTCTTTTTTTTTAAATCTTTAAATTTTCATTGTTATAGTCATATTGTATCCCTTCATTGTTTTTAACCTTATTTTTGAATATATATAAATTTTTCTTTCTTTAAAATTTTGGGATGCAGTTTCTTCTGACAAACCTAAATACACCCAAAATCTAGTGTATAGCTCTGTTCTATTCACCAGCCTGATCATATTCTTTTTCTCTTTTTTCTTTTCCCCCTGGCTTTGAGTCTCTTCTGATTTGTTTAGTGTATATTTCTCTGGGGTCGTCGTTACCCTTTTAGTATTTTGTTTTCTCATTCATCTATTCTTCTCTCGACAAAATGACAAAATGGAAAAACTCACCTCAAAAAATAGAAGAGGCAGTACCGACTGCCAGGGACCTAATCAATACAGACGTTAGTAAGATATCAGAACCAGAGTTCAGAATAACGATTATAAAGATACTAGCTGGGCTTGAAAAAAGCATAGAAGACACTAGAGAATCCCTTTCTGGAGAAATAAAATTTAACCAAGTCAAAATCAGAAAGGCTACTAATGAGATACAATAAAAAATGGAGGCTCTAAATGCTAGGATAAATGAGGCAGAAGAGAGAATTAGTGACATAGAAGACCAAATGATGGAGAATAAGGAAGCTGAGAGAAAGAGATAAACAACTACTGGATCATGAGGGGAGAATTTGAGAAATAAGTGATACCATTAAGCAAAACAATATTAGAATAACTGGGATCCCAGAAGAAGAAGAGAGGGGCAGAAGGTATATTGGAGCAAATGATAGCAGAGAACTTCCTTAATTTGGGGAAGGAAACAGGCATCAAAATCCAGGAGCCACAGAGAACCCCCTTCAAAATCAATAAAAATAGGTCAACACCCCGACATCTAATAGTAAAACTTACAAATCTGAGACAATGAGAAAATCCTGAAAGGAACTCGGGACAAGAGGTCTGTAACCTACAATGGTGGAAACATTAGACTGACAGCAGACCTATTCACAGAGACCTGACAACCAGAAAGGACTGGCCTGATATAGTCAGGTCACTAAATGAGAAAAATATGCAGTCAAGAATACATTATCCAGCTAGGCTGTCATTGAAAAGAGAAGGAGAGATAAAAAGCTTCCAGGACAAACAGGAACAAAGAATTTGAGATCACCAAACCAGCCCTACAAAGAATGTTGAAAGGCGTCCTCTAAGCAAAGAGAGAGCCTAAAAGTAACATAGACCAGAAAGGAACAGAGACAATATATTGTAACATTCACCTTACAGGCAATACAGTGGCACTAAATTCATATCTTTCAGTAGTTACCCTGAATGTAAATGGGCTAAATACCCCAATCAAAAGACACAGGGTATCAGATTGGATAAGAAAACAAGACCCATCGATATGCTGTCTGCAAGAAACTCATTTTAAACCTGAAGACACCTCTAGATTTAAAGTGAGGGGGTGGAAAACCATTCACCATGCTGATGGACATCAAAAGAAAGCTGAGGTGGCAATTCTTATATCAGACAAATTAGATTTCAAGCCAAAGACTATAATAAGACTATCATACTTAAAGGGTCTATCCAACAAGGAGATCTAACAGTTCTAAATATTTATGCCCCTAACATGGGAGCTGCCAATTATATAAGCCAATTAATAACAAAATCAAAGAAATACATCAACAATAATACAATAATAGTAGGGGACTTTAACACCCCCCTCAGTGAAATGGACAAATCATCTAAGCAAAAGATCAACAAGGAAATAAGGGCTTTAAATGACACACTGGATGAGAGGGACTTCACAGATACAGTCAGAACATTCCATCCCAAAGCAACAGAATACACATTCTTCTCTAATGCACATGGAACATTCTCCAGTATAGATCACATCCTGGGTCACAAATCAGGTCTCAACTGGTACCAAAATATTGGGATCATTCCCTGCATATTTTCAGACCACAATGCTTTGAAACTTGAACTCAATCACAAGAGGAAAGTTGGAAAGAACTCAAATACATAGAGGCTAAAAAGCATCCTACTAAAGAATGAATGGGTCAACCAGGAAATTAAAGAAGAATTTTTAAAAATCATGGAAACAAATGAAAATGAAAACACACTGTTCAAAATCCTTGGGATCCAGCAAAACCAGTCCTAAGAGGAAATTATATAGCGATACAAGACTTTCTCAAGAAACAAGAAAGTTCTCAAATACACAACCTAACCTTACACCTAGAGGAGCTGGAGAAAGAACAGCAAATAAAATCTAAACCCAGCAGGAGAAGAGAAATAATAAAGATCAGAACAGAAATCAATGAAATAGAAACCAAAGAACAGTAAAAGAGATCAACAAAACTAGAAGCTGGTTCTTTGAAAGAATTAATACGATTGATAAACCCATGGCCAGACTTATCAAAAAGAAAAGAGAAAGGACCCAAATAAATAAAATCATGAATGAAAGAGGAGAGATCACAACCAACACCAAAGAAATACAATTATAAGAATATATTATGAGCGACTATATACCAACAAATTAGACAATCTGGAAGAAATGGATGCATTCCTAAAGATGTATAAACCACCAAAAGTGAACCATGAAGAAATAGACAACCTAAACAGACCCATAACCAGCAAAGAAATTGAAGCAGTAATCAAAAATCTCCCAACAAACAAGAGCCCAGGGCCAGATGGCTTCCCAGGGGGAATTCTACCAACATTTAAAGAATTAATACCTATTCTTCTGAAACTGTTCCAAAAAATAGAAATGGAAGGAAAACTTACAAACTCATTTTATGAGGCCAGCATTACCTTGATCCCAAAACCAGACAAAGACCCTACCAAAAAGGAGAATTACAGACCAATATCCCTGATGAACATGGATGCAAAAATTCTCACCAAAATACTAGCCAATAGGATCCAACAGTACAATAAGAGGATTATTCACCATGACCAAGTGGGATTTATTCCTGGGCTGCAAAGTTGGTTCAACATCTGCAAATCAATCAATGTGATACATGACATTAAAAGAAAGGACAAGAACCATATGATACTCTCAATAGATGCAGAGAAAGCATTTGACAAAGTACAGCATCCTTTCTTGACTAAAACTCATCACAGTGTAGGGATAGAGGGTGCATACCTCAATATCATAAAAGCCATCTATGAAAAACCCACAGCAAATATCATTCTCAATGGGGAAAAACTGAGAGCTTTTCCCCTAAGGTCAGGAACATGGCAGGGATGTCCACTATCACCACTCCTGTTCGACATAGTACTAGAAGTCTTAGCCTCAGCAATCAGACAACAAAAAGAAATAAAAGGCATCCAAATTGGCAAAGAAGTCAAACTCTCACTCTTTGCAGATAATATGATCCTTTATGTGGGAAATGCAAAATACTCCACCCCAAAACTGCTAGAACTCATACAAGAATTCAGTAAAGTGGCAGGATATAAAATCAATGCACAGAAATCAGTTACCTTTCCTTACACCAACAACGAGACAGAAGAAAAAGAAATTAAGGAGTTGATCCCATTTACAATTGCACCAAAAACCCTAAGATATGTAGGAATAAATCTAAGGATGTGTACTCAGCAAATTATAGAATACTCATGAAAGAAATTGAGGGAGACACAAAGAAATGGAAAACCGTTCCATGCTCATGGATTGGAAGAACAAATATTGTGAAAATGTCTATGCTGCCTAGAGCAATCTATACATTCAATCTATACATTCTATTTTTCACAGAAATGGAACAAATAACCCTAAAATTTGTATGGAACCAGAAAAAACTCTGAATAGCCAGAAGAATGTTGAAGAAGAAAACCAAAGCTGGTGCCATCACAATTCTGGACCTCAAGCTCTATTACAAAGCTGTAATCATCAAGACATCATGGCACTGGTACAAGAACAGACACACAGATCAATGGAACAGAACAGAGAACTCAGAAATGGACTCCCAACTCTATGGTCAACTAATATTTGACAAAGCGGTAAAGAATATCCAATGGAAAAAAGACAGTCTCTTCAACAAATGGTGTTGGGAAAATTGGACAGCCACATGCAGAAGAATGAAACTGGATAATTTCCTTACACAAAAATAGACTCAAAATGGATGAAAGACCTAAATATGGGGCAGGAATCCATCAAAATCCTTGAAGAGAACATAGGCAGCAACCTCTTCGACTTTGGCCAGAGCAACTTCTTCCTAGACACATCACCAAAGGCAAGGGAAGCAAGGGCGAAAATGAACTATTGGGACTTCATCAAGATAAAAACTTTTGCACAGCAAAGGAAATAGTCAACAAAACCAAAAGACAACTGACAGAATGGGAGCAGATATTTGCAAAGGACATATCAGATAAAGGGCTAGTATCCAAAATCTATAAAGAACTTATCAAACTCAACACCCAAAGAACAAATAATCCAATCAAGAAATGGACAGAAGACATGAACAGACATTTCTACAAAGAAGACATCCAAATGGCCAACAGACACATGAAAAAGTGGTCAACATCACTCAGCATCAGGGAAATACAAATCAAAACCACAATGAGATACCACGTCACACCAGTCAGAATGGCTAAAATTAACAAGTCAGGAAATGACAGATGTTGGCAAGGATGCAGAGAAAGGGGAACCCTCCTACACTGTTGGTGGGAATGCAAGCTGGTACAGCCACTCTGGAAAAAAGTATGGAGGTTCCTCAAAAAGTTAAAAATAGAGCTACCCTCTCCCAAGAATTACACTACTGGGTATTTACCCGAAAGTTAAAAATGTAGTGATCCGAAGGGGCACCTGCACCCTAATGTTCATAGCAGCAATGTCCACAAGAGCTAAACTGTGGAAAGAGCCCAGATGTCCATTGACAGATGAATGCATAAAGATGTGGTATATATACACAATGGAATATTATGCAGCCATCAAAAATGAAACCTTGCCATTTACAACAGACATGGATATAACTAGAGGGTATTATGCTAAGCAAAATAAGTCAATCAGAGAAAGACAATTATCATATGATCTCACTGATATCTGAAATTTGAGAAACAAGGCAGAGGATCATAGGGGAAAAGAAGAAAAAATGAAACAAGAAGAAACTAGAGAGGGAGACAAACCGTAAGAGACTCTTAATCTCAGGAAACAAACTGAGGGTTGCTGGAATGGAGGGGGATGGGAGGGAAGGGGTGACTGGGTAATGGATTGGGGAGGGTATATGTTCTGGTGAGTGCTGTGAATTGGGTAAGACTGATGAATCACAGACTTGTACCCCTGAAACAAATAATATATTGTATGTTAATTTAAAAAGTATTATAATATACATTCAACTCCCCAAAATGAGAAAATATGAATACTATTTTCGTAAAGAAAAAATATGTGTGTAATAAACATAATCATGGAATTTCAAATTAAACCCCAATGGCCATCATCTTATATTTACTAGTATGGGAAAACTGGAAAATGAAAAAATTAACTAATGTGTATTCATAAGAATATGAATAACTCCAATTCATGTACACTGCTGGTGGCATATAAACAGTACCCTCACTTTGGAAAACAATTTGGCATGATTTTTAAGTAAACATGTACACATCTTACAAACTATTTCAAGTTCTGAATATATACCATGAATTTCTCCAGGATTATGTTCCAGGAGACATGTATAAGAATATTTATAGAGTTGTTTATAATACAAAAACACTGGAAACAAATCGAAATATCTGTCATACTCAGAATGGTAAATATGATGTGGTATAGTTACACATTATGATACAAAACAGCAGCAATAATAAACGAGCCTCATCTACATATATCAACAGAGCTGCATTTTATAAACATAAAATGTAGTGTAATAAAAATCTTGTAATAGAATACATACTTTCTGATATGATTTAAATGAAGTTAAAACACAAGTAAACTAAGGTATTCATTATTATGGAACAGGTATATGTGTTAAAAGTATAAAGAAAATAATGTGTCAAGTAGTTAAATCTATATATAAAGTATCAAAAAGTATAACATTGTAACACTCTGATATTTACTTTCACACCTTATACTGGGTGACTTTATACTGTGCCTTTTCAATGATGTTTTTAGTTGTATAATGAAAAGCCATGAACTAAACTTCTAATTGTATTGTTAATTTTAAAATTTTTATCAATGTGCATTTTCTATGTCTAAATCAACCAATCTTTCTCTTTTAAAAAATATTTTATTTATTTATTTTAGAGAAAGAGTACTAGAGAGACAGAGCAAGTATGAGTGGGTGGCAGAGGGAGAAGCAAGCTCCCCACTGAGCAGGGAGCTGGATGTGGGGCTCTATCCCAGGACCCTGGGACCATGACCTAAGCTGAAGGCAGAGAGATGCTTAACCGACTGAGCCACATAGGTGCCCCTTAACCAATCTTCTATAATTTAAAGAAATGCCTTGTTCTGGTATTAGGATTGAGACATGAACTTCATAAAACCATTGCAAAAAAAGTATATATATATATATTAAAAAGGTAACTATATATAACACTTATAACCCATTGATACTTGTGATTCCAGGAAGAGACAGAACCTATGGGAACGGTGGCAGTACGTCAAAATTTAGGTTTAGGTAAGGGTTTTATGCCCAATTCAAGCTTCTCGCTCTCCTTTTCTTTCTCCAAATAGATTCTTTCCTTCACTGCAAGGTGAAATAATTTGTATAATAACATTTTGTTATTGTTGATTAGTAGAAGAATATCAAAAGTGTAAGCTTTATCAATCTTACATAATGCTTTTGTTTCCTGCAATTTGAAAGACACCCAAAAAGAAGTTTTTCTTCTTTTTTTTTTAAGTTTTTATTTTAATCACCTGGTGCTCATCACAAGTGCAGTCCTCAGTCCTCATCACCTATTTAATCTATTCCCCCCCCCACATCCCCTCTGATAACCTTCAGTTTGTTCTCTTTAGTTAAGAGTGCTCCTTGGTTTGTCTCTCCTTCTCTCTCTCTTTTTCCCTTTGCTCCTTTGTTTTGTTTCTTAAATTCCATATATGAGTGAAATCCTATAAAATTTGTCTTTCTCTGACTGACTTATTTCCCTTAGCATTATACTCTCTAGCTCCATCCATATGATTGCAAATGGCAACATTTCATTCTTTTTTTATGGCTGAATAATAATTCATTGTATATATATACCACATGTTTGTCCATTCATCAGTAAATGGACTGATGGGCTTATGCTGTTTCCATATCTTGGCTATTGTAAATGATGCTGCCATAAACATAGGAGTGCATGTGTCCCTTTGAATTAGTATTTCAGTATTAGTATTAGTATTACTATTAGTATTAGTATTAGTATTAGAATTTTGTATTCTTTGAGTAAATACCTAGTAGTACAATCGCTGGATCATAAGGTAGTTCTATTTTTAACTTTTTGAGGAACCCCATACTGTTTTCCAGAGTGGTTGCTCCAGTTTGCATTGCCACCAACGGTGCAAGAGTGTTCCCGTTTCTCCACATCCTCACCAGCACCTGTTGTTTCTGTGTTTTTGATTTTAGCAATTCTGATAGGTGTGAAATGTTATCTCATTGTAGTTTTGATTTGTATTTCCATGATGATAAGTGATGTTGAGCATCTTTTCATGTGTCTGTTGGCCATCTGTATGTCTTCTTGGAGAAATGTCTGTTCATGTCTTCTGCTTTTTTTTAAATTGGATTATTTACTTTTTGGGTGTTGAGTTTTACAAGTTCTTTATATATTTTGGATATTAACCCTTTATCAGATATGTCATTTGCAAATATCTTTCCCCATTCAATAGGTTGCCTATTAGTTTTATTGATTGTTTCCTTTTGCTGCTCAGAAGCTTTTTATTTTAATGTGGCCCAATAGTATAGTTTTGCTTTTGTTTCCCTTGCCTCAGAGGACCTATCAGGAAAAAGTTCCTACAGCCAATGTCAGAGAAATTGCCATTTGTGTTCTGTTCTAGGATGTTTATGGTTTCAGGTCTCCTATTTAGGTCTTTAATCTGTTTTGAATTTATTTATTTATTTTGTATGGTGTAAGAAAGTGGTCCAGTTTCATTCTTTAGCATGTTGCTGTCCAGTTTTCCCAACACCATTTGTTGAAGAGACTGTCTTTTTCCCACTGGATATTTTATCTTGATTTGTCAAAGATTAATTGACCATATAATTGTGGGTTTATTTCTGGATTTTCTATTCTGTTCTATTGATCTATGTGTCTATTTTTATGCCAGCACCATACTGTTTGGTCATTACAGCTTTGTAATATAACTTTAAATCTGGAATTGTGATGCCTCCAGCCTTGCTCGTCTTTTTCAAAATTGTGTTGGCTATTTAGGGTCTTTTGTGATTCCATACAAAATTTAGAATTGTTTGCTCTAGTACTGTGAAAAATGCTGTTGGTATTTTGATAGGTATTGCATTAAACATGTGGTTTACTTTGGGTAGTAAAGCATTTGAACAATATTTGTTCCTCGAATCCATAAGCATGGAATGTTATTCCATTTCTTCATGTCGTCTTCAATTTCTTTCATCGGTGTTTTATAATTTTCAGAGTACAGGTCTTTCACATCTTTGGTGATAGGTATCTTATTTTTGGAAATAATTTTTGTAAATGTTTTTGATATATTTTTTTAAGATTTTATTTATTTATTTGACAGAGAGAGAGAGACAGCCAGCGAGAGAGGGAACACAAGCAGGGGGAGTGGGAGAGGAAGAAGCAGACTCCCAGCAGAGGAGCCCAATAAGGAGCTCAATCCCAGGACTCTGGGATCATGCCCTGAGCCTCAGGCAGAATCTTAATGACTCAACCACCCAGGGGCCCCTGAGATTGTTTTCTTAATTTCTCTTTCCGCTTTTTCGTTATTGGTATATAGAAATGCAACAGATTTCTATCTGTTGATTTTGTATCCTGTGACTTTACTGGGTTTATCAGTTCTAGCAGTTTTTTGTTGGGTCTTTGGGTTTTCTATATAGAATATCATATCGTCTACAAATAGTGACAGTTTGACTTATTCCTTGCCAATTTGGATGTGTTTTATTTCTTTTTGTTGTCTGATTGCTGTGGCTAGGACTTCTAGGACTATGTTGAATAAATATGGTGGGAGTGGACATGTCTTGTTCTTGAGCTTGTTCCTGACCCTCAGTTTTCCCCCATTGAGGATGGTATTAGCTGGGGGGGGGGGGGGGGCTCATATATGACCTTAATTATGTTGAGGTATGTTCCCTCTAAACGTACTTTGTTGTGGGCTTTTATAGGGAATGGATGATGTACTTTGTCAGATTGGTTTTCTGTTTCTATTGAAATTATCCTATAGTTCTTACCCTTTCTTTTATTGAAGTCATGTATCACACAGTGATTGACTTGGGAATGTTGAACCACCCTGGCAACCCAGGAATAAATCCCACTTGATTATGGTGAATGATTTTTTAAAAATGTATTTTTGGATTCGATTTGCTAGTATTTTTTTTTTAATTTTTGCATCTCTGTAGAGATATTGGCCTGTAGTTTTGTGGGGGTTTTTTGTGTGTTATCTTTATCTGGTTTTTGGTAGGAGGGTAATGCTGGCCTTATAGAATTAATGTGGAATTTTTCCTTCCTTTTCTAATTTTTGGCATAGTTTGAGACAAATAGTTATTAACTTTTCTTTAAATGTTTGGTAGAATTTGCCTGTGGAGCCATCTGGTCCTGGACTTTGGTTTGTTGGGAGTTTTTTGATTGTTGATTAACTTCCTTGCTTGTTTTTGGTCTGTTTAAGTTTTCAGTTTCTTCCTATTTCAGTTTTGGTAGGTTGTATATTTCTAGGAATTTATCCATTTCTTCTATGTTGTCCAATTTGTTGGCATATAGTTTTTTTTATAATATTCTCTTTTAAATGTTTGTGTTTCTGTGGTGTTTGATGCTGTTTCTCTTCTTTCATTTGTGATTTTATTTATTTGGGTTTTTCCATTTTTTCTTAATAGGTCTGTCTTGAGATTTATCAATTTTATTGATTTTTCAAAGAACCAACTCCTGGTTTCATTGACCTACTCTATTGTTTTCTCTTTTTTTCTATATCATATATTTCTGCTCTAATTTTTATAGCTCCTTTGGGTGTAAGGTTAGGTTGTTTATTTGAGATTTGTCTTGCTTCTTGAGATAGGCCTGTATTGCTATAAACTTCCCTCTTAGAACCTCTTTTGCTGCATCCCAAAGATTTTGAAACATTGTGTTTTCTTTTTCATTTGTTTCCATGTACTTTTAAATTTCTTCTTTTATTTCCTGTTTGACTCATGCAATGTTTAGTATCATGTTATTTAACATCCATGTATTTGTGGTCTTTCCGTATTTTTTCTTGTGGTTGACTTCTAGTTTCACTGCATTGTGATCAGAAAAGATGCATGGTATGACTTCCATCTTTTTAAATTTGTTGAGGCTGGTTTTGTGGCCTAATATGTGATCTATTCTGGAGAATGTTCTATGTGCATTTAAAAGAATGTGTATTCTGCTGTTTAAGATGGAATGCTCTGAACATATCTGTTAAATCCATCTGGTCCAGTGTGTCACTCGAAGCCATTGTTTCCTTGTTGATGTTCTGTTTAGATGATCTGTCCATTGATGTAAGTGGAGTGTTGAAGTCCCCTAGTATTGTATTATTATCAATTAGTTTCTTTATGTTTGTTATTAACTGTTTTATGTATTTATGTATTTGGGTGCTCCTGTGTTGTGTGCATAAATATTTGTAATTGTCATATCTTCTTGTTAAATTGTCTTCTTTATTATTATAAAGGGTCTTTTTTGTCTCTTGTTACAGTCTTTGTTTTAAAGTATTTTGTCTGACATAAGTACTGCTACTCCAGCTTTCTTTTGACATCCATTTGTATGATAAATGTTTCTTCATCCCCTCACTTTCAATCTGCAAGTGACTTTAGGTCTGAAATGAGACTCTTGTAGGCAGCATATTGATGGGTCTTGCTTTTCTATCCATTCTGTCACCCTATGTCTTGATTGGAGCATTTAGTCCATTTACGTTCAAAGTAATTATTGATAGATATGTATTTATTGCTATTTTATTACTTCTTTTGTGGTTGTTTCTGAAGATTTTCCCTGATCCTTTCTTGTCTTTCTCTTTCATGATTTGCTGGTTTTCTTTAGTGATATATTTGTATTTCTTTCTCTTTCTTCTTTGAATATTTATTTGTATTTTTTGGTATGTTGTTCTTATTAGGTTTGTATATAACATCTTCTGCTCATAGCGGTCTATATTAAATTGATGGTCATTTAAGTTTGAAACAATCCTTTACTCCTTATCTCTCTGTTGATGTCCTCCACTCTTTTCTCACATCCAGTGAGTATCCTTATAATCATTGCTTTAAATTTTCCATCAGGCATATTACTTATATCTGCTTTACTTAGATATCTGGCCGTGACATTGTCCTATTCTTTTATTTGGAACAAATTCCTCTGTCTTCTCATTTTGTCTAAGTCTCTGCACCTGCTTCTGTGTGTTAAAGAGGTTAGCTATGTCTCCTGCTCTTGAGAAAATGAAGAAGAGGTCCTGTAGTGCCCTGCAGTGTAGTATTTCCTGTTCCCCAGGGCCTGACATTTCTGGGAGTGTCTCCAATGTGTGCTGTGTGTGCTCTGTTGTTGTGGCCTGGCCTCTTTATCCTTCAGGCCAGTCATCTGCAGAAACTCTCTTTGCCTGTTGTGGGCAGTGTTTGGTCCCTGGGTTGAATGTGGCACATTTTAACTAAGTGTGCTCTGGTCTGCCTGTGAAATGGGAACTGTCATTGCCATCGGATCTGAGGCCTTGCAAAACTTCCAGGTCAGGAGACATGGTGTTGGCAGGGGTTTGGGCCAATCTTGGGGCAGGGGGAGGGGAGGTCTGCCATCCTGGGACTGAGGCAAGGGTGACTGGGAAGGGCAGTTCCACCAGAACGTGGGGGTACAAGCCCTGACTTTGCCAACTGGATTATCTGGTGACATTTTCCATAAACTGAGTGAGCTAAATCTATTACTCTGAGGTTAGAGTAAACTGCAGTTAAAGCACTAACAGTCACATATGTAATACACAGAAAAACATATCCTTTACTGCTATTTAAATCATAGTCATTTTTTTATATCAAATTTAAAATGAATGAGAGGGTGTGTGGTATTTCAAAATTCTTTTACATGGTATGCAAGCAAAAATGTTCCATTTAGAATATGCAGGCAGGAGAGAAATGAGCTGCCAGCATAATGTGAAGACATATTTTCTCTAATTACCAACTGAGCATGAAGCTGGCCCTATATGTTACTTGCAAAAAACTAAGGATTTATAATAAACTTCTAAAATCTCCACACACAAAACAAAACATGTAGGTTTTGTGATTGATACCTTCGAAGGCTTTATTTTGATAAGCTGTTATAAGAGCAGGTTTCCCCACTACTGTGAAATAAGCACAGGAAATGCAGCATAATGATAAGGATCTAAATGCCATAATGGTTATTCTTTTGTACCTAAATTATGTAGTCAGTAGTCATTCGTAGAGTCTGCATTCACACATGGCAAACCACAATTGAGGAGCTGGAAACGTTTGTTTTGAGGGTGTAAAGTAAATCATTTCAGGGCTACAATGACTGAATTCCTGGGCTCAGCACCACCTGTTTCAGTTATCAGGGCAGGTGAGGTGAAGGCACAGTCAATCAACCTTCTGAAAATTAAATATATATGAAAGAATTACTGGCTGTAGAGCAGTGTGAACTATATATATATATTATTACATTGATTGGCTTAGACTACTGGAACTCCTCTTTTTAGCTACACAAGAGTTCTCTTGTTAAAAAATTGTGTTATGTAACAATCACCTGCCAGTGGAATACTGAGCTTCTGACCTAAATTTTAAAATGCAGTCTTGGAAATTATGTTCTCACCTCTTTACTTGCTAGTTAAAATTCTGATTCTGATGACTTTCCAGTCACACAATGACTGTATACACATGATTCTAAATACCTACAAATAAGCAAAAGCTCTTGATCGATGACTTATATTACCATATAACCAGATGTTTTCCATATATTTGTTATTAAAAAGAGGAAGAAAATTGATATTTCATTTCATTTAGTGTCACTTGGACACAACCTAGAAAAATAAAAACCTCATGACAAAAGAACACCGTATAATTTTGATTTAAGTAATTGGAAGCAAAGAATTTGGGAACCATGTAGTAATAAAACCTAAGGAATAAAAGCTCTCTTCCTGTACTGCTACAGCCACTCTCAATTGGTTAGCAACCTCATTTCATCTTCCTACATATATTATTTTAAAGAAAAATATCAGGTTTTAATTACAGTTATTATCAATGTAAAATGAATTCAATAATTATATATATTAAATATATTTTCTGAGTTGAAATTCAACAAACCATTGATTCACTTCCTTAGGGAAACAAATGCATTTTATAATGTTTTCCTCTTACTTTACCCTGACTATAGAATTAAGGCTTTTAGATTTATAAAGATAAATAACCTTTTTAAATTAATTCTCTTTTGTGGTATCTGGGTGGCTCAGTCAGTTAAGCATCTGCCTTTGGCTTAGGTCCTTGTATTGGGCTCCCTGCTCATCAGGGAGTCTGCTTCTCCCTCTCCTCCTACTCTCTCGCGCTCTCTCTCTCAAGTAAATAAATAAGATCTTAAAAAATAATAATAATAATTAATTAGTTATCTTTTAAAATTGACATTTTAAATCACAAGATATTGCAACAAATGACATATTATTTTGTACAGCAATGTTTTTAAAATTTATTATATTTTTATTAAATTACCATCAAACTAGCTGAGTATTTTGAAAGCAAATACATAGAAAATATTAAATATATTTGTTCATTATTCTCTGACACCTCCCTACCCCTAGATCCCTTCTCAGCCCTTCTGTGTACTACTTTGTATCCCAAGAGGCTGTATCATTTAGCCCCTTACCTTTGCTTCCAATTTGATTTGGTTATTTTAACAGAGTTTCTCAACAAGGACACTACTGACATTTTGGGTTGGATTGTTTTTTATCATTGTTGTGGGGGGCCTGTCCCGTGCACTGTAGGCTGTTTAGCAGCACCATGGCTTCTACCCACTAGATGCACCTCCTCCTCTATTGTGGCAATCAGAAAGTCTCTCCAGACATTGTCAGATGTCCTGTTGGTAGGGCAAAATGGCCCCTGTCGAGAACCACTGTGTTAACAAGAAGAAGTAATAGGAGATGGAAGAGGGAGAGGAAAAATATTCTGTGTACTTAAAGCTACCCCACCCTTTCCCACGTAATGGCTGTGCCAGTAGCTTTATTCTTCTGTTTGTGACTTTCACCTCAAGTCCCTCTTCAAGGCTGTATTCCTTTCTGGGTTTTCATAACAGTAACAACATCCCCTCCCCTTGCCACATCAGGTCTAGGGGTGATAATGACTTCCCACCGTTGCCAGTCCTTGGATGATTCACCGGCCCTTGATGGTTCTTTCTGTCCTCACACTCTAATTAAACTCTCTTCAACTTATTTCCTGCTAAGTTCTTGATTAGCAAAATACACCTTTTTGGAAGGTGACTTATATGTCCAGTAAACACAGTGTTTTTGCTTATCACTAATTCCAGATCTTTCTCATCTCTCTCTCTGTCTCTCTCTTCCTTTAACTCTTGATACACATTCAGTAGACAACATTGCAACATTGACATTATTTGGACTGTACTATAATCTGTATTAAGATTTCTTTTCAGAAAATATCCAAATTTTCATTTATTGTATGTATGCTAGAGTACCTGTTCCCCTGATTAAATACTCTCCCCACTCTTTATAAGGCTTTGGGTTCACTCCCATGTTCTTTTTTTTTTTTTTTTAAGATTTTATTTATTTATTTGACAGAGAGAGAGAGACAGCCAGCGAGAGAGGGAACACAAGCAGGGGGAGTGGGAGAGGAAGAAGCAGGCTTCCCAGTGGAGCAGGAAGCCCGATGCAGGGCTTAACCCCAGGACCCTGGGATCACGCCCTGAGCCAAAGGCAGACACTTAATGACTGAGCCACCCTGGCTCCTCAACGCCCATGTTCTTAGAAAGCTTTTCTATCCCCTCTAGTCTGCACCAATCCTCTGCTTACAGTGGTGCAATTTACTGAATTTTTGTGTCCTGACCAAGAATCATGTATTGAAACCCTAATCCTCAATGCAATGAGATTAGGGGATGGGGTCTTTGAGTGGTAATTATGTCATGAGGATAGAGCCTCATGATGGGGTTAGTGCTCTTATGAGAAGAAATACAAAAGAGCTTGCTTCCTCTCTCTCCTCAGCCATATGAGTTCTACATATTGTCTATCAGACAAATTTGATGTCAGAGTATTCAATACATTTTTTGAGCAAATCAAAAGTCATTTCTTTTGAAGAATGTACAACTCAGGGAAAAGTTTAAATACATTAAGTAATGTAAATCATTGCATATTATCTAATAGGTCCGATATGATGGATGAGGGCTGGTAGTTGGTATCTATAGCAAGGTAGCAAACAAATCAGTTGTTGGAACACAAGATCAGTCAAGTTCTTGTGGAAGGAAGCTAGGGCTAGACTGAAGATCAGAGCTTATCCAATAGGAGAAATTGCTGATCCTAGAGGATATCTCTTCATTAAGGCTTGACTTATACAACGGAAGTTAAAGTAGTAATGTGTTCCTTAGCTGGTTCAAAGTAGCTTAAAAGCAAATTGTGACCTCATGGTGCATCTAGATAAGGCCATAAGGTTAATTCTAGATCTTGCCATGGGTAAAGATGGAGTTTCTAATCTACTTCTAGGTATGATCTGGATTGGCTCACAAACTTTTGTGGGAATGAATCCATAAATACTGAAATTGAACTTGAAGATGAGAAGAAAAGATTTAATCACTTTCATTTATTCACATATTTAAGTTATATCTGTTAATAATTTACTGGATAACCAACATCAGTCCACACCCTGAAGATATACCAGTGAATTGCATAAATACCTTTCTCATGAACTTATGATGCTTACATACTAATGGACGTGTAGTGACATAATTCTTATAGTCATTTGCACAGTGCTTTTCCTGTATGAAAGAAATAATTAAAGAAGACCTCAGCTAAAACTATCATATTGAAGTTTTGATTTTGTCCAAATTTGCTCTTAAATGATCTGTGATTTCAATTTACCTTTTATTATTCTTTTGATTCTTTGGGACTGTATAGGGCTGACCATGGAAGACTTCAAAATAAGGGGGAAAATGGGTTTGGGTATTGCTTGTTACATTTTAGTGCTTCTTAAAAAAGAATTTATGTATGTATGTATACATGCATGTATTTATTTATTTATTTAAGTGAAAGAGAGTGAGACAGAATGAGCAGGCAGGGGTAGGGGGAGAGGAAGAGAGAGAATCTCTCAAGCAGACTCTGTGCTGAGCACAGAGCCTGAGGCGGGGCTCAATCCCACGGTCCTGAGATCATGACCTGAGCTGAAACCAGGAATTGGATGTTTAACTAACTGAGCCAGTTAGGCATCCCTACGTTTTAGTATTTTTTGTCCTCATCCCCCTTATGGCATTTTCCAGTGGGAAGCCAGGGGAAAAAAATAGAAATGTTGCAGTTTGGACTTTAGTGCCTACTGTGTTTGACTCTGGAGTATGCCACATAATTGCATGTCTTGCCACCTAAATGTCTAGAAGACTCAGTTTTCATGTCTGTAAACAAAGTTGGGAACTGAGACTGTTACAGAGGAGGGATCAGCAAGACAGTATTGCTGTTCTGCTTCTTCCAAACCTTTGTGGCTGCTGGACTCCCTTGAATGCTCTGAGAAACCAAGAGAAATGGTAAAATTTGGAGTTCCAAGATAGATCTGAATTTTCATTGATAAATTTTTTTTGGATAGCTAAACTTCTTTCTTTAGCACTGTGTTAACAGCTTGAAAGAAAAAAAAAGTATTACGGTACATGTGGTTTTTTAGGATATATATATATTTATCTTCTCTTTTTCACCCAGTATACAACTGAGCTCTGAGCTTTACTTAGCAGGTATCTCAGGAAAAGATTATACTGTATTAACGAAAAGTGAAAGTCTCCTTCTGAAGGTGAAGTTTTCCAGACCAGCTCATTTATTTTGTGGCAAAGATTACCATCACACGTCCAGTGCCTTATTTGCCTGGAGTCAATTCCTGTGGTTCTCATAGTTGGAAGGCAATCAGAAGAAGTGGGAAAGACAGATGCTGGTCAAGGCTAACCATTAGTCGGCAGTGGCAGCTTCACATGTTTGAAATCACGTTGTGGTTTTTCCAGTTTGATCTTTATTGTCTGTTTGGCCTAAACACTTGCCACTCCTGTTATGAAGTTAGGATCATAAAGACCAGTGTTCCTTAATATCACATCGCTTTAATACCTCATTGTTATAACTGATGCCATCCGGAAATTTCTCAAGAGAAAGGACATATTGTAATGATACTTAGGAAAAATTTACAGCAGCCAGGGTCCATTGCTGATTTTAAAGAATACCGTTCTTAGAGTTTCACTTGCTTTAAAGGAAGGTAAAGCTTACCCTTCTGCAGAATTTACAAGTAATTCTTAAGAAGCCATGCCACTGAAAATTTGATATATCCGATGTGAAAGTGATATACAGATAATCCACTGCCCCTCAGTTCTTTTTACGTAGAGGTTTCTCTTCTCAAAAGCATTAACTCAAATAACATATCCATTCTTGAAGTTAGAGTAACATGGATAGTTCATATGCAAGCTTTCCTTCCTATTAGTTGTGTGGCCTTGAGCAGATCGTCTAACCTCACTAAACTCTATTTCCTGATTTACAACTGGTGATTGCAAGAATTATGAAGAGGCTGATATTTCTCCCAAATTGCAAGGTAACATATTAGCATGCTTCATTTTCATGGATTCTGACATAAAACACACAACTAATGAGTCAGAGAAAAGGGACAGGTTTTTTTTACAGCAAAACAGTAGCCAGATAATCATTTTCCTGTGCCCTTTTCCCAAGCTTCAATTCCCACAGGGCACCATAATGAGGGCTTTTGAGAATCCAGAGGTGGAAGGGACTTTTATATTGACATTTAATCATCCAGCATCATCTTTTAAAGAACAGTATTTCATGCCTTAGTTTTTATTTTTATTTCTGAATTTATTTTATTTCTGAATACAGAGACTGTCTATATATATATATATATATATATATATATATATATATATGCCAGGGTTAGTCAGGGAATTACCTGTTTCTTCAAATAGGGGAAAAATTCAGAGGGTCTAAATATCTCTATAGACTTCCAAATTGGCAACATCCCTTCTCCAGAGGTACCTGGTGTCTTTGAGCCCTAAGCCGTCGTGGATTCTGTGGCATAAAAAAGCTTTACTTATTGGCTTCTTCCTTGCGGACCTCTGTTTTATTTTCCCCCAGTTTTCTAAATCAATCACCACTTCCCATCCATTTTCTGGCTTCTTGATATTTATTGATACACCATATTTGTTGTTACATCTACTCCTTGTTCTTTGTGTTTGTAGATTGATGCCTATTTTTTCTTCATCACTCTCATTTAAATCAATTTTCAGGAGGAAGCACAGCTTAATAAAAAACTCATACAAGCCTTCTCTTAGAAGTCTATGTTCTGAGATATTACAAGTGTTTTTACACTCTTTTGAGTCCCAAGTTATTAGTGTACATATACAAACCTAATGGAGATGGTTCTATGACAATTCATTATTTTTCCTTATTTTCTTTTCCTCCTCTAGAGGTAAAAAAGAAGCTTACTTATTTTGCTGTAGAAAGCTTGTGACACAAACACAATTTTTCTGAATCCTTAAAAGGATAATAATGTTTTAATCTTCAGAGAGAAGTCAATGTCATGTGATCGTGTGTAAAATTCTTCTCCTGAGTCTTCCACTAATTGACTGCATTGTCTGATATTATTTCCCTTATATGTAAGAAATCTTGGTGCTTTTGTAAAAATCCAGTGTAAAATACACATTAAAATGCTTTGAATACAGCAAATATATAAGATTATTTAAAGGAAAATATTCTACATAATTTTAAAGTTTAAAAATGCTATTTTTTCTGAATCATCAGATTGGTTGACTTCTTTGTATACTCTCCAGTTCCTTGCTATTCTTTTTAAAGTATGAAGTTCCATCTTAGATATAGTATCTTTAAAAGAAGCTTATCCATATGAAATACATCGCTCTGTTTTCATTCATTCCATTAACATGTTGCATGCCAGTATTTTGTCAGTTTTTGAAATATATGTGGAATTCCATTTTCACAAATACCACTGCAATGTCCAGATTTCCAAGAGAGAATATTTCTAGGTTCCAAAACACATGAAAAGGGACTATGACAGTCCAAATACTATTTTACTATCTTGGATACAGCAATCTGTATTAAATGAAAAATGCTCTTCAAAAGACATATTCAGAAATCCCTGTCTACTGAGTGGTATTTTAAATGTAGATTGTATCCTTTAAGTATTAAGTATAGAATAAAATTGAAGAGAATAAATTGTTATTTAATATTCTATATTTTGAATTATTTAGATTAAAATATATACTTGTATGCATCTGTAAGACTACTGGCAGCAATTTTGAGAGGGTCAAGAGCATTGACAATTCAAAGGACATGAATCTGGAATTTAGAATGGATGGAACTGAATCACTGAGTAATCAAAATCTAAATTCTAAAAGTTGTTCTGAGAGTTTCACAATAGCTTTTCTGTTGCAAATACACCACGTCTCAAAAGTGGTGAGGGATAGCCTCTCAGCGTTGCTATTCATGTCTGTAGCAGTTTTGAAACAATGGTCGCAAAATCTTTGACACTTACTCCATTCATGCTGTAGGGTCTATGTCACCTGTCCTTGAATCTGGGCAAACTAGTGACTGCTTCAACTCATAGAATATGGTGCAAATGATGGTATGTGTCTCATAAAGGGCTCATAAAGGGTCACGTAGTTTTGTCTTGTTATCTGAAACACTTTCTTAGAGCCGTGGGTCATCACGAAAGATATCCTACTAGTTTGAGGCAATGCCATGAGAAAGCTCATGTTCACAAAAAGACCACATAGTCATTCTGGTTGACAGTCCCAGCTAGTCCCAAATTTGAGGTATCCCAGCCCTGGCACAAGATAATCAATTGAAAATGTGTTTATATACATCTGCCTTTGGCTCAGGTCATGATCCCAGCGTGCTGGGATCCAGCCCCACATCGGGCTCCCTGCTCAGTGGAAAGCCTGCTTCTCCCTCTCCGACTCCCCCTGCTTGTGTTCCCTCTCTTGCTGTATCTTTCTCTGTCAAATAAATAAAATCTTAAAAAAAAAAAAGAAAATGTGTTTATATGATTCTAGTCCCCAACTACTCAAGTTACCTCCAACCATTTTAATCTTCTCAATCTCTTTTCACCCTAGTCATCATGGAAAAGAGACAAGCCACCCAAACTGTGTCCAATTTGAATTTCTGACTCACAAAACTGTAAGTATAAAAAAATGATTTGTGTTTTATGCCACTAAACTTTGGGATCGTTTATTTTGCAGCAGTAAATACCCAACTAATCTTAAATCAGCAATGACCTTGAAAGAGTTTCATTCTTTGCTGTATAAAATTCAAAAATGTCATTGAACAATTTTTGAATCAATCACTTTGCAAAAGTCAAGAGAAGCATAACAAAATACCTTTTGAAATCAGAGGATTCATAATAAAGCTATAGTATTTCGTAATAAATAAATTGGACATGCATTTTTTTTTGCTTTATGTAAGCACAATTTACACTTTTAAAAATTTAGACTCTTAGAAATATATGTACTTTTCTGACGTGAAATAAATTATACTCACAGATAATAGAATATAAATGTATCAGAATTTGTAACATAATCAGGTATCACTTACAAAGTAAATTTCAGGGACACTTGGGTGGCTCAGTTGGTTGAGCACCTGACTCTTGGTTTTGGCTCAGATCATGATCTCAGGTCATGAAATTGAGCCCTGGTTTGGGCTCCATGCTCAACAAAGAGTCTGCTTGAGATTCTCTCCCTCCCTGTCTCCCTCTTCCCCTACCCCACCCCACCCTTGCTCTCTCGCTCTTTCTCTCTCTCTCTCAAATAAATAAATCTTAAAAAAATAAAAAATAAAAAGAAGAATAGGGTGCCTGGGTGGCTCAATTGGTTAAGCGTCTGCCTTCAGATCCTGGAGTCCTGGGATTGAGTACTGCCTCAAGCTCCCTGCTCAGCGGAGAGTCTGTTTCTCTGCTCCTCCCCTGGCTCATACTCTCTCTCTCTCTCTCTCTCACATAAATAAATAAAATCTTTAAAAAACAAACAAAACAAAGCAAATTTCAAAAAGTACACAAAGTTAGGGTTAGAGACTGCAAGTTGGTGTTGGGAGATGTTCCCAAGAATGTATCTTAACTATTGGCATTGTTTGGTCTCTCATGTGCAATTTTTAATTTTTAAAGTACTTCTTGCTCAAAATCTTTCCCCCTTTATTTTTTTCTCATATCTAATTCACAATTTTTATGAATACTCATAAGGCACAATATACTTTATACCCAAAAAGCTGCTCTCAAATTATGCACATCTATCTGTCTATCTATGTAGTTTCTATGTATTAACTCATTACATTTTTAAACAACCATATGAAGTGGTATTATTTTCTTCTTTTTATAGATGAATTAACAGAGGCCAAGAGACTAAGTATTTCTTCCAAGGTCATTTAGTTGGGAAGTAGTAATGTAGACTTTAAAACAAATCAGACTTGTTTCTGAACTTGTTCTTTTTTTTTCAAGTTTTTATTTAAATTTCAGTTAGTTAACATACAGTGTAATATTAGTTTCAGGTGTACAATTGTGTGATTCAACACTTGCATACAACATATGGTGCTCATCACAAGTGCACTCCTTAATCCCCATTACCTATTTTGAACCTGTATTCTTAAACCTTATGCTTTAAAAATACTAATGTCTATACCAATTTAGACCAGTTAAATCCTTCCTAAAAAGCGTGAGTTTGCACTCAATTGCTCACCAATCTTAAAATTAGACAAGATAGACAATTTCTAAGATCAACATAATGTCCTTATCATTTTTCACAATAAACGGATTTAAAGACTTCTTCTTTGGCTTTCTATTAGCTAAACTATTGGGGAAGGAAACTGATCCCAGACTTACTGATTTCATGTCCTGAATCTCTGCTCTCTGGTACCACTGAGTAAAGATCCAGGCATTAGGTGACCCATTCCTCAACTTAAGAGCCATAATGTGGTAGCAGGGAGAACTTGATTCTGAGTCTTCTGGATTTAAATCCCCTGCTTTTTAATTTTTTTAAAAACTACATCACAAAATGTCTTTTGTTCATCCTCCTATCTATCTCTTTGCATGTATTTTTTGGTATGTCTCCCCAAATTACACATGAATTTGTTCTAGGATATGCTTCATAGTTGTCCCAAATTTCATACATAAAATCCTCATTTCCCATGAAGTACTGAAAGTAAGACATTCTGGGAAATACATATTCCCACAGATTCACCCTGTAGGGGTTAAATTCTATGTGCAAGTCTTCTGTCAATAGCTTTACTAACTTACAAATACAAAAATAAGTTAAAATGTCAATTTTGCCTTCAAAACATTTCTTGAGTCTATATTTAACCTAGTTTCACCGCCACTCAAATTCAAGCTCACATTATCTGACGTGGATACTTCATTTATTCCTTCAATGGACTCCAGACATCCACTCTGGCACACTTTCAGTCTGTTCTTCACAGCACAGCCAGAACAAAGTTTTTGAAATGCAAATATGATCATTTTTACACCCTGTTTAAAATCTTTTATGGGTTCTCCATTGTTCTTAAAATAACTTGACCAAGAGGCTTTCATATAGTTCAGCCCCAAGGTATCAACAAAGCCATATTGCCCCCACAGTCCTTCTTTATCTTTTCACTTGAGATATACCCTTCTCTTTTCAGTCCTTTAGACCCTCTCTACCCCCTCCAGTCACTTAATTGTCTTTCACATTTATTTTGCCTAGGTAATCCCGACTCATATTAGATTTCAACTATCACTACCTAGGGTCACTTGCCCTGGCCCATTTAAACGTCTCTATTTTCAGCTCTCATCATAGCAGCTGCATCTCTTGCATAGCACAATATACCAATATGTTTATATTTATTGTGTGATATTTTTCAGAGGATCACTCTTCTTTAACAGACTGTAAACTCCATGATGGCATTGATAGTGTCTCTTTTGCACATTGTTGGACACCTAGAGGCTGGCTGAGTGTACACCTCAGAGTAGGAACTATTTGCTGACGAACATTTATATTCCTTGTTGGGTACATTGATTCCAACCTCATGGAAGTGGCACTTACCATTTAGCTCTTGCTTAAAAATGCTGTAAAGGTCCTCTCTAATTCTACACATTACATGTTTTTGATTTTTGGCATTTAACAAGTTACTTCTGAAATCTTTGGAGTTAGAGAAAAAAACAAGGTAGAGAATTGCTTCTAGAATTAGCTCCTAGGCCTTTACTCATACTCTCAGAGCTGTTTATTGTACTGAACAGTTGTCTAATAATACAATTCCCAACATCTAGCATACTCAGTGCATGGAAAGCCTACAGTTCATCCAAGTAACATCACACCAAGCCCAGATCAGTTATGTTCAGGCTTTCCTTTATTTTGAAGAAAGTGGAAGGTGAAGTTGCCTATCCCAAGTATTAACTCTATTCTCCATCTCCCTTCTGTGATTGTATACTTGAATAAATAACAAATACCAATAACAGCAGTAATTTTAAAAATAACAATCTTAAGACGCTGGAAAAACCTTAATCTGGGTATGTGGAAATTAAACAGAGCGTATTTATCCACTTGTTCAGGTCATAATTTTGGAAGAATAATATACCGAATTTGCATGTAAAAACAGAACACCGTATGGGATCTGCATATGGCACTTCAGCACTTTTGGAACTTCTAGTGAATAGGTATCTGCCGTATGTTTGCATAATAAGAAATGATAACAGAATTCATTGTCCCATATGCACCCTTAAAAAGGCATTAACTCCCAAGGTTATGGACTCGCATTACCCTAAGAGTTAAGTACATTATTAAATTTTGGACTCTGGATGCTTCACTGGCCTCACCTTTGTCCTGAGCGTGCCTGAATGGCATTATCCAGTACTAGCTTGAGAAGCTTGTAAAAGCAATCTAATGGAATGAGTACAAATAAAATTATTTCAGTTTGACATAGACTTGAAATTATTCTTGAAAACAGGATTTTATTTTGATTGATAATGAATATCAATATGAACAAGCCTCTTAAAGATCACATTAAAAAGCAATAGAATGATTTCTGCTTCCAACCAGTGTAGTGTAACAAGGATCCAGTTACTCTCCTACCTGAAATAATTAAAAACTAGAAAAATACATGAAGCAAAAAATTTTAAGACTCAGGACAACAGGCAACAAAGGGTAGTGATCCCTGAAAGATAGAAAACAAATGAGGTGTAGGTTAAGATGGCCCTTATACTTGCTTGGAGATTTTTGCAAGCAGCATAATAGAAGAGTAAAGTCAGGCTTTGTAGGACAGAGGAAGCCAAGAGTCCACAGAAAACATAACAGTAGAGTTTACAGGACATTCAGAGAGAAAGTACTTATTCCCACTAGCCAGAATGGAAAACCTATATCCATGGAGCATGTGGTAGGTTACTCAAGAGTGTCTTATCTCAGTAGTAATAGAGTGATCAACCAAACTGGGTTGTGAACAGAGAGTATATCAGGTTGTTACAGTGAATATTTGAGAAATAATCCCTGGAGTCACTGGCAGGAGGAGGGGAAAAGTAAGCATTGGCAAACACATCCACTGCCTTCTCCAACATAAAGGCCTATTTTTAAAGGGAAAAGACTTCAGCAGGTACAATTCTAAAACTTTATATCAGCTGAAAGAAGGTAACTCCTCCTCCCTTCAATCCCCTCCAGCCTTCCAGTCTTTCCTAAATTAAGAAAATAGAATAAACAGGAAATTAGGCTCCAAGAAAATAGGATGGAAACACAGAAGATAGGGAAAAAAGTGGATCCGCACTGGGGGACACACATGCAAAAGCCACAGGCGTGAGTGGAAAGCCCCCTAAAATATTAGTTTAACTAGATTATTGAACATACATTGTCCCTCACAACCTACTGCCACACTAAGACTCTAGTAGAATAACAGTGGATTATAGCTGAAAGAGCAAAACAAAGATTCTTTCCAAGGTACTATACAAAGAAAAGCTGTAAAGCCAAAAAAGGAGATAAAAACAAAGAAACCAGATGGGTTTGAAGCCTCTGGTACCTCTAATCACAACAAATATTAAAAACAGCCCAACTCCCAGCCAGATTAACATAAATCCTTATAGTAAAGAGCTGTTCACCTCAGTTTTTATGACCTAATACAATATTTCTGACTTTTAACAAAAACTTAGATGGCATGACAAAAAGCAAGAAAAAACACAGGCTGAAGAGACAAAGCAATCACCAGAGTCACTCAAGTACAACACAGATATTAGAATTATTAGACAGGAAATGTAAAATAACTATGATTGTTATGTTAAAGACTCTAATGAAAAAATAGGTAGTATCCAAGAACAGATGGGCAATATAAGCAGAGAAATAGAAATTCTTGAAGAAATGGTAGAAACCAAAAATAGTAACAGAAATAAAGAATGCCTTTGATGGGCTCCTCAGGAGACCAGCCATAGCTGAGAAGGAATCAATGAGCTTGAAGGTAATTCTTTAGAGACTTTCCAAACTAAAATTCACAGAGAAAAAAAAAAGTAAAAAAATAATAACAGGATATCTAAGAACTATAGATATGTGGAACAAATTAAAAGTTGTAACATACACACACAATTTGAATAACGAAAGGAGAAGACATGGAGGAAGGAACAGAAGAGATATTTGAAGTAAAAATAGCTGAGAAGTTTCCAAAAACGAATGACAGACATAAAACCACAGATCCAGGAAGCTCAGAGCACACCAAGGGAGATAAATGCTGAAAGAAACCCAATCTCAGGCATATCGTGTCGATTGTGGGTTAAACTGTGTCCACCTGAATGACACGTTTAGGTCCTAACCCCAGTACCTGTGAGTATAACTTTATTTGGAAACAGGGCCTTTGTTGATGTAATCATGCTAAAATGAAGTCCTATTGGATCAGGTTAGGCCTTAATGAAGTAAATGGTATCCTTATTAGATAAGGGGAATTTGGGCACACAAACACACACAGAGGGAAGGTTGTCATATGGAGACAGAGGAAACACAGGAGAATGCCATGTAACACCAGAAGCAGATAAGGAAAGTGATACAGTTGCAAATCAGGGAACACAAAGGGCTGACATCAACCACCAAAAGCTAGCAAGAGGTGAGGAATGATTGTTCCCCAGAACCTTTAGATGGTCCTGCGTCTGGGCTCTAGAGCTGTGAGGAAATAAATTTCTTTTGCTTAAAGCCATCTTTCGTGACACTTTGTTACCACAGATCTAAAAACTAATAGTCAAATTGCTCTAAACAACCATTAAAATTTTCCTCAAAGTACAAATACAGTAAGAGAGGAGATAAAAAGGAATTATATTAAAAACTGAATTAAAATGAAGGAAAAAAGAAGTAGAGAGAAGAAAAGAGCTACTGCAATGAACAGAAAACAGTTACAATTACAGTTACGGTGATGGTAAATATTAATTCAACCATATCAACACTTTAATTGAGAATGCTTTAAACATACTCATTACAAAAAGATTGTCGATGGTGTTTAAAAAAACAAAATACAACTATATGTTTTCTACAAGAAACCCACTTTAATATGAAGACTTTGATAGGTTAAAGGTAAAAGTATGGAGAGAGATATATGATGCAAACACTAGTTTGCAAAAACTAGAGTAGCTATATTAATTGCAGAGAAATCAGACTTAAGAACAAGGAAACACATCAGGGATAAAGAGGGGCATTATGTAATGACTGGTTAATTCTCCAAGAATATATAACAATCCTAAATATGTATATACTAAACAATAATGAATAAAAACACATGAAGAAAAAACTGATATAACTGAAAGAATTGTTACAATTGGAGACTTCAGTCGTCCTCTGTCAGTAACTGCCAGGTCACGCAGTCAGAAAAGCAGTAAGAATTACTGTAACAGCACTAATTAGATCGATATGATCTATTTGATATATATATAGAATACTCCATCCAATAACAGTAGAATATACTTCTCAGGTTTACATGGAACATTCATCTAAATAGACCAAGATTTATGTTTAAAGAACGTGAATCCCATAAAATATGTTCTCAGACTATAATGGCATTAAATTAAGAAATCAACAACATAAAGATAGCTGGAAAATTCCCCAATATTTGGAAAGTAAACAACAGCCTTTTAAATAATACAAGGATCAAAGAAGTCCTAAGAGAATTTTAAAAGTATTTTGAATTAAATTAATATAAAATTACAGTTTATCAAAGCTTGTGGGGTATAACTGAACCCCAGAATCTTAGGAATGTGGTGCTTAGAGGGAAATTTAGCATTTAATTTAGCATTTAATATAGCATTAAATGCATATATTAGACAATAAGAAATATCTAAAATTAATATTTGAATTATTACCTTAGAAAAGTAGAGAAAGTAGAGAAAGTTAAATAAAAAGCTAGCAAGAGAAAAGAAATGAAAATAAGAGCAGATATCAATGAAATTAAAAACAGGAAAAAAATAAAGAAAACCAATAAAACTAAAAGCTGTTTTTTAAAAGATTGATAAAACTGATAAACTTATAATTAGGTTAACCAAGAAAAAAATATATATATATATTACCAAAATTAAGTGGAGTCATTTTTACTGATCCTGTAGCATTAAAAAATGATAGAATACTTTGAAAACTCTATGCCCACAAATTTGATAACTTAGTTGAAATAGAACAATTTTTTTAACTCTAAATATTCACTCAAGTACAAATAGGTAAGATGAAGAGCCATATGCCTATTAAAGAAGTTAATAATTGAGTAATAACCGAGTTAATAATTTAAAACCTTTGAAAGAAAGACAGAGAGAGGGAGGGAGGGAAGGAGGAAGGAAGGAAGGAAGGAAGGAAGGAAGGAAGGAAGGAAGGAAGGGAGGGAGGGAGGAAGGAAGGAAATCAAGGAAAGAAACAAAGAATGCAACAAAGAGAGAGAGAGAGAGAGGCACCAGGCCCAGACAAATTCAACCAAATATTTAAGGGGAAAATAATACAAATTTTCTACAATCTCTTCCCCCCAAAAAAGAAGCTATGGAACACTTCTTGACCCATTTCGTCAGTTTAGCGTTACCTTAATACCAAAACCAGATAAAGACTTTACAAGGGAAGAAAACTATAAACCAGTATCCTTCAGGAACATAAAAGCAAAATCCTTAAGAAAATATTATCAATTTAATCCAGCAATAAACACAAAGGATAATAATTCATAACCAATGGGGTCATTGCAGGAATGGAAGGCTGACCCAATATTTGCACATCAATCAATATAATTTATTATATTCACACAGTAATAAGAAAAAGTTATATAAAAGGATGCATAAAATAGTCAATAAAATTCAACACCATTTATTTAAAAAAAAAAAGCTCTCAAAAAACTGGGAAGGGGGGGGGAGTTTCCTTAACCTTAATAAAGGGCATATAGGAAAAACCTACAGCTAATGGATGCTTGTTGGTGAGAGCAGTACAATAAGAAAAAACAAAGAAATAAAAGATATACAGATCATTGGGGCGCCTGGGTGGCTCAGTCCTTAAGCGTCTGCCTTAGGCTCAGGGTGTGATTCCAGCGTTCTGGGATCGAGCCCTGCATCAGGTTCCTCCGCTGGGAGCCTGCTTCTTCCTCTCCCACTGCCCCTGCTTGTGTTCCCTCTCTCACTGCCTGTGTCTCTCTGTCAAATAAATAAAATCTTTAAAAAAAAAGATATACAGATCATAAATAAAGAAATAAAACTGTTATCTTTATATACAGATGATTGCCTTCATAGAGAATCTCAATCTACAAAATAATCCTGAACTAATAGTAAAATGTAAAATTCCAGATTGCAGGATACAAGGCCAGTATACAAAAGGCAATTGTTTTCTATATACTAGCAATAAAAAATTTAACTCAGAAATTAAAATGAGCAATACCATTTACTATAGCACCTCCTCTTCTGTCCTTCAAAATCCTTTTCCGACAAAATAATCCACATGCAGAAAACTATAAAACTGTGATGAAAATATCAACGATTTAAATAAATATAAAGATATTTCATGTCCATGGATCAGAAGAATCAAAATAGTGTTGATGCCAGTTCTTCCCAACTTGAACTATACGTTCAACATAGTCTCAATAAAAATTCCATCCAGCTGTTTTATACATATTAATAAATGGAGTCTATAATTTATATGGAAAAGAAAAGGCCCTAAATAATACTGAACAAGAAGAATACAGTCTGAGAAGTCACACTATCCAATTTCAAGTCTTTCTGAAAAGCTACAGTTATCAAGAACATGTGGTGTTGGTGAGAGAGTAGACACATAAATCAGTAGTACTGAATAGAAAGCCCAGAAATAGACCCCCCACTGCCAGTGGAAGTGTCAACTGGTGAAATCACTGTGGAGGTGGATACTATTTAGTTAACTGAACATATACACGCCCTGGATACTCTTGGGCATCTACTCAACAGAACTTTTAATTATGATCACCAAAATATATGAACATGTATATCATAGCCAAAATGGAAATAACCCAAATCCCCAGCAATCTTATGATGGATAAATTGGGGTAGATTCATAATGGAATGCCATATTCAACAATGAAAATGAACAAACTACAATTATATGTAATGACCTGCGTGAATCTCACAAATACACTGTTGAATGAAAGAAGATACAAATTAATATATAATGTATAATTCCATTTCTATAATGTAAAAAAAAATAGGTGAAACTAATTTATATTGTTATAAGTCAGAATAGTGGTTACCCCTTGAGGGAGAGTAATAATAAGGGTCACCAGATGGTATTTGCACAGGAGAACAATCTCCGTTTTCTTAATGTTATAATTCTTTATCTGAGTTTAGGTTACATGGTCAGTCTTACTTTGCAAAAATTCTTGAAGGTGTATTTTTGTTTGTTTGTTTGTATTGCACATATGCTATACTTTAATAAAAAAAGATGACAAAATGTTCCACTGCTTTTATATCTACCAGTGTCATTTGGTAAATGGAAAAATTATTTTCCTAAGTATTTCCCTCATGTGGACTGGGGCTCCTTTGTTCAAAAATTATATTGGTGTTTGTTCCTCAAACTTAGTAAAAATTAATGAATCCATTAAATAAGCATTACAGTTACCAAAAAGAGAAATAGAGTATTATTGTTCTAGTATCTGTATAAAATGGGGTTTCAAATAAACTATTTCAAAACTCACTGAAATTAGAGTAATGTATCAAAGTAACACCCTCTAGTATCATGTTGTTATAATTTTAGAATCTTTGGTCTTAAGAATCTTATTTACCTTCAAAATGCTTCTGCAGTTTGACCAGTACACTCATCCATTGCCACCATCCCAGCCCAAGATTCCATCACCTCTTACCTGGAACTTTACAGTGCCTCCTCCTCTTAGTCTTCCCTATATCTATCCCTAGCCTCCTGGCAGTCTAGTCCCAACAAAGAAGTCAGAATTATTTGTGAAAACATAGATAAACGATGTCATTGCCCAGCTCAGAATTCTCCATGGCATTCCATCTTGCCAAGATTAAAAATCAAAGTACTTATTAAAACCCTCACCATCTCATGGTTCTCTCCACACTAGCCATACTGGTTTCCTTGTTTCTCTAACTTATGATACACATTCTTGCCTCAGGGACTTTGCACTTGTTGGCCTTTCTTGAAATACTTTCCTCACATTATTTGTACACTCCCTCACCTTTCCCTTGTTTTAAATATACTTTCTCAATGAGGCTTTCCTTTACCTTGCCAACTGAAGTCTCACAAACATGTCCCACTTGACAACTCCTTTTCCAGATTTATTTTTCCTTTGTAGCAATTTCATTATTTAATACACAGGCCTACCCTGGAGATATTGCAGATTCAGTTTTAGACTAGTGCAATAAAGCAAATGTCACAATAAAGTGAATCAAATTAATTTTTTGGTTTCCCAATGTATGTACAAGCTTTGTTTATACTATACTATAGTCTTTTAAGTGTGCAATAGTATTATGTTTAATAAACAATGTACACACCTTGATTTTAAAATACTTTATTACTAAAAATGCTTTAACCATCATCTGAGCTTTCGGAGAGTTCTAATCTTTTTTTCTGGGGAAGGGTTTGCCTTGGTGTTGATGGCTGCTGACTAAACAGGGTGGTGGCTACTGAAGGCTGGGGTGGCTGTGGCAATTTCTTAAATAAGAAAACAATGAAGTTTGCTGCATTGATTGACTTTTTTCCCCCCACAAATGATTTCTCTGTAGTATGTAATGCTCTTTGATAGCATTTATTCATAGTAAAACTTTTTCCAAAATTGGAGTGAATTCCCTCAAACCCCGCTTCTGCTTAATCAATGAAGTATATGTAATATTCTAAATCCTTTGTTGTCATGTGAGCAATCTTCACAGCATCTTCAACAGGAATAGATTCCAGCTCAAAAAACTGCTTTTTTTTTTCTCATTCATAAGAAGCGACTCCTCAGCCATTAAAGTATTATCATAAGATTGCAGCAATTCGAATGTAATAATAATGAAGAAGTTTGAAATTTTATAAAAATCACCAAAATGTGACATGGAGACACAAAGTGAGCAAATGCTGTTGGAAAAAATGGTGGTGGTAGACTCGCTTGATGAAGAGTTGCCACAAACCTTCAATTTGTAAAAAAAATGCAGTATTTGCTGACTACAATAAAGTGAGGTCGGTGAAATGAGGTAGGCCTTTAATACATATTTATTTTTTTGATTTTAGTCTCCTGTCATAGAAAGGAAAATCCAGATAGGAAGGGGCTTCTGTCCGTTTTGTTTTGTTTTGCTACTACCTCACCAGTGCCTAAGTCATAGCTCTTAGTATATACTGAATGAAATCTAGAGAACATTTGAAAGAATATGTAGGAGTATTTTATTAAATATAGACACCGTTGGCCATTTTTATCTTTTGAAAAATTATATACCTAGAAATTCCAACTTCTCAATGTAAGAAAAAAATAAAAAGGGAACACTTCAAGAAATTCTAGAGCTTGAGTTATAGAGATAGATTTCTAACATGAGCTAGGCCACTAAAAATCAAAGTTACAGACTTGAGGTTTCCATATGTAAGGGACTTGGAAATTCATCTTAACAGACATGTAAAAAGATGAAAAATCAACAACTCTTCTTATATCCATTGGCAAAGTAAGATTACAGCAAACTGCTGCCCTCAAAATTAGAGAGGCAGACAGGCAGATACTGAGAATCACAACTTCCTGGAGCAGAAACCCACAAGCAGAAACCCCTGCGGGAATGAATAGTACCACGATAGGAAAATCTAAACTGTAATTGATGAATTGCTAGAGGCTCAGTGTGGGGAATTCTGAGTCAAAAACTTTGGGGGGAATCAGTCAAAAACTCCCACTTGTAATTTTTAGTGCCAGTAGTTCTACCAGATTCTCACAGTGAATATTGGAGAAGAATCCACTCGTGCTTCCGACAGGGAGAGAGGAAAAGGAACCATGCTAAAATACATAACAGCATTCTGTTCTTAATAAGCTCTGCTCCTGTGAGAAACTGTTTTACCAGAGCCTAATCTTTGGAGGTTTTATCAGAGCCTAACCAACCACTGACCTGGGGAAAGAGCAATGTGTTCATTTTGCAATCCATTTGGATCTTATAATTCTTTCCCGACAATGGCAGAGGTTAAAGTGAAGAGAAAAACCCTAAATTAATTACAAAATAAGGGTGCATAGCAGCAAAACAATGAGGAAGGATAGAGGACCAAATAGCTAAAATGTCAAATGCCTCAAAAGTGCCTAAGTTTTTATGCAAGGATGGCGATTTAATGATCTCTAATCAGTGGCTGGGAAAGAAAGAGTAAATGAACTTCACCTACTGACCCTAAAGTGTGGAAAGCTCTGAGACTCAATTTCAGTCAGGCAAAGAGAAATGTATATGTTGTGAACTTGAGAATGACGGGGAGTTCCTTTATCATGAGTACAGGGTTCATAAGAGCATAGTGCAGAGACTATGAAGAAGAGCTGTTGGAGGTTATGCAAAGACATGTGTAATGTTCATAAATGACTGACTGTGAGTACAGATAGGAAAATGAGGAGAGAATACAGGAATAGGAAGTGCAGACAGTCAAAGATTTGTAGACAGCTACAAGATTTTAGAAGAAACAGTTTCAGTGATCCCCTTGTGTATGGGTATCAGTGGCAAGGTCTCTAAAGGTCTTGGGGAAGACAAATACTTTTTCAAAGCTTCCTATATACCTATGGTTGATCTTGTGAGAAATAAACATGTGTCAGCTGGGGTGTTTGGGAAAGCTTTTTTTCCCTTTCCTTTCCTTTCTTTTTCTTCCTTTTCTTTCTTTCCTTTTCTTTTCTTCCTTTCTTTCTTTCTTTCTTTCTTTCTTTCTTTCTTTCTTTCTTTCTTTCTTTCTTTCTTTCTTTCTTTTTCTTCTTCTTCTTCTTCTTCTTCTTCTTCTTCTTCTTCTTCTTCTTCTTCTTCTTCTTCTTCTTTTTTATAAAAAGAAACAGACTTTACTGACTTCTAGGCTGAATTCCAGCAGCTATATTGTGACTTGGAGGGAAAGAACTTGACATCTTTCACTGAACTGCTGACCTAATCTCAATAGTCACCTACATTTACCATGTGATAAACAAACAAGAAACTATTTTCTTTTATTTAAGTGGTTGTAGTTCAGTTTTCTGTTATTTGCAACCTGAGACAGTTCTATCTGATATAATTTCCATGCTTTTCTCAGGGAGAATTAATTGGTCCCCTTTGTACTTTTTCACTGCATATAATTTCTTTTCCACCCATATTGTTATTTATCTTCCTTTCACATAGATTAGACATTCTTTGAAGGCAAAAATGCCCTTATGTCTATATTTGTGTTGTAAGTTCTTCTCACAGTATCTGACACATGATAAAATTTAATAGATAATCTTAACAGATGAATGGTGAGTCTATTGGAAACCTATAGTTTTATCTGTCCAAGAATCACTTCTGGGAATTGTCTTTGTTCTCATACATACATGGCCACGATGAAAGTCATTCTGCTAAATTTAAAGAAAAAAAACCTTGATCCCAGTTTACAGAAGACTGATTCAGAGATGGGGCTCTCCATATTACTGTGTCTATTGCAGTCTTTTCCTGGGCATTTGGAATACAGAACTAAGAATCATGGAAGCAGCATCATACTATTGACAATACCTCAGTGTTACAAGTAATGTTGTTGTTGTTGTTGTTTTGTTTTGTTTTGTTTTGTTTTTTTGCTAAGGACTAAAGTTTAATTACCAGGTCCCCAATGCTTGCTCGATCAATTTCTCATTGGATTCAGAAAAATATGATGAATTTCTTTATCAGTAATTACTTTAAATGTAAATGATTAAATTTACTTTCAAAACATAGAAATTGACAGAATGAATTTTTTTTAAAAAGATTCAACTACATGTTGTCTACAAGAGACTCACTTTAGATCCAGAGACACAAATAGGTTGAAAATGAAATAATGGTAGTCAGTTTGGATGGCTATAACACATTACCACTGACTGCATAGTTTAAACAACAGTTATTTCCCACAGTTCTAGAACCTGAAATTTTCAAGATCAAAGTGTTGGCGAATCTGGTGTCTGGTGAGGTCCTACTTCCTGGTTTGCACACACACATATATATAGTCATATGACAGAGAGAAGGCAAGAAAGCTCTTGTGCCTCTTCTTATAAGAGCACTAATGTCATTCATGAGATCCCCACCGCTATTGCCATCACATTGGGGGTTGGAATTTCAACATATGAATTTTGTGGCAGACAAAATCAGTCCAATACAGGTGGCAAAAAGATAGTACATGCAAACACTAAACAAAAGAGAGCTTGAACGGCTATACTATTAACAGATATAATAAATTACAAGCCAGAAATAGTTACATGAAATAAAGGAAGACATACATATTAATAAAAGGATGAACTCATAAAGAGATATAATAATTAAAAGCATACAAACCAAACAGTAAAGTCTGAAAATATATGACACAGATATTAACATAGTTGAAAGAGAAAATATGTAGTCCTGCAAGAATAGTTGGGAGATTTTAATAACCCACTTTCAATAATGGATAGAGCATCTAGATAAAAGACCAAAGGAAATAGAGACTTTGAACAACATTAGAAACTGACTAGGCCTAAGAGACATAAAAAGCATTCTACCTAACAAAACACAGTACATACTCTTCTCAAGTGCACATGAAACATCTTTCACGATAAAAAAAAATTTTTAGGCTACGAAACAAACCTCAATAAATTTTAGAAGATTGATAGCATATAAAGTATTTTATTGGAACACAATGGGATGAAGCTAGAAATCAATAATAGAAGGAAAACTGGAAAACTTACAAATATGTGGAAATTAAAGAACACATTCTCTTTTTAAGAAAAGATTTATTTATTTATGTATTTATTTGAGAGAAAGAGAGTGGGAGAGGGTAGAAGGAGAGCATTTCAAGCAGACTCCCCTCTAAGCATGGAGCCTGACACAGGGCTCCATCTCAGAATCCATGAGATCATGATCTGAGCCAAAATTATGAGTTAGTCACTTAACCTCCTGAACCATCCAGGTGCTGCTAAACAACATATTCTTAACAAACAACTGGGTCAAAAGAAGAAATCATGGGAAAAATAAGGAAATACTTATAGACATAGGAAAATGAAAAAGAACATACCAATAAATGTGGGATATAGTGAAAACAATGCGCTGAGGGAAATTTTTAACAATTAACAGCATACTTTATAAAAGAAGAGAGATCACAAATCACTAACATAACATAAAGTAGCTTAAAGGATTAGAAAAAAAAAGTAAGCTAAACCAAAAGCTAGCAGAAGGAAGGAAAATAAAGACTAGAATGGAGATAATAGAAAATAGAAAAACAGTAGAAAGGATCAGTGGAACCAAAAGTTGTTCTTTGGAAAGATCATCAAAATAGACAAACTTTAGCTAGAATGACAGGGAAAAAAAAAAGATGCACATAACTAAAATCAGAGATGAAAGCTGGACTATCAGTACTGGTCTCATAGAAGTAAAAAGGCTTCTAATATGATACTATAAGAAAATTTATGGCAACGCATTAAACAACCTAAAAGAAATAGATAAATTCTTAGAAACACACAAATTACCTAAACAACAAATAGAAAATCTGAACAGACCCATAAAAAGTAAAAAGATTGAATCAGTAATGAAAGCATTCAGAGAAGAAAAGTCAATGATCTGATGGCTTTGATGGTGAAATCATCAAACATTTAAAGAATACACAGTAATTCTTTTCTATTCAAAAAATTAGAAGAGATGGGAGCACTTTATAACTTATTCTACAAGGCAAGCATTATCCTGATACCAAAGCAAGACAAAGACACCATAAGAAAAGAAAACTACAAAGCAATATTCCTTATGAATATAGCTGCAAAATCCTTGACAAAAATACTAACAAACCTAATCCTATAGTATATTAAAAAGTTTATACACAATGACCAAGTGGAGTTTATCCCGAGAATATAAGGGAGATTAACCTAAGAAAATCAATCAATGTAATAAACCATATTAATAGATCAAAATTAAAAAATCACATGATCATCTCAATTGACAGAGGAAACATTCAACAAAATCCATAATTTATTATAAAAACAATCAGAAAACTGGAAATGGAGGAGAATTTCTTCAACATGATTAAGGGCATTTATATAACAAACATCATACTCAATGGTGAAAGATTAAAAACTTTCTACTTAACATCAGGAACAAGAGAAGGATGTCTGCTTTCACTGATGCTGTACAAAATTTTACTGGAAGTTACAGCCAGAGCAACTAGACAGTAAAAAATGACATAAAGAAAAATAAAAGACATCCAAATTGGAAGGAAAGAAGTAAAATTAACTCTATCTGCAGATAACATGGTTCTATGTTTAGAAAATTCTAAAGAATCTACAAAGAAATTACTAGAATAAGTGAATTTAATAAGTTTGCAAGGTCCAAGATCAGTACACAAAAAAATCAGTTGTGATTGGATACACCAGCTATGAATAATCCAAAAAGGAAGTTAAGAAATAAATTCCATTTACAATGACATCCAACACAATAAAACACCTAGGAATAATTCAACTAAGGAGATGATAGAATTAAATACTAAAAACTACAAAATACTGTATTTATCAAAATTGTACTTTCCTGAAAGAGATTAAAGAAAATCTACATAAATAGAAAGATATATTATGTCCATGGATCTTAACACTTTTAAGATAGTAATGTTTCCGAAAGTGATCTACAGATACAGTTAAATCCCTATCAATGGCAATGGTCTCTTTGCCAAAATCGAAAAGTTGGACCTCTGATTCACGTAGAATTGCAAGTAGCCCTACATAGCCAAAACAATATTGAAAAAGCAAAGTTGGAAGATTCATACTTTTCAACTTCAAAACGTACTACAAAGCTACAGTAAACAATACAATGTGGTGCCAACTAAGACATAGACACACTGACCAGTGGAATGAAACTGATATCCAGAAATAAACCCATATATCTATGGCAAATTGATTTTGACAAAGATGATAAGACCCTTCGTGGGGAAATAATAGTCTCTTCAACAAATGGTGCTGAAACAACTGGATATCCACATGCAAAAAGTGAAGTTGGAATCCTACTCCATGTCATAGACAAACATTAATTCAAAATAGATTGACTAAACATAAGAGCTAAATTATAAATCACTTAGATAAAAACATAGGGATAAATCTGTATGATTTTGCTAATGGATTCTTAGATATGACACCAAAATCATTAAGAACAAAAGGAAAAATAGATAAATTAGATTTCATGAGAACAAAAACCTCTGTGTCTCAAAAGACACGTTATAAAGAAAGTGAAAAGACAACCTACCAAATAAAAGAAAATACCTGCAAATCATATATCTGACACCGGTCTCATATAGAATAGATAAAAGGAACTCATATCTCAACAACAAAGACAGACAAACCATTTAAAAATTGGTGACTGACTTCAGTAAGCAATCCTTCTAAGAATATTTACAAATTGCCAACAGGTACAGGAAAAATGCTTAACATCATAAGTCATTAGGGAAATGCAAATCAAAGCTACAGTGTGATATCATTTCATAACTACTAGAATAGTTATGATGATAAAAAATGAAAACAAGTATTGGTGATGAGGTGGAGTAATTAGAAAAAACCCTCATACTTTGCTGGTGGGAATGTTAACTTTTTAGCTGCTATGGAAAATGGTTTGGTAGTTCTCAAAAAGTAAAACACAGAATTCTTATAAAACCCCACAATTCCATGCCTAGATATATACCCAAAAGAATTGAGACAGGTACTACAACAAATAAATGTATACACATATTCATAGCAGCACTATTTACAATAGCCAAAAGGTGGAAATAACCCAAATGTCCATGAGATGATGGATAAAGAGATGAATGGATAAACGGGTTGTGATGTATACATTATTGGCCATAAAAATGAATGAAATACCAGTACGTCCTGCAATGTGGGTGACACTTAAGATATTATGCTAAGTGAAAGAAACTAGACATACAAGATCTTGTTTGATTTATTTATGTAAGCTATCTAGAAGAGTTAAATCTGTAGAAAGAAAGCATGTTTGTGTTTGCCATGAGCTGGGGGGATGGGAGGATAAGGAATACATGCTTAATGAGTATAGGCTATCCTTTTGGAATGAAGTAAATAGTTTGGAGCTATATAGAAGCAGTGGTTGCACAACGTTGTGATTGTACTAAATGCCACTGAATTGTTCAATTTAAAATGGCCAATTCTGTGTCATAGAAATTTCACCTCAATTTAAAACAATTTCATACCGTTTGGTAGACTCTTTTTCCTTTCTTCTTGTTGTAGTAAGATGGCTCAGATTATACTAGCAAAACAATACGTCTCAAAAACTAAATGTATTTACTTAACAGAAAGTACTTTAGAAGAAACAGAAAATAGTGCCAAAAATTTGGAGAAAAAGAAATTCAAACACATTGCACAGCACTAGGGTTTCTGTTGAAGGAAAGTACAGATGTTTCTAACATTTCTCAGGTTATGGATTATGGTACAATCTGCCTCAATAATAAAATCGAAAGTCCTGTTTTTTTGTGTGTGTGGTGAGTAAAAGAAAAACATATTGGAGATGATTTAAAAGAATCTTTAATAAAAATAATGTTTCCTGGAAAAACAGTGTAAGTATAACCATTTTAGTGTGCCTGCTTTGAAAGCAATAAAGGAAAGATAATTTTGAAGTTATGTTCAGCAATATTACTACATAAAATATTCTTTTTCAAAATTATTCACAGACAAACCACTGCAGTAAAGCAGTTGTAGCTGGAAAGACACAAGGATGTCATCAATGCAGATAATTTCAATTAAAAAAAGACTTTTAAAATACAGCCAACTGTAAAATATACCATCTCTTTCCCTCTTTTGTTTGTAACGTATACAAAGCAAATATTTTGATTCATCTTAACATGGAAGGGTAAGAAAAAAAGGCTCACCTGCTTTTATAAATAATGTTTTATTATACACATACAAAAATATAGTTGATTTATTATAATACTTCATATGTGATGGGGAGTGATCATAAAAATATCTGGTGGCAAAGTATGTAAAAGAATTGTGAACACAATTAAATTATACATTTTTTCTGTTATCTCCTCTGAAATTTAGATTTACCAAACTTTTTAAAAAGATTTTATTTATTTATTTGAGAGACAAAATGCACAAGCTGGGGGGAAGGGGTTCAGGGAGCCCGCCACTGTGGGGCTCAATCCCAGGACCCTGAGATCATGACCTGAGCCAAAGGCAAATACTTAAGCAACTGAGCCACCCAGGCACCCCTAGATTTATCAAACTTTTAAAAATTATAAAGTGGATGTCAGTATTGCCCTGCCCAATACATAATTAATCATTTTTTGCACAACTTCACTTCAAGGTAAAGATGACATTTTAACAATGACTAAAAAAAGCAATAACTTTTGAATAGAAAATTATGCTGTGGAGAAAGTGTTTTGAAAACATATGTTGGGAAATGTTTCCATTGTGCAGTCAATGCCAAAGCCCACATGTGTTACCTACAAAACTTTCATATCTGCATTCATCAGAAATAGAAACATTTTTTAACTATCTAAAACCTTTCATATAAAGATTTTCAGTGAATTTAAAGCTATTTTTAAAACATTTAGACACATAACACTTTTTGAAATTTGCAAGAACATTGCTGAGTTCAAGAAAAGCATTCATCTAAGTCATTAATAGAAAGGAAGAATAAATATCATTAATAAGACTCTAAGTATTACAGCAATTAAAGTATCAAGATAAATTAAATCTAGAACCATATATTTTATCTTTTATGAAGCAACTTATAAAGTCAACATTTTAAAAAATAATGAATTCATTTCTATTATATGCCTATCACTGACAATGTTGTTAATATTTTATACTTTAGAGAGACCAAATATCAATATAATAGTAATGAGGTGACATTAGCAAGATAATAGAACAAGAAGTCCCAGCTCTCATTCCTCCACAGAAACAAAAATTATATTTGGGCCAAAATGGCTTTAAGTGAAATCCAGAACACAGTTAAGGAATTACAGCACCTCTAGAACATGAGGCTGTAAAAAGTCACACCAACATATATAAGAAGAACAAATTCACTTTGCTGAATTAACTTTTCTCTCAAACCAGTTAGCTTTGTGCCAAGAAGATTGCCTTGCCCTGTGACCTCTCCCTCAAGGATAAAGTGAGAGTGGGATGTGTTTCTGACTGTCTGGCCTCCTGGCTTTATGGTGTGCTCCTCTGATGGGCTGGTTTCTATTTCTCCCCATACTGAGCATTGAAAGATCAGCAGAGCCTAGATACCTGGGACAGCTAGGAACAAAGAGAAAGAAGTGGATTTCCCCATACAGCAAGCACTGCTCAGTAAGACTGGGTAAAGCCGCAGAGCGGAGGCCTTCACTCTCAAAGGAAGGGAGAAAGTAAAGTGATTCTTGTCCCAGCCTTTTAGTGTGCTCGTTCAGGGGCTGGTTTTGAGCTCACCTCATTGTAAATGCTGAAGGACTGGCAGAACCTGAGTACCTGAGACAGCTAGCAACAAAAGAAAGGAAATGGTGTCTTCCTACAGCTGGCACTGCTCTGCGAGTTTGGGAATAAGTGCTATGTCTTCAAATGAGCAGATACCAATGCAACTCTACAAAGAACATGAAAAATCAGGAAAATATGCCACAGTCAAAGGGGAAAAAAACCAATCTTCTATAACTGCCCCAAAATAAATGAAGATTTATGAATTACTGGATAAACAATTCAAGTTGATGACCTAAAAGTAGTTCAGTGAGTTATAAGAAAATACCGATAGACAATTAAATCAGGAAAACGGTTCATGAACAAAATGAGAATACCAACAAAGAGACATAAGCTCTAGTAAAAAACAAATAGAAATAGCGGAGCTGAAAAATACAATAGTTGAATTTAAAAATTCACTTGAGAATTTCAACAGAGTGGTACAAACAGAAGAAAAAAATCAACAAGCTTGAAGGCAAGTCATTTAAAGTTATCCAGTCAGAGGAGCACAAAGGAAAAAAGAATGAAAAGGAGTGAAAAAAGACTTAAGGGGTTTATAGGATCAATAAGTAAACTATACATTATAGGATTCCCAAAGGGAAAAAAGAGAAAGGGAAAGGGGAAGAAAGTCTGTTTAAAGAAATAATAGATGAAAATTCCCCAAATCTGGGGAGGGAAATAGACCTCAAGATTTATGAAGTTCAGACAGACTGAATTTAAGAGGTCTACACCAAAACACATTAAATCAAATTGTCAAAAATCAAAGAGAGAATTTTTAAAGCAGCAAGAGAAAAGTGATTCATTACATACAAGGATGTCCCCATAAGCCTATTGGCAACTTTCTTAGCAGAAATCTTACAGGCCAGGAGAAAGTGGTGATACATTCCAAGTGCTGACAGTAAAAATCTTCCAACTAAGGTTACAATACCTGGCAACGCTGTTTTTCAGAAATGAAGAAGAAATAAAAATTTTCCCAGACAGACAAAAGCTGAGTGACTTCAACATCACTAGACCTACCTTACATAAAATCCTAAAGGGATTTGTTCCATTTGAAACAAAAAGACATTAATTATTAACATGAAGATATATGAAAGTATACAGTCAGTGGTGAAGACAAATATATAATCAGTTCAGAATGCTCTAACTCACCTTTAACTCTAGTATGAAAGTTACAAGACAAAATAATAACTATAATAATAATAACTAGTTAATGGAAACAGAATATAAAATATGCAAATAGAACATCAGTAGCATAAAGTATATGTTATTGGGGAATACAGGTATAGAGTTTTTGTATATGAGTGAATTTAAGTTGTTATTGGCTTAAAAAATACTGTTCTAAACATGAGATTCTTGTAATTCCCATGTGTGATATTGTGATTAATAATTAGAAATATGTATTTTGTCTTAATCCCCATTTTTGGCACAAAGCTCATTAAACCCTGGGAATTTCCTAAGGTGATGAGCACCATAAAGGTAACTTTTGTTATGCTAATGAGATGACTTTTGGAACTCACCTAAAGATGAGGGCTCATTGCCAGTGGAGTTAACCTTGTGATTAGAGGGTTGGAAATTTAATCCCACTCCCCAACCTCTTGGGAAGGGAGAGGGCTGTAGATTTAGTCCAATCACAGTGGTTAATGATTTAATCAACCATGCCTACATAATGAAGCTTCCATAAAAATCCAAAATCTAAGAGACAAAGAGAGCTTCTAAATTAATGAACACATTGCTGTGCTGGGAAGTGGTACACCTGGAGAGGGCCTGGAAACTCCATACCCTTTCCCCATACCTTGCCCTGTGCATCATCTCCATCTGGCTATTTCTGAGTTATATTCTTGTATAATAAACTAGTGATCTTGTAAGAAAAAAAAAAAAATGTGAGTTCTGTGAGTTGCTTTAGCAAATTAATTGAACCAAAGGAGGGGGTCATTGGGACCTCTAATCTATAGCTAGTCAGCCAGAAGCACAGATAATAACCTGGACTTGTGACTGACACCTGAAGCGAAGGGGTGGGGGTGGGTGAAGTCTCTTAAGACTAAGTATTTAACCTATGGGCTCTGATGCTATCTCCAGCTAATGTCAGAATTGAACTGAATTATAAAACTTTGAGCCAGTGTAAGAAAATAGCTTGTGGATATGTGGAACCCACCCCCACCCACCCACACACATTTTGGAGTTGTGTCCAGGAACCCCTTTACCATAATAATTACACACACAAAAATTTACAGTGGGTACACAAAAGATAAGGAGAAAGGAATAAAAGCCTATCAGTATAAAAAATCTCCAAGTCACAAAGAAAGAATAACAAGAGAGGAAGAAAGGAACAAAAGAACTACAAAACATATAAAACAATAAATGAAAGAGCAGTAGCCCTTAACTATCAATAATTACTTTAAATGTAAATGAATTAGATTCCCTAATCAAAGGACATAGAGCAGCTGCATGGATAAAAAAACAAGATCCAACCACATGCTGTCTACAAAAGACTTAGTTTAGCTTTAAGGATGCATGTAAACTGAAAGTGAAGGGATGAATGAAGATATTCCATGTAAGTGGTAATCTAAAGAGAGAAAGGGTGGGGGTGCCTGGGTGGCTCAGTGGGTTAAGCATCTGCCTTTGGCTTGGGTCATGATCCAGGGTCCTGGGATTGAGCCCCACATTGGGCTTCCTGCTCTTTCTCTCACTTTTTCTCTCTTTCAAGTAAATAAATAAGATCTTAAAAAAGAGAGAGAGAGAGAGAGAGAGAGCAAGGGTGGCTATACTTATAACAGACAAAATTAATTTTAGGTAAAAATATTGTCATAAGAGATCAAGAAGGCCATTACATAATGATAAAAGAGTCAATTTACTAGAAAGATATTAAAATTATAAATATATATTCACCCAACTTCAGAACACCTAATATATAAAGCATATAGTAACAGTACTGAAGGGAGGAATAAACAGGAAAATAATAACAGTATTTTTTATTATTTATAATAGCAGTATTTTACTTTTGTGTTATATTGTATTATAATAAAACTATTTAAAAAATTATTGAAGGAGACTTCAATATCCCACACTCAACAATGGATAGATCAACCAGACAGAAAATTAATAAGGAACCACAGAATCAAACAACATTATAGACCAAATAACATAACAGACATATACAGATTGTTCCATTCAACAACATCATAACACACATTCTCCTTGAGTACACACAGAATATTATCAAGGATAACTCACATGTTAGGTCACAAAACAAGTCTTAAAATGTTTAAGAAAATTGAAGTCATATCAAGTATCTTTTCTAACCACAAGGGCATGATACTAGAAATCAGTAGCAGGAGAAAAATTGGGAAATTCACAAATATATGAAAATAAAATAACACATTTCTTTTTTTTTTTTTTTTTGGAGTTTAGTTCAACATTTATTTAGAATCCCATATATGCCAGGAAATGTACTAAATACTAAGAACTGAAGATTGGAGAGCTTCCACTGACATGGAGTTTACAACAAAACAAACTTTAACATTATAGGGTTTGAATTGGATAGAGTTATGAACTGGGATTTTATAGACAGGGACCTTTCTTCTACTTCTTTTTATTCCACACAATTCCTAGAATAGTACTATAGAAACTCAGTATTTGTTGAGATTTGCCTGATTATAGAGATGAAACTGTGGCTTTACTTATGTTCACCTCCAGCGTATTGATAATAAGACTGAAAATAACACGAAATGAAGCGAAATGAAGACTTCTTCAAATGAAGAAAACTGGTAAAAGAAAAAATTAAAAAGGAAAGAAATATTTTGAGACAAATTAAAATGAAAAACACCCTACTAAAATTTATGGGATGCAGCAAAAGTGGTACTGAGAGGGAAGTTTGTAATGATAAATGCCTATATTGAGAAAGAAAAAAAAAAAAAAGAGTACCTGGGTGGCTCAGTTGGTTAAGCATCTGCCTTTAGCTCAGGTCATGATCCCAGGGTTCTGGGATCGAGCCCCACATCCGGCTCCCTGCTCAGTGAAGAGCCTGTTTCTCCCTCTCTCTCTACTGCCCTCCCGCTTGTGTGCTTTCTCTCTGTTAAATAGATAAATAAAATCTTAAAAAAAAAAAAAGATGCCAAATTTACAATCTACATCTCAAGGAGGAATAAGAAGAACAAACTAAGCCCGAAGTTAGCAGAAGGAAGGAAATAGTAAAAGAGCAGAAATAAATGAAAAACAGACCAGGAAGACAATAGAAAAGAAATCAATGAAACTAGGGAAAAAAAGAAGGAAGACTAAAATAAAATTATAAATGAGCGAGGACATTACAACTGATACTACAAAAATTCATGAGAGAATACGATGAACAATTATATGCCAACAAACTGGATAATTTAGAAGGAGAGGATAAATTCCTAGAAACATGTGATCAGCAATGAATGAACCATGAAGAAATGCAAGATAAGAACAGACTAGATTAGTAACAAGTAAGGAGATTGAATCAGTAATCAAAAACGTCACAACAAAGAAAAGCTTAGGGTTAAACAGCTACACTGGGGAATTCTACCAAACACTTAAAGAAAAATAAATTCCAGTCTTTCCAAAAAATTTCCAAAAAATTGAAGAGGAGCGAATTCACAAAACACTGACACCAAAGTCAGACAATAATACTATAAGAAAAGAAAATTATAAGCCAATATCCCTGATGAATATAGATGGAAAAATGCTCAACAAAATTCTAGCAACCAAATTCAATAGGACAGTAAAAAAATCATACACCATGATCAGGTAGAATTTATCCCTTGGATGAAATGGTGGTTCAACATATGCAAATGAATAACTGTGATACACCTCATTAACAGAATGAAAGATAGAAATCATATGATCATCTCAACAGATGTGAAAAAAGCATTTGACGACATTCTACATCCATCCATGATTAAGATCTCTCAACATATTGAGGATAGAGGGAACTTACCTCAACATATTAAAGGCCATATATGACAAGTTCACAGCTAACACCAGAATCAATAGTGAAAAGCTGATAACTTTCTTCTAAGATCAAGAACAAGACAAGGATGTCTACTACTGCCACTTCTATTCAACACAGTACTAAGAGTCATAGCCAAAGCAATTTTGTAAGAATAAAAGGGGGGGCATGCAAATCAGAAAAGAGGAAGTAAAACTCTTTGTAGATAATATGATCTCATAAATAGAAAACTCTAAAAACTCCACTAAAAGTCTGTCAGGGCTAGTAAGCTAACTTCAGTAAAGTTTCAGGATACAGAATCAACATACTAAAATCAGTTGTGTTTCTATACACTAACAATGAACTATCCAAAAAGAAATTAAGAAAACAATCCCATTTAAAGTATCATCAAACAATTAAATACTTAGGAATAAACTTAACCAAAGAAATAAAATATTTTAAGCTGAAAATTATAATACATTGATGTAAGATATTAAAGAAAACACAAACAATGGAAAGACATCCATGCTCATGATTGATAAAATGCCATACTACCCAAAGCAATCTACAGATTCAATGGTATTTCCATCAAACTTCCAATGACATTTTTACTGAAATAGAAAAAATAGACTTAAAATTCATGTGGAACTACAAAAGACCCAAATAGCCAAAATGATCTTGAAAAGGAAGAACAAAGCTGAAGGTATTATACTTCCTGATTTTGAAATATATTACAAAGCTCAGTAACTAAAATTGTGTGGTACTAGCACAAACACAGACATATAGACCAATGGAACAGCATAGATAGCACAGAAACAAACCCAAGGATATATGGAGTGGAAAGAATATGCAATGGGGAAATTATCTCTTTAACAAATGTTGCTGGGAAACTATCAACATGCAAAAGGATGAAATTGGACCTCTAATTTTTCCCCATACGTAGAAATCAACTGAAAATAGATTGAAGATTTCAAAGAAAGACCTGAAAATATAACTCTTAGAAGAAAACATAGTTGGGGGGCTTCATGACATTGATCTTGGCAATGATTTCATGAATATGACACCTAAAAGATAGGCATCAAAAGCAAAATTTGACCTGTGGGAATACATTAAAGTAAAAAAAATTGGCAAAGGAAATGAAAGTTGTAACATTCCCTGACAGTTTTCTCTTTTTTGTAATTCAAGTGGCTGATGTAAGTTTCAATTGCAGAGACATCCACTTCAACAATGGTTGTCTTGAATAAACATTTTGCCAGCCACACGGCTAGGTAAAGAGCCAGAGTGCATCCCACCCCCATTTTAGTATGCCCAGTTCTCTGAGTTATTTGATGCATTATTCCTTTGTCTTCTATTGTCTTCCACAGAAGATCTAACATTTCTATTTCATTTAGTATGAATCATAGCTTTATACATGCATCCAGGCTCTATTCTACAATACTCCTTGAATTCTTGCCAAGGTTAAATCCTGTAACACAAACGAGTGCTCCTAAATAGGTAAACTTTATCTTCCTCAACTTTATGCTCTGCCTTCTTCATCGAGCAAACTCTAGTCTCATACATACTCTTCCAGCTTTAATCTTACCAGGTCTTGCAGCCACTTCAAAGAGGGTACCATCACTTTCCTCTGTTAGCAGGGCCAGCACTTCCTGACTGGGTTATAATGGAATATAAAAGTTATGTTGTTCCCAGAAAAGGAGGAGAGCAGTGCATATGTTTTCTTGTTAGGAGGAGACTTCTGCATCATATTCAAGAAAAGAGATACTCTAGGGCACCTGGGTGGCTCAGGCAGTTAAGCGTCATGATCCCAGGATCCTGGGATAGAGCCCCACATCTGGCTCCTTGCTCAGTGGGGAGTCTGCTTCTTCCTCTGCCCCTTTCCCTCCCCCCACCCACTTGTGCTCTCTCAAGCACTCTCTCTCTCAAATAAATAAAATCTTTAAAAAGAAAAGAAAAGAGATACTATAGAGTGGATCATAATAGAGTAAGATAATTTTACATTTCTAAAAGGTTCAGAGGAATCTTATTTGATTCAAGTTTTTCTGGAACATTGAGTCAGATGTATCTATTCTATCTATCCTTCACATGTCTCTTGTTGGTCCAGACTTCCCAGATTGAGTATTCAATCTCCTCTGGACCTCTGTTATAATTATGTGCTGGGCCTGATGCTGTTTTTTTCTGCCAAGCACTCAGAAAAAAAGTGAAAGTTACTATATTAACTACCAGGGTTGCATTCTAACTTTTATGCATAGTCTTTAGTTGGTGACTAATCATCCTGTACTTAGAATTTTCCTTTCATTTCTCAATTACCTCCAACAGCAGCTGATGAGGTACAGGTGACTATACATGAGGTTTAGTGGGGTTGAGTCTGGAGCCGACAACCAAGAAAGAATTCTTGAGGTGTCTTTGCTGCAAAGTGGTGGTTTATTAAAGCACAGGGACAGGACCCGTGGGCAGAAAGAGCTGCTGCCCCGGGGTTGTGAGGAATGGCCCATTTATATACCCTCAAGTTGGGAGGGGGCTAGGGATAGCGTAAGTCTCTAAGGAATTTTGGAAGCAAGGTTTCCAGGACCTTGAGGGGGCTAGCTGTTGTTGGGAAAAGGTCATTTATTACTGTCTAATAAAACCTGAGTCATGAGACCCTTCAGATGTATATCGGTGGGCCATATGCTTGGGGGATGATTGCCAATACATATCTTGGGGGGTTAGAGATAAAGGAAGTTTCCAAAGCAATTTTTATATGTTAAAGTAGACTTACAGGATCTTGGTGGAGAAGAGGGGGTCAGACTAGGACTGCCTTTTGCCCCCAGCAAAGTATTAACATCGAGGCAGCTGAATTCCTAGAGGACTGTCACTGTGACTGTTTCAAGGACTTGTCGATGGGCTGTAGGTAGTAAGGACTGTTTCTTTGTCCTTTAGGGCAGCCAGGAGTGCCTGAGGAATGTCACATACAACCCATAGGGGGGGGGACAAAACTTCTGCTTTCTCCTCAGCTTGCCTTCTGTTCCCTCATCATTTCCCCCCTGAACAATTTTGACCCTTAAATCTTTAAGGCTGTTGAAGGTGAAAGGTCTCATCTTCTATAACTTCTTCCTGCTGAATAGGGGCATAGAGATATCCGTACCTATGGGTCAACATTGGTCAGTCGGGGAATGTATAGGGGAGTTACGAAAGGTGAGGCAGCTGAATCCAACCTGGACAACATGGATGAACCTCCTTGAGTAGAAGGTATTATCTGTTAGCTGGAAGTTATGGTGGTGAAGGAGTCTTGGCACTAGGCAGGGAGACATCAGATATGACAAAACAAGGTTAATATTATAAGGAGAGATCTGAATAAAAGATCTTTGATAGTTGACCTTTGATAATTTTCCTCCAGTCCAGGAGTTTAAAGCAATCACTAAAGGAAAGAGATAATTTAAAGCACCAATTTGAGCATTCATGTCAGGTAGAAACCCAGAAGTATTTTGTGGTAATCTGGACTGTATACACAGCATTGTTTTATGCTGCCACATATTTCACCTTGTATAGCAGTTAAAAAATATCTAACATCACTCTATTCTATAGAGTATCGCTTAGGGCTTTACCATGTATTCAAGAGTTTCCCATGTGCCAAACAACATTCTCCAGTCTCACAGAGGTAACAAAGATAGATGCTAGGTGGTCATACCAGTGAGACACAGAACATGTCCACCATGGTTTTAAATTTGGAAGGTTGGCTGGGTTGGTAATGGTTTTAATAATGCATCCATGCATCCAGGCAAAACCCAGAGTACAGTGGCTTATCCAGCAAGGAGGAAGCTATGGACACAGGTTAAGTTGCAGAGCCATTGGGTCCTAGCCAGGAGCCAGTCATATAATACTGGGCCTCCTTGAAACTGCAGTCAGGATTTCAAGGGCTACTTGGTTTTGGAGGACCATACATGCAATGATTTCAGGCCCCTATTTGATTGGGGAGTTATGGCTTGATAATAATTCCCCTTTTTTTCCATGAAACTATTACCATTGGAATAGTTGGCTAATACCATTCGGAAGGTATTAGCCAAGCTCAGAGGATAAAATACAGGGAGAAACTGGGACATTTTCCTTCCCTCTCTGCTGATATCCCTGGCATTAGCAATTTCTCCTCTGTGGTTCTAGCTACTTTCATTCTGGTTAACTGGATGATGAGTTCATGCCACTTTTCCTTTATGTCCCTCCACCCTAAGAACTGGCGCCCTGTTTGGCTGCCAATCTCTGGGATAACTATTTAGCTTCATAGGTCCTCCATCCTTCATGTAATCATTTCCTGAATTATATTATCTCAGTTTTAAATGCTTAAAAATGTTCTGTCCTACCAGTTGGATCTTGATAGAGGGTTTAGTGTATTATTATCTTGGCTAGAAATGTTTGAATATTTTACAAATTGTACTGATTTCTATGTCAACATCTATATTGACAAATAAAATTCTATCCATGCTGAGTTTATAGAAAATTTAAGGGAAATACGTAAATATTTAGGAATGTATTGGGTGCCACAATCCTTTTCAAGGCAAGATATGAATCTAAACACTTCTTTTTTTTTTTAAGTGTGAATGAAAACACTTCTTTAAAAAGTTTTAAGTGTTAACTGTTAAACCAGTCATGATATGTGTTAAATTTTACTTAAAACTAAATAATTTCAATCATGCTGTAAGTGGCTTTGAAATTATAAATACATGATTTTAAAAGATAGAGTTGAGGACTTCTATTCAAATTTCATGTATATGTGACTAAAATCTTTCCATAAGTAGAGAGTAAAGAGCTGTTGATGAAATCCGCAGCTTATTCTTACTTGGAAGAGAAAACCACCAGCAAGGTTAGACAACTTTCATACAGGAACTGCACATAATCCAAACAATATAAAATCACTAAGTCCATGCACCATAGAAGTGACCATTAACTCTGTAGACTTGCTAATAATTCCTCATAATTACAAAGCAGACAAATAACTGTTATTTAGAAAGTAGCTGTATTTGAGACTTTATATAGTCTTTTATTATTTATTTTTACTTCTGAACCACTCGCTTTTTTTCTAAAGTTGTATTCAGTCCTTCGTTTATTCTTCAGATATAAATTAAGTGCGTACTAGATAACAGGCACTATTCCAGGAGCTTGAGATACATCAGTGAGCAAAAGAAACAATATTCTAGTCCTTGTGAATTTCCATTCTGGCTTTAAAACAACAACAATAACAAAAACATAGTAAGCATAATAAAATATCTAGTAATGTTTAACTCTTAATAATGCCAATAGCCTATACTGTGTCATTTCTAATTTTTCATATATATATATATATATATTTAATATATATACAACAAATCACCCTAAATATAATTCATAAGGATTCATAAGCCAGGTGAATATTCTGTAAACACAGAAAAGAATAGTTAAGTGATAGGTATTTAGTCCATGTGTGGGAAAAAAATGTTAACAGAAACCCACTTTCACAAACTACAAGACAAAACAAGATTTAAATTTAGAGGAAATTATACATAAAAGTTGTGAAAAACTACAATACATTGAAAATATATGAAATGTTTTCTGGGGATCGTTAAGCATTGGTTTAACAAATATATTTCTGAAATGATTTAGACATAGGAGGAAAGAATGCAAATCAATAGACTCTCAATGGCTCTTTCACTGTAAGTTATGATTTCAGTTATTTTTTAGAGTTGATTTTTTTAATTTGCCATTAAAAATTCAACTAAATCATTCAACTAACCATATTTATAATCTAATAAGGAAAGTTTTGGGTGATAAGTTTACAAATTTGTTTTTATTTATAAAGTTGTTTCCTTCTTAAGGAAAAGATAATAAAGATCACGTTTAGTTTTGTAAGTCAAGGTCCCCTGGACATAGCTTAGATCAAAGAAGGTCAGACAAAGAGTTAATTTGCTCTCCTTAATAAATCCACAGAATGAAGTAGTAGGTCTTCCTTGAATATCTGTTGGGTACAGAATTGAGGCTGGAGTTGACAGCTAAAAGAAGGAAGTGTAGGACTCTAAGTGACATAATGGCAGGCAGGGAGTGGTTCAGGAGCTTTAAAAAGACAAGGATATCTAGCATTCAACTTTGATTTGAAGAACCAAGTATTCTATAGAAAATTGCCAATTGTAGCAGGCAATCAGGGAATATCTGGTGTGGATAGAAAGAAAAAGTCACAGGACTTAAAGTACTGATAAGAATATAGGAAATTTTTATAAAAGGTTGAGTGGACAGACTAGATAAACCAAATGTCCCACACACACTGTACCCCTGTCCATCCAAAATACTGGAGAGTACCTAACTTTTCCACTATATGTGCAAGCAAGATGGTAATCCTTGTATTTGAATATTTAAATATAACATCACTACGGAAGACTTGAGGATTTTGGGTTACCAAAAGTCATCTTGATTATGCTAAACTTCAAGTATAATAAAATAAGGTCATAATGTATCTCCAAAGGTCTTTAATCTAAACAAATAAAATACAAATCTATTCATAACTTTTATTAATTACTTGAGGGAGAGCATACTAGTTGCAATTTAAATGAGGAGCTAACAGTGTGAGTATCCAAGAAAGAATTCTGACTCTTCTAGATAAGCCAATAGTATCAAACACCCTTTAAAGTACTACCAGTGATGTTAAAACACATGGACAATTATATGTTAAATAAACAATAAATTTCAGCTGAAGGCTTATTTTTTATGAAAATTAATGCTTGGAAGGGTTAAATCCCATCTAATCCTTTGGAGAACAAGCAGAATGAAATTATGATTACAGGATATTCAAAGAGTTCATTCAAAGTCAAATCTTTCCTGTAGTTTCAGGCTAAGAGAGGTTAGTTTCTTGCATAATACTAGCAGATTTGGGGAATCTTAATCATATTTTTGAGAAAATACTATTCCTTCACATGACTATATTCTTAAACATGTACTGCATTCTTATGGTATAACTTGAGGTCATCTTTTTCCTTTTGGTCAGAATACATGTCCAGGTTAATAACTGATGCCAGTGCTTCCTAACTACATTTAAGGGAAACCTTGAATTAACCTGCATACAGTGAAATTATGCATTCTTCCCATCCCTTTGCTAATATTTAATGGAGAAAGGGAAAACAAGCTGTAAGGTGTGGTGGAGACAGGTAGGGAGAGATATGATATGTGCTCATGAATGTACAAAACATTTATAAATGGGGCTACCATTATCATTGTTATCTTTTAATGATATTAAGGAATAAAGGTACCGCTGCTCTCATACTTACCTTGGCAAGTTCATAAACATATCTTGGACTGAAATGATTGAGAAACAGTGATTTACACACATGAAAAAAATATGATTTAACTAAAAGTAACTATATTTCCTCAAAGTTCTTGTTCTCATACAATCACTCGGAAAATATGACTTAAATAAAATATACATATTTAACTATTTTTCTTATAAATGTGTGTGTCTGAGATAATTTTATATTTACTTTGCTGGATAGTATGAAAGGGAACAATTTTTCCCATTGTAGAAAGTACACTAACGTGGTGTTAAAGAGATTTGGATTCTAAAACAAGCTCACCAACATATGTTGCTATATATGTGAATTGAGGAAACGCCATTAACTAATCTATCCTTAGTTTGTGGTTTCTAAAATAAGTTGATTGAATTTTTAAAATCTTCAATATTCCTTTTAGGTCTGATATTCTTTGAAACAACATGTAATGAAGAACATTTTAAAATACTATAGTCTTCTTCAACACCAAAATGAATTTTGTTGGTATGCTGATTTTTTGTTGAAATTTAATGCTCTGTAAAAATTTAAATTTTTTTATGTTTCCAGTAGCAACCAGCACAGTCATGGTCAAATGCTACATTCTGGGGAATATGTATTTTTTTTTAAAATATAGAAAATTTTTTGACTCATTATTCATTCATGCATTCAGCAAATTTTCATTGAAGACCTAATATACACATTGAATTACCTCCTGGAGATAAAAAGAGCAGGAGAACGAGGTGTTTGCCATTAACAAGTTCAGTTTCTTGATATCCTGCTTGACAAATTAACTTTACCATTTTCAGAAAATACTTGTTAAAACAAGTCACAGAGGAAAATATTATAAAATTATAAATTGCAATGGAAAAAGTATTTGATCAGAAAATTAAATGTATCCTTATGAATGGGTAAGACAAAATTAATAATGAAGTTCTTACCAAAAACTATGGAATCTAAGCAGGTAAAGGAGTATGGAAAATTCCACCCCAATTGAAGTGAGTCTAGAAATCCAGTTCCATTGCTTCAAAGATCAGCTTTATGGGACAACCTAAATATGGGGGAAAAAATCTGATCATGAAACCAAACTGACTCCTTTCTTTGTGACTAATACTCTATTTCTGGAAAATATGCATTTCAGAGCACCATGAAGAGCTGAAATTATGAAAGAGGAATTCAAAGGTTTGAAAGCTCAGCTGGTCTGAGGTGAGGAAAAGAATGTGGGGTTTGAAACACCAAAGTAAATTACTCTAGGACTAAACTCTGGGAAATCAAGGACCATACCCTAGAACGACCCTTTTCAGGGTGAGGATTTACTGACTATTACTACTTATGACTGTTAAACTTAAATTTCATACTCTTTCTTTAATCAAACCTTTCTTATTTATACTAAATCCTTTTCGGATGAAAATATTTAGTTTGAAACAACTTCATTATTTTTCAAAAACTGAATTCATTACAACTTACTCTTAACAAAACTCTTGATTCTTATTTAGTATTAGCATTAAACATATTTACGGGAACAGGGTACACATTTTTAAGAATAAAAGCAGCAATATGAAATGAAGAACATTTAAAACTATCATTGTCTTTTTGAACACCAAAATAAATTTTGTTGGCATGGGGTTTTTTGTTGAAATTTAAAAATATATTTAATCATTTGTTTTCCACCTAAGTATTAAAAATATGATAAATATATGAGCAGAGAGAACTTTATTTTGAATGCTTAGTCTTGAGTCAGACAAATATTTTCAGTTAGTGTTCCAGGAGTCAAATCTCCTGTCTAATTTAAATCAGCGTCATTAAAGCTATCATCTCTGTCAGAAAAAAATTAAGGTTAGCACATCTGCAAGGCAGTGCAGCTCTCCAAGTCCCACTGTCTGCAGGCAGGCTGCCCAAACAAACAAAAAGTAAATAAATAAAATAACGAATGTCACTTTTAGTCATTTGTGCTGAAGCACAGTGCTACTCTTTGCTTGAATGGTGCTAGTGGAAGGAGTTCAAAAACAGGAAATGAAAGGGGGAAAAAAGGCTCTTTCACGAATTACTGACTCTAGACACCAAACTGCTTTTACCTCTGAATTCTCTGCTTGTAAAAATGCTAATTTACCATCATTCTGGAAAAAATTTAAAAATATGCTACAAATTAATAATCCGATATGACTTAAAATGGAAAAGTTACTTTTATCTTTTTGATAATCTTTCCTCATCAAAGTTTGGCCAAAGAATCTGAAGAAAATAGGCTCCTTATTAATAGTCCCTCTCTAAAAGATGCTATTTCTCAGAGATGCTATTCTCAGAGATTTTCTCTGAAAATAGTCTAATTTCATGCACAGATGAAAAGTTGTCTACCCCTACTTGTTTGAGAGCCCCAGTATGAAAAAATAGAAGAAAACTACTAAAATAGTAGAAAACGACATTTTAGGTTTCTAATTTTCATAAAATTTCTTAAATTACTTTTTAAAAAAAATTCAAGGTCCTTAAGTGGGAGGAAAAATGCATTTTTAGTGCATGGGCTGTTTTTAATTTTTTCCACCCTACTTTAGTTGACTACAGCATGAAAAGAAACCAAAAAACTATTTTACACTAAATGTACTGTAGGGAAGGGAGTGGTGCTCGTGGTTAAAGTGTGGGACTTGTAGCTCAATTTTTTGAGTGCTATTTCTGGCTTAATTACTGGCAAATTCTGTGGTTTTGTGATAGTTGCTTATATGGTCATATATGGGTTTGCCTATCTGACAACCACTTGTGAATGCTCCGCACTCCTAAGAATCAAAGTGAAATAGAGACTTGCATTAAACTGATCCTACCTCTTTTAATACAATCCTTAAAATATTTTATTTCACGTTTGTCCTCATAATACTCTCTGGTACCCACCATATCTAATGTCTACCAGATATTGCAACTGTGCTCGTTGTTCCATGTCTAGCCTGAATATCATTGTGTCCTAATCATTAAAGTTCATTCGGTTGTGAGAAATAGGAATCTTCTCTGGCTAGGTTAGGCCACAAAGGAAATTTGTCTTCCACTTATGGAAGAGTTAATTTATCACACCTTTATGACTTGATAACTTAAGCCTGTCAGAAGTGTGGGTCACCATTCAGAGTAGTAAATACAGATCTCAATTGATTTGCTTGATATATATCTTATAGGATATTTTACACAAGAACCAAAATATGACTAGTTTACTTTGTTATCGGACAGGTGCAATGAATGATGTTTGCTGTAGACTGAATGTTGTGTCCCCTCCCCCCACCAATTCATATATTGGAATCTAATCCCTGATGTGATGGTATTGGGAGGTGGGGCCTTTGTGAGGTAATTAGGTTACAAGGAGAAGCATTGGTGAGTGGGATTAGCGCTTTTATAAATAATAGAGGTCTCAGAGAGCTAGAAATTTATGGAGGAGTAACAATTTCTTGATTTTAATATCTGTTATATAAATCTTGATTTCTCTACATGTGATCTTTGAATCATTTTTTACATTATTTACAAATACTGTTTATATATAGCAGTCTTTTAAAAATCAATATTTTGGATAGTATGGAGGGAGAGAATACTCTTAAAATTTCTCTGAAAGAGCTTCAAGAACAGTTGAGCAGTCCAAAATGATAAAATGAAACCAAAATGTAAATAAACATATATTTATATATTTATGTTGATATATAAAATAAATTTATTTATTTATTTATTTATTTATTTATTTATTTATTTATTGTGAGGAGTTGGCTTGTGTGGTCATGGAGGCTGAGAAGTCCCATGATCTGCCTTCTGCAAGCTGGAGACCCAAGTGATATAATTCAGTTGGAATCCAGAGGCCGGATAACCAGGGAAACCCATAGTATAAATCTCAGTCCTACAGCAAGAGGCAATGAGCTACGCTGAGATATCCCAGCTAAATATTTGTCCTTGAAGCAGGAGAAAAGGGTGTTTGGGGCACCCGGCTGGCTCAGTAAGTGAAGTGCGCAACTCTTGATCTTGGGGTTGAGAGTTCAAGCCCCACGTTGGGTGTAGAGATTACTTAAAAATCTTAAAAATTTTTTTAAAAAAGGAGAAAACGGTGTGTCAGAAAATGCATCATGGACTAACACTTCTTCAAGCATGTTCTTAGACAACTCTCCCTTTCTTCAACACTTCTCACTTACGATGACTGCTAAAAGTCTATTTTTTCCAGTTTCCAGAAAAATCAAATTTTTCTCTTTCTTCTAGTTGCCTGGAATTCTCCCTTAAGATATGTAATTTTCTCCTATGCTGATTGCTTTTCTTGCAAAAATACTCAATCTTTTATCCCTGTCCTAGCCCCTGAAATTCTGAGGAATAAAATTCTGGCAATGCAAGGTTCAGGAAAATGTCTTAGTAATAGATTTGCAATGTAAATGAACTCAAAGATGTCCACAGGCAATGGGAATAATAGGCTGGATAGATAAGCATTCCTTGTGAGTATTCCCCAGAAGTATTGCTAAAGACAAGGGTGGTAAAGACTGATCCAGGTTTTCAATAAATAGTAAGAAGTATCTTTCCTGGTCTATAGTCAGAGACTAAATAAGTACATATTCATTCAGAGCACTATAATATCCATCACAAAATCCCTGGATAATGTTTACTTTTCATCAAGCTATTTATCTGAGCTACCAAGGTGTGTGTGTGTGTGTGTGTGCACGCGTGTTTATTTATGTGTGTATTTAAAACATTTCTGATCATTACATGATCAAATTTTATGTAAGTTATAATCTCAAATAAAATCCATTTAAAACAGTACTAAAGAATATAGATTTTTTTTTAAAAAAATCACTTTCTATAAGTAATAACAATTATTCCCCAAGTAGGATTCCTTCTTTCCTAATTGACTTATTAATAGATTTTTCTTTCTTTACCTGAATATTAAGGTTCTAGGATTTTGGCCAATACCCCATTCAAATATTTATGAAATCACTATCCATATATATGACATATTTTTGATAATAGCTCATGGCACTATTTTTGCCATGGTCTGTATTTGCAGTACAATATGAATATGGTTATATATGAATTAAAAATTTTATGTGTCATCAATGATTTGAAATCCTTATATGAATTCCTTGACATTTTCCTTGTTTCATTCTTACCCATTCAGCAAAATTTACTCAGATATTCTGCTTCAGAATTTTTGGGTAGTAATAACAAGAGAAGACAGTGGAGACTACAGGAAGCAGTGTTGGTTGGTTGCCAATATCAAAGTTCACGGGAGGTCAGATACAAACCATACAGGATCCTTATTATCAGGAAATGGTAGAGATGAGGAGGATATCTAAACTTGATGGGACTGTATCAGCAGAACCGATCATTCTGAAGTTTGAACACTGATATAGTAAAATATTCCGGTAAACTGTGCCTCAAGGAGTATGTCAAACTTTGTCTTGATTGTCCACACCTCAAAACTCTTGTTTCAACCTTCCAGGTTGTTAAGAGTCCCACAGTATTGCCAGTATCTTCCTGCGGGTCCAATCCCAGAGCTTGGGTCTCAGGAATATAATGACTCCTATCTAAAGTTTCAGTGTTTTAAAATAATGGACAAAATCACAAACAAGCTCTTTTGTGTTTTAAAGCTGCATTAAAGCACAAAATTAAGTGTCAACAAAAGCATACAGAGTTCAGTGAGAAGAGGAAACCAAGACTTTCAAGATACAACATAGAATGAATGTGTAATTTAGAAGGAAATATGTAGACTAGAAAGAAATGTTTATCTAAGGCTTGATATATCTTCTGCCTCAAAGCTTTAAAATTTTGAACTAGAAGTTCTTTTTTTTTTTTAATATTTTATTTATTTAGGAGAGAGAGAGAGCACATGCAGGGGAAGGGGCAGGGAGAGGGAGAAGTAGACTCCCACTGAGCAGGGATCCCAGGACCCTGGGATCATGACTGGAGCTGAAGCAGATGCTTAACTGACTGAGCCACCCAGGTGACCTGAAGTAGAAGTTCTTATGTAATACTTGTAATTTTCAAGATGTTCCGTGCATTTACAAAATATTAATGTAATTATATTTCTTCTGTTTAACATATTGGATACCTTTTTTCCTTTCTCTTCTTAGAAAGTGTAAAATGACTTAAGGTTAATGTCAGTAGTGTTTCCTGTCTGCAGAAGTGTATGAAGTCATAAAGTGATTTTAAAATTCCAGAAGAGAGTGAAACTTGAGAGTTGACATTGAGATAAACAGAACTTATCTTCATTTATCTTTAAGACAAGTTTTTTATTTCTAAGAAATAAATGGTTTTCTAAGAAATGTTTTCAAAGATATCTCTTTAGTTTGATTTATAGATTTTTTTTAAGGCTATAAATAAGGTCAGTAACATTACCTTTCCTTATTTTAAGATTTGTAGTACTGGAGATTTTATTCATTTTAATAGTTAATCTATAAGAAAAATAATGTGCCGGGGCGCCTGGGTGGCTCAGGGCGTGATCCCGGCGTTGTGGGATCCAGCCCCACATCAGGCTCCTCTGCTATGGGCCTGCTTCTTCCTCTCCCACTCCCCCTGCTTGTGTTCCCTCTCTGGCTGGCTGTCTCTATCTCTGTCAAATAAATAAATAAAATCTTAAAAAAAAAAAAAAGAAAAAGAAAAATAATGTGCCTACTATAAAATACAAAAAAATATAAAATGCCTTATCTATAAGGAAAGAATCAATAGTGAGAGAGAGAGGGGTGAAATAAAATTTTTGTCACATATTCTGTTTCTGTATTCCTAGTTTGAACTCTGAGTATGCCTAACCTCATCCTTAAAATGAAACTATTAAAATTGCCACATTCCTGCCTTATGAAGATGTCATGAAGACAAACAACAACAAAATAAGAAATTTGAATAAAAATGTTGTTATAGTGACAAAGGTGTTTTGCATTTAAAAGTATACCTTCATATGCAATATTGCTTGTTTTACAGCCCTTTAAGTCCATATGTGATTTTCCACTCTTAACAGATTACATTGTGAAAACTTTCGAAATAGGATCTATTGTTTGTCCAGCATTTGAATGTGCAATAATTTGACCATACCAGTACTGGCAGAAAATATAATATTGGGAGGGTTATTAAACACTGAGAATCTGCAAAACCAATTAAGTTGGAGTTATTCATCACAGATGTTTTAAAAATCAGATCTATCTTGATATTTAACCATATTCACCAGCCTTAAATCTTGTATTTGGTGTTTGTTGTTGCATCAAAAAAATGTACAAGACTGTCATATAAAAAAAACAGCAATATGGTATATAATTCAGAAATCTGTTTTATGTGAGTCTTCTGTTTCCAAAGCACATGCATTTGGTTCCAGAATGAAATGAATTGGTACAAATGGTGGAGGCACAAAACAGATTACATATGGCTGTCTGGAAATAATAATCATTTTAAGTAAAAAATACTGACAAATGCCAGTGGGGCATATCACTCTGTGAAGGCAGGGTAGAGGTCGAAAAAAAAAGGAGTCTACTTATTTGAGAAGGTGCAATGATGCCTTTGGTCATCTTGGTTCCTTTTACTATTTATATTATGAAATGATAAGTATCCAAAAAACCCTATTTGTTTGAGTAAATTCTTAAAAGGAAATAATCCCTTTAAAGAAGCTGAAATCCTTCCTTAGGCAACCTTATTTTATTAGGAACAGCCAGTGTGAATCAAGATGAATACTCTTCTAATGATAGCTGGGCGCCATGTGTCGTGAAACATCATTGGGATATATCATTGGTGTGGTACTTCTTTTGGCCATGACATGTGGTTCATTGAAATATTTAAAATCCATCTTCTTCTACTGATAGAGATGTTGATACTGTCCTGTACCACTTTGTAGAAAGTTGTGTTATATTTTTGCTGACACACAGGAGCATAGCAAATGCCAAATCTATTCAATTAAGAAGAAAAAAAGATACAGAGAGTAAAAATATCTTGACAAAGGTCCAAAAAAATATTCAAGTTTTTACCCTGGATCATTCTGTCCTCGTCCCTCTTTTCTACTTTGGACAATTATGGAAAAGAACTAGGATGACAAATACAGCTAACTAAAGTATATATTAACAGAGGGGTACATGCATGTACAATGCTATATTCTGTGCTTGTTGTGGGTTCACTTATATTTTGTTTTCTTTAGGTTATTTTAAACAGGATGGGTCAGTCATTTCTGAGTTGGCTCCTTCAACACTCCAACAGACCAAACTTTTCATCTGAAGAGTCTGTTTTATCATGGAAATTGGGCTAAATTTGGATTTCTCTGAAGTTCTGTAAGTTGTTTCACAGGAAATGTGCCAAAAAATACCCGGTCATCACTAAGGGGTACTTGTGAGCTAGGATGGACTATGGAAATAAACTTTTCTGTCCTCTCCCCACCCCCAGTTTTTACAGTACAATGGCCTATCTGTGAGGTAAGAGGGACTAACACCATTTTTAAACAGAGCCTAATTTTTAGCCTCTCACGTATTAGAAAAACTGTAAAATAAATGTCAAAGTGCTTAGTCATTTCTTTCTTAAAATAATTGACCTAAGTTCAGAAAAGGGCAAGAAAGACAAACCATTAGGCACAGTAAGAGAGGGATTATATTCAACAGCAATTTTCTTTTAAACATTTTAAGTATTTCTGATGTGTGCATGAGTTTCCCACCCCCACAATAATTTCTCACTCAATAAGTGAAATTTGGTGCAATGGTTTTAGTTATAGTAAAATGTTTGGAGAATATGTATATACATATACTAGGCATATATGTGCATACTTTATATATAATATATGTATTATATATACCAATATCTACATTATATGTAACGAAAATAGGAAGGCTAAAGCATCAGTATGAGAAAAGAAGAATGAATGTCAAATGATTTAAAAGATGGTGCATCTTTTAAAAAATCTTGCCACTTAATCTATTTCTTCTTTCCCTTAATTGTACCTGTAGTGATTTAGGTCTTATTATGTAGAGTTCTCTCTATTTCCAATACTTTATTACTATTTATATTATGGGCATCCAGCTCTGGACCAGGTTTCTTCATTCCGAGGTTGGTTATTGAGGTCTCCATAGTTAAAACATTGGTTCTCAATCTGTATCCCCTGATTCCTAGAGATAGGTGAAGAGATTAAGGGAGACCTATGAACTTTTCACAGTGTTCACTAAAGCTGAATATTTATATCCCCCTAATCTGACCACCCAATCAATTATCAAATTATTATCTTAGTTTCTCTAAGAAGCCTATATGGACAGTCAAAGTAAAATATTGCTACAAAAGAAGTGAATATTTTTTCTCTAAACCATTTCCATCTTGGTTTTGAAAGGCTTACAATCAGAATGAATTCTACAAAGTTGAGCAAATATCTCCAAACATTGTTTTTTAATGTGACAAGATAGATGTCATATAGCTAATTGTGCTCCAAATTAAAGACCTATGTCAAGGAAACTGTCGTATTCTGTTACATTCTGAATATGTATGAACGGCAAGGATTGGTTGAAAGGTGATCTAGGAAGTGACGCCCCTGGAAGTTATCCCTTGAGAAGCTGAAAGTGGTGAGGTGCGTGTCTTCCAGCTTCCCTCTGTTCCCTTTGTTGTTTAGTGTTACCCTTCCTTTTGCAGAATTCACCTCCTGTAACTCCATGCTCTGGCTCCTGGGAGGCTCTAGGTCTGGCAGCTGGCTACAGACTGCAGGGGTTAGACATAATTACCTACTCCTTACCATGAATCTACTATATTTCCTTCCAGAGGCATTAATTCAGACCCAGGTTATGCCTAGATGGGCTGTGGCCAGAGGAATTTAGACCACAGAGTACAGAAAGCATAAGGTAGTAATAACTCTATTCACCCAAGACACTTTGCCTGAAAGGACCCTTTCACCCCAGTGAGAAGGCCTGAGATGTGACCAGAAGGTGGGGCGTGCTAGACTGCATCATTTCTCACCTTCTAGAACATTATCAGGCCATGGAATTCTCAGTAAATCAGGAGAGCTATTGAGAAACAATTTGGAATATCATCCCTACATATTGCTGCAAACGCTGTTAGCTATCTCTGCCTATTGAGTTGGTTCATGAATCTGGCAGCCTCACAAATACGTATTTCTAAACTTTGTATTTATTTTGCTCTTTTACATCTAGGAGAAGACCTATAAAACAAGTTCAGAAATATAGAAAGAATTGAACAGAAAAATCGTGTTTCAGAAAGTTTCGCAACTGAAAATACAAATTTTTCATTTTGAGAAGATGAAGGATAATTAAGATGGTAAACTGACCTATATTTCCATCATAAATTTCTTAATTGGTAATTGTACTTTCCACATTTAAACACAATATAATATGTAATCATTTTATGAAATTATATTAATAACTTGAGTTGGAATCTGAAAAGCTAGTTGGTGATATTTCTCTGCAGCTAGTATAAGGCATCCCAAACATTCTGCCAATAGCATTTCTAACATAAAGTGGGGTTTTCATATGTTCATTTCTTTTAAACTGTTATCGAAGAGGTAAACTTCTTCATGTGGGAATGGTTCTTTGTCACAGAGGGTGACAGTCATCTTGCAGGTATATTTGCTTTAGTATTAGTTGCTTTCCTCATTTTATATGCCTCATCTATGTTAAACAATTCCATCTTGGGCCTCCATCCTGTCTCTGAAAGCCTTCCTTCCAACTTCTAAACCACATATATGGATTATCTGATTAATCTAGTAGATCATGAGGTATATTTTGATAATAACTAACAGAAAAAGAGGTTTCTAGAGATTAGTGGACATATGGGCCTCATAAACTTAGTTGAGAATCCTTAAACATTGAAACGTCTTAAATACTCAGCATAGGTCCTGGTCGAAGTGTCCAGTCTTTGTCAACAGGAAAATGTATTCATTCACTCAGTCCATCTCTACTGAGTGCCTGATGTATGCTGGCTACCTTGTTGGGCACTGTTCCAGAAAATTTTTGAAAGAGACATCTCAGGAAATATTAAGGAACAAAAAGGAGCCAACAGGAGGGAATAATTTAAGCTTGGAAAAAATGACCAAGGAATCTATATTCCAGGTTTAAGTGGATTACTTTGAGGAAGGGTAAATAGAGGGAATTTAGAAACCTGCCCCTTATTATTTCCTCTGTGGAGTGACCATGTTTTCAGCTCCTGAGTCCCTTTAGAGGAGATGTGGGCCTAAATGCTTGTATATCTCTGCTAGTATCCTTCCTTGTCTTTTCTCCTCCAGCTTTGCACCCCCATTGGAGATCAGGTCAGAATCAGCTGGAAAATTAAATTACTCACCCCCTCATGTCAGCTCCCATACATCTCTTTCTCCTCCTGCCTCAAGAGTACAGTTCAGCTCTTTAAGAGACGAGACTCTGAATGAAGGTAGTGCAGAATTTAAACATTTAAGAGAGAAACTTGTCAGTTTCAGAATTCGAAGGACAGCTTCACTATTAAGATCAGGGGTTTTGACCTCTTGGGTCCCTCCATCTCACCTTCATCCCTTTCTTCTAATTCTCAGTTTTAAAAAGTAAATAAATAAAAATACTTTTCGGAGCAGGCAGAGCAATGAGTCCTCTGGTTCCACGTCTGCTATAAGAAGCAGATTTTTACACAAGGATAAGGTTACGGCTGCCAGCCCAGAACTCCAGCAGTGTGGCAAATCAGACGCTGGGCTCCTCCCCTCCCCCGCCGACGAAAGAGAGGCTAACAGACGGGTGCAAGTAGACAAGTAGCTGTTTTTATTGAATACAGAAGCTCCTTGAAAACTCTGTGGGCTCCGGGGCTCTCCTGCAATTCCTTTCATTCCCAAAGTGCTGGAGCCAAGCACGCGTCCCGCGTAACTCCCTCCCATTTCTTCTCGGGGATTTGGGTAGGAGAGGAGGGAGGAGAGGAGAGGGGAGATGGGGGGTGGTTGGTGGGCTGGGCTTGCCCAGAGTCCTGATTCTTGGGCCCAGGGAGAGGGGGGCGGGCTCGCGGCAGCCCGAAAGGCGTGTGATTGGGTCTGACCCTCAGCCGGCTTGTCAGTTTCTCTCAGGGTAAGGGGGGCGCGGGAGCCGAGTGGGCGGAGGAGGGGGCTGCCCAGAGCCTCTCGTCCGGCCCACTGACGGCATGAAGGCTTTAGGGGCACGCAGTCCTCTCAGATTTTCGGTTGAAGCCCCTCATCTGCCTTCAGTCTGAAGGCAGGGCCCCGCAGAGGACGGATCGGAGGGTCGCGGCCGGCGGGGCCAACCGAGAGGGAGAGGAGGGGGCGAGACACGGGAAGGAAGCAAACCATCAAATTTTAAAGAAAAAGCCCTTTGACTTTTACCCCTCTCCGTCCTCAATGGCTGTGTAGCAAACACCCCCGAAGATACCTGGGAAGGGACGAAGTTGGTCTGCAATCGCAGTTTCGTGGGTTGAGTTCACAGTTGAATGCGGGGCTCGGAGATGGAGCGGTGGTCCTCTAGGTGGAAAACGAAACGGTGGCTCTGGAATTTCACCATAACAATCCTCGCACTGACTTTCGTCTTCCAGGCTAGAGAGGTCAGAGGAGGTAAGAAAAAAATGGTTTTGGGGAGGTGGGAGAGTGCCGTCGGTCTTTGTCATTCTGCGCCCCTCCCCCTCTTTGCCCTTTCTCCCCCGCCTTACCCCCCACCCCCCAAAACCCCAAAACAATTCTCTTAAATAAAATCCAGATTGTAACTGCCACCAGGTTGAAGTGAAGGCTGGAGAGAGAGATGGATGTAGGCGGAACAGTAATGGGAGAAGAGGTAGCAGGGAAAAAGATCTGTCAGGCACAGAGCCTGCTGAAATGCCCTTCACCACTTTCCAGCGTCTTTGAAAAGAGGAAAAATATTACCTTGAATACAAGGGCAGTTGTACAAAGCTTTTGTTTGAGGACTAGTCCCTAGACTGCCCTTTGAACACATCTTCTGGTTTCTTCAGATTCTAACTAATGGAAATATCTTTTTAAGGGTGAGCTGAGGAGAAAATATAGAGAAAGGGTATAAAATGAACCTTGATAAAGTTCTTTGTGTGAAACAAAGTGAGAAACAGGCTCTTTTACTTTTAGGGATATAAGAGAAAGCAGAGGTGATGAATCTAGAAGACTGAGAACACCGTGTGTGTGTGTGTGTGTGTGTGTGTGTGTGTGTGTGTGTGTGTGTGTTTGGCATTTTAAGTGGAAGAAAATTTGGCAGATTATAAAGAACGGGTTGAAGATAGGGAGAAGACTTCTCCCTGAATATCAGTCCACTCCTCTCTACTATGACCCCCACTCCCAACCCCCACTTCTTCTTGCAGGTTGGACGTGCAGTTCTCTTGGAGAATGATGAAACTCGCCAAGCAAATGGGGTGGGGGAGGAGGAATAGGGATTGGGAGGGAAGAGGAGGGGGCCTGGGATGGGGTGGGAGGGGAGAGGTAAGGAAAAGTTCCTACGTGGCACCACCAAATATTCAATGACCAGACCTGCTCAGAAGACTGCAGCCCTGTCAGTACCCAAGAAGGGAGAGCGACTTCACTCCTCCCCTCTGCCTCCTCCCTCCCCTTCCCCCGCCCTTTCCCGCAAAGGCATCTGGCTGGAGCGGTCCGTTAGGTGCCGTAGACACGACTGGCGGGCAAAGGCCTTTGGAGTTAACGGAGCCCAAACAGCTTAGAGTAGAAAAGCGAGCTTTGTCGGGAGTGCACAGAGAAGTGGGGGGTAGGAAGGAGGGTCGCGAGGATTGGCTGAGGGAGAAAGAAGTTGTCAATCCCAAATGCGCAGGCTTTAGCAGAAACCTGAGTCTGGCCCTGGTAGATGCCAAGATCTGAGTTCTCCCTAATGGGAATTAGCGCTCCCGGAGGCCGAACTCTGGGAAACCTGGTCTGTATTCCTTCCCCAAGCTTAGTGGTGCTCACCTTCCTGAGTAGCAGGCAGTGCTGGATTATTCTTAGCTTGGCTTTTCCTGGTAAATACAGTCAGAGCCTCAAATTTAAATTTTGCTTCAATTTGGATACAAGTTATGCTAATTATTTTGATTCATTCATTTCAATATTTTCAAGGATAAATGGTAGAGTCTTTGAAAGTGGAATCCATCAAAAGTTTGCTTTTTACCTTTGGTACCTGGTCACCGGCTGGGTTGGTCATTTCTGTCAGCAGTTCTGCCCTCTGCTGGTTTTATTTATTATCTGGAATTTAAGTAGCTGCCTTAGAACCTAGGACCTCTTAAAATTCTTCTAACTACAGTGATGCTGGAAAAGGAACTCCATTAAGAAAGGACAGCTCTACTACTTTTTTTCCAGCTTATTACACATACATATGGACAAATGTATCACAATTCCAGCTCTTAGTTTAAAAATATAGAAACCAAACTTTCTCTAATGAAGATGGTTGAGATATAAACTCAAGAGGCACCATTGCAGACATTCAGGAATTATTTCAATAAAGATATTTATGTTTCTTTTCCACATTTGGCCTCCCCTAAAGCTCTAAGGATATCAGAAAGGTCAAATTTCTACACTTGTGTTGCATAAATTGTCTCTTTTCAATCTAGCTTCAAACCTGAAACACTTTTAAACAAACATCCCAGTACCACATCAAGTAAATGGTGGAAAAAGAACCCTGCTTATTATTATAAGGCCAATAACGTGGGAAATAGCAAAGCTTAAGGATCACATGTTGTTTTTGCTTGTCACTTCTGACGAAATGTCTTAAAAGTTACAAGAGTATTTGGATATTCAGACTGTAAGATTCAGTAATTCGTGTCATGAAGTTGCTAGGTGCTTATTACTTCCCACTAAGTAATATTTACAAATCTACTCTTTTGGCATTTTTGCCACTTAATAAACTTCAACAAGGAAGTAATAGTATACTAATGCTTTAAAAGGAAACACTGGCCTGAATCATCACACAAGGGAAAAATAAACCCAGTGTTCAGTTCTTATGCTAGCCATTAGATTTGCAATTGAAGTAACAATGAATATGATTTCATTTCAGTTTCTAAATAAAGGTATTATGTACTATAATTTATTGATGTCTGTAAGATGCAGTGGTGCAATTTGGTTGCTAAATCAAAAGGTAATTTAGAACAGCCTATTTTCATCTAAAATTTATATTTCTTGGATTTAAGACACTAACGCCTGAAAGAATTCTGGGTTCATAATAAATCAGATTCTAAAGAAAGTGTAATTAGAATCCTAAAGTATCTGCCTTACAAAGAATAGTTCTTGGAGTGAATGGATTGAAAGAAAATTTATACTCTCACATAGAATCGTATTATTTTACTTTGCAAATCCAAACTCTACAACTTGGTCATCTTTAACATGCCTATTAAAAATTTTTAGTATTTATAATGATTTAGTATAAGAGTTATTTTATAATATATTCATTTGTGTTAATTTCAATTTTATGTTTCATATATTTCCCTGTGGTTAACATAAATGTTTTATCTCAGAAGTTTATGGATTTCTTTATCAATTAGTCCACTGGCTATTAGAGAGGACCTGAGATTTACCTGGAATTTATAGTGACTGTGCTCTGATTGTATGCAGCGTGATGGTTTTAAGACCTTTAAAAACAAGTTAAACTAATTGAATACTAAGAAAAATAGTATCTAATTGAATCATTTTTTCTAGTTAAAATGGTACTCAACCTTTGGTAGTTAAGCCAATACTTGTCTTGCAAAAAGTTGATTAATTTTATGAGCACCTTTCAAAGCTTGTCAGCAATTGGTAGTGAGCCTTGCTGGAGTGTTTTGAGTGCCCAGGATCAGCAGGTGAAATGGTGCTGGCCTCCAGAGTATGTGCTAATCCAGCTTTGCAAAGAGATCAAGTTTGTCCCTGTGGCTTCTTAATCATGAATCAGTTAGAAGGTCAGATACACTTCTGATAACAAATGCAGTGTCTGCTAGAATTATTTAATTGTCTTTCCTCTTGTTTATTAAATAAAAATTGACACAGTCCAATAGGAAAACAAAAAAGAAAACCAGGTATCTTATAAGAAGCATCTTCCTGTTTGTTTTATACAGATTTAGGTGCCACATATATATTCAATTAAATATAGACACTTTCACAGAATTGTCTGCTAGTTTTTAAATTAAGTTTATTAATATCTTAAAGTGACAATTTACTTCATAATAAATACTTAACTGAGACTCTACTTTATAAAAATTATTCTCTAAGAGGTATTCTGATATTTTTTTAACAAAACTGTGAAGTTGCAAATGAGAGATGTATATACCTAGGTAGTATAATTGCTTACAATTCATTTAATTACTATTTTAGGTTCTGTGTTTGCTTCAATGTGACTAACATAGAAAGAGCATATTATTCAAGTTAAGTTGTCCCTAAAATATAGCAAGGTAAACATGAATCTCTTTCCATTCTCGGGTAGGATTTCTGACAATAAATAAATAAATAAATAAATAAATAAATAAATAAAAGAACACAAAACACAAAACAAAACCCCAAACTAAACAGTCTGTTTGCTTCTTTTCTGAAAAACCTCTCCTCACTTTGGTTAATTTATTGAAGCATTGCCTATTTGATAGCGAATGATAATGAGTGGACTCAAATCAAGCTTAGTTGAGTGTCAGTGTAATAAAAAGCTGAATTTTTTAAAGGAAGAAAAGATGTTTAGATTAGGTTTTTTAAAGAGAATGCTAGAGATAGAAATTATAGTAGAGATTGTTTCTCTTCACTACCTCTCACTTCACTAATTAGGAAACCAAGGCACAGAAAAGTTATTAGCTGAATGCTTTTTCTCATAAAAACATAAAAATATTTCTATAATATTCAGTGTTTTTCTAAGTAAATATAGTGAAGGTCTGCAATAGTGGTAAAAATATTCGTAAATAGTAGTACGTCTGAGACTTTATGGAATGACCAAATATTGCTTAATTGTATGTGTTGGAGTTTAGTGAGAAGATGGAATAAGTGAAAATGATTGATTTAAAGAAAATCAGATAGGAAACAGAGTTATAAAATGCATTTAAAAATTCCTGAATTTCCTGAGTTTGGAGAAAGGTAATTTTTGATCATTTATACTGTTAATATATCTAATTATGAGAATCTATAGGTTTATCAGTATCAGAGTAGAAAGCATAATAGTTTGTAAAATATTGTGTGTGTGTGTGTGTGTGTGTGTGTGTGTGTTGCTGGATTAGGAACATAGTCTTTTATGCACTCTAAAGTTGTTAATGGAGGACCAGACACACTTCAAATTTTCAAGAAGCTAAGAAATTATATACTTATATAATATAAAAATATTATAAATTATATATTTACTTCAAATAATATATTCATTTAATAATACATCTATGTGTTTATTACGAATGATGTCAAATTTCTATGATTTTAGATTGACTGGATGATAAATACTATATATATGTATGGTTTTAGTACTAAACCAGATAATGAATTATTACTTGATATGGCTTGTTTGTTTATTAGATAATCTTTCCCCAGACAAGTCGCAAACTTTGGGAAAATATAGGAGAGCACTTATTAATTTTTCTTTTGGATTGTTAAGGCATCTGAGACGACACAAACAACTTCGACCTCAAGAATAAATGGACATTAATCTATAGAGAAGTAGACACTCCTAAGAGATCACCGTGACATTTGTTGTGCTGGCAACAACAATGGTACATCTAGTATTTCCACAGAATGAAGAGTTTTCCTGTCTTTAGGGAAGCAGTACATGTCCTTAGGGTCCTGAAGAAGAGACTGTGGAAGCTAATGTTTATACTCATGATCAACACTAACAATTTATATGAATATAGGGCTTTATAAGTACTGAGCTAGCCCATCATTTTGTATAGTTTTTAATGATTATACTAAGGTATCCAAAAGCCAGAATTCCATTGTATTCTAAACACACTTTTCTTTCCTCCTACCTTTGGAGAAATAATTAAGGGCAGTTGGTGTAATCATTAGGAATTCAAGGCAACTACAGAATGGGGGCTGAGAGCTGATCTGCATTTCTGCTTTTACTCCTCCACTTCCCTCATTTGATACTGGGGAAATGTGACCTGAGCTGGGAGTGGTGAGAGGAAACCAAACTTTGTTTTTGACCATTGAAGTTTTGTTCCTTAGCAAAGGAGAAAGAGAGGTATACACAGATGCTATAAAAAATTACAGTGTTCCCTAAATTCTCTCCCCAAAGAGGCAACTTTAAATGCAGATTTCAGTGTAGCTTTTGGTATACTCTAATGACTCTCCTAAATCTGGACTTTTTTCTTCTAATTTCTCTTGCAATTTTATTCAGAACATAAAGATTTAATTTTTTTTTCATTTTAAACTGTTTTTCTATATTATAATGTGTCTACTATATGTGCTTATTTTTCTTGCAAAACCCTAATATAATTTTATTTTTATAGGCCTTTTTTTCCTACTTTCCGTTGTCTCAAAACTCAACCTGAATAATACTAGCTGGTAGAGAAGATGAAAGTCGATTTTAAAGTGATTTAGTGAGTAGTGTCTATTGGTTGCAGTCTTTGGCCTACTACTGACTTGGCTAGTGGTTCTTTAGACATTGGCTGATCACCAGACCTACTGTTATCTGGTAAAATAAACTCTTTGCTTGCTGCGCATGGAATTAGAGACAGTGCTATTAATTTAGGAGAAAGAACTCAGAGAAAAGAAAGGTTATCATATTTCAGAGTAAGAGACCAGCTTAAATACGACTTGACAATTGAGAACTAAAACAAACCTGTGTAAAAGTGCTTTAGCACAAAAAACTTTTGCAATCCCTTCAAAACCTCCTTTTTTTTTTTCTTAAAAAGCATTTCTTTCTTATTTTAAACAAATTTAATTGCTCTTGAATGGCCCTGTACTGCACAGGCAAATGAAGGTCCCTATTCATAGAACTTGAGCGCATAGAGTGTCCGTGGAAGCTTCCTTCCTCTGTCTGACTGGTAAACTGGCATCCGGGCTTACAGGCGTGAACCTTCCACTGTGTGAGGTGGTTGGCTTTCCTTCCCCACTCAGCTCTTCACAAACAACTTCCCAAAGGATGACTGCCAGAAAGGGCAGTGGTTGCAATTCCTGACAAAGCTAATAAGAAACTCTAAAGCACTTTTTCACTTTGTGCTCTTATTAGAGAGCTCTGCAGAGAAAGAAGAGCCATGCATATTATGCTATTTTCCCTGACTTTTCTCTTTAGGCTAGAGTGAACAGTGAAGCACAACCTCTTAGCTGTCACTCTTCTTTTTGAATGCTGATGAGTCTTCAAAATACTTCACTGGTTTTGAGAAAAAATATGTTGTGCAAAAGGCTTAGCATGATGGAGAGTAGCCTTCAGGATGGGACCCCTCTGTACATTCAGGCTCATGACCAGTCATTTCACACCTGCCATAAACCTGCCCCCATTTACCTTCCACTTCAGCAATGTTAAACCTCTTGCCCGTATTCTCCCCTGTCCTAGAACACACTATTCTCTTTCCTTGGAATATCTGTTCCTTTCTCATCCATCTAGCAAATGTTTTCTCCTACTTCAAGATTTAGATCAGGCTTCATATCTCCAGGCAGATAGAATAGTAAGATCTAACACTAAATGCGCGCTTATTATTACGTGCCAGGTCCTGTTGTTAGCACTTCTCACATAGAATCTTATTTCATTCTGAAAATTGCCCCGGAAATAAGCTAATATTAAAATATACATTTTTTTAAGATTTTATTTATTTATTTGACACAGAGAGAGAGAGAGAGAGTATAAGCAGGGGGAGCGGCAGAGGGAGAGGGAGAAACAGACTCTCCGCTAAGCAGGGACCTCAATGTGGGGCTTGATCCCAGGACCCTGAGGTCATGACCTAAGCCAAAGGCAGATGCTTAACCGACTGAGCCACCCAGGCGCCCATAAAATATACATTTTACCCATGAAGGAGCTGAAAAAAGGTGAAGTTAATTATCGTGCCTCAAGTCACACAGCTTCTATGTGATAGACCCAGGATTTGGACCTAGACAATCTTGTTTCAGAGCCTGTGCTTTTGATCGTTTGTCCATGCTTACTTTATTGTGTGTTATAATGTTTCCACACAGCCTTCCTGGCTTATGATTATAATGCCCTGGGGCCTGACATTAATGGACAAATCATGCAACTGCACCACAGTAAGCTTCATGTCAATTGTGTGAATAACTTGAATGCCACCAAGGAGAAATATAGAGGACTTGGCAAATGGCAGTGTTATAATTCACATAGTTCTTCAGCCTGCATTAAGGTTCAGTGGTGGAGGCCATAGCACTCTTACCATTTTAAGAGCAAACCTAAGCCCTAATGATGGTGGAGAACATTAAAGGCTGTTGCAGGAAGCCCGGAAATGTTACCTTGTTTCCTCTGACTTATTTCAGGAGAAATTGACACGTATCTGTTAGCATTCAAGGTTCAGACTGGGGTTGGCTTGGTTTCATTAAGTAATAAGGACACTTACAAATTGCTGCCTGTTCTAATTAGGATCCGTTTCAAGGAACCACAGGTCTTAGTCCACTTTGGGAGAATGATATATGGTAGTATGCTTATTACCTTCAGTATAAAAGTGTCAGATCTGATTACCTAAAAGCTGTTTGGAATGTAATCACCTGGGAGAATGTAACTAAAAGATACACAGTTTGCTAAAAAAGATATATCATAATTTTAAAAAAATTATTCATTTATCTGTTAGTCTTCGCATAGGAGTTCCTGGGGGGTAATGACTATGAATTAGTTTTATTTCTGTCCTCAGGGTCTACCCAGATGCCAGAATGCACAGTATATGATATAGTCACTATTTAGATTATAAATTGTCTTCTTAACTTTGCCCAGTGGACTGGAACACGGTTAAATCTAGTTAACTTGGGAGTGGTGTGAAGTGACCTACTCATGTCTTGTCGTTAGCAGTAATTAGATCCCTCCCTTTTTCTCTGCTAGTGAGTGAATTGGGATATCCCTCTAGCTTTCCTAATTTGGAGAACAGTTTTTGCACATTCTCTTCAAAGACACTTCTAAATATTTGAAGGTACTCATTGCCTATATTACCTCTAAAATTGTAGTTTGCTTTAACCTAGTAATCTGATAGAGAAAAACACCATATGAAACGGTATTTTTGTTTTGGCAGCAAAATAAATCATCATTTCACTGTCTGCTGATGAGCAAGAGAGTTTAAGCCAAGAGTGGTATCAATCTGTTAAAGTAATAATTGGGAAAATTCCAATCATGTGTTCATTTTGAAGCTTTCATCTGTTTTGTATGCTATTAGGGATTTCTGATTTTGCTTAATAGCTATTAGAAAGAGTAGCCTATCTATATTTATTGCTTTATGATTATTTTAATAAACTAATTCTAGAAACTAATTTGCATATTATACATATATTATAATTATTATATTATGAAGTACCAGCTTTAAGCAAGAAGTATATAAAGTTTCCAGTGCTTAATAAGAGACAGTAGTTGCAGAATTGTTTTAGAAGAATGTTATGTATTTTTTATATTCTATTCCTATCCATTGTATATTTTAGTTACACTAAAATCATTAAGACAGGTATCTTTATCTGTTTAGTGTGTCCCAAGCACATAGAACAGAGCCTGTTACATAGTTAGTATTTGATAAATCTTTGTTGAATGAAGTGAAAGTGTTGGTTGAAGCTCTGATAAATTGCTTTTCAATAATCTAACAATCTGAGATATGATATAAGGTTATATATATATCAGTTATTGCCTGTGTCTGCAGAAGTGTATCGAACAGATTTTTGTTGGTGTAGTTGTCATTTCCTGAAAATGTCAATATCTGCAAGCTATGATCTCCACCTTGAACACTTCCAAACCACTTACCATTGCTTTTTTAGGATTTAGATATTATCTCCTAAAGGAATACCTCTTCTCAACTGTAAAGACTGAGGTAGTTGACCTTGCATAACATTCTGAAGCACACTAAACTTACTCCAAACCTGAATACTTACCACAGAATATTTTTGATGCTAAAATGAAAACAGGGAATGCATCTTTTTCATCTATGTAAGAAATTCTGCCTTCTAGCACTATATCTGGAGCAGAATAGATGGCCAATAAATGTTTATCATATGAATTAATGACCTCATAAGCAAGGGATTATACTAGAGTCAAGAAGACAGAGGTAGTCAGCCTTGGCTTGCTATCACAATCATTTCCAGTCCCATCTCTGTGGATTTTGATTGAGTAGATTTTGTATAGAATCCAAGCATAGGTGCTTTATAAAGCTTCACAGATCATTTTGATGCATATCCAAAGGTTTATGAATCTTTTGTAACAAGAAATAAATGCACAGAAAAATGGGAATGTGTCTAGCTTGTATAACAGGGCCCTGGAAGTCAAGTAAAAGGTTATTTATCTGCTGTGTGCAAATCACTTGATAAATACCCAATTACCCAATAGCAGTGACTCTGGAGAAAAAGATTTGGATAGATAACTGATTATGATAGAGATCATGCTTTTTTTTTAATCCTTCTCTCCATAGCATGTAATTAACTAAATGCCAACAAATATTGCTTTTCTCAACATTAATGTCAAATGCTTGTATTGACACTATAATTTAAGTTTTATAATAAACATTTTAATAGCTTTGGCCACTTGTAAATCAGATATGCCAAGCTTTTTAAGTATCACACTCTCAACTGGCATTTGTTCTTTCCTTCAACATCCTGAGTTGTGATATTACTTCTGCTTTCAATTTTCAGTTCATAGAAGCTTTTTATGATACAAGAAAGTTCAGGACTGAGGCTGTTCAATAACCATGAAAATTAAATGACTCTCTTCTAGGTGCAATCAGTGTTAGGTGCCCTGACTACAAAGACAGGATGCCAGTGTCTATTACACATACATGGGGTATGTGTGTTATCAGGAGAGTGCTGGGGTTAGGAGAATGGGCTAGGGCCACATAACACAAGACTGTATAGATATATTTTTTCTGCATAGCACAGAATCATGTGACTAATTAAAACATACAAGAGGCTGCTAAGTTGGCAGAGTCAGTATAGACATTGGTATCTATCCATACTAGGTGGTTCCCCTTGATTGCAACCACTGGATCTTCTGACAAATAACCAGGGAACGGGGGTCATGCTGCTTTTTCTGGAATAGCCAACCCACTGTAAAGTCACCTGGGGTTCCCCAAGATAATTAGTACATTTAAGTCACACTTGATACAGGGTTATGGCCACTATGGACTTGAAAAAAATGTATGAATGAATAATCTTCCTGTTTTATAAGGAAGTACATTAAACAAAATGTATACACAGATTTATAAAATCTGTTATAAGACAAAGATGTAGCCTAACATTTTAAACCTTAAATGTAATCGTTCTTGTTATTACCCAACTTGTAGCATGTTTTAGGACACAAATTATAAGTAGAGTTGTTTGTTTGTTTCTGAGGATTCATATATTGGCCCAAGATCTCTATGTTGATTATTTGAGAGAATAAAATATGTATTATAATCATTTTTAAGTCATAATGATTTCTTTCACAGAAAGTTGTATCAAATAGAGTTTTAAAATAAGTGTAATGACTAATTATAGCTTTAAATAATGTTAATAGGCTGTCAACTCCCAAAGTTTTATTTCTATCACATATCTTTTCCCTGAATTCCAGACTCATATACTCAACTGCCTGTTCAGCCATTTCCAGTGGAATGTATTAAATCATCTCAAAATTAGCATACTCAAAATTGAATTGTAGAACCTTCCTGAAACCTGTTCCGCTCACAATCTTCCCATCTCAGCTGATGATCAGTCATGATGTTCGAACTAAAATATTTGGAGTAGCTTTGACTCCTTTTCTCTCATACTCCATTTCCAACCCATCAGCAACCCTGTCTGCTACATTCAGAATATATCCAGAATCTGACCTAGTACTTTATCTTTCAGTCCAGGATTGCAAAACTGACAAAATTTTACACCTCAAGGATTGCAGTTGTTTCTTCTGCACTCCCTTCCACTCTAGTGTCCCCATAGTGTGTTCTCAAGGCAGCAGCCACAGTGGTTTGGAACATTTGTTGGTTCGTGTTACTCCTCTCCCTTAACTTTCAGTAGTTTTCTGTCTCACTTGGAGTACAATCTAAACTCATTGAACATCCCACAGGACCTATACAGTCTGCCTCCAAACTGCCTCCCCTTTACTTCTCTGGCCTCATCTCTTATACCACTTTTATTTCCTGTGCAGGAGACCTGAATGTCTCCTTGCATTTCCTCCAACTCCTCCCGTTTGTGGCAACTCCTATCTCTGGATCTTTGCACTTGTAATTCCTTTAGCTTAGAATGCTGTGCTGTCAAAATATCAGGATAGAGAAGCCTCTTATGCCTTGCTAGACTGCTCAAACATTATTTTCTTATTGAGGCCTTTCTTGTCTTTCCTATTTGATACTAAAATCCATGCCTCCTCAACCCTCATTTAGGATTTATTTTTCTTTTTAGTACTCTTCAAATATTTGTGATTTGTAAAAAGTAATGACTTATTTAAATTAAAGGTGAAGATTTTATGTTAAGGCATTCTATCAGGTGTAGAATTAGATATTTTTGAAGTACAAGGAGTACAAATATTGCCGTAAAGTATTTGGGCAGCTTCTAGACCATTTTTAATTCACATGATTGCCATAGCTTTTAATTTTATTTTTCATATTTAGACATAGTCAAAGTGACACTTAAATTCCACATAGAAAAGTATTTTACTTATTTGATGAATGTCATGCACACCGATTCAGTTGTTGTAAGAGATTATAGTTGTAGAGAAATGGTAATGGGATTTTGTTTAGCTGGTTTAACAGGGCAATAATGTGGGACTTGTGGTTACTTAAAAAGTAGATGGGAGATGTTTACAGGTAAAGACATAAAAAGCAACTACAGATTAAATATTGTTAAGGAAATGTACATACATAGTGATATTCAAAGTAAAATTTATTTGTTATTTCCAATCAGTACTAAATATCAGCTAGGATCACAGGGTCTACACATTTCTCTCAACCACTGGGTAGGTCATAATTGGAATAAACAGTCAATGGTGGGATGTGGATACAATGGATTGTGGTGGGAGCCACAATTTTTCCCTTACTTCTACTTCAGAATATTTCACTGTGTATTTCTTTTACCCTGATCTTTCCAATCTTGAATTTAACCAGGTAACTGACTTTTTAAAGCTGGTATTTTCATGGGATTGTAAGGAAGTACATTTATATTTGGTCTTTGGGTGTCTGTTTTCTGAAATGGTATTACCATTAGGCTTGTTAGGTACCTTGGTGTTGCTGATTAACTATAAAATTCCTGAAACTACAGGCTACTCTTTTATACATGTCTTTGTCCATGTTATTCTCAATTTGATGCTATTCTTGGTTTGAGTATCAAATATCCGGTTTTTGCAAGATACCCATCAAACACTTGAACCTTGAGATACTTATATTTATTTTATTCTTTTTTATCCTGAAGGGACATATACTCTCCAAACATAGGTTTAAAATGACAAAACGTATAAGTTTATTATAGAATCCCTTGGAGATAAAATGAACTCTAAACACTTCCCATGCCCAGGGGGGTTTAATGTAAATTCTACAACTATAATCTTATAAGCTTAAAATTTATTAATGTATTCAAGCAGTTTGTTTCTACCATTTTATATTTTCTTTGAGAACAAAGAATAGATTACAGAATATAGACAAAAAGTCTAATCGTTTCAGCTACAAAGAGTTGTATTGGTGCATAGGAAACTTATGTGATTTCTATTGACATTATTTATGCCACATAGTCACTTAAAGATGAACTTTCATACTTTTTGTTTTTTAAATATGGAAGAATTTAGGTCAATATGTTTTAATTTTTTAATACTTCATGTTTGTGATACAAGATTGGCATATAGCATATATGTGTTTGAAATAAATGAAGAAATAGTATCAGAGAAAAGGCACTAAATATTAGTTTTTTTAAAGATTTATTTATTATATATAGAGAGAGAACACATGAGTTGAGGGGAGGGGCAGAGAGAAAGAACCTCAAGCAAACTCTCTGTGCTGAGCACGGAGCCTTATATGGTGGGCTTGATTCCATAACCCTGAGATCATGACCTGAGTGGAAATCAAGAGTTGGATCCTTAACCAACTGAGCCACTTAGGCATCCCTAAAATATCAGGTTTTTTTTAATTCTTAATAAATAACTCACATCACGGTTGCTTTATTTAATCTAGAGATATGTTAACATCTATCCAATACAAAGAGAAATTACTAAAGGGGGAAAATGCTAATGATAGCATATGAATGTCAAGCTTTGCTATAGGGCAGTAATGAAACAGTGAACATGAAGATGCAGATTCAAGACTTATTAGATTGCATATGCTGCCAAAGTTCCAGGCAATGTCATGGAGTTGTACGTACTTGGGATAACCTAAGAATGTGCTGGAGAGATTGGTCAACACTATATAATTTTCATGGACTATATCTGATGGACCTTTAGCGATGGAAACCTGTTTAGTCTTCTGTTCTTCTGTAAAGAGATTTCCCAAAGTAGTCAGGGGAAATGGGTAGCAAGAATCAAGTTAATTATAACTCTGGGGGAAACAGGTGATGCTCACTGGAACTATTAAAGATGTTCCAAAAGGTTGAAAATTTAAGGACATAGTGCTTTTAGATATTCTTTTTACTGAGTTATTACTATGTGTTGGGCACTAGCCTCAGAGGTTATAATGCCTTATTTTATTTAATTCTCAAAATGAGGCTAAGTTGAAGAACTAAGTCACAGAGGAGGTGAGTAGGTTACCCAAAGTCACACAGATAATCCGTGCTTGGACTAGAAGTTGAATTAGAAGTTGGGCAAACTTGGATTAGAAGTGGGCAGTTCTAATAGTAGAAATGGAGTTATTAACTGTTGCCTATTCACTTGTCATATTCACTTGTCATATCCTATCCTAAGGAATCCATGTTAGACTCTAGTAAGAGCTCTCGTGATTTTAAAATATAGCAAGGTATTGATAACAGTTAAAATATAATAATAGTCACTTCTCTCTCATTTTTTCTTTTGTCAGCCCTACATTCCACCGCCACATAAACGCAGTAGCACTCCTGGTTTTTGATATTTATCTAGAGCAGTGAAACATTTCATGACTGGGTGGGAGATTTTTTTTAAAGATTTTATTTATTTATTTGAGAGAGTGAGTGCGAATGGGGGAGGATCAGAGGGAGAGGGACAAGCAGACTCCCTCTGGGCTTAGAGCCTGGGGCCTGGTGTGGGGCTGGATCTCATCACCCCGAGATCACGACCTAGCCGAAGCCAAGAGTGAGACACTAAAATGACAGCCACCCAGGTGCCCCAGAAGATGGTTTATAACTTTCTGTGTTTTAACTTACTTTTATTTCTCCCTATAATGACATGTTTCATATGTGGCCTCTGATGTAAGGTACAAGGTGAAGATAAGTGACTCCCTAGAAATGGGAAAGCATCTACTTTATTAAGGCTACTTAAGAACTGGGTTCTTGCCACACTTGAATCAAATGGAAACAATCAGACTTGGGAAGATCTTTAAGGTGCTGCTTATAAAGGCCATTTCTAACACTCATTTTCCTGCCGAGACTGGTGGGAAAGAAACTCTGGCTCTGAGGCAGGATGTAGCTGCTCATTGATTCATGTATTCATTCATTTATTAAACATATCTCTATTGATTATTTACTATGTGTCAGCTGCTATGTTATTTATGAATACTACAGTGAACATCAATAGTGCTGATGTTTGCTGTCAAAGGGTTTACAGTCTATCAGGGGAGGCAGACATCAAACAATAAATTACAAGCTTAGCAGAGAGAGAAGGAGGGAAATTAGGTGGTATGAGTCTGTAACAGGGAGTTTAGACACACACTGTGCCTAAGTGAAAATTAGATAATTAAGCAAGCAAACAAAATAGGATGTGGAGTTATCCAAGGGGGATATAAGGTACTTGGGATCATATGAGTGGGTCACAGAACCCAGCGTGGGAAAGATAAGTAATGATTTCCTGAAGGAAGTCATGATTAGGTTGAGATCAAAAGGTTGATTAGGTCTCAGTTCACCTGGCTTTAATCCTGGTTACCCATTAGATTCATCTAGAAAACTTCTAAACCATGAAGGCCTGCCCTCCCCCACTCCCTTCATTCTAATTATAAGTTCTTACACAGGACCCAGGCATTCTTATGTTGGAAAAGTTCTCCGTGAGATTCTAATGACAGTTAGGATTGAAAACAGTCAACTATCCTTAGCCAATTGAGAAGGGATTGAAAAATTCCCAATAAAGGGAGCACAGTATATTTTAGAAACTAAGAGAAGTTTATTTCAGCTGGAGCATTACATTTGGGGTTGGAGAAATAGATAGGAGTTAGTGTAATGTTTCACTTGGAGACTGTGGCTGTGAAAATCCATAGTGGAGATCTGATTTTTCTCAAGAGGTCCTCAGCAGCTATGATGCACATCTAAATTTATTCAGTGTTGATGTCTTGTCAGGCAACCATGATTACTTTCATTTCCTTGTACACTGTATGTCTTGTATCTGTGCTGCCTATCTGATATTTCTGTCACCCTCCTCTTAGCTTATAAACTTCTACCTATCCTTTAGGACTCAGCTTAAAAGAAACCACATGTTAGATATTTCAGCCTTTGTGAGCCATACGATGTCTAATCACTGTGACACAACTGTGTCGTAGGGCAAAAGGAGCTATGGACAATATATAAATGAATGGGTGTGGCTATAGTCTAATACAGATATTATTTGTGGATGCTGAAATTTAAATTTCATATAACTTCTGTATGTCACCAAATATTATGCTTCTTTTAAGTTTTAACCATGTAAATTACAAAATAGTCAGCAAGGGCTTAACTCATAGGCATAGTTGTCCCTCCCACTGTTCTAAGGCACTGTCAGAAATACCAACTCACAAAAATTCTTTTAGATAAATATTTTTTTATTATTTTCATTTTACAGATGTAGAAACTGAGGCACAAAGCAGTCTAAATCACACAGATGCTAAGTACAGCGATGGGATTCGGAATCATTCCAGCTCTTCCATGCTACGTATTGGTGTCGTTTACTCCTTATTGGTCATGGGAATGTGTGAAGAAGTTTAAAGGAAGAATTAATTAGAGATGAAACAATCAAAACATTATGAGACTTTAGTTCAGTAATCCATGGGGACACTGAAAGCAACAGAGGGAAAGGATTAAAGACCTGGGACAGACTAATCAGTGAATGAGTCAGGGTGTTCAAGAGATCAGCAGAACATAATAGAAAAGACATATTAGGCCCTTGAAAATTTTTGTTTTAAGATAAAAGACCCCTTTGGGCTTCAGAGAAAGTTGCTTCTAGTATTTTCGCATTATCGTGTTTCATGTTCAGTATTTTATATAGCTCGTGTTGTAGGTGGGTTCTCTTCTAGTTTGGGAAAAAGTCAAGTATAGCTAAATAATTAAACCCAAATGCGAAAAGTGCTATAGTAGAGGGGAGTATATGGAACCCAGCTTTGGGAGATAGGAAATGCTTGCCGGAACAGACGACACATCACTTATATCCTGTTGTCCTCAGGTGAAGTGGAGCTAAATGTTTCAGATAGGGAAAATAGGATTTATAAAGGCCCAGAGGCAGGAGAAAGAAGATGGGGGAGGGGTTCTGGGCAGTCTAAGTTCAGTATAACTAGAGCACTGAGTGAGGACGGAGTTAGGGGAAATGACAATGAAAAAAAAAATGGTGGAGGTGCAGTTGGGGTGATATCCGGAAGACAAATGGGTGTGTTCAGGCCTTCACGATTTTCTGTGCGGGGTTTGTGCATACCCTCTGGAAATTCGTGGGTTCACTGGAGGGATTTAAGCAACAAAGTGACATAAAGCCTGGAGTTTTGGAAGTTTGCTCAAGTTGTGGTGTGCAGACTGATGAGAAGAGACGTGGAATCCAGTTAAATGGCTATTGGACTAATGCACTGGGCTCTGATAGCTTATTCTCCCATATAATAAACTATAACAGTATGTAGTAAAAGGCAGGAAAAATACTGTTGAACAAAATATCATACTAATTGGATACATCTGAAATTCTTTTCATGGTTTGTGGCATCAGCTATTGGCAACATGGAAATGATTCCAATATTAAGGGCATTTAAGAATTGCTTTGAATATGGAAATTTCGCTTTTTTAGATGTATCAAGCTACAACAATTACTGCTTTTAATCTTTAAACAGTTGCAGTTCAGTTAATAAAAAATGAAGAATAACTTCCCTATGTGTGTAAATGTATGTGTGTATGTATAAAGTCAGAATCCGTATTAGAAGAATTTGTTAAATGCTGCAATTATGAGATCAAATAACAGGCAGATTTCAAAGTGGTTTAATTTATTATTTACTTTATTTGAAGGAAAAAAACTTTAAAACTTGATTGACTAAGTTTTACATTTTTATAACTTGATATGCTTTTCTAGAAAAAGAAAAAACGTAGTTGAAATCTTTACTTTGTGTCCCTATTTTTTAATTGCTTTTTGAAGAACGAATTATTGCATATAATGTGTCTCTACAAAGCATTTTGTGAGGTTTTAAAAATAGAGCCCTTATTTTGAATCCTGTAGAGGGAATGTGTTTTTATCACATTACTTTCAAAGTAGGAAGAAACAAATGTGGCAAAATCTGTGCTCTTGGAAAAGGTCATCCTGTGAAATGATATTCTGTTGAGAAGGGACGTGTTGTTTATTTTATGTATTTACCTATGAGCAGTTGGGACCATGACCATTGGACTGTGTCCTTTTCTTCATAGAATTACAGCCTTCATAGCTGTGCTCATGTCAGTCCTTGAGTCTCCACCCTGATGTGCTTTTGCTAATAGCCTCAGAGCAAGAAGATAAGATAAAATAAGCAGATAAGATGCTGTGACTTTTAGAAACAGCCTCCTTCAGAGTCATTTATTCCTTGAAACATAAATTGAGTGTAATTTAAAGCAAATATAAACATCAGGAATCAATTAGCTGTCTCAAGATAATTTTAGGATATTATATTTACATTTTAAGTTTCTTTTACAGGGTTTTTATTTACGGGGTATAGCAGTGAAGGTGGCAAAGTGGAAAGAGCCTGGATTTGGTATTTGCCCAGATCTTAGGAGTGTCCTCAGTTTGCTTTCTGGTTCTCAATTCCTTCCTCTGTACAGTGTGGATCAGAACACCTGCCCTGCAAAGCTTAGTGACTAGCACATACTAGGCTTTCTAGACCAGGGAAGCCATTATAGTTATTACTTTCTTTTTGTACTTTATGATAAGAAAAGAAGAAAGTTAAGAATGGTCAGGGGTTCCTATTGGCCTGAAAAAATTGACCATCACAAGTAGGACTCCTGCGAAAAGGTTCTTGAAGGCTGTGATTCTTTTAAATATTCCAAGGCTGAACTAGAGAGGATCATATGTGATAGAGTTGATCCTTTTGAAATGTCTGATTTCCATAAAGAAAAGTTGTATTTTCTTTTTAATAATTTGGAACCATGTGTACTATACTGGATAGTATGTTGATTTTTATTAAGAGGCTTGATGAAATAGGTAGACAGAGTATTGTTAAAGCAAAGTATACTTGTTATACTCTAAACGGAAACACGTAAAGCTTCATCCACATATATTTGTACATATGGAAGTCAATACACCTAAATCTTAATTAACTAAGGAAAGGACCAGATATACATTGGTCACAAGCACTCATTCATTCATTCATGCATTCTATAATGAATGGATAGTTATTGTAAAAAATATTAGTTGAAATTATACTTTTCACAGAACAGCATCCTCTATAGAATGTGATAAATTGTGATCGTATTTTCCAATTCTAAAATCAATCCCTTTTCCATTCTCATTAAGTCGTCCCAGAAACAGTATATTTTGAAATTTGATGGCAATTCTGTTGTTGTTGTTTTTTAACTAACAACTGAACTTTTCAAATTAATAATATTGGTTCACTTTCAGGCAGATTTGATCTCTTTTCTTTCTGAAATGGAATCTAAATACTTGCAGTAAGACTTATGCCTCAGACATGCTCAGTAATACAAGGGCCAGCACATTGCCTTCTCTGAATATTTTTATTTTTGAATAAGGAGAAAAAATCAAGAGAATATAGGTATATTGAGTGATATGGAGTCTAAAGTCTGTTTTTGTAACAATGCTTACACCACATGACTAATGTTTTGGCTTGCTTAGTGAATTAAGTGGATATTAAGTTGTGGATCAGGGAATTTGATGGTCTAAAACATTGTCCTTTTATGTCTGTTTTATTTCATATAGTGTAATGTTTTGAAGGTTCATCCATGTGGTAGCATGTATGAGAACGTCATTGCTGTTTGTGACTGAATCCTATTCCATTGTATGCGTGTACTGCATTTTGTTACTCTGTTCATATATTGATAGAAATTTGGGTTGTTTCCACCTTTTGGCTATTGTGAATAACGTTTCGGTGAACATTGGCACATAGTTATCTGTTTAAGTGCCAGCTTTCAATTCTTTTGGGTATATATCTAGGAGTAGAATTGCTTGGTCATATGGTAATTCTATGTTCAGTGTTCTGAGGAATATTATATGATTCCACTTATATGAAATTTCTAGAATAGTCAACTTCACAGAGACAAAGTATTATTATCAGTTTCCAGAGCCTGGGCAGAGGTGGTGAATAGGGAGTTATCACTCAGTGGTTACAGTTTCTGTTTTGGGTGATAAAAATGTTTTGGAAGTACATAGTGGTGATGGTTGCACAGCATTGTGAATGTAATTTTGCTGCTAAATTGTACATAAAATGGTTAAAACGGCAAATTTTTTGTTGTATGTATTTTACTACAATTAAAAAAGTGAATAGTATAATATACCAAAATCAATTAATTATACACTTTAAATGGGTGAATTACTTGGCATATGAATTATATTCCAATGAAGCCCTTTGAAACATCAAGTTTATCCAAAGGGATTATACTTTATTACACTTTTATCGAAACTCTCCAGGGACTTTCAATCTGAATCATAAAGCATGAAGCATGTCCATGAAGATACTCTGGCAAATTTAGAGAGTAAAAATCAACAAATTATATATAGATACATATACCCATGCGCAGACACACAGATACACATACATACACAGTACACACTATTTACACATGCTGTATGCTTATATATAATTTGTTAATAACTAACATAGGAATGCATTCAAGACAAGAGCGTTATGTTTTGTTACCTATTCTTTTTAACAACCTATAACTTCTTTGTGTATACAGTATGGCTTATTAATTACACATTTTACAATAATTATGTATAACATTCATTGTGAATTTGAACCTTCAAAATCACCTTTATTTAGATTATGAATAGTTAAATAATAAATCTATTAGAAATTAATGGAATATGTCCAGATGCTGGTTTTCACTTTAATTCCAAATAATGCAATTACTTAGAATGATTAAAGACTTTATAAATTGTAATTGAAATGCATCAGACAGGTTGTAAATTCACATATATTCAATTATATATTATATATATTACATTACATATATATATAAAATATATATATTATGTATATTTGATCTTAAATCTACATATCCCCCCCACATGAATATCTTCTGTTTGCTTTTCCATAGTTTAATTCTTGATTTGAGATATTTTGTATTTGAGAATTTTATAGTTTGTAATTTATCTGCTGTCCCACTCCTCAATATCCCGCCCAAATATTAAAGAAACGTGGCAAGTGATGGATTTAAGAAGTAGAACAACAAACTATCTTATCTGTTAAAAATACTCATTTTTATATTAGACTATTTGTTCAATCTTTTTTTTTTTTTTTACTTTTCACTTATTTTCAGCTGCTCCAGTTGATGTACTAAAAGCTCTAGATTTTCACAACTCTCCAGAGGGAATATCAAAAACAACGGGCTTTTGCACAAACAGAAAGAATTCACAAGGTTCGGATACTGCTTACAGAGTTTCAAAGCAAGCACAACTCAGTGCTCCAACAAAACAGTTATTTACAGGTATGTTCACTTTATTACTACAACTATTACTAATTTGCAAATTATTATTGTTTCTTTTTATCATGCTGTATAATGGACAGTTATTGGCGCAGATATAATTCTTTCATATATGGGACACCAAATACATTGTGGTCACTAAGGTGACTTAATGAAAATAACTAATGATTTAATGATTGCCAGTTTTAATTCAGTACAATTGCAGGAGACATGCTCATTTGAAAATTTAGTAATTATTTTATTCCAAGACGACAAAACTTGAAGACAATATTTTATCTAACTTATTTTTGCATACAATCATGTAGAATTTATTTTTTGGTGGGAACATGGCAACCTTACCCTTAATGACTACCCATGTGGATTGAATGGGCATGTGGATTTAGACATACTTAGTGAATGTCTTTCTAAAATTAATAAAAGTTTCTGTTGAAAGAAACACTTCTTCAGCAGATGTTATAAAATAGATTATTCTGTCTTATTTTTGGATCCTGTTTTATCTCAAATATAGTAAAAGTTAGTCACATCTCACAGTTACAAGGAGATCTGGGACTAGAGATTTTGTAAATCTTTACCTGGGAAGTTTTTGTAATGATATCAAAAAATACTTGGTAAATATTTTCTTTCTTTCTTTCCATGATTGACCTAATCACACTAATTATCTGCAAATCATGATAATATAGGGAAAGGGAGTTGAGTGGTGAAACAATTTCTCAGCATCACATTGTGAAGGCAAGCAACTCCTTACAAGTCTGCTGTTGGATACATGTCAATTATTTTTTCTTGTAACTATACTAAATTGAATGTCCTCATCCTTATTTAACAGAAGAGGAAATAGAGTTTCACTGAAGTTCTTGGACTTGTCCAAATTACAAGGGGTCAGTATTTAATCCAGATCTTCTCTGTTGCCTAGGCCATTATTCCCTATATTATCAGATGTTTGTTGTTGGTGCTTTCAGATCTCTCAGAAATAATTTATCTTCTAAATTCTTCATATTATCCTCTCTACTGTCTTTACCTCAAGGGATTTGAATTCTCTATTTTCACTTAAAACTATTTCCTGACAACAGAAAAATTAAAAATCTGGGGACTAAAGAATTACAAAAGAAGATAGTGTATTTTTCATGGATGGACATTTTAAAGTATTTTTGAAAACACATTTATTTTGATTAAATCATTGACTTTTCCTAGATTTTTCTTGTTTTGCCATAATTTGTGATGGACAAAAGTAACAAACTGCAAATATAAAGAATGTCAATGGCTTTGTCTCTCTTTGAAAATAAAATTCTGACTTTGAAGATAAAAATTAAAAGTCATTAAATCCATAAAATATTTTTCTAAAAAATCAAGTTTAAAAGTTGCAAATGTAAAAATTATGTTGCTTTTCTATTTATCTGCTCTCTAATGCTGAAATAGGAAAGGGATGGGAATTTTCAAGAGGAAAAAAAACAAGGAAAAATACACTAATGAAAAAGCTCTAGAAATACTCAAGAAGTTAGCCTTAATTTTTTGTACTTTGGCTCATCATCTCAGGGTCAGTGTTTTGCCTTCCAAATTGGTACTTAGTTTGATTAGTTCAATCACTTCTGTTGTGTTACTCATAGAAAAAGAACACAATGTATGCCTTTAGGATCTCCTTCCCTAAGGGTTAACAAAATTCCCTTATATCAATTTTTTTTCACCTTCTCATAGTGTTGTGCCTTAAGCATATAATTCTAATAATGAATATTTCAGATAAGAGGAGACACCTCTGATATGGACCTTATTTTTCCCCCACACAAATGAATTTAAACTTAATCTTCCTACAGAGTAGAGCTTCCTGCCAAACAATGCAACATGCAATTAATAAAAATGATCAATGACATTTTCATAGTTAAAAAATACAGAGTGGATATTTTCTTTATCAAATAAGTAAAAAAGATCTTTGAAAAATTACTTGGAATAGTCTTTCTTCCATTATGGGAACATAATAGCGACTTCTTTTCTAACGCAGAAAGTAAGCAGTGGTAGTGGAAAGTTCAACACTGGGTAGGGGTGGAGGATTATCAGATAGCCACTGTAAAATTCTGTTTAATGAAGGTATATGTCCACTAAAGTCCTAATCTGAGACCTTTAATTTAACTGTCTGAGAACGTTGTACATGTGACCTGAATAGAAGCTGTAATTTGCAAATTCTATCTGCCCTCTTTAGAACACCTGCTGTAGGACAGATACTGTCCAAGAAACTTCGTGTATATTGATCTTTGTCTTCATATTCATCTGGAAAGAAGAATATTTAAGCCTAAATTACAGATTGAGGGTTAGAAATGTGGAGTATTTGAATATAATCACAGAACCAATGAATGATATGAGCCTGAGAGAGAATCCCTGCCTCTTTTAGACTAAAATGAGCTTTCCTACTATGCAAAAATGGCCTTCCCTCCTCATTTTCAAAATCCTGCTGACCACCAAGCTACATCAAAAAAAAGATTTTAACTAAAGGAAGACATATTCCACATGGGAGTTTATTGACCATAATCTAAAAAAATTAAAATCAAATAATAAAACTTTGTGTCTTTTCATATAAAATGTATTCATGCATGCAATATCTATTGATAGTAAAAGGCCATTTTAAGAATCACTATTGAATTTGATATATTCAGTGTGAATTATGGTTATTGCATGTATATGATTTATGTATACATGCATATCAAAAGTAGTAATAGCATTTTTTCTTTAATAGCAGTCTTTCAACAGAGAGGATGCTTTATTTTTAGTTTGTATTTATACATTTCAAACATATATTATTTAAGTTGAAAAATTTCACATTTTATTTTATCATGTATACTGATCACTGTTATTTTAGATAAAATTTCATAGAGTAAGTAGTTGCATTTTCTTGTTGAACTAATATCATAGTGAATTCTCTCTGAGACATTTAGTAGTTATGGACAACGTTGTTTAATGTCTTATAGGGAAGAAACTAAGGTGGGGTGCGTAGGTTAGACTGAATATTTTGACATCAAGTCATGAATTTTAGGTAACTAAATTTTCTTTTTTAAAGGTGATAGCTTAAAGATAATAATTAAAATCTTACTGACTAATTTTAAATTGAGAAATACTTCTGTAATTGAAAGATTTTACTCATTAGTGTGGTTAGCAGCTGACAATTTCAAAAGCTGTGCTGTACAAATTGAATGATTAATTAGAATTTGCTATAATCTATTTGGTCTTATATGAATATATTCTTTCTTAAGATTCCTTTTTCCCTAAGTGTCTCTATGTGGACATTAATTCATAATGTTTTTGCAAAAATGAAAAAAAAATAAATATTGTTTTCCCCTAACTCATAATATTTTAGCATCTTTTTTTTCAATGTAGATCTTTGAATAATTGAGGTACATTTAGGGAAAGAATTCCTGTGATTCTCAACATTCTGAGCTACTTATTTTTAAAGTTTCTTTTCTATGGTGCTTCTTCAATAGCAGGCTGAATTACCTACCTAGATTTTTATTTATAGTACAAGCAGGTAAAACTTGTTTTATTAAATGATGTGTTTTATTACCTTTCTATTTTATTTATATGATTATTTTCCTTCTGTTGATTTATAGAAATATAAAATTAGATGTCTTTATGACACTTAAATGAAACAAAACTATATACATGTTTTTATTATTTTTTCCTGTGATAGCAAATGTTTTATGACCTACTTGTGATATAGCAAAGTTGTTTGGTAAGTTATTTTAAAAATTAAAATAAAGAGGTTTAAATAAACAGTTTTTAGTTTGGCGATATCTAGTTATCTAGATATAGACAGATCTGGATAAAGATACAGATATAGATACAGATATAGATATTATAGAACCAAATGGTTTACATGAATTGACTATTTTCTCTCTTTGACTTACTTTTATTTAATTTCTACATTTTAAATAATTTCAATTTCATAAAATGTCTCCTACTACTTTAAGTGGCTAGTTATGCTATATAGGTGCTAAGTATTTTATTTAGCCAGTCCCAACCATTGTAGGCCATCTTAATATTTTAGGATTATAAATTTAGTGTTCTGGTGAATTGACATATCTTTACACATGAGCATTGTTCCTATTCCAATAAATTCATAGAAGTGGAATTGCTTGTCTCCTATAATCTTTTGAATTTGAATCCATGGCAGTCAAATTCATAGTATTTTAACCATGTAGAATAGAATTTAGAATGAATGGATTGAATATGGAAGGTTCCTGGCCCAGATATCATTGATTACATATGCACAGATATACCAGTTTTGCATATGGACAACTTTTTAACTGAAATCTCATCCTTCAAACAATAATTAATGCCTGCTTTACTTATGTTCCAGAATAGTAAGATATATATGTAACAGTATTTTTGAAGAATAAAATGCAAAATTTAATATGCAGTGATTTTATAAAAATATACAAGTAGTCATTGCTTAACTATCTGAGATATATTTGTGATAATCATTTAACTGACATATTTATTTAATAAATAATTACTAAGCACTTGCATAGATTTGACCCCATGCTGGATATTTGGAGTATGATGGTAAGGGGGTGGGGAGAAAGACAGTCCTCTTGAACTTAGAATCAAATTAGCCAAATATCTAATAGTTGTGATATATAATGACATAAGCTTTTTATTAGTGAAACTGCATTTTGCATGATAGGAAAAACTGATCAGAAACTCTTTAGCTTTTGAAGGATGACTTAAAAAATACCTTCATATATTGTGTCCTTACAGTGCCCTCTTTAAAGAGAGAATGTATGGCCATAGATCAGACAAGGCTGAAAATACAAATCTTACACCAAAAGTGGTACTTTCATATTTTAAAAGTTCTTACTATGTATTTAATATTGTACTGGCACCATGGTGAATCCTGTTTCCTAACTTTGAATTCAATTTTACATTATCATTGTGCCTTAAATGAGTGGCTTAAGATTTGAATATAGCTTGGACAATTATTGCAGAGAAAGCTTATTATCATCCCCTTCCCATTTGTTTTTTAATCTGAATTGTTATTACTGTTTGAATTTACATGACTTATTAAGGCCACCTAGCATGTTAAAAAAAAAAAAAAAAAGGGTGATCCAGGAATAATTTGGGAATTTGGATTTCTGACCCTTTGGCTTTCTCTTCTCAGGAGGAACTTTTCCAGAAGATTTTTCAATATTATTTACAATAAAACCCAAAAAAGGAACTCAGTCTTTCCTTTTATCTATATATAATGAGCACGGTATTCAGCAAATTGGTGTCGAGGTTGGGAGATCACCTGTTTTCTTGTTTGAAGACCACACTGGAAAACCTGCCCCAGAAGACTATCCCCTCTTCAGAACTGTTAACATCGCTGATGGGAAGTAAGTAATATAATAATCCAGTGTTGTAGCTATATTGAAAGCAATTATTTCATTTAATTATTAAAAAAATACTCATAAAGTGTGATGCAGTTTTTCTAGAGACTGGAGATACAGAAATGAACAAAACTTAAAATACCTAATTTTACAGTTTCTTTTGCTGTCTGGGTAGACCGATGATGTCCAATTTAAAAAAAATACGAATAAAGAGCATATCAGGTGATGATAAGTGAGACAGAAAGAAATAGAGCAGTGAAGAGGATAGGGAATGGTGGTGGAGGGTACCATTTTAAGGAGTGAGATCAGGGAAAATCTCACTAAGAAGGTGACTGGTGAAGAATCTGGGGTGTATGCCCTGCTGATAACTGAAAGTATACTATTTCAGGAGGAGGGGAAGCAAATACACAGCCTCTGATTCCAGGCGTGGCTGATCTGGTCTAAGCAATGTCCAGGATACCAGCATGGCAGGAGCAGAGTGGGATGAGGAGGATGGAGAAGCCCTGGGAGACCAAAGGGTAGAACACTTTGTAGATGAACATAAGCATTCTGGGTTCCATCTGGAGTGAAATGGAAAGTCACTGTAGACTTTTTGAGAGAGGAATGACCTCATTGGATTTACTTATTATCAAGCATGTTAATATTGACAATCATAAGAAGCTTTTTATAATACTTGATGTGTGCTATATACCATTTGAAGCACTTCATACATAGTCGACTCATTTAATTTTTCATGACTCTTTGAAGAAAATAATGTTAATAAACCCATTTTACAGATAAGGGGACTGAGGTACAGAAAGTTTAAGTAACTTGCCTTAGGTCTTATATTTGCAAAGTGGCAGAGGTAGGGTTTGAACTTAGATAATTAGACTCCATAGTAACCATCGTACTCTTCTAAAAATCATGCTGAATTCTGAATTCTGCATTGTGAATATTGCCTTTCACTTAGGGAGCAGCTAAATACAAATAAATGTTTATTAAATTTACTTGGTGGGATGCGTGGGTGGCTCAGTCGGTTAAGTGCCTGCCTTTGGCTCAGGTCTTGATCTCAGGGTCCTGGAATCAAGTCCCGCATGGGGCTCTTTGTTCAGCAGAGAGCCTGCTTCTCCCTCTTCCTGACCCTCCCCCTGCTCATGCTCTCTTGCTATCTCAGAGCTCTCTCTCTCAAATAAATAAATAAAATCTTTAAAAAATTTACTTGGTATTTTATTGCTGAATCTAGGCTTCTAAAACTAGCCTTATCTGAAATATGATATTTAGTTATAGATGTAGGAAGGAAATAACAGTGCAGATAGGGAAAAAAAAAAAATCCACCCTCAATGTATCCTTATCAGGACCATGGAAAAAACTTCATCTCAGTGGCAGGAAAAACTAGGCTTTTATGAGCAATTTACATACTCTTCTTAATAGTTAATATGAAAAGTGATGTTATGAAAATAAATCAGGGTAAGGAATTTAAGGGTGTACTGTTTTCGATAGAACATCTCTTTGGTATGAGTGCATTGAGCAAAGACTTATTAGAAGTGAAGGAGTGGGCCATGTGGGGATGTGGAGAAAGAATGTTTCTGGCAGAGTGAAGAACACTGCAAAGAACGGTAAAGAGACAGCAATGTGGCTGTCGTGCAGGGAGTGAGAAAACAAAAAGTTGGGCATGAGGTCAGAGGGCCAGGGCACACCCTGTGAGGTAGAGTAAGGACTTCAGCTTTTACCAGGAGTATTAGATGGTTTTTAGCAAGGCCGAGACTTGATCTGACTTGTATTTTAAAACGGTCACTCTGGTTGCATGAGAATGGAGGCAGAGACCAGTTAAGAGTCTAGATGAGAGAGCTTGCAGATTGCATAAAGTCGAGAGACACTGGATTCTGTGTATCTGTTGAATATAAGGATTTTCTGATGATGGGAATGCATAGTATATGAGAAAGAGAATAATTAAGAATGACTCCAAAACTAAGGGGTAGTTTAGTATTTTGACTATTATGTGTAATACCATGATTATGACGTATCATTTTTATCAGAGCTGAAAATAATCAAGATCAAATTTAAAGTCCTGATCAGCTTTTAGCAATGGAAATCATTTTTATTTTCTGTTAATGAAAAGCACATACGTACAACAGTGGAGATGGTTTAAGTTAAGACACAGGCTTCTTGGCAGAAATACGTGTAAATTTTACTCTCACAGTATTAAGTGGCTCCAAAATAAATCTTTGCGAAATTCAAACTAAGCAGACGCCTATGCTAGTTGAATGTGCTATGGAAAGACCAAAGATTAAGTGTATATGGAAATATACTTGGTCCTCATCAGTAGCCATGCCAAGTCACATGAAACAGACATTTAGGAAGGCTCCTGCAATTTTTTGGGTATTTTATTTTATGGATGTAGTCCTAGACACTTCTGCAATATTAATCTAGCATTTTTCATTTGGAAAAAAAAAATAAAATATAAACCAGAGTGGCTTGCAGAATCCAAGTGAGCCTTACTCAGTGGTTTATGTTAGCACCAAATACTGTTAATAAAACCCACCATTTTATAGTAAGATTAGGATATATATGTTTCCACAGGGCTGGCCACGTCTACCCCTAAGCCTGTCATCGCCGCCCTGAATTAGCTGGAGCAGTAGCTTCAGCGTGAATTGAGACTCTCACTCCACACATGCGTTGACTATGCTTTCTTTCAGCGTTCCCACTTCCTGCCAACCCTGGAAAGAAGGAGAGATATTGTGTCTCAGTTTTGGATCCTGCCCACAGTAGTGATCTATAACTGTCTTGAAATTAAAGTGGAAAAAGAAAACGAAAGCACTTGAAATAAATGTGAATAAAGACAGAGAAGCACATTGTGTTGTACAATTAGGACGTTCAGTTGTTCCAGATGGAGCAGTCATTCAATTAGTAGACATACCCTTTTACAGTTCATCTCAGGGGATCTCTAGAGAAAAAAAAAAAAAAATTAAGTGGAATTCCATTTGGAAGAAAGCATTTACGTACATAGAAACTATTACTTACCCGGTATCCCACCCTTGATCTCTATCAAATACACTCATCAGGCATTGGTGAGATTAAGCTTTTGTTGCAACCACACAAAGTGAAGCAAAGGATGGGCACTTCTTATCAGCATAGACAGCAACCCCTGGTGTGCATTTTATACTGTTTGTGTCCTTTCTAGTACCTAACACTCTTCTGGGTAAACCGTAAGTAGTCACCTGTTAACTGATTGATTAAAAAAATGAGCTTACATTTTGTAAAATTTCAGCTCACTTTCACAGTTTAAAGTACATTGTATTTAAACACGAATAATTTTGTGGCAACAATGTCTTTGAAGCTTACAAAAGAATTACTTGTCTTTTTTTAGGTGGCATCGGGTAGCCATCAGCGTGGAGAAGAAAACTGTGACGATGATTGTTGATTGTAAGAAGAAAACCACAAAACCACTTGATAGAAGTGAGAGAGCAATCGTTGACACCAATGGAATCACGGTTTTTGGAACAAGGATTCTGGATGAAGAAGTTTTTGAGGTAAAAGTAAATCAAATTTTATTTGAAGCTGAATATTGTTAAATCGGATGAACTGAGTTGATAACAGTAACAATCAATATATGTTATAAAGCAACGTTGAAAATGAAAGGGTGACCTACTTTCTTCCTCTGCGGGTGTAGCGGTGATGTTTTCTATTGTTCAGTAAGAGAATGAGTAGACAATGATGGTTCTAACGACTGGGAAACATTACAGAGATTGGTTGATTTGAACACAGGCATGCTATTCTCCTGGGAAGGGCAAATGGCTTTACTCTTGGTACTTAGCATTATTTTCTTTGGAGAAAAGAACATTTTCTTCACTTCCTTCTCTGGGAGATTAATTTAGGGAAATGCACAAATCAGATATTCTGCCTTTGTCTGTTGTTAACTTTTCCAAGGTATAAAATAGAGATCATATTGCAAAAGCTGAATTTATGTCTTTAAAATCACTTTTTTAAAAATGTGAAGCTCATAGTAAAAAGTTTTCTTCCAATTATAATTCACCAATTATGATAATCACATTCTTTCTTTTAATCCTTCAATCATTGGATCTGGTAATTTGTCCTTTAATTTTCATTTAGTCAATTATTAACAGAACAAACAGAGCTGAGTCCTGACCCCATAAAGGGATGCACTCCTGAGACATTATTCAGTACTGTGATCTGGTTTTATACAATTTATTTTTCAAAGTATAATAAAGTAAAGCTCTATAATATATTACAAATTAATAGACAAGGTTTACATGGAAGATTCTCTGTATTTGGTTGATTGGTGAATATATACACACACACACAGACAGTATTTTTCATAGAAAGAACAGTGTACATTCGGTGCAGGAGGATATTACATTCCTGTTCTTAAATACATAACCTATGGCATAATTTTAAATATAATTAACATTTGTGACACTTTCAGATTATTTAATTGAGATTCTGTTTTCGATTTTTCTCAACTTGTGTATACTTAAGCCTTTGACTCCAAACGAAATGTTTTTAACACATTATATCATACTAAATTAAATGATAAACTCATTCAGGCAATATATAATGATATATTCTCAGATCTTCCAATATCATGTATTGATTGCACATAAATGATAATAAATATTTATTTATTAGATGAATATTGTAAACAAATTAACTTAATTTCTAGTCTAGCAAAGTTCTTTTTTTAAAATTAAATTACGAACATCAGTTTCACAAACTAAATTTATTTTTGTAATACACACAACCTTATTTTCTGGGAACATATATGAGTAATACGGATGCACTGTATCAGTGGATGGTTTCATTTCATATCATATATTAGTTTAGTTTATTGCTATACATGGTTACAGAGCCTGTGGAACCTAAGCAACAGAAATTAAGAGTAAACTTTGTTCATCATATGGATGCCTGGGTGGCTCAGTCAGTTAAGCATCTGCCTTAGGCTCAGGTCATGATCCCAGAGTCCTGGAATCAAATCCCACATCTGGCTCTTTGCTCAGTGGGGAGCCTCCTTCTCCCTCTGCCTGCCACTCTCCCTGCTTGTGCTCTCTCTCTCTCTGACAAATAAATAAATAAAATCTTAAAAAAAAAAATACCAACTTTGTTCATTATAAATGATAGGAATATATAAAGAGGAAATCAGAAGGGGCACCTGGGTGCCTCAGTTGGTTGAGCATCTGACTCCTGATATTGGCTATGGTCATGATCTCAAGGTCGTGGGATCGAGCCCCATGTCCAGTTTCAGGCTCAGTGTGGAGTCTGCTTGAGATCTTCTCCTGCTGCCCCCCCGCCCCAAGCCCACCATGCTCACCCTCTGTCTCAAATAAATAAATAAAATAATTCTTTTAAAAAAAGGAAAATAACAGAAGAGAAAAATTAACATTAATTAATGTTTTAAAAATACAAATTAATTATTAATATTCTTAAAATTAACTGCCCTGAAAGATATTTGTTATATGTACATGCTGATTGGATGTCTTTTTCAAACAGGCCTTCCCTTGCCACCCTCTCCCCATTCCCCATGCACAGACTGTACTCCACTTTCTCTCCCATATATGCTCACTGGGATGCAGTTTAGAGTTTTTGAATTACAGTTTTAGACTATCACAATATGTTCTTTTTTCAAAGCAAATAATCGAATCTGATGTTACATATTTTAAAATATGTAATAATAGTCAATGTGTTTCATAGGCTGATTACAGTATCAACTCCTAGAATATATAAAAATGATTTCCCTAAAATATTTCCATATACTTTCACTACTGCTAACCACAACCCCTTTGGCCAAGAGGGCTTCTAGTAAATTACCAAGGAAGATGTACTAGAAGAAAAGATTAATATATGTATTCATGATTAATTCTTAATTTTCTAATCCATAAGCCATATTCTAAATCCTAGAGTAACTCCAGCTGTTTATTTGGAAAAACTGCTAAACTATTAAGAAAAATAATTTTTCAAAGACTCATTAATAAATTCTTTAGTGAGTGTGACAGTGAGTAACAAAAATAAGTGTATTATGCTGCTTTGCATCTTGGAGTTTCCTGAAACTTTATGGAGCTTTAAAAAGGACACTTATTCAATATGAAGTGTAATTAGTTTTGAAAAAGTAAATAAATGCAGACATTTCACTATAAGGTTTATCTTTATCCTCCATCTACATAGTCATTATACATAAACTCAAGTGGTATTTCCTAAATTATATTATTGTATGGGTATATAAATTTCAAAAACAATTTACTCTTTCCGACTTGAAAAAAGACTATGAAGAAAAGAAATAATTCAAACACAGATTTTAAAATCACAATAAAACTTTCTGGCTCCTTTTGTGAAACTAGTTCATCTTATCTATACATGATGTTAATATATCTTTCTCTAAAAATTTACTTGAATATTTTTCTTTTTATTTTGTTTTACATTATGATATCTATCTAGACTTTTGAATCTCTGCAAGTGAATATGTAGAAATTAAACTAAAAATGATGAATATGTAGAAATTAAACTAAAAATGAGGAATGGTACCATCTATGCATTATTTTAGTGTTTGATAAACAGTTGTAATGGTGAAGATGATATAAAAAGATCAGTGATTCATTTTTATGGAAACCGAAAATATCACGTCTTTGGAAATAGTGTCATTCTGATTTAGAAGCAAATTTGTTTAGTGTATAATTTCATCTCTATCGTCTCTGTATTACCCTGCATTTATGGAATGGTACTATTATGGCAAAAAATGCTAAACGTGGCCGTATTTGAATTACAGTCTGAAGACTTCTAAGAATTCAACATCAAACAGATAAAAGCAAAACTGAAAATGTTTTTTTTAAGTATGTTAAGTTAGTTTATATGAAAATGCCAAATGAATATATAGAGCTATAATTCACATTATATAATTTCAGCATAGTGGAGTGAATATAAATATTGATTATAGAATCAAAAAAATCTGATTTTTGAATCCCAAAATAGCTTAACTACATTTCTCTATGTAATTACTTTATGTGGGTTTTATTATTTATTTATCTATATTTTACTTCATGTAAGTTTTAATTTCTCATTCTTCAAATGGGAATCGTAATGTAATCTCCCTAGTAAGTATATATATTAAAAAAATGAACTCATGTAGGTAAAGTGCTTAAAATACTAGTATTAATTATATATGTATATATGGTTATATATTTTGTGTTTAATTATGTATTACTATGTAATTTTCTTATTATTACTTATGTTCTTTTTTTATCATCTTACAACTACAACATGTCAGATATTCTTATACATATTTGATATGGGAGAGCAACAGTGACCCATGTATCAGTCAAATGTTTTATGTGGTCTTTTTGTCTTGTAAATGAAGTACTTGGTTCCTGGGCTACTGCTTGTTTACAAGGTTATGTTTTGGGGATTAGATAAATTTTCCCTCTCTAAACAGGTAGCACGGGGGTACAGAATTTAGCAGGGGGAAACATGGTCTGGATAGATGAATACTTTCAAGTAGGCACAAAATATCTAACCAGCACTAATCCACAATCTTGGGGTTTTTTCCTAGCTTGATAATACACTTCAAAGATGGTAGGAAAAGCTAAATTAGAAAAATAACTACATTGCCTGTATTCGTTACCAGTAAAATTACTTTTGTAGTCTTTTAAACAGGAAACTTCTTTACTAAATATCAAGTTGTAGCCATTATAATTCAAGTTTTCAAAACATTGCTATTTCTATCTTTTTTTCTTTTTTAATGATCAAAGCAGGTAATTACAAGTCTTTTATATTTCCAACAATTTTCTCTCTTTGGGCAGATTCTTTCTTTCTTTTGAGAGCTTGTTTGGAGGTTCTAGCAGGGGAGCGCAGCTACTCGTATACCCTTGACCGAAGAACGGTCCTCCTCTATCGGGGAAGGTCGTCCTCTTCGACCCAGCGCGCACCGAGCGCGCAGCTTCGGGAGGGACGCACATGGAGCGGTGAGGGAGGAAGGGGACACCCGCCTAGCCAGCCAGATAAGCCGAATCAACCCTGGCGATCAATGGGGTGACAGATGTCGCAGCCAGATCGCCCTCACATCCTTTCTTTCTTTTGAAGGAATGAGAAGAATATAATGGCAATTTAAGTGGAAAAGCTTGTTGATGAAATTTTTTCATTTTTTCAAACTTCTCAGAATGATTTTGGCCTTCAGTTTTCTTGGGAGAAATCAATGAATAATAGTTTATAAAAGCGACACAATTTTAGTAGTTTTACAAGACCAGAAAACTTACCTTAAGGTAATAATAGCTATCTCAAATATTCCAGTAATAATTTGATTACCGCTTTGTGATACCTGTGTATCTTTTTAATATGTGTTTTTTCCAAGCATATATGCTTTTTAAAAAATGATGTTAGTAGGGGCACCTGGGTGGCTCAGTCGTTAAGCGTCTGCCTTCAGCCCAGGGCGTGATCCCGGCATTCTGGGATCGAGCCCCGCATCAGGCTCCTTCGCTGGGAGCCTGCTCCTTCCTCTTCCACTCCCCCCGCCTGTGTTCCCTCTCTCCCTGGCTGTCTCTCTCTCTGTCAAAATAAATAAATAAAATCTTAAAAAAAAAAAAATGATGTTAGTAGACATGGTTTTCCTATAGAACAACATAACAGGATGGAGGTAGCTTTCCCATCTATCCACTTTTCCTAGTCTAGATGCATTAGCTAATAACACTTGAGATTTTTAAAATCTATTTATTGAGATATAATTGAAGTACAATAAACTGCAAATATTAAAAGTGTACAATTTGATCAGTTGTGAAATATGTTTACTTCTCTGAAACCATTATCATCATCAAGAAAATAAACATGATCCTCACACCCAAAAATTTCCTCGTGGACTTTTATAATCCATGTCTTCTTCTCCCCTAACCCCAGGCAATCACTAGTTTGCTTTTTAATCACTGTAGCTAACTTATTTTTTCTAAAAATTTAATAAGCAGAATGATACTGAGTATACTTTCTTTGGTTTGGCTTTTATCACTCAGCATAATGTTTTTAAGACTTATCCGTGTCTCATATATATCATTATTTTGCTTTTTTAAAAAAATTGCTGAGCAGTATTCCAGAGTATGAATAAACCACAATTTGTTCATCCATTCATCCTATTAGTGGACATTTGGATCATTTCCTGATTTTGGCTCCTGCATATAAAGCTAAGCTACTATGAACATTCATGTGTCAATTTTGATTGGGCTTTATTTTTGTTTGTCTTTGTTGAATACCGAGAAATGGAATGCTTTGATTATTTGGTAGTGCATATTTAACTTTAAAAAACAAAGAAACTGTTGAACTGTGCTCCAAAGTGGCATTAAATCATTTTACACTCCTTCCGGCATTGAATGAAAGTTTCAGTTGCTCTGTGTCCTTGCCGAGCCTTGATATGGTTAGTCTTCTAAATTTTAGCCATTCTCAGTGGTTGTATAGTAGTATTTCATTGTGGTATTAGTTTACATTTCCCTCATAACTGATGATGTCAAGCATTTTTTCAGGTGCTCATTGGACATTTCTGCATCTTCTGTGAGGTGTCTTGCCCATTTTAAAAAAATTAACTGCTGTATTTCGATTATGGAGTTTTAAGAATTTTTTTTTAATAAATCCTTCGTACTTTGTTTGATAGCGTTTTGCAAATAATTTTCCAGCATGTGGCTTACATTTTTATTTCATTAACAGCGCCTTTTAAAGAGTGAATGCTTTTCATTTTGATAAAGTTTGTCAATTTTGTTGTTATGTTTTACAGTTTTTGTATTTCCCTACACCAAATTTACAAAAATTTTCTCCTGTTATCAGATACGTTGTAATTTTAGGTTTTACACATAGGTCATACCACATTTTGAGTTAATATTTGGTATGGTACAAGTTAAAGTCCATGTTGATTGTTTTTAGACAAGGGTATCCAGTTCATCCTTTATAAAAAAGACTTCCCTTTCATGCATTGGATTGCTCTCATTCTTTGTTCAGAAATCAATTGACTACATATGAGCAGATCTATTACTGAACTATTATCCTATTCCATTGATTTGTCTATCTTTTCATTAATACCAAACTATCTTGATTACTGTAGCTTAATAGAAAGTTTTGATAGTAGGTGGGGTAATTGCTCTTACTTTTTATTCTTTGTATACATTGCATAGGCTCCTTTAGGTTATTGGCATCCTATATAAATTTTGGAATAAGCATATCAATTTCTAAAATAAAACTGAGTTTTCATTTAAATAAAATTTGGTTTTAATTGGAATTTCATTTAAGCTCTAGATCAAAATGAAGAGAATCCATATTTTAACAAACACTGAGTTTTCCATTTCCTGAATATGGTATAATTTTCCTTTTTTTTTTTTTTTGCTTTTCTTTAATTCCTCTCACAAGGTTTCCTAGTTTTCATTGTAGATGTCTGTTTTCCTCTGAAAGTGAACTTGATATGATCTCATTCCATGTAGATTTATTGACAATTATTTTATGGCCCAGCATATAGTCTATCTTGGTGAATGTAGCATATGCCCTTAAAAAGAAAATGTGTCATGAAATTGTTGGATCGAGTGTTTTATAGTTATAATAGATGTTTTAAAGTCTCTAAGAGTTTTAACATTTGGGTTATCTGAGTTGTTTATTGTCTTTTTAAAATTATTCGTTAATACACATTGTTTTTTTAGAGCTCTTACAGATTCAGAGCAAAATTGAGTGGAAAGTATAGTTTCCATGTACCCCTGTGCATGTGCATGTGTGTGCGCGTGCACACACAAATGCACACACACACACAAACAGCCTCTTCTACTATGAACATCCACCAATCCAGTACATTTTTTGCAATGAGTGAACTTATATTGGCATATCATTATCATCCAAAGTCCATAGTTTGCATTAGGGTTCACTCTTGGGTTGTACATTCTGTGGACCTTGACTGATGTATCATGACATGTATTCAGCAGTGCAGTATCTTGTGAAATAATTTCATGCCCTAAAAATCCTTTGTGCACCCCCTATTCATCCTTCCTTCTCTTCTAAATCCTGATGACTACTTATCTTTTGAATGTTTCCATAGCTTTGCCTTTTCCAAAATGTCATATGGTTGGAATCACACGGGTTAGTCTTTTCAGGTTGACTTCTTTCACTTAGTAATATACATTTATGTTTCTTCCATGTCCTTCATGGCTTGACAGCTCATTTCTTTTTAGTACTCAATAATATTCCATTGTCTGAATGTAACACATTTTATTTATCCATTCATCTACTGAAGGTATTTTTGGTTGCTTTTAAGTTTTTGATAATTCTGAATAAAGCCTCTATAAACATCTGTGTGCAGGTTTTTGTGTGGACATAGTTTTCAACTGCTTTGGGTAAATACCAAAATGTGTGATTGCTGATATGGTAAGAATATGTTTAGTTTTGTAAGAAACTGCCAGACTGTCTTCCAAAAGAGCTAACCATTGTGCATTCCCACAAGCAGTGAGTGAAACTTCCTGTTCAACATTTTTGGCATTTTGACCATTTTAGATATTGGCCATTCTAATAGGCATGTAGCAGCATCTCATTTTTTTAGTCTGCCTTTCCCTGATTACATGTTGAACATCTTTTCATATGCTTTCTTGCCAACTGTGGGTCTTCTTTTGGTAAGCTATCTGTTAAGGTCTTCTGCCCATTTTTTGATCAGGTTGTTAATTTTCTTATTGTTAAGTTTTAACTGTTTTTTCTATATTTTGGATAATAGTACTTTATCAGATGCGTCTTTTGCAAATACTTTCTGTCAGTCTGACTTGTCTTCTCATTCTCTTGATATTGTCTTTACGTAGGTGAAGTTTTTAATTTTAATAAAGTCCAGCTTATCAATTATTTCTTTCATGAATTATGCTTTTGATGGTGTATCTAAAAAGCCCACACTATACCCAAGGTCGTGTAGGTTTTTCTTGTATGTTATCTTCCAGGGGTTTTAGGTTTTGCATTTTACATTTAGATCAGTGATCCATTTTGAGTTAATTTTTGTGAAGTGTTTGCATTTAGATTCACTTTTTTTTCCCCTGTGGGGTGTCCAGGTTTTCCAGCACCATTTGTTGACTAGACTAACTTTGCTCCATTGTATTGCCTTGATTCTTTGTCAAAGATCAGTTAACTCTACTTATGTGGATCTGTTTCTGTTCCATTGACCTATTTGTATTTTTTTTCCAACAATACCACAGTGTCTTGATTACTGTCAATTTATAATAAATCTTGAAGTGAAGTAATGTTAGTCCACACAACTTTGTTCTACTCATTCAATATTGAGTTGGCTATCCTGTGTCTTTTGCCTCTTATAAACTTTAGAATCAGTTTTACAATATACACAAAATAGTTTCCTGGGATTTTGACTGAGAATGTTGAATCTCTAAATCAAGCTGGGAAAACTGACATCTTGACAATACTGATTTTCTTATCCATGAATATGGAATATCTCTTAGTTACTTAATTCTTCTTTGATATCTTTCATCAAAGTTTTGCCATTTTCCTCATATGGATGTTATATATATTTTGTTAGGTTTAACCTATTTCATTTTTTAAGGGTTAATGCAAATGGTATTGTGTTTTTAATTTCAAATTCACTTGTTCATTGGTTGTATATAGGAAAGCAACTGGCTTTTGTATATTAACCTTACATCCTGCAACCTTGCTCTAATTAGTGATTAGTTCCAGGAATTTTTTGTTTGTTTGTTTGTTCTTTTGGATTTTCTATATAGACGATCATGTCATCTATGAACAAAGATAGTTTTATTTCTTCCTCCCATATCTGTATCTTTTATTTCCTTTTCTTGTCTTATTGCATTAGCTAGGACTTCCAGTACAATATTGAAAAGCAGTGGTGAGAGGGGACATCCTTGCCTTGTTCCTGATTTTAGTGGGAAAACTTCAAGTCTCACCAGTAAGTATGATGTTAGTTTTAGGTTTTACATAGATTTTTTAAATTTATCAAATTAAATAAGTTTCCCTCTATTTCCAGTTTGCTGAGAGGTTTTTTGTTTTGTTTTGTTTTGTATCAAAAATAAATGCTTAATTTTGGCAAATGCTTTTTCTGCATCTATCCATGTGATCATGTGGTTTTTCGTTTTCAGCCTATTGATGTGATAGATTGCATTAATTGGTTTTCAAATGTTGACCCAGCCTTACATAGTGGGGATAAATTTCATTTTTTCATGGTGTATAGATCTTTTTATATATTGTTGGTTTATACATTGTCAATTTGCTAATATTTTGCTGAGAATTTTTGCATCTGTGTTCATGAGAGACATTGGTCTGTAGTTTTCTCATAAATTCTCTCTCTGGCTTTGGTTTAGGAAATAGTGTCCTCATAGAATGAGGTAGGAAGTAGTCCTTTTGTTTCTGTCTTCTGAAAGAGAATGTTGAAGATTGGTATAATTGCTTACATAAATATTTTGTAGAATTCACCAGTGAACTATTCAGGGCCCAGTTCTTTCTGTTTTGGAAAGCTATTAATTATTGATTTGATTTATTTAATAGATATAAGCCTATTCAAATGATCTATTTCTTGTTGTATGAGTTTTTGCAGATTGTGTCTTTCAAGAAATTGGTTTAGTCCTTCTAGTTCATAGTATTCCTGGATTATCCTTTTATATCGATGGGATACATAGTGATGTCCCTGCTTTCATTTACAATATTAGTGGTTGCATCTTCTCTCTTATTTTCTTAGCCTAGCTAGAGATGCAGTGATTTTATTTAAGACACACACACACACACACACACACACACACACACACACACACTGCTGCTTTTCATTTTACTGGTATCTGCTCTAATTTTTATTATTTCATTTCTTCTGCTTACTCTGCATTTAATTTGCTCTTCCTTTTCTAGTGTCCTTAGGTGGAAACTTAGGTGATTGATTTTAGATTTTTCTCTTATTCTAATATATGTATTCAGTGCTATACATTTCTCTGAGAACTGCTTTTGCTGCATCCCACACATTTTGATAAGTTTTGTTTTTATTTTCATTTAGTTCAAAGATACTTTTAAATTTCCTTTGAGATAACAGCTTTGACTCATGTGTTATTTAGAACTATGTTGCTTATCCTTCAGCAAGTTTGGAACCTTTCAGATAGCTTTCTGTTATTGATTCTTAGTTTAATTCCACTGTGTTCTAAGAGCAGATACTATATGATTCTATTGTTTTAAAATTGTTATTTTTTTATGGCCCAGAATGTGGTCTATCTTGATGAATGTTCCAGGGTGAGCTTGTGAAGAATGTGTAGTCTGTTGTTTTTGGATGAAGTAGTGCATAGATGTCAATTACAGTTGATCCTTGAATAACACATGTTGAACTGCATGGGTCCAATTATGTGCAGACTTTTTTCTGTTATGTACAGTACTGTAAATGTATTTTCTCTTCCTTATGATTTTCTTAATAACATTTTTTCTTTAGCTTATTTTATTATTAAGAATACAGTGTATAATACATGTAGCATACAAAATGTGTTAGTCAACGTTTTATGTTATCAGTAAGGCTTCTGTTCAACAATAAGCTATGAATAGCTATGTTTTGAGGGAGTCAAAATTATACATGGATTTTCAACTGTGTGGGGGCTCTCCACCCCTCACTCCCATGTTGTTTAAGGGTCAACTCTATATCCAGTTGGTTGATAGTGCTGTTCAGTTCAACTGTGTCTTTATTAATATTCTGCAGCTGGATCTGTCCATTTCTGGTGGTTGGGTGTTAAAGTTCCCAGCTATAATAGTGGATTAATCTGTTTCTTCTTGCAATTATATCAGGTTTTGCCTCACATGTTCTGATGTTCTGTTATTAGGCACATACACATTAAGGACTATCATCTCTTTTTGACAGTTGATTCTTTTTATCCCTGAAAACTTCCCTTGCTCTGAAGTCTACTCTGTCTGAAATTAATAGACATATTCTTGTTTTCTTTTGACTAGTGATGGCATGGTATATCTTTCTCCATCCCTTTACTTTTTATCTATATGTGTCTTTATAGTCAAAGTAGGTTTCTGGTAGACAACATATAGTTACTCATTGTTTTTTGATCCATTCTGATAATCTGTCTTTTAATAGGTATATTTAGACCATTGATATTTAAAATGATTATAGAAATAATTGAATTTATATCCACCATATTTGGCACTGTTTTCTGTTTGTTGACCTTATTTTCTGTTCATCTTTTGTCTTCTACAATTCTGCATTTTTTTTTGTTAAATTGGACATCTTGTATGATTATGTTTCACTCTTTGCATATTAATTATACTTCTTTTAATTGTTGCCCTAGTATTTGCAATATACGTTTTTTAAAAAGTTTATTTATTTATTTTAGTAATCTCTATGTGCAACATGGGGCTTGAACTAAGAACCCCAAGATCAAGAGTCACACACTCTTCCAACTTAGCCAGTCAGGCACCCCAGCAGTAACTTCTGATTAACCTTTAAATAACACTATACTATTTCACAGGTAGTGCAAGTACCTTATAATAACAGAATATTCCTATTTCCTCCCTCCTCTACCTTGTATTATTGTTTTCATTTGTTTCATTTTTTCATAAGCATACATATATTTATACATATATATTTGAATATATTTTGCTATTATTATTTTAAACAAACCGTGATCAGTTAGATCAATTAAGAATAAGAAAAATAAAAATTCTTTTTTTTTTAAAGATTTATTTTTATTTATTCAACAGAGAGAGAGACAGCCAGCGAGAGAGGGAACACAAGCAGGGGGAGTGGGAGAGGAAGAAGCAGGCTCATAGCAGAGGAGCCTGATGTGGGGCTCGATCCCATAACGCCAGGATCACGCCCTGAGCCGAAGGCAGACGCCTAACCGCTGTGCCACCCAGGCACCCCAGAAAAATAAAAATTCTTATTTTACTTCTACTTATTTATTCTCCAGTGCTGTTCCTTTCATTATCTGCATTTGAAATTCTGACCTATAGAATTTTTCATCTCTCAAATGAACTTCTTTATTAAATTGCTTGAAAGACCTCTCACCAACAAATTCCTTCATTGTCTGCTTTTCTGAGAAAGTCTTGATTTCTCTTTCTCTTTGAAGGATAATTTTGCAGGATATAGATTTCTAGGTTGGTGCATTTTTTCTCAACACTTGAAATATTTTATTCTGTCCTCTTCTTGCTGTGCACCTTCTGAAGGGAAGTCAAATGTAATTGTGATCTTTGCTCCTCTATAGTTTTGGTGTCTTCCTCTGGGTTCTTTCAAGATTTTTCTTTATCACTGATTTTCTGAAGTTGAAGTAGTTTTTCTTTGGCATTTATGCTGCTTGTGGTTCTCTGGGATTCCTGGATATTTGGTTTGGTGTCTGACATTAATTTGAGCAAATTTTCAGTCGTTATTGATTCTATTTTTCTTTGTTACTCACTCTCTTCCTTCTGATATTCCCCTTACATGTGTGTAATATCTTTTGTAGTTGTCCCATACTCCTTGGATATTCTGTTCTTACCCTCCCCCCCAATTTCTTTTCTCTCTGCTTTTCATTTTTGGACATTTCTATTGTCATATCCTCAAGCTCAGAGATTCTTTCCCCAGCCATGTGCAATCTACTAATAAGCTATCAAAGATCTTCATTTTCAATCTCAAGCATTTCTTTGTGATTCATACTTAGAAATTCCATCTTTCTGCTTATGTTAGCCATCCTTTCTTGCATATTGTTTGTTTTTTCCCAACTTCTTTAGGATATTAGTAATCATTTTTAAAAATTGCTAGTTGGACAATTCCAAAATCTTGCCATATCTGATTGTGGTTCTGATGTTTCTCTGTCTCCTCTAACAGTGATTTTAGCCTTTTGGTATGCCTTCTAACTTTTAGTTGAAAAATGGGCATTATGTATTGTATAAAAGAAATTTGGTCAAGATGTTAGTAATATGTTGGTAAAATACAGGGGTAGAGGAAGCATTCTATAGTCCTATGATTAGATCTAAGTCTTTTAGTGAACCTGTATCCCTGGACTGTGAAGTTTACCAGTGCTTTTCAGTTCTTTTTCCCCACTGGGTGGGGCAGGATAGCTATAGATGGCTGTAGATGTGTATTTCCCTTCTGCCACATAGAAGGGGACTAGAGTTGTGTACTTCCCTTTCTCCAATTCTGTATGGATCTTCTTTAATTAAGAAAGAAAAAAAGCAAGCTATCACTATATTTAAAAATTATCATTATATGCTTTCAATCTAGGTTCTAAACAGAAAGCTATATTCACTAATTATTTCTTTAAATTTTACTCTTGCTTTACATATATTTAGAAGATCTCTCGTACAATACAAACTTTAGGAAGAGAAAAGTGGGTGTGAGTGAACCCAGATGATAAAGTCATCTCCATTGCTTCATTTGAGGACTGAAAGATGAAGACAAAGTTATCATTCAGCAACTAAAAAGTGTAGAAATAGTTAAATGAAAAAGGTGATGATGATATTGAAGTTTTTGCTTTTTTAAAAATATTGTATTTATTTATTTGTGAGGGAGAGAGAGAGAGCTATAAAGAGAGCATGAGCAGGGGAAGGGTCAGAGGGAGAGGGAGAAGCAGATTCCTTCCTGAACAGGGAGCCCAACATGGGGCTTGATCCCAGGACCTAGGAATCATGACTTGAGCCACCCAGGTGCCCCAAGTTTTTGCTTTCTTAACCACATTCACAGTATTTAGCAGTATTGACTCTGGAGCCAAATAGCCCTGGTTTGACTGTTGGATTTGGAATTTAGCCAGATTGGACATCATGGTCAAGATACGCAACCTCTCTATGTCTTTCTCCTTATCTGTAGAATGGAATACCTGGGGTGCTTCTTTCATAGAGTCATTGGAGAGTTAAGTGAGTTAACATGTATAAAACATTTATATGTGTCTGTTAATACTTAATGCTGTATAAGTGAAAAATAAACTTTCTTCTGTTGATTATTTCTGAAATTAGGTGAAAACAACAGTTTTTTAACTAGCATAGCAGCTACATTTGGCTTTGTGAGGAACTTCAGCTTATAGTGTATTATTTTATAGAAGACTTCAAAAACTGAAAGAAAAAATGAAATGTCATCCTGGAATGGAATTGTATTTCTTACTCTGTCAAAATAGCACAGTGTCAGCGAAACAGAAAAACAACAAAGCTTTGAATTTACCATGGTGATTTAGTTTTGTTCTTGTTCTGTGAATCTTCAGTTAACATGTGTATTTGGGAATATAACTGTGGCTCTTCTTTTAATTGTTGAAAGCATTGTCTAGAATCTGTTTTGTGATTAATGTTTTGTGTAATGTAGTAAGACATCAAAATTATTTATTTTCTAAATTTCAGGAATTATGTACAATTTTAGGAGAAGTAACAAATATGGATACCAAACCTGAGGTATAAATTTGATAGGGTTGATATTCAAACACAGTCCAAGTAAAACTTGATTGTAACAAACACAAGTTCAATGCAAATTAGAGCAAAAAAGTCCCAAGGCACACACTAAACACCCATGTAATATTGGGATTCAGCAACAACACTGCTTTAAAGATGCACTGTATTCACAGACATGCTGAATTTCTCTAATATATAGAAAAACTAAATACGTATGCAGTAATTTCTAAAAGGGGATCTTCTGGTTCTCATGCAGAAATAGCCCAATGAATTTGAATGACAATATCTTGTATTAGCAGTTTTATAAAACAAAATTTTGTTACTCAAACAAATTTAGAAGTTGTCAAATTTTATTTAGACTTGGTGTTAATAATCATTTACAAAGTTGTGATGACATATAAGATATTCACCTCTTGATTTTTCTGTTTTTAGGAGATAATTAAGTCTAACACTGACCACGTATACCAGTAGATCAGAGTCCAACATTGGGTTAATCCTTTTTTTGAGAGTTTTCCATAGCCGAGTCTGAAAGGAACATCTGTTTTTGGCTGTTTGATGTGTAATTACATTCTTTTTTGCTTCACTTTGAGCTGGTATGACAAGTGTGGTGAGGGTCAACACACAAAAATGTGCCACATTATTTATGACCAAGCTTCAGTGATGCCGTAGGAAGTTTTGGCAGCCTTCTCCAGACATCACTGTACTTTATTATACAACAGCCGTGTGGTATACTGTTGCCATTCAAACTGTGATCAGATCTGTACCATTGTAGCATGACAGGCAGATAACAGCTATATTTGGGGACTTTACTGATAGTTTAGTATAATTTTATATTTAGTAAGATTTGTCATTGAAACCATTTTAAGAAATTCAATGTAGCATTCATTTTAGGTGGATTTTGATTTCAGAGCTCTATAGAAGATCCAAAGTACCAGTTATACAGGATATTCCTTGTCCTCTAAAAAGAACATTGCCATTTTGGGTCAGTGTTTTACTTTTTGATTAGTGCATCACTGGATTATCCACTGCCAACAGTGCACAATAAAGTGTCACATTTTATTTTGCCCTCTTAAAAATTTAATGTCTGATTACCGTGGTGAAAGGTGATACTTGTCTTCCTTATTATTTTTCCCTTTTAAGTTTTATTATTAGTCAGCAGCATTTTATTACCTTCTCAAGGATTAGCCATTTTGAATTGTGTTCTTGTCATATCTCTGTTATCATTTGTTTTAAAATTACCTATTAATGTATAGCTTTCTCATTAGACTATAAATTCCTTGGAAGCAGGATTTATAGCCTATTAATTTAGATATTCCAGTGGCAGCACCAAGCACAAAGTTTGACACGGTGTTTATAGCCACCGAAGATTAGTAAATACATGAATGAGTGCTGTTCCTGGTGGTGGTGAAGACTTCTTCAGAAGTGTCTGGGAGGAAAAGGGGCAGGGATAGCTGTAGGCTAGCGTATGCCATTTGAAAGTTAGGTGTTAATTATTAAGTAGTTGACTATTCCCTGTTAAAGCAGAATAAACATTATTTGCCAAACATTATGCTTAAATAATTGATATAGAGGCATAAATAAATAGTTGTAATAAGATATGATGGATAAGATATAGAAATGTTCAAGTGAAGGAATAACAACTATATTCAAAATGTTGAAAAATAAAGTGATATTTAAAGATGAGGGCACAGGAGCAAAAGATGAAAGTTTGGAATGAGCACAGCAGATCTGAGAAATGTAATTTGGTTGGGGGGCATTTGGGACATGACCTGGTTGAACGTGTTAGGGCATGTTTGTGGATAGCCTTTTACGCCACGCTGAGGAAGTTGAACTCTTAAACCAGAGGTCATGAAATATCTCTTTAAGTAGAGGAATTCAGATTTGTTTTTTTTAAAAAACTCGTGTGTGTGTGTGTGTGTGTGTGTGTGTGTGTGGCAGTGAAGGAGTTAGTATAGAATCAGGAGAACCAGTAGAAAGAAAAAAACAAACCCTGATATGTTGAAACATTAGTTCAAATAAAAGGTATCAGAGTAAAGACAAACAACGACAGAAGAAACAGAAGGAAGCGTCTTGCTTCAGGATGCTAATGTGAGGTAGACCTGGCAGGACTTGGGGACTGATAGGTTATGTGGAGCCAAGGGAGAGAGGAACTAAGTACTTTAAACTTCACACAGATAGTAAATAGTTGGTGTTTCTTTTTTACCAACATGAGCTCTTTGGAATTTTAGCTATGTTTAAAAGTCTTTAATTTTCTTTTTTATGATTTATGACTTAAGTGCTTTAAACAAAGCTTTAAATTGGCTAAAGGCCATAGGATTATCCTGGACAAAATAATCTTATCTCACCATGTTTCTATACTTCAAGAGCTTTAGAGTGAACACACAGTTAATGTGAAATTATTATTCACTCAAAGGAATATAAGAATGTGTTAGACTATTAAATTATTTTTTTTAAATGAGATCTTCTTAAGGCATGACCTAGTTCATTTCTGTTTATAATAGGACTTCGTTCTTAGAAGAGTGGCAAGTACACAGTAAGTGCCAACTAAGTAGTATCAAGCCTGCTCCAGCCTTGGGGCCTGGGCATCCATTAGTCTTCCGGCTGGAAGGCTGTCCCCTACGTATCTGCATCTCTTATTTCCTTAGTTCCTCTGGTGTCTCTGTCTCAATATCTCTTTATCAGTGAAACCTTTCCTGATCACACTTTGTACTAGAGCATCCTACCTTCTGACCCAGCTCCCTTATCCTGCTTTATACTCTTTATGGCACCTACCGCTTTCTGATGTACTATACTTGTTTATTTTCTCTTCTCCTCTGGAACATAAGCTCCAAAAGGGCAGGGGCTCTGTGCTATACCCACAGGGTCTAGAATAATACCTGAAACTTAATATTTTTTAATGAATGAAATAAGTATACTTTCTAGCATCTATTAATTCAAGGGACATAAATCATCTACATCAAACGAAGCAGGAAGCAAGGTTTGTTACCGTTTTTCTAACCATTTTATTTTTTTATTCATTATTTTGTGTTGAATAGAGCTACATTGATAGTTATCTTTTAGTAAGAAACCTTGTTAGAAAGTATAAGATACATATGCACTTTTTATGTTAGTGTTTCATACCATTTTAGGCATTTTCTGTATTAGTAGGTAATTAGCTAGTTATTAAAACAGTACTCCATTCGAATAACATAAGAACACTACTCATTTTCTTAAAACCTGATTTCTTTTTTTTTTTTAAAGATTTTATTTATTTATTCGACAGAGATAGAGACAGCCAGCGAGAGAGGGAACACAAGCAGGGGGAGTGGAAGAGGAAGAAGCAGGCTCCTAGCAGAAGAGCCTGATGTGGGGCTCGATCCCATAACGCCGGGATCACGCCCTGAGCCGAAGGCAGACGCTTAACCGCTGTGCCACCCAGGCGCCCCTAAAACCTGATTTCTTAAGCTGATTTTGGGACACCAAGAAATATAAAGTCTCTTGTGGGTAGCAGTTCTGTCTATGATTATGTGTTTTCCCTCATTCTTTCCTTTGAATTATACCTCAGATGCGATCTCTGATCCATTTTTCAATTACACTAAAATTCTAAGCATTTTGGCAGCTTTCCTTTTCCACACAAAATAGTTGAGAAAGAATCGTTAACGGTATGGCATGTTTGAAAAAAACTATGATGAGAGTTAAGGCTTTGGCAGATTCAGAATTCTGAGTAGACAAGAAGCCTAGTTTTTCAGTTAATCTTCTGATAATGGTGTTACTTCTTGAGAATTCTATGCTATGTTTAAGTTTTAATGTCAGTTTTGTTCCTGGATATGCAATCAAAAACCTCTATGAAGACAGCTCATACTTCACAATAAAGCTCTAATATCAAATGTGAACTGAAGTTTTAGGGTCCAGGGTGTATCTTATGGAAACATTGTATAATTTTGTTAAGCTATTGCTTTTACAGTGGCACATACTGGAAACTGCTTAGCCAAATGTATTTTTCTTTTTCTTCTATTATGTTTTTTCCTGATGGGCTTTACTTATAGAATAATGACTTTAAGGCTCCTGAAACTCAACTTTTTTTTGGAATTCATTATTGAAACGATTACAGATGGATTCTCCAGCAGCATTTCTTAGATTTTACAGTATCGATAGACACGTTGTCTAGAAGTTGCGATTTAATTGCCCTCAGATACTGTAGTAATTATACCTTATATTTGTGAACATGTTACATTTTAAAAACTGTTTAAGTACTTATTATTTTTTAAAGAATCTCTAGGAAATCCAGGACAAATAATAGTATTTTCAATTTACAGATGTTGAGTTCAAGTCTTGTAATGATGAACAAATTAATATCTTAGAGATCCATTTATTTTTTTATTTTTTTTGAAGGTTTTATTTATTTATTTGACAGAGATAGAGACAGCCAGCGAGAGAGGGAACACATGCAGGGGGAGTGGGAGAGGAAGAAGCAGGCTCATAGCAGAAGAGCCTGATGTGGGGCTCGATCCCATAACGCTGGGATCACGGCCTGAGCCAAAGGCAGACGCTTAACGACTGCGCTACCCAGGCGCCCCTAGAGATCCATTTATTGAACAAACATTTATTGTCTATCCATGATATGTAGGCCTATTCCAGAATGGTGGAAATCTTAGAGAACAAAACAGAAGAGTTCTTGCTGTCACGAAGTTTGTATTCCAGTGGACAATATAGATTGGCTAATTAAGTAGAGAAGCCTAGTCTATAAACTGCACCTTTTGTCTTGATTGTTTGAGCCCTTAAACTTAGTACATATGTAAAAGGAAGATGCCAATTACTGTTTTAAGGCCTTTAAGTACATGTCTTTCTCTAACTTCTTACATTCCCTGTGAGTCCACACTATGTTCCAGCAAAAAAACAGTCTTTACTGAGGTGATTACAGAGGTGTGAACAAGGAGGCTGGAGAACCTGGTGATGAGAATTACTTCCCTAGAGCTAAAGAGGCAAGGGGCAGAAACAGTGGTATAGAGTTCATTGAAAGCTGGACCCATGCAGAAGTGTTTTCCAGAAATGGCAGTAGTGGTAAGGGGGCCAGACTGCTGTGATAAGCCCGGGAAGTGTGAGGAAAACAACCTTTCCCTTCCCACCTTCCAAACTCTTGATAGTAACTTCCATTATCTGAATTGGAACCTGCAAGATAGTCTGATGATATGGGCTCTAAGGGTCAGATTTTTGGGGTACAGAGTAGGAGACGGTAATATAAGTAATTAGGATTTGGGAGACCAACAGAGAACAGCCAGCACTTCCATATTTAAAAGAGAAACTGGATCATTAACTTTATCATTAATTGTGCCATTTATGCCAAGCTTTTCTGGATTGTTCCTCTAATTTTCCCATATGGAAGTTGTCCCACTCTCCCCACCCCCCAGCTGCCCCATTTCTTTCTTCCTCATAAGTGGAGTATGGTAGGTACTAAAGAAATATGTTGCTTATATGTTACGTTTTGTGTATTATTAATCTTCTTTACCAAGCTATAAGCTATCTGAGAGTGGACTCTGAGTCTGTTTTCCCTCTTTATTCCTCTTGCTTCTATCCAGAGAGCTAGCATGTTATTTTGCTTTAATATTTGCTGACTGAATGCATAGATGAATGATTGGTAAACAGCCAAGGAAAAAGATTCTCAGAGTTATCTGGCTGTTAAATACCTGTGTATTACAATGAAAAGTTATAGGAGAAAAGCAATTATTATCTGGCTAATAATGTATCTGTGCCTATTAACAAAAGTTATCACATATGCTAATGTATAAAAAGAAAAATTTTTTATCTTGGGAAAAATGTAACTCACCCTAAAATTGTGAGATATACAGTACCTCCTAAAATTAGGAATGTTGCATAGCAGGTTTGCTTTTGCAGTCAAGAAAAATATAGTTCTTTCCCCATACTCCCATTTCAATAGGGACTTCTGCCTTTCAACTTTGCGAGCATGCGCCCTGTTTTTCACTGTTCAATAGACATATATGCAGGTTGGCTATATTCTGTCATGAGCTAAGAAGTTTCCACAATGACATGGAAAAAATCTTTTTTTTCCAAAATTAAAAAAGTAAAAGGTGTATTTATTGTTTTATATATTAATACGCATAGTTTTAAAAACCACTTAGGCTTATATAGCTTATAAAATGGCCAGTTTTGATTTCACAAAACTTCAGTTCACTAAAGGAAAAATATCATTTATTGTTACATGGTAGAGGAGTGGAACACAGTAAACATAAGGAAATATTTTTTTAAAGTTCTGTTATTTCTAGATGGTATCACTGTATATAGAATGAGAATAATGAATGTATAGAGATGCTACAACCAGTCATTTCATTTCATCCACTGAAAGTTATTTTCTCTAGCCTTAAAAATAGGCAATAAAAAAAAGGCGATGCTTAAATTGATATGTAAAAAAAATAATTTCCAAATATCAAGCTTATTTGCTTAGAGGAGGAGATGTGCCAGTTCAACTGTTAAACTCTTTATGGAATGATGAAAATAGTCTGTCATGTTTTTTCATAGTCAAAAGATGATAATTACTTTAAAATTAAGTCCAAAATTTACTGCCAAAGTCAAAAGCTATGAAATGTAAAGTAAATGTCAAATTCTGCTGTTAACTTTGTGAGACAGGCAGTGAAAATAGTACCTACATGCAAAGGCCATATTTGACCTTTATGCTGGCATTAGTTATATGTACTTGTCCTTTAAATCTGTGTTATAATACAAGTTAAAAATATTAAATGATGCCTGTTTTTTTTATACAGATGATGTTTTCTTAAATTATTTTTTAAAATGTCTCAATCTGATTTCCATTTTAAAATCCTCTTTTTATTTTAAATATTATTTTAAGTTATATTTTTAAGAAAATAGATCTTTGTATAAAGTATCAGATAAATTTATTTTGGGAGAGGAATTAAGTTGTGGTGATACACATTTTAAATGTTTGCTTTTTAATGAAATTTTGAAATGAATCGTTTTGTGATCTGAAAATCATCTCAGTATTTTTCAGACTTGTAATTTAAATTTTTACATGTTTTCTTAAATCAAGAAAGAACTAAGTGTGTGTTTTACTCTTGATTTACATCACTTTGATAGATAAAATAAAATGCAAACTACAAAAGATATAGAATTTTGATAAATACAAATATACACATATAATTCTGATGAGAATACATTTTTCTGTTCTTTTTTCCATTGTTGACATGAAGTTGAACTCGGATATAATTTCATTAATATGGAGTTAGAGATACAACCAGGAGTTGTTTTTTTATCGAAGTGTAATTGACATAGAATATTATATTAGTTTCAGCATACAACCTAGTGATTTGATATATTTACATACATTATGAAATCATTACTACAATAAGCCTAGTTATTATTTGTCACCATACATAGGTTTTTACAATATTATTTACTGTATTCTCTATGCTGTACGTTATATCCCAATGCGTATTTACTTTATAACTGGAAGATTGTGCCTCTTAATCACCTTCTCCTATTCCATCAATTGCCTTTCACCGTCTACCCCTGGGCAAACATCAGTTTGTTCTCCATATCTGTAAGTCTGCTTCTGTTTTGTTGTGTCTGTTCATTTGATTTGCTTTATAGATTCTACATGCAGATAAATCATAAGGTATTTGTGTTTCTCTGCCTGACTTGTTTCAGTTAATCCAATACACTCTTGGTCTATCCATGTTGTTGCAAATGGCAACATTCCTTTTTATGGCTGAGTAATAGTCTATCACACACACACACGTGCACACACACACACACACACTCACACACACACACACACGTGCACACACACACACACACACTCACACACACACACACCGTATCTTCTTTGTTTATATTAGTGTTTTTATTTTCTTTGGATAAATACCCACAAGTGATACTGCAAGATCATATGGCAGTTCTAGTTTTAATTTTTTAAGGAACCTCCATGGCGTTATCTATAGTGGCTATGCCAATTTGCATTCCGACCAACAGTGCATGAGGTTTCTCTTTTCTCCATACCTTCTCTAGCACTTGTTATTTCTTTCTCTCTCTGTGTGTGTGTGTGTGTGTGTGTGTGTGTGTGTGTGTGTGTGATACTTTTTAAACCATTCTGACTGGTATGAGATAACATCTCACCATGGATTTGATTTGCATTTCCCTAGTGATTAGTGATTAGATACATCTTTTCATGTATCTGTTGACCATCTGTATGTTTTCTTTGGAAAAATGTGTATTCCTCTGCTCATTTTTAATCAGATTGTTTATTTATTTGTTGATATTTAATTGTATGATTTCTTTATATTTTTTGGATGTTACTCTCTATCAGATACATCATTTGCAAATATCTGCTTCTGTTCAGTAGCTTGCCTTTTTATTTTGTTGTTTTCCTTCACTGTGCAAAAGCTTTTTAGTTTGATGTAGCCCCATTTGTTTTTTTCCTTTTCTTCTCCTTGCCTGAGAAGATAAATCCCACCAAAATATTGCTAAGACCAGTGTCAGAGCGTTTACTGCCTATGTTTTCTGCTAGTTTTGTGGTTTTAGGTCTTACATTTAAGTATTTAATCCATTTGGGGTTCACTTTTGTATATGGAGTAAGAAAGTAGCCCAGTTTCATTCTTCCGCATGTAGCTGTGAAGTTTTTCCAGCATGATTAATTGAAGAGACTGTCTTTCCCCCATTGTATATTCTTGCCCTCTCTGTCGTAGGTTGATTGACCATATAAGCATAGGTTTATTTCAGGGCTCTCTATTCTATTCCATTGATCTATTCCATTTGGGTTCTTTTGTGGTTCCAAAATGGCATTGATATTTTGATGGAATTGCATTACATCTATAGATTACTTTTTTACCTTTTTACTTAAGATTTAAAATGCATTTTGACATAGTCATATAAATGGATGTTTAAACTCAGTATGAAATTTCGCATAATTTAATTTGATGATTTTTTTTTAAACCTCTGGTAAGTTTACTTAAGGGAAATTCTCCCTGATTCTTATTGATCCGAGCGCTCGGTTTGTTTGGCTTCAGTGATGAACCTTACAATCTGCAGGTAGAGGGACACCACGAAAAAGTAAATGAAGGCAATTTTCTTAGAAGAAAAACTGAACTTATTCTGGAAACAATCATTAATTATCATTCCATTTTGTAGACTTAAGAGGTTCATCCCCAAATATTTCCTTTTATTATGTTTCTTAACTGAGTAAATGATTTTGCCTCCCTGCAGTTGCTCACTCCAGAAACTAAAGAATTGCTTTCCATTCCTCTCTAATGCACTTTCCTCCATCTTTCCTGCCATTCCCAACCTACCCCATTATCAGCACCTGGTCTCCAAACCTTACAGATATTTTTCCCTAATATGCCAACTCTATGTCTCCTTTGTTCATTCCTTCTTCTGCTTAGTTTAATTTCTCAGCACTTAACTACATGGATTCCTAACAGATTTCCAAGCTTCCAAACTGGCTGCTTCCAAATCATCCTTCCCTATGTTGTCGATGATTTCATTAAAAAACAGCATCCATCAATTTGTTCCATTGTTCAAAATCTTTGAATGACACTCCATAACTTCTGGAATTCAGCTCAGACAACGAGGTTTTTCTTAAATTGTTCCTCCTACCTCTTTCCACTTTGAACCCTCACTACTCATTATCATCAGATAGGGCCTTCTCTCCACCTGTGGGGCACTACAGCTACTTCTCTGACTTCGTCATGTGGTTTCATGTCTCCAGGGGTTTGGTTAAGATGCCTTTTCTATTTAGTGCTGTTTCCATCTGCATCTTCTTCATCAAACTAACTCCTCTTTGCTCATAACGTATCATTAAGATTTTTCCAAGAAGCATTTCATAAAAACATTCATTCCCATTGAAATATCTGCATGTTGCAAGTTCATGGAGCCAAGAATGTACTATGGGAAATTTGGAGTTTAGAAGATTTTATAGAACACAATTGCAGCTGTGTGATTTACTTTAGTATTAGGGGAGATGAAATTTTTAATTCTAGGAATTTATGAAATTCAGTGAGATATATCATCAATAGGTACTTGGAGTCTGTTTTTCCTGGTATTATCAAAAGTAAATTATTCTCTTAGAATATAAGAAACATCCAAGTTTTAATAATAAAAGTTTGAGTCTTCCAAGATTACGAGAAGAGTTAAAAGCTTCATGGTGGGGTGCCTGGGTGTCTCGGTTGAGTGTCTGCCTTCGGCTCAGGTCATGATCCCAGAGTCCGGGGTTGAGCCCCCTGTTGGGCTCCCTGCTCATCAGGGAGTCTGCTTCTCCTTCTCCCTTTGTGTGCTCTCTCTCTCTCTCAAATAAATAAATAAATATATCTTTAAAAAAATAAAAAAATAAAAGTTTCATGGTATTGTACAGATACTAGTTGCTAGACAAACATTCAAGAGAGACTATTTATAGATAAACTACTTAAAAATGAACTCTTTGTTTGAACAGTGATAGTTGAACATTGATCCAGCCTCTCCATTCACTGTTTTGGTTATATCTGAATTTTCTTGCCATTCTCGTGATTTTATTAGGTTCCAAGCACATAATCCATTCACAGGTCACATTGTAGTGGACATGACAGCTGATCAGAGCCTGGTTTTCCATTATGCATTCTCAGGAATCAGCTACTGTGCTGTTCAATTCAGTGGATACTTAGGCTGGGGACTGACTTCAACTAAACACTGGTTGGCTTCACATAGGATGAAAAGTTGAATTTGAAAATTCAGACACTTAACTTTGACACATTGACATTTGTCCTTAAAACATTAGATCAATCTCTTATACCACATTTTTAAAATAAATCTGATTGCTTATACATGGGAAAAAAGCTAAATGTGTATTAACTTATGTATTTCATAGACCATGATGTAGTTTATTCATCGCACGAAAACTAGAAATAGCTAGGCTTTATAGAGATATAAACACACACACACACATACACACACACACACAAATAGAAAACAAACCAAACAAAAATTAGTAGAATATCTGCATTATATTTTAATTATAAAAGGAAGATATGCTATTACTTATTAATTGGGCCTGATAAAGCTGTGGCAGGATCTTTTTGCACTACGTGTGAAGTTTAGAAGAACCTCATCTTTATAGATGGGTGCCATTTGGTTTTCTTACCCTTGCTTTGCTTTCCACCTTAATCTCATCCTGTCTATACACAAATACTACCGTAGAGACCTAGTTGACACAGCTGTAGATAGCAAGGTAATTGCATCAACTCTAAGTTTGGCTTCGTAGATCATTAGAGGAGGAGGACGTCTTTTTCATGGTTCATATGCTGCAGATGCCAGTATTACTTGGTAACTTCACCCTTTTCCAGCTGTGGAAATTTTTATGACTATTGAATCTAAATATTTACAGTTTATTCAACCTGTCAGGGTGCTTTTGTTTATCTACAGACTGTCTCACAACATGTCCTATGATTAACATAAAACACTGTAAAACACCTTCTGGGGAAAATTATACTGTAGCATTTTAACTGAATTTTTCAGTTTCTTTCCAGTAGTATATTTTACGGCTAAATATTAAACACCTGAAATAAGAATTTATAGTGGAAAGATTGGCAGGATTCCATTTAATGAAGTCAAGTAAGAACTTAGAAAACCAGAATTCTTCTAAAAAATATACTATTTAAAAAATACCATATGCTTATAAGATAGGCAACATTTTTTTTTTTTTCTGTTTCAGCAGTAGCTTCAGTTGATTCATTACATTTCCTATACTTAAGTATGGAATTCTGAAATTCTGGAGAGAAACTTAGATATGATCTCTATATGTATTCATTTTGCTAAAGATGAATGAGGTAACTTGCATAATTCCACATGGTTAATGGCAAAGTTGGAAGAAAATTCAGGAGTCAAGATTTCTAATTGAAACCCTCAGGGATGCCAGCACTCAAGATGTACTCAATAATGCCTCATTATTATTATTTTTTAACAGCAGAATGAAAAACTGTGTATTCAAAGTTCTGTTTCTTACTTACTATTATCCATTTATATGACTATATAATTATTTGCATATAATTCAGTAGCGGGTACTCAGTGTTCCAAATTGATCAGTTAATGTTTTAAAAATGCTATCAATAAATTTTAAGAACTTATATTAATTTACCTTGAGCATATTTACAACTAGTGGACAGAAAAGAAATACTAGAGACTTTCCTATCTAATTACAAAAAAGAACCTTGAAAAAAATCTCGGAAACAATCTAATTCGATTGATTAATTATATTGCCTCATTACATGTGAAAATAAATAATTTTGAAGTTGGAGCACTTATAATAGTATGACTATTATAAACTTTTTAGTTTTCAGGTGGATATTGGCTGATTCTGAATTCTTTTATGTTTTACTGGGAAATAAAGTAGATGTTTTCTTATTTGTGTGTTACCTGACCGTATTAAAATGATATATGCACTTTTAAAGACTGTTTTTGTTTTTCAAATTTTTATTTAAATTCTAGTTAGTTAACATAGAGTGTAATATTGGTTTCAGGAGTAGAATTTAGTGATTTATCAATTATATATAACACCCAGTGCTCGACACAAGTGCCCTCTTTAATACGCATCACCCATATAGACCACCCCCACCCACCTCCTTCCACCAACCCTCAGTTTGTTCTCTATAGCTAAGAATCTCTTATGGCTTGTTAAAGCACTGTTTTAATGAATGATCAGATGAAATGACTAAACAACCATTGTACAGAAGTGCTAGGAATTCTTGTCTGGGATTCATTGTGAGAGAGACTTTTTAAATTTAATGTCTATATTTTCCTTAGGCTATATAGGTTGTATAACTCTTGTTAACAAAATGCAAAATGCTGGAATAACTTTGAAATTATTCAAAATGGAATCAGGAGTTCTGTGAATCAGACTTATGTGCTGAAACTTACAAGGACTTGAGTCATCAAGTCGAATGGATATTAACTTAAAACTTCTTCTGGGCCTGAGTATAATTCTGGATTGATATGGCCATGACCCACGGATTTATATGAAACTAGTTTCATGTTGAATTAGACCCTGTGGAAATATTCAGAGTGCTTCAGGAACAGAATATTACTATTTTTCTCTTGTTTACACAGTTTCCAGAACCAGTTTCCTGAATCTCTTAAAAATTAAACTCTTTAGATAACCCTATTACTAATTATTTGTAATTTTTTAATTAAAATTATGTAGAATTCAAGATAAGTGAGTTTTAACGTACTTAGATGCTCAATTTTTTCTTAATAAAAGTATATGAAATTTATGCCTTTTTATTCATAATTTCAACTTTTCTGGTCTCTGCATTTCTTACTCATCTTTGTAAGTAGGAATTCCTTTTGATACTCTTTTACCAGAACACAATAGTAGAATCTATATTTTCATTTAAAAATTGTCATATAAATTTGCCTAACAATAATTCCATTTAATTTGATTGAACTCTTCAGTTTATATTTAAAATATATTACTATCTTTATATATATACAGTTTTTAAATTTTATTTTTTATCAGCTTATTACTTATATTTTATTTGTCTTATTTTATGCAGTGTAAACTGTGAATGCAGTAAAATCAAGTTTTAACAAATGGATGCATATAGTAAAGATTCTCTGAACCACAGTTTAATAGAATAACAGGTGATTACAGGTGTTAATATTAACAGCTGATTTGTAAAACAGGTGTGAATTTTTCTTTAATCCTGTAAGACTATTTTTTATTTAAGTTTTTAAATTCCAGTATAGTTAACATACAGTTTTATATTAGTGTCAGGTGTACAATATAGTGCTTCAACAATTCTGTACATTACTCAGTGCTCATCACAAGTTCGCCCTTTAATCCCCATCACCTATTTCACCCATCCCCCCACCCACCTCCCCTCTGGTGACCATGAGTTTATTCTTTATGGTTAAGAGTCTGTTTCTTGGTTTCTCTGTCTGTCTCTCTCTTTTCCTTTTGCTTGTTTGTTTTGTTCTTTAAGACTATTTTTAACATTGAATGTAAGTGATAGTTCTTCTTCAGGTATTTAAAAATACCCTACACATTGTCTTGGGTAAATCTTGCTCTGAATATATGTATATCTGAATATGCTGACTACATCCATGTTTATTTCTTGACAGGGGGACATCCAGCAGCTGTTGATCGTAGGTGACCCCAAAGCCGCGTATGACTACTGTGAGCATTACAGTCCCGACTGTGACTCTTCAGTGCCCAAGGCCGCTCAGGCTCAGGAACCTCAGATTGATGAGGTGAGGACTGTAAACTCTGGGCATGTTTTCTCATTTCAATGGTGCAGACCTACCCCTGTAGTATTGAGGCTTATCTCTATTAGTCAGTTTTAATTAAAGAATTCTTTATTTTTAATAGTGTTTTAATATTTCTAGGAAGAAGTGATTTAAAGAAGATTTTGCGTGTTTTTTCCTCTTAACTACTCTGTTACTTAAATTTCTTAAACATAGAGATAACCCACTGTATACTCTGTATATGAGCATATTCATTTTGGGGGAGATGAAAAAAAAGATAATTACCTAAAAGCTATATTTCTGCTACATAACTATCTAAAAGCTACATTTCTGCCCTTGGCAGTTAAATAATTAACACGGCCTCCAGATAAGGGTGACACATCCTCTGGTGTGCTTGCCTCTGGCAATTCAGGCAGATGAGAAAGTGACGTGAGAGCTGTCTTAAAGTTACAGGCTGTGTTGAGTATTTAGAGAGATTTTTTTTCAGTTTCTTATTGTCTATGCTACATTGATATGTATGTTTTCTTTCTCTTCCACAAAATTCAATATAAAGAGCAATGAAATGAAAAGCAGTATGATCTGAATGCAGTAACTAAAACTATTCATGTATGTTGATTCATATTATGTCACTTTATTTGAAATTCAGGTGTCAAACCATTCTCCCAGGCTATTTTTGCAAGAAAATTTACCAGAATGAAATTTTACCCTATTCTCTTTCAGACCAAAAAATAAGTTTGCACAGCCATAGCAATTTTGGCAGAATTAAATATCCCAAAAAACAAACAAACAAACAAACAAAAAATACAGTACTGTGTTCCCTTGTCCAGATTTTTTGGTAAAATCCTTTGATGTGGAGCTTCTTAAATTAAAAAACAAGCAAACTGGAAGGAATTTAGTCTTTAGTTGGCAGCAAAACAGTTTTTTTAGATTCTTTTTTCTCAAGGTGAAGAGTTAAATTTTGGAAGAGGGGGTTGGAAGGTTGAAAACATCCAAGCTGCCTTTCTGTTTGAAAATTGCTCAAGTAGCATTCTTCTTACTTTCTAAATATACTACTTGGTGCCATCTTTTGAGCTTGACTACTTAGAAGAGGTTGGGATCTTATCTTTTATTTTAATTTATTGTTCTTTTTGCATGTGAGTTCAGTTAGGATTTTACCATCTAAATGCTTGAGATATATTTGTTGACATCACTTTTCTTTTTAAAGTATGATAGTGAATTCTGTTGCACTGATCTTGTCAATGACTTAATATTAATGTTTTTCTTAAAACAGGATAAAGTCTTAAGAAGCTGACAGAAAAGCAAATATGAGAGAGAAAAAAGACATTGCTTGGGTAGTTGTGTTTGCTATTCTCACAGTTTTCCAGTGCCTCAGTCTTTTTATTCCCTCAGGATTTATTTAAACAATTGTGTGTGTGTGTGTGTGTGTGTGTGTGTGTGTGTGTGTGTGTGTGTGTGTGACTTCCAAAAGGATAGGTAAAATACCATCAGGTTTAGTGCTTTTATACCTTAGAGATTATGTGATGATTCAGTATTAAATTTATAACATTTATACATGTTATACATGTTTGAGATTGCTGAGATTTATTTTGCTCCTATTTTAAGGAAGATAAGTTTTGTTCTTTTTAGCTACAAATATGGCTCTGATTTTCGGAAGAATGAAGGTATGCTTTCTTAATATACCACCTTGAGGAGTTTTATTACTATATTTTAATGTTATCATGTCAAACTGTGTTATTTTAAAGCAAAATAGTTTTTATCCATTTTTATTGGATAAAAAAGTAAATTTTAAAAAGTAAATTTGTCCTTTTCTGCTTTAGTTGTTGATGATGTATATTTAACATTCTATAGAGAAGTCAAACTTGTTTTTACTATGAGAGTTTGAGGAGAAAAACAATGTATTGCTATAATAAATACTGCATGGAAATCCGGATGGGTGATTCTATAATAAATATAGCATTTCTTACCGGTTTCTATATTGACTGTGTTACAATGAAAAGCTTTTTTGAAGAATCAGCTCACGTTTTTTTTTCCCCCAATTGTAAATTACATTGATACTTCAATAATATAACCATTCTATACAATTATGAAATAAACTGGTTAACCAAATTAGTAAACAGCCCTTATATTAGTTTTGACATACAGCCATTAATATGTAATTATATTTCAAATATGCATTTTAATAATTGGTCTACAGATGTTCTTCCTGTACAGCATAGGAAGCAATGTTATTTGCCAGTGAGTAAAGAACATGAAAGCAGTATAGAGCATTGACCATACAAGTTGAACTTTATAGTGCTTAATTTTCCATTAATAAATATGTGACATTGCATATTCATTATTCTAATTTGGATTAATAGATAAGTCAATTTATTTTATCAATTAACTCAAGGGTGATTTTTCCAACTTGTAATTTTGTCTAGCTCATACCCTCTAAATAACATCTTCTAAGTCATTCCTAAGATTCAGTCTTTTCATGTGCTTGCCAGAATATCGCATCATCATCATCCAGTGAAAAGCATAATGTAGGTAGACTTAAGTATAGTCATAATATCATCAAACTTTAGTTCTGTTTGAACCTACACAATACCATTTATATAGAAGAGTAACTAATATTAAAATTATGATGTTTGGGGATTTTCTCAAGTTAGATTATTCTACAATCTTATAAGAAATTAAGTGTGAAATCTACATGCGGTTATTTCTTAATGTATTATGCAAACTGTTGTATCTTATACGTAGGAGGCAATTGCCATTCTTTTTTATGAAGAATGAACAAGAAAAATGAAGCAAAGGCAAGATAGTGTTTTATAGAGAAATTTAAACACCAACCGACTTTCCCAAATGTATTACCTTAATCTTTTTTGGCACTTAATATTTATCATATATTCCAGTTCTCATAGATGCACAGATATTTACTGATGCCACTATTTTTCTAACAAATTAAATAAGAACAGATTATGACATTTCTATACTCCTCACATACTATAATTAATGCTAGGCTACTCTCACATATCAAAATTGAAATCATCCCATCACTGCATGTCTTTTTGCATATATTCATCTCACTGATTACAGCTAGTTCTGTTTTCAAGGCAGCCCAAAATTCCATAGTAAGTAAAGAAGATCATCTCCGAAAGTAGGTTATAAAGCTTCATGTACATTAGTGCTAAGTATACTCAATACCACCACCAAAGGGATGTTGTTTAGATAAAGAAATAAGAACAGGGACGCCTGGGTAGCTCAGTTGTTGAACGTCTGTCTCTTGATTTTGGCTCAGGTCATGATCTCAGGGTCATGAGATCAATCTCCATCTCGGGTTCCATGCTCAGTGGGGAGTCTGCTTGAGATCTCTCCCTCTCCCTCCACCCCTCCCCCTCTAAAATAAATAAATCTTTTTTTAAAAAAAGAACAGAAGCAGTGATTCTTCATTGACTCCTGAAAGAGTCTAAGAAAAAGATGTATTTTAGTGTCCAAGGAGGAGAGAATATTATTTCCTCCAGTATTCCATAATCACAATTGGTCTGGTTGGTCTTCATTTGGAAAGAGTTTAAAAGAGGAGAAATTTATAGAGGTTAGACATTTCCTCCTACAAGAAAAAAAATACGACATGAAGTTGGTATATACTGATACGAATACCATGCTTCATTTAAGATGCATTAAACTGTGCATTTGAAAAATCAGCCCTTTGTGTCTTTGTTTATTGTCCTATGTTTTTAAAACTCATTATAGATGCATCTGATTTTGAAAAGTCTGCCTAAGTTTAAAACTTTACAGCATAAATAGACTGTCAAATCTTTTCTTTTTTATGTTTTACTTCAAGCTGGCAGCTAGTAGCTATGTAAATTTAATATTTCTTATTCCAACATGATTGACCATAACTACAGAAAAATTATTCATTATACAATATTCAATCTCCATTAATATCTTTTTAATATGTATCTAAATTCAATATTTAATCATTTTATTTATTTAAGAAGTTATTAATAATGTTTGCAGAGGCATGAAGAAACAAATGTTCAGTGTTGTATACATGAATTTTTCTATTTTACAAAATTCTGTACAAATTCAATTAGAATACATCTTTGTTGAAGTACTTTGTATGTATATTTGTTGATAAACTATTACCAAGTAGATAAAATTACTAATCCATTTCAATTAATTTAATCAAATCAGTGTTTTGAAAATCATAAAGAAAACTCAAGGCATGTCTATGTTTATATTTCAATATGACCTTCAGCTGAACCATCTAGAAAGTTCACTCTAGTGAGGGTATTTCATCAAAGGCCAGATGTAGAATGTTGCCAGGGGATCAGCTTTGGACATGTCTCATTATAGGTCTGTGAAATTTGCCCTCATTTGCATTGCTGTAGTTAATAGAGCTTATTAGAAGGCACAGTGATCACAAATTTTCTAAAAGACATATGGTCAACAGTTATTTTTCTGGCAGATCAAAAAGCCTTTTGTGGCAATTTTGAAATGCCAAGAAGTCTAGTTGGGGTATAATTGGAATTTTACCAAATATAATACTGAGGGAATTCCAAACAGGTTGCCTTTAGCATATATATATTAGAGATTCAGCTTGTTGCGTTTGCTGCTTAATATTTTATGTATATATGAGCTTAGTGTATTTCCAGTTATTTTGATTAAACTAATGACTAATATATGTTTCACAATAACTATATTCTTGTTTACAAATTAAAGTTTTGATAGAGATAGTTGGTTTTGAAGACTAATACATTATCTTCCTTATCACTCAATATGTAAGATTGTCTTGTACATCCCTCTGTTAAGAAACATACCTCTTTCCAACTAAGTTATTTTGATACAGAAGAATCTCGTATAAAATACTGTTTTCCAGTGTGAGTTCAGTTTAAGTAGTTTACAAGGTCTAAGTGCTATGCTTTTTTTGAAAAGCAGAAATAATGTATCAACTAGAAACAGATTAATTTTGAATCTTTAAATGTTTCACAAGTATTCTGTGCTCATTTTGACCTTAAGTCTTAGCAAATTAGAGATTTCTGAATAAATTTTAGATTTTATTTTTTCATTAGTTCCAGTGTTCTGTTTAGACTCATCTTATGTTCCTTGCATTTCGTTTTCCTTATCTCCCCTTTCTGATTCACAGCATAAACATTCTTTCATACTTGGAAAGATTACTCTCCATATTTCAAATTTCAAGCATGTAATTTAATGAAAAAAGTACCCATTGACATTATAGTAAAATTCTTAGAGAATTTAACAAATTACTTTGTAACAATTTTTACAAATAAAAATTAACATGAATATTTAACAACTGTGACCATGTACATAATTGTGTGTTCCAAATAAGCCATTAGCTAAAAGTTTTGAATATTAATTAAGTTTGAATTAGTATTCAAAATTTTTAGTTTCCTTGCATTCCTAACCATGATTCTGCTCTTAGAAAACCTGCTTTGTCACTCCAATGTTATTATACTCTGTATAGGATGGTATAATACTTCTTGTAATACAAAATAACATTTAAATAACATTTCCCTGCCTCTTAACCTTTACTGTAAGTAAAAGTTAAGACTATTACCACTTTGTTGTTAGTATTACCTGCAACTAACAAAATCGCCTGATATTTTTTCCTTTGCAATGTAGTATGCACCTGAGGATATAATGGAATATGACTATGAGTATGGGGAAGCAGAGTATAAGGAGGCTGAATTTGTAACAGAGACACCCACTGTAACTGAGGAGACAATAGCACAAACCGAGGTAAAAACAAAGTAGCACCTCTGTGTATGGTGTCCTGCTGTTTGTCATTTCATGGTTTCTTGTGTCTGCTGTTCCTTGAACTCATCATAAGCCTTTCATTCACCTGATTTCTATGAACCAATAACTGTGATTTTTATTCAACAGTAGCCGTCCTGAAGGAATGATGCTCATTTTGCTTTGCTTGTCCTTCCTTTCCTCCATGCTCTTCATTTCCCTTTTTGCTTTATTTATGTTTCCCATTCCATCTTTCACCACGTTTTACAGAAAAAGAAATCCAATTTCAAAAAGAAGACGAGGACAGTGGCCACTAACTCAAAGGAAAAGTCCAAAAAGTTTACACCCCCTAAATCTGAAAAATTTGCATCCAAGAAGAAGAAAAGTTATCAAGCAGCAGCAAAAGCCAAACTAGGGGTAAAGGTAGCAAAGAAAAAGCAATCAAGATCTCTCCTGGATAAGCTGGAAGATCTCTGATGGAATCATTGTCCTAACCCAACTAGATAAATGCCCATTTGGCTAATCTGATAACCCAATTAAATCATGATTTCCCTAAATTTGGGATTACCTTACATTTTTATAATTGCTTTTCTTTTGAATTTATCACTAGGCAAATATTGTTGATGATTTTCAAGAATACAACTACGGAACAGAGGAAAGTTACCAGACAGAAGCTCCTAGACATGTATCTGGACCAAATGAGGTAAGCTCATTGACACTATTGAATTACAATTCAGATTTTTAAAATGTGTAATACTTCTTAATACACTTCACTCTGGCAGAACCTATAACTTGTGAGAAGTTCCATCTTTTTATCCCTCTACTGAGGTAAGAGGAACAATAGCATTGATTCACTGTTACTAGAAACAGGTCATTTAAAATCAGTCAATTCAGGTTTTGCATGATTCTTTGCTTCATGCAAATGCAAGTTGATTAAACTGAACTGGCTGCTATCATTTTCTTGATTGCTTCTGGGATTGAGCGAGCTTCTCAACATGTTGTGATGAAAGGTATTCACAACATGATTTTTCTGTGAGGAGGAGACTCTAGACTCCTCTAAAGTGAAAATTGTATCATGAAATGATACAATTAGAATTTATTTCATCTGACCAATAATCATGCATTTTCATGACAGCAAGCTTCTTGAGAAAACGTAGGCTTAGTGGATTTTAATAGCTATTTACATTTTCAAACTTGTTAGGAGTACGATGTTTATGATTAAATTAATATATCTTACCCTTTTTCATTCTTTTCTATGAAAATGTTTAAGCACATACTGGTATAAACCAAACATCTTCCTGAATTTCATATTATGCATACATTCTTATCATGAAAAAATGAGGGTGCAATTCAGTTTAACTTTGTGAAATACTTGTCATGCCAGGTGTGAAGAGTACCTGAGTCATTTAGCTATAAGAAAATTTATATAACATGTGTCCCAGTGAGGCAAATAAACCCAATGGTGCATTACATGCAAACACATGCTTTAAAAAATAACATTTCAGGGTGAGAACAGATTTTAGGTTTCAGCTAGTCCAAATTAATCATTTTCCAGAAATGGATAGCTTGAGTCAAGGTGTCTATCTAGCCAAATTTTTCTAGATAAACTTTTTTAGTTCAGAGCTATGAACATAGTAATATACACATATTGGATAATCTTCATCCCTTATAGATAGTATGTCCTCCCTGTCTAAGAACACAAAATATTACAGTTATTGGACATTTTATTTTATTTAGCAATTGCTAAATTAATCATTTAGCCACTTTTTTACTCACGTGATTTTGTGTACTACTACTCATTTATTCAGTACTATTGTGTCATCTAGATTCACTGTTGTAGAAATCAAGTTACTTAAAATGAAATTCAGAGAGTAGCAAGATAAATTATTTAATTGGAACTTCATCAAGTCATACTATCGCTAATAAATATGATTCAGATTTATGCTATTAATAAAGAATTACTTATGTGATAAAGAAAATTATACTAGGTTTATTTTTTTATCTCTGAGGGAGTATTATTGATATAAAATTTACTTGTAAATGTATATTTAATCTCTACTCTATGAGATTGTACGGTGATATATTCTATTTCATTGTCTTGAATTTTGAAGACTATAATTTATATTTTATTTGCTTCAAAGAACTCTTTGGTGATATACTTTCTTATATACTAGATACTCTGTAAAAATTGCAATGATAAGTCTCAGTATTGGCATTAATATTTTATTTTTGTGATTGAGAGTCAAATTTACATGTTTTTTCTGGTAACAGTTGTATGACATAATGATTATCTGTAAGTTTTGAAAATTAAACAAAGCTTTAACTATGTGCATATTTCATTGTCCAAGTCTCAAACTATAAAGCAAATATAAAATTGACTAACAAGTTTTTTTTTTCAATGGAACAAGCAAATACACATGCTGAATCCATGTGAATATTTGCAGTTTATTGGGAAAAGTACCTTGAAAGCAATATTTCCCTGTACATACCAATGTACAAAAATATTTCTTTCAATGATACTGAAAGGTTATCTTTCTCGGCCTTCAGGCTTGCTTGAGTAGCATTTAAATTGCTTCCCATCACATTCCATCAATCTGTAATTGCAAACGCTTACCTTGCTTTACTAACAGTAAACTTCATGTTCTTCAACTCCTTGCAACTTAAATTAATAGCCAAATCCAGTTGAAGAAGTATTTACTGAAGAATATCTAACGGGAGAGGATTATGATTCCCAGAGGAAAAATTCCGAGGATACACTATATGAAAACAAAGGAATAGACGGCAGGGACTCTGACCTTCTGGTAGATGGAGATTTAGGCGAATATGATTTTTATGAATATAAAGAATATGAAGATAAACCAACAAGTCCCACTAATGAAGAATTTGGTCCAGGTGTTCCAGCAGAAACAGATATCACAGAAACAAGCGTAAGTCAGTATTACGCTCTGTGTCATTGTATGTCTTATTTTTGGAGTATTTTCACGTTTATCTTGATGTCTTTTCAGGTGTAAAATACAGGTTGTGTTCTTATGTAAATTGTAAATATTTATCACTCCTAGGACATCTTGATAGATTCTTCCTCATGGGAATCTTCAGCAGTTGTAGTTCTGCCTACACTACCAGAGTCTCATTTGAAAGTATAGTCTTGAATAGAATTGTATCCAAATTGTCTTGTCATTGATAAGTTTAGAATAGTTATTATTCTGGATAGTAAGTAGAATTTCTGATTTTTGGACTATTTTATTTTTTAATTTTGAAAAAAATTTTCTATCGATGCACAGTATGGTACCATATTTGTTATTTTTTTTTTCACCATTTGGCCCTCTTCACCCATTTCTTCTACCCCCTGACCCACCACCTTTATTTTGTTAAATTTAATTTGATGACACTTTTTGCTTAATACCTTGGAATAATAATTGAAGTCTACAAATGTCTTTATCTTTCTGTAATATGTCTTTAAGAAACAATTGTTTCATCTTATTCAAGAATTGTATTAATGCTCATTATACTTTCCTTTTTATATTTTCAGTATCTGAACATTCAATAGGTTTCTATTTTTAAAAAGCACATTTTAATAGGTTGTTTTTAAATGCACTTGGATGATTAAATTTCCTTAAAAAAAAAAAAACTTAAATGACCTTATTTACTTAAAGACAGGCTGCTTGAATTTTTCACTCAACAGATAAATGGCCATGGTGGATATGGAGAAAAAGGGCAGAAAGGAGAACCAGCAGTAGTTGAACCTGTAAGTATTGGTGTGAATACATTATAAAGGTTGGTACAATTAATTAATATATATTATGAGTCATCATCACCTTACATTATATATAAAATTCTAATGTCCAAATGTTTACAATGTGCCACAAATAAGTGAGTTAGTGAGTGAGGCCATTTCTGGCATGTGAAATTTTAATCAACCAAAAAATACAGAGACATGAATTTTGGAATTTGAAAGTAGCTGAAATTTGTCTAGTCTCATTCTCTCGTTTTACAACAAAGGAAACTGAGACCTAGAGAATTTAAGTAACTTGCTAAGGTTCAAGTGTTGGTGGTTGAGGCATAACCAGATGTTAGCTTTTCTAACTTCCTTCAATTTATCTAACATGACATTATTAGACATGTACTATTTGACCTAGATACTTTCTTGTTTAATATCCAGATAATGTCACGTTGTGATATGAAAATATTGCTTTTAAAATTCACTTCCTTTTTTCCCATCGAAGAATTGGTCTAATTCATTCCAAAAGTGATTTTTAAAATTTATATTAATGTTATTACTACTCAAGATATTGGTAAAAAGCAAATTCTTACTGGAAATCATTTTTACTATTGTTCTCCCTAATCACCAACTTGGGAAAACTGTTGCATTAGAACTAAGGGGAATATGCTGAACTGTTAGCTTCAAGATCATGAAAATCATTTCAGAAGTTGCAAGGACATAAAAACTGAAAGACTGGGTGGGGGGAGAGCTAAAGGTTACTTTTGTCTATAAGGGCATTGCTGGCTATCTACTGTATTACTCCAAAATCTGAGAAATCGTGCCAAGTACTCACCAAAGAATTTTTAAATATTTTTTTCAGAATAAATATGCCCTTATTTTGAAAATGCACAACTAACTTTTTAAATGATAAAACAATTTCTGGCAGTAGAATCATAAAGTTTGTGGAATGAGTTTCTTATCCTGAAACAGTACTCTGTTCTCTTGTCTATTGACGAGCTTATCTCATATTTATCCCCAATTCTTTTGCTTGGACTTTTTTCTCCTTTTCCTGAATTAAAGTGCTTAGGTGCCACTTAACTTCCGTTCTTTCATTCACGCAGTAAATATTTATTAAATTCTGGCTTTGTGCCAGGCATTATTCTGGGTGCTAGGGCAAACTTGGTCAAATTTCTTTGCTCTGCCCTTCTTGGGAGCATGTAGCATATTCTCCTTTTAATATTACTTTTCTGAATGTTTATTCCTTTTCTAATTAGTTCACAGATTCTCCAAGGACAGAGACTATGTTTTCTTATCATTTTAAACTCTCTCCCTTCCCCATGCAAAACTGTTCGTAACTGGTTTTATATGGTAGAAATAGAGAATTTACTTTTTGAAATGAAATGATGTGGTGCTTTGTTAGAGCTGCTTAGACGAGAGGTTAGGGGTTACATTTCACTAGTAGTGATTCTCTGTCTTTTTTTTTTATTATAGGGGATGCTTATTGAAGGACCACCAGGACCAGCAGGACCTGCGGTATGTAACTGCGTCAAGATTATTTTTGTCTTAATTTTTTAAAATAATCAGATATAGAATTTCTATTACATTATTGAATTTATAAATTTTATACTAATTTGAGTATTGAATGATAGATGCAAACAGTTTTATCAGAGGGCCTGGCTGCCTTGAATTGCTCTCTGATTTGTCTTTCCAAATGTTATTCTTTTGAGAGCAGTGGAATTAAATTTTGTTTAATTTTCTTTCTTTCTTTTCCTTTTCTTTTCTTTTTTTTCTTTTTCTTTCTTTTTTTTTTTTTTGGCTTAAATACCTCTGCATCCTCTAACCTCATTTTCAGCTTTCTATCTGTAAGTTACGATAGTGAAAAAAAAATCTTTGTTTTTTTAAAGAAGTATAGGTATATCTCAATAGATGGAGTTGAGAATTCGAAGTGGACAGTAGCTGCCTTATCTGTTCTCTGAATGGAGTGATTATCAGTTTCCATTGTCACTTCCTAGTGAGGCTGATGTGGCTTCGTGTGTCTTTATTCTCAGGTAGTTGTACTGATCTGACTTTGTAAGAAATCACTGTCTTTTGCGGAATTAGTTAAGTCCTTGTCACCTGAAATAGATATGTTATGCTGATGCCTTTAAATACTTTTTATCCATAAAAGAAAATGTAAAAATGCCTCCAAGCTAAACGATTTCTACTTTTCAAGTTTGCTATCACAGTTTTGAGGCCTAATTGAGTATACCATTTCTTCATTAAGAACTGCAAACCCACTTCTATTTCAGGACTTTATATTGGCATGTTCTCCTTTCCTGTTTTTCCTTGGAATGCCTGCCTCCACCCTGAGAGCAGCTTCATAGAGGAAGCGTTAAGCTAGCTACTGGGTGGTTCCTATACGTTGTCTTTTCATAGGAAGATAAATAGGGCAATTGTTTGGGAGACAAGTATATATTTATGAAATATAAAATGAGCTCTTTTTTGATATTAGTAGGATGTATTTGCCTGAATGATAATAAGATCTGACTCAGATCATGGTTTATTTCTCTGTAGGGTCTTATGGGTCCCCCTGGTCTGCAAGGCCCCACTGGACCCCCTGGTGACCCTGGCGAGAGGGTAAGTGGAAGACTCTTTATAACAAAAAAATAAAACATAGATTAAAATAATTACAATATATTCTGCAAGTTTGACATGTTATCCTTCTCACTGGAAAGGGGGAGAAGTCTGTGAATTCAATGTGCAACATTTTGTTTAACTTTTCTAACTATAATTTTAGAAGTGAGAATGAACAATGTGCACTTATCTGTTGTAATTATTAAGAAAACTTTTATTTTCAACAAATTTCCACTTTGAGATGAACCTGCTACATTAGATTCGGTTCTTTAGTCTGAATTGAGACATGTTTTCCACAAACTCTGATGAATATTTAGTTGGATTTTGATAGACTGAGTTAATAAACCTGAATTCTAATTTGAAGAGCATGTCCTGAATCACATGTTAAAATAGACCATTTGTGTTGTCAGTCCAAACTCCTTGTAAAATCTCTTTCCCTGTTTTTCCTTCAACCTTGAGTAACCAATAACTTTGTGCATTATTAAAATCCTATAAAACTAGTGCAAAGAAAATCAACCCTTGCAGGGCACCTAGGTAGCTCAGTTAGTTAAGCATCCAACTCTTGATCTCAGCTCATGTCTTGATCTCAGGGTCATGAGTTCAAGCCCCACTTAAAAACAAAACAAAAAACCTTTCTAGGTATACTTACTAAAAGGAGATTAACCAAGAAGGGGAGGACAAGTGCAAATTAGTTAATGTAGACTAATGTTATTAAATTTATTCTACTTCTAATAAACTTGATTCTTTATTCGATTTATTAATTTTGATGATTTACTTTCCTAGGGTCCCCCAGGACGTCCTGGCTTACCAGGGGCTGATGGTCTACCTGGTCCTCCTGGTACCATGTTAATGTTACCGGTATGGATTTTTTTTACTGCTATAAAGATGACTTAATATTTCATCATCTTATTGTTGAAAAATGTTGCTGAACCATATTACAGAGCAATTAACTAAAAACCATTGTATGAGGTAGAGATACTTGAAGTCAAGCAGCGTTGAGAAATGAAATTTTATTAAAACAAAAATTTGGTAAATATCAATCTCTGCATTAGAACTAAGGTTTCATTATTTGATTAGGCTTGACAACAAAGCTTAGACGTTGTTCTTAATATTTCCAATCATGTGCTTCATCCTGAGTCATATGATTAACATGTGTTTCATGTGTTACTTAACATATTAATATGCTATTTATCACCATAGAGATAACAGTTGATACTTTTTAAAGAAAATATATCTATATTGTCATTATTCATTGCTCAAAAATTGTTTTACCATAAGATTGCTTTTTAAAGTTGCCCTTGTTCTCCTGGAAAGAACTTCGATTAATTTGTTTAAATGTAATAAAATTTCAAGTAATAATCAGGTAGAGTAAGGAATTGACTGATGCTGCATATTCAGTTAAAATTTAAAAGGATCTTTAGAATTTTAGAATTTTGTGCAAAGACACTGGGAGGGTGAGTTTCCTATTATAATTACTTAAGAAAAGGTAAACAAAACAAATATATCTCAAGGGTGATTTCCTCTGTATTCATACAGATTCCAGAAGTTTGGGGGCGCAGTCGTTAGGCGGCTGCCTTCGGCTCAGGGCGTGATCCTGGCGTTCCGGGATCGAGTCCCACATCAGGCTCCTCCGCTGGGAGCCTGCTTCTTCCTCTCCCACTCCCCCTGCTTGTATTCCCTCTCTCACTGGCTGTCTCTCTGTCACATAAATAAATAAAATCTTAATTTAAAAAAAAAAAGTTTGCGCCACAAAATAGCAATTGATCTATAACCACCACTGAACTGAGTACATTTGGATTTTTTACAAATGAATTAATAGAAATAGGTAAAATCTGTACAGGTAAAAATATATGATGACTTATTCCAGATTTTTCAGAGACTATGGAATTTAGAATCAGAAGTCTCTAATCTCTTCTACAAATGGTAAACATGGTCCAGAGAACTTCCATTATGGGCAGGAGAATTAAAAAGAAAAATCTAAGTATCTTGAGTCATATAAGTTACCTTGTACTTTTATAAAATCCCACCATTTTCAGTAAATAGTTTTTAATTAGTAATTAAGGCACCTTTTTGACAAAGGCTAATTTTGAACTTCTCTGTGTTCTCTTTTCTAAGTTTCGTTATGGTGGCGATGGTTCCAAAGGACCAACCATCTCTGCTCAGGAAGCTCAGGCCCAGGCGATTCTTCAGCAGGCCCGGGTAAGAAAGAACGAACGTGTATTCCTGTAAGCTGATTCTAAATCAGATTGTGTGTGTGTGCACGTGTGCGTGTGTGTATGCGTGTGTGTGCATGTGTGTCTGCAACATTGAATTTAGACAGAAAAAATACTAAGGTGATGATCTATTTTTTCCAGTAGGAATATTTTCTGTAATTGAATATTAAAGTTACATGACTGACTCTTGCAGTATTGCCATATATAATTCTAGCAATTACACATAAACCAAAACACAAATTTTCTAAATTTTTTTCGAAGGGTATCGATAGGTTTATGCCTAGCACTCTCTATTTCTCACATACAATCTGTCTACTAAGACAGAAGCTGAAGATTAAAAAAAAATAAGGGAATAAGGTTTGAAATAATTTTCCTCCTAATCTAATGAATTATTCATGATATCCCAAATATTCCAGGAAATTAAGTTCTTTTAAGCATTTTCATATAAGAAAGAAACCTTCAAATATGTATTTAAGTTCTAATCATCATAATCTATAATGTTTTTACAAAATCCATTGTTTATAATCCTTTATCAGCTGAAAGTTTCCACTATATCTTATAAGACCTATAATTTTTTAAATTCACTGCAATTAAAAAGTCTAAAGAATGGACTAGGAAAGAGTTGAAAGTCGTATAATACTTTTATTCATAATACAGGATTTTTTTAAGGAAAAAAATAAAGGGCTTACATTTGGTATGGATATGGGCCCACTTTTTAAGTGATATAAATAATTTCTGTGATAACTTTGGGTAAATTTATGAGTATATAAAATTTAACATTTATAAGTCTATCATCATAAATTTATGAGTGCATAAAATATCTGAAAACATAAGTGAAGATTATAATTTATTCTCATATTTGTTTATATCTTTATTAAGTCTGTCAATCTGAAAAGATGCCATTATTTGGTTACATCACGTATAAAGACAAAAATATTAAAGAATTTGTTTATTAGATCTTGGTGTAACACTCACCTGAAAATATTTAAAATAATTTGCTAATGATTCTTACAATTCATCTTACAAATTATATTACTTTCAACAAATTTAAAGTAATTATTTGAGCTTAAATATTTTATGAGGCCATTGAATTCTTCATTTTATTAGTCCTTTTAACCTATTTGGAAATAGATAGCAAGCATTATAATTCCAATTTTTCAGATATTTAATCTCAAGGATTAAGAAGTATATTGTCAAAAATCTCATGGTGAGTCAGTAGTGGAACTTTGGAGATCCTACTGTTTTTATCTCATGCACTTTTCTAATATGATTTTACATACTGTTTCTATTACAGTATTATTTTTGGATATCTGTTTTGATAATCTAAATATTCATCTTTTGGAATCACTAATATTCAAAAATAGCTCACCATACTAACTTAACATCTATCAAGTATTTACCCTTTGTACTCCACTTGTTCCAGCTTTTCAAGTATGTTAATTTCATGTTTCTAATATTCAGTATCAATAGTGCATGTAATCAATCTCTCATGCCTATGAGTATACAAAATGAATGCATTTTTCTTGTAATGTTAAATTTGATTTAACATTTGTTAAAAAGAAGTGTATTAGCATATTTTCTGATAAATTTTGCTTGCTATCTGGCTTTAGTTGTCATAGTTTTCCCTGAAATATTGCTAGAAACTTTTTATTTAAAGCACCTCAAATTCTTCACCTCTAGAAGGATTTTCAATGATAATTGTGCCAGCATGTTTAAGAGAAGGCTATATTTTATTCTGAAGTACACTTCAGAGTAGAAAAATTATAAAATATTAGATATCTTATACTACAATCTATTTTAACACTTATCATTGAATGAATCATAATAACATATGGTGCAAGATTGTATACAAGATACAGCAGTTTAAAGAACATCTGATACTTATTTAAGTCATTTGTCATTCTAGAAACTTGCAGTTCTTCAGTAATCAGGCACTCTTTCTGGTGTGTAGCTATTATAACTGTGTTGATCATCTGTTACTTAACAGGTAGCTTGTGCAAATGAATATTGTGGTTTAATATGCTTGTCCAGGAAAACATCCCTGAGTTTGATTTCCTTTATTTTCTAGATTGCTCTGAGAGGTCCACCTGGCCCAATGGGTCTAACTGGAAGACCGGGTCCTGTGGTAGGTTACTCAATAAGATAACGTATGTTTAAATCCATGTATTAGTAGTTCCTTGTGCAACTTGGGCCAAGCATTGTTCACATTTCTAGCTAATGAAAATAGATACATATACCTACTTATGATTGATTTTGCTTCCATTTTAAAAGTCTATTTCAATTCAGTCCTCAGTAAGTTTTGATAAAAAAAGTTTCAGTGAAGAATTTTCAAATCAAATAAATGCAATGAAAAATATAATTGAGTCATATCTATTAATTTTTCAAATTATAAGCATAATTTATTTGCACAATATTCCAAGTTATTAAAATTCAATTTGACATTAAATTATTGAGACTTAAGTTTGTGTTTAATAGAATTTTTATTAAGAAAGAAAAAATGTTTGAGGTCAGTTAAATTATTCCATAATCTGGGGAGAAAGCAGGATAATTGGCTTAAACTTCAGTTTGCCTTCAATATTCCACAAAGTGCTTCAGATATTAGAGAAATTAATTTGTTTTTTGGACACTCTTGGAAAATGACAGTGTTTTATTTTTCCATGCAAGCTTGCTAACAAGCTAATATTTTCCAAGTGGTTTTTAAAAAGTATCTTCGAATATTTTGAAACTTTTACCAAATGTTACGCAGTGTAGCAATTCACAAAAAAACACAAAGATTCTTTTCAAATCATATTTTTTCTTAAGAGAAAAGAAAACTGTAGGAGTCCAACCTCGGTTCTAATTGATTTTAGAATTAATTGAATAAATAATTTCTATTTTAAGTATTTGTTTTTCTATTTAAAAAAAGCCATTCCTCCTGTTCTTTCACATTAATTTATATGCTTTCAGTATGTTTTATGGAAATAATGGTGTTTATAGAAATTATTACTATGAACATTAAAATCTTACATTTTATTTACTTAGTAGACACAGCAAAACAATTTTATTCAAGTTTGAATCAAGTTAATAGTCTTCTAATTATTTAATCTGTTTTACTGATCTTAGTAGGGTAATAAATAGTTTTCTTCATGTGGTTTATTCAAAGATTTGTTATGTAGTTGCATAAATTTATGGTAATCTTAATTCGGTTAAAAATTTGTATAGCTTATATATTTTGAAGGGTATACACTCAGGTATATACTCAATGATATGGGCTCATCTAGAACATATATTCTAGCAAAATAATAAGAAATGTGGAAGAATCTATGTTACTTAACAAAGAAATAGAGTTAATATTTCATTGCTTGTTAGTGATAACTCAAATTCACATGAGTAGGGAAAGTCAGCAGTATGCTAATGCTTTATAAATCTGGGGGCAGAAGAATTATCTGTATATTTTATTAAAAATAACAGTTCTTGGGGCCCTGTACTTGAGATTCTGATGATAAAGATTCAGGGTTGGATGTGGCAAGCTATATTTTTAATGAGTGCACCAGGCTGATTCCTACAGTCAAGCATGTTTAGAAATACCGCCATATGTTACCTAATTTAAAAATATCACTCCAGGATCTCTAAAACTACATTTTCTAAAGGAATTTTCCTCCATATCATCCTGACAAGCATAGCAATGAAAGCATGTTCCATTAGCAGTTACTGTTTTCACCAAACAATCATGGCGGGTCAGTCATTCACAGCGTGTTGGCGAGGAGAAAAGATTGGCAACCGCGTACACCTTCTCAATGTCATACGTTGGATACAAGATTAATTGATTTCACTGCTTAAGTCTTTGTTATGGGAAGCTTTAGCATGCTTAAATATTAAAAGTAGGTATTTAGAGAAAAACATATTGCTTCTTTTCACCATTTTCTCTTCTATTATACTTTGCTCCAAAATGTCAAATTATGAAAGACTTTCAAATATCTGTTCATTCTAGAGTCTTAAACTATTTTATTATAAAAGAAACAAAATCTACATCAATATATTAAGACACAAACATAAACATTCTTCCAGTGAAAAATTCTTTATCCAATTGTTGTGTCTGATTGCTTTTCTAGACCAGTAGAGGCTTATATTATAAAACATACAGGGAATGTAGAAAATATTGCAGTTATTTTTTCTATTCTGTTACTGTCAATTGTTGCATGATAATTTTTAGAGTAAGTGTTTGGACAAAGTAATTATAATTTGTTGAGTAGGTCGTGCTTATATACAGAGAATATAGGGCAGTAAATTAATTAAAAACAAATTGATTGTCCTATAAATGTGTTCAATTCAGTGATTAATAATCTGATTTAATATAGAACCTCAGGTTTTCTCTTGAAAAAAATTCAGTTGCAAGGATTCTTAATTAGAAGTATGAAGGTTATTATTGTTTAACTTTCAAGATTAGAATATTCATGTTACTTCATTTTCCATATTTCTTAGGAGTCAGATTAATAGTTATTTTCCTTTAGAGCCACCAGGAGGCTCTAGATAGCTAACATTTCCAGACTTAGCACAATTTTGATCTTTTTGTATAATGATTCAATGCACCATTATTTGAATATATATTGATTTAAATAAATCAGAAACTTCTTAAAGACCCAAAGTATACTTCTTCCATGTGAAGTAACTGTTATCACCGTGTTCAATTTTAATGTTCTAAAGCTTTTTAGGGGAATGAACAGCCTAGTATTTATTTTTAAAACTCACAACATTTTTATAAAGTGATTTTATATTTTTTCCAGTTAATGTGCCAGGTTTTTATTGCACTTTTTGAGTTATGTAAACATTTGTAAGAGGTTTTTTGTCATAAGGACTTATTCTTGTGGGAAATAAACAAACCACTTTGGGAAAAAATGCTTTGACATTATTTCAGGACAATTAAAATGATAGTTGTAGCATCTGTTCTTGACATTTTATTGCTATAGAATTCAGTGTCTGAGAAATTTCTGAGTGTAAAAGCAATAACATTTTGCCAAGTTCTTGCTGTATAAATGGATTCAGTGTATACCTGATTCAGTAAAAATGTGTTGCCTCTAGTACTGCATCAGAGTATAATAATAAATAGTGCCTTGTGTATCATCATAAGTACTGTGATGGTACACACAGTAAAGAAACTTTCGATGTGATTTCCTGAAATTGGCTTCTGTGTAGTTATGTGTAAAATAGAGACTTTTAAATTTGGTTTACACATTGGAATACAATAAATCTGAAAAGAGATGTATTTCAAAGGGTTTGAAAATTTTATTGTATAAATTAATAAAATTATACTAGTTCGATGAAATATATTTTGAATAGTGTTTGACTATTTCACATGAAAATGGTAGGATAAAAGTAGTTAAGGACTTATTGCTCAATTAAATGATTATATTCTTACTTTTTTTTCTTTAGGGGGGGCCTGGCTCATCTGGTGCCAAAGGTGAGAGTGGTGATCCAGGTCCTCAGGTAAAAAAAAATAGCCTATTTCACTTATTTTATTTTTGACTTCATTTTATCTTGTAGGGTAATTGAAGTATCTGCCATCTGTTTTATGAGTAAAGAAATTACTTATATTACTTTTAAGTTCACATCACCTCCTTTAATTGAAAAATCCCTAGTGGCCAGTTGACTGCCAATAACTTGATTAATTTAAACAATATTAAAAGAAGATAATAAGCTAGGATGGAAAAGGCTTGATAGTAATAGGCCTTCAGAATATTAAATTGACTTGAGATTGCACAGAGCAGGGCAGAACTACTGCAATTGTATTTTTTAGTGGTCCTGCCTCAAACCCACAATATTTTCTGTGAAGAGTAAATCTAACATAAACTTTCAGAAAGAATATTTAACATACTTCAAAGATGCTAACTTCAAACTTTTTGTAGAACTGAGGAAATTATGAGAATTGAGAACATCTGAGCTGAAATTTTTAGAAAGATCTTAGATTATATTTACGTGGTACCAAATTAAAAGTATTATTTTTCCCTTAATGATAGTAAGTAGATAGAAATATTCAATATAAGCACCTTATGAAGTAAACTTTTCTAGAAATCAGAAAAACAAATGTGACATTTAAAAATACATTTATTTATTTACTTATTTTTAAGATTTTATTTATTTATTTTTAAAGACTTTATTTGTGACAGAGAGAGAGTGAGAGAGAGAGAGAGCATGAGAGTCAGAGAGGGAAGCAGGCTCCCCGCTGAGCAGGGAGCCCAACATGGGGTTCAATCCCAGGACCCTGGGATCATGACCTGAGCCACCCAAGCGCTCTAAGATTTTATTTATTTATTTGAGAGAAAGAGAGAGAGAGAGAGAGAAGGAGAGTGTGAGCAGGGAGAGGGGCAGAGGGAGAAGGAGAGAGAGAATCCCAAGCAGACTCCACACTGAGCACGGAGCTCCACATGAGGTTCTATCCCAGGACCTTGAGATCATGACCTGAGCTGAAATCAAGAGTCAGAAGTTTAACCAACGGAGTCACCCAGGTGCCCCTAAAAATACATTTATTTTTAAATGAAAATACTTCCTGATATACTCAATAAATAGAAATTCAGATTGGGCTGCAGGAACTCTCAAGTGGCCGTTCACTAATTTTTTTTTCTTCTTTTAAAATTGGTTTTATTTGGGGTGCCTGGTGACTCAGTCAGTTAAGCAACTGACTCTTGGTTTCAGGTCAGGTCATGATCTCAGAGTCCTGGGATTCAGCCCTGAGACAGGATCCGTGCTCAGCGGGGAGTCTGCTTGAGATTCTCTCTCAGTCTCTCCCTCTGCTCCTCCCCCACTGAAATAAAAATAATCTTTAAAAAATAATAAAATAAAATTGGTTTTATTTTTTAAATATTACAAGGTGAAATTGAATTGTAACACCAATATATATTCTTTGTAAGCACCACCATAATCATCAGGATAGAGAATGGTTCTATAACTTTAAGCAATTTCTTGGAGCCAATACTTTACAGTCACATCGTCCCTCCAACCCCTAATATCTGACAACCACTGATCTGTTCTTTATTACCATAGTTTTTTTCTTTTCAAGAGTACTGTACAAATGAAATCATGCATTATGTAACGTTTTGAGACTGGTTTCTTTCATTCACCATAATGCCTTTGAGATTCATCATAGCTGATGAGTGCATCAATAGCTCATTCCTTTTTGTTGCTGAGTAGTATTCTTTTGTACGGATGCACTACAGTTTATTTTGGAATTGGGGAAAAAAATCAAAGAAAATTGAGAAAGATAATTGGGTAATTCAGAACATGGCAGCCTTCTTTATCATCGTTGGTTAATATTACCATAGAAGGATGGAAAGCATTGCAACTTAACTGAGAATTCCATAAAAATACTGAAATGTCCTTATTTGAATAATCTAAGGAGTTTAAGCTTTTGAAAATTTATAAATTTTTTCATCAAATTCACCCCTTTACAAAATAGTTGAATCTGAAAACATTTCAGTAGTTGTCATGGATTTTGTGATTTTCCTGAACTCAAGTCCAAAGAAATACAATATCAGATGAAGAAGGATCATTTTCATTAAAAATTAAGATTTGTGCTGTTATTATTGACCCTTGCCTTCCAGCTGGGATACAGGGTAAAGTCATTTCACAACAAAAGTTTTCTTAAAAAGCTATATTCTTTTAAAACTCTAATTATTAGACAACTTTAATTTCATATTTCTATAATCAACATTGTACAGTGATAAAAAATATTCACAATTTTAAATGTATTTTACATTTGCTACCACACTCATCATATGCATACTGTTAAACTTTGAAAAGTATAGTTAATTAAATATAAAGACCTATATGTTTATACTAGAACTACATTTGGTCTATTATTAGCTGTGTAATTTTATTTTAAAAATATATGTATTAAGCCCCACCAAAGACATTGTTTGTTGACATAATATTATATTGTACTACTTCAAGAAAGAAACATATTGAGAATCTTTAACCTTTAATCTGACATGGCATGGTACCAGGCAATAATTTGCATTTGGGATCGCCAAATTGTCCTCCAATATTTTGTAGATGATGGAAAGAAACATGTACCAGGCACTTTGCTAAGTTGTAGGAGTATAATGGAGAAAAGACTGAGTCTAAAACCACAGCACTTAACAATTTAATGGGAGATTCAACTATTAAAAAAGGCAATTATATTCCATGTGGTAAGTTGAATAAAAGAATAAATATGGGGAAGAGGATCTCCAAAAGATAAAGGAGAAAGGTGAAGGAAAAAGGGTTTGGAAAGAGAAGAGGAATGAGATGGATGGTGAAGAGTGTTTTCAGTCAAGGGAAATGTAAAACCCTAAGATTTTGAAAATAAAGTAAGTGAGGATTTTCTTTAAAGGTTAAACTATCACTTTGTATTTCTTTTGTTTAATTGTAATCAGATGTCTCTATAAACTTAATGAAATAATATGACTTTTTTTTTAGAAAAATCGATTCTCTTATCTTCTGCTTTATCTGAGCTTTTACGTAAGAAATAATTTATGTTAAAACAATTCAGGTAAAGCTAAGAGGATATACATTTCTAAAACCACCTGTCTCTGTGTGATTCAGTTTATTGATCAAGAATTCCATAAAATGAATAAATTGCAATGTTTTGATATAGGGCCCTCGTGGTGTTCAAGGTCCGCCTGGTCCAACGGGAAAACCTGGAAAAAGGGTAGGACTGGTTTTCATTGTGTATTTTGAGGGCATCTGAAATCATCAGTTATCTTGTTTCCTTTTACTCTGTGCCAGGAGGAATCCTTTTTGCTTAGTCATGTTCTTGGCATTTTCAGGGTCGTCCAGGTGCTGATGGAGGAAGAGGAATGCCAGGAGAACCTGGGGCAAAGGTCTGGAGCTCATACATTCATTTACTCAGATCTTGTATGTCGGTTCACTCCTGAAAATTTTATGTTTTAAAATAGAGTTTCTTGATATGAACGAATATTTCATATTTACATTACAGTATAGAATTAGGTTGAGAATGTGATGATGATGATAATGATGATGATGATGATGATGATGATGATGATTTTACAGGGGGATCGGGGATTTGATGGACTTCCGGGTCTGCCAGGTGACAAAGGTCACAGGGTAAGATATACCATTCTGTCACTTTGCATACTGAGATAATACAAGAATATTACGAAATTTTTTTAGAATTGATAGACTTTAAGAAATCAAAAAAGAAAATTAAATATTTGTGCATCTAGTAATTTAGTAAGTTATGACATCTAGTACATACTTGAAGAAAGATAAATAGAAATTACACATGCAATATCGATATAAGTTCTTTACTTTTAAACATTAATCATCCAAATGTAAATTCAGGCAGAATCTTTACATGTATGTGGAAAATATCATATTTATAGAAAGATGAGTGTGGAGATTTAATTTTGCCTCTAATTTTTGATAATCACCTTAATTTCCCTCTTACATTTTGTTTGTGGAAATATACTTAATAGAGTCCGCTTTAGGCAGTCAATCAATATAACAATATACTGGGCACTGTATTTTATTATCTTGTTACATGGTGCCCATAGAGAGATACACCACAAGCTATTTCTTGTGATAATATAAGCTTGCAATCCAGTGCAAGAGCTTATAATTTGCAAAAGCTAAACAAACCACCATGCTGAACAGGAATCCAGTGGATATTTTTAGTGAGAAATTAAGCAAAGAGGAAGTCTCTCAGACAAAATAAAGCTTTGGACCTTCACATTTTTCTTCTCCAGAAGTTAGGAATGAAGATAAGACAACCTTTACGTAAATTGGAGAATATTAAAAGAAAAGAAAAAAGAAAAGAGAACACTATGGATGTCTAGCAAGATAATTTAGTGTATACCAACCCCACGTCAAGAGATGTAGTTTTTTAAAAAATCCAAAATTTCTTTAGCTATAGTTAGTTGTGCTGATTCACTATGAATCTCTTAGAAGCAGAAAAAATTTAAATTAAAATCACCAAACTGTATCTGTTTAAAACAATCTTCAGCAAAATAATTTTCTACATGATTTAGTTTGTAATAATTGTCTGAAAATTATTTTAGGTATTTTATTCAAACCTTTTTGTTTTTCAAGTTGAAGGAACATTTTTTTTCTAGCACGGTAATATATAAAGTCAATGTAAAATTATGATTTATCTCTGCAGTGTTCTGAGGACAAAGAAAGTATATGTTTTCCTGCCAAATTGTCTGTATATTCAGCAGGATAGCTGTAGTATAGACTTCTAAACATTCTGCTTTATTTCATTTTCTAATTGTATTTATATTTATTTAATAGGGTGAACGGGGTCCCCAAGGTCCTCCTGGTCCTCCTGGAGAAGATGGAATGAGGGTATATTAAATTTAATTTCTTTTAAGAAATATTTGAAATGAAAATGTAAGAGAACAAAGTCATGTTGAATTGATACATTGTCTAATTGCGTTACCCTACCATTCATTTTGTCAATGACAGGGAGAAGATGGAGAAATAGGACCTAGGGGTCTTCCAGGTGAAGCTGTAAGCAACTTTCATTTTTTAAAAAAATAATACTCTGTTTCAGAAGAATAGTTCTTGGTGATGTACCTATAAAGTCAATAATAAACTCAGGTGACTATAGCAGTCTCACCTAAGCTAACAAACCAGGTAATCATTATGGGAAAACATTTTAAAAGAAGGGCACATAGAGCTTTGTTATACAGAAAGTCTTAGACAATTGAAAGGAAAGAAATGTGAAACAGAACATTTTTTCAGCCAAAAATCTTACCTAGTTTTTGTTGCTATTTCTTCGTTTTATCTTATTTTTTTATATCATCGATGGCTCCAGAATCCATTCATATATTTAGGATAAATGGATCTTAACAGCCAGAAGGAACAAAAAATTAGGTGCCTAGTATATATCAGATATAAGGATAAAATGTGCTAAATTATATTATTTTTTTCCACTAAACTGTACAAATGAGGAAACTGAATTGGGGAGGTTTACCCAAAGCTAGTTAATCAAAACACCAGACTAGAGCCAGGCCTCTTCATCTCAGTCCTAGTTTGTCCCATTATAGAGCCTGTCAACTCAAAGGCATGATGGCGCTAGGGAGTAGGAGAGGCAGTAAATTACTGTACTCATTTTTCTAAAGAAGGAAAAGAAGGTGGAGCCGGTGGAGGAGGGGGAAAAAGAAGAGAAGAGATTGATTAAGTTTAAAGAATAATAATTTTAAAAAATCTCTCAGGAAAATGATTTCTATCACCCACACATATAGTTTGCTTAAATACCTGTTTGTTTCTTTCCCTTTATGAATATTCTCTGAAGAAGGAATTTACCTAATACAAAACAAGAAAACCAGGATTTTTTGATGTGTATAGACTGTCTGATTGTATCATAAGATTTAATAAGATTCAGTGTTGCCATTCAAATCAGAAAATGACACAAAAGTGACAAAATATTAAGCTATTTCCTATTTTTTAAATTTCCCAAGTGACTCATATGTAAATTTATAGAATCAAAGATACATAGTTTATGTGCTAAACTCTGTGTTACCCATTTTGACTTTTGGATCAGGATAAACGTGAGATATTTGTGTTACATAAAAATGGTATTTTAAACACCACAGGCAGTGTGTTAATAGAAGATGTATGGATATTTTTACTCTAAACATTACATTAAATTTCTTTGGAGGAGGAAGTGTATTTTGAGGGCATTTCTTATGAGGACATATTGTTTCTTTTTTTGTTTTTTGGTTTCCCTTCTAGGGTCCACGAGGTTTGCTGGGACCAAGGGGGACTCCAGGACCTACTGGGCAGCCTGTATGTATTGCTGGAAGTATTCAGAATTTTCTAGGGAAAGCTTGTTGTCAGACATTTTAAATCTTAAGGCCATGACAGCTTTCAGTAGACAGCTAGGTATTTACTGCTTTGTTATATTCTAAGACCTAATGATGCTGACTGGCAGTTAAACTGATTATTCTCCCCCCCATCCGTTTCTTTCTTTCCTCTTCTTTTTGGTTTATCTGCTTTAGTGTTTCATGTCAAATTTCCAACACACAGTGGAAAATGCTGCTAGGTTGTCTCCAAAGTGGACACGGATAGGAGAGTATAGACCTTGCTTTTTTCCTCATCTCTAAATCCTAAAAAGATTTTTAGTCACCCTAGGCTAGTGGGTGTCAGGTTATTAGGTTAAATTTTAAAAAATTTTCTGTTGTAGCGTTTAAACTTATAAACATCCATATATATATTATATATGTAATTACATATGTAAAAATATTTGCATATATGTAAAATGTACATAATTCTTTTTTCTTTATTGAAGGGTATTGCAGGTGTAGATGGCCCCCCAGGACCAAAAGGAAACATGGTATGTAGAAATCATCTGTAAAATAACTCATTTCTATAATCTAGGTACTAACAAACCACTTCTGTTGCTATATCTAAAATAAAAATTTACAAAATAACAGCAAATAAAATAGCAAAAATAACATTTTGCTAAGTCCATTAGCTTCTGCTAGCATTAATATTTATGAGATTTTCCAGATAGAGAAAACTGATTTGGGGACTGTTTTTCAATTGAGAAGAAAAAAAGAAAACAACTACGTGAAATAGCTCTATTAAAGACTCTATATATTTCTCTGGCAGGGTCCCCAAGGAGAACCTGGACCTCCAGGTCAGCAAGGGAATCCAGGACCTCAGGTAAGTCCATGCCACTGCAGCTCCTTTGAGATAATGGGGTAAGATGGTATCTTTTCATGAGAACACGGGCAGCTTCAGCATTTCCATGTAGGGCTAAAAATGTTTGCAACGCGAAAGTAGGAAGATAATTCTTTATTCTCTTTTTTAAAAATTTGAGCAAATTTGCAGAGGCCCCTTTTTTCCAAGAATAAAATGAGTCATTCAGTGTTCATGGAATGCCAGCACGAATAGCCACACCTGCAGAAGGGTTCTGACTAGGATCACATTACAGTCCCACTGCCAGAAGAGTAGCCTGTGTAAAATGCCTCACAGTGTTCCAAAACTTTCTGGGAAATGTGGGGAATGTATATAGATTCTCATGACTCATTTCATGTGAAATAGAAGGTTATTTTTCTGTTTAAAAAAATGTATTCTTATGATGTGGTTCCTGACATATGAAATAAATTCTTTTAAAATAGGGTCTTCCTGGTCCACAAGGTCCAATCGGTCCTCCTGGTGAAAAAGTAAGTTACTCTGGGGTTCTGGTAATGCCTGGTCACCAATTTGGGGTTGTCACCCTTAGGCAGAAGCAAAGTCTGCCTTCTGTTTTTGATAAGATGTCGAGACGGCTCAGCACATAAGGAATTAATCTGGAGTAAAATCCTGAGAGTACAGTATGAGGGGAAGTCATTCATACATCTCTGAACTAGAAATGATAAAATTCACATAGTTCCATTTGGATAGCTTCCAAATGTGACATTCTCAGCTATATTAATTTTAAAAATGCACTGGTATGAATGAATGTTTTCTCTTCATTTTGGTTCTCCTTTTCTTTCTCATTATTTAAAAAAATGTCATTAGGTTTGCCTGTGACAAAGGGTTTCTAGCAAGATCTGATTAAGAGAAAATTGTGAAGTTATCATTCTCACCATTTTTCACGTATAAATGGCAAAAGATGTTCTTGTTAATAACTCAATGTCTGGATCAAAACAAGAATAAATCTTTAATTAAAGAGATGTCTTTCTCCCCGATTTCTTCTGCTGATTCCTTAACTAATAGTTCCTGTCCCCTGTAGTTACAGTACAGTGCTAGCTGGTTCTTTTTAGTACCTTTTCCCCTTATTTTCATTGATTTCTGTGAACATATAATTTAAAAAAAATAAGCAGCTTTACTGGGGTATAATTTCACATCATAAAATTTCACTCATTTTAAGTGTATGGATATATATATATATGTATATATATGTATATATATGATATATATGACATCTTCTTTATCCATTCATCAGTCGATGGACACTTGGGCTTTTTCCATAATTTGGCTATTGTTGATCATGCTGCTATAAACAGTGGGTTCTTATTAGATATGTCTCTTGAGGCAAGGGAAGCAAAAGCAAAAATAAAATATTGGGACTTCATAAAAATTAAAAGCTTCTGCACAGTGAAAGGACACAGTCAACAAAACTAAAAGGCAATCTATGTAATGGGAGAAGATATTTGTAAATGACATATCTGATAAAGGGTTAGTACCCAAAATATATAAAGAATTTATCAAACTTAACACCCAAATATATAAAGAACTTATCAAACTTAACACCCAAAAAACCCAAATAATCCTGTTAAGAAATGGGCAAAAGGCATGAATAGATACTTTTCCAAGGAAGATTCCAGATGGCTAACAGACACATGAAAAGAGGCTCAACATCACTCACCATCAGGGAACTACAAATCAAAACCACAATGAGGTATCACCTCACACCAGTCAGAATGGTTAACTTAATTTTTAAAATAAAATCATTTTATAGCTGAAGATTTTTAATATTTCTAGTCCCTTAAATATAGCAGCAACAAAAAATCCATGTAGTATTGCCCATAGGTCATTGTCATAAAAAATCACAACTGCTGATAAGAATAATTAATGAAATAGTTCTGCATTTGTACTTTACGTCTTCTTTCAAAGAAATGAGACCATTGTCTTGAGAGCAAAAGATAATTTATGTGACTGACAAAATACTACCATTAAAAATATAGTGTTTTGCAATGGTTATTACATAATGTTAGATTACCTGACTGAAAATGACTTTGCAGAGTGGTAAATTGAAACATTTAAATTCTTTAAATAAATGCAGTTAACCTTAGTTATAAAATATAAATTGTTCAAGTTAAAGGTTATTTTCAATTTCTTTGTTGTTCTGTTATGATTTAAGTTACATCTCTTGTAGGCTCTAGATTATAAGTCTATATAAATACAACACTTGTCCTAAATACTCTCTTGAGAATGGAAATGGGTATTATGTCCAATATCTAGGCTTGCTTATATAGCTTTTCCCTTTCAATTGGTTCTAAATTCTGCCTGATTATTTGATCAGTAAGCTATAATTGTTTGGGCTCTGGAGACTTGATAAGTTAGTTATTCTCAGCAGAATGCCTATCTTCCTATCAAGAAACAGTTTACTTCCTATGGTGGTCATTCTTACTATGTTCCAACTGTAGTGATGGCATGTTAAAAAACATTTGAAACCCTCCATGGGTAAAAAGAAATTAGAGTAATGTGTTGAATAAATAGTTACTTTGTTTTAATACCTGCATATTAGGTTTATACTTTGACATCAAAATATTAGCTATGTTTTTCTTTGTGTCCCATGAATAACTGTCACAATATAACATTTCTTAACACATTTTAAAAATTAGTTATGTTTCATTGATGTTACCATATAATTATTTTAATTAGCACTTATTAACATCTTTGACGGAAATATGCAGTGTTTACTTCTTCGATGGTATAAGTCAATATATTCTTGACCCATATTGCTTTTCTTTTTATTCTCTAAGCTCTAGTTTATTGTGGTAGGCAAATATAGATATAGATATATAGATAAAAACCAGTGACTTGTTTTATTAATAGCATATTCCTATGTAAAAGTTAGACTTTTCATTATTCTCATTTTTTAAAATAAAATATTCTCTTTCTCTATTTGATTAGGGACCACAAGGAAAACCAGGCCTTGCAGGACTTCCTGGGGCTGATGGGCCTCCTGTAAGTAATAGTTACTTGTCATTAAAATTTCTATATATTATCTCCAAAAATAGATTTTACATGTGTTTTAGAAGTGATTTTCTGAAGTCAGTGATAAAAACAAATTGAACCAGTAACGAAACATTGATCCCTCTAAAATACCATTTCATCATGTCACTTCCATATTGCAAAATCTTTTAGGATCATGCAGTGGTCCTTGGATACGCTCATTCTAGTACTCTGGTGCAAGAATTTCAAGATCTTCCTACTTCCTCATGAACCGTCAGTTCCAGGCAAACACATCCACTCACTTTTCTCTCAGCATTCTGTGAGAATTTATTGCTATACCTGTCCTGTGGTCTTTTTTTTTTCCCCATAGAAAGTGCTTTCCCATTCTCTCTCATTTTTCAAAGTACATGTTTCCTGAGGGTCCAGGAGTAATTTCTCACCATTTAGTAAATTTCCTCAAACATCTTCCATGAAAATTTCTCAACTTTCAGAGATTTCTACCTTTTCTAGAAATATAGCAATGTTTATTGTACCCCAATGCATAATATTAAAATAAGTAATTATATAATATATGCAGTTGTTTTTTTTAAAGATTTTATTTATTTTATTTATTTATTTTGTTTATTTGAGAGACAGAGATAGTGACAGAGATGGCAAGAGAGAGCATAAGCGGGGAGGAGAGGGAGAAGCAGACTCTCCGCTGAGCAGGGAGCCTGACGCAGGGTTGGATCCCAGGACCCTGAGATCATGACCTGAGCCAAAGGCAGATGCTTAATGACTGAGTCACCCAGGCAACCCTGCAGTTGTTATTTTAAAAAATTTGTTATTTATGTTTCTTTTTATCTCCTCAAACTACTTATATTTTAGAGCTAGCATACAAAATTTTTACTGGGTGTAATTGTGATGAAGTTATACATTTTTTTTTTACTGACTCTCAATAATTTATTATTAACACTATTAGTATTTGTGATCGTGCTATATTTTCAAATGTCCCATTCATATGCCTTAGCTGCCTTTTGAAGATGCATGTTTGATTATTTGATCAATATGCAAAATAGAAGTCATATTGAAATAAACATCTTTATGTAAGAACTAATTGATACTGGGGTTGAATTGTTAATGAACATTCTCTATTGTTTTATGTACTTTTCCCAAACTCTCTCAAATACATTATGTAGTTGGTGAAACTTACATCCATAAAATATAAGCTTATTATGTTTCCTTCCAAATGCTACAATTTCCAATGTTATTTAGAGCCATATGACGTGATGCAAAATGTTCAATATCTTTTGAAACAATAGATTGAAAAAAAAGGAACAATTTCATAGTGTTATAAACTACCATTAATATTGCATCTTACCAGTATTATGTTTTTACTAAATATAGGGTCATCCTGGAAAAGAAGGCCAGTCTGGAGAAAAGGGTGCTCTGGTATGTTACAAAGTATCCATGTAAATGTCCTGTACCCTTACGTCTAAGAGAAAATGCCTTACTTTGGTCATCTTTATGCTATATATTCTTCTACGATCACTTAGGGATAGGAATATTAGAAAGTAAGTACCAGAAAATAGTTTGTATCTACCTTTAAACATGTCCTTACTTTCTGAAGATTTTTGCTATAATTTAAATATAAATTATGTCCTGGTAGTTATTTTTGTTTAGAGTGTAATAAACAGATGTGTCTTAGATAGATAACTTTTAATTTTGTATCAGTAACTTTATAAATTAGACTGTATTATCTATTTTTTAAATAAATAGCCTCATGATCAGAGATAAATTCAGATTTTGCATATGTAGTATATGTGGAATAAATTACCATAAATGATAATAATGAAATTGGGTAAGAATTACTAAATATCAATAAACTGTTTATGTCACCCCAATTTTATCTTTACTTATTACTCTCTGTTAACTTATAAAAAAGAGATTTAACTGTAAGAGCAACGATTATCAAAATATCTAAATAAAATATTAAAATAAGAGCTTATTTATTGTTAATACTATTTTGGATTAGTAGTGGGTAGGATCATTTTGTTTAGATTTGCTACTTTTAGATTCTTATTAAAATAGCATTAAAAGACAGCATTACTATAGAAATTATATATTATATTTTAAAAATTGTTTCCTTTAGGTAAATTAATTAAATGAAATCGGCTGTGGAAAATATGCAATTTTGATCATGTTCTTTATGATGTGAATTCTACAAAAGTTATACCAGATTTCTATTACAAATATTTGTCTCTTAGACATTGAGGACACCAGATATTTTCAGGTCAGGAAATTAGTTATTAATCATGCAATTATTCACTTTTTTTTTTTTGCAAATTTTTTTTGCAAAAATATATGATACAATAAATTTGGAGTAGGTAGGGCTGGTCACATGGGTTGTTCATCGTATCAGACTTTAGAAATAAATGATAAACTCCCTAAGTAATCTTTACCAATAGTAGAACAATGTCACATTCTTGTAGATTATTTGGTAAAATTACTGTGTGTGAATGAGTAGTACTTTCAATGTATTATCTATTTAAATAGCAATGCATCTTTTTTAGGGTCCTCCTGGTCCACAGGGTCCTATTGGCTACCCTGGTCCCCGAGGAGTAAAGGTAAATGTTATTCTTTTTCACACCATGTAATTTCAATGCAAAATGTTACAATCATTTAATTCTTCTAATTTATCCCATAGGGAGCAGATGGTGTCAGAGGTCTCAAGGGCTCTAAAGGTGAAAAGGTAAAATATAATTTATTTAGGTGATTTTAATTGTCATATATCTATTAGACCAGAAATTTAAGTTTATTCAACAGATATTTCATTTCCCAATATATTAAATAATTACTTGATACCAGACAATGCAAACCTGATTTTGTACTGTGTATCCTGGAAACTTTGTTGGAAAAAGATTACACCTTGGAGTGAGGACTAAATTATAGAACAGAAGCAAAGATATGTCATAAACAGAATTAATCCTGTATCCCTTTTTTTTCTTGCACATGTTTACCTTTTATAAATTATAGAGTTGCCTTATGAATAAATTAGCTACAGGGTTTATACAATATCCAGTTGTATGCATAACAGAGGAATGTTTATTCCTTTCATTCTTTGCTAAAATCCCCAAAGTTCTTAAGCTGAAACGCAGTGCAAAAGTTAGAAGTACCCTAAATCAGTTGGAGGAAGAGGAAGTCTTTATACATTATACTGTATGCAAAGCAAAAGTATTAATGAGAAGGAAATAAAGATTAAAAGTAGGCAGGGGTGGATGAAAGAATGTGGGATTTTTTGTGGAGCATTTGTAGTTTGTCTTTGGACAAAGAAACTGAAATTGAGAATTTTTTTTTTTACATAAATGTTTAATGTCAGTCAGTGTAGATCCCACAAATCCTTCAGTGATTATGTTAAAATAAAATGGCATTACTCACAGTCAGTATTGTTAATTCTTACTATAATATTACATTTAAAAATTAAGGTTTAGAATAAAATGTTTATAGCTTTATTGAGAAATTATGGAATATAAATTTTGATTTTAAGGATAACTTTATTCCCATAGTCATAATGTTATTAAAACCACCAAAAAAACACAAACAAACAAAAAAAAACCCAACATCTTGTGTGGATTTGATATCAATAAGGAATGGATAACAAAAAGGGATGGACTTATATCCATTATAACTTATTTTTCTGAAAAATAAAAAGTAACATATTGACACATTGTCAAGTTATGCAATTATATTCAGTTCTATATGTAAAATGTCATGCATTTGAAATGAACTCAGCTACTTTGATGAAAATCCCAATTCATTCTTATCATCACAGATGAACTTCAGGATATAGTGTCTTACTGAGTTAGCAGCTGAGCACAATGATTGATCAGACAGGGTTGAACTTGTAATTATTTGCAGAAGGCCTGTTGAATGAATATATATATATATATATATATATATATATATATATGTATATATATATATATACATATATATATATATATATATCACATGTATTGTCTCTGGAATTTTTCTTGTTTTTTTTTTTTTAAGATTTTATTTATTTATTTGATAGAGAGACAGAGATAGCGAGAGAGATCAAGAGCTGGGTGGAGAGGGAGAAGCAGGCTCCCCAGCGAGCAGGGAGCCTGATGTGGGGCTTGATCCCAGGACCCTGAGATCATGACCTGAGCCAAAGGCAGATGCTTAATGGACTGAGCCACCCAGGCACCCCTGGAATTTTTCTTCTTAAGACATTTAAGTATCAATTCAAATTTGTCTCCAGAATAAGTGTCTTCCAAAGATTTTTAGGAAAGACAGTATTTAAAGGAAAGGTGTTTAATTGGGATGGGAAAGTTGTGAACTTGCTGGCAAAAGGGGTAGTGGCAAAATGACAGAGGTAAATACAGTTATAGATGATGAGATACATGTGAAGAGAAACACCCAGGAAAAAAATGTCTGCTCCTTAGATGTAGAAAAATAACTTTAGATTATTTGTTGTTTTGAATGTGTATGGTCTCAGAAGCAACAGGTAGGTGTAGAGAAAAATAATTAAAATTTTAAATTGAGAGTTAAAGTTCTGAGTTCCAATTATAGTTCTCATACTAACTAGACTGGTAAACTGAGTCAGATTGTCTCATTTCTCTGAGCCTTATTTTAAATCTGTAAAATGAGAACTTTGTCCTAAATAATCACTCAGGTATTTTTCAGGTATACCAATTATTTTATCATTTATTTTATTTACATCTGTTATTTTATCTAGTCTAGGTTTAGAGAAATTTTATATAGAAGTTTATGGAAACTTTTTTCTAATGATAAGAGTTCTCCCTTTTTTCTGAGTCTGTGAAGAATCATTAAATCTTTATGAATTTTAATATTGATTGTTTATTTTGTTTTTCTGAGTATGTATTATGATTGACTATCTCAAAAGAGATAAGGAAGTTCAAACTTTTTTTTCCCCACATAACAACATTAATTGTTAGCTAAAGATGAAATAGCAAGTAAGTACCTTAACTAGGATTAAAATTCTCCATTGTTCAGACAGATGTGTTCCTTCGACCTTAAGCAACATAATCAAATGAACCAAATGGCATAGATGAAATCCTCTTTTATGCATCTTCTAAAACTGTTTCCTTTTTTCTTTTTTGAAGATTAATTTAGACCTAATAGTTTTAGGACTGGAAAACTTAGTAACTTGATAGTGTCGCTTGTTTATAAAATTGCCACTTATTGTAAGGATATACCTAATATTTAAGTCACCTAATTTATTTCTTATTTGCTTCTCTACTTTATTTTCTAATTGTGAATGTATTGAAAACAAAAGTGTGACAGAAATAGCATATAGTCCACTATGTTTTCTCCTGAAACAAAAATTTCTGCCTGGAAAAATCCTAAAAACCGTTATTGATTTTTTGACTTAGAATGTAGTGTTCTTTAAACTAAATTTGGCAACTGTGTAATTACCTTTCTCTCTAGGGAGAAGGTAATGAAGACAATAGTCAATAGGAAGTTAAATGGTCATTTTCAGCTTTTAGGCCTCTATTATTGCCCGACTGCATTCAGTACAGAGAGAATCCTACATACATGGCTACTTTATAGCCAGAATGTTGAAAACCTTATGCTTTTGTCTTAAAGGAAACTTCTAGACCTGTTAGACTTTTTAGGTTTAGGCAAAATACTAGATTGAATCCCTTTTCTAGGGTTAGGTCTCATATATCCATGATTACCTGATATTTTCTGGACCTTAACATACCTTGCTAAACACACACTGAGGCATGATCACTTAATAAATGTCCATTTAGTAAATGTTTATTAAATATCATGGTTATTAAGGACCAAAAATGTACTAGGCACTGTAGGTGCAGAGGCTAATTAGGCATAAGTCTTGTTTTCTACCATTTAGTTAAAGAAAGAACTATGATCTACTAAGTGCAGAATGGCATGTTGTTACAATAATAAATGCTTAGAGGGAGCACACAGGACAGAGGGATTAATTTTGAGTAGGGGGTAGTGTGGAGATTTAGCTCATGATAAAATTTTATAGCAGAATTATGAACTGAGTCTGGAAAGAAGAGTAAAGGTAAACAGAGGTAGAAAGAGAAGACAAAGGATTTGCAGGTGTGTGTATGACAACGGAAACCAATGGAAGAATTACAAATGAGGGGAGCTTGGGGGGCTCAGTCAATTAAGCATCTGCTTTCGGCTCAGGTCATGATCCCAGGGTCCTGGGATAAGCCCCATGTGGGAGCTGCCTGCTCAGTGAGGAGTCTGCCTCTCCCTCTGCCCCCCTCTCTCACAAAAATAAATACAATCTAAAAAAAAATTACAAATGGAAATACAGGTAATTCAGTTTTTCTAGTACTCAATCTCAGGGTGTTGGGTGGGGTGGAGGGGAGATTTGAGACCAAGGGTAAGACTGCCAAAGTGGACAAACAAGGGCTAGATCATGGTCAGGAGGGGAGGGGAATTGGCAGCTTATATTCATTATTAGTGACTTGAAACCATTGAGTTGCTTTAAAGTAAAAATTGATGTGATTAATTTTGTTTTTTATAGAGACCATTTGGCAGTAGGATGTGTATATGTGCCAGTCTTGCTAGCTGTGTTCACATACTTGACCCAATGATATGTCCTTTCCTCAAACTCTGCAAGTCACATCCATTCTCTAACTCCTAATTAAGATACTAACTCCCCTGTCAAAACTTCTTCAACTGAGGCGCCTGGGTGGCACAGGGGTGAAGCGTCTGCCTTTGGCTCAGGGCGTGATCCCGGCGTTGTGGGATCGAGCCCCACATCAGGCTCCTCTGCTATGAGCCTGGTTCTTCCTCTCCCACTCCCCTTGCTTGTGTTCCCTCTCTCGCTGGCTCTCTCTATCTCTGTCAAATAAATAAATAAAATCTTAAAAAAAAAAAAAAACTTCTTCAACTGACTTCCTGCCTCACTCCCAACAACACCAGAACCACCACCACCACCCTCATCATCATCATTGTCTCTCTTCTCCGAACACCCATTCTACTCCATTTGTACCAAAATTAATGCAAATGTTCTGCTTTCAGTTTTTATTGTTAAAATAAAAATCTTGAAATACTCCATGCAGAGTAAGGCTCAGTTAATGCTATTGAAAAATTGAGTGGTTATTCCTTAGGAACTTAATTTTTTCATTTTATTTTCTTTAAATTAAGAGATAGCAAGTTTGCTCATGAAGCCTAGTTTTAAAAGTCTAAATTTCACTAAGAATGGTATAAAATATTTCCATAGTCAAAATCTCTGCTCTCTTTATTAAAGAAGGCCCAATTTTCAGTATTATTGGTCTGTTTGTGATAATGAGTGTTATCTATGTACATGTAAAGGATAATATTGGTTTGCTTATTCTTCATCTGAAAAGAGATTGTAATATAGAACACAAGTTGAACTAGAAGGCATTTTTAAAGCACATGTTACAAAATGCATGATATAATATTCTTTGGTATGAATTAGTAAATTAAGGGTAAAGACATTTTATTTTGTAGTCAAAATTTCTTGTATTCCAGAGTTAAAATGATAATTAATTAAATATTTACTTTTTCTTTGTTCAAATGGCATAAAATATATGTTGTTACAAAGAGAATGGTTATTTCCCCTATAAGATAAAGGAGATTTAATGGACACATTTGAGAAGAATTTCCCAGAGTAACTTAGAACCAATAATAATAGAAAATGAGAGGATATGGACAATAAAGGTTAGAATAGGGAGAAGGAAGTTTCACAACACAATGCACATTTCTCAGAACAATTTTCCCGAAATTATCAGTGTTCATATATTACGTAGCCATATTTTAGATTCATTCAAACAAATCATTCAACATGTTTTATTACTTCTATTTTTTAGGGTGAAGATGGTTTTCCAGGATTCAAAGGTGACATGGGTCTTAAAGGTGATAGAGTAAGTAAGAAGAAAATTCATACCAGAACATGAACACTTATGTGTGTCTGTATGTATGCATGTGTGTGTATTCTTATATTTAAATACAGCAAGCACAGGATAAATAAAAATGTGTGTACTATCTGAGACTTTGTTGACTTTGTTTTTTATATGAAGATTACACATGTTAATTTTTGTGGAGATAATCTATATAGTCTTTCAGATATTATATTACATTTCCGTGTGTTCTATAGCCTACATATGTGTATGTATAAAAAAATTGAGTAGTATTGTTTATAGATATTTTCTAAATTGATGATCAAATTGCTTAAAATAAGTAGTTTGATAGGTTTCTTCTAAATTTTGTAGTGAGCTCTGTTGCTTAGAAGCCATATATCTGCAATTTTCTTGAACTTCCATGATTAGTGATCTTGAATTTTTTTAGCATAAAAGTTTGCGTATACTTTTTTCTGGTAATGATTATCTAGAAAAAAACCAAAAATCTGAGTTACCCAAAGTAAACTAAGTGTTTTATTGGGAAGATTTATTTTATATCTAACACAATAATACCTAATATCAAAGAAGCATACTGCAGAATATTTTTGTTTCCCTAAAAAATACATAATGCCTGTTTCCAGAATTGGGACAAGAACTTAACACATTTCAAAGTCTAAAGTGGCGACATTTTTCTCGTGTTCCAGTGATTTCCAAAATTGCTATTGTCAGAGAGGAAAATTACTTTTTCCTACTAACCTGCTAGGTTCTTAGGCTGGGGCCCTGTAAAATTAGATTGACAAAAGACAGATTAACAAGACAAAAACAAACAGAATTTGTCTAGCATGTGCCTCACGTTTATACATGGGAGCACTCAATGGTAATTAACTCAAAGGAGTGGTTAGAATTTGGGCTCATATGGCATTTTAGCAAAAGAAGAATACAGTTTTAGAGATATGACAAGGAAAAGGATTTTGAGTTTCTAGGGCTGCAAATTGTGGGAAGGCAGCTATATGGAAAAGTAATGGTAGATGAAGTCTAGTTAATAAAGTTCTTTGGTGTCTGCTTCTGACTCCAGACTAACGAGAGTCTAGCAGTCTCTAGTGATTAACTGTTGTCCTTTCTTGTAGAGAGGGGAGGGATGGTGTCTTTGCAAATTTATATCCTGTTTTTAGCACCCTGTCTTGCTTCTGCTTCTTCTCACTTGCGTTCAACTCAAAATAACCTTCATCCCCGAGTGGCATATTTTGGGGTTGATTATTTTGCCACCCTCCACAATCTAACCTTAATTTTTACTCTTTTCTTTCTTTCTGCAACACAGATTTATTAAGATTCCTTTAGTATGAAACACGGTAACATCAGACTTCTGTAGGCTTTCAAATGTCAGACTATATGCAGTTGTTTATTTACTAATGGAAAGATTGATTAAATCAAAGATTTTCAAACCTCTTTGTCTTAAATAAAGCATGAGTAAACAAATGAGGAGTTGAAGAATACGACTTTTTGATATACTATAATCTCTGTTTTCAGTCTCCAATATATTTTAAATTACAAGAAGGTTGTTACTCTGTGTTTCAGGGAGAAGTTGGTCAAATAGGTCCAAGAGGAGAAGATGGCCCTGAGGGACCCAAAGGTCGAGCTGGTCCAACTGGAGACCCTGGTCCTTCTGGTCAAGCAGGAGAAAAGGTCAGTGAACAATTTTAAATTCCCGGGTGCTCTTGCAGATGATATTTCATCGACATTTAAAAATATTTTTAGTCACCCATGTCAGAAATCTAGATATTCTATTACATTTCAAGTATATCCATATACTGGTAGGAGTATAACCACGAGATGGGTCCATTTATCCTTTTTCATTCTCCCTTGTTGCCTACCCTCCGTTCTCCTTGGCCATGCAGAATCAACTGCTTTTCAAGCTCTTGCACATTAGAGGTTGAGAATTTGAGCGTGATTAACAAAGGATCAAAGAATCAATGAAAGATGGTCTACTTATTGTTTTGGAGGAAGTAGAATCATCTTTGCTCCTCAAGCCAAAATGTACACTTTCTATTTTTTCACATAAACATGCATTTTCACAGAGCAAGTGTTTTTAAAAAATGCTGTTGTCCAAGCCCAACTTCAAGAGATTTTAATTTTAGTCTGGGGTTAACCCAAGCATCGCTATGTTTTAAAACATCCCCAGATAATTCTAATTCTCATTGGTTGCAGAGCCTTTGTGCTATATGTAATATGTCAAAAACGTTGTCAACCATTACATTTACATTTACATGTAATATTACACAACATTGAAATTATGCCTTTGTAGAGTATTTAGTGATGTGGTGAACACATAAATAAATGTACTATGTACATATTTATGTACACATAAATGTAACTATGAAGTTAAATTAAGAAAGAATGAGAAATGTCTGTGATAAATGTTATCCTATTACATACACTAAAGGAAAATATAAATAATAATTATTTCTTGGTGGTATATTTCAGATGATTTCCTTCCTTTTAATATGTATATCTGCTTTCCAAATTTTCTCTATTAAGCACACTATTATTCTGTGAAATATGGAAATTCTGTGCTACTTAAGAAAATTTTAATTTCCCTTCTTGCCACCCTGTCTCAGAAGAAAAATGTATGAGGATTATACAGGCACTGTGACTAGATAAGTAAGAAAATATTTCCTCATGTCCTTAGGAGTCCCGTTGTAGTGGTTCTTCTATAGTTTCACCCTCCCAGCTGCCAACTGTGAACTGATGAAGGATGTCAGCGTGTGTAGGCAGGGAAGGAAAGAATGGGAGAAAACAAGGGCTTCCAAGGCTTTCCACTCAAGTACTCACTTGCCAATAGTTTGAGACTCTTCTGGACCTTCCTCTCATCCTTGCTCCACTTTATTTGTATAAATGATCCCACCATCTCTTCAGAGGCATCAGGACTTTACCCCACAATTCTTCATTTTTAATATTTCATTATTATTTTCCCTTTATTGAAGTTGCCTATCACCCTATTGAAAATGCAAACAAATTTTCTGTTTGGGTTTATTTTGAAATGACTTTGAAGTGAATAAGAGTTTATATTATAATACAGTAATTAACATAGAACCCAAAGGCTTTGTGATCATAATTAGAGATTTTCATTAAACTTGAAATCAGTGGCATAAAACAGATATGATAACTTAATGTATCCAAAGGGACATCATTATAAGCATGCTTCTTGGGACTTGTTTGCATATTTTCCATCTGAAGGCTGCTTACCTATGCAGCGTTGATCTTGAATCAGACAACTCTTTAGTTCAATCTCTAAGAACACGGTCATAAACTATATTCCTATTTTCTTGCCTTGATTCCTCTAGTAAAATATTTATTGTTTATAAAGTTACAGCTCAACTTTTACTGTTGTATATAGTAATTTGGATTTGTTTTTGTTTCTGTTCTTATTTTGTTTAAATGTACATGGGAAATAATGATACTATGTGCCTCCTAATGTTTAAGAGTTTGGTAAATAATATTTTATATGTGAAGTGTGCTTTCAAGAAATCTTAAGGAAAATAAGTCGCAGTAAAATTCCACAAACATATTTGATTCAATTCATTCAACTTAATTTAATTTTCTCTCTACCTGTATCTTTAAATTAATGCTTTGTTCAGGGGGCAATTTTCTCAGTATAGCATTTTAAGCCTCTTGGTAGTTGTTACACATCTGTGGACTTTGCTATAGTTTACCATTTGTTTTAGCACTTTTAGAATGAAAGGTAATCTCATTGCACTGGAACAAAATTGTGGCACATTTAAGTCCTCACCCACAGGAATTAACACTCCACAAAAGTCATCATGACTTAGCTGTAGTTTGCAACGTTTGATACATCGATTAACCCAGATTTATCCAGATGTTTGAATAAAAGAAGAAAAGTTGCTCAAAAATTAGGTCAGAATTTCTTGTATAGTTATTTAAACTACTCAATGAGAAATAGTTAAATAACTCATGATTGCTTGCTTTATATTTACAGTGAGAAATGAAATAATCTTATCAAAAAGATTCACTTTAGTTCAAGTAATAAAATCTAAATATAGTTTTAACTACATCAACTAACTTTAAATAGTTTCAATGTTGAAAAAGCTCTGGTGTTTTCTTTATTCATGCTTAAAAGTTCAGAAGGAGTCCTAGAATTCTCTTTAGCTCAGAGTTCTGTGTCCCCAAAGAAGGCACTGTCAGTTAGACAGAAGTTAAGTTAGCAAACATTATAGAATTAGAAATATGTCCAAAGCAATTTTTTCCCTATTCAAATGAGGAAATTTAATGTAAGTGACATGTATGGTGAAAACTTGCAAATCTTCCTTCCCAGTGTTCAAATATGTGGTTCTAATTTTTAGGAAAATGACTAAACTCATCATTGAATCTTCAACTTAGAATTTTTATTTGTTATTATTATTTTTTTAATTTTAGGGGAAACTTGGTGTTCCAGGATTACCAGGATATCCAGGAAGACAAGGTCCAAAGGTAAAACAATTGGCTTGATTTTTTCTACATTTTGTAGAAATTAATTACACAGAATTACCTTTCAGTTTGTGCCATAGAGATGATAAATCCTTAAATTATAATCTCACAAGAGAAAGACATGGGGTATGTGGGTGTTTGGTGTGCAGGGGGCTCAAAGAGCTTAGGTGATTATGGATTGGAGTATTTTAGCAGACAGGGTCATGAAAGGAAGGCATAGTCAGCTACTTCCTTGTAATTGGAGCCAGGACCATTCCAGGGTAGCATGCTAGTATATCTAGAAGTGATAAGGGGATAATAGGTGATGGAGAATAGCTTTTGATTTCATTTCTAGCGCCCTAAGGGTTGGAATTTCCACTTGCTGCTTTAAAAAAAAAAAAAGAATTACAATACATCTTTCATCATCTTTATTTTCCCTCATTTCCACAGTATTTGTTTCCTAAGGCTACTGTAACAAATCTCCAGACTTGGTGACTTAAAACAGTGATTTACTCTCTTACAGTTCTTGAGACCAGAAGCCTAAAATCAAGGTGTCAGCAGGGCCCCCAGTCCCTCCAAAAGCTCTAAAGGAGAGTCTATCCTTGCCTCTTCTAGCTTCTGGTAGCCCAGGGTTGTCCTTGGTTTGTGTCTGTGTGGCTCCAATCTCTGCTGCCTTCACATAGCCGTTTTTTTTTTTTCCTCCTATGTCTTCTCTTCTGTCTTGTAAAGACACTTGTCTTTGGATTTAGTGACCACCTGGATAATCCAGGATGATCTCATTTCAAGATCCTTCACTTAATTTACATCTATGAAGACCTCTTTTTCTAAATAAGGCAACATTCTCCTTCCAGAGATTTGAATATTGGATATATTGATTTGGGGCCACCATTCAATCCACTATAGAGCTCAAGTGCTACTTTTAACTATTTGAAATATACATAATTTAAGCATAAAAATGGATGGTTTAAAAAATATATTTACTTTGGTGTACAACTTTTCCTTGAGCTAATCATAAAACTTTGTCAAGGCTGCACTTCATGCACTGACTAGTTAATTAAAGTGGTTAACTAGATTAATATGTACATTTTGGTTATTACTATTAAGATGGGTATATGTCCACGATATTATCTATCTATCATCTATCTATCTATCTATCTATCTATCTATCTATCTATCTATCATCTATCTATCTATCTATCTATTATCTATCATATATCTATTTTTGATCTATCTCTCTCTGTTTGACCCATTCAGGCTTGACAGGTATAGTATATGAAGATAAATCGTATTTGTATAATAATCCTCAAACATATACTTATTAATAAGTTTCAGAGATAATCACTGGGAAACCATAATGTCCTTCCTTTTGACAAATGTGAAATGCATGCACTTGGGTTTGCTCATTGTCGTGTGATGACACTATATTAGGCTTGCCACCTGGCTTTGTTTTGTAATTTTTCATTGGGTTACTAGAAAATATGCATTTCCTTATATAGTAGGAGTTAAACATAATGCTTTGAGCCCTTCTAAAATGAGATTCATTTCATTTGTGATTTAAGAATAACATGAGCATCATTTAAAGGTTTCTAGCTACATTTAGAACATTGATTAGTAAGTTTTACCTTTTAAATATTGTCTCTAATATACTGCCCTGTCTCCTAGCTACCTTCCTTTCAAATGTCAAGCATTTTCAAAAGTATTATGAGTAAAAAAAGAAAACATTCACTGCATAACCCACAACCTTAAACTATCTTTAGATTGCTTGAAGAGTTCTTGATCTAATTACAAAGTTGAATTGCAGTTGTGGTGTTTTGATTTAAAAACAGAAAACTGTCATATTACTTGAATGAACACAATATTCTTTATTTGACATTCTTATTTTCTTCTGTTTTTTTTTCCTGAGACAATACTCTGTTCAATATTCTTTGAGTTATTTTTATTAACAAAAGGCACCAGAATGACTGGAGAGAAATGTTTCTTCCTAAAGGAATCAAACATTTTTCTTTACTGTTTAACCAAAATGTCTGAAACTCTGGTTTTTATTTTTTTATATTACTTTTCTTCATAACAACTTTTTTTATGATCAAAAATGATTTATGTTTCTTGGTTCTAAAACAAAAAATAATGGGCTCATCAAAGACCAAAGAAGCTTCACATTTTTTTTTCCTATGTGGAAGCTAATGAATTTTGAATAGATTTAAATCTATATTGTACTAAAAGTGAAATTTGGCTGCTAATCTATTTTTAAGCAATTTAAGGACTATAATTAGACAATATAATTTATTTAATATCTTTCTAGCAATATAAATCACAATGGGTATTTGAAAGTTGTGCCACTATAAGTATTATAAAATGATGGCTCCTTCAAAAAGTAAAATCTATTTTAATGTGGGATTCTTTATATTTAAAATAGCATTCAAATAATTTTGAAAGCTTCACAATTGGTGAGCCAATTTCACCATTAACTTTTGACTTTTGAGCATTTTGTTTGATGTTTGTTCTTTCCATTTACAAGCATTATAATGCCTTTTCATGGAAATTGTATACTTTGGTGGTAACCCCTTATGTGAGAATAGAGGAAGACTATGCCCATATATTATAAACTGTTTAGTTGGTGGGTTGGACATTTTTGTTACTTTCCCATAAGCTGCTTAGAGCAGAAACTATGTAAGAAAATAAACTTATTAAAAATAAAATTGATGCATAGAGCAATTTGTTTGAATGGAGTCTCTACAAATATGATTAGTTATCTATTCTACTCAAGACAGAAATGAATATTTGCTCTCAAATAAAATCTGATAGAGTAGATATTTCCATATTGGATTGTACTCGCTGGTCAAATTTCTGGAGTAGTCACATAGTCCTATGCTATACCAGATCTATCTGATTCTCTGTAGAGAAAGAGCAATGGCTTTGAAAGCCCTTTAAAAAAATGTAATTTGCAGATATTATTTCCCCATTATGTGAATATTACATGTCTATAGACATGAACTAGAATATATTGGGGAATGGGTCATCAGAAGAAGGTTAGCAGTGCATACTACGGGTTATTATTTTGATCATCAGCTCCCATAAGGCTTCAACATGTGATTTCCCTGACTTGTGGAGGAAATACAATTGGTATCTGTTGTATATGTCACCTGGAGAAATTGTTAAAAATGCAGATTCCTGGATCCTCCTGCCAGAGAGATAGATTCTAAAAACATGGAATCACTCTAGACTCTTTTGATACAGAGGGGGCCGCATATCACTTGGAGAAATATTATTTTAGGGGTAATTCAATCCAAAGGAATGGATAAAAAAGCAGGGAAAGGATTCAAGTCAAAGAAGGCTTTATTATATCTCCCTAACATATGGGGAAGTGTGTAAAATCTGAATGTCTACTACTCTGTGCTAGATACTTTACACATTATTGCATTTAATTTGTATAGTGGTCTGAATAGGAAAAGTGAGTATTCGGAAGCCCTCCCACACTTTCCATAGTCTCATAGTTAGCAAGTTGAGGAGATAGGATCTGAACCTTAATCTGTTTATTTCATGATACAATGATGAGGCAAAACAATCACAGTTATGTTAAAAGGAATCTCTGAGCAGATGAAAATCTGGACATATGCACGAGGTGAAATGGGAGAATTATATTCTATCTGTAAGATATGGCTGTTTGTGGATGAAATGACATGATGCTTTTACTGTGCTTATTACATCTCTAAATAACCAGTATTTATTGTTATCTATTATTATCATTTTTATACCTTGCCTTCCTTTATCCTAACCTCCCACAAATTCAAAGTGCCTATAAGATGTGGGTGAGCGCCCTCATTTTGCAGGAGAAAAGACTATGCTCAAAGAGGATAAGTAATGTACCCAACTTACTTAGGTGAATGTATGATAAACCTAAGTCTTGATTTGTCTTCGGAATTCCAAAAACGGTATTTTAATGCTGGACTTTCTGACTTAGACTCTCAGCTAGATCCAACCACATTCAAGCATCAAACAGAAAAGGTGGAAGAAGATTTTTAGTCTTTATGATTTTATTTAGTTCTAAAGGTATAAAAATAAACTAAAAAGTGATAAGTACACAAATGCAATAATGTTAATTCAGGAAAACTGTTTTATAAAATTCCTATTTTAATAATTATCCATGCTCATGAAAAATAGGATTTTTCTTCCAAGTTGAAGGAAGTACGTAGAATTGTAAGTCAAAATTATTGTATATAGGGGCGCCTGGGTGGCACAGCGGTTAAGCGTCTGCCTTCGGCTCAGGGCGTGATCCCGGCGTTATGGGATCGAGCCCCACATCAAGCTCCTCTGCTGTGAGCCTGCTTCTTCCTCTCCCACTCCCCCTGCTTGTGTTCCCTTTCTCGCTGGCTCTCTCTATCTCTGTCAAATAAATAAATAAAATCTTTAAAAAAAATTAAAATTATTGTATATAAAATGTCCTTTAATTGCTATTTTCTAATATGAGAAATGATAATATTTGATTAATTATTTTAAAGTTAAAAACTAAAATATGTTTTATCAATTCATGCTTTCAATGCTTCAGGATTTCAGATATCACTGTAAGTTCATTTTCAAATACATGCATAGAGGTTGTATGGTATCTTAAAATTCTATTTCTGATTTAACTATTACCAGCTTGTGAGACTCAGTGTGTTCCAACAGGCTTACAGCTTGTGGCTAAAAATGTTAGTTACCATGCTCATTGCTTATGATTTTTATTTTTGTAGGGTTCTACTGGATTTCCTGGATTTCCAGGCGCCAATGGAGAGAAAGGTGCACGGGTATGGTATATTGCCCTGGACTATCGAATATCAGTGTTCTTGCATGAGTACCTTTCTCTCAGCACTCGACTCACAGTGGACTGTGATTCGCTGCATACTGAAACTGTTTGAACTGTCTTTGGCAGGGTGTCGCTGGCAAACCAGGCCCTCGGGGTCAGCGTGGTCCAACGGTGGGTACCTTCATTTAAAATCATGATTTTCATTTTTCTGTCTGGATTTAATTTTCCAAGATAATGTCTTCAAAAATAAAAACTGATCCTGTGCTTTTGGCTGTGCTTGGCACCGGATCAGTTTTATTTTTTGCTCTTCTCTGCAGGGTCCTCGAGGTTCAAGAGGTGCGAGGGGCCCCACTGGGAAACCTGGCCCAAAGGTATTATGAGTACCCCTCCCATTTGGGTTTGCTCTCAGTTCCTCTTCAGAGGACGAAAGCCAGGAGAAGGAATCAAAACTGATTTGTCTTTTCTTTTCTTTCTTTCTTTTTTTCTCTTTTGTTTTTGTTGCTGTTGTCAGGGCACCTCAGGCGGTGATGGCCCTCCCGGTCCTCCTGGTGAAAGAGTAAGCATGATATAGTAGCATAATGTAAATTAATATTAATATTTTGCAAGTGTTTACATTTCTGGGAAAAGGTACATATGCACAAACATGTGTCTGCAAAAACATGTATACAGTAATTTGCAAAATCTAGACAGAGTTTAAAAAATACCTGTATTTTTCATTGACTTCTTTTTAAGGAAAGCAGAATTAGTTATGTACTACTAATTTTGTTATCGAAATGAGAGTAATATTGTGCATAATTGCTCTATGATGTCACTCTTAAACTCAAGCCAAAACAATTTTTTTTTTAAATGTCCACGTAACACCTGTGCCTTCTTCATTCCCCTTGCTTTCCCTATGGATATTCATTTTGTCCATGGCACTGGAAGCGGCATTATGCTGGTAAAATGCAAGCTCCCAGTAGCCATTAAGTCACAATCGATACACATTCAAATCAAGATAAAACATCTATTCCAGTAAATAGAAAAACTATTTAGCAAATTGATTTTCAATTGATATAAAATAAAGCTAAATATACATGAGTAAGCATGCCCTTTATTTGTTTTCTTTTGGCAAAATACAGAGTGTTTTGTAGCCAGAGTTTTTGAAAGCTATCTTCTTGAAAGAATTTTAAATATAAATTCTGTATTACTGTTAAATTAGTCTCACTTCTTAATATTCTATAGCAATGGTCAGTATTATGCAGTCGTAGTAATATGTTTTTTGTATATCATTGCTTAAAATTTATAATAGATGTTTCACCAAAAGAAAAACAGAAACACCTTGTGATGTTTATACAAAAAAACCTGAGAATAAGTAGTTTTTGGGGGGCAGGGAGACAAAGTTTCTATTTGTGACAGAAGTGTCAGTAGATAAGACACAAGAATAAACATTTAATTATGGTTGTTTCAAGGTTTTGGGTCATATTTAATTAAATTAAACTTCTACTAAATGTTTCTCACTGTTGATGAACTAGTCCCAAATTGGGCCTATTCTGTACATTTTGAGTTCATAAATAATATATACATTTGAAAAATTTTATGGTCAAAGTCATCTTAAGAAGATGTAGTTTACTTAACATGGCTAAATCATTAAATGGAGTAAAACTATTTCACAAATTATAGCAGAACCAGGAGTTTTGTCTTTAAAGCACAAACTTTTTTGTGCTCATATTTTGTGTATGGATTCCAAAATATCACGATCAACCATATGTACTTACAATTTTGGAGCATAACACTGTGGCCCAACAACATGATTACCTGTAATTGTAAAAATCCTTTGAGAGTAAGAAAGTATTTTTTGAGGATCAAAATAAATGTTATCACAAAAAAACTTTGAAGTAAGCTGGTAACTATTTTCAAATAACATTCATACATTTTAAATATACAGAACACATTTCCTGTGTTCTGCGTAGTTGATGAAACCTTTTATCCCTAATATATCCTCATTTTCTGCAAAGGATTTTACCTCTCATAAACTTTTCAGTTATGTCTTAGGCATAGTTGAAGAATGACAGAAATATTATCATTAAAATATTTTCTTCAAAATATATGACTTGGGAAGTTTAGGGGGAGAGTTTTGTAGTACCATTGGACTAGAAATGGAAATACCTATTTCTGCCCATGACTTCTTTAACAATATATTTGTTTATAAGTATACACAGTATTATATGTACATATTATATACATGCCTTAGGATATTTTATATATATATATATAGGATTATATATATATATACTCATTAGGATATGCTGCAACTTAATATAATTCCTCATACTCGTGATTTGCAGATCATGGATGTCTGTTATTAAAGACTTCGTTCATAGCTTTTAGTTGGGTCTAAGATCATCAGATTTAGCAAAAGCAAAACAAAACAAAATAAAAACAAACAAAAAGACTAAGACACCCAATTAAATTAGAACTTTTATAAAAACGACAGAATAGTTTGTGGTGTAAGCATGTCCCTCACAATATTTGGGACATATTAGATTATTAATTATTTATCTAAAATTCAAATTTCACTGAACTAGGTATTTTATCTCGGAACCCTGATTGGTTCCAACAGGTTCCAACATTATCTTTACACTGAGTATGTATTTTCCATTTCACTGAAAAGTATTTTGATTAATACAGACAGAACATGTCAACACTTTTTGTGGAATTTTATAAAGACCCACTTTTTCTTTATATTCTTTAGAGAAGTGACTTTTGAAAATTTTTTCCTTACATAAATTTAAGTTCAAAATCAAATTTATTTGAAAAGGAGCCAAAATTTAAAAAGCAAAGAAATGACCTTTTAAGAAATTAGAAAAATTGAGCTTGCTATATAACCTTAAAAAATACTATTTTTAAGGTTTGTATTTAAAATAAAACTTTGTTTATAATATTCTTAAGTTATTATGATAGATACTGAAGAATGATAGCTTCATGCCTTAATAAGAGTACCAAAATTTGGAACTCCCAAAAGTTGCCCAGTGTTTTGGGTAATCGCACTGTGATATCTATTTATTTAATGACATATCTAACTTTGAAGGTTTTTTTGATTTTAAGTTGGGATGCTGGTAATAGCAATAATTTGTGATAATTTCTGAACTAACATTGGTTTAAAAATGATAATGACATTTCCCTTGGAAAGGCTAAACTGTAAATTAAAAAGAGTAAATTCTATTAAAATCTAATTTAGTAAACTTTATTTTTTATTTAAATATAAATAAATCTATTCTAGTTGAGTTACTTAAGAAATCTTTTTATATTACCTTCCATTTTATATATATTTCTGTTAGAAATGTAATTGTTATATTCTGGGAACATAAAGGATTATCTTTACCAATTATTTTGCTGTTTCTATAATAAGGTCTACTTTCTGCATTTTAAAGATATGTAAATATGAGTGTTGAATAATATAGTTAATTAAGCATCAAGAACAGTATTATAAATTTTATTTGAATTAAATGTTAACGAGAATGATTATACAATAAAATGTTATCATCTTGTCTACAAAAGAAGTTTATATATGAATAAAATGAAATATTGACATCTTCAAAAATTAATTTTAAATATAGAAATTTGTTAAAGTCTTTCTGGATTAGCCACTTGTTTTTTTGTTTTGTTTTTTTTCTTTTAGTTTTGTTTGACTGGAGCCAGAACATTTGTAGAGTCAATTTAAAAAATAACTTTTTGGGGGAAGGCTATGGAATTGAAATACTTCTTTTTAGGGATGTTTCCAACCAATGTTAAAAGTCCAGCATCTGTGAAACTTCTTGATACATCTATGTTCTGTTCACTTTTAATATGAATTCTAAATATTTACAATTTTCTTGATTTAAGACCACTGATGTGATGTGTGGTTTTGGGTGCTGAATAATGTGAAAAATCATGCACTTAGCTTGTGGATTAGCATAGATTATCCTGTTGCATTGCCTCAGTTTGTCATTATGGTGAAGAAGCTGTATGCTATGTTTTGGTTCATCTGTAGAAATAAACAGTAAAGTATAAAGATGTATTTTTCAAGGCATAGTCTTAAATTTCTCCACCGCTTTTTCTTTTCAGGGCCCTCAAGGACCTCAGGGTCCAGTTGGATTCCCTGGACCAAAAGGCCCTCCTGTAAGTGCCATAGGTTTTCTTAATCTTTCTCCTTGGACAATGTTTCCAAATTTTTGAGCTTCATAGTTTATATTTTAAATAATTTTTAGGTACAAATATTGATGAAAATTCTAATAAAAACAAAATTGCAATTGATAATGTCAAAGAATGTACATTTTTCAATTTGTTCCATTTATTCAGTTTCAGTTTATTGAATGTTTCTGATGTAATTCAAATATATCTTAGTAAATATCCTTTCAAAGTATATCAAAGACAGAAACAACATTGCATGGGTGGTATTCTCTCAAATATTCCTCTCCTGCAATGAATATTACTGATGGCATTAAAAACTGTTACTGATTCTTAAATATTTGTTTTATCAGTATTTCTCTTTTGTCTCCCATCACCCAGTGTATCCTTCAAAATATCACTTCCTAACGATTCTGTAGTATTCTGATGTTACTTACATCTCATTATAGTTTATTTGTATTTATTATTTTTGTCTCTATCATGCATTCTTTTAAACAATGTAATGCTAACCTTTACTTCCTGAATTATACCCTTTTATAAAATTGGCTCAGATATTCAAATATCTTCACAAAGTTAATGAAATCCTTTATTCTCATACTTAAATATTCCTGGGGACATAGGACATGCTCAGTGCTCAGCTGTTTTCTGCTTCTTTTCTTAGCAACTACTCAGAACCAGAATTAACTTACCCACTATTTTAGTCCATTTTGGTTCCTATAACAAAAAAAACCCAACCAAACAAAACAACACACCCAGAGACCAGACAGCTTATAAACAATAGAAATTCATTTCTCACAGTTCTGGAGGCTGGAAGTCCTAGATCAAGGTGCTGGCCTGGGCGGGTGAGGGCCCTCTTCCGGGTAACCGACTTTTTATTGTATCCTCACGTGGCAAAGGGGTTGGGGAGCTCCAGAGCCTTCCATGTCACTGATCTCATTCATGAGGGTTCCACCTTCATAACTTAAGCACCTCCCAAAGGCCCAACTGACTAATACCATCACCTCTGAAGGTTAGGATTTCAACATATGAATTTCAACATACGATTTAGGATTTCAGCATGAATTTCAACACAGAGTTTTGGGCCATAGCACCCGTGTGTCTAAGGAAGTTGTTCTCAGAGTGTGGTCCTTGGGTCAGAGCATTGTAGCACCACTGGGGATTTGTGAGACATGCCACCTCGCTCAACTAGAGGGGCCCAGTCTGGGTTTAGCAAATTCTCCGGGGAGTTCTGATGCACGCTCAAGTTTGTGAGCCAGTCTTCTGGTCTACACTAGATAATGCTATGCAAACTCTAATGTGCATACAAATTGTGTCGGTACCTTGTTAAAAATGTAGATTTGACTTAGTAGGTCTGGGGTGAGTCTTGAGTCTTGACATTACTTGAAAAGTCCAGGTGATGCCAATGCTGCTGCTCCATGGGCCATACTGTAAGTGACAAACTAAAAAATATTTTGGCTGAAAATAAAACCAGCATAGTTTGGATATGATCTACTCAGCAGGAAGCTAAGTATTGTTAAAATTTTCAGTCAATAATTTGAGAATCAAATGTTTTTTCACTGTAATAATACAGATAACTAAATCATTACTAGTAGTTTTACTCACATTCTGGATATTTTCATTTGGAGGCTCACTGATATACATTTTTCAACTGAATATTCTCAACTGATTTTGAACTGAATCTTTTTGACAAAACCACAGCATTCACCTTGTGTGAGGAAGGTATATGGGACTTTTTATATATGCCAGTATTTCAAAAATTGTATATACCAGTTCCCTATTTTCAAATAATTGTAGTTAACCAAATATAGCCCAATAACAATCTTGCATAAAGAAACGATTCAGAAAATTCTGAACTAAGACGTTAAAATTTTAAATAAATGTTGCATCTGATTTCATTATACTTTTAAACATGTTGAAAATAATTTGTAACTAAATGAATATGGGTACCCAATTTTTTATTGAATTGAATAACCCTCAATTTCACTGATAACTTTCAAATGTGCCTTTTAGCTCACATCTTTAAAAAATGAATTATTTATCAAGAAATACTGACTTATAGTAAATATTAAATGTTGAAGCAATCCCTCACTTTTGGCAATAATTTTTAGACATTTTGTTTAAAATATTGTTTCAACACTAACAGTTTTGCTTTATTACTGCAAACATATCAAAAAGGACTGTTATCTATATTACAGTATTTTGTCTAATGCAAATAGCTAATATTAAATATAAAATAGTATCGATACTACCTGCATATAATGTTGTTTACCCACTATCTCAGTTTCCTTCCAAATGTAATATTGTCTTACAAAGTTTCACATGTAGAGAAGTGAAAATAGTTACAAAAATGATTATATACATAGGACGTTTCTCATAAGTATTTTGAAACCATGTACATAGATCATTGTTTAGCAACATAAAATCCAGTGATATGTATAACTTCCACATTATCATACCATTTATATTTGTACATATTGTACATATTGCTAAGAATTGTTTCCTTCATGGAATGTAATTTTATTGTCAAAGAAAGCCATTTGACCCATTTTTTCCTCAGACTTTTTCAGTCCATTCTCTCATGTATCTTTCAACAAGTTTTGAGCCGTTAATCATGCATGCATTTTGTCTCTAAGAAGTATTAGAAGTATAATAAATGCCTACACTTGAGAAACATGCAGTCTAGTTGGAGAGACATGACACTGTTAAGGAACATTGCTTTCACTGCTAAACAAAATGATTTTTATACTCTGTTTCTGTGACAAGTGAAACATTAGAGCATGAAATAAAAGTACCTATTATTTCTCTGGTATGCAGTTTTATAACATTTAGGACAGAGTGCCTTCATCTCTTTCATACAGAAAGAAGAAATTCAGGTGGAGGGCTAGAGCCAAGCTCCCTTTTCTACAAATTAATTGGCTCATCTTCATTGTAATCAGAAAATGTGTATGCGTGTGTGTGTGTGTATATTTTTATATATAAATTCACACAGATACACATACATAAATGGATTATGTGCTTGGAATGTTCATGTTTAGAGTCTGTTAATCTCATGCCAATGTCAGGATATTGTTACCCTATTTAAGAAGAATTTTAACTTGAAGTGATTAAGATTTATAACACAACTATTATGACATACATTCTATTTATAGAAGAGGAAAAATAAAAATTCAATTCCAAAGGGAAGTGAAAAAATATCCTTAACATTTATTTATAAGTGTCTTTTCACAGATTGCGTTGCACACTCTCATTTCGATAAATTTGTTGCCACTGCCCTTCAACAACATCAAGGGGAAATCTCTTTTGACCAATAAAATCATTATTTTAAAATTAATGCCATGAAATTATTTGGTAATTATTCTGCTTTATCTTATTGGATAGTAGTGTGGGGCCATTACAATTATTTAGAATTAATCACTTAATATTTGAAATATATACTTAAATCAAGAAAAATGATGATGGTATGAATTCTTTATGTAGTCTATTAACACTGTTCCTCACAATATGTAGTAAAGTCATTAAAAATCATGTATTCATGCCAAGGTGACATCATTGTGATCTAGGACCACCATTTTAAAGGGTTATAATATTTTGCAATAAAAGTGTAATCTATGCTTCCCAAATCAGCAAATATAATGAGATATTGAAACTTATATTTACAGATTTGCCAGAAAACATGGAAATGGTTTACGCTGATGGCAAAACACATCATATGAGGGGCATTTTAGTAGAGAGGGGAAAAAAAAGCCTCATTCATATTTACTATCCTTTAGCTGCCACTCTCTGTGTTTTCAATTAAAACTTTTACTTCTGCCCCCGATTGACTGCACATTTATTCCCATATGTATCAAAATAATAATAAGCTACAGAATTTGTTTTTATTTACTGTTTTGAATTACTGAACTTACATGGAGCCACTATGAATTAACTACTTATATCTGTGTTTCATCTTTAAACTGAGGGCAGAGCTAACTCTTATATTACTGTACACCTAGTGCCTAATACATAAATATGTAATAGATGGTTTTGAAAGAAGAAATGGTTCAATGTTGGCCAAAAATGTTTTGGGGCCTTGGTTAAAAACATTCCAGTTTTGGTCTTTTCAGAGGATGTTACTAGTACCACTGAGGTGATCCTGGGAAACATGAGCAAATCACTGAGCAAGCAATAATCTTGTGAAAAGTCATAAGAACAGTCATTACTTACAGCTGCTAATTCACATGGCAGCCAGGGACGAGATGAGATCAGGGAGCAGGGCTGGGACTAGACACTGTCAGGAGGTCTTTCTCCTGAACTGTTGGAGCCAGCGTCAAAGAAGTCTTACTCCAGTGAAACAAAGCTGTCAGTGAAAATAATCTTATTTTGAAACAAAGCCTTTTTTCTAACTCAGTATAAAAATAATTGATATTTTAAAATAGATTTTTGTAAATAATGCATTTTTAAGCTAAATAAATTTCATTAAATGATTAACATAGAGTGAAAGGTGTATCTGTTATCATTAAAAATGTTATTAAAATGATCATTTCTCTTCATTTATCCAGAGGTGAGAATATTTCTGCCTATACCTATTAAACCTGTTTTGAAATCTGACCCCAACACTTAATGGTTTCTGAGTAGGGCAAATAATCTATAATGCAGACTAAAGAAGCAATCTATTTCTACTAAGGATCTAAAACACAGGAACCACACAGAGTTGTTTACTTTAAGTGCTTAGTTAATTGCTTCATTTATTTCTTCAGTCATGACACAGACAGCATCCTTTAGAGAAAGTGATAACATAGTAGATTTTCTGTCCAGTGCTTAACAAACATTCTGTGTCCTATAGGATATTTAAGAAAACTCACTGGGAAAATTTGGCCCTGATGACTTCCAAAATTGAGCATTGCACCTTACCTTGTTCCCTTTACTTGAAGCAATTGAGAGACAAAGTGCCCTTGTTTATGTTTGTATTTCTTCTCATTCTTACCAGTTAGAAGCTCAGACCACCACTAGAGGACACTATCTTTCTGCTATCCAAATCTTGAGGCGCGGGAAATTGAGTTAGGGACAGATCACCAAAAAGAGGGGAAAAAAGCTCATTTGTCAAGTACTGAAGAACTAAGCCTTTTTGTAAAATTAAAAATACAGATCTGTGTGAATATGTTTTTAAAAAATAGATGCTAACAAAATCATTTAAATGTAAAATGTTCGTAATGGAGTTCTACAATTTTCTCTTGGTCACAGGTACGGATAGAATAATCCTAAAGATTATATACTACCATATATAAAATCAACAGAAAATAAAATTACGACACCTAATGAAAATACGATGAGAAAATTGTCTAACAGATTACATTTAAAGTATAAACAATTTCAAGAAAGATTTACGACATGTGGTATTTAATATTTGTGATTTCAGGGGCCACCTGGGAAGGATGGTCTGCCAGGACACCCTGGACAACGTGGAGAGACTGTAAGTGACCCCGCTCTTTTGACTGAAATTTTCATCTCTAGTACTTCATCGTTTCACAGAAAGCTACTTTATTATTAACAGCTACTTTCCTAGGTTATGGACAATGGAGAAATTAATTTCATTGAAATCTTTATTTAAAAATATACATAAAATACATAAATAGACCCAAATTTGTATCCCACCACAAATGAATATACTTGAGGATATGGGGTATTACTTGATTTGACTGTCCTTATTGTCAATAACAGAACTTTGGGGATGAGTTGATGGAGAAGACCCCATTATCTTTTGGATACTTCTACAAGGTTGTCCACCTTAAGCCTTTCACAAAAGTATTTGTTTAAAGATATATTCCATCCAACCCTATCACACGTTCACTCTCTAAAGGAAACACATTACACCAAGCCATGCGTTTAATAAGTTCTTCTATCCAGAACAAAGGGATGAAATATTTTCTGATGTTGGAACCAGAAGTCTATAACTGGGTAGAAACTATGTCAAATGTCTCTTCTAGCCTTAGTAGGAAAATGTAAATGAATAAAATGTAACTGAATTTTATTTTAAAATTATGAGGACTATAACATGAAATAAATTGTCTGAACGACTTATGTGAATACAATGATTTGGGCAGGGGGGAAACTGGCACCTTAAGTATGGTTTAAAAATCCCAGTGAGTTTGTTTGTTTATTCTGCTACTGTTACAGAACCATGTGCCTGGCTTTTCCAGGGGTATGTTAATCTAATCAGAAGTTATCATAGCTTAGCACGTGTCCTTGGACTCCATTCTTGGATCTCACCATTGATTAATTTTATCCAGATTTCTTAAGGAAATCACAACACAGACTAGCTTTGATGATGTGGTTCAAAGTCATTTTAGGGCACGCAGCCAGCATGAAGACATATGAGTTGCATTGCAGTGCACAGAGCAACAAATCTGAAAACAGGATGATTTTTTTTGCGTAGGATAAACAATCTATCAGCAGCAACTCAATTCCTGTTTTGCTCACCAAGTGATGATTCTTAGTGCAACAACTTCCTCATTTTAGTCAGGTTGTAAGCTTCAAAATCTTGGATTTCAAAAGCAGAATCAAATATGACTTAGTGAGACCAAAGAGTATAATTGTTCGGTTTCCTCCCGGGAATTACATCTGCATGAGGAGCATAAAATAAACTCGTTAATGGAGAATCCATACTCAGATTTGCAAACGTACTCTCATTCAAATCTTGCAGTCAATCATTTTTAACTAAGTCATTGTGTAACTTTGTGGGAGTAACTCTAGAATATTCTCAAAATGTCTTTTGAAAAGGGGATACCTAGAGAATAGGCATTGTAAAATCCCTTATGTCTTCAATTTAATCAAGACCTTCTGCTTCTATCCAGAGGAGCTATATTATATATAACATTTAAATTTAAACAAAGCATATTACAATAGCATATTAACTAGTGATTCTAAGACGGATACTTTCCTCTAGTAGTTTCTCATAGACAAAGGTTAGAATTATTTCTGGAAAATGTATTCCTGATTTCAAATCCACTTTTAAGAGCAAGAGTGAATCATCCTCTATTCAGCAACCTTTCTTTCTCACCTTGTTCTGTGCTGACTGGGATTCAAAGGATTGCCTTGTACAAGAAAGAGTCAGAAACTAGAGTAGCCGTATGTTACTATATATGTGTCACCTTATTTTCTTTTGTTATATTTGAGATTTGTCCCCAGTGAGAAATCCTTGAATTGAAGTTTCATTCTGACATTTTACAATTTAAAGCTTTTTAAGGCCACCGGCAAAAGTTCAAAATAAATTATGTTATACTGAAAAAAAGCAAGTTTGTCTCAGGAACACACTGCCAAATCCTACAGTCATCCTAAAATTAACTTAGTCTCCTACAGATTATCAGAATAGGAGTTAACGTTTTTATTGGGTCTTACAGCAGACCGAATGTAGCAAATTGATCTCCGTTTTCAGGGACTTTGAAAAACATAATTTAACTTGTTATTCTAAAATTAAGTGGCAAGTATAGTCTTATTATACGACAATATTGAACAAGCACACTCCACTGTGAACTACAAAATTTTCTTGTACATGGTTTATTTGTGTCACATTTATTGGATATTTGCAAATACTCTGAACGTATTAAAGGAACAGACATAATATAAACAGTGCTGTCCTCCAGCTTCTCCCAAATCAGTCACCCACTCAGATATCCTAACACCCAAGGTTTTCTCTTTCCACATTTTTCACAGAATTTCCTCAATTAAGCATTGTTTTTTAATCACTTCGTTTTCATTAATTATTATTACAATCATTTTTTGTATGCTGTTCTTGCTCTGACAGTTACTAAGGAAAAAAAAAAACAAACCTTGTAAGACCTTTTTTTTTTTCTTCAAGTTCGGTATTGCATTTGTATCTTCATGTCAAACTTAGTGATCAGAAATTGGGAGAAGGCGTAATCCAGACAGAGGGAACAAGCTATACAAATACGTGGTGTATGGCTATTCAGAGAAAGGTTAGAAGATCAGCATGGCTAGAATGCAAAATACATTCTATGATGTATTCCCCTTGTATTAATTTGTTTTGCTATTTTTTAAATATTTTTAAAAAGCTTTTATTTATTTATTTGACACAGAGAAAGAGAGAGAACAAGCGGGGGGAGTGTCAGGCAGAGGGAGAGGGAGGCTCTCCACTGAGCAGGGAGCCCTAGGAGGGGCTGGATCCTGGGACCCCAAGATCATGACCTGAGCTGAAGACGGATGCTTAACCGACTGAGCCACCCAGGTGCCCCTGTTTTGCTATTAAAAGTGGTTTCTCAAGACAAACTCTGTTGGTCTCAAGAATTAATGGTTTAAAAAGTGGAAGGACTCTGTTTTCTTTCCCTGAAATGTCAATAAAATTACAAACACAGGTTCTTTTCCTTTTTCCTACTTATAAAATTTTGTTATTATAAATAATTTAATCACTTATCTGGAAGGTTGCGATACAAACACCGGACTACAGTTTCTGCCCTTTGCTTTTCAATCTTATTATTTCCAGTCACATGTTGCCATGAATACTTTTGTAGACACTACTTGCTTTAACTCAGTTCTGAAGGTTTTTCTCCCCGTATTTTGAAGCTACTTCTCCAACTGTTAAATGTAAGTTAACTTACATGGAAAGAAATTTGCCCATCATAAAACAGTCATACACAATGAATAACCCACAAGTCTAGAGAAATACAGACACCAAAATATATGCTCAAAGGCTTTGTTAGTGACTACCTGCTGCTTACGTCTACCAGGTTTTATCTTAATGGTTGCATTATTTACAAGGTACATTTGTAACTGCATTTGGGGGGGGGGTTAAGAAAGAATACTGATAAAATGCTGAAATGATTGCTAATCAGGCACAGTGTTCTTTTTACAAATGTACTCTACATCCTGTTTTATTTTTGTTTTTATTTTGTTTTGATTCTATTATTTTATGTTGGAATGCAGGAAAGGGAAATGCATTAATATCACAGATGATAGATTTATTTCTGTATATAGAACCAGTGGACTGTTTCAAGAATGTCTGCATCATCATTTATTTCATCCATAAACATTCTTACATTAAAATCCTCGCTGTGATGGGGCACCTGGGTGGCACAGCGGTTAAGCGCCTGCCTTCGGCTCAGGGCGTGATCCCGGCGTTATGGGATCGAGCCCCACGTCAGGCTCCTCCACTGTGAGCCTGCTTCTTCCTCTCCCACTCCCCCTGCTTGTGTTCCCTCTCTCGCTGGCTGTCTCTATCTCTGTCGAATAAATAAATAAAATCTTTAAAAAAATAAATAAATAAAATAAAAATAAAATAAAAACCTCGCTGTTGTTTGACCAAGTGGAATAGGGCTCAGAATACGTTTTTCCTCTATCTTCATTCCATTGTCTTCTTTTCTTTTTTTAATTTTATTGAAAGTAATCATTGGACTATTATGTGAAATAGTGAGGATGGTAAATTTAGAATTTTAAAGAACACTGGAATAGAATAACTCATATTTAAGCATTTAAAAAATAAGTATTTTTAGGGGTGTCTGGGTGGTTCAGTCAGTTAAGTATCTGACTCTTGATTTCGGCTCAGGTCGTGATCTCAGGGTTGTGAGATTGAGCCCCACGTCCGGCTCCATGCTCAGCTCATGCTTGGGATTCTCTCTCTCCCTCTTCCTCTGCCTACCCTCCCAAAATAAAGAAATAAAAATAATAAAATAAAATAAATTTAAAAAATAAGTATTTTTAACCAAAAAGTGACTTTGTTTTGACATGAGTTATCTTACCAAATTTTAACTTATGCTTTTGTCATGTATAACTTTAACAGATTATGCTTTCTTTCCTTAGGGATTTCAAGGCAAGACTGGCCCCCCAGGGCCAGGGGGTGTCGTTGGACCGCAGGTATGTCCATTTACTTTATATCTCTAATAAGATTTATTTTCCTGTTTATATTTTCATCTTTTCTATGCTGTATAAAATCTGCCCATTTTATTATGATTCAAAATGATGTATTTTAGATTTTACATCACATTTAAATAAATGCAACTGGGCTACCTCAAATAAACTTTAGCAAACTATTACTTAGCTGAAGAGATTTTTCAGTTGGCTGCATAAACAAAAGAGAATAAAAGAAATAATGAAAATTAAGTCAGAAAATTCACAATGAAGTTAACATGAAAGCCTGACCATAGTACTGTCTGCGAAAACCAAAATGCTTTATTAGAAAGATTGACCATCATCTTTCCCCAGAATTTCAAATACAAAATGACTTCAGATTTCTGAGTATAAATTAGATTCAGATGTAAATATATTAGAAATATAATATAAAACTTTGAAAACAGATTTTTTCCTTAAATTATAATATTTGTAGAATATTTCATGTTTAAGATTTTTGTCTTTATAACAATGATTTCCATCAATGATAAAATATTAGTTTGTAATCTTTGAATATGTCTAAATAATGAAAGTGACAGATAGCTTTTTCAACATAGGTGGCAGAAAGAGTCTCAAAAATTGATGCAGTAGACTGAATTGTAGAATAATTTGTGAGAATGGGAAATATTTATTCTGGCAAAGTGGTATTGAATGGAAAGAACGCATTTAGTTTACTCAGCTGGAATTTCACCCCTGCTAATCACAAATCATCGCAAAAGAGCAAGAGCAGTTGAATAAGTGTTTTAATTATTTAATTGCTTTAAATAGTTTTTTTCTCAGCCTATAATTAGTTCTTAAGACTTTGTAACTCAAATACACCCACACACACAAACACACACACAAATGTGCACATTCAAACATACATATAAGCAGAGAAACAAAAAACTGCATCTTCTTTCTAGGAGCATGTGTGACAGAGGCAAAAATGAAGAATTCTTGGAGTGATTAATCATTTAATTCCAGAGATGAATCCTGAACCTAGGGAAATGCTATTTATTCTTTTATAAGAGAAAAATGTAGCATGCATGATTTTTTTTTTTGCATTCTTTTTGTGTGTGTGTGCTGAAGAACTCTTTTTATTTTAAGATTTTATGTATTTATTTAGAGAGAGAGCATGCTGGCAAATGAAGGTCAGGGCACAGGGAGAGGGAGAGAGAGAATCTCAAGCGGACTCCATGCTGGGCGCGGAGCCCCATGTGGGGCTGGATCTCACGGTCCTGAGATCAGGACCTGAGCCAAAATCAAAAGTCAGTTGCTTAACTGACTGAGCCACCCAGGTGCCTCCGTGCTGAAAAATTCTTAACTGCTTACCAGTTTTAATTAAAAAAGAAAAAATACTCCTTCAATAATTAGCTACCCTTATTTTTTCATTTCACGCAACTTCATGGTAATTTTCAGTGAAAAAATATAACTTAAAGAATGATTCCTATTATAATCAATATCCATGAATAGGAATGGAATTAAAGTCCAAATAGAATGTAGACATCAAGGGGCTTAACTGAATAGTTCAGGACCTTACCCCTTTGAAAATTCATCTCTGCCTAATGTAGACATCTGGCTTCTGAGATCTTTGTTGTTATTGTTGTTGTTAAAGTATCAGATGTTTTACTGAGGATGCATTTCCATTGAGTTAGTTTTCTTTATTGATTCTTTTAAGAGAGAATATCCAATCCCTGATTTCAGTAAACTAATTTTCATGTTAAGGCAAAATAAGTGATTTAATAGGAACAATGTTGATCATGATATCTGATATTTACTCCATTTTTTGTAGTCATGTGAATCACTGCTCATTTTTGTCTCAATGGTGATAGCCATTAAATTAAGGATCAATTTTACCTTGCTTACTACTGAAATTCCAGTGATCAGATATCCAAGAAAAATTCCTTTGTGGGGGAATGTTTGTACATTAATGATAAATTGGGGACTTTCAGCAATATATAATTAAAAGAATTTAAACCTAGAAATTTACAGCCAAATACGAGACAGATCTATTCTTTATCCAAGACCAGAGGTTAAGAATCTGTTGCATTTTTAGAGAAATAACAGGGAATGATAATGCATAAACAACTTCAACAACACTTTCCACTGTTTAACAACCTTAGCATCTGGAAACTTTCCCTTTATATGTCTTTAACTTAAATCCTTCATTTTGCTTTGTTCTAAGTGGAGATAGAGAGCAACTGGTCACCATTCTCTATTTATACTTGAAAGCTCATTAAACTTTAGCACCACAGAACAGCACCACTCAGGGGACACGTAAATGACCCGACATTTTTCACTTTGGCATTTGCAGCAATTTAAGGCAGCGGGCTATTTGTTACAGCCTTTGGCCGGGAGGAACTGCCAGCCCAAACTCACGGCCTGCAGGATCTCCCCGCTATATTCCCTAGACTTTGTCAAACGAATATAAATTAACTATAGAGAGGTCTCCAGTCGTGGAAATTCCAAGGAGAACTGCTTTGGTTGTTTGGGTTCCAGGGGACCGAGGCTTATTATCAAGCAGTGATTCATTGAGTAGCTACCAGTGTGGTACCAATGTCTCTTTTACTCCTGTCCTCATTTGGCATCTTATATAAAAAGAGGAAATAGGATGAAACTAGTGAAAACCTGCAGTTTTTAGCAATACTTTGGTCTCACTCCGAAGCACTTCTGGTAGTGAACAAAGAAAATAGCTCTTTGAATTTACCTATGTAAATGAGGTCCTAACCAAGGACGACACTTATTCTTCTCCAACTCCTCCCAGATACGCTGCTTTTTGTTTTGTAGGACAGCATGGAAGTAAATAAGAATGATAAATTTCTGCGAAAGGGAGTACTACTTCTTTGGGATTTGTGTTATCCTGACCCAAAGTAAAAGAGTAATCTAATAAGGTTTTGCTGATCCAATTTAGGGACCAACTGGCGAGACTGGTCCGATAGGTGAACGAGGACATCCTGGCCCTCCGGGCCCTCCTGGTGAGCAAGGTCTTCCCGGTGCTGCGGGAAAAGAAGGTGCAAAGGTATGATGCTCTCAAGGAATCTTCTTGGCTGAAAACATCTATTTGCTTTTCACTGTAGCTTCTCATCACCTGTCCATAGAGTCTCTACATGTTAGCATAGTATTTAAATGGATCAGAAAGATATACCAGTAAAATATTCAGCTTATTGTACTTCAAAGTGTGACTAAACAATAACATAAGCCCACTTAGCTCCATTGACCAGAAAGCCATCCATTTATATACAGTCTTAAATATAAGTAGTGGTCTGTTCATTTTAATGTATATGGCATTCCACCAATATTCTCATTTTTGAATGACATTTAGGCTTTACTTACAGGTTAGAGGCAATAATAGCTTTGAGTATAGAAAAATGTAGAAATTACTCTCTATGATTGATGTGTATTATATTCTCTAGGGTGACCCAGGTCCTCAAGGTATCTCAGGGAAAGATGGACCAGCAGGACTACGTGGTTTCCCAGGTGAAAGAGGTCTTCCTGGAGCTCAGGTATAATCAACATATAGATAAAGCATGTAAATGAGATTGCTTATCAGAAGCATTTTTCTCGGGACTTAACTAAATAAAGATTCATGAGTAATTAAGGGGAAATGCGTAAGCATAAACATTGATTATCATAATATATATAGCAATGTATATTTGAGTCTAAAAACACTGCTTACCATCTTCATTTTATCAGTCATACATCTTCTATTTATATTCAAGTCACATTGATTCATTTTCTTTGTTTTTATTCTCATTTCCCAGGGTGCACCTGGACTGAAAGGAGGAGAAGGTCCCCAGGGCCCACCGGGTCCAGTTGTAAGTATGATTATAATAAATAGCCGTGCTACCCTTGGTTGCAAATTATAGCTCTTCTTTCATTACTCTCATGCTGTGATCCCATGGTGTGTAGGAGAGAAAATAAACACATGTCAATCAAATCAGTCAATGCCTGGTTTCTACTAATTGCATGCACTAATGAGTGCAGAAACAGAGGAGTTTAGACGATTGGAAATATTTACTCCACTGCTACTGTCAGGAGGTAAAAGGAGCTAGCTTGCTTTTTAAATACTCAAGGAAATAAATCATAATTTGTCTTATTGTGAGTACTTGATGAGACTTGAATTTTGTCAGTGCTTTTAAAAACTCTCCTAAGTGGGAAAGGCGTATATTCATTTATGTGTTATCCAGATTGCTTTACTTAGTTACTGTAACCTTATGAAATAATTGGCAAATGAGCAAATACCAGATTTTTACTTCACCTTTTCCTTTCTTGAGATATACATCAATCCCTCTGAAAGCAATTGCATGCAGCCTTCATTTTTGCCCACGAGTTCAACTTTGTTCTTACTTGTACTCAGAAGGGTTACCAATAACAGCTAAACCACCAATTTTAGTGGCCTCATCTCATTCTTCATCTTATTTCACCAAGCTGAATAGCTGAAAGTGGCTTTAAATCCTCTCTTAACTTCCTTACACAAAATATTGACATCATATTAGACCCCCTCCAAAGTGTTTCTTTATTTTGTCCCCCTTTCTTGATCACCACTGCTACCGCCTTTGTTCAGACTCTCTCCTGTCTCTCCTTGCTCGGTAGTGTCTTACCGCATGTCCCTGACTCCATTTCCTTAGCCTCTTCAGTTTTGCCCACTGGTTTGAGAATTACAGGTGCACATCCTTAACTATGCCCTCCCTCTGCTTTTCTACAGCTCATGGTCCCATGCTTCCTTCAGAAACACACTCTTTATAATGACCAATGAGTTCACAGCTTGGTCCCATTCACCATAGCCTGTTTTATTTGCCTTGTTGACTCCCTCTGATTCTACCCAATTTAATGCACTGAACTTCATGCTTCTCAAACTGCCACGATCTTTTATATTTTGCAGAGAGAATACTATTTACTTTTCCCCTTCTTCCGGGAAACTATATCCTTTCTCTACTTGACAAAAATTCTACTCACCCAAAAAGATGAGGCTGAAATGTTAAATCTCTATAAAGTCATCTCTGGACAATTTGCCTCCATTTCATTTATTGGTGAAATTTCTTCACCCTTTGTGCTCTTTGTTATGGGTTGTATTTTAGAAATTACATTGGAATATAATTGGTTGTCTCTCTCAGTAGGCTGTGAATTTCTGTGTTATTTTAGTACATCAAGGCAGAGTGCCTGGCACACAGTAATATTTCCATATCTATCTATTTAAATGATCACAAAGCCTGATATTGGAGTCAAGTGTATACAGCATAACTGAGACTGAGAACATGGCATTATAATCTTTGGCAGATTGATTAGCATATTTATTCTGCAGATCACATAAATGTCATGCTACAATGATTAAGGTAGGTGTGGACATACGGTAAAGATTTTTTAAAAGGAAAAATAAGCATTTCAGTAACTATATTTGGCCTTCTATATGCATAAAATTATATAGAACATTTAAAAATATCTTCGTAAGTTAGTGCTGGTAGCACTAGCAGAAACAATAGCTGAATACGACAAAAGTTTTTGTTTGAGCATAGAATCTTCAAACTATTCAGCACAATGCAATCCATTTAATCAGACCTTCAGGATCTAAAGTGATTTTATTTCAAGAAAATATATATGTATTTTAAGATCAAGTTATTTTATCTGTGAAACCTGAATCATGACTACAAGGATTACATTGTTTCAAGTTATTTTTTAGGGCCCAATCAAATAATGCTATCCCAGGTATTTGGGACAGTTAATATCTATATATTTGTTGGGTGCATAGTATATACAGGAGATATAATTTAACAGAATGGTAATCAACAATTATCTGACCACATGTAGAATTACATATTAAATATGATATGAAAAGCTAATATTTATTTAGTTGGCTTCAATACAATTTATTTAGCAATTACTACTTACCTCCCTATGTCCAATTAAGTTCCATGGAATATATTCCTTTAAGTGACTTTATGATAAACCATTTCAAAAAGAAACACACCAAACACTAAACAGCACTATATAAGACAGTCAATGATTAAATGCCTTATGATATACAGACAATAAATATTAATTCTGCAAGGGTGGGAGGAAAAGAAGAGAAAGCAGCAAAAAGATCTTGCAGGGTGTGGCTTCACAGAGGGCAGAAGATTGCAAGATCATTTAAGAACAAGAAAAAAAAATAAGGTATTAGGGAATATCTAATCTTACCAAAGTGGAGAACATTGGGAGTAGAACTAAAATTTGATAAATTCTTGCTAGGATCCAGGCACTCTGCTATGTATTTACATAATTTAAAGCTAAAGCAGATGTATAATATGGCATATGATTATGAAGTCCTAAAATAGTAAGTTGAAATAATTTGAAGATTTGAAGTTTTTGGAGCAAGAGGAGGAAAAAAATCAAATACAGCCTTTTGCAGTAAAAAATTAATTTTAGGGAAAATATCATTATTAGTGTATAATATATAACAGAAATGGGAGATACCCGATGAGCATAAAAGCTCAGTGATCAATGCGATGATTGAGTGAGCCAGTGATGAGGCCAGTGGGAAGTCGAAGGACAGTGCGGATGTAGCAAACACGAGGAAGGCAGGAGAGAAGGATTTATTACTAAGATTGGATGCTGGCAGTGAGGAAAGATGAAAGCTGAGTGATGACCTCAAGCTTGTGTCCTTGTGAGAATTGACAGTTTAGTGATGCCTTCCATGGCTGGAGCAATTTTACCTGGTCAGGATCAACCACAACAAAGACAAAACACTCTCACATGGAAACCCAGAACCTCTCAGCAGTCACAAAATATTTTAAAAGGCTTTTCTACTTTGCTAATGGAAATGCTCCACAGAGGCTCACTCTGAGTTTATTTATTTTGAATTAACACCCTTTCTTATAATAAATTCACATATCCAATTCTGTATGCATCAACCAATTGAAACTCTTCCTCAAAGCTGATGCAAAAAAAAAACAAAACAACTAAAGACATCATTCATATGTATTAGTTCCTTGTGCTATTGCTTTAATTGCTATAAAATATAGTAAAGAGGTATATGGTGATGACTTATACTTTGTATCAAGTTTTTTATCTTTTTTGGGGGGGAGCAGAGGGTGAGGGAGAAAGAAAGAATCTTAAGCAGGCTCCACATCCAGCATGGAGCCCCACATGGGGCTCGATCTCACGATCCTGAGATCCTGACCTGAGCCAAAATCAAGAGTCAGATTCTAAACTGACTGAGCCACCCAGGCATTCCTGGTAACAAGTTTTAAACAAGCCTTGGTTTACTCCATCTAAAACAATTATGTACATGTGAAATTTGATTGGAAAAAGTTTTATTCCAAATGAAAAGATTAAAAGAAGACTGTTGATTTTCTAGATGTAAACCATAACTTACCCAGAAAATTTGTTCATGTTAATTCTAATCTTTTGAGATTCAAGACTTTGTACGCTGTTACCTTTCAATTGATAGTAAACACAAGGAATCAGGCAGGAATGGTGACTTCTTTAGCAAGGAAGATAACAAGTTCTATTTTGCAATGTTGATCAAAGAGTGATATCAATAGATCGGAGGAATATATCTGGTCAGTTGGTGAGAGACCATGAAATTCTAAGTCATAAGGGATAAAGGTATACAAATATCCCGTAAAACTTCTTGATTCTGTAGTAGATGGGTCTGAGTTTATATCCATCTGTATTAACTTTGCCTTTGAGATATTGACCAAGTCATGGTAAGTGCAGGACTGAAATTCTTAAAAACAGAGAAGGATGGGGATTTTAGTTATTCATATTAAAGAAGAATATTAAAGTGATGGATTCTCTGCAGAAAAAATGTGAATAAAGAATGTGAAGGGTAAAGGAAATAGGAAAGGGAAATGAAGTAATGTTAGAAGTGTTTATTCTTTCAACTCTTAATGCAGGGAACTTTATAATCTTTATTTGATTTGGTTCTTGGCTGCCTGAAGTAGTAGATATTATCATTCCATTTTTAAAGGCAAAGGATCTGGGGCTTAGGGAAGGTAACAACTTACCCGAGTGCATAGTCCTTTGGAAATAAAAAGTAGTGATAACACATTACACAAACTCATTTCCAGATATGTGTACCTCTCCGCAAAATCTGCTTGATTAAGTGTTCTTCTCTCTCTCTCTCCCTTCCTGTCCTTCTCTCCACCTCTCTACTTCTTTACCCCTCTCTCAGTTGCACTTTCCCAAGTTCTCTTGATCCTTCTCTACCGCTATGAACAATATTTTTCAAAAGGAAGAGAGTTATAGGAGTTAATATCACAGCTAACTGACTTTAGTACTCCTATATGTGGTTTTTATAACCATAGCTTAATTTAAAGGAATGAAAGTTCAGGCTGCTTAAACAGATGTATAGGTTGAATCCTTAATGACTATAGATGTTTTTCAGTACACTATTGAATCTTCAGCTTTTTAAGCCTAGAATACAGTGTTCAAGGAGCCTAGGTGTGCTGTGTGTTTCTGGATTACTAGAGAAATAAATTTTCTCATTCTACAGGATATTGATGAACTAAAACTAAAAGCCTAAACAGGGCTTTTATCAATTAGCAGTTCTTGCTCACAGTGAGATTTTTGAAGTTTGTACATGTCACAATTATGTATCTTGTATACTGTTTTTACATATTCTGATCCATACAAAGCAAAATATATTATTTCATAGTCATCCATCCATCATTGTGCCCATCTGTTTATTTATAAATATTTTTGACATCCATTCTCTTTATTCATAATCCATTTAGTCAGAAGTATACTTCGGGCTAGTTCTCTCACATTGCTATGAAATCCTACAGAAGTGAGTTTACTGAAACTCTACTAGGTCCAGCTGTGATGTCATTGGCTTATGTTTGGAGGAACTATGATATGTAGCATTATATCAACCAAAAGGATCTGTTTGAAGACATGGGAGATTGCTTGATGCAGAGCCTTTGTTATGAATAGCCTTAGGAGAAATCTTACTAATCATAGCTTTAGAAATCTTTGTAATTTCTTGAGCAGTTAGCTAGCTTTCCCCCCCCCCCTTTTAACTGTTATGAATTGTGAAGCCAATTTCTCTTTTGACTTTGACTTACAAAAATCATGGAGTTAAAGCTGAGATCCAATAAAAAAGACAACTCTGTTTTGCTTTATATCTGTTTTTGTAGCTTTCTGAATTCAGTTCTATCAGAAAATACATGTGATGTACTTTAATATTATATATTATATTTTATTACAATTATTTTTAGAAGTGCTGGACAGGACCCATTAAATTGATTTCACAACCCATGAGTAGATCATGGCCTGAGGTTGGGAAAAACCTTGGTCCTTTGTATGCATATTTAGATAAATAATATTATTGCTTCTAACTTTTGCTAATAAAAAGTTACTTGCTTATCTATTTTTCTTGTCTATTCCTTTTTATTCTTGTCTATTTTTAATTTATCTTATCTTATATTTTATGTCTTCCCTGTAAGATGCTAAAATCTTTTCTTACAAAAAAACTATAATTAAATAAATATCTGAATATACCAGATAGTCTATTAAGCTCAAGTTATATAGATTCATTAAATAGATATTTCCTGCAAAGAGCTTATGGTATACTGAAGAAAACAGATAGGAAATAGATAAAATAACATAATAAATAATAAGTAATATATTAAAATAATACAGCGCAAAGAAGACAAGATGGGAACAATGATTTTTTTAATGTTCTAATTATAGCTATAAATAAAAATCAATTTTATCAATGAAAATTAAGTTTTCTAAAGTTTGTGCTACTTGAAGTGATTGTGTATTAAACAGTTTTTCGTGCTCCCACAGAAGACAAAGAAGATCCCAATGGGGTGCTGTAACTTTGGGCTTTTAAAGTTTGGCAAAAACCAAGTGCTCACTGTATGCCTGATGTTGTACACAAGAGCTGGTAATAGATGCCAGTCAAAGCACAGGCATGCTTTCTGATCTCAGGGGGTTTACTCACTAAGTGGATGTCTCGATGCACACGCACAAAGCGGAAAGCGACAAAGGACTGAAAAGAAGAAAGGAAGGCAGCGAAGCATTTTTCTCACATGTTGAAATAAACTTGAGTAAACGTTTTGTATTTATGTAAACACACAATATATATAAACGTATTATGCAAGCAAATTCTCAGATTTTACCTACTACCTACATTTTCACAAAACAAAATCAAGGAAAATGAATTCCCTAAATAATCTCTCCTCTGTATATTTTTTCTGATATGGAACCATCTTCTTGCCAATAGTCCTTTCTCTAAAAATAAGGAGATTAAAATAGAACGGTGCATTTAGTAAAAGCACCTTCTTTTTCTTACAACCTCTTTTGTTACAGCAGTATTTTTTCCCCTGAGAGTGGTAGGAGTTGATATGGAGAAAATGTGTGAGAGGGGGTCAGACATCTAGCTTCTCAAAGGTAAATGTCCAAGATTTCAAAATTGTGCCATACATACTTAACCCCTTTTCTATAACTTCTATTTCATGACTATGTCCTATGTCCTGATCATTCTGACTCTCTTTTCCTCTTTATGTGCTATTATTTTTTCTTGTCATTTCTTTCTTAGGAGTTTATATGTCTTTCCTATCATAATTCCTATTTTTTTTTCTAATTTTGCTTTTATGCCCTATTCCAGAGAACCGTCTTTTCACTGGCTTTTACCTAGTCCTTGATCCAGGGAATAGATAAATTCTAAGCAGGATTATACCTACTGACCAATTCATCATATACTATACTCTTTAAAATAGAGTACATTTTCTCTGTGAAATCCAGGTAACCTATTATGACATCCAACCAGGGATGAGCAAAGTATAGAGAGTGGGGATCAATAACCAAAGATTGAGATATTACAGGACTTTGACTTAATCATTCAGTAGTTATGCTTTAAGTTCTGGTAATGCTTGATATTTTATCTGACTTTTTGGATTGTATGATCTAAGATACATGTAATCTGGGGAGTGGGAATTTCCTCAATTTGTTTTGCCATGAAGGTCAAGTTGGCTTTGAAAGAAGGGGCAGATTTTTTTTCCCTCCTTCTACTCGAATAGCTTTAGTTCATAAAAATTTATGTTTATACTTCTGAATACAAAAAGGGTGGAAAAAATCTCCACCTTTCTTTTAACAATATGACTTTAGATATACCATATAACCTGGGTCTTAGTTTTCTCTTCTATAAAACTTCTCTCTAGTGGGCTGACTTTTAACTGAATGCTGATGAGGTGATTTCTCTGTTTACCACTCTCATTTACTTTATAAATGCTCCTTGGCGTATGAAACACCCAGTGAAAATAACAGGAAATACTCATCTGGGTGTTCTGTGTGTGAAGAGTTAAAGAAATAACCACACTGTTCTCTTTGCTCCAAGAACATAAACTGATACTATTCCTTCTTGGATTTTAATTGTAAAGTTTAGAGGAAGGGGCTGCAGAAGAGGATTAATCTAACATAAAAGTTAATATAGTTACTTAACTATAGAGAGAAATGCAAATTTCTCCTTTTAAAAGCAGTTATGTGTCTACCTTTCAGTTGATAACACGTGACTTGTAGTGGTTAATATTTAGTATTAAAATAACAGAATAAATAAATAAATAATATTTTATGTCATGGTCATTATAATTCATTCAAGTCAACATATACTATTGCCTTTGCTTTTGAACAGCAAAGAAAATATAAAACAAAAAGACAACCTACTGAATGCCTTTGAAAAATGTTTAATTTGCCATGTTCCCATTGCTTTTTAAATCATGGGGTGGGAAAATGATATTTCTATAGTTTTTAACCCTTTTTCTGTGAGTTCTTTCCAATTAGGCAATTCTAATGTGTAAAATATCCGTCATGGTTATAAAAGATGAGTATACCAACAATTTAAATTAGGATTAGAGACATCATTCTGTGGAAAACTCTCTACCCTTCTTTTAACATAACCATGTAGACTTCTGGATCTTAGTTTTCTCTTCTATAAAATTTTACTTCTACACTCATTTGAAATTGCATATCTGTTTTTGAAATATGTAGTTGTTCATGTATGGTTCTCTAAGATCTGTTGCATTCATACTTTTAAGACAGATATTGCTTAAAGAACTTTAGAGGCATCACCACATTAAATACCACAAAAACTTGGGGACAAACTATTTCTATCCCCATTTTATTGATGAGAAATGTGAGCCTTTGAGTGGTTAGTGTGTTTGCTCAAGATGGGAATGTTGGTGATTCCAGTGCTGGAAAAGGAAAGATCACACACAACAGACACATTTATTTACTTAGGGTCTGCTACGTTCAGGTAACTACTCAAAGTTCTGGAGGCCAATGAAAAAAATAAGCAAAAATCCTACTTTTGTAGAGCTGATCATTATCCATTTAATCAATGTGTGAGCCCAAATGTATTTATTTTAAATGTAAATGTTTATTTATCTGACAATTATAAAGCCCTCTACTCTTTACTATAGCCAGTTATAGAGCTATGCAATACTTTCTATCACTATCAATGTCTACCCTTTATGGAAAAAAATTGCATGTGAAACGTGAGTCTCTCAAGGGGTGCTACCTAGCATAATACATTTTGTATTCCCAGTCAGTGTCACAAGAAAATAGATTCTAACTATATTTTTTTGGGAATGTGCAAATGGGTTCTCTTTTTAATACGGGGTTTAAATTTTTATTTTTTTGTAATGAGATTTCTCCAGTGGTTCAGTTGGGAACTAAAGGATTCATAAGGCTTATTCTTCTAAAAGTTGGCCTGGGAATATTTTTAAAAGATTAGCATGTTCATAAGATCATTTGCTTAATAGGTAGGTATTATCAGAGATTTTCACTTTTCATTTATAGAAGTATAAAACAAAATCATTGCAGAGCATGCTATTATTAAAAATATCCAGATTTACAGAATGTTTGAAATAACTAATGGAAAAAGAAATCAGTTATACTTTAGGGCACAAATATACATCCAAAAAGTCTCCTCTTATTGTTTTCATCCACTGCTTCAAAGTTAATGAGCTGTGACAAGATCATGAGCAATATTTTAACTGCAGGAAACTAATATGTTTTTATTGTTAATTTTAATGCAGATTCCACAAGTAAGATGGCAATCTGAAATTTAATCTTATGAATGCTCCAAGGGAGTAATTAAAATAGTTAAGCTTTGCCATAAAAAATAGCATATAATATCTACAAACTATAAACACTGTCATTGATTAAAATCAGCATTCTTTCTCTACTTGATATACATGAACATTTTATTTGATTAACTTTAAATATTAAACATACTTTGCTAGAAAATTAATAAGCATTCTTTTCTTAAGTAAAGACCATTAGTTATTTTCACATAATTTGTCAGACATAGTGTATCCAGCTAAAGAAATATATATTTCTCTTAATTTTTATACCACATTTTCTAGGGAAATATATTCAAATGATGCTCTTTCTCATGCAAATTTGGGGAATTTCTGACTACACATGAATCCATTTAGATCCTAAATTTTTTAACATTATCTATCATGTTCACATATTTTGTAGAAAGACCAGTGCATATCTCTAACTCTGTTATCATATTCTTATATTTATTACTGCTATTTATAGTTATTTGACGCATTTAGTAAGTATTTTATGCTTTGGAAGTATCAATGAAGAAATCATGGAGATAATTACAGGACAAAATTCAGGCCAAATACTACATTAATTCCTTCAGAAAATAATGGTAGAAAACCTAGCATACTATGGTAAATTGTGTAAGGAATATTTAGAAGGATGTCTCATGCTTTAAATTCTCAGAATAATACAACTTTTAGAAAAGATGGTTGTCATCCTGGGCCTAATGAATGGCTAAAATTTTAATAGTACAGAAAAAGACCAAGGACTTCCCAAGGTAGAATGTAAGAGTGACCAACCACTCTACTAATAGCAGGCATATAGTATTAGAGGAACAATGAGAGATATGATGTATTAGGAGGAAATAACTTGCATGTTACATACTAAAATGTAAAGCAAAAAAAAAAATTTCGAGTGTGTGTGTGTATGAGTATTTTGAGGGGAAGATCAAGGATAAATATATTCTCAAAAAGAAGCATTTACCCAAACTGTTTCGAGTTCTGTAAATAAGAAAGAAGAGTTAGCTTCTAAAACCAAAGGTGGAACATAATGAAAAAATCTCACACATGTTAAATAGTTCTCAAAACTAAAAACAATTCTTTGTTGTTGAAAATTAAAAATAAATTTGTAAGCAACAGTGACAAAAAGCGAAGATTCTAATGAGTTGTTTAAAGAAGTTTAAATGAACGATATCAATGACAAAGAATGACTATTTGCACAAAGGACATAACTATTGCTATAAATACTTTCACGTTTTCTAATTTTAGAGGGTGTTCAACGAATATGAACTCATTCTGGGAGAAGTGATCATAAATGACTATGCGTCTCCCACTTATTAAATTTAGCACAATATGTATAAATTATAGTGGTACAAACAATCAGGGATTCTTTTTTTCTCTGCATTTGTTTATGAAATACTCAGTACTTAGAAAAATCTTTGTATAGATCATGGCACATCAGGCCCTTATGGCCTTTATCTGAAAAATAAGCAAACTGTATTGGAATTAAATTATATCGCATACGCAGAGTACTTAACACAATAATTGTTTAATAGGCTTGATAATTGGAAAATAGTAAGTTTTTTAATATACATTTCAGCTTCCTAGTGAATATCCCCTTTAATCATTCCAGTCTCATAGCTTTTACCTCAACATGTCTAATGTGACATCTTCCTCGGGTAGTCTTCCAATAGTTGGGGTTTAAAAGTAACACAGAATTAAAGAGAAAGATTTCAATGGCCTGACAAATCAAAATTGCCTCTCTTTTTGTATAGTCAATTACAAATAAAATATCTTAGCACTTAAATTGGAGGCTTAGTTTAGATTTGATAACACTAATGGGTAGTAATCCTTTTCTGAGGTTTTACAAGTAAAATGTTAAAACGGAAATGTAATGCAATCATGTTGTATGCACCAGTTTTTCAGATAAGTAGAGATTTATCTTTAGGGATGTCACATTGTATACTGTCTTCTGTCGATATTTTTCTATTACAAAAAAATGTGCTTTCTTTACTGAACTTTTTCTTTCTCTCTTTGTAATTCAGGAAACACCTTTGCATTTCTTTCAATTTCAGGGTCCTTGTTTTGATCCTCTTGTTCTCTTCCCTCTTCCTTCTTCCTCCTTTCTGTCTAGAGACAAATCTTTACATTCCTTTCACTTATAGGGCAGTACCTCTCGAATGCAAAAACACTTAGAGGACTCTACTCTTTATTTTTCTCTTCTGCACTGGCTTCTGAAATCATTCATCCAATGTCTTTTACTTGGTTAACACTTACAGCACTTGTGGTTGACTTTTTTCCATATAAATATTTGATTAGATTTCAAAAAAACATTTTGACAGAAGGTAGATGTTTATTATCTAAAAAAAAAAAAATACTAACTGCAATTTTCCTTTGTTTCTTCTAGTATTTAAAATATTTAATTGGTAAAAATTTAATTTTCACACAGTTTCGGTTAATTATTATGCAACTGAGGAACAATTCCTGGGTTTGTTTTTAAAAATATACTTATTATAGTGTAAAAATGCCACTTTTGTTTATATCAAGTTTAAATTTCATGATTTCTTTAACCATATTTTTAGTAATTTCTCCAAATTATTTCCATCTCCTAAGTTTAAGATACCCTAAAATTTAAAAAAACTACAGCAATGGTTGCAAAACAAAACAAAACAAAACAAAAATGAAATACAAAATAACTTCTTCTAGTGTCACTCTTAAATTATTACCAATAGTCTCAAATCTGTATTCTCTTAATTCATTTTAATTGTGTTAGCATTCAGATATCTGGCTAAATAAAAACTATTTTATGTACCTTGCAAATTTAGCCAGAAAAATACTATCAGGAAATTGAGTAGTAAATATTTTTGTAATCTTTTGTATCAAAAATATTTCAATAAAATTGAATTTGAAGATATTCCGATTAAATAACCCCTGGGAATCATTGATGTCTCCATTAGAGAGAAGCAGTGGGTGGCTTTGTAGAGAAAGCACAGGAAGGAGCCCAAGGTCAGAGTTTCTTTTGACTAGCTACATGGTTATGACCAGCTACAGGTTTCTCACCTTTACAACTGATGGACTACAACTGCAATATCAACTGTATGGAATAAAATGACAAAATGAATGTGAAATGGAATTGTAAATTGTCAAGCACTATGTCAATACAGATTTTTGTCATTATTATCACTGTTCTTGTGTTTACACATAACCGGTTCTCTACTTCATAAAATATAAATTAGAACAAAGTCAGTATTTCATATTTGTATAAAGAAAAGATTTCCAATTATATGGGAAGTATAATTTTAGAAAGTAAGGGTAAAAATATTGTATTTTCCAGGTTTTAGAAGTCATTTCTTCTATGAGTTTTGAAACGATGTTATCTATATATCTTATTAAAGAGAACTATTAATAATCCTATTTTCTAATATTTCAGATTTATTTCAATCATGAAAGAAAATGATAAATTGTAACTTAACCACTCATCTAGGAATCTAATCCAAAGACAACAGCTTTGTTATTTTTTATTAAATAAAAATGGAAATAGTAAATAGGTTATACTTGAGCTTTACATGACTTAGTAAATGTGTTTGATTTCTTTTATTCTTCCTTTAAATAATGATTTCTTAAATTGTTGATAGATGGAATTAATATGAAGGCAGTATCCACAGTTATTTTTTTTAATTTTACATATTAGGTATTTTTTAAAGCAAATTAGTTGAAAATATATGGCATCTTCTTTGGAACTCAATTGGACATACCTAATTATATGAATTATCTTGCCAGTGTTTGTAATAAAATCCAATGATCCCTGTCAGACTCTAAGATAAATTTAAAGACTTATTTTCTGGGAAAAAGTCCAAACTCTGGGATAGTGATTATCAAACTTTATTTTGTAAAAATATTATATTCGTAGTCTAATGCAGTGACGATTTCTGAACTCATTTTTAAGACTTGGAAATTGTGATTTGGCAAGTTTGAGGTGAAGCCCAGAAATCGCTTTGAGAAATATTAGTCTAGAAAATTCTTCTGCCAATCCATAATAATACAGGGAGAAAATCACATAAGTCATGTATTGGATTCATGTTTTATAAAGCATTGTGAACCACTGTGAACACTTAATAAAGAATGATATCTGTAAAATATTAAAGATAAACAAATTAAAATTTTTCATCTTATCAATATTTTCCTAACTTCAATATCTGTGTTTAATATTGGGGCTAGAAATTAATCATTCAAATAATGAGTACAACCGTTCCTATTTGAGATCTCCCAATTGTCTTGAAGTGACTTTTGCATTATTTATTATCCTAAAAGATTCCACTATGAAATAAGTGATTCTTAAGCCAGTATCACTTTTTCCCACGACTAATAACAAAATACTTTTTCCCCCATGTATTAGGGCTCACCAGGAGAACGTGGATCAGCAGGTACAGCTGGCCCCATTGGTTTGCCAGGGCGTCCGGGCCCCCAGGGTCCTCCCGGTCCAGCTGGAGAGAAAGGTGCTCCCGTAAGTAATTTCAAGGAGAAAATATATTATACTGCCATTCTGCACAAGTTATTACTTTTTATTCAAGGATATTAGCTCTTCATACTCCACTGCCTTCTCTCTGCATATGTGTCTGGCATATAAACACACTTCTTTTTATATTTATAATAGAGAAAATTTCAAATTCAATTAAATGAGATGACATTTTCCCACACTTTATGAAACTCTAAGACCTGTGAAGGAGTTGGATATTATTAATGTAAAAGTCTTCTGATTTTGCTCCTTTTAAAAAATAAAATTGGAGTTTTGATTAAAACTATACTTTGCTGCTTTATATTAGAAAAGTATGCACTTTTCACTCCTCTTGTATTACAACTTCATATCCAGTATTTCCAAAGTCTGTAAATGAAACCCATAGAAAGGGGCTGCCCTTCTCATGTAATTTGAGTTTTGATCTACAGTGAATGAGATGGGAAACATCTAACAAATTATTTTATCTTATATTTATTGGATTTAAAATTTTATTTTTAAATGATTGTGGGGTATATTCTATTCATTGGGCTTATGTTTCTTTGTCGAGATTTCTTCTCTGTTTCTGTCTTTGCTTTTGATTTAATCATATTAATTTTCTTAAAAATTTCTCATCCTCTAAAATTAAAACACAAACTCATTCAATAAATGTGGGTAAAATGGTAGACCATAATACATAAAAATAGGAGTTCAATACTTTTGTATACATTTAAGTCTTAATATATATAATCTAGTTTAAACCTGTAATTTACAAAATACTGTTTTATTACTAAGACTTTAGTTCTAGGAAGTTGCTTTCATTGTCTATGAATTTTCTTTCATTGTGATATTATTCAACTGTTTCCAAATTAAAATGCTTGTTCTTTGTAATCTATTACCTTTCAGAAATATTAGAATATTAGAATGCAGCCATACCATCTATAGATAGATTTTTGGAGACAAAAAAGCACTTTTAATTGCTGAGAAAATTTTTAAAGTAATATATTTCCAGCTTAGTAAATATGTTGAAAATATAGACTTATTTTCTGAGTTGTTAACAACTATGAAAAAATTATTCTTTGCCCCCCTTTTACAAACTCTGTAACCTCCCACCAACTTTTATAGTATGTTGTACATGAGAAGAGGACAGAAAAGACAGATTTAAACCTTCTCATACAAGTTCACTAATAAATCCAGGGTACCCATATCTTGGCACATCACAGTGAAGAATGCATACAGGATAAAAAGATATATACTTCTTCTTATACAAACTGAGAATATACTAATTAGAGAAGTCAAGGATTCTGTGAAGATAATATATTGAAATGCTGGGTTTTAAAGTGGTTAAATATCTTGGTATTATGAAGAAAGAAGGAAAATATTGAAGCAAAGAGAATAATATGGAAAAGTACCGAAAGTGATAAGAAGAAATTAATTTTGTGAAATAGAGGAGATATTATTGACAGAAGGCCTTCCTTGTAAGAGCTAAGATTTGGGCTTGAGTTTCATTGGTGATTGATGATATAATGACTAAGAAGGGGAAAGAGATGCTCTGCCCATTTGTCCTCTCTCAATTTTTCCCACCACCAACAAAAATTCCAAGATGTTCATTCTATTTTTTTATTGTTGTTCAACAAATAGTTATTGAGAACAACCAAGTGCAGCTCACTGTATTAGTTAGTATTTTTGAAGAAGGTGTCTATTTAGGGATAGGAGCATAAAGTGGTTATACAAGTGTTAGGGTAAAGTACCCATAGACCTCCATGCAGAGGTTTAGCAAAAACTGATGAAAATGTTGGCTAAGCTGTTAAGTGCAGTCTTTTACCTCTTCCTAAATCCAAATATAAATTTGGGATCTTAACTTCTCTGAGCAACTTGTGTTTTAAAAATGTTATATAATTATTAGTAGGCTAGGGCTTGCATAAAAAAAAAAAAAAAAGATAAGATGAAGGGTCTGTGGAAGGCAAGTCCTTGGCTAACTTAACCACCAATCTTCCTCCTTGGAAGGAAGAAAATAGAAAAGATGGAATGTCCACATGACCTACTTATGGCAATACTGTGGCCTAATCTCTATCCTCAAATTAATCAATCAGTGTCAAAATTGTAAATCTGAGAGTTATTTACAACAAGAGCAATGTTAAGAGGCATATTGTTGAATTCCCATGTGATGCAATATTGAGGGAGGAGAATAAAAGTTTGGATGCTCCTTTAGGGGGAATCATTATGGTGGGAGTTCTGCAAGACTCAAATAAGAGAGAGGTAGAGTAAAAGAGCCCATGACCAAGAAATAGACTCTTAACTACCGAGAGCAAACTGATGCTTACCAGAGGGGAGGTGGGGGGGATGGGTTAAACAGGTGATGGGGATTAAGGAGGGCACTTGTCACGATGAGCACTGGGTGATGTATGGAAGTGTTGAACCACTCTTTTGCACACTTGAAACTAATATTACACTATATATTAACTAACTGGAACTTAAATAAAAATGCTTAAAAAAAAAAAAAAGGAACCCTAGAGTGATACAAAATGTATCCAGGGCACACCATCATGTAGGCCTGAGAATAGAGTCTCCTTTGTTGAATGTTGTAAAACATCAAGAATACTGAAAGCCGAGTAAAAGCAAAAAGAGAGATGGGGACTTGGCCTGTTGGGCATTTGTGACCTCTGGGTAATTACAGTGGGAGTCAAAAGAAGGCGGGTGATAAAGGAGTAGGCTCGGTACATGTAGAGCTACCCCAGTAAGCCATGTGGCTAAAAAATAGTGGAGCAGTAGGTAGAAGTACAAGCAGAATTGAATGCATTTCCTCTTATTATGATGATGCACATATATTTATCGGCTTAACCAATAATAAGAAAAGTATCAGTGAAGATTAAGGAAGTTAAGGGTGTCAGAGGAAACTAGCGCTGCCAGCTTCAGCCAGTCAGAATTGGGTTGGGAATTCAAGTCTATTATTTGTTTAGTTCATGATTTTGACTAAGTTATTTTACACCCCAAAGCCTCTGAAAAGAAGGTAACCACAATATTTTGTGAAGATTAGATGAAATTGTAGTCCTAAATTACTTTGTAGAATTGTGATAATTCTTCAGTGAACCATCATCATCATCTTGTGTGTGGGCCAGAGTTGCCGTAAAAAAGGATGGCTTCTAACCAGAAGATAGATGCATAAATTGGCTTTTGAAGAAGGAAGGGTGGATTCAATGAATTATAATAAAAGTTGAGGGTATGGGTGCAGGCTAAATACAAGATCATGCCAAGTCAAACATAGGGCATGGGGATGGGTAGCTGCTTCTATCAAAATTTTAAGTTGAGATTCAGCTATTAACATTAGTGGAAGGGTAGAAGGGATGAAATAAAGTCTGCTTAAGGAAAGATGGATGATGTTTCTGATAGTCCTGTAGATTGCGGGCCGGGAGATGCATACATAATGGAGGGAGAGTTTGTCATCTTGCAGAGTTGTAAATGAAGAATCTAAATTTAGTGTGGTGTAGAGCAGTTGAAAGATGTTTCCTGACTCCACGCAGACCAGAATCAGAAGAAATAAATGGCAGGTGGTTTTTGGCTAGACATCATGTGTACTATAATGAAGGCAGATAAGAATTAATCTGTCTTATTTACGGATACTCTTGTATAAAACAATTGATGTTTGGAGTTTAGGCTCTAAAGGAAATCCAAATTTAGGGAGAACTATCTGAATCAGCTGATGTGTTTAAAATGATGAAATTCACTATTAATAACAGCACATTTTATGAGTATAAATAGGTTTGAGATATTGTAATATTTGATTTACAGGAAATAAAAAGTCTCTAGGGTGACATCCGGGTATGTCTTAAATGATAATTAGGGCATAGTTTTGAAAGACAAGAGCATATGGAATCTAGGAAATGAATAAATCAGAGTTTACAAGTTAACCTTTTTTATAGATATGTGTTATTTTTGTTGTCATTAATAACTCAACAAATATTCCCTAAGTGGCTACTTTGGGCCACAGGCCAAAGGGATGCAATGGAATGCAAAAACAGACATAGTTTCCGCCCTCATACGATTTATTGTCTGATGGGGCAATTAGATAATAGGCAAAGAATCGCTAAGTAGGTGTATAATTACAAACCCTGGTTAGTGATATGAAAGGAATATACTTGAATATGTCAGCTTGTAACAGAGGGAACTGAGCTGGAATCAGGTCCTTTCCTTGGACAGAACACAGATGATGGAATGTAAAAGATAAAGAGGAATTATCTAGGTGAAGGGTCCTCCTAGGCATCTTCAGGCCAAGTAACAAGAGGGTCATGGAATCAGGTTTAACTGAAAAAAGGTCTAGAGGGCTTGGAATGCAACGAGCAAGTGCAAGGGGAGGCTAGATGCTGCTGGGCAGGTCAGGTCGTAGGAGGCAGATAAAGGTAGGCCACACTAGCAGTGTGGTCTTAGGAATCATAAACAAGCAAATCGACTAAAAAATGTTGGTGAGATGATCTGATTGTCTCTCTGGTTACACATGGGGAATAGTTTGGAGGTAAGAATAGATGTGAGAAAAGAAAAAAGATTATTTCAGTCCTTCAAAAGAAAGCTACTGCTATTTTGGGATAAGGTGTTAGTGGTGGAGATAAAGTGAAGTAAAGGTATTCAGGAGATAAACAGATAAAACTTAATCATTGTGAACGGACAGGAAGTGGTAAGGGAAGGGTGTGTGGGGAGCAGGGTAACACAAAGGCAGGAGCTAATGACTTGCGGATTCCCAAACCCTATAACAAGAGAAATGAGTCACTGAGAGCAATCAGGTAATATATACCTTATGCAAAACTGAGGAAATCCTGACTTTTAGGAAATAATTTATTTTAAACTCTGAAAGAACTCTTAATGGAAAATAATGTCATTATCAAGACCTATTTTCTTTCATTACACATTAGAGGTAAATTTTAAAATGGGAAGATAATGTCATTGTCAAAAAATAAAACTAATGGCCTTGTCATTTTGAATCTGTAAAAGCAGCAATGAATTAAAATATAAAAATCTAGGAAAATCCATGGCACATTTGTTAAAAAGAGAAAAGCTGATGCATAAAGCATATTATAAAGTTGGGATATGAGCAAATGCATTTTATAATTTTTTGACACAACTATTTCAGTAACCCGACCAAAGAATAAAAGCTCAGTGAATTTTCGTAAACATCAAGCATCTGATTTATCAATGTATAATACTTGATTAGAAAATTTGTGTTTGAAGGAAGAATTCTAAGTTGAGTCTTAATTACTTTGGTGGACCATAGCCTGAGATTTATAAATTGTTGACAAGATGGTATTCTTAGTCAGGAAAGAACGTAGGGATCTTTTGTGTCGTCATTTGTTACTTGAAAATATTTTTTCTTGGTAACATTAATTTTTCTTTCAGATACGGAACCCAGAGTATGACTGTTGCAGCTGCACTTAAAAATTGTAATAAAGAGCTAATTTATAGGTTTCTTACAGCGAAATAATGATCTGCTGGATTTTTAATACAGGGAGAAAAAGGTCCCCAAGGCCCCGCTGGGAGAGACGGAGTCCAAGGCCCTGTGGGTCTTCCAGGGCCTGCTGGGCCTGCGGGCTCCCCTGGAGAAGATGGAGACAAGGTTGGTATTCTTTATTCATATTAGTACCTCCTGTGAAAATTTAATTTTTTTCTCAAGAATCCTAGGTTTAATGTTTCTGAAGTTAGATACTAACAAACCTTAAGATGGCTTTTTCGAAGTTTTATATGTCCCATGAGCTCAAAGTTTTCAATTTAGTGTGACTACTATTATCTATCCGTGAAATAGTATGTGGGATGTAAACAAAAAAAAGGGAACACAAAAACAATGGTGGGGGGGGAAATAGCAGATGCCAAAATTGCTTATTTATTTTCAAATCTATAGTTTCTGAAATAAATGTGAAACTAATTTAATTAATTATTTGTATATACTTAGTACTTGTGTCTTGGATATTGCAAAGAAAGACTTAAGAATGGGTCGCATACCTGTTTGCTAATACTATACTTCTCTTTCAGCCAACATATAAGTAAAGATTCTAAGCTCTTGATTCTGAGTGTAGGGTTGTGTTGTTAAGTGTATAAACTTAATGTGTCTTCTAATATTGTTGTGAAATGCCGTAACACAATTTATGAACCAGTAATCTGATAATGTGCAACATTTTAGCATTTGGAAGACCAGGAGAAAAAAATTAAGTAATTTTTGATTAATGCGTAATTATATATCTGTATAAATCAATGTAATACCATTATCAGTTTATAGTGATGATATTTTAGACAAAATTGATATTTTGAATTTAAATTCCAGCTTCAATATTCCTCAAAGTTAGTTGACTTTTGGTTGTCTATATATTAGTCAACACTAGAAAGAGAGAAGCAGAGAAAACCAGGATTTTACAATTTAAACAGTGACATTAAACACTAACACATAATTACATTAAAGTAAAATTTAATAATGGAATGCTAGTGATGACAATTGGAATGGCAGATGTGACATACTAGAAATAAACTTTAACTTAAATCTTTCCAATACAGGGTGAAATTGGTGAACCGGGACAGAAGGGCAGCAAGGGTGACAAAGGAGAAAATGTGAGTTTCCTTGTTCTTACTGAGGGGCAATTATTCATTCAACTTTTTTTTTTATATTAACCATGGATATTTTTCCGTAGTACTACCTACTTATAAATCCATACTATATTACCTCTTTGGCAACTCTTCAGTTGAGATTCAGTCAATTCTAATTAAACCTCTTTCTGATGTTATGTGCTAAGATATGTAATCATTCCAATCCTGAAAGCCTCATAATGAGACTAAGTCACCAGCAAATTCACTCTCCATCGCTTTTGCATCATTAGTTCATATATCCCTGTGGTTTAAAGAGAAATCGTGTCTTAGTGTGGTTATGAAAAGGATTTTGACCTGGTGGAAACCTGAAAGTGCCTCATGTACCCCGATGGTCTATGAACTGTGCTTTCAGAGTCTTTGCTTTAAGTACTCTTTCCAACAGGTGGCAGTAATTATGAACAATGACTGTTTAGTGCTTGGATCTTTTACAGTGACTGATCAGTTATTTATATAAAAAAAGACGGTTAAGAAGAAATATTTATTCATGTAAGACTCACAAACCTATTGAAATCTATTGCTCAAAAGAAGGAGTTTCGGTATACTTAATATATAAACTAAGTTTGCATGTGTTTTCATATGAAGGAAATGCAGATTTTTATATATCACTATGTTCTGTCTGTATAGAATCTCGCAATCCCAATATTCATTTAGAAGATAGTGTATGGACAGATCTTTTAAGTGCTCTTTCTGACTGATCCTATCTCATTAAAGAAATCTGGCATTTTGAAAAATTTCAAATGTGAAACTTCAGTGTCTTACATAAAAATCCATTTTTAAATATCCACATTACAGTTGAGAGTGCTTTCAATAATAACCAGCAATTTCAAGCTGATTGCAAATATGCAAGTCTGAGTCTCAAGTAGTAAAACAAATAATGGTTGACTGGGCTAAATGCAAAAGACTTCTTTTCTTTTCCATAGAAGTGTAGAGATGCATAATAGATTTTGATCAACTAAATATTCTGTGCTATTAGAGCTGAGGCTCTTCCGGCTTCAGTTTCAAAATTACTGATTTTTATCTCACCCCAGGGTCCTCCTGGTCCCCCAGGTCTTCAAGGTCCCGTTGGTGCCCCTGGAATTGCTGTAAGTACTCCTCTTTGTTCAGCAAATTTATATCCTCACAGTTCTCTGGTTAAATTTATGAACTGTCACACAACCAGTTGATTTTGTGCAGCGATGAGTTTGTACGTTTAACATTGAATCAAGTTTAAATTATCTAATACAGCTAACTAAGCTGATCTTTATAAACAAAAGATATTGTGACTTCATTTGAAAAAAAAATCACAACCAGTTGGAAGTACTTAATTTGTAGTAAATTCTGAACATCATTTCCCCCTTGTTAGACAATTTTTATGTCACTTGGTATACGTGAGAAAATCAAAATCAGCCATACTCCAGACACAAGGAGTGTAAATAATGGTGTATTTATAGCAGATAATGGAAATTTAATCTTTTTACTCGGTTGCTTGTAAATAGAACAGCTTTGATTAAATTAGAAATGGCTATATTTTTATGATGATGTATCAGAATCATGATTTTTCTAGTTTGTGATCATTTTCATTGCTCTACTCTAGGGAGGTGATGGTGAGCCAGGTCCCAGAGGTCAGCAGGGGATGTTTGGACAAAAAGGTGATGAGGGTGCCAGAGGTTTCCCAGGACCTCCTGGTCCCATAGGTCTTCAGGTAAGATGCTCTCTGCATTGTGTACTTGGTCGTGTCCACCTACTTCTCACACCAGCTTTTCTGGTGGATGTAAAACCAAGTAGCCTTCCTTGTTCTATGCAGGAACTTGGATACAATGTTTAGCCATAATGACTGTTTTACTTAAATGTTAGCCCTACATTAGGTATCATATCTCCTTTCTTCATTCTCATTTTGCTTAAAAAAAACAAAACAAAAAACAAAAAACAAAAAACCTTATTTAAGGCTGATCGTTAAAAGTGAGAGTTTAGAAGGATGCTTTTGTAGGTCTCATAGCAAGAAAAATAGTACTTCAGATGGCTAACAAAAATCCAAAGCATTTTGAGAAAGAGCAAACTGCCAATCACAACTACCAACAGACACTGCCAAGAGCAATTGTTAAACAATGATAGGTAAAATAAATAGTTAACAATGGAGAAGTCATTTCAAATAATATTTTAAATTTATGATTTGAATTTTATGAAACATATTCAGGACAAGAAATATGAAATTGCAGATCTTTCAAATTTTCATTCAAATATGTCTTACAACTGGACTCAGTCAACACTTGCATAGTAGACAAATCCTCTTCTTAGTTGTTTTTCCACTCTTCCATGTGATGTTCACTGCTTCCTACAAACTTTGGAAACATCCGGCTTTTTTCTTTCACAAACTTATTCTATACCTACCTAGTGATCCTCTGGAAGATTATAAAATTTTGTTTTAAATGATATTTGGGTACCGTATGGATATGCGTTATACCGCATGAGCAATTTTAGAAACGGTTAAATTAAATCATCTAGTTCACTGTCCTTAACCATTTGTGAAATTGTAGAAAAGTAAATAGAAGTTGCATTTATATAAATTTAATTTTTTATCTTTATTTTCATAAATAAAGTCACAGAATACTGGTTTTTAATATTAAATAGGTTATTATATACATAATTATACAGATTATATTGTAAATAATATAATTAATTATATATCATAGTTATTGTTATAACACTCAATGGATGTCTCCCAGTGAACATGATATTGTAATTTTCTGCTTTTATTTTAATGCCAAAATGATTCTTTTTAGACTTGGGAAATGCAAAAACTTCATGTTCATACTGTGTTTACCTCTTTTATATTTATTAGACAAAAATAAATGAGCAATCATGAGTACAAAATATCAACATGTGTGAGAAACACACATATTTGAAAACAACAACAAGGGATTCAAAATCAGATTGCCAGTGGATAGGTTACCATTCATTTTCTGCTTTCTCATTTAACTGATTACTCTGATTCTATAAGGTTGTAATTTAGGAGTTTAGTTCTCATGATTAAAGAAGATGCCTTGTAGCTTATATTTATAAAATATTAAGTGAAAAATTACCTTCATTTCCACAATGTAAGAAATGTGCTCTTTGATGAGGGTTACTCAAGAAATTAGTTCACTACAAAATTGATTATATTTTCCCACAGCTACCTCTTTAAATCAGGGATCTGAAAAGATGCTAATGTAATTAACATGTTCACAATTGCATCTGCATCCTTTAATTGAAGCTTCATGGCAGAATAGATATTAGCAATTATAATACATAAATAATAATAATCTAATATTCTGGTTAAGTGACTTGATTTTTCAATTTGATGTTTATAATTTATCTGCATATGAAGGAGACATATAGAATGACAGTTCTTGGCTTAAATTCATTTTTTTTATTTTATCACTTAAGTGCCAAATGATTTTAAATTGACAGACCTTTAAACAGAATATCTCCATGTATAAATTATTCCTTAGGAGAAAGTTGGGGCATATGAAAACTGATTAACACTGTAGTACCATTTAGCACATTTAGTTTCCAGTAACAAAAGAATTTGACTCATTATGTCTCTATTAATTTCAATGATAAGAACATTCTGTCTTAATCAGCTTAAACTATAATCAGACTTCATCAGAAAGAAAGAAATATTTCAATGTTTCTCTATTGGGAGGTCTCTACTGAGCTAATATTAGGAATACTCATATGGGGCGCCTGAGTGGCTCAGTTGGTTAAGCATCTGCCTTCTGCTCAGGTCACGTTCCCAGGGTCCTGGGATCGAGTCTCACCTTGTGCTCCCTGCTAAGTGGAGAGCCTGCTTCTTCCTCTCCCTCTGCTGCTCCCCCTGCATGTTCGTTCTCTCTCTCTCTGTGTCAAATAAATAAATAAAATATTTTTTTTTAAAAAAAAGGAATACTCATATGCATAAAAAGAAGCTGGCAATGCAGAGCTTTTTTTGTTATAGAAATAAAAGAAAACTATGAACTCTACTATTTATATACTATTCAATTTGGGGATTCCAAATCAGATTTACTCTATGCTAAAAGGAAATGGAAACGTGGACAAAAAAATAAGCAATGTGATTATTAATTTATGCAGTGTTTAGGAAAACGTATAAACTTTAAGAACTTAAAATTTTAAGAACTTATAAATTTTAAACTATAAGAACTTAAGGGTTGCCTGTGTGGCTCAGTCAGTTAAGCATCTGCCTTCAGCTCAGGTCACGATCACAGTGTCCTGGGATCGAGCCCCACATTGGGCTCCCTGCTAAGTGGAGAGCCTGCTTCTCCCTTTCCCTCTGCTGCTCCCCCTGCTTGTTCGTTCTTTCTCTCTCTCTGCCAAACAAATAAATAAAATCTTAGAAAAAAAAACTTGTAAGAACTTAGAACTTACAAACTTTAAATTATAAGAACTTAAACTTATGTGTAAGTTGCAATGCATGATACTTAACAAAATGGACTTGAAATATTAGATGTTAAAATCTACTTGTCTGTTCAAGAGTTTAAGTTTGTGTTCTCTATCAATGAATTATAATTTCTGAGGTTGTGCATCTTGGACTCTGAAATCTTAGTAATTTCTCCCAGCTAGTTTTTAGGCAGGCTAAAATCTAAACTACTGCCTGGCTGTATCCTCCCTGGAACTTCTCCAGTGATTCTAGAAGCTACTATCAGATGATATTAACCATTTGGGAATACACACAACTGACTATTTTCCTAGACATCCTAGTGACAATTGAGAAAAAAGAAATGATATCCTGGTATATGTTGTCCATTATAAATCAGTAATTAAGATTTTGTCATAAAATAAATATATGCCACATTAAAAAAAATGTTTATAAATACACTCAATAGAGTACCCTCTCGGAGTGGATAGCCAAACTGAGAGCCATGTGGATTTAGCAGGTCATAGAAATAATTTAGTGGGTTATTACCACGGTTTTAAAAAAATGAAATATAACAGGATAAGGTAAAACAGAATAAAAATATCAAAGATCATCATCTGTGCATTAAAGGTATTATTTTTTGAAACTCCTCTTTCAGCCATTTTGCATGTGCACAGTTGGGAGGTAATAAGTGAAATATATTTATTACATTATAATGTAATATATTATAATATAATAATATAATTTGCAGCCACTGCAGGGTAGTGCCAACTCAATAATTTTACTAAAATACCAGCCTAGATTTAGAGCTTTTGTGCTGTGTATTTTTATTTCTTAAATAGATTATATCCGAAAAACTATTGTATAAATATTAAAAATAAAATATGTGTAGAGTGTATAAGGTATAAATAAACAATGGTATAATACTAAAACATTAAAAAATTAAAGTAATCCATAATCTTACCATATTAAAAACTATTACCATTTTCACTGTTTCTGTCCAATAATTATCATACCTATTTTAAACACTATTTCACAGATAAATTTATACTATGCATATTTACTTATACTTGTATTTTATTACTTATTATATATGCTTAATATTTAGAGTATTAGTATCATATTAATGGTCCTATAATATTCCATTAGCTTATGTAACCAAATTGATTTAGCTATGTTTTCTATTATTAACATTTGGAATAATTGAAAATTTTAATTGTCATAGCTCCTGTTATAATAAACATTTTATTGCATGTAGTTTTTCCTGTTGATTTATTTTCTTAGAATTCATTCATTCATCATTAATTCATTTTATTGAAATCCTAGTTTTTGCCTGATCCTCTGCTAATTGCTAGAGATAATATATTGACATCTACCCCAAAGTAGCTTATGGTTGTAAGTACATGAATAAGTGGCATTATTGTGTTTTTAGTTATATAATTCAAATATGTGCAAAGTATTGTTGAGATATGAAAGAGGAAATATAAACAATTCTGCTTTGGAAGAACTAGTTAAGAAGACCAAGAGGAAGTAAAATAATTTTCCCATAAAGACATAGGTGAAATTTGAGTGTAACCCGCTCTGTTAGTTTATTCTGTAACACAGAACCCTTCCAAAACAAAGACACTGCAACTGGATATAAAGGAAATGAATTTGAGAGAAAAGGGGAAGGAAAATACTCCAGGTTTTATGACCTTGCAGATTTCTAGGACTAGAAGTCAAAGTAACAGGTTAAAAATTCAGAAGTTATTTATAACCCTGGAAATGTGTTAGAATAACCCTGGAATATTTATTTTCTTTTTTTTTTTTAATCTTTATTTATTTATTTGAGAGAGAGAGAGCACAATCGGGAAGAGGGGCTGAGAGAGAATGAGAAGCAGACTCCCGGCTAAGCAGGGAGCTCGTGGGGCTGTATTGTAGGACCCCACGATCATGACCTGAGCGGAAAGCAAGAGTCAGTCACCCAACCAACTGCACCACTCAGGTGCCCTTAGAATATTTATTTTCAAAAGAGTTTTGTCAAATTGGTACATAACTATAAAAACCTCACCATAGGGTGTTCTAAAATAATTTGGGACAAGATTTTTAGAAAATCCTTGCAATGGCAGTCCTATATATTACTCATAAAAGATGGAACAAATGTTTAAGTGTCCATAAATTCCCTGATTAAATTATATATTTAGTGCTTGTAAATAAAATCAAACAGTATAATATTATACAAAGCATAAATTTTATTTGTAAATATAGGTATAAGATTTTATTATATGTAGTTAATACTTGCATTGTAAGTATTTTAACAGATGACAGTTTCTGAATCTTAATTTCATGTTTTTATTTGGCTTTATATCTAATTTTGGATTCATACTAGAAATTGGTCAAAAGTTTCTTTTTAAATACATGCCGAGTGACTTTTATTGTCTTCAAATTATATTTTCTTAGGGTCTGCCTGGCCCACCTGGTGAAAAAGGTGAAAATGGGGATGTTGGTCCTATGGTAAGTTTATATCTTTTAGGATATTATGGATTGTGAATTTTCACATTACTGATAGCTTTCTTCAGGTTTAGTAATATGAACAAAGTAGTCCTAAGAGCCATGACTTTTCAGATCTATGTCTCCCTCTTTCCCCACTAACCTGTATCTGTGACCATTGGAGTCTCTCAGCAAATATCTCCCTTTCTGTTCTCTTTCTCACTTTGGAGTAATGTTATATGCATACATGGCATTATTGGTTGATATGTTGTTATCTATATTTTTATTTCTAAGTGGGTGTATTATTGACATGTATATAAACTGCCAAACTTCAGTTATTTATCAGTTTTTAGCTCCAGACTTTGAAGTGGACAGGTAAAGAGTAGGTAATAGTCACCCATGATTTGGATAATTAGCAAATGTTAACAAAGTATTAAATATTAATTGTACTTTGTAACAAATTCTTAATTTAAAAGGAATTCTATCTGAATTAGAATGTTATAACAAAATAATTTGCACTTATTGATTCTGGCTTTCTGCTCTAAGTGTAAATCTAAGAGTTCACTGAAACTTTGAAATATATATATTTGTATATTGAGCAATACCTTGGATAAGGAAACAATTATCCAAGGTAATTGAAATATATAATGAAATGTAATGAATATATTTCCTAATCGTCCCTTCCTTTCAATAAATATTGCCCCCATTTCTTACTTCCTTCAGAATACACATTTTGATATTTTTACACTTGTATTTTAGATTTTATTTTCTTCAAATAAGAAATCATTCTTTTTATCACATTAAACTAAGAAACAAGGAACAGAATAAACCTTGATGACTCAAAGAACTGACCAATACTCTAAGCAGCATCAGGTACACAGAGAGCTCCTTTCTAGAGATGATTGCTATGGTTCCTTGAATCATTAATACATTTCTCTCCGACATATTAGTAATAGCTAATAGTAGGGAAGTTTTCAGCAATGACATTAGAATAAACTGTGACCTTTAGAAATAATTCTAATGCCCTTGTATTCACTACAGACTAATTTAATCACAACCTTGAGGTAAGGGGTTCTGGCCATCAGTATTTTGTAAAAAGTGCCCTGAAGTAATTTTAATGCACAACCAGTGAAAAGAACATTTGTTTTAGGAAGACAACTAAATACTTAATCTTATTTCAGTTCTAACATGTAGAACATAAGAACTGACACAAAAAAACAGAATATTCAAATAAAAAATACTTTTATAGAATTAATAAATTCTGAATCTACTCAAGCACCATTTCTTGTTCCAACTTTGTATTCCTTTTTTAATCTAACATTCTAGCATATTCTAGTATAATATATTTCTGTTGTATTATGAATCCATTGTACCAGATAGTAGTAATAGCCTAATTTTCTAATTTTTAATCAAATTGTTTGCCTGCAGTCCTAAACTCCCCATAGCTTTGTTCAGAGGATCATTTGCTAACATGATGTTGTATCCATCAAGAATGACTTATAACCCTGGGATGGTTCACTGGTTATGATTTTACAGCATTGGGGCACCTGGGTGGCTCAGTCGTTAAGCATCTGCCTTCGGCTCAGGGCGTGATCCTGGCGTTCTGGGATCGAGCCCCACATCAGGCTCCTCCGCTGGGAGCCCGCTTCTTCCTCTCCCACTCCCCCTGCTTGTGTTCCCTCTCTCACTGGCTGTCTCTATCTCTGTCAAATAAATAAATAAAAATCTTTTTTAAAAAATGATTTTACAGCATGAAACTTCTTTTAGTTTTCTTGACCACAAAGTGAAAATAATAGAAATGCAGTGTGTTTGGTCCTCATAAACCTTAATATTCATCTCTTACAGGGTCCACCTGGTCCTCCAGGCCCAAGAGGCCCTCAAGGTCCCAACGGAGCTGATGTAAGAATTGTGAAATATAGGTTAATTATTTTGAAGTTATTTAAGTGTCAGTATTATTTAATGGTAGATGGTACCTAAGACACAATGGAGATAATTGCACTATGGTTAAATGGTTAAGTGGACAAGAGCTCAAAAATCATCTACTCACTACATTTCGTTTTGCAGGAAAATAAACAGGCTTTATAGGGAACTAGTCACCACAAATATAAAAGAGTTTTAAAGTTCACATTCGATACAAGCTATTTTAGACAATTATGTGCATGATAATATGTGCACCTCTTACCATGTAAGTTGTTTCCTCTCAATTGTGTAAAGACAGTCTCCCCCATGCTTAATAATTGACCCACTGTTCCAATATTACGGGATTTGAAATGTAATGCCATATTTATCTTACTGTTACCATTTAGCAAATGTATAGAATTTGATGTTATCTCTTTTCTGATTTCACCTTTTCACAATGAAAAAATCTTTTATTCTTGTTTTCAATTGCTCTTCTGTTATGCCTGCTTTTAATTTGGTCAGGCCAGAACTGGGTAAAATAGACAAGGAGCAGGTGTACTAAAAGAGTTTTTGGGTTTTAATTCCCCTTAAGTAATATAAAGGTTAATGGTTCATACTGTTTTTTTTGCATGGATTACATAATTCTTAACCAGAGTCATACTTTGATCTACTCCAAAACTCTACAAAATTAACCTTTATTCTGGCCTATTCGATGGGCAAAGAAGTTGAAATTAAGTTCCGAGTATCAACCAGCATGACTAGAGTTGGAAAGTCTTCTGCCATATCTTCAAAATTCTGATGAATTTGAAAATCAATTTAATATAATTAAATTATTTGCTATCAAGTAAATTTGGCAACTCAGTAAAAGGCATCATTTTGTCCCATCCTTCAAATGACTTGGAAGATTCTTGCATATATTTCTCCTTCTTTGAGAACTACTAGATATATATTTATGACTTTTTTATTTTTATTGCAAGAATAAGGATAACTGTATATTCCTTTTCTGCAGGGACCACAAGGACCCCCAGGATCCGTTGGTTCAGTTGGTGGTGTTGGAGAAAAGGTGAGGAATGGGGGCACCGGGTGGCTCAGTTGGTTAATCATCTGCCTTCGGCTCAGGTCATGATCTCCCGTTTCTGGGATGTAGTTCTGCATCAAGTTCCCTGCTCAGTAGGGAGTCTGCCACTCTTTCTCTCTCTCTTTCTCGCTCCGTCTCCCTCTGCCCCTCCCTACTGCTCGTTACCACTCTCTCTCTCTCTCAAAGAAAATCTTTTTTTTTAAAAAGGTGAGGAATGTAGTGATATGCAGTTTGATACACCAAGAATTGAGGACTTTGATGATACTGGCTGGTATTTTAAGTGCTTCGAATAGTTCCGTCTTTCTCAGTATTTTACACATAGTTATTTGAATCACAGCCCATCTACTCTAGTAGTTAAATAGTAGTGGTAATATGATTTTGAGATACCATGTTTTTTTATTGCCAGGTATTGTGCTGAGTAGTGGACATGGGTCATTTCCTTTAATCAACACAATCCCTCTGATGATGATATTATTATTACCCACATTTTTAAGCTGAGACACTGAAGCTTAAAGAATTTCAATAATTTTGTCAAAGTTTTATCCTGAGAAACTAAATCAGGATCTACTGTCATGTATGTCTGACTAGAGTAAGTATCTCTAGTAACACTCATTCCTGAAAAAGAAGAGATTGGTTGATGTAACTGAAACAGGAAAAAGGAATCCTTCAAATTACAAAAGAATTAATCATTCATTTTGTCATATTTGGAGTTACATTTTCATTACTAATAATATGACCTGTCTTTGGCACTTTTCAAAATATTTGGCATGTGTCATAACATCTGGGCTCAGAATAGCTTCGTTTTCTCATGAAAATGATTTCACTTAAAACATCTCTTTCTTTTTATGAAAATGTCAAAATCATTCTCTGAATTCTTATTTATGCATTCATGGTCATTTCTTAATAGAATTTTTAAGAAAATCGACATTAATATTTGCTTTATTTAAAAAAATAAGTTATTTGCCAGTTTGAGAGATGAAAATTAAATTCCATACCATAAAATGTTATACAGTGAAAAAATGTGGGCTTTCTAGTTATTAATTAAATGATATAAGAAATATAGACTTGCCATAATTGTAAAAATGATTCTGTTGTTTGGTCTCAAAGATTTTTGACATATCACATATTGCATTTAATTTAAGTAAAAGATTTAACTCTCAGAAAAAAAGAAATGCAATAGGATATCTGCTGAACACATTCTACCATTTGATTATAATTAATCCTATATGGTCAACCATTTAAATAGTTTCTTCATTACTAAATTAGAAATATTTTAAAATTATTTTGTAATTCTTACTGCATAAACAGTCAAGTTTTTTTTTTTTTACTGACTCTTTGTTTATATTTTTAAATTTAGCGTTTTGTGTTGAAAACGTGCAAGTGAGTTGGAGTGGAATTTAAAGAACATTTTTCACTGAGTACAGTTGTCATAGGGAGAATAACTGGTCTCTGATGATAAAACTGTGGGAGACAGATGATAACAGACTCAACTTTCCTCTTTCTTCCCTTGGCATCATCCCCTTTTGGCTGTAATGTTGACTAGATAGTTGTGAGAACTAGTCTCTAGTTTTAGTTTTGTCCACCTAGAAAATTCTGAAATAATGCTTAATAAATAAATTCTAAATTTAAAAGCCTTTTCAGCTTATCTTATGGTTTCCTAAAGCTTGCGGGTACAGTAGGAACAAGTTTAAGTACTTCAGTTCCTACTATGGTTTCATCTTGTGTTACTCTTGAAGATAAACATGGATGACAGGGGTTTGGAGTTTGGGAAAACTCTTTTTCCATATTGTTTCCATTGTTTAAAGGCTATCTGGTAACACCTGGCTACCTTTGAGTCTTAAGAGAATACAGTGTTGTTAACTATATTCACATTGCTGTATATTAGATCTCCAGAACTTACTCATCTTGTGTATCTGAAATTTTGTAACCTAAGACCAACATTTCCCCATGTACTCCACACTCCAGCCCCTAGTGACCAGCATTCTATTGTCTGCTTGTATGAGTTTGGCTATTTTAAATTACACATATAAGTGAGATCTTGCAGTATACTGTGTATATTTAAAATATAAAGCATTTAATGTGGACATTTTATCGTTGATTTGAATGGCAAACTGCTTTAGTCTTATTTCAGAGATATGAATAATAGGTCATAAGAATATTACTTATATATCATTCCATCAACCGGAGATGGATGACTGATTTGTTGCTTTGCAAATAATGTGAATGTAATATTTTACTTGTAAGGTTTATCTAAAATAACAGGTAGTATTTGCTACTCATCTTGAGAGAGAAAATAATTTACACACAATACTGTTACCAATAAATTCCTAGAAAATACTTGATATTTTCCATGATTATGCAGATAATTCAAGAAGTTAAAATATGTGCATATTCTCGAAGAATAAGAAATTAGGTACACTGAATAGCCTATCCCTGGAGTTATGTTTATATTTAATATAATGCATTTCAAACCAATTTATGAATAATGGGTTTATACCAGTACAATTGGAAATAAAGCAGAATTAAAAATTAAAGGGAATTCAGACCTGCCATTTTTTTTAAAATTTAAAACAATTTCCACTTCAGAATTTCTAGTTCCACTGATTTTGTGTAGAAACATGGCACATGAATATACTGTATTATTTCACTTGGATGATGACTTGAATAAAATACTATGCTTTTTCAGTGTAAAAAATTAGTAACAGACTTTCATAACTAAAACCTACTAGTCTAGGAGGTTTATTTATTAGTCTGCTGAGCTAGAAAATAGTCATCCATATTTGTACAGGTAGAACATAAAAGCTACTGAATTTATAATATGTATATCCTCAAAAGGAACAATTTTAATTAGTATCTAAGTATCTTTCTGTATCTTATACAGTATTTTCTATGTTCTCAGATCTCTACTAAATATATTTTATAGGATTATCAAAATACTACCAAATGATTTGCTTATTTGCTATTGTAAAGATAAATTAATATTTTAGTAAGAAATGGAATTTCTTTAATCAATAAACTAAGTTGTAATGTGAATACCGATACAGCACAAATACAGAATTTGTTAGGAAACATGCAGAGGTCTGTTTTGTATGGTTTGGTGATAACTTGAGGTTAATGTTCTGTTAACTAATTGATGAGAATTGTAGCATTCAGTCTACCCAGTTCTGCCTCCTCACTTGAGAAATAAAAATACTGAGGTCAGTAATAAGTTCCTTCCTCTTAATAAAGTCTTCTGCCTTTAAACAATATAATGATTTAAAGTCTAGTTTGAAATGTCGTGGTCATCATTGAAGGCAGTTCTACAAATGTAAAAACATCATTTCTGTGTTGTTGTGTTTGTTTGTATGTTTGTCATTTCTATGTTTTGAGGCTCATTTGCTTTCTTCTTTGCAGGGTGAACCTGGAGAAGCAGGGAACCCGGGGCCTCCTGGGGAAGCAGGCACAGGCGTAAGTGTTAGCTTATTGTCAACGTAGGTGTTAACAGTTTGGGAATTCCTTTCAGAGTATATTAAACACGTAACTTAACTCCTAACTAATTCAGTTCTTTGCGTTTCCTTTCCAACACACTAAAAATAATCACAAATGCAGAACTTTTTGTTTAGCAATTTTGCATATCCTTTACATATTTTGATTTACATAGAAATTGAAAAAAATAACATTTATTAGACATAAGTTAGAGCATTAAAACTATAAGCTGTTTACACATTTTTTGATGGGGTGCTCACAAAAGAAACAAACTAACTGTGCTACGTCAAACAAACATGTATGAATTGTATTAGGACTGTATTCGTTCTAATTTAGATTGGTTCAAACCTGGAGTGAATTTGACCCCTGGGACACATTTGGCAATGTCTGGAGAAATTTTTGGTCATCTCCCTTGGAGAAATGTCACTCTTGATGTCACATGCTGGGATCAAATTAGTAGAGACCAGGGGTGCTGTTAAACACCTTGCAATGCACAGGATAGCACCCCCCCTCCCCGCCCCACAGCAGAGTTGTCTGATCCAATATGCTGAGGCTAAGAAAGTTTGACTTAAAGCTTATAATAAAATTATTCTTTTTCTGATGTGATTGTAGGGCCCCAAAGGGGAAAGAGGAGAAAAAGGAGAAGCTGGCCCACCTGGTGCTGCTGGACCTCCTGGTGCTAAGGGACCGCCAGGTGATGATGGCCCGAAGGGTAACCCGGTAAGTGAGCTCGGTCCCCTTTAAAATGGCATCTATGTCAAGGACACATAGGAGCTTTTCATAGAAAGGTTAGAAATCATGAAACTCTGTCCCATGGCTGGTGAAGCTGACTTTTCATCATTTCATATATCCATTAGCATTCTCCATTAATTTCTTTTTTAAAACATTTTCTAGCAGAAGAAGGGAAATATTCTCATATGGTTTTGCCATGACTTAGCTCTGAAATATCAGAATACTGTGACTTTATAAAGAATATTTTTATTTATCTTCTTTCTTTTAAAAACATCAACCTAGGGTCCCGTTGGTTTTCCTGGAGATCCTGGTCCTCCTGGGGAACCTGGCCCTGCAGTAAGTATCATGGGGAAAAGAAAGGAATTATTTTGACGGGGTGGTTCCCAGTATCTCTATTGTTAATAATTAAAGAATATTCTTGATGACTTCAGTAAATCCCCAAAAATAGAAAGGAAAAGAAAATGTAAACCGCAATCACAGCTATGACAATTAAATCCATAAGGTTGAGGACAATTAGACCTATGTTGCATGATTATTTTCTTCATTTGGGTTAGTTTTCCAGACTTTGCTGAGTAGCAGCATTACTATGATTTCAAAGTTACAGCATCTTTGTTTTTATTTCAGTCTCTCCTCTGCTTAAATCCTACCTCAAAGTGTGCGGTATTTGTTCATGGTGCAAGGATGCACCGGCTTTGTATGCTAATTACATCCTCTTTCTTTTCTTATATTAACAGCATACTGTATTTTAAATTTAATGTGGTGGCAGTTTTCACAAATCTTTATTGAAAGAGTGAGAGATACCACAATCCTTAAAATACAACTGGAAGATTTCAATAATAACTTTTATTTGTCCATTTAGTAATGGTTTATATCTCAAGGACTCAGAGAGTATATCATACCTTTTTGTTTTAATAAAAGTGAACTCATAGAAATATCTGAGATCACTTTCCATTGCCCGTCACAGGGTCAAGATGGCGTTGGTGGTGACAAGGGTGAAGATGGAGATCCTGGTCAACCGGTAAGTAAGCACACTATTTTTATTAGATCTTTACGTAGTCTCAAGACATTTTAAAGAAATAATCAGACTTTCAAAAGCATAGCTATGTGGGTACACGTTTTTCTGAAAGGATTACCAGTTATATTTGAATTTCAGTTCAAAGTCAAACTAACGTGGAGTTTCTTAGTTGATGTGATTTAAGCAATATAAGTAGCCGTCATCATAAAAAAATGTAGTAATACCATAGTAATGATTTTGTCATACTATGTCAAATATAGCTATCTATTTGTATTAAGTAAAAAGTTATTTTAAAAACACAAATATGGCTGAAATGAAGACAGCCATGTTATCAGCCTATCAGTAGCATGATTGTCCTGCAATTACTAATCTAAATGTATTCAGCATTGTATGGGACTAGTGCTATTATTTTTTTAAAATTGAGAATGACCCCGTAGGGGCTTTGGCCACTTATGTTATTTAGGGAGAGGTAAAGGAAGGCACTAAGTTAAGTAGGAACCAAACAAATCTCACCCCTAATACAACTTTGTCTCCAGAGCCATCCGCAATGGATATCTGTAGGCTTAGTCTGTGTAGATAGGACTGGCGGGTCATATCCGAACGTGCTGAGTACTCCTTGGCATGGAAATGCTAGTTCTGTACAAGAAGACATTTAGAGAGAACAGTTTTATGGTGTCACAAATGTATGTGATATGAGTAAAGTTATTAATCATATGATTCTGTTCATTAGTATGTCTACTGGCTGCTTGTCAGATGTAAGTTAGCACTTTTTAAAAGAACGGTTTGAAGAAGAAGGAATCTGATTCACTTTCTTCCAGCTATGGAAAAGTTTTTCATCTGAATTTATCAGCTCTAATAATAGGTATCTAGAGAAAATCTAGGTACCTGAAACAGAGATGAGATTATCCAGGAAAGGTAGATGTGGGGAGGTGAAGAAAGAAGTTTGATTTCAGTCCAGATGTCGGAAAATGCTGTGAGCCGTAAAACAATGCTCAATTGCTTAAAAAGGTATTTTTCACATTTATAGGGTCCTCCTGGCCCATCTGGTGAGGCTGGCCCACCAGGTCCTCCTGGAAAAAGAGTAAGTTTTTAAAATTCTTTATTTGAAACATCCACTCCTTATCTACTGTGTATATAAACTTATGTAATATTCTTACACTGTAGGCAGCACATTACAATGATGCCGAAAGATATAAGTCGTGGAGAGCAGGGTAATTTCTTAACATTTGTCAAAATTCTTATTAAAATAGAACGCACTTCGACAGATTTAATCTGTCACAATGAGAAGTAGTTTCCCACTTCTCTGTGCTAAGGTCTCCCCTCTGTACAAAAGGAGGCTGTTCTAAAGGACTGCTGGAACCCCGAACTTCAGTTCTCGGTGTGCTACAGGGAGATGAGATGCCAAAGTCTAGCAGTAGCTACAAACACGGTAAAAACCTGAATGCAAGTATCAATAGAAAGAGCTCAGGAATCAGTCCGCACGTAATGTTAGCTTGCTTTATCTTGCCAAGCTTCTCTGATTTGGAAACATGGCTGGATTTTAACAAAAGATGACAGGAAAAAAGAAATAAATAGATCTTGTTCAAAATAGTGGCTCCAGTAGATCCTAAGAGATTTACTTGAACTGTCTTTTTCTTACAATTGTACTATTTTCATAATAAAACCTTTTGTTGACCTGCCCCTTGCAGCATTTATATCAACGTACATTGTTCCCCTGCAATAGTCTGTTTTAGTCTATTTTCCATCCTCCCTGCAAACAAAATACATTTCTTAGGTTCATTCCCCTTTCAGTAATCCAAAGGCCCAGAGCACCTGCGATCATTGTTGTTTTCTAATGGTAGCTTTGTTTTAGGGGGATTTTCCTACTACACATCCTCATGTACATATTGTATGAACAGATTTTCATTTTGTCCCTCAGCAATATAAATTCGAGTCAGTATTTACAAACATTTGTCTTTGCCAGAAATAAATGTAGTCTATATTAAACATCTTCTCTGAATATGATTTTCTCTTCACTGACCAAGTGCTTTTTGCCTTCCTCCTCCCCCCTTCTTCTTATATCCTAACAACATTCTAGATAAGATTCTTATTATTTTGTTTTATTTTTGCTGTTGTTGTTGTTGGCAGCCCCAAAGCATGGTCTTGGTAGAAAAAAATGTATTACAAAACAACCATTGGGCTGTTATTCTTAGAAAGTAATTACAAAGTGTAACATGATTTTTGAGATCTCTTGCCTATTTTTGCCTGCAGTCTGAATGCCATTAAAACTTTCTAGATGGATGAGTAAATGATAATAAACCTTCCTAATAGAATATTGATCAGAATGTTGCGAGTGGCAGTGATACTGAGAAACAAGATTCTAACTGTTATTGAGCAAGTAGGAAAATTAAGTTGTCATTTGTAGTACAAGTACATTCTGTCATGTGTTTGTAATACTGGAGAATAAATGTACATGTCCTTAAGGCACTAGAAGCTTGTGCAGTTTGTGTCAATAAACCATGGAGTTTTAACCTCACCTTATCGTTACAGCTATTTGAGACCAAGAGCTAGTTCCATGCTCTTTTATTGAAAAAACTCCTAGAGGTCACTAAAATAATTTAAACATTATAAAATGCACAAAATTTACCTGTTAAATGGAATTTTAAAGACTCCAGCTCATATTGTCAGAAGAAAGTTCACAACAAAAAATTAAGATAATTGATATTATTAATTGGTAGAAATACAGAGAATAATATATATATATATATACACCATATAATGTATATATATTCTTATTATATATGTGCATATATTCTTATTATATATTCTTTCCATCCTTAATGCTTTTATGCATGAATGTGAATGGTCAAAAGAGAAAGTGTTAGAAGGAAATATCCCTCCCACATTTACACATTGAGATTCAGATCAGAGATTAGATTCTTAGGAAAGCCTTCCCTACTGTCAAATTAGAACATTGTGCCTATTTTATACGCTTGCTTCACCTTTGCATATTTTATAATGCACTGTCTTTGTTAATTATGATGTCTATCTTCACATCTAAACTTCATGAACTCCTTAGGATTTCACAGGTTTTTTATCTTTGTTTTTATTTTTGTTTTGTATTTTCCATGTGCAGCACATTTCTGGCACATAAGGACAATTTAAATGATTTTTTTACATGAATGGAAGAATAGATAAATTATGGAATAATATTGTAAAATACGAATAGTGGAGAGAGGTTTGTGCCATGTATTTTATATGAAGCTTATTTCTCATGGTGAAAAAAATCCTGTGTAACAGTGGCTACTGGTAGAGAATTAACTGGGGCCTGTTTTATTGTCTCATGTTTTAGGAGGCATTTTGCAATCAGAACACTCATTAGTTTATGAAATTACAGCAAGTATTTTGCTAGATTAAGTCCTTGACCATCTGTTTATGCAGATATATGAGAAATAAATGACCAAGACAAGTATTTGTCCGTACGCATTATTAATTTTTCTTATTCTCCTAGAAAAAGTGTGTTTATCTGTTTTCATCCCAGTCTTTCTTAAAAAAGAATCTGTGCCATCTGGAAAAAAATATAAGAAATAGGGACGCCTGGTGGCTCAGTCGGTTGTGTCTGCTTTCAGCTCAGGTCATGATCCCGGGGTCCTGGGATTGAGTCCTGCATCCAAGTCCCGAATCGCTCCCCCTCTGCCTGCCACTTCCCCTGCTTGTGTTCTCTCTCTCTGACAAATAAATAAATAAAATCTTTAAAAAAGAAAGAAAGAAAGAAAGAAAGAAAGAAAGAAAGAAAGAAAGAAAGAAAGAAAGAAGGAAAGAAAAATGAAAATGGGAAAAAAGGGATAAAGAACAGAGAAAATCCATTTAATATGGATTTCCACCATGACATATATCAGGCATTCATTCAAAGAGGGAAGAAATTCTTTGGGGATGGAGAAACTCTATTTGAATCACAATTTTGTGTTTGTGTTGTAGTTTACTGGTGTTTAAATTCTCTAGGCTCTTCAAACTCAGATTTTCTTTTCTCCCTTGCAGTAAAAGCAATATTTTTGTTACATTTTTAGACAGCTGATGACTTGCTTTTTTAAAAGGCTAGATCCTTATAAATCTTCTATTCTATAATGCTCATGTGTGTAAATGTAATCTTTTGAGAAGACTCCATACCTTGATCCCACTAGTTTAAGGAAAAACCTTCATATAACAAGGAAAAGCCTATTGTTCAGCTGAATCTCATAATTTCTATTTCCAAAATCACAGTCATTATGGTTGTTTAGGTTTGCATATATTAATATTTTAAACATCACACCAAAATAATTTTTGATAACATTTTAACACTAGGAATTATTTGAAGTTGATGCTTGTATACAGAAATCCTCTTGCATAAATAGCATGAAATTAAAAAGAAGTGCTTAAATTTTAAACACATATTCCTGTTAACATAATGCTGCTGCCTCAAGAGACTGCTTCAAAATTTGTACATTTCTTCCTTTGGATTGAGGTGCACTATGTGCCTAATCCCATATGACGTTATGGTGATGATATTGAGAAAATAATGACCAATGCTATATTCATTGATTCTTTCTGAGATAACTGAGTTCGCAGAATGCTCTGAGTTTGATGAAGTGCTTGATACTCATTTCAAACGTGGATTTAAAAGACCATGTGAAAGACTAGCATGTGCTCATCATTAGCATATTAATATGGCATCTGAAAGAGAGAAAGTCATCCTTCTGCCTAACCTTATTTTCACCAATTAACACCATCTCCACTACTCTCCCCAACCTCCAACCTCAATCTCGGTTGCCGATTTTGAGTACAATTCATTGCAACAATTGAAGTAAACAGATGGAAAGCAGGAGAGTCTGGGGAAAAATGAATGTAATTTCTTAGAGATCATGGAGTTTCTTTTTTAGACTGTCTGTACTTATGTTCGAACTTTTGCAGAAAATTTCAACATTAGATTGAATCTTAATGCTTGTTAAGTAATAATAAAAATTCAGTTGATTAGTGGACAAAAATATTTTGTAATAAAATTGTAAATTTTATGTGTCTTAGAATAAATTATTGCAAATGTATATTTAGGTAGTTCTAGAGGCCAAAAGCATTTTTATTGTATTCTTTTTGGGCTGTCAAACCAAATGCTTTGCTTTTGTTGATTTGAAATGTACTAAGAAATGGTGTAAGTGATGATCCAATGTAATTAATAGAGGCAAAACTGAAATATAATGGGAATTACATCTACTATTAAGCTTGAAAAATTGGTGATTTCTTTGATACCTTGACTGTTATGTTCTTATTATAAATGATTCTTTTCTCATCATTTTGTTACAAGATTGAGAAATGTCATGTTTTATACTTCACAGATGACTATGTAAATATAAGAAGAAAATATGAATATCAGATTTCAAAATCTGATTATACATTTCAGGATCATAGTATACCTTATTGTTTAGCCGACTCAAAATTTTCCAGTTAAAACAAGTCGTTTCAAACATGGAATTTATATTTTTCAGGTATTATAAACAGCATGTATGGAAAAAGTAGTTTGTTGACATGGTGTCTACAACCGTATTTTGAGAATCTATTTTGTTTGACCTGACTCTTAGGTTGCCGACATGGTCAAAAGTATAGGTAAAATACTTTAATGTACAAAAAAAAAAAAATCTAATAATCTTAGTAAGGATAGTAACAATAGCCAATGTTTGCGCAGTGTGCTTTTATGTCCCAGGTGCTTATATGCCATTTATATTTCTCAACTCATTGAGTTCTTATCATGACTCTGGGAAATAGCTCTTATTAGTCTCCACATTTTGCAGGGAAGTAAACTGAAGCTCTTCCATGGTGTATAACTTTCTAAAGATCACAAAGGTAATTAGTGGCGGAGCCAGGATTTAAAGCCAGGCAGCCTGAGTCCGGGCCTTGTGCTCTAAAGCACCAAATTCCATATCTGTATTTGATACCACTCTACTGGAAGGCTTGAAAGATACTTTTACATTTGTTATCTCATTTAAATTTAACAACAATTCTATAGCAAGAGGATTTTTATTGGTAGTATTTTATGGATGAAAGAACTGAAGTTCAGGAATACTAATAAGTTGCTAAAAGTCACAAAGCTAATAAAAAAAGAACTAAAGAGAATTGGGGTTGGCAGATATCTTACAAAGACACATATATAGTCGAGGAGCAATATTACAAATAGCTTTAAACAGATTAATAATTAGCATCTCTCCATAGCAATCTATGCGGCTATGTAAAAGTCAGGCAAACACCAGAATATTCTCTTAAGCTTCTGGATGGCATATGGAGTGTGAAGATTTTTTTTTCTTGCTCTTGCCTAATATTAGATTTTAAAAAGTGATAACTGTTTTTATGTCACTTACATTGCATAGTTCCGGAAAATGAAAATAAAATTTCTGCTGACAGTCAAGATTTTAAACGTTGTGCTGCCCTAGTTTGAACATGATTCTGTAAGAATGCGTAACATATGGATGTTCTAAGATTGAGAAAGGAGCCAATCTTAAAACACGTTTAAGGATGGAAGTGAAATCTGATACATTCAATTAATTCCAAATCATACAACATAATAAATGACACCTGAGTATTTAACACACTAAGGGTAACTAAGTCATCAGCATTTCTTAAAAAATTTATCTTTACCATTTCCTTACATTGATACGACATGGTTATCTGTCAATCTGTGCTTTGTTTATTTTTTAATATTCTAACTGAAAGTTTTTATATAAAAGGGTTTTGATTTTTCTCATTGTGTTTTAAACTAAATAGCTGTAGACAGCCACAATTTATTAGAATCTGTTACAAATTAGACTGGAGTATTTGCGAATAAGTCCTCAGTTACTTTACTTTTATATGCAGTATGTATTTTAAGTGCAATTTTCTGTCTATAGGGTCCTCCCGGAGCTGCAGGGTCAGAGGGAAGACAAGGTGAAAAAGGTGCTAAGGTAAAATATATGATGTTTGAGCGGCTTATGCATAAATTAAACAAAATCTATTTAATAACATAAAAAATACATTTTCTGATCATTAACGTGTTCACACGTTTTATTTTCTAACAGGGAGAAGCAGGTGCCGAAGGTCCTCCTGGAAAAACGGGCCCAGTTGGTCCTCAGGGACCTGCCGGAAAGCCTGGTCCAGAGGGTCTTCGGGGCATCCCTGGCCCGGTGGTGAGCATCTCTGCTAAAAGATGCCATTTTGAAAATGTTTTATTTCCCCCCCAAAAAATTATGAATGAAAATGTTTATGTCAACATTATTTCATAAGGTATCATATGGGTGTTTTATGGGAATTCAGTAAATATTATGTAATAACTAAAGCCAGCTACTCTTCAAATATTTAAATATGTCATTTATTTAATAAGTTCAATGTGAAATTCCAACATAAAGAGGCAGAAGAAGAACCTAAACCCTAAGAACTCAAAGAGGTACAGTTTTTATACATGCATCCATAGAGACATACACAGTGTAAAAAGATTCAAAATTGTTTGTAACATTCGTAGATGTTCTCCATGTGATGAAATTCATGATGTGTTTTCTTGCTTGCTTTTTGGATTTCCAAAATTGAAATTAAAAAAGTGTACGCTTTTGTTAATAAAAAAATCATTATGTTTATTTTCCGTAGGGGGAGCAAGGTCTCCCCGGAGCTGCAGGCCAAGATGGGCCTCCTGGCCCTATGGTGAGTATGATCTTTTCTATTACTTAGAAAGGGAGAAATCCAGAAACAAAATTGTTTATAAGCTAGAAATTCTGAAGTTTTATATTATAAATTAGATTATATTTTGTAGACCTAAAAAGGGGAAAGTAATCCTAACTGATAGGTTATTTGGAAAATATTCCACTTGATCAGATCTTTCCTTTCTTATGTCCTTTGGATAAGAAAAAATATTTCCACTCTGAATAAAATGCCACTAATGGTCCAGCCAGTTCTTTTCCAAATGTGGACAGTTCCCCCAAATGCATGCAATTACACTTAGTTTCCTGGCACTTCATTTAAAAGAATGACATTGGCAGAGGCGTATAGTGATTCCTTCACCAAATAAATTGTTCTCTTCATGAGTCATACAGACTGAAAGATAAAACATTAACCTCCATTAGTGAAGAAAGGCGTAATTATTACAGCTGAAGCTTGGTAACTGCCATAAACCCTATATGCAAACATGCTTGAGATATGCAACAGAGTATTTAGCTGACCAGCATACTGTTCGTAGATGGGAGTTTATTATAGGTGCCAAGATGATCCTCGCTACAGAATTTAGGCAGAAGTGAGAATCCAAGTCTTGCCTTTAAAATCATTGTTTTCTGGGGGTGCCTGGCTGGCTCAGTCAGTTAAGCGTCTGCTTTCGGCTCAGGTCCTGATCCCAGGGTCCTGGGATAGAGCCCCACATTGGGCTCCCTGCTCAGCGGGGAGTCTGCTTCTCCCTCTCCTTCCGCCAGCTGCTACCTCTGCTTGTGCTCTGTCTAGTAAATAAATAAAATATTTAATTAAAAAATCATTATTTTCTGGGTGACAGATTCTATTTTATGGTAGAGGCATTTGAAATTCATTGTCCAAAAATAGTTGCATGTAAAGGGATTAATCAAAATAGCTAATAATACATACAGCATTATACAAGTGTGATGCATGTTGGTTCAAATAGCCAAATGCTTCTGTACAGCAATTTACATTTTACAAAAATACCTCTTAGCATGAATATATTAGTTACCTCAGAAATACATACTCAGAAAGCCATCGAAACTGGGATTTAAAATCTTAATTATTGAGGAAGAATTTTGGCCATTCCTCTTAATAAAACTGCCACAAGATATACCAAATATTTTGTGTTACAGAGATTTTTTTTTTTTGACTTTCACTGAAAAGTTAAAGATCATTTATTTTAGTATCAGGATAAGAGTTATCAAATTTTGAGTGACCTCAAGCAGGAGATGGTCAAATCTGCACAGGACCCCATTTGCACAGGAACAGGGACCTGGCTGAAACAGAGTGGGCTCCATGTCTGCGCCACTATTGAGGGAATATTCTCCTTAGATATGGTAAACTCCTAACTGTAGAGTCAGAGCCTGGAAAAAAAAAAATTGCCTTAATGTCACCTTAAAATTTGCCAGAGATTTTTTTCTTGTTATTTCAGATTTTCCAATAAGTATTCTGACCTTTCTCCAGATGAAATAAAAAACATCATGCTGGAGATTTCCTTCAGATAATATTAAAAATAAAACCATCAGACATACCACCTGACTCCAGCTTGTAAAAGTTTATATTTTTGACTTAGGTAAATGTGAGTTTACAGAGCAAGGGACAGAACAACTCAAACCCTTTCAGGCAGAATGAAGTGAAAAGCACCAGAATTTAGCAGTGTGCGTGCCATGCCTTTCTCTGGCTCCTTGTTTTTATCAGAGAGCACTTAGAACATGAATAGATTGCAGCTTTTCATACCATCAATTAGTTTGATGATATCTAATTTTAATGAAAATGCTGGTTGGTTCTCAAGAAGTGAGGCTAGTCAGAGAAACCATCTTCAGGATGCTTTTTATGGCAATTTAATGAGCTTTTCAACTCGGCTAAGAAAAATTTATTTTCGTAGGCAATTTTGATCATGGTTATTGGTTCAGGTCATTGACTCTCAAGCCAAGCTGCCTAGTTTCAAAAACAAACACTACCACTTACGTGCTAGATGACTTTAGGAAAGCTATTTATTTATTCATTTTTTAAGCTTTAGGCTCCTCATCTGTAAAATTAGAATATCAATAGCATCTATCTCATGGGATATTGTGAAGTTTAAATGAATTAAATGGGGATATTAATATCTTCTACCCCATGGGGTTCTTACGTTAATTAAATAAGTTATATGTAAAACACTTAGACCATTAATTGGCACTAGAAGCCCAAAATTAAGAATTATTAATTGAATGAAATGATGTTTTGAAAACAAAACAATTTCATATTCTTAGTGAAAAGTAACTAAATTTGGGGTGCCTGGCTGGCTCAGTCCATATAGCATGAGACTGTTGATCTTGGGGCCCTGAGTTCAGGCCCCACGTTGAGAGTAGAGTTTACTTAAAAAAAAAAGTAACTAAATTTGACCTCATTCATGCATATGTACCGTCAATAAACTTGTTTGAAAGACACTGCCAATGAAAAGGACCAACAAATAAATTATGCTGACTTACAGCAGTTGGAGTGTAAAGTAGGTAAGTACTTTAATAGAATCAAGCAGAGATTGCTCAATATATTCAGAGTCAGACTGTTAAAAAGCCATTTCCTCTGGGGACCTTTCCCTCATCAGAAGTATGGTGAGATTATTAAAGAAGGAAAAGAGAGGCTTAAATGTGTATGGAAGGCTTAAAAATGTGGGAGATAAAAATAAGAGGTTTCAAAAGTCACACAAACTTGAATTTGTCTCTAACATTAATCCATAAGAAATTCGTCTGAATAGTCTCTCCATAATGTGCTTTTCCTCATTATAATTATAAATATATTCACACCCACATCCAAGTTTACACATGCTTCAGAAGCCTGTTTAGCAGTACATTTCTGCAGCTACCTGTTGGGTCTCCTTTCTCCTTCTAGAAGCTGCCTGAAACTTCCTGCCCTACGGTCCACTAGTCAGATAAAAACCACAGCATTCCCCTTTCCCCAAGTTTTAAATACAATGTAGCTGTTCAGTAAATTCAACTCTGTTTTCATCATTCCAGATAGGCAGCTACCTAATTAGACAATTGCACTCTATCTAACAGAGCATTTAGCAGTATGGGTGCCATTTTTCTCTTTTTGTTTTATCGGAGAGTATTTATACACTTGCTTATATACTTACTTTACTTATAAAGATATTTTATAAGTATTTTATATACAATTTTATATTAACCTTTGGAATGGAAATTCTTTAGGGTGAGAGTGAAACAGATCTTTTAAAACTTTTAAAATGATATGTGTTTGGTGCTTGCCCCCTCTGTAATCAGCTCCACTAGAGTTTAGATATGGTACAATATTTATTTTTCTCTTTAAAAGTTAGACATTTCTCATGGTAAAAATTAAACTTCTATAAATGCATGAATTTTATGTACATATATATTTAGAATCACCATATGGAACTGAGGATAGATTAAATAGTACATATGAGAGCTAACTGAAAGCTAAGGACAACGATGAGATTATATAAAGGAGAATAAAAGGATTTTTTTTTAAGTTGAATCAAATTTTTGAGTAGTCAACGAGAAAAAGGGATGAAAAATTATCATAATATAATCATACATGCTTTTCACATACTGATAAATAAAATATCTGATAGCATTATTTTTTAAACCATAAGTGCCTGAAAAATGGTAAGATAGCTTACTGAATTGCAGTTTCGTTTTTTTTATGCTACCTTGGAACTCTCTGTAGACAGGGTTGAGATGTGTAGCATTCCACAATGATTCACGAGGTTTAAATAACAAAGCATTTGCTTTTCACCAAATTAAACATTATTTCACGATATTACATTCTAAATAAAGTGCGGGATCTACAGTTTCTTTAAACTTCAATGCACTAGAGTTTTGAGATGCATATCAAGGCAAATATTCTGTAAAGCATAATACTGCAGGGGAAAATGTTTGTGTATTCTAGACACTTAAGAATGTATCATCCCTGTTTTCCTTTTCACTTATTACTTATGAATTATGTATTTCCCTAGGGTTTTTCAATTTACAATATCCTAAATAGGAAAGAGAAAATATGTACTTGGAATAACATTTTTATATGCAGAATTGATATTTTTGATATGTTCCAAGTTCAGAGGGTTATTTATAACTGTATCAATATCATAACTTTACCAATTTCTATTTCCACCTGATGAAAATGATAAGAAACTGATTTTGCTTGGTAAGTTCGTCCTCAGATAATGTTTTCAAGTTTATAAGAAATTATTAGCTTAGAGGAATTAATCCTCATTTCCTCTAACTCTTTTATGTACATTTATAGAAATGATTTAAAATGCATTATAAACACAATGTCTAGTATATTTCTCATTAAGCCTGAGTAATTAGAATTCCAGTATTTCTTCTCCTTCTTCCCCCTCCTCCTTTTCTTCCTCCTCCTCTTCTCCTATTCCTTTTCCCTCTTCTTCTCCTTCTTCTTTGCCATTTTAGCTTATACTATTAGAATGTGGTGAGAAGGCTCAATGATAACTGTTTGTAACTTTTAAAAAATGCTATACTTTACTGTTTATACAGTACTTTGGTAGGTCTGGTTTTTCTTTCATTATTACAATACTGTGACACAGTTATTACTATTAAAGTATCTTCATAAATGAAGCTCAGAGATGATAAGTAATAGATCCAAGATCACCCAACTAATATGTCATTAGATTTGAGACTCTGAATGAAGCAGTGAATACAATATTGATGTCCAGGAAGAACATCTCTTTCAGTTCTCCCACTTAGAGCAAAATTTCTGTAAATTATATCATATGCCTAAAAGAATTTGAATGTGAAATGAGAAATGAAGAAAGAAAAAAATCTGGCCTATACATAGTTTTGTATTTTCACTCTGGAGGATGTATTTACTTTTAATTGACATATGTCAGATTTAACCAACATTCTTAAAAGATTTCTGCTACTGGTATAAGTATATGGTTCTTTCATGCAGTTACATTTTTATTATAACCATTTTTTTCATGCTTTTTTATGCCACCTTGTTCTAACATATAGGGTCTTTGGCGTTTATCCTGACGGTGACATGGTTTCAAGAAATTATTTGTGTTTTCATTACTCATTGATATTATTCCTTTTAAAATATGCTGTTGGGCAACCTCATTTTCCTAATGGTTCATCATGCATTTCTGATAAAATCAGAAAATAGTAGATGCGAAATATATTCCCTTAATTTAAAAATTATTAAACTAGTAGAACTAAATAGGTAATGCTTTTATTTTAACATAAATGAGATAGATCTTTTATGCGTTCTGATTTGTAGATCTTAAAAAAAAAGAATATTATTAGGCACATTCACATTTAAAATTGCACATATTTTCTATGAAAATAATTTGTATCTATTTTTAATGGAATGATGTAGGGAAATTGTCCACTTTTATATCAATATACTTACAGAATTTCAAATTCATTCATGAATTAAAACAAATATGTAATATTAGTCCAAAATGCTATTGTTACACAGTACTAATGGTACGAACCCTGTTCTTACTTTCCTGGATGATCAGGAATTCAGTTTAAGGTGTAGATGTGAGAAATTAAGGAGCGCACTCATCTATTCAATCTCACGAGACAGGAATTATAACCCTCAATTCATAGATGAGAAAACTGAAGCTCTTTTTGGTTAGCTAATTTAAATTGCTAATAAGAGAGGCTGGCTTCTGTCCCAAGTCTATCCTATTCTGAGCCCATACTTTTTATATTACATCATACTACTTGGATCAGATCCATGGCTCTTAATATGTTAAATTCACAAAAATGATGGACTGGGACTTCACGTGCTCTTTCACATGGAAGATTCTAAGTGGGTAGAAAGGAAAAAAATTGTTCGTGGTAGTCTTGAAGAAGATACAATAGAGAACACTCATGGTATATATAGTTTGGTAAAAGTTAAAACAATTTGCTTTCTAAGTGCCATGTTAAAAATCGTTACTGAAACTATAATTCTAAAATTTAATTCAATATAAATAATTCAAACTCATAGAGAAACTGTTGAAATATTTTGCTTTGTTTTTCTGGCTGCCTTAATATTGCAGGTAGTAGTGACCTACATTTTGTAGCAGTATCTTGGCTCTTATCTCATCAATCACGTCCTTACCAACCATCTTTTAGTGTCAGTTACACTTCTTCTGACAAAATCGCTTGCCTGCAGTTTAGTTTGTCATTAATTTCAGAGCAAAGGTCATATTTTATATTGCTTTCAATATGGAATACACTGACTTTTATATAAAAAGGTTTGTTAAAAAGTCATCAATATGAATAATTCCATGGGTAGGGGTCAGGACTAAGAGTTAGTTGTTGAAGTCATGCCACGATTTTTATAAAAAATATAATTCAGCATAAACGGGTAAATGTCTTATCCTTGGACCATAAAAAAAGGTTAAATTAGCAAAATAGAGATGATTATATGAAAAAGCTAATTGTTTTATTATTAAATTTATAAATCATCTAGATAAAAGATTCTTCAAGAGTAATAGTTAAAAATACTGTCGGGAGTTTGCTTAGGAAAAGTGGTTATCAAAGGTCACTTGACTGTCAAAAATTTATTGAGGTGTTTTTTTTTAATTTTACATGAAATATTGTAATGTATTTGAGCTTAGCACCAAAATATTTGCTTAATTTGATGTATAATTTAGAAATCCCTTCTCCTAAAATTAGTGTATTTAAAAATTTATCCTTCTTTTTCTTTTTAAAAGACCACATAAACCATGTCTTATTTCTAATTTCATATTTCTGTGGTCAAATATATCAATATTATGCTCTATAATTATTGTTAAATATTAAGCCATGGAGTTTTAAACAAGCAAAATTATTCAGAATCCTGAAAAATACACATTAATCATCATTAATTATTTTTGAACTGTCATATTACCAAAACCAAACTTGTCCAGTGGATAGTAATATGATTCTCTAACTCATACCTACTCTATGTATGTTTATTATTTCTCATTATTTAGGGACCTCCTGGCTTACCTGGTCTCAAAGGTGACCCTGGCTCCAAGGGTGAGAAGGTGAGAATAAAAGCACATATTATTACAATTTTGACATCCTAATAGCAGACACAGTAATTTTGCAGATTGAAATCACTCAAAAGGAAATCTCAAAGAATATCTTTGTCCTTCTAACCAAGGAAAAAGCTGTCAATCTTCTGCTTCCCAGATGAATTTAGAAAAGAGAAAATATACAAAGTCATAGTGAAAAATGTATCAGAACTCAGTGTTATATTTTTTCAATGTCCCCTTCAAGGAACCATATGGAGAAAGCATATGGTTATACTAAAATAACCCTTCAGAAAATAAACAGATGGAATAACAAAATGCCCATTTTTATGTTTTTAAACATGAAAATAAAAAATTTAAACTAGAATACCTTTGAAATAGTAATTTGATCTTCCAGAATGTATGCTGAGTTGCAACAAATAATTAAAGAAAATAAGCCTTTTTAGAATGCCATTAATGTTTTTTGGATTATTTTCAAATCTTCAAATGTCTCTTAAAGACAGCAGAGTCTCTGAAGAGTAGAAATCATTTCATATAAAATATGATGCTTATTAAAGTAATGACTTTTCAGTTGTTTATTTCATCAATATTACATATGGTCATTATTGGCCTCTTAGTTGAGGGAATTCCTTTTAAGTAAATGGAACACTGAAGATGGTATTTTTAGAAAGCATTTTGTTCCCTAATACTCCTCCCCACCAATAAAAGTCTCAGTTAATGTAAGCAGTAAATGACCCTGTTAGGTAAGAGAAAAGCAGGTTCTTAATCCTGTATATCCTTCCGAAAGGGTTAAAGTTTAATCAATTTTTTTACTTTTATGTTTCATAAATTTAGTGTGCAATTATTTTATGACTATAATTTAATAGATGGTTGTAATTTACATATTGTTAAATTTATTTTTTCTGCCTTCTAAAGGGACATCCTGGTTTAATTGGCCTGATTGGTCCTCCAGGAGAACAAGGTGAAAAGGGTGACAGAGGACTCCCTGGAACTCAAGGATCTCCCGGAGCAAAGGGGGATGGAGTGAGTAAAGATATAAATTATTCTCCTACTCCTTTCTGGTCGTACATACACACACACACACACACACACACACACACACACACACACCTGTGCACATTCCATTAAACATGACCAAGGAGGTGATTTACAGCATCTTTAATCTCTTTAAGTCAATGATGTTTTCAAAAAGAAATTTACTTAACCTTAAAGTAATAAATTAAAAATATGACAAGTTAGAAATCATAAAAATTACCGTTCAGTAGTTAATTGCACAAAAATTTATCAAATCGCCAAAACATACAAATCATTATTCTGAAGGCTGCTTTATATCTATAAAGATATAGACGTTGAAGCAAATGGGGAAAAAAATACAGATTATCTTGCAAAAGTTATGTCTTAGATTTATAATGGAAAGTTTTAGGTTATCCTTACGTATTTTGTATAATCAAAAGTTTGCAGTGTGTGTTGTTATGCAAAACATGGCATAAAATAGCTGAGGAAAACTCTAATTCGGCTGATTGTCTCTATAGGGAATTCCAGGCCCTGCTGGTCCCATAGGTCCACCTGGTCCTCCAGGCTTACCAGTAAGTGAAAGACAAAAGAATTTTATAAAGTTAACTTATAAATATACCGAAGAGTCATGAATTCTCCAGATTTTTATCTGCACTTTTGCCTTTGCCTTTTTCCTAGGGTCCTCAAGGTCCAAAGGGCACCAAAGGCTCTGCTGTAAGTACTTTCGCCTTTGGATTTTCATTTTTCAGGGAAGCCCACTCAAATGCCTTGCTCTCGATTTATCTTGTTCCTTTTTTTTTTTCCCCCAAACAGGGACCTGCTGGCCAGAAGGGTGACAGTGGTCTTCCAGGGCCTCCTGGGCCTCCGGTAAGTGCAGAATAATAAGACTGATGTGCTGGCAGTTAGCATCCTGAGACTGCCAGTGATTTCTCTGAATTTATAAGGAGGATTAAAAATAAAAAAGACATTCTGTCAAAGTGCTGATTTTTCTAGGAAATAGCAACTATATTAATTACAAAATCTGGTCCTCATGCCAAGATTTTTCTTTTAATTGAATATGAAGATCCATTGACTATATATTATGATAGTCTTGCTTTTATTTGTTTTTCAAGAAAATTACATACTTTATGTCACATTTTTATGAAAGCAATTGATTGTATGCTACAAAGATACATATATGTCTGACTACACTAGGAATAAAGACAAAAGTTTAGATGCTTGACATTTGTTTTCCTACTGTATCTAATGCTCATCATAAAAGCAATAATAATTTGTAACATTTATTAATGCTGACATTTTCCAGGCTTCACATAACTACTAAGTGACAGATCCAGTTTGCTAAGGCTGCCATATCAGGCACCACAACAAGCTGGCTTAAATAATAGAAATGTATTGTCTGACAGTTCTAGAAGCCACAAGCTCTAGATCAGACTATGGGGAGCACTGGTTCCTTCTGAAGACTGTGGAACTGAAGGTCTGTTCCATGGCCCTCTCCTTGGCTCATAGATGACTGTCTTCTCCTATCTTTTCCCATCATCTTCTATGTGTGTCTCTGCACCCAAATTTCCTCTTTTTTATAAGGATACCGGTCATATTGGAATAGGATCCACCCTAATGCCCTTACCTTTACTTAACTAATTATATCTACAGCGACCCCATTTCAAAATGAGGTCTTATTCTAAAGGTACTGGCGCTTAGGACTTCTACATATGGATTTTTGTGGGATACAATCCATGCCAATATGGATTTAACTATTCAGTATAGTTCTACTCTTGCCACATATGCAAATTCAAGTCTGGCTGCATTTTTTAAGTTTTCTTAATTGATGCAGTTTTAAGTTATATTTGAAATAAGTTAATGTGTATTTTTAAAAGTTTAATGTTTCATAATATAAATTAGTATCAAGCATAAGAGAGAACTCACTGAGTAGCATAAGAACCCTAAAATGGCGTTTTAATCTTCAGAGACCAAAATCTAGTTGTGGAGACAGGACACGTAATGAGGAAGGACTAATCAATAAGTAAGAAGGTAACATACGTATGTCCACACAAATCTGTGCTACGTTACTTATATAGAAAAAGGTCCAGAAGTCATCTAATTTGTGTGTCTACCTCAGTATCCCTACTAGATTCTTTTTAAAAGAACTTACAAATTTTACACATTGATATTTATGTATGTATATATAGCAGCAATTAGTGAAAACATTGAAGATAGGAAAAACATTGAAAAGCTAAACCAACTGTAATTTCTTATAACAATGACAAAACCAGTAATAAATTATGCAGAATATTTTACCTTCAGAAGCAATTACATGCACATAATCTCTTTCACAGGGTCCACCTGGTGAAGTCATTCAGCCTTTACCAATCCTATCACCCAAGAAAACAAGAAGACATGCAGAAAACATGCAAGCAGATGCAGGTGATAATATTCTTGATTACTCGGATGGAATGGAGGAAATATTTGGTTCCCTCAATTCCCTGAAACAAGACATCGAGCATATGAAGTTTCCAATGGGCACTCAGACAAACCCAGCCCGGACTTGCAAAGACTTGCAGCTCAGCCACCCTGACTTCCCAGATGGTATGTGACTAGTACCGGACACAGCAGGTGTACCGAGCCTCTGAGTTATGACGGTGCAGTATCAGCTTGTTAATTCTAGTTAAATGTGTAATATAGAATCTAAATAAAACTAAAGCAAATGATTATTCATTCCGATCTTGTAAACAGAGAAAGTCATTTACGCTGTGCAATCAAGATCTGCTTCAGAGAATCCTTGGCTGTTACATAAGATTTCATTAAATTCTGACAAGATTATTTTTGGATGATTACAGACAACATAAATGCATTTTCCCTGTGCTAACTATCAGAGAATGGGCTTTATGTGTGCACGTATGTGCACATTAGTACATAATTATTTATATCCTATAAACTTATTTTATATTGATAGGAGTAAAGTTAACATGGTTAATGGCACAACTGAATCATATTTGACCTATTAGTTTAGCAAGTGAACAGAATATCTAAGAATTAGGATATTTGGGGGCAAAAATTATTTCATTGATCCACAAATGATCGGAACTGTGAACAATTTATTTGTAATAATAATCAGGATAATTTATTATACCTACCATTAAACCTTTACATACCCATCCTGAGAAGGCAACAGTTTCAAGCATCCTGAGTTCGTTAATAAACTCACATAATTACTAAACTAACAAGGGGCAGATCTTTATGTGATCTTAAATCTCCCACTTTATGTGGAAATATTTTGTCACTCTTTTTACAGTTGGGACAACAGTATTTTGCACTGTCAATCATATAAGAATGCTGTAACTGAGATCTAAATAACTCAGTACAGAGAGAACAGTTCAACGTGATTCAGAAACAACCACCACTATAGAGGAAGAATTTCATAAAATCTTCTTATCTTAATCAGGCATAACCTGTTAAAACTAAAACACAGGTAGCTAGGGGTGCCTGGGTGGCACAGCGGTTAGGCGTCTGCCTTCGGCTCAGGGCGTGATCCCGGCGTTATGGGATCGAGCCCCACATCAGGCTCCTCCGCTGGGAGCTTGCTTCTTCCTCTCCCACTCCCCCTGCTTGTGTTCCCTCTCTCGCTGGCTGTCTCTATCTCTGCCAAATAAATAAATAAAATCTTTAAAAAAAGAAAAAAAAAAAAAAAAACCACAGGTAGCTAATCAGGGCTCCATACAGACTGATATCCAAGGTCTTCAAATTTATAATATGTGTATTTGAAAAAGATATGTTTAGTTCAGTTGTACTGAGTTATAAAACATGATTAATGTTTTATATGATTAATTAGAACCCGAGCAGTATATGATTAATTAGAACCTGAGCAGTCAAGAAAAATTTTTGTAGATTTTGGAAATGGAAAGTTCACTGTGGGCTACGGTTCCCTGTGGTTTCTAATAGTAACTGGCATTATTAATTCTTCAATGTGTTAATTAATTGCAATTAAATATTAATTAATTAATTAATTAATTTAGCAGTGCCAGGCGCTGTTCTTCAGACAGAGATTTATAGATACGCAGAAGGAATAATGCCCTTGAGCTACTATTATCAAACAATACAGACAGCAAAATCATAAGTATTAATAATAGCATATTATGACAGATACTGTGGAAAAAATGAGTATTTAGGTAAGTAAGAGATGATTCGATTTTGGACGAATAGGATGTTAATATTTAAGGAGGTGACATTTAAGCTGAAACCTTTAAAGAGGTAGCCAATCATGCAAAGAATCAAAAGGGCATTCTGGGCAGAGGGTATGGGTCTTTTGAAAGCTTCGAAGAAGACAAGGTCTTGGTGTCTTCAAGGAACCCAAAGGTCTCTGTGGCTAAACAATAGTGAACGAAGTGGAAAATGACTTGAAATAATTTGGAAGAAAGCAAGGTAGAATCGAAGGAAGCTGGTTAAGGAGCTGTTGGATTAATCTAGGCAAGAAACTGTGGTGACTTGATTTACGGATCTGACAGTAAAAATAGGAGATGAATAAATTAGAGATAAATTGTCCATGGTATCCACAGTATACTGAATTTATTGAACAAAGGTGCCTTAGTAATTCAGTTATTATGTTATTTGAAGAAAAAATTTTTTTTAAAGATTTTATTTATCTATTTGACAGAGATAGAGACAGCCAGCGAGAGAGGGAACACAAGCAGGGGGAGTGGGAGAGGAAGAAGCAGGCTCCCAGCGGAGGAGCCCGATGTGGGGCTCGATCCCAGATCGCCGGGATCACGCCCTGAGCCGAAGGCAGACGCTTAACCGCTGTGCCACCCAGGCACCACAATTTGAAGAAAATTTAATGACAATATTAACTGAATAAATCAGGATAAAAAATACTACAGAATTTGAAATCATGTATTTCTAAAAAACATAAGATATGCCAAACATTAAGAGTGGTTATCCTGGTTGGTAAAATCCTGGATGATCTTAACGTTTTTTTATGTATTTTTTTTCCTGAGGATTTCAGTTGGTTCCAGAAGTGAATCTATAAATGGTGCAATCAGAAAAAATGTAAATGTTTTTGTTAAATAAATATTTCAAGTGATCTGACATAGAAGCTAATCGGACGTAGAAGCTAATTGACTATTAGAGTACTTTACCTGTTTATATACAGTAGTAGTAAAAGATAAGGCAGATTGGTATTGGATTTTTAAGAGTTCTAGTACTAAGCTAAGCAGTTAGTGATTTTGAAATGTTTAAAGTTAATAACCAGTAGATTCACATAATTCCAACTAATATTTAAAATGAAGTGACAGCATAAAAAATGGTAGGAGGGAAGCAAAGTATCATCACATGTATATCAACGCTGTCTATCAATAGCTGTTGTCAACAAAACCATATTGTCAATTATTTTTAAATAATTTTTTTATTTCTACTACTTACCATCTTTACTCGTCGAACACTCAATTAATGGTCACAGTCATTCACACGATAAAATTTGCTCTGCACCGTTTAGATAATGACATTAATAGCAAACGACATTTAAATATATAAAATAGACCTTTGTCGGGTCTAATTTAAAGGGGGAGCACATTTACTACAAGAAGTTTATGCTATACAGTGATGCAAAAGTGTGATCCCTGAGGCTAAGTAGATACTATCGCCTCCATTGTTACAGATGAATAAACCAAGGAAAAATATAGTGATTATAAGACAACTTAAGTAGCAAATAATACAGATGAGTTTTAGTGTTAAGTTTATCTGATTCCAATATGCATGCAACTTATTACGAAGGATAAATTGAATGTTAATATTTGAGGAGGTGACGTTTAAGCTGAAACCTAAAAGTAACAGGCATGCTAGGAGCCAGAGTGTTCGGGGCAGAGTATATGGGCAAAGCTTTGATGCAGACAAGACAAAGTGTCACTCCTTAACTCTTCAAACACATACCCTCATATGACCAAAAGCATAAAAGTGATTCTCACAGGAAGAGATCCATCAATATTAATTTTTCTTCATTTCTCTTTCTAATAAAATTTGATATTTAATGCAATCGATTTTTATATAAATGCATTTGTATGTGACATATTTTTTTCCTCCTTCTAGGTGAATATTGGATTGACCCTAACCAAGGATGCTCAGGAGATTCTTTCAAAGTTTACTGTAATTTCACGTCTGGTGGTGAGACTTGCATTTATCCAGACAAAAAATCTGAGGGAGTAAGTGCCAATCTGTTTTGGTGGTGACTGTTGACAGTTCTTGCCATGTTTTTGCAATATTGAACTAAACAGGAAAATTATACTGTCATATTTTCATTTATCTGCTTTTCTCACAGGGTAATTAGAGCATTTCATTTGCATAAACATGAATAAGACACCAAAGTGATGCACAGAGTTAACAAATACTTCTCTCCTTTATCTTTTACCCAGATGTATTCTTTATGCACCTGCTTGTGCTCTAAAATTCTATGGCTTTTCCATGACACAGCACAGCTGATTCTCAAATTTCAGCGCATGTATAGTATTCTTCATTCCAATTACCACGTGATAGACCTCGCAGCTGTATACGATGTTCAAAATGCACCATTTATAATCTTTTACTTAAAATAAGAGCATTGTCTGCATTTGCATACTTTTTAAATGTTTAGTCTCTTCAAAAACATTTCTTGATTTTCACCCAGCAGTATCAATATATTTGAGTTCTATCTTTAAAGCTATAAAGACAAATGACTAATATAGGGAGAGATTTCTCACTAGCATAATTATATTCTCCAGTTTCTGGTGATAAATGTTGCCTTTGTGTGTCATCTTTTAATAAATCACATTTTTCTTAGTACATGGCGTGGGCATACAGAGGCACAGAAAGTCCTTAAAGCAAAACAAGTAGGTTTAGGTGTGGCTAATCTCTTTAGGATAGAAGTTCACATTTGTTGAGAAAAGAGTGGGTAGTAGGGGCAGAAGACGAAGCAACTTCTGTTTCCCAACCAAACATGGCCTGTGTCAAAGCATAATAAAATTCCTGTAGCCCCCAAAGCAAGGAGGGAACATGGAAAATGCCTCCCCTTACACCGATAACTCAAATTCCCTACAGTGAGGCCTTTTATACCCTTACATTTTGCTGATGTTTGCAAAGCAAAACGATAAATGCAGATCTATTAAAGATTCTAAACATTCTTCCCAGCAGGAGATGATTAGGCTTGCTTCCTGCCAAAGACTTTTCCATAGCATGGAGCCCTTAGTTACCGGCTGAATGCTTTCAGGATGCTTCCCTTCACTATGGAATATTGATGGTACTTGCCTTGATGGCTGGTCCCAACTAGTATTATGAGGGCTTTCTTTGCAAGGGATTTTGCCTAAGAGTTCCACCAATGTCCCCTGTAGCCAGTATTATGCCGTTGACAGGTTACTTCTCCCCATCCTTCTTTTTGAGTGATTAAAGAAAACAGGTAGAAAATGACTCAATCTTCACTAAGTGGGAAGTCACAGGATCTCTCTCAAATGTTGCTCTTTATGTCATTTTCTGTAGTTCAGGATAGACTGTTTCAAAACCTCTTTGGCATCTTAGTCTTACTGAAAATTACTGATATGTACATAAACAATACTGTTCATAATTTTTACCTACTTTCTAATTTTCCTGTTCCTTTGCAACAGGTAAGACTATCATCATGGCCAAAGGAGAAACCAGGAAGTTGGTTTAGTGAATTTAAGAGAGGAAAACTGGTATGTTATTACCCCAACATGAAATGGTTTATCTTAAACTTCATAAATGAAGCTCAAATTATGTATTACACCCTGCCTGGGAAAGTCTAAATTATACTCTTCAGGATTCCGTGTGTTCTCTGGCTTGCTCCAGCTGTATCTCTTAGACCGCTGTGGTATTTTAGAGAAGTCTAAATGCTTTGTATCAAAATACATGGAAATAGGCTGAACTTACCAACATAATGTGATCAGATAAAGTATGCATTTCACTAAGTTCCTGATAGACATCATAAAAATGGATTGTGTTAGAAATGTCAGGTATAGAGAATACGTAAATTATTTTTTTTCTCTATTTCAGTAAGAAATTTTGGAATGTGGAATGTTTTTTCTGATTGCTACATTTGGATATAAAGTGAACTGACTGACCTGACCTTTTACTTGGATTAGAGCACAAGTTCACTTAGATATTTTCATACAATGCCAGTTCACTATTAATAATTTGTTATAGGTATTTTAAAATTAGGTGCCAAAACTAAATGTATATTATAAAAGCTGTTCAAAAATACGTGTGTGTTTAAAATATTAATAAGAATGTATTTAAATGAAAGTTTCTCACTTATCCAGGTAATTATGCAATTGTTTAAAGTTCTTTAAAAAGCTATTATTTTCCACTGATGGCTGTTTTATAGTTATCATCATATGGGAACCTACACAAATTAATTAACAACTTTAGTGATGTGCTCCACTTGACATAATTCTTCAGTTCAGTCTTCAAGTTACATTAAATATCCATGTGACATCTTACCAGTGTAGAAGTTAAAAATACATACACAGAATGGTGTGTGTAGTGTCATTTTTTGGTGTTTTGGTTTGTTTTCCTTCTTGTGCATTTCTCAAGTGGCCTTTTTTTTCTTCAACCAAACAAGGTTCCTCACTATCTGAGCTGTTAATCAGTAAGGATTAAGTAAATTCAACAATAAGGAAGAAAGTCATAGATAATTACCTTTACATAAGCTAATTCTATAGTCTAGGTAAATTTCCTACTCCGTTTTTTAAAAAATCTAGGTTTATATGTTTCAGCTGACCCCAGTATTTCAATTACACCCAATAAAACAATTTTTGAACGTAATAAAGGGTTTTAATAATTTTTGATTAAAATTATCTTCTGGCTCTAACTACAAAATAAGTATTTACTGACTCAACAAATATTTACTTGCATCCCCTCAGGCATTATGTTTGGTGATGGTGACACAGTGGTGAATAAGTATGTCATCTAAGAACGGACACACAGGCAGGTCTGTGCAGGAACCAAAAGACCAAACACCTTAGAAAACTATGGCCCCAAAATAGAAACTGCAGGAACATGTTTGAAAAGTTTGGGTCAAATGGATATACTATGAAATTTTTTTAAGAAGTAGGTGAGATTAAAAAAAACATTAAGGGGTGCCTGGGTAGCTCGGTTGGTTAAGTGAGGACTCTTCATTTGGGCTCAGGTCAGGATCTCAGGGTCACGAGATCTAGCCGACTTGGGCTCTGTGCTCAGCAGAGGCAGAGTCTGCTGGAGATTCTTTCTCCCTCCCTCCCCCCTTCCCCCCCCCACCACTCACGCGCACTTTCTCTAAAAAAAAATAAAATTAATATAGGTAACGTTTGCATTGCACCAAGATTCCTCAGTTCCCATTGTTTCACTATTTAAAAAGATACACAAATATAATGAAAGCTCTCTTAGAAACAAAAGCAGTTTTTTGGAAATTTTTAATGGTTAAGGCAATAAAGTATAGAAATAAAGTGATTTTTTTCAAAAGTAAGTAGTGCTTGCAAGTAACTCGGATGGAAGTACAATAGTGATTTCATAAAATCCTGTCTCTGGGTCTTCTGACCCTCTGTCCCCACTTTCTTTCCCTAAGTGAAAATGGACCTGTTGATTCATCCACATGCTTCTGGGATCACAGTTCACTGTCAACAGTGATTTTTATCCTTTTATAACTTAAATGAATAAAAGAATCTCTACGTGTCTTTTTATTCTTTTATTCCCAGCTTTCCTATTTAGATGTTGAAGGAAATTCCATTAATATGGTGCAAATGACGTTCCTGAAACTGCTGACTGCCTCTGCTCGGCAAAATTTCACCTACACCTGTCATCAGTCAGCAGCCTGGTACGATGAGTCGTCAGGAAGTTACGACAAAGCACTTCGGTTCCTGGGATCAAATGATGAGGAGATGTCCTATGACAACAACCCTTACATCAAAGCACTGTACGACGGCTGTGCGGTGAGTCGACTCGCTTGCCTTCTTTCACAGGGTGGGAGGCAGGGTGTAACCACCTCAGTCTGGCCCTAAGCCAGCTTGCTCTCAGGAAATGGATGGCAGTTGTTGTGAAGATCTGATGCTTAACACTGGCATTAAAATACAGTATCTTAGAAGCCGCTAATACACACACATGCACACGCGCACGCACACGCACGCACACAGAGAAACTCCGAAACATACATAGAGACACACATGTTCGAAACCATACCATAAGGTAATCTTAGATCATATGCTATTTCTATGGAATTATTCCAGATAGCTAAATACTATTATAGCTCGTTATTCTTGAAATTAAAAAAAAAAAACCAAAAACTTTATTTCATTTGTCTCCTTCATCCATGATTCTAAAATGACAGATAAAGCAATCAGCATTATACCATTTATATGGTAGGTAATTCTTACCCCTGTATTTTGTTTGTAAGGAGCTTGTCTGTTGGTCTGTATTACACCAGTTTACGCAGTTATTATCATTTTTTGTTATTTTTATCCTCTGGAACTATCTTTTCACACAATGGGAATTCTATTTAAGAAAATGACCGAGAGCACACTAAAAAAACTCATTGTTTTAGCTGATGACTAAAGAAGTCACAGTTACAAAGAAATAGGCCCAGGCCTTCAACGAAGTAAGCAGGGTACCCACAGATCAAAGAAGAGAAAATAAAACATTTTAAAAGTAGCAAGTGTCTGGATTTCCCAATAGTAATATACTGATAATCATTCACAAGATGATAAAGCAGCAGAAATGCTTTGACTTTTGACCTTGTGCACTGTAATTTCTATACTGTATCTTAAGAAACCTTGAATATATATAGTATGATTACAGTGGTAAAAATATATTATTATGAAGGAGCCTGACACAATTTTAGCATCAGTTCTCATGTTAAACTGTATTTACCAATTCAATAAGATTCTCTTCAACAGTGCAATATATCCGAATATTATAGTTGGGTAATAACAGCTAAATATTAAACATTCAAAATTTAAAAGTACATAACACATCAGTCATAACAAGAGTTAATTACACATAAATAATGGCAAATTTGTTTCTTACTCTCTTCTTTCTCACCTTCTCAACTCCATTCAGAGGCTTAAGAAAAAAATAACATATATGTTAAAACTATGAAATGATTGTGTAACTTTGTATTTCTGCTCAATTTTACAGTCCAGAAAAGGCTATGAAAAAACTGTGATTGAAATCAATACACCGAAAATTGATCAAGTACCTATCGTTGATGTAATGATCAATGACTTTGGTGATCAGAATCAGAAGTTTGGATTTGAAGTTGGTCCTGTTTGTTTCCTTGGCTAAGATTAGGACAAAGAACATATGAAATCAACAGAAAAAAATACCTTGGTGCCACCAACCCATTTTATGCCACATGCAAGTTTTGAATAAGGATGGTATAGAAAACAACTTGCTACGTAATATATGTACTGATTAGAAATATCGATGCCCTTGCAGGGGCAGAATCTTTACACGACAAAAGCTTTGAAAATCATAAAAATACAAGATAGTGTGGCTGAGATGGAAACAGGCCTTATTCTTGATTCCCAATTTTCATCTCTCCTTTTCCTATTTGGATTTCTTTGGTGCTATAGAAAAAAGAAGAGAACAATATATATTCATAAAAGATATGGTGCTCATTCCCATCCATCAAGGATGTGCTAAAAGTGTGTTTAATAAATTGTAATTATTTTATGTACAGTTCTATACTGTTATCTATGTGTCCATTTCCAAAACTTGCACGTGTCTCTGAGTTCCATCTGACTCTAATTTTATGACAATTGCAGAACAACGATGGCAATAAATATATGTATTATGAAAAAATAAAGTTGTAATTTCTGATGACTCTAATTCCCTTTCTTGGATTAATAATAAAATGCCTTTGTATATATTGATGTTGAAGAGTTCAATTATTTGATGTCGCCAACAAATTTCTCAGAGGGGCAAAAACTTAGAAGACTCTTGGAAGCACACTTGGATCAACTCTTCTCTACTGACAGTAACTTTGCTGAATTTCAGCCAAAAATATCATGCATTTTGATGCTTTATTCAATGCTATACCTCAGCCTTTTTCTTTTCAGAGTCCAAGATTTCACAGGATCCTTGTATATACGGAAAATAAGCAAGTTTATATTTTTGGACAGGAAAATGTGTATGAGAAGCTATTTTAACAAATCAATGCCTCCATCAAGCGAACAATCAGATGTACAACTTTTTTACTACCTTATTTCATCTCATTGTTTTCAGTGTGCTTCAGTCATGCAGATTAATATTAAAAGATGGGAACTAAGCAATTATTTATGAATTTGTTCAATGTTATACTTTTTAACCAATCAACTTCTTGAATTTGATGCCAAGTTGCATATTATAACAGTCTTCGAATATTATTTTACCTGCACCTGCCCAACAGATACTATTTCTTTTCTTTCAGAATAATATCATACATTATTTGACCTGCCTAATTCCTAAATAACATATGGGTGGATTGTTACTAACAGTGCTTGTTTTAAAAGTCATACTTATTAAAGCAGTGAAAACATTTTTTTTCCACTAAGGTATTTTCTTCCAGGTAGCTTGATATAGCAGTAAAATTTAAAAATTACAAATTGAACTTTGTATCTATTTTAAGTAATATATGTAAGACTTGAAAATAAATGTTTTATTTCTTATATGAAGTGTTAAATTAATTGATACCAGATTTCACTGGAACATTTTCAACTGATAATTTATCACAAAAGAGCATACCTGTAATATTGGAATTAAAACGTGAACACTTGTCATTCAGAAGTTCTTTTATTTTTGAAATCAAGTTTGTAAATGTCCTTTCAAGAAGGGAGATATGAATCGTATAAATAAACTCAAGTCTTGTCTACCTGGATTGGTCATTCTCTTTCTTAAATAGGTTCCAAATTACTTTCTATTGCAGAAAAGGCTTTTGGTTCAGTTTCTTGACCATCCAGATTAGAAGAGTTTTATACTTCCAGAAAAGAATATTTGCTTCAGAGATAAGTTGTTTAAATTTTCCACTTGTCTAAAATAAAAACACCACATGGTAATACTCTATTTACAAAATTAAGGTAGGCTATATTTAAAATTTAGAGAGAGATTTTTCATAATTAAACATTTTGAAAAGTCTCAAACATATGTTCACAATTTCGGCACTAGAAATATTTCCAGAACTTTCACATAGTCTCTAAATTATACATAAAGTAATATTTTTTATCAAGAGAAATTCCATACATCAGGCAATTTAATGAATATATAGCACTAAGAGAATATTTTGCATATTGACCCGCCCTGGGGAAGCTGTATCATTTGCCCATTTAAACAAAACAGCCTCAAATTTGGCACACAATAAAATTAATGAATAAATAACTGAATTTCTTATCCTTTTCTATTCCTTGCACATATGGATATGGTCTTCTGCATCGCATTGGATTTTTTCTCTCCCTTATAATTGATTTAATCTGAACAAAAAAGAAGCTTAGTGGAAAGGAAAAAGCATATTATATGACATTCTAGTGTTGGCCCAAGCATGTATAAACTCTGGAGACTAATGTTGACCCTGGGTGGATCCTGGCATGGGTGGATTCTGGGCCTGATGCACACAAAATTTGGCTTTACTCTTTAAAAAAATACAAAATTACAAATACAAAAAAAATTACAGAATTTATTATTTTGAGTGAATGAAGGTATTCCAACAAATTAGTAATTATAAAACATGGACCCGTACCGAAAGTATCAGACAATCTGGGAAAAAAAATCAATGTTTTCATTCATTCCTTGAAGTACTTTTGTAATACTTTAATTCTATGTGTTTGTTTATTTTTGCTTCAATCTCTGAGTGCCTCTTCATATGAGAATTTTATAACTTAATTTCTAGTAGACAGAATAAGTTTCTCTAACATGTTAGATTAGAAAATGTTTCTTATCAACAGCTTAGAGCTGTTTCTTTCAATTTCACTTCTTGTTATTGGTAAGTATTTTAAAATTTTTAGGGTATTTTAAATTTAGGAAAAGCTCTATACATTTATTTTATATTTGTACTACGAATTTGTGAGAATTTTTCACGGGCTAGCTTCTGATTCTGTACATTTTTTACCTTGTTTTCTTTCCACTACCAAGAGATTTCAGGCTCTGGGCACCATAAGACATATGCAGGCCATGGTACAAACTCTCTCTTCCTACTTTTTATGTCATAACACAGTGAGTGATAGGATTATTCCAGAAAGCCATTCCTACACTAGGATTACTGGCAATAATTTTACATAAATATGAACGATAAGCCATATAATTATGCCCCACCATGTAAACCTAGTCTATAATCCTGAATAAATAAATCCCTAATTGAAGTTTCTCCTTGCTGCCTCCTTCCATACGACCCAACACAAGAAAAAATGCCAAAGGGAAGTTGGAGTGGAAAGATAATACTCTTAACAGATCATAGTGAAAGGAACTTACTTGGGCAAATTTTACCAATTATATGACCATGAGAACAGATTTTTAGCAGATCTCTCAAGGGCTTAGATGGGATCCATGAACCACAACGATCCCGAAGCTGAGTCCTCTGTACGCTGAGTCATTGTGAAATGAATTAATGAAGGGCCTAGCACACTGACACACAACAAGAGCTAAATAAATAGTTGCTACTGCTCTGGACTTCCCACTGCAACTATCATCACCCTAGCTTAAGTTCCTTTCTAAAACATAGCTAATAACATGTGTGCTATTTACATCACAGAACTTTTATAAAGATTTAATTTTAAAAAAGTGAAACATACAAATTGCATGATCACAGAGGCCCAAAGTAGCAAATAGGCTCCCATAAAATCCAAGCTTTACAAATGAGTCACAAAGGACACAAAACAGGAGCAGCAGCATAAGCCATGTGAATACGCGGAACGGCACATGCATCAGACACAGCCTCTCAGCTCCTCTTTGACCAGCGTGTGTTTTGTTCTCTAGAAGGATGAGTTGAGTAAGCTTTAGAGTCCCTCAAATTTTACTCGTTGCTTGGCCTCTATCGATGTCATGGTCATATAACTAGTAATTCCTCATGCAGCTGCCTCTCAGAAATCCAGAGCTGACAGAATTACCTACAATTGAAAATCTTGCAGGAGTATATCCTCCTAGAAGCATTTCATGTTCAGAATCAGCACATAGCAACCTTTGCAGGATCCTCATTTACCTTCTATCTAGTAAATCCATAGTCAATATTTGTAAGGAGATTGGTCAGGATCAAAGCCGAGGTAGAAGAGTTACAGAGCCACTGTTAACTCTTTCTTTCTAAAAATATAAGTTGAGGGGCGCCTGGGTGGCTCAGTCAGTTAAGTGTCTGCCTTCGGTGCAGGTCATGGTCCTGGGGTCCTAGGATGGAGTCCCGCGTTGGGCTCCTGGCTGAGTGGGGAGTCTGCTTGTCCCTCTCCCTCTGCCTCTCCGACCCTGCTCATGCTCTCTCTCTGTCTCTCTCTCTCTCTCAAATGAGTAAATAAAATATTTTTTCAAAAATAAACTGAAATAACATCAGAAATGTTTTATGTAACAGCTAGGACTTATTTTATAATAACCTTATGATGGCATTTCTACCTATAATACTATTTATATGAAGTTACACAAAAACACTGAGGAATACATTCCTATTTTTAAATTACCTATATATGTCTATAAAGAAATAAAAAAAAGTAGGCCTTTTGTTCCATAATGGAAAGATGTTGAAGAGCAACCATATGTCCTAGTAGCAGATCTTATTCTAGTGACAACCCAGGGTGCGAAGTAAGCGGAGTCTTCCAGCTGGATTCACCATCACTTTAGGGTCTCTGGTATAAATAAAATGTCTGCCTGCTGTTTTTCAGCTCACGGAGGGAAATGAGTATGTCCAAGGCAAAAAGACACTTTCCCCTGAAGTGACATACACTTCTGTGCTCACTCTGCGTGGGATGGCCATACTGAATTAAATGAAATGAACATTTTTATGGAAGTAAAATTTCTTAGCTATATAGAAACAAAGTGCACATGTTAGATAACTATTATCTCGTTATTTCCACATAGCTATAGAGATTTTTACTTCACTACTGAGAGAAATAAGAGTGAAAAAAGGGAAGCAGAGATAACAACAACAAGAGAAGCACTAAAGGTATTAGCTATTTAACTAAAAGTGGAAAATTCATATGACTAGATAATATATATCACTTTATTTTAGATTTTTGGTGAAAGAGTTGAATGTCTCACGAGATTTTTTTTTCTCTGTGCAGGGGCCTCCCCAACTTCCAGACCCTGCCACCCCCACTCTGGCCCATCAACCCCTAACCCAGGAAGAGAGCGGGAGAGGGAGGGGGGAACATGACAGGGTAGGGGGGAGGTAGCCAAGTAGGGGTAGAAGGGTAGAATTTGTGAGTAGATCCTTTCTAATGATAAAGTCAAGTGGTTTTGAACCATAGAATACTAATACCAGAAATCTTGAGTCATTTAATTATCAATTAATCAATGAACAAGTATATAATTTAGCACCATGATGAGGACAGGTCTCTACCAAAGATAGATAGATAGATAGATAGATAGATAGATAGATAGATAGATACATATATCAGGTTTACAAAAGAATTATGTCATAAAGTGTCTGCACCATATCCTTATTTACAGTTTAATAAGAGAAAGAAAACCATCACATCTAAAAGAACAGTTTATTTTCAAGGTTCTGACTATCCAGGTGTTTGGAGAACTGAGGGAACAATAAATGTTGGTTTGTAAGTGTGTTTCATGAGAAGGATGGTAGGTCTACAAAGTGTAGAGTCTGGATAGGTGTGTCTGAGGGAGAGAAGGAAGACCACTTTATGGAAGAAATCCAGGAGAGAATTCCAGAGGCATACGTGAGTGCGGAACGTGAAGAGGACAAGGAGTCTTTTTTTTTTTTTTTTAAGATTTTATTTATTTATGTGACAGAGAGACAGCCAGTGAGAGAGGGAACACAGCAGGGGAGTGGGAGAGGAAGAAGCAGGCTCCCAGCAGAGGAGCCTGATGCAGGGGTTGATCCCAGAACGCCGGGATCACACCCTGAGCCGAAGGCAGATGCTTAACGACTGCACTACCCAGGCGCCCCAGGACAAGGAGTCTGATACAGCCCCAGTGGCTGGTGTAACGCCAAGTCCTATATTTAGGGTTGGGTTATAATGGCTTGAAAATCATACAAAAAGTCCGGATATTATGCAGTGGATAATAATGAATGCTGGTTGCTGAGTAAGGCAAAGTGATAACGAAAGTCATGTTTAGAATGACTAGCATTTTGGCAGTTTCTCAGAACCCGCATAGTGGGCATCCTGTGCTGGATGGCTCTCAGAGTTGGGTCAGACGATAGCTGCCGTAAGGCTGTTGCTGAAATTTAAGTGGGTGATAATACAGATTCGGATTGCAGTAATAACATCTGCATGACTTCAGAGGAAGGACCAGTATAAAATAATCGGAAAGAAGAAATTACTACTATATTTTATTTAAAAATATTCTAGAGACATTTACTGGATACACCTTAAAATAAGCTATACTCACCTCGTCTTTAAGAACATAAATCATAAAATCAGAGAAAAGAAAAGTTATATTTACTAAAATCTGAAGAGCCAATGGGTTCCAGAGAAACAAATGTCATCTGGCACAACCCTATCAATTGGCTTTGTATCTCCTATCGCATCTCATATACTATTGCAGAATACATGTGAAAATACCTTGGTATTGCTTAAACAGTACGTGCTTACAACACTATGGGCAAACACCTGTCTCCTACATAAATAAAAGTGCATGTAGATTATCAACCACAGAAGACATACATCGACAGAGAAATCAACTGCTAAAATGTATTACATAGTTGTATCTTCTGATGTTGAAATTTTCATAAGTAAAAATTGGAGCATAAGGAATAAGCAAATACATGGAAATAATTCTATATAATTTATATGAAAAAATATTATCTAGCTGTAAAAAGATCAGGGCATCATAGGAACACAATATATATTTAAATATGTAAATAGACAAATGAAGAAATCATAGCCATATGTCCTCTGTTGCCTGCCCTTCAGGGTGGAACATTTTTTTTGTTTAATATTTTACTCATTTATTTGAGAAAGAGAGAAAGAGAGCATGAGCGGGAGGAGGGTCAGAGGGAAAAGAACAAGGAGACTCCCCGATCGGCAGGAAGCTCGACATGGGGCTTGATCCCAGGACCACGATCCCAGGACCCTGAGATCATGACCTGAGCCGAAGGCAGACACTTCACCAACTGAGCCACCCAGGTGCCCCTCAAGGTTGAACTTTTTAAAGGTGGATTGTAAACATTGTTTCTACTTTCTTATCTGGCATTTACCCTTTAACCCAGAGAATGGACAACTGAATTCATCCCGTGCATTATATTGAAACTTCTCGACATCACAAAGAATAGAATATTCATCAAATCCTATTGGATTTGTATGTACTGGCATTTGGATGTATTTTTTCAGAAATGACAACTGTTTGCGTCAAAACTGGCTATCTTTCTTGTGCTCCTTATCTCAGTTAATGACATCTCTGTTCACACAGTCACCTGGGCCAAAGATATTCAGAGTCATAATGAATTGCTTGCTGTTCTGTCTAGTCAGCCATCTATTTCTGTCAATTCTCCTTCCTAAATATCATTCACAAATGTGGATCGCCTTCGTCTTCATTACGGCTGCCTAAGTTCCGGTAGTGATTTTTTTTCACCGAAATTTTAATAGCTTGGTATATAATTGCCTACTTCCAGATACCCCAAATCTCACATCCTTACTGAGAAAAAGGCTTATGAGTAGTGCAAATGCAGACAGATTACTCCCAGTTGTAAAATTTCTCAATGGCTTCCCATGACCTACGACATTGCCTTTCTTCTTTGTTTTATTTCATTTTGTTTTACTACACATGAAAAACACATTTACAACCTCTCTCACTCTCTCTTTTATCCACAGGCACCTCACATAGAACTGAAATAACATTTTGCAAACTCGTATTGATGCACTCTGATTTGTAATATTCCATTTTATGGTACTTTATTTCATCTCAGAGAATATCAGTTGTATCCATTAAGCTGATATATTATTTACTCTTGAAAATACTGGTCAACAGAATAAAGGTCAAACACCTTAAATTGTTGAACAAGACCCTATCAGATGCTTCCCTATTTTTCTACACTCATCCTTGGATATGTTCACATTAAAGAGTCACATTTTGCAAGACCTGAGCACAGGGAGACCAAGATAGCTGGGCTCTGTCCACAGTGGTTTACTCTGTTTTTGCCTGTCTAAGGGCACCGGGACTTGACATCACCATATAAGCTAAACTTTATGATCCTGTTACATATACCAAAGTTTAACCTCAAAGCATGTTCCCTGCAATAATTTATCCAATATCAGTGGAAAAGTGGGAAAAAATCTAAGTGAATACTGTTAAGAAATTGTTTTTTTAAAAAGTTAATGGTACATTTGTAGATTGAATGACAAATTTGTTAAAGTTAATGTTTGAAGATTTAATGACACGTTCCTAATATATTTTTTTAAGATGTTATTTATTTGACAGAGAGAGACACAGTAAGAGAGGCAACACAAGCAGGGGGAGTGGGAGAGGGAGAAGCAGACTCCCTGCCAAGCAGGGAGCCCAATGCAGGGCTCCATCCCAGGACCTTGGGATCATGACCTGAGCCGAAGGCAGACGCTTAACGACTGAGCCACCCAGGCGCCCCAATGTATTTCTTTTTTAAAAAAGATTTATTTATTAGAGAGAGAGACAGAGCAAGCACACAGACGGAGAGAGAGAAGCAGACTCTCTGCTGAGCAGGGAGCCCGTTTTGGGGTGGGGCTCCATCCCAGGACCCCGGGATCATGACCTGAGCTGAAGGCAGATGCTTCACCCACTGAGCCACCCAGGCGCCCTCATTTCTAAATTAAAAAAAAAAAAATCAAAGAGTATAGAAAGCATCAAGTTTGATAGATGATTTTTCCTATATTGGAGGTAAATGGAGCTTCTGCTCTTTCTGTAGTTTTTTTTTTTTTTATCATCACATATTGGGAACAGGCTGCACAGATACCCTGGTCCTGTCATCAGCAAAAGGCCAATTGGTTATTTCACAAAAAATTCTCATTTGTAGCAAAAAGGAAAGATGAATCATGAACACCGCAAGTTAAAAACAGAAGATCTTCAAGCTAATTCTAGTGACTTCATTCAAATAGAGCATGGGGAGGCAGGCTCGGTGCGGGGGGTTAGCGTGCGCCCTGGCATCTGTCACTGGGATTAAGGCTTATCCGCCGGAATCCTTCCCAGTGATGCAGATTCGTATCTGCCATATGCATCGTCATCTGAAACATTGGGCTTCCTGGTATCTCCACGTCGTTGCCACCATTAAGTGACACGTCTGTTAAACAAAAATAAAGCCGATGTACAGATGTAGCTCTTCAAAGAATCTTAGGAACTAAAGAACCAAGGGAAGCAAAGAAGACATCATTTCTTCTTTATCTGTTCCTCTTCACTCAGTAATTTTTACCTTAATTTTTACCTAAATTTTTACCTCATATTTTTTTTATTTCTTTAAGATTTTTATTTATTTATTTGAGAGAGAGCATGGGCTGGAGGGGGGGGCAGGCACAGAGGGAGAAGCAGACTCAGGGATCCGACTCAGGGCAGGGCTCCATCCCAGGACCCTGGCATCATGAGCTGAGCTGAAGGCAGACGTTAACTGACGGAGCCCCCCAGGCGCCCCAATGTCTTTTCGTTTAATGAATGCTTTGTCTGAGAAGAACTCTTAATGAGCAAAATATAATTTTCTAAGGAAATCTGGTGAAGGTAAGTTTACATTATACACATTAACATAGACCTATATAAAATAAAATTAATCATCTGATGAGAGATGTTTTTAAATAACCCAATTGCCATTCTCTCCTCCTTAACAAATATATTCATGACCAGTAAGCTACCAAATATTCAAAATGTTATCTTCACTTCCTGTTAGCCTTGACCGTTAAATAAAAAAAGAGTAACTCATGTCTTCATTGTTATCTATGGGGGTGTGCTTCCCATGCTTGTCTCGAAAGATCCCTCCCTCCTATGATGGCGCAGCCTTTGAAATGAGGATGTGGATTAGATTAGAAGACAGGTATAAAGAAGCACTATGAGTTTGGCTGCTGGACAGCAGAACTGTTTCATCTGGCTTTATCTTTGAACACGCATGGGGAAATCTTACTAACTGAAAGACCGAAGTTTTCTTATGCAACCTCTTAGCTTTTGCCGTAACAAAAAGTCAAGCTTCTCTCCCAAGAAGCAGGATATCTTTGGTGTTTATATTTTAAACCCATCATCCCAAGCAAAGACTATTTTTGTGAAACGTTTAACAGTAGCCATATATTTGATAGAGTTTACCATTTTTAGAACCCCAAAACGACTAGGTTTATTTTGACAACCTGAAGAAAGAAATAGCTTAAGGAAAGTTCTCATTTGAGCCACAGAACTATTTTTAAAGGAAATGGCAAAAGTTTATCTAAGTATTTGGCAGAATGTCAAATAAAAGTCCTCAATTTTTCCCTCTCATTGTTTATTTATTCACAAACCTTGCCAGTTTTCTCCTCAAAATGTTTTTCATGACTCCCCTACTATACAACTCAGTTACTAGTATCCTAGTCTGAGCTCCTTCTTAGATCAATTCTCTAACTTTTACTCTTTATTCTAATTGCCCACTTCTACTTATTAAGTATGTATTAATGCTCAGGAGTCTATGAGTTAGAAGGGAGGATTTTCTAGCCTGCTAGATCTGGCTAGGCTTGATCTTGCTTGCTTGGGGTCATGCATGTGTCTGCAGGCAACTGAACGGTCTTCTGAGGGCTAGTGATCAAAAATGACCTTGTCTGTGGTAGGCTTCCTTCACATGGTATCTTACTCTCTAGCAGACTATACTAGGCTTCTTCACAGGTGATCACAAGGGAGAGACAGAGGGACAGAGAGAAAGAGAGACAGAGAAAGAAAACACAGCCGTTAATTGAGGCCAGGGTCAAAACTGCCATGGGGTGCCTGGGTGGCGCAGTCGTTAAGCGTCTGCCTTTGACTCAGGGCGTGATCCCAGCGTTCTGGGATCGAGCCCCACATCAGGCTCTTCTGCTAGGAGCCTGCTTCTTCCTCTCTCACTCCCCCTGCTTGTGTTCCCTCTCTTGCTGGCTGTCTCTGTCAAATAAATTAAAAAAAAAAAAAACTGCCATGGTATAACTGGGCCACATTCTATTAGCGAAAGTAAATCAGACCAGCATATTCATTGCAAAGAGAAAACAGTCTTTACCTCCTAATGGGGGGACCTGCGAAGTTACATAAGAAAGTTCATGAATGTGGGAAGGAGTAAAAGATTGTGAAGATTGTGGCATTTTATCACAATCACTATTAATCTCCTGCTCCAAAACTTTCAGTCGTTACTTATTTCATAACCGGTCAGTTGTAAACTCCGCTCCCGAGATGTCAAATACACTGCGTGCTTCCATTTAGCCTCAACTTCGTTGCCGCCCAACTTCACCTCCTTTTCTATTTTTCTTTAACGGCTTTCTCCACCTGCGCCAGCTCAGCTACTCACTGTGACGTGAACATGTCTTGCGTTTTAATCACTACTACTTCTGGGCTCTCACCCCTACCTCCTACCTTATATGCTATTTTCCTTCCCTTATACTTCTCTAAATTCTATTTTATCAAAGTCCATCTTCTTTTTTTTTTTACTAAGCCTTTATTTTTATTAGAATGTCAGATGTTTCCTGATGACTCCAGTGCACATTGCTATTTGTATTTACTTTTGTTTTAAAACTCCTACAGCATAGGGGCGCCTGGGTGGCACAGCGGTTAAGCATCTGCCTTCGGCTCAGGGCGAGATCCTGGCGTTCTGGGATCGAGCCCCACATCAGGCTCCTCTGCTGGGAGCCTGCTTCTTCCTCTCCCACTCCCCCTGCTTGTGTTCCCTCTCTCGCTGGCTGTCTCTCTCTCTGTCGAATAAATAAATAAATAAATCTTTTAAAAAAAAAAAAAGAAGAAGGTGGATTTTGGACTTCTGTCCCCCAGAACTGTGAGAAAATAAGTCTCTGTTATTTATACCACTCAGTTTGTGGCACTCTGTTAGAACAGGCTTAGTAAACTAAAATGAAGTATTAAATAAATAGTTTGTCTGATTAATTGAGTGGATGGAAGGCTCATAAGTATAAACTATTAATTCTATGTTCTTGGACAAGAGAAATTTTGACTGAATTCCTAGGAACTTAAAATTTCTGGATCACACATTCACAATAAACAAAACAAGGGATTTTGTTTTCAGAATGCATCATCCAAATATTAAACTTTTGATTGTTAAACTAAATTCTCTACCTTATATTTTATTTTGTTTTTTTTTCTACCTTATATTTTAGATCTGAGAAGAAACACATGTAAATAAGAACAAAGATGACCAACAAGTATGAATCTGGAAAGTAAAGTGGGCTGTTTTGTTCTGTGCAACTGTAACATAATGGTCAGCAAACAGAATCTGAATGCTACTAAGCTGTATGAAATTAGAAATTGATATGAATAAGGTCATATGAACGTGGAATAGATTTGGCGGAGACATACACTACTTATTTCTTCTCGTGGGGATACAGTGAATGAGACTGACGTGACCTCCTCATCCTTGAGACCTTAAAGTTATGCTATGTATTACCAAATTAAATATCGATAATATTGATGATAATAATAATGGGTAATTAATTTTGTGATAGGCAAAATGTAGGGAGGTAAGGTCATCTCTGGCAGGGGTTCTGACCTTGATTAGGAACCCAGGAAAGTATCTGTGAGTAAATGAGACCCAAAGAATGTATAGAAATTGTGCATCTCAGTGACAGTGAAAGAGAGAAAGTACGTTAACCAAAGGAAATAGAATGATTATATCACGAATCTGGGCAACAAAGAAAATCTTGGGAGACCCAAAAACCTGAGCATTATTCTTTCTCTTTTGGAGTATGGTTAAACTGATTTCTTTTTCTTCCTCTTTTTCCCACACCATCAAGTTCTTCTGTGTGGTTCTGAAACTTTCTGCGAGACAGGCACACTAGAAACGAGGACTAAAATAGTAAGACATGCCTCAGAGACTTGCTTAAACTTCTGCAGTGAAGAGAAATACAGGTCTGACCACCAAAATTGAAAATCCAACCCAGTACTTCAGAGATAAAACGATACCAGAAATAGAAACAAGCAATCATCAAGAGAACGATTTAAAGCACCTGCTGATGATTTAGTCTCAGAGCCTAACTCAGGCGGGAGAAAATTCAATAGTGTTCAATGAAGTAAATAAAGTATGGAGGAAAATAAAATCCTGGAGCCTCAGATAACAATAGTATTGATGTTTGCAGGTTCTGCGTGACAGCCGCACGCGCCCCTGCGGTAGAGATGGCTGCAGAGCCAGACAGCGGCTCGTGGCGCCATAAACTATGTCACATAGACAGACTCATCCCCGGGACAGAGTGACGTGGGCAGTTATCCCGTCCTGTCCTTCGGAGAAGCCCTGCTCTACCGCCAGCAATCAGCCGGGCAGGGATTCTTTGAGGCAGGGGGAGCTGTTTGCCAGACGGAGCTAAGAAAGGACAGACGCCATGATTCCACCGTAAGCAGGACTTGAACTGGCCTGATCGCCAGGGCCAGCTAAGGGATAGGAACGTGAGCCACCAGGAGAGCAACTTGCATACGAACCCCTAGCAACCCTGGGAGAAATCATTAAAGCGATTAGAGGAGAAGTCCTCAACTTGGGACCAAAGAGCCAAATCCGGCCCTCACACCTATGTTGTTTGGCCTAAATAGTGTTGGCTCATATCCAAACTTTTACATTTTTTTTTTTTTTACAAGTTGCTAACCTTTAAAAACTTGAATTTCTGTATGCTCTTGAAAATGTAGAGGATCTGACAAAATGTGAGAGAGTGCCCACTGCATCTTTCCGACGGGGGCGCACATTCTCTAATTTGCTGGCAGGCTGCACTGTTTTGCTTCTATCTCATTTGCTTCGTGTGGGCTGGCCCTCCTAGACATTTGAGTCCTAAACCTACTACTGATAATTCGAACAAGAAGACGCAAAAGAGGATGGAGTTTAGGAAATATTGATCAGAGAAAGAATTCATGGTCCAGACAAGAAGCGAAGGCCTAACATCGTTATATTAATTCAGGAGAAATTGGAAAGATTACCCAGATATCAAGGAAAGGGAATCAGATCTCATAAGAGGTAACACATAACTCAAGGAGATAAAACGGGCTATACTGTGGGATGGTTTATACTCTTTCAACCAGAATGAAGGCATCCAAGAACCTAGAAAGAGCCTATCAAAGTAAAAAGCTCTGTATTAGTCAGCTCCAGCTCCCACAGCAAAATACCGTACACTCTGTGACTTGAACAACTGAAATTTATTTTTTCACAGCTCTGGAAGCAGGAAGTGTAAGATCAGGGTGATGTCATGGCTGCTTCCTGATGACGGCCCTCTTTCTGGCTTGCTGCCTTCTCTCTGGGCCCTTACATGTTGAAGCTCTCTGGTGTCTCTTTTTTAGAAGATTTTAATTCTTTATGAGGAGAGAGAATGCACACAAGAGGGAGAGAGAGATGCACAAGCAGTGGGGAGGGGTAAAGGGAAGGGGAGAAGCAGACTCCCTGCTGAGCAGGGGCCCAACACAGGCCTCTATTCCAGGACCCCAGAATCAGGAGCTCAGTGAAAGGCAGACACTTAACAGATACGGCCACTCAGGCGCCCTCTGGTGTCTCTTCTTATTAGGGCAGTAGCCCTATCATGAGAGCCCCACCTTCTTTTTTTTTTTTTTTAAAGATTTTATTTATTCATTTGACGGAGACAGAGACAGCCAGCGAGAGAGGGAACACAAGCAGGGGGAGTGGGAGAGGAAGAAGCAGGCTCATAGCGGAGGAGCCTGATGTGGGGCTCGATCCCACAACGCCGGGATCACGTCCTGAGCCGAGGGCAGACGCTTAATCGCTGTGCCACCCAGGTGCCCCAGGACCCCACCTTCTTGACCTCAGCACTCCTTAGCTGCCTCTCAAATGTTCCAGCCCCAAATACAGATAGGCGGTGGGGTGAGACTTCAACATATGAATTTAGAGAGTGGGACATTCAGTTGATAAGAGTCTCCATCAAAGCTACCCTTACAAAGCTGCCCTCTCCTGCTTGACCCCACATGATAATGGCATTATAATGAAACCTGTATTAGTCAGGGTTCTCTAGAGGAATAGAACCAATAGGAAGAGACCTAAAAGAACCATTGGCATAAGTTCTAGTCCAAGTCCAAAGGTTTGAGAAGCATGAATTTAGATGGTGTTAAGTCCTACTCCAAGGCCAAGAGATCAGTGTTTCAGCTCATGCAGTCAGGCAAAGAGAAAGAATTCTCCCTTCCCTGCTTGCTTGTTCTGTTCAGACCCTCAACAGATTGAATGAGGTCAATCCACACTGGGGAAGTCAATCTGCTTTCCTCAGTCTACTGCCTGTTCAAATACTAATCTCTTCCAGAAATATCCTCACAGATACACCCAGAAATAATGCTTAACCAGATGTCTGGGCCCCTGTGATCTAGTCAAACTGACATATAAAGTTAAGCATCACAAAAACATATTTTGCAAATGATCAGTAATTTAAGATTGGACCATCCGTCGTTTATTTACCTCTGCATTAAGTATCTGAAGAAGACTTTGGGGGGTTTCTGCCAGAGACAAAGAACAATATCATGAAGGAGAAAATATGACTTTCATGCATAAGGGGTAACCTGAGTGTCTATCCTTCAGAGGGCTTTGTGACGCTGCCGCATGGCTGTTACTCTTTCAGACTCAGATAAAATCAGTATAAATGAAAAAAAAAAAATCACTGCTGTTTATAAAAAGACTTCAGAAATCTAAAACTCTGGACTAGGAAAAAAAGAGAGAGAGAGAGATTCTTTCAGGGGTTCCTGTGTAAGAATTTGGAACAATCTAGATATAACTGCTTAGACTACTCTCTCTGCCCTTATCATCATCATGCTAGAGGGCTAGACTTCTAAGAAGGAAAGAGCACAGACAATAGCATGGTCTATAAGCTGACCTCTCCAACATCTGAGAAATCAAACTCCATTGACTGGGGGGCACCTGGGGGGCTCCGTTGGTTAAGCGTCTGTCTTCAGCTTAGGCCATAATTGGGTCCTGGGATCTAGTCCATATCAAGCTCCCTGCTCAGCGGGGAGCCTGCTTCTCCCTCTCCCTCTGCCACTCCCCCTGCTTGTACTCTCTCTCTTTGTGTCAAAGAAATAAATAAAATCTTAGGAAAAAAAAAAACCAAAAACCCTCCATTGACCGGCGTGGAGTATTAAGCATGTGGGTTGGAACCACTCTCTCCAAGACCACCTGGGCTGAACTTCCAGAAGGGGCACTGCATGCAGTCTACTATATTTTTATTTTACTTTACTTTTTTTTTTTTTAAATACATTAACAAGGAATGTACAAACTTTAAGTTAAAATCTCTGGTGCCTGACCTGAGTCCTGCGTCCAATCCTCAGCTGAGAAAGTAAGTGTGGTCAGAGAGACTAAAGGGATAAGAGGGAAATTAAGAAGACAAAATGGTGCCTCTGTGCGTAGCTCTACCTTCCAAGATAAAAGAAATCACTGGAAAGAATTAGATCTCTAGGGCCTCCAAACCAAGGGAATTAGATAAATGACAAACATTTCCAATGTACGAGAGCAACCCATTGCAAAGTTTTGTCTTCATTGTACTCCCATGAAAAATTAGCCAAGGGGAAACTGGTCCTAAGTTAAAATTTGAAAGTGAAAACTCTTCTAAAATAACTTTTCTAAATACATTTCCTTACAGAAAAAGGACTTCACCCTTTGGTTTTGTTGTTTGTGAAAATACACTGTGATCGAATGGGGTAAAATTTTATTGAGAAATTTCAGGGTTTATGTAAGTTGGGATATGGTCTTTTACTAGTAGAATTATAAGCAAATATTAAAAATTCATCCTTAAAACAGGGTGTGGCTTTCACCTCTCCAGAAAAAAATTGATGGGACATTAGACAAGTGTGGCAGGGGGAATTCTAAGGTGGCTTCATGAATTCCACCTCCTGGTGTTAAATCCCATAAAATTTCATCCCCTTGAGTGGAACGGGACTTCTCTTTTGCTTGTAGAAAGTAGGATATGGAAAAAAAGTAATGGGATATCACACTCCTTGATTAGGTTACTTTAAATGGCAAAGGTGGTGAGACATCTTTCCCAAGATTACATCCCAAAATGCTATGAAATTCCATTTTAGCAGATTAGAATACAGGAACTCCTCCTTCTGGGCTTGAGGAAGCCAACAACCACACTGTGAACTGCCTGTGAAGAAGGCCATATAGTAGGGAACTGGAGCAGCTTCTAGAATCTGAGGGTGGACGTCCACTGACAGCCAATAAGAAGCATGGGCCCTCAGTCAACAGCCACAAGAAAATGAATCTTTCTAACAGTGATATGAATTGGGCAGTGGTCTCTTCCCCAGTCAGCTCGCCAGATGAGAATGAAGTCTACTTGCCCCCTTGATTGCAGCATGTGAGACCCTAAGCAGAGAACACAGTTAAGCTGTGCCGAGGCTCCTGAGCCACTGAAATTGTGAGATAATAAATATGTGCTATTTTTAAGCTGTTAAATTTGCGACAGATCGTTATGCAGCAATATTTCTAGGATGAATCATAATTGCTGAGAGCAGAATGGTATCAATCTTGATAAAACCGAAGTAGAGTATTATTATAAAATGGGTTGTTTTCAATATTGTTTTCTTTTTTTTGGCATAAAATTGATTAGTGAGAAAGGTTTTTTCTAGACTGGGCAGACTCTATAGAGTGGAGAAGGACAGTACATTCAGATGTCAGTAGAACCTGAAAAATGATTATTGAGTAGTTCTTCCCCAAAGCTGAAATTCTCAATTTTTTTATTAAAGATTTTTGTGTATTTATTCGAAAGACAGTGTGTGTGCATGTGTGCAAGCAGGGAGGAGGGGCAGAGGGAGAAGGAGGAGTAGACTCCCCACTGGGCTGAGCTGGGAGCCGGACGCTGCTGGAGCTCAGGACCCTGAGATCATGACCTGAACTGAAGGCAGATGCCCCCCGCCCCATTGAGTCACCCTGGCACCCCTCAGTTTTTTTATTAGAATTTTTATCATGAGACCCCAGCTTTTGAGACTTTGGAACTGTTAATATGTCCTCATGGAATGCCTTCTACTTTTTCTAACAGAAAGACATTTTTCAGATTTGCAATCGAAATTGGCTATATTTGCTATTTGAGAAACTACATATATATGTGTATATATATATATATATATATATATAATGTTTTAATAAAAGATGATGGAGATTTATTACATAACTGAGAAAATTATAGGATATAAAAATGCTTCAAAATGAGTAGAGAAAAAGAACGTCAGGAAACTAGGTTGTTTTCTGATAACTTTAATCTGTTGTGAGTGAATGTAGCTTTTATCTATATAGTGATCATTCGATCACAACAAATACAAAATTGGAAGTTACTGACAGCTATATTTTACTTCTATCAGATATTTAAAAATTACACCAAATCTCACTTTCCCTATAATTTTATGGATTTTATGTGTTTGTTTTATGTGAATATAATGTCCAAGGACATCTAAAGTTATGGGGAGAATGCCTAAAGTTAAGGGTGGTGGTTTTTTATGTTTTCTGAATAAATTTAGAAGCATAATGTATGACAAGTTTGATGGTTCTGAATATTATTTTTTATGCTTTCTGATACTTTTTGATAGATATGGGGGGATTGGCTTATGAAAAGCCTACACACGCACACACACACACACTCACACACACACACACACACGAATATTGTACTTGATAAAACTGGTAGTGACAAAGCAATAAACAATGGTCCTAGTGAAGGAAGAAAGGATGTAATGTGGAAAACAGAAATGAATTCAGAGTGCAGTTCAAATAGAGGAAGACAGAGGAGAATTTTTAACAACATTTGAGAGAAGTGTATTAAGTAGTTAGGGGCTCTGTGACACGGGAAGTCTCTGATTAGTAGGGGAAAGCAATTTTGATGGTAGGAAAGGTAGAATTTCTTTTTCTTTCATTTTTAAGTGACTAGGGTATCTTCTTGTTCTGCAAGCTCTGGAGTCCTTTGAAGGCCAGACGGGGCAGGTTTTAAAAAGGAGGAAAGGATAATTTCAGTCTTCAAAATCTAGAGGGACAAAATGCTAAGCTAAAAATACTCTTTGATTTGACTATACTTAGCTAACTGGGGATGTTAAAATTACTGACCAACTTACCGTTTGTAAATATCCACATAAAAGCAGAATTAGATAGGGCCTAACAACCAAGGTGACAATTCAGATTTATTAACATTAATTCATGGCTTAAGAAAGAAATGGAAAACATTCTTTGTCCCTGCTGAGGTGACATAACTGGTGAGAACCGGAGAATCTTCTTCCACTTGGGTTGGGAAAACAGTTGGTTGAGTTCAGTGTCACCGGGAGGAGTGGAAAAGGATGGGCAGCAGGGTAGCAGGCTACCTGGGAAGGATCTAAAAATAGTAAGAGTAACCACTGGGGCCCAAAACATGAGTCTGCAGCAAGAGGCATTTCCACATCTGAAGAGCAAAGCTTCAGTAGAGCCAGAGGAGGCAACTTTCAGATGGGACCGGAAGCAGTGGCTGTGGGATCCATAAAGCAGTCCTCCTTGGTGTTCCATCCAGCTACTCGTAGGCCCAGGTAAGGCAGATTAGGTGAGATTTGCTATCTGTCAATAGTGACAGGCTGGTGGACATGGCGTCCTGATAACAAGCCTGAAAGAAGGGGTAGCCAAAATTGAAAAACCCAAATGGGAGTGGTAAGATATGAAGAGAAGTATGCATATTCTCGCATATGGCTCATCCATGCCAAGCTGCTTCCAGTCTTCTGATACACCGTATCCCTTCACTCATGATCACATCGTGTTCGAGAGCATGGGTATTTAAACAAGATAGCCTCAGAGAGCCTAGCAGCCTGACATACCTGAGAAAAGCTACCCACCTCTTTGGGTGAGAGATTTCACACCTCTAAAGGGAAGTGGTGATGCCCATTCCTTAGAATGACTGCAGAGCATGTAAATTACGCATCAGAGAGTGTCCCCGGGAGGCACAAAGTAAAGGCTAATTTGTTGCCTTTTGTCATGTTCTGTCCTCTGCCAGGAAGTACTGATCTTACATTTCACTCCTCCTTCAGTTTTCACTCCTCATTACTTCCTCAGTGAACCCTCATTCCAACTCTCATTTTGGATTAATTCCATTTAGTTCATACAGTTCCTAGAATTTGATACTGGAGTTGGTTGTTACTATATCAGTCTTTCTCATTAGATTATTAGTTTCTTGAAATCAGTGACTATATCTTCTCAATATCTGTAGCCCACACACTGAGTATAGGGCCTGGTACAGAGTACTTATTAACGCTTTGCTGAAATGATTTGAACTAAATGCATGATGACTCATATCAAAAAGCCTTGCCTCATATATTTTATTATGAAGCCCCCAACCTGCTTTGTACAGTCTCCCTGGTACTTCCAACCTTACTTTGTAGTCTTCAGCTTGTAACTCCACGGCACTGCGATGTCTGTTTCTTTTTTGGACACTCTTTGAGAACACAGTGTATGGCATCTAATTTTCTGGAACCCCTTCATCCACAGTACCAAGCACGTTTTCAGGGCCCAATACGTGCTCATTGAGAACTTAACTATATAAATGGCTGGATGGTTGAATCTACTAAGAAAATAACATTTAAAAACTAGGAAAATGACATGCAATGAATGCTTACCTTTTAAACCAGGATTTATAAATTTGCTCTGATATGAAATATAATGAATTTTTCATTTACACTTTACTTGAACCATGAAAAGAAAAGGTAAATGGTCAAATATATCCACTTTTTGATCTATCAACTGGTTCATCTTCATCATCTTCAAATCACCTTTTATGTTGACTATGATTCCTATCTCATGACTAATACAGTTTACTGACAGATAATTTTGCTCAGTGGATGGTGGTAAGAAAACTAAATTTTATTTGTCTTAATAATTAATTCATTTGTTTGTAAAGACAATTATTGTCTAATTTTACCATTTTAACATATGTTCATATGAACACAGGCTTAAAATGTTGTATTTACGATTCAGAATAATACCCCATCTACATAGACCATGACTTAGTGATATAAGTCAGATCTCTCCAAATCTAATATGATCAAGAAAGCCTACCTTTCTTTCATTTTTCTTTTTTTCTCTCTTTATTTTCAGGAGAGGTCTTTCTTCCATACCCACTCCTATTTCTCTCTTCCAAAGGTCCATCTTGTTCTACCTGCACAACTGTGGTATCTCCCCATTGGTCTACCCACATGATTTTTAATTAGTTTTCCAGGATGTACCCAGGATAAATATTTCAAAACAAAACTCTGAAAATTGCTCACAATGCATAGAATTCCTGTTGTTCATAGGATAAGGATTAAACAAGGTGCAGACAGATTATGACTTTCCCTACTTCTCTAGTCTCCCACAGTCCCATCTTTATAATCGTCATCTGTGCTCAACCATCTTGCTTTCATTGCTTCTTTTTCATTTGCTGTAAATATCATGTTTAACACATATCATGTTTCATTCACCTGGATATCTCTTCTGGCATCCCCCTTTTTAACTAGTAAACTCTTACTCATCTTTCAAATATCACCTTAAAAATTATGGCTTTGGCTTTCCAGTTTCTTCTTGGATTAAAGAGAGGTGGAAAGAGTCCTGCTATCACGCTGACAAAAACAAAAAATCCAGGCAAAATGCAAGTTCATAACTTTTCTTAAACCAAAGAACTGAGGTCACGGCACAACCAACTAATGCAAAATCTAAGGAGAGACTAAAGACTTCGGGGAGGCGGGTGGATAAGACATGAGCACTTCTTCACCTGAGATGATGGAGCCAAGTACTGATAAGAAGAATGCAGCTTGAGGTGCTAATGAATTAGCTCCTGACAGCATGTTAGTGTGAGATGGGAGACTTAAGGCGCTGCGTGTAGGGGGGAGTTCACACTTACTTGTAGGTTTTTCTACATGCATCTCATACCTCATAAGAGATTCACAAAAAGATTGATGAAAGTTCTGAGGAAGAGTCCCTCATGGTGCAAGTTTAAGGGAGAGGAAGGGCAATGTCAGCAGGAGAAGCACAAGCCCCGTTTGAATACTCCTTCCCCATCTGCCCCTACAGAACTTACCGTGGTAGAAGAGCAGGGAGCACCGCACCTTTCAGGGCATTGGTGAAAACTAGTGAAACAACAGTAAGGGAAGGATCAGAATACATGCTTGTCCAGAACTACAGCTGCCGTAGGGGTGAGCACACGCTACGACCAGACTAAAAGTTAATGAGTAACAGGTCAACAATTCTCCTGGAAGATGACCAGAATAAAGAAGGCTGGAGAGGAACGCTCTCTCAGGCACACCGCAAGGAGATCTGCAGCTGAGGATGAATCAGAAATGATAAAACCATAAAGAAAACCATCCCCACCCAGAACACACATTATCTCCAGAGGAATTAGGTGACTAAGGTGCCCTGAGGGTAACAATAGCAACTAAACAACCCAAACCAAGGCCACTTCTCTTTAGATGGCTTCAAATCTGCACAATAAAGGTCTCCAGAAGGAGAGGCATGATAATTTCTAGCCCCCCCCAAAAGTGTTCTTTACCTCAGTAACTACAGTCTTATATAGAATGTCTATTTTCTTTCTACAAAATATTACAAGGTTTATGAAAAATCAAATAATGAACAATGCATTTCCAAGAGACAAAGATAATCAATAAAACTAGGCTCATATTTGAGACATATATTGAAAAGCTATGAGCAGAATGTTGAAATTAATGTTACACAGTTGACCCTTGAACAGCATGGGTTTGAACTATATGGATCTACATTTACATGGATTTTTTTAAAAAAATACAGTACAGTACTCTAAAATATTTTCTCTTCTTTATGATTTTTATCTTGTTCAGCTTACTTTATTCTAATGCAGCATACGATGCATGTAACATACACAGTATGTGTTAATCGGTTGTTTATGTTATTGGTGAGACTTCCAGTGAACAACAGGCTATCGGGCGGCAGACTGCTTGCAGGACACATTGGATGGCTCTGGGTGCTCCACGAGGACTGCAGAAAGCCCGAAAGGCCATCAGGGCAGGGAAGCCCAAGCTCCACTCTCAGAGCGGAAGAGGCCTGATGGAATCCACAAGTTGGGTTTTAGTTGCCACTGGATCGAGTTGGATGAAGTATTCTTAGAAACAGCAGAACAGTTGCAGAAGTTGCAGGATGGTAACCAGAGATGGTGCCAACGGGTGAAAGTGATGGAATGAAGTTGGTGCAGACTGGACGCATCCTCCACTACATAGTAGGGAAGCACCATCTAGGACCTCAAGGACAGAGCCCTCATTGACATACACATGGAGGGGACGCTAGATCTGCTGGAACTGATTATCATGCATCCTTTCTTGAAACCAGATGATCAACAAAAACCACTGGTTAACATGGCCCAGAGGCTATAATTAGATGCTTGCCTGGGTTTGAAATGGTTTTAAAGGATCATGGGCGAAAGAGGTTTTGTTAGTAATCAGCTGAGCCTTGTGGACATGATTCTGCTCCAAACCATTCTGGCTCTAGAAGAGAAAGTCCCCACTATCCTGTCTGCACCTCCAGGAGTTCACAGTGAAAATAAGTAATATTCCTACAGCTAAGAATTTCCTTGAATGTGGCAGCAGGAAGAAGCCTTTTCCGGATGACATCTACATGCATAAGAGAGAAGCGTCTACATCTCCACGCTGTAAAACATCACATACATCTGTGAGTGAGAGCTAGTTCCTACAGATTTCTGCATCCACAATAGCATTTTAATGGGTGCCAGGCTGCTGGGAGCCCAGCTCTGTCATGGTGCTAGGTATAATTGTTCCTAAGTTGGGTCTTTCATGTCAAGACCTTTTCTAGAAACATCGACTTTTTTTTTGTCCAGCGAATAATTGTTATGCGACCTTTTTCTGAAAACCTTTTTGCAGAGGCTGGCATTTCAGTTAGATCAGATGCGGTTACTCATTTTGGGTAACAAGGCTGGGCAGGGCTTCATGTTCTCCCTTGACCTTCTGCTTTCCTCTCCTTATACCATTTTAAATACCCTCCAGTCTTTTCCTAATTTTTAGTGTTTAATGACAACAGAATATCTGGTGAATAACTCCTCTCAGCCATAATAAATCTGTGGTAGTAGTGATTACAGTCAATATTAGCCAAAATTAAGAATTTACAAAAAAAAAAAAAAAACCCACAAACCACAATTGGCTATTGAGGGGGAGTCAAAAGTCCTATGTAGATTTTTGACTGCACGGGAGGTTGATGACCCAAACCCCAACTTATTCAAGATTCAATTGTAATATGATAAAATCTCTAATGAAAAAGGTAGACAGATGGGGCACCTGGGTGGCACAGCAGTTAAGCGTCTGCCTTCGGCTCAGGGCATGATCCCGGCATTATGGGATCGAGCCCCACATCAGGCTCCTCCGCTATGAGCCTGCTTCTTCCTCTCCCACTCCCCCTGCTTGTGTTCCCTCTCTCGCTGGATTCTCTATCTCTGTCGAATAAATAAATAAAATCTTTAAAAAAAAAAAAAAGAAAGAAAAAGGTAGACAGCATGCAAGATGAAATGGGTAATTTCAGCAAAGTGGAATCTATAAGAAAGAAACAAAAAAGCTAGAAACAAACAAAAAACAGTAACAAAGATAAGGAATACCTTCAACATGTTTATGCCCAATACAGCCAATCAAAAATGCTCCCTATGCTCCACATACCCCCCAAAAAAGAAAAGAAAAAAAATTAATAACCTCAAAGATAGGTAAAAAACAAAAAAAGCATGAAAGTCGAAGAGAGGATCCAAGGACTATTGGACAATATTAACTGGTTTAATAAATGTATTCTTGGAATCCCAGAAGGAAAAGAAAAAGAAAATGGAGAAGAGAAATAATTGAGGAAATAATGGCAAAAATTTTTCCAAAATTAGTGACAGACACACAAAGACACACCCCACGCCCACCTGTTATATTCAACTGCAGAAAATAAATGAAAATGAGGAAAACTTGAAGGCAGCCAGAGAAAAAAGACACGTTACATAAAGAGGACCGAAGAACTGCAGCATGCTTCTCATCTGGAGTCATGCAAGCCAGATACACCAAATTGCTGTATTTAGTGTTGCAAAATAAATACATAAAAACTGCCCACATAGGATTCTATACACCCCCAAATATCTGTCAAAGTGAAGGAAAAAACATCTGCTTTATGCACACACACACTCACAATTTATTTCTAGTAGACTTGCACCACGAGAGATATTCAGGCAGAAGGACTATGAAATCAGACAAAAAGATGGATAAATCAAAAAGAAGGATGAACCCTGATATGGAATAAATGAATAAAAGCATAGATTTCAGTTTTCTTTCCTTACTTTTAAGAGCCGTAATAGATAGCTTTGTCTAAAGAAAATATAGTGATATATTGTATGCTTAAAGCGCATGTTAAAAGTAAAATGTATGACCTAAATAGCACGTGGGATTGGGGGGAAGAATTGATATTTTTAGCTGTGAGCACCTTGCTCTATGCTTTAAGTGATCTAATATACGTAAGTAGACAGCATGAATGTTACATAACAGATAATGTAACACTATATGCAAGGGCTTCAACTCCAGGAATGACTACTAATTTTTTTAAGTTCTAAATAATTCCCGAGTAGAGACAAATTAGCATTATAAAACATGCTCAATTAACTCGGGAACAGGCATTAATTCCGTTTATTATATGCACTTATATTGCTTTATACACTTATTTCAGTTATAGGAACACACTTTTGAGTGATTTATTAGCTGAACACATTTTTTTCATAAACCATAAGCTTCATGACACCTGGGACCATATATGTTATTGCCTTAGATTATATCCCAAAGTCTAGCATGTATAATGGGCTCAATAAATATTTGTTGAATAAATGAGCAAAATCTACTTGCCTTTGCAAACAGCTTTCTGGACCTCAAATGCCCTTGGTCCATTTCTCTGCCTGGAAGAGCTTCTAGGCTTTCCAGACATGATCAACTACCTTCTCCTCCTTTGTTAATTCCCCATTCGTACGATACTCTTATTCAACACTTAATTTCTGCCAGCACTCGGCAAGGCACTGGGGACTGGGGGTTTCCATTATGAGAAAAATATGCTCTGTACCTTAGAGAAGTGCAGTATAGTTAATGGACATGATAATTAGGCAATATTTGTAATGCAACAATAATAGTGCAAATATATCTAAAGGCTTTTCTTGACATCCAGAATGTGAGGGGGTACAGAAAACAATTACCATGAAAGACTATATTATACTATATTTTAAAACTACTCTGGCTCCAGGAAACAAATGAAGGGTTACAGAAGGGGAGGGTGGGGGAACTGGATAACCAGGTGAGGGGTATTAAGGAGGGCCTGTGTTGTGATGAGCACTGGGTGTTACACGCGACTAATGAATCACTGAACACTATATCAAAAACTAATGATGTACTCTATGCTGGTTAACTGAACATAATAAAAAAAACTATTAAGCAATCACAACTGGAAATTCCACTTGTTGCAAGTGTATCATTTGATAGTTTTATTTCCCTGATGTTTTTTTAGAAACAGATATTGCCTAGTTTTAGAAAGAAGAGTGATTAAATGGCATTTGTGTAATTAAGCACATCATAGGTTTTTCATGTGCTCATTTGGTATGTTTAGTATAAGTTGTAATTACAGCGGACACAAGTGTACCCTGTAGGAGCAGCTGAGATCTGGTGTAGTTACACATTAACTCGAATTATTATGTTAAAATTAGCTGCAAAAACAATCATAGAGGCGCGTTAGATTTCCCTGAAATCGTAAGCTAAAGATGTAAACATACGTATGGAAAATTAATGTGCAACTTTCAATGCTTTATAACTTGGTATTCCCTTTAATGTTGGGAAAAGTAGCACTGTATACACTACTGGACTATTGTAGAGGAGGACTTCTACTTTTTGTCCCTCTTTTGCCCATTTCTAAAATACATGAATGGTGATATATGAAACTTTTAGCTTGCTGGTAAACCCTGGGTTCCAGCTGCGGACAGAATTGGAAATGCCCTTTTTAGGAAAAGAAGATTCTGGGGTGCCTGGGTGGCTCAGTCAGTTAAGCATCTGCCTTCAGGTCAGGTCATGATCTCAGGGTCCTGGAATCAAGCCCCACATCGGGATCCCTGCTAAGCGGTGAGTCTGCTTCTCCTTTTCCTTCTGTGATCTCTGTCACTCTTACTCAAATAAATAAATAAATAAATAATAAATTTTTTAAAAAAAGATTTTATTTATTTATTATTTATTTAAGGTGGGGAAGGTAGGGGCAGAGGAGAAGGGAGAGGGAGGAAATCTCAAGCAGACTCTGCGGATCATGACCTGAGCTGAAACCAAAAGTCTGATGCTTAACTGACTGAGCCACCCAGGCACCCCTGGAAATGCCCTTTAAGTGAAGAAATCTAAGACTAGTGGGGATACTAGAGAAATATTCTTACTTCTTATTGTCAGTTTTTCTTGCACGAGATGAAGATTTCAATTACTCTTCACTATGCTCTGAAATTTCAACATTACTAGCCTGTCATTTCCTTTTAATTTACTCCTAGTTAACAAGTATATGTTTACATTTACATATATGTATTCCTTTTGTAAAAGGAAATGAAAATAGACATTTTAATCCTGAAAAATATTAGCAGGTAATATCTAGTGATGTATGAAATGGATAATACACATCATTATCCAGTGGAATTTATTCTGGGGATGCATGATTTGGACAGAAATTTGTAGTTTTAAATATCTATAATAAAAAAATTATAAAAATTAGTGACCTGAGTCTCTACGTTAAAAAGTAGTAAGAAAGGAAGTAATAACCCAAAGTAAGTAGAAGGAAGGACAAAATAAAGATAATAGTACAAATCAATTAGAAAATAGAAACAGGGAGGAAAGAAGCAGATCACAAAGTTATTTCTTTGGAAATATTAATACAAATCTAGAAACTTTTATAGAGAAAGAAATTACAAACATTAGAAAAATTAAATGGACTATCATTACATATCTTACAGAAATTAAAAAGAAAGCAAGGGAATATAAGAACAACTTCATACAAATGAATTTACCAACCTGTGAAATAAATTCCTTGAAAAACACAACTTACAATACAGACTTAAGATAAATAAAAACCTGAGTCCTTCATCTCTAATTAAAGAAATTGGGGGCACTTGGGTGGCTCCATCAGTTTAGTGTCTGCCTTTGGCTCAGGTCATGATCCCAGGTCCTGGGATGGAGCTGAGCATCGGGCTCCCTGTTCAGTGGGGAGCCTGCTTCTCCCTCTCCGTCTGCCTGCTGCTTCCCCCTGCTTGTGTGCACGCTTTCTCTCTCTGTAAAATAAATAAATAAAATCTTTAAAAAAAAATAAAGAATTGAATGAAAATTTACTTTAAAAATAAAAACAAAACCTCAAGAACCAGATATTTTTTTTTAATGCCGAACACAGGCAGACATTTGAGAAACTTCTACACAAAGCCTTTAAGAAAGCAAAGGGGGAAGAAAAATATATGCCAACATGCTTGATGAGACTGGTATACCCTTGATATAAAAACCTGGTAAAAACATTAAAAGATATAAAATCGTAGAACAATCTCATTCATGATAAGGTGAGTGTGATTTGTTAATTTCTAAGGTAACCCTAAAAAATTATATGTAAATTCCATGTTGGAAGAGGGGAAAAAATAGCCCAAGAGAGAAAAAGAAATACAGAAAAGATGTGAAGGAATAACATAAAATATGAGTACATTTGTCATTATGGCAAGTGTGAATTGATATAATGTTCCATGTAAGACCCAAAAAAGGGGCGCCTTGGTGGTTCAGTCGGTTAAGCATCTGCCTTCAGCTCAGGTCATGATCCCAGGGGCCTGGGATTGAGCCCCACATCGGGCTCCCTGCTCAGAGGGGAGTCTGCTTCTCCCTCTGCCTCTCATTGCTATGCTGTCTCTCTTTCTCTCTCCCTCTCTCAAATGAATAAATAAAATCTTAAATAAATAAATAAATAAATAAATAACCCCCCCCAAAAGTCAAACTAAATGAAAAATTGAAGATGTATATTGCAATGAAAGACCCTCTTAAATGATAAGGTTGAAAGTAGAGGACTGAAAAAATATGAACCACTCAAGTACTAGCCAAAAAATGTAGAAATTAATTTATTAATATCAGACAAAATAGAATTAGGCCAAAGGCATCCTAGAGATAAAGTGAGTTACTTAAAAATGAAATTTAAATTCACCAAAGCAATAATACTTTGAAATTTGTTTTTACATAATACAAAATAAAGAGAGAAAAATCTGACAGAATTAGAAAAAAAGGACACTTCCATAGTGGTAAAGTGAAGGGCTCTCTCCAAAACATAAAGAGATTGAACACATTAGAAATTTGACCTAATGGGTGCTAATAAAACACCACACGAACAACCTCAGAATACACATTCTTTTTAAGTGTACATGAGATACATACACACAGAGTACATTCTCTTACTAAAATGCAATTTAGTTGGGAATTAATTTAAAGATTATCTAGAAAATGATCATATATTTGGAAACAGAACATGCTTCTAAAATACCCATGGGCCAAAGGAGAAATTATAAGGAATAAAATATATTTTTAATTGAGTAATAATTAAAATATTACATAGCAAAACTTGTGAGATACATCTAGTGCTATGTTTAGAGAGAAGTTTATATCTTAAGTAGGTATGTTAGAGAAAAATAACTGAATACTACTGAGCAATCATCCATCTGAGCAGTAAGGAAAGAAAACAGCAAAAAGTTAAAACCCATAAGTGAAGAAACAATTCAACTAATTAAAAACTAGAGTTCAACATAAGAAGAAAACAATTATCTCTATTCACACTCACACAGAACACTTCTGTGACCAAATGTGTGGGTTGTTGCCACACCAACAAACTCTCTGATACCAGCTGGGTGTTCTACAACTCACTTCTGACACTACCTGGTGTCAGTGTCAGATCCACCAATTAAGGGTTCTGTCCCATGTGATTACCCCCAGGTTGTCAACTGTATTTCTGAACAACTGGCTATAAATGGGCGTTCCTATAACCCCTTCCTTAGATTCAGTAATATGCTAGAATGACTCACAGAACTCAGGGAAACACATTTATTGGCTTATTATAACGGATATAATAAAGGATACTGATGAACAGCCATGTAGAGAGATACAGAGATTCTCACAGGTGAAGTTCAGAAGGATCCCTAGCTCAGAAGCTTCTGTCCCTGTAGAGTTGGAGTGCTCTAACCTCCCAGAATGTGGATGCATTGACCAATCCAGAAACTGCCAGAACCCCATATTTTGGGATTTTTTGTAGAACCTTCATCACATAGGAATGTTGGATAATTAGCTTGATTACCAGCCTCTCTTCCCTCTCCAGAGAATGGGAGGGAGGGCTAAGAGTTTCAAGCTTCCCATCATGGCTTGGTTTTTCTGGTGACCAGCCCCTATGCAGGAATCCACAAGAGTTGCCCCATTAGAACAAAAGACATTGTTATCACCCAAGAAATTCCAGGAGATTTAGGAGCTCTGTGTCAGACCCTGTCACTCAGGAAATTACAAGTGTCTTAGGGACACTGTGTCAGGAATCAGGGGCAGAGACCAATATTTGTCTTTTTGATTATTTCACACTCAATGAAAGCAAATGTTGATTCTTTGAAAGGATGAACAAAGTCGACCGATTGCTACGTTATTGCTTTGATCAGCTAAATGAAAAAGCCTCAGATAATCAACATCAGGAAAGAGAAAAGGGAGCAGGGTGGGGAGACAAAAAATACAGATGCTACAGATATTCAATAATAAAATATTATGGAATATTTTGTCAATTAATTTTAAATTTCAAAATATATTCCAAAATAAAATTCATACATTTATATGACTCAATAAAGAATAGAATACGAAAATACCCTAATAACAATGAAATTTAAAAAATTGAATCAAATTATTCAGCCAAAACTTCCAAATTTATATAAAAGCAATAATTCTAAAAATTGTTAGCATAAGTTTGAAACCACAACAAAATAACAAAAAAGAAATAAAAAAGAAAATTACAAGTCAATCTTACTTACCAATGCAAAAATCATAAATAAAAATAAAATATAAAATATTTTATAAAATATTTAATATATATAAATATATATATAATATATAAAATATTAGAGCACCAAATACATATGACATATAATGTGCATATGGTAAGTTATATAGTACTTCGTGAATTCAAGATTGTATTAATATTCAAAATCCACTAATGAATCAACACCATTAGCATATTAAAGGTGAAACCCATATGATTTCCTCAATATGATGAAGAAAAATTCATTTAATGTAAATTCAAGATCTGTTAATAATTATATATTAAACCGAGAATGGATTGGATGTTGCTTAGCCTGTCAAAGCGTGTATATACAGTACAATTTATTCTCATACTGGAATTCCCCAGCAGGGCAGCAAGGACAAATTAAAGAACCGACTAAATAAGTAAAGGGACAAAACATATAAGATAAAAATTTCATTATCACAGGTGATATGATCTTATACTTAGGTGGCCAAGTGAATCCACCATTAATTTATTATAATAGGTTACTGCATATAAAATAATATACAAAAATATTGTATTTTATATAGTGGCAACAATTAACAAATAAAACAAAAACTATTCTGTTTAAAAATAACATAAATGCAACAACAGAAGTGCAAGATATTTATGGAAAATATAAAACTCTATTGAGATATGTTAAATCAAGCCTAAACAAACTTAGAGCTATACCATTTAGGTTGATGAGTCAATATTTTAAAGAACTACTTAATGTTTTAAAATTTCTCAATTTTCAATAAACTAATCTATAAATTCAATGACAGTCCGCTTAAAATCCTAACTTATTTTGCATGTAAAAATTCGCAATATTTATCTAACTTCACATAGCAATATATTTAAGAATAGCCAGGACTTGATTCAGTAGAAGAAGATAGGAAAATTTGTCCGAGTAGATATCAAGACTTACAATAAGTAGTATAAGAAACAGGATAACATGGTTCTGGCTTAGAGTATAGGCAAATAGACAAATGGAACATAAAAAAGAACCCTAAATAAACAGACCTCTGTATACATGAAGAATATTGCAAACCAGCAGCAGAAGACCAATAAACAAATAGTTTTGAGATATTTGCAGCAGAAACTGCTATCCATTGACACAAAATCCATTTCCTCTTCTTTCTGGGCACACAGATTATATTTTCCATTTCATCTGCATTTGTATGTTTCTCTGTGACTGAAGTCTCACCAGTGGAATACGAGCAAAATTAATGCATGTCCATTATGGACCTTAAATGGAAAGTGTCGTCCCTTCACCACACGCTCTTTGTTCTTTTGCAGACCAGATGCAGAAAATGACAAGTTCCTACCAGACAATTTTGCCATAAAGTAAGAAGAGATTGAATTTCTGAATCACCAAGTAGAGAAAAGTCTCCTACCAACTTGCCTACAATTGATAATATGTTTGTGTTTGACTAATCTGTTTGAGACCATTTCAATAGCTGTCCCTGTCTTAAATAATACCAAAATTGTTAACAAAAATGCAGGGCTTAGGAACCTCTAACAATGTATTAGCCTCTGTGGTGGGTGGGACAAAACAACAGATTGGAAAGCTTGAGATCTGCGTTATATGATGTCAGCTTATTTAATAACATGTTGCCTGTGATGACTTGGAAAGCTGACCAAGTCCCTCCTAAGCCCATATCTCCAAGAGAAACAGAAAGACCCAGAATAAAAACATAAATCGATCGTTCTTTACTGCTTATACCAAGGATTCAAGAGAGCGAGTAACTCAGGCAAGAAGTGACTGGCTTGCAGTGAAATGGGCCATGTGGAGTTCTGAAATTTGGGGTCTTGCAGTTTTGAAACCACATTGCTTCTGTACCCCCCAGGAGGGGGAAATAGAACTTTAAAGATGATAAAAGCAGAAGTTGTTAAGGCTTTTCAGTTAAACAGCAGAGTCAGCAGTATGTTTGAGATCTATTTAGCAAAGTCATTTTCCCATGAAAATGAGCAAAGAAACAAGAAAATAAACTGTGTCTGTGTGTGTGTGTGTGTGTGTGTATGTGTGTGTGTGTGTGTGTGTGTGTGTGAAATGCCGAAAATAAGAAAAATGATATTTTAAAAGAAAAGATTGGTGAGACCTGTCTTATCAATTAACTAAAACTCATTTATTCTTTCTGGACACAAAAATTAATTCATATCCATAATATAGAAAAGAATTCTCAAAATATCATTAAGAAAGTGGAAAAATAAATTGAAAAATAAGCCAGTGGCTTAAATTCTCAATAAACATGAATAAAGATACCCAATTAATTTATTGGCAAGGATGTGGAACACTCATACTCTATTGGTGATAGTGAAAATTGGTGCAGCTGCTTTGAAAATTATCTTGGAATATCTAATAAAGTTCAGGAAATGTATATTGCCAGCCATTCTAGTCCTATGTATAAATCTTAAAGAATCTCTTCCCCATTAAAACTGGGATAAATTTTCCAGAAAGTTATACTTATATTGTTCATATTAGCTTCAGATAGGAAACAACCCGAAAGACCATTAACAACAGAGCAAATAATTATGCTGTGGAAATATAAATCAATAAAAACAAATAAGCAACACCTTCACACAGCGTTGTGCATTTATCTTAAACACATGCTATTGGCTATAGTAAGCAAGATTTAAAGAAATAAGTGCCATATCATTTTATGTATTTTTGATGTGTGTATAGGTACGATATATATGCATATATATATCTCACAAGGAGACATAATAATATTATTTATAGATGCAGCTAAAGTACAAATAAGATAAGACTATTCTCCATTGTGTATTATTGGTACCCTTGTTGAAGGTCAGCTGACAACCCACAAATCTGCTAAGGGGTTACTATTATAAATATGTAAGGAATTCCCCAATTCAATAGTAACAAATAAATAAATAACTGAATTTAAAAATAGACAAGGGACTTGAATAAATATTTTTCCAATGAAGACATACCCATGATCAACAGGTATATGAAAAGATGCTCAAAATCACTAATCATCAGGGAAATGCAAACCAAAACCACAATGAGGTATCACCTCACACCTGCTAGGATGACTATTCGAAAAATAATCAATAATGGTGAGTGTTGGTGAGATGAAGAGAAATTTGAACTCTTATATAGACTTTCCTCAAAAAACGAAAACTAGAACTGTCATATGATCCAGTAATCCCACTCCGGGCAGATAGCTAAAAAAACTGAAATGAGGATCTCAGAGATACAGCTGTACTTCCATTGCTCATTGCAGCACTATTCACAATAACCAAGATATGGAAACTAAGTGTAAATCAATGGAAGAATAGATAAAGAAAATGTGTTGTGCATTTTTATGTCAGCAGCAAGTCTGATATGTCTGTTTCTTTTAAAATGGTAACTGTCTAACGTTCACTTGGAATCAGGAGATGTGGCCTTAGGCCTGTGCGAGTTGGGGATTTAGAGTTGAGATCATCACATAAAATTAGGGCTCTTGAAATGCCACACCTTTTGTGAAAAGCAGACTATTTAAAAATGTCCTATTGGGGCACCTGGATGGCTCAGTTGGTTAAGCATCTGCCTTCGGCTCAGGTGATGATCTCAGGGTCCTGGGATCGAGCCCCGCAACGGGCTTTCCGCTCAGCGGGGAGTTTGCTTCTCCCTCTCATTCTCCCTCTGTGCTCTGTCTCTCTCTCTCTCTCAAACAGATAAATAAAAATTTAAAAAATTGAGTAACACCATAAAATAAAAATTAAAAAAAAAAAGTCCTATTGGCAAAAGAATAAGACGGGGAAAGATGTCTGTGTTGGCTTGGGCTTTGGTCGAAACAACAATAACGAAAACCTCTCCTGAGACTTGAACCACGGACTTGCCCCACCAAGAGTTTATTGCTATCAGGCTGATCTACACCCATGACTCACCTGACCTGGCAAAAAGAAATACAATAGTTGACTTACGGGACACATTCTCATTTCAGTATACATGATTCTCGCAAGCAAGACCTGCTGGAAAATGACTTGTCAGTCCAAGGTTAGAAAAACGTCCTGAAAGAAACCAAGATGAGAGAGAGACAGAAATGAAAATCAACAGCAGAATGAGTGCTGCAGAACCAAGATGGCAGGGCTGTTTTAAAAAGTGAAATACAGTTATAACTTTTGAATTCTTATATGCCAGTACGCATTGTCATCATTTCCTTTAACCCTCATAATATCCCTGAGACAGGTGATTTTATCCTCATTTTATAAAAGGCGTGTAGGGTGTAGATGACTTGGCCAAAAACCCAAGGCTAAGTAGTGCAGTAGATGGGCCACTGAACAGCTGGGTGCCAGCCAGCCTCTGGGGCGCTCCTAGATCTGCCTCCGCTAGAGGGCAGGAGGCCTCTGCTCGTCAGGCACTTCTGCGATCCAGAGGTCAATCCCCCCTGAGCTACTCTCAGAGCTTTGGGGCTTGACCGTCTTTTTCTTTTTTTTTTTAAAGATTTTATTTATTTATTTGACAGAGATAGAGACAGCCAGCGAGAGAGGGAACACAAGCAGGGGGAGTGGGAGAGGAAGAAGCAGGCTCATAGCAGAGGAGCCTGATGTGGGACTCGATCCCATAACGCCAGGATCACGCCCTGAGCCAAAGGCAGACGCTTAACCGCCGTGCCACCCAGGCGCCCCTTGACCGTCTTTTTCTCAGCTGGCCACCGAAATAGTCCCCAAGTGGCCCTAACCCAGTTGAGGACTTAATGCTGAAGACAGTTTTGTGAAGAGCTTCATGGGTAAAATCAGTGTAGAGGAGAGAAATGGATACATTTCTGGAGAGATTAAGGTAGATTTTATATCGGATATTGCTTTAAATGGCATTAAATTGTACATATTTAAAAAGGCAGAGGAACAAGAAGAACGTAGTGTGGGTTTAGATAATAATGTGAACTCAATTATAGATGGTGATTGTGGGGAAAAAAAATCAACTTTAGATGGAGATTTCCTAATAGTAATGTCAGATAAATGTCTCTTACCTCCTTCTCCTCCCTGGAAAAAAAGAAGTAAAACAAAGTCTAAAATAAAAGGAAGAAGAAAGAACAAGATATAACAAAAATGATTTGAAAAAAAACTAAATGGGACTTCTGGAAACACACACATGAGTCATGAGAATTAATTCTATAATTTAATATAATTATATGATTCATATATTTATGTAGTGATAGAAAGGTAATCAGATGGACACAGCTGAAAACAGAATTGATGAGCTAGAAATTAGGTGTAATAATATTAAATTGAATAAAGAATAAAGAGGTAAAATGATGAGAAAAAAGAAAATGCTAATAAATAAGGGAAAAAAAGAATAAGACAACCTCATATATTTTAATAGGAAATTTAGGAGAAAAGGACAGAGAAAAGGCAAAAAACAATGTTCAGAGAAATAGTTATAGGACAATTTATTATTTATTATTTCTATGCAAAGAAAAATTAGAATGTCATAGCCTGTAAGACAATATTTGCAGCACGTAAGCCAGCAAAGGATCAGTGTCCAAACTGCATACTCTACAAACCAATATAAACAGAGCTATGGGATTTCTAGTAGAAAACCAGATAAGGCATGCAGGAAAAATTATACAAAAGAAAACACAAATGAACCAGAAATATGTGATAAAATGGATTATTGACCTTTTTAAGAAGTCACTTTACAATCTGAACTCTTTCACTATTTAACTCTCAACTTGTACTCTGTTAAATTTTACCGCATTAATTCACTGTTATTTTTTAAAATGTATACAGCAAATTTTACTTCAAATTGATAACACAAAATAATGTATCAAAATTTTAAAGGGTGCATGAAGTCCGTCCAACTCTAGTGACCTCTTCCATTCATTCACAGGAAGAGTCAATGGAATCTATAGTGTTCCCATTCTTAAAAAATAATGTAGTAAATAGTGCACAATACAAGATTTGACAAAGTGGGCAGTAAGGGTAGTAAATTAATAACATTTAAAGAAGAAAGATATTGGGGGGGAAAGGCTAGAAGAAGGCAGATGTGCTATGGAAATTTTACCATTACCAAATTCTGATTACAGGGACTTTGTAAGTTCAAATGCATCGAAAGGTAAAATTATAATTAGTATTCATATCTGTTCTTCACGACTCTTTAGCAAAGTCTGCTTATTTTAACAATTGTATTTGTAATGCAGCCCATGCCTTGACAGATACTAACAAAAGTAAATCAGCAAAATGATTCTCCCTCTTCTTCCACCCTCAGGCTCCGGGCAATCACAGAAACTATGAACATCTGCTTGGATTCTGATTGCCATGTTCACTGATTCAGTGCACCCAAATAAGCAACAATTAGTCTGTTCAGCATGTGTCAAAAGATCTGTCAAGTTAATTCAAATTAAGACAGGATAAATTGAATCCAGTTGGCATCATGCATATTTGTATGCAAAGTTTAAACAAGCATCAGCTGTGCTATGTTATCTTTTATTTACAAGCAAAACAAGAATATATTGTTACATAATTTCAGAAATAACTGCTCCTCATCATGATTTTACTACGTCATTGGTGGGATGTATTTTCTTGGGGCGAAAAAATTTTCTAGTGGATTTGAGTGGACTACTGTATTGCATTAGATCAAAATAGTATCATTTTTCTTGGACTCATTTATCTTAGTTCCATTAATTAGTTCCTGGGTACACAAATGGGTTTCAAAGCTTGAGATGTGCGAATTTCCATAAATTACACTTCCAAAGGTGAATTTTTAGATATAAACCTCATATTTATTCTTTAATTTTAAACATTCTATAAAATGCTAGTGTCTTCAGGTGGTCGGGTGATAGTTTCCCATCTCACTTATTGTATAGCAATCTGTAGTATCAAATATCTCTATACTTGAATGAAGAAAGAATCTGAACACTCAGAGAGTTAGCGACGCTCTGAGGAAGCTGGCAGGCTCTTAGCAGAAGACAGAATGATCGCAGTGGCATTAATTATAATCCATTCCACTTTCCACCTGTCACAACTAGACAATGCTCCCCTTTCCATCTCTACGGAGGTTTGGATGGAGTCATGTAAAAGGTCATCTAATGTGCTGTTACACTATTGATCTTCAAAGGGGGGGCTCCATAGTGCTGCTGTATCTCTGACTAATACACTCAGATGAAACATAACTTGTGGGAAAAAATAGAAAATTGCTTTACCAAGCTCTTTAATGTTTACTTTAAATGAGTCATATTCTCCCACTTCTGACACTTTTTCTCCCACTTTTGATACTGAGAGAGGAAGAAGGAGGCTGTTAGAATTCATGGTTCTGATTGAAGTTGGAAATAGAAGAACTGAAAAAAAAATAAGAGAGAGAGAGAAAGAAGACTATACTTTAAGGAACTATAATATGACCTAGGATTTAGTAGAGGGGAAGTTCACAATGACAATTAAGTAAACACTTACCAGGATGCCTGCAGGTCTGGGCATTGGTGAGTATTTGTCAGGATCTTAGAGCAGGACAGACTCAAAAAATTCTCCATTTCTACAACACAGAAATAAATGAGTCCTATTCAGGCTAAGGAGGTAGAGACATTTCTCCCCTTCCTTTCATTTAATATGAATATCAACTAAACAGTAGGTTGGTAAGTAGCATTTGGTAGGATAATATATAATTTTAATATAAGTTCTGGCTGTCAGAATTGGCATTTCGGAAGAAAAAAAAATAAGAAGGAAAAAAAATAACATATTTCCCAAATGGTTAAATTACATTGACAGGACTTCCTATTAAAAGCTGATAATGGTAGGCATCTTGGGACTACTTCCAGTAGCTCTACCTTGGAGCAGAAATTTTTGCCTTTAAAGAGGCCTGATACAGCAGGTGAAATGACTGGCCTTAGTGAGATAGAACAAACATTTTTTGGGGTACAGTTATCTAATACTAACTCTATGGGATGTGTGTGCACACGTGCGTGTGTGCTCACGCACGCACACATGGGCACACATGCACGTACACAGCCATCATCAGATGTACATGTGAAGGCTTAAACAAGGCTGTGTTCCTTGATCTTCACAATGTTTCTGCCGAAAGCTGAGTCTGCTCATCAATAATTCCTCCAAACTAATATCTGGTACTTATTCTGACATTTACCGCACATCCATCATTTCTGCCTTGGAAATATTTACAAGCTTTGGAGATACCTGGGCTAAGGCCAAGAAATTAGATGAGAAGAGGAAACATTTGTTTCCTATTTTATATGTTGCATTCAAAAATATAGACTCCTGCTATGACAGCCGGAGGACAGAAGCTCTTCAGCGAGCAGTTCCATGAAAAGTGAAAGAGAATAGAACTGAGGGTTAAAGTTTGCACCATCTGAACTCAGATGCAAACAGTCACTTTGAAACAGACTGCTTTCACAAGCTTAGTAGAAACACATTAAGATTAATAAACTCTTCTCATAACTGGAGACCAGGTTGGCCTTGTCTTTTGTGGAGCTCTTCCAGGAATCCAGAAGGCCATGAGTGTACATACGAGAAATTGAGTAATATATATTATTTTAGTTGGGTATTCTAAAAAATAAAATACCCAGATGGGTATTTAACCCTTCAAAACCTCTTCTCCCTTTCTGAGTCATCTTTGTAGCAGGGTCTGGTTGAGTAATCTATTTCTGTATTTATTCAGTTCTCACCCTGAATCTATAAACAACAACTATATTAATCTCTATTATCAGAGTTCTTTATGTTTTTGTTCAACACTTCAATCTTCTGATTCTTTAAAATGTGTTGTCAAAGATATTAGATATCTCAACCAAATTTTTGTCAGAAGCTACTGTGATAGCCATACCTTAGTTCTTGACATCAAAATTGTAAGAATGTTTCCACAGCTCAGGATTAAAATCAAAATTTTCTCTCACATACAAGAGTCTTCCCCTAAATTTAGACCACATTTAGGTAACAACTGCTCTAAGAAACAACGTGCTTTACAATTCTGTTTTTAATAACCTATAGATATACATTTATGGTCTGTAAATAGATTTCTTTATCTTGTCCACAAGTTTATCTTGAGAACAATCATCAGATAACTGAAATCAAGAAATCTTCTCTATGGGAGACATCTGCCATCTGGCCTGAGAAACATCGTTTGCTCCACTCATTGATAATTACTCTTATATGGTCCATCAGGAGCTCATTCCATGTGGCATTTGGGGCACTGTTAGTTCAGGACTTTCCCCAACTGTGTCCTAATCCTGCCAAGGGAACGTGGCCCAACGTACAACAATTCCACTCTCCCAGGATGTTATTTATTTAAAGTTTTTTGTAAAAACTAATTTCAACTTATAAAAATAAAATAAAGAATGAACGGATTTTCTTCACCCAGATTTGCAAAGGACATTACACTAGTTTTATCATTCATTTTCTGTCTCTCAGTAGACATTAGCTTTTTTTTTTCTAAAACATTTCAGAGTAAATTGCAAACACTCTAAATACTTCAGACTGATTTTCTAAAAAACAAGGGCATTGCCTTATATAACCACAGCAACATTATAAAAATCAGGCAATTAACAACGATACATTGCTATTATATAATCTACCAGCCTTATTAAAGTGTCACCAATTATTCCAGGATTACATTAGTTGTTGGGTCTCCTTCATCACCTCTAATCTGGAAAAATGCCTCTACGTTTCTTTGTATTTTATAACCTTGCACTTTGGAAGAATTCAGAGCAGCTATGTCGTAGACTGCCCCACAATTTGGGTTTGTCTTTATAATTATATTCAGCTTAGGCGTATTTGCCAAGAATGTCATAGAAATGATGCAGTGTTCTTTCTAGCACATCATCTCAGGAGACGCATTGTGTTTATTTGTTCCATCTCTTGTAATGTTAAGCGTGATGCTTTGCTAACTTGGTGTCTGCCCTCTTTCTCTAACGCAGAATTACTGTGTCAATAACTATCCTGAGGGGAGATACTGTGAAACTATGCAAATAGTCCTTTTCATCATACTTTTCCCCACTAATTTCAGCATCATTTGGTGATTCTTATCTGAACAATTAATACTGCCTTAATGGTTTCCAAGTTACAACTTTCTATTTCTATCAAACTTTCTACAAGAGCGTTCTCTATCCTCCATTTATTTTTTATATTAATGTAAATTCATACATATGTATTTTATTCTACGGATTATATAACTATAATTGTTTCTGTTGCTTAAATTCCCCGGATTGAACCAATGGGATCCTCTTCAAGCTGATTTCTGTGTCCTTTTCCTTTTTTCTTTGATTGGAAGAAATATTATATATATACATGTGTATGTATATTATTTATATATATATATATCTCCCATAATTTCATACTGTTACTTCTAATTCATGTTCAACTGGACAATAGTTAGTCTAATCTTTTGTCCCTTCCATACTTGTAACTCTGTTTTCTAACATTGAGAATCCTGGCTATCATATCAACGAAGCACTTGTTTATTTTCCTAATCCTAGAATACATATAAAGCAGCTTCAGAATTTTTAGCCCATTCCCAAAAGTGCTGCATACGATGCAGGCTAATCCAGTTAACCCACATTTGGAAACTACATTCTGAAAGAACAATTTTAAAAGATGGTGCAAAATACTCCCATTCATCCTCCTCAATAAGATCCTCTCACTTAGGAATTTTTTAAAAAATTGAGGCATAATTGACATACAATACTATATTACTAGTGCTTGGCATACAACAATGATTTGATATTTGTGAAATAAGCACCACAACAAGTCTCGTTAACATCCATCACCACACATCGTTACAGAATTTTTTTGAAAAGCCTTTTAACTAATACGTTCTGGTCCCTACTTTTCTTTAACTTTTTATTACATACTTTTGTGTCATAGCTGTATGACTGCACCTTGTTTTTCTACTTCTACAGAAACCTGTTTCATTTTTGTTGGGTGGTACTCTCCATCGCAAACCCTTCTTATTCCTGTCCCCAGATACGGGCTAAGTAGTAGCCAAAAGTTTTGCTCTTAATTTCTTACCGTGTAGATTGGCAGGACCATTGCCTCTAGCTCTTGCTTTTTTCTATAGATCAACAGATGAATTTTCTTTTGAAAAAAGAATATAAACCAACGTCATGTTTTTTTTTTTATCTTTTGTGATTTAATACATATATTTTTTGGAGGTTTGGATTACTCTTGTTCAAAGTGGTAAAACTGATCCACATATGATAAATTCAAATTCCATTTTGATTTAATGACGGTAATGAAATATTAGATCATACTGAAAATGAATGTGTGAACTTGTCATGATCTGTCTGATACATTTTAATAGTAGTTTTGAGAAATTGAATTTGACTCCAAACTACTTATATACCTAACGTGTAATGCAGGTTTTTTCTTTACTGATCATATCCTACAGAAAATAAATTAAACTAAATTAATATCTAGAGATAAAATTATGCTTTACAGGCATAAGTGCCATTTAGGGATATTGGATGCAGTCAGCCTTTAAAAATGTCATCGTAACCGAAACAATAGTAATATGGTACCTTAAGCAAACACTAAGATGAATCAGTCAGTTCTACCTGCATTGGATTGCAGACAAATTATCTAAGCTTTCTCTCATTTCAATTTGAACCATTAAGAGGGTTTTTTGCTTCGCAGATTACGGAGACACTGCCTTTGCTGCGGGTGATCCGTCTTCATTTAAAGCTGCACTCAAGTGCCTTTCACACTTACCGGTGCTAACAAGAATGTGGGCTACCTTAATCCACTGTCGGAAGAAATCAGGGAGAGTTGGCACAGAAGCCAAAGAGAGAAAATGCATAAACATAACAGAAGTTATCATGGAAATGACAAATGTAAATAATGGATAAAGTGTAATTGAAAAGAGCTTTCAAGTGAAATACAAATGTACCATTTTATATAGGACATTTCGGGAAGCCAGCCGCACAAGCCTCATCGTGGAAAGATCTACAGGTTTTAGGCTTTGCTATTTCCTTATCTGTAATACTGGTTATTGACAAAGTGGTCTGAGTTATTAAACATCAAGAGAATTGAGTATAATCTTGGCCTAAATAAATGGGGCTTGTGTGAATGGGAATTATCTACTGAATTTGATGTTTATATTATATGACAGACTGGCTTTATTACCAGATCATTTTTAGAAACTGAGATAGGAAAATTTGGCAAACATAATATTCTTGGTCACCTCAGAGCTCATTTTAGTACCTTCAGTCTTACTCATTTACACTGGCTTTGACCTTCAATTTACAATTCTATGAATTTATGAGTCTTTCTCTTCATCACATAATACAAAACTGACCCTGTCCTTTATCCTCTATAAAATACATAATTGCACTCTGTGAAATGAAATTATTTTCACCTTGTGATTATGGTGATGATATTCCTGATTCTAGTAAATTGCAAAATCCAGAGTAGGACATATGGGACAGGGTGAAGGTGTGATGAGCAATTCTATTGATAGCTGAAAAAAATCAGCAGAAATATATGAGGTCAAAGAAAAAGCATTCATTTCTCTCTACCACATGATCCCATAAACATATTTCATTTGTAAAACTGCTTTATTCACTTTATTACATTTCCATCGTCCATTCTTCCTAAGCATACCACTACTCCTGATAGTTCATTTCACAACTAGAGTTCGATTTTAGGGAAAAGCAACTTATCGACAATTTATTCTTTATTTTTTCTCTTACTGTATGTATGCATTTTAAAATGAATAACTTACAACTTAGGAAGAATACATTAATTGGAGACAATGAATGACATGGTAAAAAATATTCCCCTACATCTCCCCCTCCTGTTTTTTGTTGCTGTAAGTGTCAAACCAGTCCGGAAAATGTTTTATGCCTCAAAGTCTAAAGCAGTAAGTTCCTGAGTTGGAGTACTTTCTTGCCAGACTTTCGTCTTTGGTGAGTATTTCCCAGTTGTTTCTGAAATGACTCCCTCTGAGGATATTGCTGAAATGTTGTGTGCACGGCTGCTTGTTGAAGCCAAGAAATGATGGAGAGCGGCTCACGTGAGCGCTTCTAATTGTTCTTGTACTAGCAACTGAGGAATTCTCACAGATGGGTTTATCATAACACTTTGTTAGCATTTTTGTATAACAACTGCTTTTTCATCTGAAGGGAAACCCTGGAGGAAAATACAACATTCAGGAATAGGGTTTGAATATTAATTAATTGATGCTTCAAGTAAAAAGTTTTCTTTTTTAATATGTTCCATGTACGTAACAAACTTTGTGAAATGTTAAGTTTCTTCAAGGTATGCACGGAAGTCATACTTTCTAGGTTAATAATAAATTATTTCATTTGCCTTTAATTATTTCATTTTAGAATCTTTCACTTTGAAATCTGCTATTCTATGGATGATTAATTTAGGATTTTTTGCATGCTTGCTGTTGTCATTAGTATTTTTAATCAAGGTCATTGGGTGAGCATTGATTAATTGCAGATATTTCGATAACGGGTTTACAAGCTCCGGTAGGGTAAATTATTAAATTAGAACAAGGTTCTTGACTAGAATTTTGGTTTGCTGGTTTGGTTGACTGTTTGTTGACTGGAAGTGTGGTGATTTTTTTAGCAATGAATATTACTGTTTAATTAGTCATAGAAGCTAATATTAAAGTTACTAAGGTCCTAAAGGAATTGTTTGAATATGGGACTGTTTTTATACTTTCCTTAACAACTTTGACACATTTGTTGTTATGATTTTAAATCAAAAAGGAAATACAGAGATAATATTGATTTGTTTGGGTACATATTTTCAGAAAGGAACATTTCAAATGTCAAGTAGGTGTCCTTGAGACAGTTATCTGCAGGTCTGCTTTTGCCTGTTGCTTATTGAATTCTGTTTTTTAAAGCTTATTCTGTATTTGTGTGTGTGTGTGTGTGTGTGTGTGTGTGTGTGTGTGTGTGTGTGATAGTAGCAAGAATAGCTTTAATTTAAGATTGCATGAATCCTTTATACTGTTTTTGTTTTCTTGAGGTCTACGAAGTTATCTTTCTCCTATCATTCATATTGAGATGTTAATAAATGAGCAATATTTTATTTAACATGAAAAATGAACACAATAACCCATCTGATATTTCTTCAATTCATTATTTTCTGTTAATGGAAAACATGATTAATTCATTAACACATTTTCAGATAATCTTTATGGTTAACCCTATTAATTTAAAATTCTGTCAATTAACATTCATTCATATTAATGGTCTGTTTTTTACTTGTTTGCTCTATGGGAAGCATTATTTTATTGCTTTTATTTGACAATACAACTATTTAATGAACAACTTTTAAAAATGATTCATTTTCTCTTTTCATCAGTCCCTATTTGTGATGTTTATCTCTCTCATATTCTAGGAAAAAAGAAAAGCAGTTAAAGTAAAACAAGAAATGAATTATTCTGAAAATGATCAGTGCTTTAATTGTGTCCAAAATCTACAGTAATCCATATCCATCAATGTGGAAATCATTAGTAAAATTGGAAACAACTGTTCTTCTGCTGAAATTCAATACTTAAAGCGAACTATCTCTGATACAAAAAATAAAAAATGCAATGAACCAATACAAATGCGATGAACCAACAATTGCCAGCTATCATGTTACAGTGATTAGACTATTGCCAACTTTTAAAACATTTATAATCCAAATGCATCCATTCCAATGCAATGTGTGTCATTTGAGAAAGCTTCTCTGATACTCAGGATTAAAAGTATAGTTGACCCTTAACACAGGTTTGAACTACACAGGTCCACTTACACCTGGATTTTTTACAATACAGTACTGTACATGCATTTTCCTTACCTTATGATTTTCTTAATAGAATTTTCTCTTCTCTTGCTTACATTATTGTAACAACACAGTATATAATACATATAACATGCAAAATATGTGTGAATCGACTTTTTATGCTATCAGTAAGGCTTCTGGTCAACGGTAGGCTATTAGTAGTTAAGTTTGGGGGGAGTCAAAAGTTATCAGGGATTTCTGAGTGTGCTGGGCATCAGTGCCCCTAACCCTAACATTGTTCAAAGGTCAACCTTGTTTCGTAGTGTAGTATAAATCAGATGGACCCTCACAACTCTCTTCAGAGGCTGGCCAGAGTGGTGGATGAAAGAGCAACCAGGGGGCACTGCAGCTTTATGAAATTACCTCATGGAAGATGACAAGAATTTGTTCTGAGATTTCCTAAGAGTTTAAATATGGTTTTTAACTTCCTGTGATATAATTTTGAGTAACCTTGAAAGAAAGGTTCTGTTAGGCGTTTATGCTTAAAAATTAAGTCAGACTTTTCTCAGTTGTCCCATTTTAAAATATGATTTTCATTTTAAAGACTTAGATATATAAAAAAAGAGGATGATTTATTTTCTTCCTTATTATTAGTTAAAGAGCTGATTCTCAGGATCCTTGAGGGATTGGCAGATGAGGTTAGAATTTTAATGTTCTATTTCGTTTAATCTATTTGGAGACACATTGTATTTCTGTTACAGAAAAATCTGAGATTTAAAGTGAAAAAGTTTTTTTGTGGAACATTTGGTATTTTGGACATTTGATATTTCCAACGTTTAATTTAAAAGACATTGTTATGTTCAAAGTTATTGAAGAAAATTCAATATATTTTACTTGATTACTTCATAGTAAAGGACACCGAATATAAACCATCTCAGTATAAAGTCGGTAGTGCAGACTTTCCTTTAAAATATTTTCCTAGAATAAGCATAAATCACAACTTGCAGGGGGTACTTTGGTCAATCAATGCTATTTGTTAAATTTTTGTTAATTATAAACTTCATTAAATTATCAAGTTTGTATGTGTGTGTATGTAGTAATAAACGTATTAATTTAAAATCTTGAGTAAAGGAGAAATACTCTGAGCCAACATGAGTTGCTGTTGATTTCTTTTAGTGTTGAGAAATCAATGATCTCATTCTGTAAATTTACATGGGCATATAGATATGGACCTTCAACCACCTCAGTAGACAGACCGAGGTAACAGTTCACCATTACTTTGAGATTCTGAGCCTTCCCTACAGACCACTAATCAGTCGTAGGTCAATCAACCTACCATTTTCTCTCTGTTATCTCCTCTTCACTTTCCTAGAAACCTCCAAAACAGTCTAAGCAGCCATAGGACTCATCCTATCCCCCTTAGGTACTATTTACATACAAGATCTGAAAGTTGTGTATATGTTATCTCATTCTCAAAATAGTCTGTATTTCATCTTACTTCCATTTTTTAAGAGAGACAAGGGATTATATTAAAAGAGAGCATGTTAATATTGTTTTATCTTTCCATTGCAGTTTTGGAATTTGTATTATATAAGTAAGAACACCTAATTTCTCCCCTTCACCAGCTTAAGATCACAAAATTCTCTTTAGTTAGAAAACATGGGCTCCATTTTTATATGTAAAATTTGGTATTATATATAATTTATTTTCATATTATACTATATTATATTTTATGTTTATTTAGGAATATATTTATAATTTATTTTATATTCCTATCATTTATCTATCTATCTATCTGACCTTATTGCTGCTTACTTCTGTGTGCTTTCCTTCTGGACTTGCCCCTGCACATGTCTTCAGAGAAATATTCCTGTGCTACAGAGGTTGGAAAGTGTTTGGGAGTTTGGGAGTTTGTGTCCTTCTGGATGGCCTTCAATCAAATAACCGACTGGTGAGTGAATTTGAAAGTCCAACTAACTCTCTTGCTTTGGGCAGGCCAAGCAATGTGGTGTAATTTATGCTCCAGGGTTCACCATGGGATCAGGTTGAAGCTGCAATTTTGCTGCAAAGTTCACAGTTGTTTGGCTTTTGCTTCTTCTTCTTTTTTTTTTCTTTTGCTTTCCTCACTTCTTTACCAATTTCTTTTGGAAGCATTGCTTTAATAAATCACTCGCACACATATCCTGTCTCAGGATCAGCTTCTGGGGAATCTGACCTAAGGCAAGGAGTAGCTATTCAAAATTCTCTGTAACTATTCAAAATTTACCATGATACAGAAAAAAATGTTTTTATATAGATAATCCACTGTGTGTGTGTGTGTGTGTGTGTGTGTACATAAAAGACAGGCCAGGAGGGAATATTGGTACTTATGGTTTGAGAAACATGGTAGACTGAAATAATTCAGAAGCTTCTGCCCTAGTATGAACATATAGGATCAAATATAACTAAAACCATTTAAATATATAGTTGTACATGAAAGAGCAAAGAGAAAATTCCCATGTCAGAAATGTGCATACCTTAAACCTGTGAGTGGCAGGCAGTAAATACTGAGTCCTTTCATCAATTCCTATTTATTTCCAGTGAAAGCATACACCTCCAGAACTTCATCATGACAGAAAGCAAAGTCTGAATTTGTACTGCCAGTATACTCCAAGAATCACCCAGGAGTTTCTAACATGTATAAAAAGAAATAATAATAGATGTATTTAGGAAACTAGAAATAACAGAAAAATTAATAATCTGATAAAGACTATTGTTGCAGCTTGGGTTTCCTTAGGAAGCCAACTTTGGGGCAGATTATCACACAGTTGGCTCCTGGAATTAGTTCTTGTAGAATGGAAGGGAAGAGAGCAGGATAAGGCAGAGGGAAAAGTTGCGCTGTGCGATCTTGAAGGAAGCTTCAGCTGATTGTATGGGGAGTTCTGAAGCTGGGATCTCTCGCCAGAGTCTTCCTGACATGTGTGAGCAAGTCTTTTGGTGCAGGATGTCCCAGGAGGAAATACTTTGGGCCAGGTGGCTTTCTTAAACCAGAACAATCCAGATAGGACTTTGACATCTGAGAGTAAGCTGCCAGCAACACTCCTACCAGCTGGGAAAATGAGCCATTCATTCCTAAAAGGGGATCTGACCAGGGTATCATAGGTCAACACAGATTTCTATCAAAAACTCAAAGTTTTAAGCTAAATTGATGAAAATCTGTAAGTAGTGCTTTCAAAGTAAAAAATGAGCCAAAATTTGTGGATATAAGTACTTTTAGTAGTATTACCCTGACGGTTAAAAGTCAGTAGAATAAGAAATATGAATTGTAAGAATTAGAAATAAAGAAGAAAAATTGACATTACTCATTGGTGACAGGATCTACTACATATCTCCATTTTCTCGTCATGCACTTAATCTTTGACTCCTCCGATCTTCATCTCTTCTCAAACACAATGTGTCTCCCCCATAGCTGCAGTTGTCTCAGGTCCAAGAGATTTTTGTTGGACCTTTATTACTAGTTGTCCCTGGCATGTTTAACATCGCTGGCTACTACCTTCTGGAAAAGTTCTGCCCTCTTGCCTGAGGTGACTCGACTCTCCTTGTTTTCTCCTGCCCATGCTGATTTTTCTTCATGGGTATTTCTTCACCTGCCAGTCTCCATGATGCACTTCTTGGCCCGCTGCTCTTTCAACTTTGCAGCCTGCTTGGATAGCCACATTCTCATCTATATGCTAATGGCGCTCAAGCCTCTGTGGCAGTCTTTGTCCTCAAGACTCTTTTGTCAAGGCTTCTCGACTTGTTTAATCAATGCCTCCTCATCACCTTCAGTGTCCTGCAGTCACCTCAAATTCAGAACGTATGAAACTGTACTCATTAGTTTTCTTCCTCAAACCTTCTTTTTCTACATTGCACGTTAATTATTGGAATCTGAATCTGGACCCAATCATGAAAGAAACTATCCACTTAACCACATAGGCCTCAATGTATTCCTTTTCTTAATATTAGGAAATTAAATTTGCCGTAAGAGCTCTATTTGTAACCATTTAAAATCTGACCCCAATCTCGCATGTAAAGAAGTTAAATTAATAAATGACCCTCCCATTGTCTTACATATTCAAAAGAGATAACACATGCTTTGTATAAAAAGGGTTTTTTAAAAATAAATTTTAATGATTGATGTTTCCCACTGAATTTTGTATCAGATATAAATAAAAGAGTTGTAGGTCTTTATTCATTTTCACATGTTATGTAACAAAGCTAGATTTATACGTTTAAACATTACATAGAGTTGGGAAGTCTTCGAATCAAAGGTTACACCAATTGTATTTCAAGGTTCTTAAAAATCTCAACTGACTTTCTTATCCCCATAATTAACTACGTCTTGAGTATATAATCAGAAAAAATCAGAATTAAGGTATACATTGCTAGCTATTACTTACATAAAACATACTTATTTTTTCTAATAAATATCTCCTATATAAAGTATTACTTAGGGCAATTAGCACAGTTCTCCTGAGTGGTAATCTCAGAACTGTAACAGTGACTTACAATGTAGTATATACAATGGCTTATATACAATATATTAGCAGTGGCTTATACATATAAGGTTGTAGCCTCTTACCTAAGAGAACCCTGAGTGTAAGCATTCTCTGGCTGATACGGCTACTCCAGGAAGTCATCAGATCCTAGGGCTAGGAAGTTGTCAGATATCCACAGGACAAACTCCGAGTCCAAGATTGCTGCAAGGACTTCAGGATGCCACTCCCCAGTTTGTGAAGGCCTCTACACCACGCTCACCTGCACCTCTTTGTCCAGCACTTAGAGATGTGGAAATCATTAATTGCAAGAAAGCCTGCAAAATGTAATCCTTAGGCTGAGTGATTTGCTTCCCAAAATAGACTGTTTTTCTGAGGCAAAAAGAGAAAAAGGATGTTGAGTGGCAGCTAGCATTCTAATACTTGACTGAGCAATTACATTATTTATGTTTGTTTGAATTGAGCCATGCATTTCCATTTCCTCTCTAGCAAAGTGTTCAACGTCACCTTTGAATTTTGTCAGACCATTAAATTTAACCACAAGTAGTATGTGGAGAAGGAAATAATCTAACAATCTTAAAAGGCCTCAAAATTTAATTTGTGCACTTTCCAGCAGGTAATTGACAGAAAAAGTAATACCTAGCCTTTCAGCAAGGAGTCATGTTACTTAGAAAAAAATTCAAAAATATTAAAAGTAGTTTACTGCAAAAGCTGCAAAAACATTTCAAAGCAAAAAAAAAATTTCAACAATGACAGGTTATGAATGGCATAGCAAACTATCTTCACATTGATAGAAGTAAGGTGGGTACTAGAATTCTCCTTTTTTGTTTTATTTTTGTCTTGTGTATTTGTAAGTTTGAAACAAAATCAAACTTTCTACATAATGCAAATGTTTAGTGAGCCTGCTACATTATATAGTGCTTATTTCTTGCATAATACTTCATAATGTCAACTATAAACTAGACTGCACAAAAATCAGTCACATAGAGATTCAGTGCTGCGATGGCTTATTTAATTTCATGGTGCATCTGAGTGGTACGCTTTCTACTTTTTGCTACAAGCCCTTCTTGATTCTGCTTCTAACTCCCTCCTTTTTCTGCCTTTCTTTGACCACTTTTTCATTTTCCAAACTAAGGTTCTTCTTTTATTTGTTTCTTTGGTCTCTGTTTATTATTCAGAGAATGCACAGTTCTCCTGATGAAAGTTTGACCAGAAATGATTCAGGAACAACCACAAGTCCACAACCTCCACCCCTCAATCATATATTCTCTTTCTCATGTAAAGGATAAACAAGTCCGGACATTAAATAATGACTCACTCACATTCTACTCTCATCACTATTCTGACTATGAATCTGTCAGAAGTAGGAATGTCTCTTAGTAAAATATCGAAACCACTTCTCCATCAAAAAGGTGGGAAAGCCCAGGGCAAGGTAATTACTATTTATTTATTTATTGGCAAATAAGTTAATACACAGACTATACAGACTTCTTTATTTGGCAAAGTAAGTTTTATTCCATTTTTTTCTGTACTCACTAGACTCCTTTCATGACTATTTTTAATCGGATAAAACTGACTAAGTGACTAAAAACAAGAATTACTCTAAGTTGTTTTTCTTGCTACTGATCCATAAGTTAATGTTCTACAGATTTGCAATGATGGGAGAAATAATGACAAAATAGTCTTACAATTCTCTTTATAAAATACTACTGTGATTTTTAAAGAGAGTTCTATGAAAAGATGATCTCTCCTATTAATGTCTGATATGGGATTATTCATAAGCTGAATTTACAATTTATAGAAATAGTTTATAAATTTCAAGTACTGAGAGAACCTATAAGAAATCACAAATTTCAGTTTTAAAGTTCAGAATGACCTTGTGAAATCATCAAACATAATTCCTTTGTATGATGCAAGCTGCACACGTGCCACACAGATTATAGAAAGCTATACTCAGAGTGAAACGATGCATCCAAATACATATTCTTATACAGACGGAAAATATATTTAAGTTTTATTCCTTTTTATCTGTCCCTAACTTGCTATGTTAACACAGTTTTTCCAAAGGTAAATAAGAGTCAGTTGAGACTGTATGATTTCAGTTATCATTTCTAATTCTAAGAACCTATAAATATTGATTTTTTTCAGATTATACAACGACCAATTTCTATGCTATCCAAAGATGTAATACAGATTTAGGAATGTGGCCAGAAGGTGGAATTTTATTGCAAACTTGGATGAGATTTAAATCGCAAGCATCACAGAGTGGTAACAGCAGTACCAACAAAACCAATAAAAAAGTTAAAGCTTTTTTGACACATGATTTAAGTTGTGCTGCGTAGGTGACAAATGTATCTTGATCCTCGATATCACACGGAAAGTTTTCAACCTATGGAAATAGAAAATATTATTAGTTTTACTTTGATCACTGTCGAAGTATAGTTTTAATAAATATTTATTCATTAAATATGTTTCTACTTTGGGCCAGAGTGTCCCTAGGTACTCCAGATGTAATAATTACCAAACACACACACACACACACACACACACACACATACACACACACACACACACACACACACACATTATCACTGCCTTCAAGTAGCTTACATTCTAGTAGAAAAAAACAAACAGGAAGTAATAAATAAAATCAGTTAAATTGTATTATATACTAGGAAGTTTTTTTTTTTTTTTAAGATTTTATTTATTTATTTGACAGAGATAGAGACAGCCAGCGAGAGAGGGAACACAAGCAGGGGGAGTGGGAGAGGAAGAAGCAGGCTCATAGCAGAGGAGCCTGATGTGGGGCTCGATCCCGTAACGCCGGGATCACGCCCTGAGCCGAAGGCAGGCACTTAACCGCTGTGCCACCCAGGCGCCCCTATATACTAGGAAGTTTTAAGTGGGATTGGAAAAAGAAAAAGTGCAGCGGGCTGGGGGAATCAAGATCTGCAGGGTGAGGGAGATTCGATGAAAGCTGGAGCTGATGGCATCTCACTTAATTTGATAAGAAAAAACAATCAAAATTCAAAATTGTAAGATGATGAAATTTGAGGGCAATGAAAATTTTTTTTGAGAGCAATGGAATTTAAAAGACTGCCTTCTATCTCCATATAATGGATTGATCTCTATCTGGAAAATAATGGAAAATTATATTTATTAAAACAAATACTTCACACTTGCTTTAATGTCCCATATTGTCCCAGTTCTCTGAATCGAATTCAAAGTTTCTCATGAGCATTGAAATCCTGTCTTTGCATGAAGTTTCCCTGAAGGTCTGCCTTAATGAGTAAAATTGAGAGCCGAATCAACAATTTTCTCCTTTATGAAAACTAAAAAGCAAGTCTTGGTTAAGGTATCTGGAGGTTTTTTGTTTGTTTCAAATTTTTATTTAAATTCCAGTTAGTTAACAGATATTGTAATATTAGTTTCAGGGGTAGAATTTAGTGATTCATCACTTCCATACAACACCCAGTGTCCTCCTTAATCCCCATCACCCATGTTGCCCATCCCCCTCACCCCTCCCTTTCAGCAACACTGTTTGTTCTCCACAGTAAGTAGAGACTTTATTTTTTAAGATTTTGGGTTTTATTACAGCAGTTTTAGGCTTACAGCAAATTTTAGGGGAAGGCATAGCAATATTTTATTTATCCCTGGCCCTCACCTGTGCATAGCCTCCCCAGTTATCAACATTACTCACCATAGTTGTTGTTTTTTAACCAAAGATGAACTCTATTGCCACATCATAATCACCCGAAGTCCATAGTTTAGCTTAAGGTTCACTCTTGGTGCTGTATAGTCTATGGGTTTGGACAAAAGTGTAACGACATATATCCCTCACCGTAACGTTATAGAGTATTTTCACTGCCTTAAAAACTCCTCTTGAGTTCTCTCTATTTATCCCTCTCTCCCACCCTTTGCCAACACAGATTTTTTTATTGTTTCCATAGTTTTGCTTTTTTTCTAGAATGTCATATAGTTGGAATCATATAATATGTAGCCTTTTCAGATTGGCTTCTTTCAGTTAGTAACAGGCATTTGAGATTCCTCCATATTTTTTCATGGCTTAAGAGCTCATTTCTTTTTAGCAGTGAATAATATTCCATTATCTGGATATAACAGTTTATTATCCATTCACCAAAGGACATTTGGTTGCTTCCAAGATTTGGCCATGATGCCTAAAGCTGTTATAAACATCTGTGTGCATGTTTTTACGTGGGCATAAGTGTTCAATACCTTTGATTAAATAGCTAGGAGAGTCGTTGCTGGATTGCATATGAAGAGTGTGTTTAGTTTTGTAAGAAACTGTCAAACGGTCTTCTGGGGGGACCCATTTTGTGTCCCTACCAGCGATGTATGAGAATTCGTACTGCCCCACATCCTCATCAGCCTTTGGTGTTCTCAGGGTTCCAGATTAGGGCCATTGTAATAGTTGTGCAGTGGCATCTCGTTGTCTCGATTTGCACTTCCTTGGTGACGTCTGATCTTTCCATATGCTTATTTACCATCTGTATGTCTTCTTTGCTTAGGTATCTGTTAAGGGCTTTGGCCCATTAATTAATTAATTGTTTTCTTATTATTGAGTTTTAAGTTTTTTGTATGTTTTGGATGAGTCTTTTACCAGATGTGTTTTTTGCAAATATGTTCTTCCAGGCTATGGCTTGTCTTCTAATTCTCTTGATATTGTCTTTTGTAGAGCAGAAGTTTTTGATTTCAATGGAGTCCAGTTTAATTCTTTCTTTCACGGATCGTGCCTTTGTGGTTGTATCTAAAAAGACATCACCACACCTAAGGTGATCCAGGTTATTCCTATGCTATATTCTATGAATTTCATAATTCTGGGTTTTACATTTAAATCTATCATCCATTTTGAGTTAATTTTTGTGAAGGTGTAAGGTTTGTCTAGATTCTTTTTTTTTTTTTTTTGTGCATGTGAACATCCAGTTGTTCCAGCACCATTTGTTGAAGAGACCATCTTTGCTCTATTGTATTGCCTTTGCTCCTTTGTCAAAGTCAGGTGACTATATTTATGTGGCTTTATGTTTAGACTCTATTCTGTTCCATTGATCTATTTCTGTAGTTCTGATACCACAGTCTCTTGATTATTGTAGCTTTAGAGTAAGCTGTGAACCCAGGTAGTGACAGTCCTCCAGCTTTGTTGTTCTTCAATACTTTTTTGGCGATTGAGTCTTTTTTTTTTTTTTTAAGATTTTATTTATTTAGTTGACAGAGAGAGGCAGCCAGCGAGAGAGGGAACACAAGCAGGGGGAGTGGGAGAGGAAGAAGCAGGCTCCCAGCGGAGGAGCCCGATGTGGGGCTCGATCCCATGGTCTGGGATCACGCCCTGGGCCGAAGGCAGACGCTTAACGACTGAGCCACCGAGGCGCCCCCGATTCTGAGTCTTTTGCCTCTTCATATAAACTTTAGAATCAGTTTGTTGATATCCACAAAATAACTTGCTGGGCTTTTGATTAGGATTGGATCTATAGCTCAAGTTGGGAAGAGGTGACATTTTGGCAATATTGAGTTTTCCTATCCATGAGCATGAAATCTCTCTCCATTTATTTAGTTCTTTTATTTTGTTATTAGAGTTTTGTAGTTTTCCTCAAATAGATCTTGTACTTATTTTGTTAGATTTATACTTGAATATTTTATTTTGGGGGAGGGGGAATGCTAGTATAAAAGTTATTTTAATTTCAAATTCCACTTTGTCATTATTAGTATATAGGAAAGCAACTGACTTATATATTAATTTTGTATCTTGGAACCTTGCTATAATCATTTACTAGTTCCAGGAGGTCTTTATTTTTGGAAATTCTTTTAGATTTTCTACATAGATGATCACGTCATCTGTGAACAGAGAGTTTTATGTCTTCCTTCTTAATCTATATACCTTTTATTTCCTTTTCTTGACTTCTTGCTTGGCAAGGACTTCCAGTCTCCCCAAGTAATCAGCCATAGATTTATGAAATTAGACAAGAAGGGTCAAATATGTACCATGTGAAAAAGAAAGAGTGTCATGCCACTTTTACAATTATTTGAAGAAAAATAAAGTAAAATGATGTGAATGTTAAATTCAAATAAAGAATTTTAAGTTGTTTTTCCTTAAGAAATGGGGGTTTAGTAAATAAAAGTCATTAAACATTTACACAAGAGGAAATAAAAATGGTAAGTAAACAACAGTTTTCAATAATTATAAACAAATGAAAATTAAGAATAGAGCTGAGAGGTAAGCTGGGGAAAAAAACGTCTGGGCCAGGATCATTCATATATATAGTACCTATGACATATGCCAGGTAATATATTAGGAATGATGTAGGAATGATCAGGGCAAAACGAGAACCCCTCCATTCACCAAGGCTGAATGACTCCATCCAGTTCAGCCTACTTTGATTTTTTAAACTTCTGGAATCCCTTGAGTGTGAATTTCTTTAGCAGTGAACAATCTTGTGGCTGCCCCTGATTAATACACGACCCTCGGTACAGACAATGGATCTTGGGAACTAGGCAGACACCATTCACGTCCATCTGGAACTTTCAGAGAGAACTACCTCCCGGACAGCATCCTTGATTGATGGTCTGACGAGCATATGAAGTCCGTGTCTGAGTCCACAGAAGGCTGGGATTTGCTACCAAATGTATCTCAGCTTTTTAAAGCCATTGCCTCTTGCTCTTTTTAATTACTACCCAGCACGTACCCCTGCCTCTACTAGCTCCGTGGAAACCAGGAGTGAAATGATCTTCAGCTATAACACTGAATCTTGTCTTCTTAAGTCTGCCTCTTCCTTTCTGTATGTATGACTTATATGTCTTGCTACTCATCTCAAAAAAACAACAAATACTGCAATAAAAATTAAAATGATAAAATAGTACCATAGATGTGTGATTTCCCATAGATCTCTCAAGTATTTCTGATGCCAAATAGTGATTTTAATTGGAGAGTGAAGTACACAATATTTTTTAAGTTTTACCAAAAAAAAAATGTCTTTAGGTGAAGATTTCTCTTGGATGAAAGTTTTAAAAATACCTGAATTAACAGTTCATGATCAAATACATATATAATGAAATTGTGGGTCTATGAAGCAAAAAAAAATTTTGCTTTATGAATTCAGTAGAAGGTCTTTCTGAATCAATTTAAAATGCCCTGACATTTTTGAAAAGCTGTACTAATGTAATTTATCCATTATCAAACTTAAATTCTCAAACAAGATGAATATATTTATTTATAGATATAGAGGCATTGCCAAAATTATTGGTATGTTATGATTATGATGTTTATTAAGACCCATAGAAGAGAAATTTAAAAATCAACTTGGCAAGCAGAAAAATAAAATGTGATTCCCAGGCAAAGAACTTCATTGTTTATGTCGTCTGAAGTCCCTAAATTATAATGAAAACTTTTACTCTAATTTCTTTCTTTATAAGAGTGTTCCTGATTTAAATTTTGCTTTCCTTTCAGCCGTCCACCACGACATTACATCTGAGGATCATACATTTGCTAATAATGGTGCCTTATTATTTTTTTTGTAATTCCTTATTTTCCAGTACCTCTTTCATTTTCTTTTAGACTGCCAAGTGGCAATGCTAATTATGAATATTTTGATGTTTCTTCATTGTTGTGATTGATAGTACTCATATATTTACTTATTTATTGTAGACACTGAATAGAAAAATAATCTGCAGATTATTATTTTCATTTTTATGTACTGCAAGCCTCTGCTGATCTAGCTAAACCAATCTATATCTCATTGTTTGCTCAGTGATCATTGCTCACATCATTGTATTGGGCTTCACTGAATCTGCCTTTCATGCCTCTGAGAAGTCATTCAGCTCACGATTTCTCCCCTTTATTTCATATTATGTGGTCATATTTAAAACTTTGTTGCTGGTTCTAAAACTTCATAGACTTGAATTTTTCAAGTGAAAGAATTGAGGCATTCTGTTTGCTAATTAACTGAGTGGGTCTTAAAGAACATTTAAAATGTCCATAGTTTTGGGGTGGCTAGGTGTCTCAGTCAGTTAAGCATCTCCCTTTGGCTTACACCATGACCTCGGGGTTCTGGGATCAAGCCCCTTGTGTGTCAGGGCTCTCTGCTCTGCTGGGAGCCTGATTCTCCTTCTCCTTCTGCTCCTCTCCCCCTGCTTGTGTGCTCTCTCTGTCTTTCTTGCTCTGCTCTCTGTCAAATAAATAAAATCTTTAAAAATATAAACTTTAAAAATAAATACATAAATAAATAAATAAAATGTCCATAGTTTCAAAGATCCTGGTTTCCTAATATGAGGCATTATAATATTATATAACATAGGAACGATGAAAAAAAAATACCCCATCATGTGAAGAATTCCTAGAAAAAGAGCTCAATAGGATAGGGAATGGCTGTTCTGCTGTTTTACGTCCCCAGGAATTCATGGTCTTCTAAGCTCTGTCGGAACTCCAGTTAATAAGCATAAGAAATAATGACATTTGCTGCCCTGTGGTATCATTGCCTTTACAGGAAACAACCAAACAACCCCCCTGTGCCTTCCTTCACCTTTGCCAACTGGCTCCTATCAGTTAGGTGTGCGAGAAATACCTCTTCAATTACAACATCAAAACCAAATATATTTGCTTTTCTAGATATATAAATTCTGTATTTTATCATCCTATTTGAATTTTCAATTAAGCTGTTTAAAAATTAAATATAAAATGCACTTGCCAATGATTCTCTCTATAACTTTTCAGGTTGAAATTAGATGAGATGGTAATAAATATCTACTATAAATCATACTTCTAAAAAATGTTACAAGTGTTATGGAATACCTTGTTTCCTCTGAATGCTATTATTCAAATTTGAAGAAGTACTAATTTTATTCATATCTATACAAAGGGGTGAATTGTCAAAGTCGAAGGGACTATTAAGCTATAATCTAATATTTTATTCTCTAGTTTCTTCTCCAGATTATCATCCACATTTACTATATTTTAAAGCCAAATGGGAATGACAACTCTTAGACTGGATGAAAGAGAAATAACACCTTTATTACCTTGTTTATGACAATGCTTAGAAGAGCGCCCTACACTCACAGGCACTGAGAATAAATGCTTAGGACAATTACAGTGAAAAATACTTTGGATGATTGTCATGATGACGGTAATAAAGACAATAATAAAGATAAAATCTTCTCTCTTGATGTGTCCTTTTCTTTTTGTCAGAAATAGCATCACTATTCAATGAGGGCTCATTTTGAAACTATGATCTATCTTCTGTACAAGCCCTTGACCTATCATTTATAAAGAAGCTTAAAAATATCATTTTGCAACGTATTGAAAATCACTAGTTCAGATGAGAGAGATAATGTTTATTTCTTTATCTTCGTGTAGCTTTCCTACAGCAAAGAAATGATAAAAAATAATCCCAAAGTATTAACTCACAAGATTTCACATATCGGATGATCTTAAACTCAAGTCGGATCTTGACAGCTACCTACGTCTGGGTTTACTGATGATATCGGAAATTTTCAAAGAAGTAGGTTTTTCCCTAAAATAGCTTAATGTGTCAGATGCACTTCAATTTATAAGGTGACACAGTCTTTCCCTATTTGAATTGAATGCCAGAAGCTAAAACAATCTCCTCGTATAGGCATTAGTTAATTTGTACAACACTCTGCCGAATGTCGTTATTTCAGCTTGTCCGTGACTTCTAAGGATGTTTATTTCCTGCCGCCCCTCTTGTTCTCCAATTTGAACAGATTCCAGATCAGCTATAATGAAATCAGGCCTTTTTTCCGTGACCATACTGGTCATTTTTGTTCCATTTTTCATTAGTGCTTTGAAAACTTAATTGCAGGACAAAATGCAATTCTTTAATTCTCCTTACAAAGACAATGAGTTTTTCAAGGAGAGTCTATGATTATTTTAATTAAAAACCCTTTTCTTTGAAAGTTAAAACAACTTTAGCCTAACATCATCATTTCTTTAAACACATTAACTCATTAGAACAAAAATGCAATAGTAGCCCTGAGACTGCATTACAAATTACATATTTAATGTGCCTTTAATCATTCACAATGGATTCCCTGATTAACTAATATTGCTAAATACTTGGCACTGCATACGTATATCATTAACAAGATGGAAAAACTGAAGCTTAATTCTGTTTTATAGGTACATCAACTGTTGCCGAGCATTTCTGCCAATCAACCTTGACCTAAAGTTAGAACTTTTGTTAGTTTTCATGGCAAAATAAGGACAGTCAAGTTTCAAGCTAGCGAATCTAGAGGAGTTTAAAATAACTCGGGACGCCTGGCTGGCTCAGTAGATGGAGCCTGGGACTCTCGCTCTCAGGGTTGTGGGTTCCAGCCCCATGCTGGATGTAGAGATGATAAAAATAATCTTTAAAAAAGGTAATCAATTAAAATAACTCTGATAGATGTACACTGTACCCCCCAAATTAATTTTTTTATACTAGGTAAAGATACTTATTTTTTCTTAAATTGAGTGTTCTGGGAAATCAATCACTATGGTGACTGTTTTCTCTACCACATAATATAGTTTTATTTAGCTTTGTATTTGTCATTGTACCATCCTGATAACATAACCAAATGTATTTAACTCTGGAGTCAAAAAAAAATATTGAGTAAAGTCAATTTAATTTTTTCCTTGTCTCCTTTTGGCTTTATCCTGGCCCATTCTTTTGGAGTTGATAGTATTATCAAAATAGGTAGTGCTCAGAGCTAGCCTCATGGTTCATTTATCCATGATTATTTATTCCACAAATTTTTAGAACATCCAATATATTTTAGACACTAGCATAGACTCTGGAGGTACAGAAATTAAATGACATTGTTTGTGTCCCCTGCAGCTCAAATTTCAGTAGAGAATCAGCCATTTATGTATGTATGTATTTATTTATTTGAATCAACTTTTTAAATGTACAAAATACATAGTCTGATTTCCAACTTTAAGAGTTTTCTATGACCCAAAGAAAAGGGATCCTGTTTGGGCTTTTTTTTTCTGGAAAAAAATAGTGCCTACTCCAATGGTAAACCTTAGAATATGAGCTCATGACTTTGGCACAGGAAAGGAGATTTGCCCAAGTTGTGAAAACAAAATGAGTTTATTAGTTTTTAGGTTCTTGGATTCCGTAACTGTTGGGAGAATAATGCTATGAGTCTAATGGATGTTCATATGCAATTTATGAACCAAGAAATATCAATTAAGGAGTTTAGTAGTCAATATTGAACAGGTCTACCAAATTAGAAAGAGTAATTGACCAACCTAATATGATTAATTACATATAGTAAAATAACTACATAAGCTGTAAAAGCTAAAAAATAATTTCTATTTTATTGACTATATCTTAACTAATTTCTTTCCCATTGTAGGTTGTCTGCAATAGTCCTCCACTGGTCAATGAGGGGATGTCCCTGAACATGATAGGCTCTCCATAAAGATGTATTGACTGACTCAGAAATTATTTTTGGTCATTTTAATTCTGTATTCCTGTTTCATACTTTTTCCCACATAGCCCAAATGTAGTCTAAATTTTTAGGATCAGATCCTGTAATCTTCCTGTAATGGCTGTAGTTTGAAGATTGGCTTCTCTTCCTGATGAAGTACATCATTTAAAATACAAACTCAAGAGTAGACAGAAGCTTATCTCTAAATCAACATCATCTTGGTACTAGTGTCCTCATACATATTCACTTGAGTGTTCTTCACCTGATGATTGCTTGTTCCCTTTTTTTTTTTTTAAAGATTTTATTTATTTATTTGACAGAGAGACAGCCAGCGAGAGAGGGAACACGAGCAGGGGGAATAGGAGAGGAAGAAGCAGGCTCCCAGTGGAAGAGCCTGATGTGGGGCTCGATCCCAGAACTCCAGGATCACGCCCTGAGTCGAAGGCAGATGCTTAAGGACTGAGCCACTCAGGCACCCCGCTTGTTCCCTTTTTGTCTCTCTGACATTTACTTACTTGCTTTGGTGACTGTACCCTCCTACTTCATGACTACTTGTGTAATTGGAATCCATTGTACAGTTTATCTCTGTTATCTGTATATTCTTTGTTTTCAATTGCTTATCCAAAAGCTAAAAAATACTCCTGTCTATTATTTGCAGCCTTGATTCATCAGTCCTCTATTACCTGATGCTATCCACAGCCACAAGGCTGACAGAATTTATTGAGTGATTTTATAAACTCTGACCACCATCAAAATTAAATTTTATGCTTTCAGTGGATACAATGAAAAAATATATTACCCTACATATTTACATTTAGTTTAACAAATTTCATGGGGAAAGAATAAGCATGTCTAAAATTCACGAAAAAATAGAAACCTTTATTTTCCTGATATATATGTATTTTAAACAATATGCAAAATACAGATTAGATACCATTTGTGATATATGTATTTCAAGAATAACTTACATACTCAAATATACCTTAAGAGTCCTTGGTAAACAAGATGAAATCAGAGAGGGAGACAAACCATAAGACTCTTAAGCATAGGAAACAAACTGAGGGTTGCTGAAGGGGAAAGAGGTGGGAGGGATGCGATAACTGGGTGATGGACATTAAGGAGGGCATGCGATGTAATGAGCACTGGGTATTATATAAAACTGATGAATCACTGAAAAAGAAAAGAAAAAGAAGAAAGAAAAAATAAACCATTGGGCAAGTTAAAAAAAGAGAGAGTCCTTGGTAAACATTCATCAATACCATCCTTGCTGATTTTAAGGAAGTGTTTCTTGGGCTTTCATGGAGATCTGAGTTAAATGGAAAAATCAAATAATCTCCTATCTGCTCCATTTCATATTTCTCTATCTTACTACCAAAAGCACTGTGAAAATCTATGTAAATGTCTGTATGAAGCTATGATGTAACTTTATGGTGCTTCACTTAACAAGTGTAAGAAGTTTTTTATTATTTAAGGAATGGGAGAAATTGCTGATTATTTTTCTCAGGTATCTAGGTAGAATATTATATTGTCAATTTCTTTGAATGTGCTAGATGTCTTTCAAATACCACAGCTGCTATTCATGGCAATTGTCGAAGTGTATTTTATGTCATGGAATACTTCCTTTGAGGCACACAATGTGCCAGACTCAATAGGTGAGCTGAAAAATTGGTCACAAACAGAGAACACCAACAAAGAGACCCAGCTGCTAAGACAATAAATCTTCTGATGTAACAACAACTGACAAGTGTTGAGGACAAAAGCACTCAATTTTATGATATCTGGGTCTATGGTATTTCCTTTTAACTAAATAATAACTTTGTTTTGAGGAAAGTAACCTCTTCTTGTGTATGAGGGGACTTGAAATGAGAAAATATCTGCCTATTTTTCATAAAACATTTAATTAATAACCAATCCATAAAGTAGTTTCTATTGGATTACTTTTGCTGTGTAACACTCCACCGCCAAACGTGGTGGCTTAAAACAACCTTTCATTTACTTCATGATTCTGTGGGTCAGAGATTTGGGCTGGACTCAAATGGTGAATCTTGTGCCTGACTCACTCATGCTCTGTGGTCCTTCCACAGGTTGGCTGGGGCAGGTTGTTCTGGGGTGTGGTCAGGGGGCTACACTGGAACATCTCATTTCCGCTTTCTATGGTCTCTTGTATCTCAGCAAGCTTGGGTGAACATTTTCACATGGTGCCCAGAGGGTTCCAAGAGCTTTGAGGAAAGAAAAGCTCTACTAACTAATGTTTTTCAAACTTCTGTTCATACTTAGTAGCATCTTAGTTTTCAAAGCTATTCACATGGCCAATGCAAGATTGTGGGAGACCACAAAAAGTTACTCAGAGGATATGGACACAAGAAGAATTTGAGGGCCATTTTTGCATTTTACCCCCGTACTACATGAAGAGTCCTTACTTTGGCAGTAAACTAAAATATTGAGTTATCTGTAGCTTGCCAGATTTTTCTTAGGTGAGTCATTAATTAAAATCTGGATCTGATAGGTCTTGCCCCAAAGGAATATTCCTTTTTCTTTTTTAAGAGAATTTTTTTTTTTAAGATTTTATTTATTTACTTGACAGAGAGAGAGAGAGAGACAACCAGTGAGAGAGGGAATACAAACAGGGGGAGTAGGATAGGAAGAAGCAGTCTTCCAGCGGAGGAGCCTGATGTGGGGCTCCATCCCAGGACTCTGGGATCACGCCCTGAGCTGAAGGCAGATGCTTAATGACTGAGCCACCCAGGTGCCCCCCGAAGGAATATTCCTGCATGTATTATCAATCAACTGTGTTACACTGGGCAAGTAAACTGCATGTTCAATGTATGAGCTCCAATTCATAAAATGAGGATACTAGATTTTATGGCCCCTATGAATCCTTAAAGTTCTGATATTTTTTTACTCCAGAAAATATTTCATAAATATTTCCCATAAGCAAATCCCCTTGTCTACAAAATGAGACATTATAGGGACACCTGGGTGCTTAGTCAGCTAAGCATGGGACTCTTGATTCCAGGCTCAGGTCCTGATCTCAAGGTCATGAGAAGGAGCCCCGCATAGGGCTCCATGCTCAGCAGGGAGTCTGCTTGGGATACTCTCCCTCACCCCCCACCCCCCCACTTGTGTGTGTGTGCCTGTGCAGGCATGCTCTCCATCTCTCTCTCTCTCCCTCTCTCTCTCAAATACATAAATCTTAAACAAAACAAAACAAAACAAAATGAGACACTACAAAGAAACATAAAAGCTTGATTTGATATGATGAAATTTGCAATCTAATTAATCATAATACATATTAAGAAACTCTGATCAATCTGTACATACACACTCTCATTTAATATTCATGAAAATCCTGTCCTGCCAACTAATATTTATTTGCATTTTTGACATAAGGAAAAAGACACACAAAAGAACGAATAATTTTCTTGAAATCACGTATGTATGAAGTAATCTTGGTTAGGATATGGATCCACAGTTCTTAATCATTACATTACTCTCTGGGCCCATTAAGCCCAGACACATGTCAGCCCAACATGTATCAAACATATATAAAATATATCAAACATATGTAAAACAAATAAAAAAACAGGATAAGTCCAAGTGCACAGAATGCAATGAGTTTTATGTGCAAACAGGGAAGGGTGAGTCAGGAAAGGCTTGATATGTAATTTTAGCCATGAGGTAAGACTGGAGGGACCTGAAGCTTAGGGAACTTAGGCTACTTGTCCTTTGAAGAAGTAATAAGAGACTATGTTTGACTTTCACAAGAATTTTGTTTCAAGAAATAGCAGTAGTTTCATCCAAGAAGATAGCTTGAGTAAAAATTGTGCCTGACTTTGAAAATTACTTTGAGTAGTTTGAACTTATTTTTCCTCAAGAGAGAGTGGGGATACATAGAATGTTTTTAAACAGGGAAGGTATATCATAACGTCTGTTGGTTAGTTTGGCATAACTACCTTTGAGTCCAGGAACTAGTTAGAAAGTTATTAAAATATTTGGGGAAAGCATTTCTCAAAGTTTGTTTCACAGAATACTAGTTCTTAGAGGTTCTAAGAGCTATTATTATTTATTTAAGTTGCTGTGTTGAAATAAGTTTGGGAATTTTGTATTAAACAGGTCAACAAGGTTTCTTTATTGGAAGACCTCTCTGCTCATTTAAATCTTTACAATGGTGTGGCATTTTTGAAATGTATGTAAACATCACAGAAAGTCCTTTTGTTTTTTTTTTAAGAGATTTTCAGAGGGGCAGTGTTCTCAAATGCTCCGAAAAATGTTCGTTTGATTATAGGTGATGGAGAACAGTAGGAATAAGAAAAGAAAATAATTTAGGAATATTTCTTTTGGTGAAGAAAAGTGTGATAGGATCATTGATTGGTTAAGAGAGGACAAGAGAATACAACGTTGAAGATAGATCCACAACTTTGAGTTTAAATGACAAGGAAATAAACACTTAAAAAATCGTAATGTGTGACTGCTTAGATGGGGCAAGTAGAAATGAAGATGAATTCAGTTTTAGGTGAAGAATCTAGGTGGTCACTGGTATTTGATGAATATCTTCCTCATTCTTTCCTCTCTGTTAATCAGCCAACTTTCTACTCCTGATGTCTCCTTCCTTGGGAAGGGCTCCTGATTAGAGTAATATTCTTGTCTTCATTCTGACCACTTCTTTGTTCCATGAGAAGACTGGCTTATCTTATTGGTGAATTTCAAATTTTTGGTTGGAGGAAAAGGGGATCTGCCTATTCAAAGCAAAAAACCTATGTCCTCATGGAGACGACTCTGGTTTTCAGTGCTGTGTTGTGAAGTGTGCTGAATTAGAAATACCACAGCAGAATCAAAACTAAGGCATGTTCTCCAATCTAGTTTTTAACTGTATAACAATTGGTATTTTGATTTCCATCTATTTATCTCTTTTATCTGTCTCTCAGTTGGTTCAGAACTTAGCAAAGGGATTTCATCAGCTTCTTTAAAGCACCCATGAAGGCCACTCCACAGCTCCTCGGTCTCATATGTTCTCCATCCAAGAGAACGATTTAACTTGGGACCTTAAAATCCAAACTGTAAGTTCTCAGTAGAGACAACCTCATGTACCACTTGGGACAAGTGTCTTTCTCTTGTTGGAAGGCAGATTCACTTGGTATAAATACAGCCACTGTGGGCAGTCATATTATAAAAATTATTGGTTAATTTAACATGACTAGCTTTAAGGTTAGTTTATTGGAAGCTCGAAAAAAACTCCACGAAGTAGAGATGGGTTACATAGTCAGAATAACCAGGCAAGACCAGCAACGGACTTGGATTTGGGGGGAAGATAAATGCAGATTAGCATTGGTATACATAGAGGGATATATTTTGCTTCTCCTAAGATGTCCTTGTACGTCCTGAAGGCCCGAGATAGGACAAGTGAAGTCATATATATTTAGTGTATTTACAATGGCAATGACAAGTTAGTGGAGAACACAACTTTTCCAAAATTTCCCTAAATCCTTTCCTAAGATGGAACTAGCTAAATAACCTTTGGATCTACATCTACTTACTGTTTGCATGTAGCTTTTTGCATTAAAATTTCATAAGCAACCTCCAAACTGATCTAACCAATAGTAGTATACGAGTTTGTTCTCAGTTGGCTCAGAGCTGGCTCTGCTCATCAAGGAAGCCAAACTGTGCCCTTGGCTCATCTCACTCCTGTGGTTTTAACAAGGTAAATCCTGAGCAGTCCTCATTTTATCTCATCTTCTTTTCCACAATATCTGCTGAGACCACTGATCTGATGTACTGTTTCTCATTTACCAAAATTAAAATATTTCCTTCTCTTGATACAACAAGATTTCTCTTCTAATGGTCATCATTCAACCCTCCTGTAAAATTAGCATGTATCTTTTAAAATTTATTAATTCCCTTAAGGAAAATGCCCTCTCTGTATATATTTTTTAACGTTCCATTTTCATAAGTCAGTACTTATCACCAATATAACATCATATCATATTAGCAATGCTGAGGTGTAGTGATAGGATATACTTGTGCACCTGATACCATATGGGCACTCAGCTGCATTGTCAATAAAGTAGGCTCACACCACTACCAGAGAAGACTAGCCCACCCTAATGTTAAACAATCACCTTGAAAAAGTAGGTATTCAAGGCCCATTTAAATAAATTATTTTATCTTGAATTTGAAAATAGATGCTGATAAAGATAATAATTGAAAAAAACAAAATTTATGGTATTCATGAGCAATATCACTTTGATATGATCTATTTAATAAGGAGACCACAAGAGTCTAACCAAGCGTATTTGTTTCATACTAAAACCTGAAAATATGATATGTATTTGATTCTTCTTCCTGCCATTAAGTATTTGAGAATCCCCTAGAATCTCAAGCCCGGAGTGATAAGGTGAAATAACATTGTTAGAGAATTTGCATCATGATTCTAACTTTAAATTATGGAAAAAGAAAGAGTAGATATGAAATTTTACAAGCTGTCACATCAATTTGCCATTCTTCATCTTTATAAATGCCCTTCAGCCTGAAAAAAGGAAATATTATTTAGAAGGAAGAATTCTCTGCCTTATTGCTATGATATGAGAATCAAAGGAGAAAATGATTATATTGTCATATAGCTGAGAGTAAAGTAACTTTCTAAAAATTAATTAATTGAGTAGGCCTACTAAATCAGTGTCTAGATATTTACCCTGAGTAATTTACTATGAGTATCATGACTTTAGGGCAAGGATTCAGAAGGTCAGTTTATTTTTGTCCTATAGAAAATACCCCAGGAATGAATAGCAAGGGTGAAGAAATGTAATAATTCAGGCACTTTTGGGATAAACCAATCAGAAATGCCCCCCAAACTGTGATCTGTTCAGTTTTTTGGCCCTTTTAATACTGCCTAAAATTGTATTTGAAAAACTTCATGTGATTTATTGTGGTTCTAACCACCTCAGTCATTGACATATCCAAGAATGATTCTTTTCCGTTTGCAAGGATTGCATTAATGGCAACAGACAGGTTGTCACAAAAGATTTTCTTGCTGTCTTTTGGTGCATCTAATATAGGGACATATGCACTAATCAGTGTCACTGTTTGAACTCCCTCCAGCCTCAATTTTAATGTCTTAAGCCTGAGGCTGACCATATGGCTCAAAAATAAGTCTTTTCACCTTCTAAAAGGTCACAGTCTATCTTTAGTTACATTTTTAAAAACTGCTTTAAGCCCATGGTTTAAGTACCTAGGTGACTTTCAGAAATGATAAATCTTTCCTGAGAATAAATGTGACTTGTTTACTGAGGAACAAAACAAAGCAAGCCAATGTATACAAATACATTGTAATATGTTGGAAAAACATATCTTAAAAGTGATGGAATCTTGAAATTTGTGGGTATAGTTTTAATTATTTTCACATGTAATGAGGAAGAATCAAAGTTATCAGTAATGAGTCTCTAATGCTAAGGAGGAATCTAAATGAGGACAGAGTGGCAGTTTCTTATCAGATAGCTCACCTTTATCGCCAATAATCAATTAGGAAAAAATGAAAGCAATCTATGTATAGATATAGATATTGATATACAGATATTTTAGCAATCTATCTTTTTAAAACTCAATTTCTGGATTGGAGCTACTACAACTGTAGATTTTTAATATATTTTTCTCTTTTTAGATTTTTTATAATCTGATGATTATATTCACATTTCAGTATAAAAGTCTTGGCATATTAGAAAATAGAATTTCCTTTTTTTGTGTGTTCTGGGAACTATTGATTAACCAAAGAAGCCTAAAATTAATAATAATTAAAAAAAAAGACAAGTGATTTTCAGTTGTAAATTACATTTTCCTTCAAGAACTTAAGAAAATGAGGGGCGCCTAGGTGGCTCAGTCGTTGAGCGTCTGCCTTTGGCTCAGTGCATGATCCTGGTGTTCAGGGATCAAGCCCCTCATCGGGCTCCTCTGCTGGGAGCCTGCTTCTTCCTCTCCCGCTCCCCCTGCTTGTGTTCCTTCTCTCACTGGCTGTCTCTCTCTGTCTGTCAAAAAAATAAATAAAATCTTAAAAAAAAAAAAAGAATTTAAGAAAATGAAATGAAATGAAATAAAACCTTTTTCCAAAACTCATTATGTTCAAAGTCTAAAACACAAAATCTAGGTTAATACTTCATTAAATGCCCAATGTGTGTTCAGGACCTGAGGGCTTTCACATGTTACTTCAGACACTCCTAATCTTTGAGTCACTCTGGTCTGAAGAAGGCAGCAATCAGAAGACCCTGTCTCTCAAATCTGTAGATTGAGTAATTGACACGAAAACTCTACCCTGGATGCCTACAGATCTACAGCTTAACTCCTACTGTCTTCTCCCCTCCTTTCTAGATCTCTGACCTACACTCATTTCTTCATGTAAGAGCTTCACCCTGATCCACATCCAGCATAGAGATTCCGATCATTTGGTTCTTGCCACCCTCATTTCAATGAGAACTGATTCTTAGAAACCTAAGACTGTCCCAGTAAAATCTAAATTTAAGTTACCTCCCTGAATGCTGATATTTCTCCTAGCCTCACTCCCACTTGTTTGTTGTCTTATTTTTTCTACTGGTCAGTTGTTATACTCCTACTGTGCGTATGGGCCAAGTCTGCAAACAGACCAAACCCCAACCCAAAGCTGCCTGTAAGAATGTATTTTATGAGTGTTTTCTTAATACTCTGAATACATGAATACGTTTTTAAAGATAAATATATTTTCACAGGTAATTATAAGGATGTTCCTTCTCATGGGATACAAATGAGACTAACGAACTGTGGATTCCTGAAACTATTATTGCACTGTATGTTAACTCTGCCTTTTAAATACAAACGTGAAAAAAAAATAGACTACCAATAACTTTCTGGTTTTTTTTTTTTAAGGCAATTAGGCCAAGATCTACACGCCCCTTCCCAAAAGTAAGCCACTGGAGTGGGTGAAAAGAATATGCTCTGTCTGTAAAACCTCTGTTGAAAGGTTTCTTGGTTAAAAACTCATCCTTGATTTTTGTTGTTGTTGTTGCTGTTTAAATAAAAAATTTAGGGAAACAAGTATCCATCAGCATTCCAAATGAGTTAATAGACCTTGGTGACTGGTTGCCCTCATTGGATCAACATCCTAAATTTACAATCATTTATCTTCTCACTCATCACACACACACACACACACACACACGCACAGACACACACTAAAATATCTATCATCTATATCTATCTATCTCTCTAGCTACCGATAGATATCTATGCGGTTATATAGATATATAGATAGATATCTATCGATAGCTAGGGAGGTAGATAGAGAGATATCTTGTGATTACAACCATCAAAGTATAGTCTAGTCATGGAAAACAGCTACAATTTTGGATGTTGTTTCACAAATAATTTTCTTAAAATATTTACTTACACAAAGTCATACAAATTAGAAGACAGAAATTTGATGAATTATTACAAAATGAAAACATGTGTTCATTTGCATCCCAATGACCAAAATATTAAAACAGTCCCAGAGGGCTCCTATGGCCTCTCTTAACCTCTATTCTCCCTTTCCCCAAAGGTAGCACCACCCTCCTGTCTAATAAAACAGATTTACTTTGCCTGGTTTTGAACAGTGTGTAAATGGAATCACGCGGTATGGATTAGTTTGTGTCTGTCTTCTTTAGCTTAACATTATATTTGTAAGATTCACCCACATAGTTTCATGCAGCAGAGTTTGTACATTTTCACTGCTGTGGAGTTTTCATGTGTATAAATGAAACAGTTACCCATTCTGGCGTTCTTAAACTGTTTGGTATTTTAGCAATTAATTAAAGCAGCTATGGAGATTCTATACTTATATTTTGGTCCATATATATATTTACATTTCTGTGGAGTTTGTGCTTATGAATAGTTACGAAGCCATAGGACTTGCATTTTTTCAAATTTATGAAATAATTGGCAAATGTTAATTGAAAATACCTGTACTTAACCTCACACCCCAAGTTGAGAGAGTTCCAATTGCACCGTGTTTTCCTTGTCACTTGGAATTTTCGTTCTGTTTAATTTCAGCAATTCTGAACAGAGTGGAGATGGTAACATATTTAATTTACTTTTGCCTGGCAACTAAAAAGAGACTCTTCATACATTTTTTCTTTATATTTTGATACTCTCTTTTGCATAGAGTGTTTGTTAAAGTCTGTTGTCTAGTGGATTGTCTATTCTGTCTTTGAATTCACTTTATGCTCTGGATTTGAGCCCTTGGGAGTTAATATGTATGGTCAATATATCCTCCCTCATCTTTCATTCTCTTAACTTTGTCTATTAATGGAGGGTTTATAGTTTTAATGTAATGTAATTTCATAGTTATTTATTTACTTTACAACTCATGCTTTTTTTCTTATTGAGGGAATATTTTTTTCCTTAGCATGAAGATAATTTTCCATATCATCTTTTGGAAGCTTTATTGTAATCATTCAAGTAGATGCAAGATAGACGTTAAGATGCATTTTCTCCATGTTTTTTAATTATTTCATTATCTTTTTAAAAAGAATATCCCTTCCACTTCCTCTGGAGCTGAATCTCAGTCATAAACCAAGAGTCCATCCATGTGTGACTCTCTTTTTGGACTCACTAGTCTGTTCCATTTGCCTTTTTTTTTTTTTTTGCAAAAATCATGAAGTATCACTCTATTGTGATCATTTTGGTATCTGTTCAATCAAGCAAGTCTTCTTAATTTGTCCTCCATCAGGATTATTTTGACTCTTAGCTTGTCATTTTCCCTGAAAAAAAGTTTGGAATTTTGAGCTATACTGGAATAAAGCTATTTATTCAATAAATATTTGGCTAGTTTAGGGAGAGATGATATCTTTAAACTGTCAACCGTTTCAATTTATTAACATGGTATGTACAGCATTTAATCTAGGTCTTCTTTGATTTTTTAATTTTATTTTATTCCTTATATTACACATCCCCCCTTTTTTTCCCTCTTCCTGACTTACTGTACTGGCTATACCAACCTACATAATGATGAATAGAAGTGTGACGGTACCCATTTTGTCTTATTTCCTGATGACAGAGGAAAGCTTTTAACATTTCACCACTTTGAAATTCCTTCTGTTATTTAAAAAATATCCTTTGTCAGGTTAAAAAAGGTGCTTTCTTTCTTAGATTGCTGAGTTTTTATTACAATGATGACGGTGATGATGACAAGGATGATGATGATGACTAAAATTTTATCAGATGTTTTTATGAGAATCTTTAAAGAACAATTTTATTCTTTATTCATTTGTACACTCTTTTAGTTACCTTTTATTTTCAAAACACTTGCACAGTAGTAAACACTCTCTTACAATGTAATTTATTGAAACACCTTTTTTTCTAGAATATAAACATGCCATTTCCTGTTTAATCAGCTCTTAGCTTTTTAAAATCGAGACTCAATATGCTTAATAGCACAAAAAAAAACACTACTTCCAACATCCAGTTCAATATAAGTTTGTGCCCCTTAATGTTTTCCTTAAAATTTTTCTTGATATAGGCATGCATATTCAGTCAGACCATACATACTCTTAATTCTTTAGCTAAATATTGTGAAACTTCTAATAATAATTATACTAACTGGCTCTTCAGTTGGGAGTATCTGAATCTATTTCATCTCCTTAACGCTAGTTATTGCGTTTTAAAATATTCTTTTCAGCATGCTATGTGAAATTGGTATCTCATTTTAATTTTCATTGTACAATAGGCTTTTTAATTGAAAAAAGATAGATATACAACTATTATTTCCAGAACTATTAATATTAAAGTTTCGCTTATGAAAGAAATAAATCTGTAAAGTAGGAAATAGAACAGCTTGTTGCCTCACCCTAGTGGGGTTGATGGCCTCACTGTAAAAAAGTTCTTTCTTTTTTATTATGTTCAATTAGCCAACATATAGTACTAAGCATCAAGTACTTTCATTCTGGTTCCAAATAAAAAATTTCTCATTTATCACAAATGATTGTATAATACGTGAGCTATAGAAGCAAAATTTCTTTTAAGCCGTCCTTAATCAATCTGCAAATAGAATTATATCATAAAATTACATTTGATGTACAACATAAATCACCTCTAAATCCAAAATACTTGCAGTTATCACTTACTTTTCATAAAGAATCTTTAAAATTTTTAATATTTCATATAAAAGACCAATGATGGATGTATTCTTTACATTTCTACTACTACTAAGTTGTTTATATCATTCATAACACTCATTCTTGTTCATGTACCGTGAAATGCTTCAATTTAATCCATTTTAGATTAGCATTTATTTCTCAATTCTCTGGTCACTTTGGCTATTACTTCATAGATGATTTCACAACAGAAATGCTGAATAAGCAACTTCACCTGGCCTGAACTACAAACAATATCCACACATTATTTTACATTCTGCGTTAAATATGAATCTCTAAGCACAATTTTAATCCCTTCACCAAGGTGTAGAAGGATAACGTGGGGGGCGCCTGGGTGGCACAGCGGTTAAGCGTCAGCCTTCGGCTCAGGGCGTGATCCTGGCGTTATGGGATCGAGCCCCACATCAGGCTCCTCTGCTATGAGCCTGCCTCTTCCTCTCCCACTCCCCCTGCTTGTGTTCCCTCTCTCGCTGGCTGTCTCTATCTCTGTCAAATAAATAAATAAAATCTAAAAAAAAAAAAAAAAGAAGGATAACGTGGGTAATTTATAACTGCTTCTGATAGAGAAGAATATTATATAAAATGTTAGGGGTGGTTCCCATGAGCTAGTTTCACAGTGATTTATAATATGATGTTGTTTTCTTGTCTTTTATTGCAGGGAGTTAAATAGGAAAAGATTGATTTTGCTACTATTGTATTTAATCAAGATTTTTAGAAACTGAAAGACAGCTGTCACTTGCAATATGAAATGCATAAAGAAAGAAACCTTTATTATTTTTAGATACCGAATTCAAAGAGGTTTTCTTTCCTTCTGTGGGATGCAGGGCCTTGACTTTATGATCACTTTTTTAATGGATACACTTTCTAAAAACAAGCCAATAAAAGCTTCGGAAATAAAATACAGAGCTTTTCCTCACGTCGATTACAATGACAGTCACTGTGGTGAGTGGTCATTTAATGGTTACGATGATTATGGCCATCCAGACTGAAATTTTCTGTAATCACATTTTTGGTTTTCTCCTGAGATCTGTCCCTCGGAATTGAAGAACTCGTCTACCAATCATGTGACGTATAATGCTTTGAGCTTTGTAGGAATAAAGTACTGACTTGTGTCTAGGCATGCTTGGGGAGTGTATTTCTACTCATGGGCCATTGGCCACAGTCTAGTAAAACCCCCTCTAATTCACAAACTATTGAGACAATTCTTCAGTTTCTTGGATGGGTAACACATGGCCATTTCTAACTCTGTAGTTCCAGCCAAAGTATTTTAAGTTATCGCCAGAGGAGCCACTGGCAGCATGATTTTCTTAGCTTTTAGTTTGGTTTTATAACTGAAGACTTTAAAGGTAAACTTCTACTAAAGAGTAAATGTCTCAGAAATTAATTGGCACATGCCAGTGTTTATTTTTACTAAATGAATCTCCATACATTTAATGCTTTAGGCTTTTTAGCTAAATCAGTATGTATGTAACTTCTAGATATACTTTTTAAAAGATTTATTTATTTATTTGAGAGGATGAGAGAGAAAGCAAGAGAGAGAACACACGACAGAGAGAGGCAGAGGGAGAGGGAGAGAGGATCTCAAGCAGACTCCCCATTGAGCATGGAGCCGGATGCTGGGCTCGATCTTACCACCCTGAGATCACGACCTCTGCTGAAACCAAGAGTTGGGTGCTTAACCAACTGCACCACTTGGGTCCCCAGATATAATTTTGCCTAGTCTTGTTCACATGAGTTGTTTTCATTCATACTTTAAATGTATTAGGCACATAAATGAACGCATACACTTAATGTTCTTGGTTTTTTTCTACTAATTGGAATAGATTTGTCCCATTTTTGGGTTCCTTGATGTCTAAGATCATCCCATTACTGATCTCAAGAAGAAACACTAATTCTTTGCACCAATTTACACTTCCACTAGCAAGTTATGAGAATTTCAGCTCCTTCTTATCGTTGATGGCACTTGCTGCAGTGTTTCTAATTTAATCCAGGTTGGTGAGTTTGTTTTGTCACTTTTGGGTTATAATTTGAATTTTGTAAATAATTAATGGTGTTGAGAAACATTTTGTATTCTTTTTGGCTTTAATTTGGATCCTCCATTGTCTAATGTTTTTAAATGGATTTATAGACTTACTCAATACAAGTTTTTCTTTTTTTAAAACAAGATATGTATAGTGAAAATATTTTCTCACAGTCAGTGATTTACCTTTTCAGTCTCTTACTAGTGCCTTTTAATGGATAGACTTTTTGGACTGATTTATCAATGTTATCTTTTATTGTTTGTACTTATTTCTTCATGTTGAAAAAAAATCTGCACAGGGGTGCCTGGGTGGTACCATTTGTTGAGTGGCTGATTCTTGGTTTTGACTCAGGTCATGATCTCAGCGTCCTGAGATCAGGCCCCATCTCAGGCTCCCTGCTTAGCATGGAGTCTGCTTGGACTTTCCTCTCTCTCCCTCTCCCTTTGTCTCTCCCCACTGCATTTTCTTTCTCTCTCCAAAATAAATAAATCTTTTAAAAAATATGCACATATATGAAGCTATTTTCTTGTAATTTTTATGGAAGCTGTATATTTTACTTTCACATTTAGGTCTATGAACTATCTGGATTTTTTTTTTTTTTGGTATGATGTGCAGTAATGATTAAAATGGATTTTTTTCTCATATGGATACAGCCATGGATGCAGCATGATTTGTTGAAAACACCATCATTTTCCAAGTCCACTGCATTTGCATCTATTTTGTAGTCAGATGGCCTTTGTGGGGGTGTTTTCTTGATTCTCAATTCTGTGCAAGTAGTCTATCTATCCTTGAATGAATGCCATACTGTTTTAATAGCTATAGATTTATAATAATTATTATTTTCAAGTGCAAGTCCTTCACTGTTGTTCTTCATTGACTTTAGAATTTTCCAAGCTTCTTTAAATTTTCTATTTTCTTATAAATTCTCGAATCATCTTATTCCCAACATCCCATTCCCACACATAAGAAAAACAAAAAGAGCAACTTCCTGGTATCGTGATGGTGATTGCATTGACTCTCAAGATCAGTTTGAGAAGAATTAGCCATTTAATAATTCTAAACCACCCAAAACTTCAGATAGGTACCTTTAATTATTTTCCTGACAGGTCTTTTATTATACATATTCATAGGTATTTTTTTTGATTTTGCAAATAGTGTTTTTAAACCCCTGTTTTTTGAGGTATAATTTATAGACAGAAAAATTCACCTTTTTTAAATATTCACTTTGATGAGTTTTGACAAATGTATACAATTATGTAATAACTAGCCCAGTTAAGCTATAGAATATTTCCATCACATGAAAAAATTCCTTAGTATTAGTCTATGGTTAACCCCACTCCTCATTCCTAGCCCACGATAACCACTGGCCTGACTTCTATTCTGTAGTTTCGCCTTTACCATAATGTCATGTAAGCAAACTCCTATGGTATGTAGTTTTTGGTTCCTGGCCTCTTCTACTGAGCATGATGCATGTATCTGAAATTTTTTCCTCTATAATGCTCCATAGTATTCCATTGCATGAAAATACAACAATTTATATGTCCATTCATCGGTTAATGAACGTTTGAGTTGTTTGCAGTTTTGAGCTATTATGTATAAAGCTTCTATAAACATTCATGCGGACATATGCTTTCCTTCTCTTGTACCATATGGTAAGTGTATGCTTCACTTTACAAGAAACTGCCAAGAAGTTTCCTGAAGTTGCTATACCCTTTTGCATTCCCATCAGCATGTGAGTTGAGCTCTTCAGTTGATATGCCTCCTTGCCAGCATTTTGTCCTCCTTGGTTGCTCTTGTTTTCAAAATTTTCAAGCATTTTTATAAACATACAATACATCTGGTTGTGGCCTTAATTTGCTTTTACCTAAAGACTAGTGAGGTTGAACACCTTTTCTTGTGGTTATTTGCCCTCTAGATCTCTTCTTTGATAAAGTTTCTGTGCAAACCTGCTGACCCCTCATTTCTTACTGGGTTGTTTTTCATCTTATTAATAAATTGCAAGCATGATTTAGATACTTTGGATACACATTTTTTACCAGATATGTGTTTTACACCTGCAGGTTGCCGCTTGGTTAGCAGAGTGTAGGGTGGATTTTAACTTGCATTTACTCCATTAGCCAGATTTAACAGTGCAGCGAACATCTTGCAAAATGTATGCAGCAGCCACTGAATATTTTTAGAAAAGTAACTTTATAAGCTTATGATACTGTTCATTTCTCTTTAATTTACTTTGCTCTGAAATGCAATCTGGGCATTTTGTTTGGTTTCGGTTTTAATTTTAATTGAAGAGATGGAGTTTATGAATGAGAGAATAGGATACAGTAATAGGAAAGTACACATGGTACCAGGAGAGAAGAAGGAAATTTACAGAAAACTTTTGGGTTTCCAAAGGAATGGATTAGTGGATTTGGACCAGTTTTAGCTACAATTCTAAGGGGTTATGGCACTGGGATTGTTTTCTGTTTTCATCAAAAAATATGTAAATTGTTATATTAGTCTACCCTATATGAGACATATTGAGCATTTTGCTGATAATAACATGTTCAGTTTAATGACTTTAGTGATTTAAACTAAAAATATGATGTGTTCAATATGATATTGTGCCATTTTTACATAAGTATAAGGTCACTTCAAAATTATGCCCTTTTAATACTAATTATACAAATATATCCCATAAAATCGTATGTCTCATATTTTCCTCCTTTTAAATTTTTACTACTATTTAGCCCAGCAGAAATTTTAAAATAGGGGCGCCTGGGTGGCACAGCGGTTAAGCGTCTGCCTTCAGCTCAGGGCGTGATCCCGGCGTTACGGGATCGAGCCCCACATCAGGCTCCTCTGCTATGAGCCTGCTTCTTCCTCTCCCACTCCCCCTGCTTGTGTTCCCTCTCTCACTGGCTGTCTCTATCTCTGTCAACTAAATAAATAAAATCTTTAAAAAAAAAAAAAAGAAATTTTAAAATAAATTTTTAATGCTCATTTCCTTTAACTTTATAGCTCATCTATACAACCTTTTTAAAAATTTTTTGGCCACCTAACTAAGATCCCTGATAGAACGTCTTTCTCCCCCCCTCAGGACTCATTAGCTATTTCAGAAAAATAAAACTTGGTAGAGTACCTTATTAGAAGTACTAAAATCATGATTTATGAGTTATGGAATTTATATCAAGCTAATAACAAACTGTATTTTTATTTCTGTAGGTACTCACGTACTGTATGCTACACTTAATAACAATATAAAAGATGAAGTGTTTATTTAAATATAAGCAGGTACTCACACTTATTCTCGGTAATGATTTTTTTTTTTTTTTGACAGAGATAGAGACAGCCAGTGAGAGAGGGAACACAAGCAGGGGGAATGGGAGACGAAGAAGCAGGCTCATAGCGGAGGAGCCTGATGTGGGGCTCGATCCCATCATGCCGGGATCACGCCCTGAGTCAAGGCAGACGCTAAATGACTGCGCGACCCAGGCGCCCCGTTGGTAATGACCTTTTAACCCTAACCATGTTACCCTCTGACGGGGGTTGAAATATATGCTGAATTTCAATTAAATTTGAATTTCAGCTAAATACATTTAAAAAGTATATAAGTGTGTCTCTGCAATGTTTGGGACATACACATAGTACAAGCTCTACTCTAGGCTCGACTCAACTCCAGGTACATTGGACCATAAGCTGTTCCTTAAGTATCACAGGTGTTACTGAATCCCAAGTTTGGCTGCCTGTCACTCAAAAGGGCAATATTCAGAGATGAGTGTTGATTGAAAAGGAATTTGAGCTTTATTCAGGAGGCTGGCCATCTGGGGAGAAGATGGTCTCTTGTCCAAAAGCCAACCCCAAGTTTTCTGCCTAGCCAAGAGGGTTCTAGAAGGGCTGGGTGTTGTTAGTGAGGGGACAGATCAGCTTATAACATTTCCTGATTCCGTGTAGATTTAGTGGTGCCTAAACACAGTTTTCAGGGCTTGAGAGTTATGCAAAAGGTCTCGTTCCTGTTCTGTGATGTGTGAGGGCTTTCTATTCTCCTAAAAAGAATGCCAGATTTATAATTACACAAGTGGGGCTAGTAAATGAAGCAGATGAACTTAAGAACACCTATTAAAGATCACCATGCTAGCTAGGAAGAGCAAGGTGGCTTCACAGACACGCTTACCTTAAAGCCCTGTCACTATTTCCTCTACACTGAATGTTCTTTACCAGAATCCACTTTTACTTTCTTCCAATCTCTGCTCCATCACCTTTTCGGTGTGAGACCTGCTCTGACCGTGCGATTTACAACGGCACTCCCACCCCTCACCCAGATCTACTTTTTTGTTTTTCCATAATTCCTATCAAAAATCTTCTTATAATTATTTATTTTATTTCTTGTTTATTGAATATCTATCCTTGCTGTAACATGAGATCCATGGAGGTATGGATTTTTCCATTTTGTCCATGACTATATCCCAAGCATTTAGAACAGTGTTTGGCCCATAAGAGACACTGAAAACATTTCTTAAATCAACTAATGAGTGTGCAGTAATGATCTAAACACTTAGAGAAAAAGGTTTGTTCTTTTTTGGTGGGAGATATGTGGATTTGCACAATGCATAAAAAAATTAATGTTACCAATCTATTAAAGTAAGATCAAGAATATTTCCATGTGTATTCGAGTGCCATTCCAATATTTGTATTATTGAGCTCGGATCATAACTCAGCTTATTTTTTCCACAGCTGCAGTTTTTAATTAGTTTAAAAATATTCTGAGAATGCTTATTTCTCATTTTAGTGACAATACGTATATGAATAAAGTTTGTAATGACCCGGGCATGTGATGTAAGATATATGGTATTAATTGCCTATGAACTGTTTTATATGTTACTCCCTTAAACACCAATACCAGGCCACCTATTAAGCAATCTATCAATATGCCACCTGGTTTCCGTGTATCATCTTACCTCCCTTTTATGGGAACTGTAAAGATTTTGAGGATCCTCACTGTATTCCATAGTGTTCTTCTCATATGAAAAATATGTAATTTTAAGTACTAGTGTTAGGAATATTTTTGTTGCTTCTGATAGGATGGCATTAAAAATCTTATGACAATGTTGAATCATGTAAGTAATCATATTCTCCTTCGCATTGGTTGCTAGAAGGTCAGAGACAAATTTATGCCATGATGTGGACATTGGACTAACATAGTAACCTCTCTGATCCCAACTTCATAGTTCTTTTTTAGTGTTCTTATCTTTTCCTGATTTTTCATTTATTCTTAAGATCTTATAGATGTAAATACATGTTTTAAGCAATATTAAGTGTTTTAAGGGAAAAAAGAAGGATATGACTAAACTAATGAAATAAATGAAGAGTATCATTTCCATTAGTGTTTTCCCCAGTAGCTACCTGCACACCTGAGTGTGTATGAGATGTCATCTCTGGCAGAGCCATTTGTCCCCACTTACTCCCCAGTGTTGCCCCACAGCTTCACTCAGGGATGATATACAACCCCATGGGGTATAACAATTATCATAAATCAATCTACATAATTCTAAAAATGGTTAGAAAATTTGGAAATCCCAAAGCGTGGTTACCAATATATAGAATTTCAAACCTATTACTGGTTATGTAGCTGGTATTCTAATACAGTGGTTGAGTTAAAACTACACTCAGTAATCCTAGTGCCTTAAGAGGCATGACTCTTCAATCATTTCATTTCCCACCCAGTCTTCTTATACTCTTTTATATATTTATTCAAGAAATAGCTATTTAGCTACTATTAAAACCTTCCACCATTCTAAGCCATTTAGACATGAATTGGTCAAATCTTTAGTTCTCCAATTTTGTCTTCACTTCTGCTTGACATTTTCCTTACAGATAATAATGCCTTATTTTTTTATTCACTCTCTTTTTGCTGACTAGAACTGGTGAAATTAATTATCTGAAAGTCAGCAGCACTAAGGATTTTGTAAAACCACAAGATACATTTTATTTTCAATTTTTGTAACTAAGACAGATTTTCACTCTGAGATTTAGATTGTATGACTCAGATAAAAAGAAAACTTTCCCACTTTTAATAAAAAAATGTGTGACCCTAGACCATAAATCATACTTATGGGGATTCATTTACAAGGCCATCATTATTTTTCTTCACTGTTAGAAAGCATATTCAAAAAAGAAGTTAAACATTATAGCTTACCATGTATTTAGGAAGGATTTATGTGCATTAAACTCTGGATAAGAAGAAGTACATGATAAATATTTTTAAAATCTAAACTTTAAAAAATGTAAAACTAAAGGTTGTTAATTATTTTTCTACTCAACCCATTACAAAATAATAACTATGATCTTTTATTCTGAGCATCTCCACTCAATTTTCTCTCACCACATACCACATCAGAAATCTATTTACTCATTGGGTATCCGAAAACCACTAGCTTGTCTAGAGAAAATGTTTACATGTGAATTAGCTTACTCCCTGGCCAAGACTCTCCTTACACTATATGACAGACACCACATTTCTGGCACAGTGTCAAAATCTGTGCCTTGAGGTTGATTTGATCTAGCAATTTAGGACACACCTGGGCCCCAAACCCAGTGTTTCATTATTTCCCCATGTCTGGCATTGTTGTTTTACATTTCTTTTCATATCTCAACGCAAATATGAAAATCATCATGAAACCCTTAGGCAATTCATTTGTTCCTCTTCAGTGCTCTAATAATGTTGAAGATGTACTTCTATTTCAATACTCATGACAGTGTATTTGTATTATATTTTTCATTAATATGTTTACCGAAAACTAATGGGATACAGAACATTTCTGTGAGCTGGCTAAACAACAACAAATAAGACAAAGGCCCATATCACTGAGATAACCACAGTGACTTTAAATTATTTTTATTTCCATCATCAAATTCTGTTATGGACAGATATCATGGCTTACTATTCATTTTTCTACTTGTAATATTAGCAAGTTGGTAGACATATAGAATATAAAAGACATTCAGTAAATAAAGATATGGAGGACTGGTTGGGAAGATGAAGTAAGGAAGGTAGCTGAAATCATTTTACAGAAAGTATCATTACTGTAGAGAGCTTTGCAATTGAGCGTATTTGAACAACCAGATACATAGTTGGAAGGGAAGAAAAGCCTGGTACTTGGTCTACAACATAGGCATCTGTGATATGGGGCAAATTAGCACAGGGTCTTCACAATTATTACACAAGAAAAAAATCAAAATTGTAGTTCTTAAGTATGAAACTGTCAACTCTCACATTAAAATTTTTTTTACATTTCTGTGTAAAGCTTGATGTGAAATTGATGTTTGTCACCCTTACTTCTACTGCCACTGAACAGGGTTGTGCGGCCCACCAGAGCATCAGGCTTCCAGATTAACTAGAAACAGTCCCACACAGAGCTGGTTAAATAGTCAAGACAAGATCTCCATTTATTGGGGAAAGGGGGTTGGGCGCCATCCCAGAAGGAATTCTGGTTGTTTTTCCTTTTCTTGGAGAGAGGTTAATGAGGATCTGATTTTTTGTCTCCAAACCAATTCAGAAAATGAAAGCAATAAAATACCGATCACATTACTTTTGACTCTGGGAGCAACTCTTCAGCTTTAAATTTCCCAAAGTTATTTTCAGTGTCTTCTCTCCAAAGAACCCTGAACTGATAGAGTACAACAGTAAGGAAAACAGGTATCAGACTTTTTTACAGATTATCTGAGGGAGGGAAAGACTCTACAGCAAATGATAAAAAACAAGTTCAAGCCAAAGTGAGACACCGATGTGAGAACAAGACAAGAGGCATCTAGACCAGATCAGATTAGAAGCTGTTCTGAGAAGAGAAATATTTAAATCAGAATTCTACTGTGCACATTTTATAGTTATTCATATAAAGTGTATAAAGTTGAACTGAAAGGGTTTCTATATATATAAATCCTCCTCCTATTCTGTTGATTCAGTACTTTCCAATAATCGCTCAGCTCTCTTTGTAAAAATCTTGAGACATCCCCCAGGTATTGGTGGAAATCAATGTCTGGATTGGCTTGGTGCTACTTAACCATCTCGGTCAATGTTCTTTGTAAGGCGTCAATAACCAAGTACTCTATACTCTGACAGACTTTTGCATAGTGTCTGGATAAGTTACCGTATATGTTCTGAAAAAAACACATGTGAGAGAAAGGTCAAATTGAGAAATGCTATAAAATTTAATGGGTGATTTGGTAATTTACTCTAAGAAAATAGCGTTTTGAAGGGACAAGACAGATCACTGAATCAACTGGGGGAAAATCGGTATCCAGGAAAATAATAAACTGGGGGGAAATCTGGAATGCAAACTTGTGTGACATTGTGAACTTCTATCCCGTAAAAAAACTATGCCTCGTCTTGCTTATTTCACCGTTCTCTACAATTATTTTTATCAACCCCAGGAAGTGTCTTTTGAATCAATTTTTAATAAAATTGCCTAAGTTGACTGCAGCTAACAGTTGAGGATGAAAGGATATAGTCACAATGTCTGTGTACAAACAGAAATCCGACGCTATTTTATTCTGCCATGTAAATGTAATTAAAAATACAGGTGAAAGGCATACGTTGAAGTAATTAATAAAACCGCATGCATTTGTCTCATTCAATTCTGGCCAGAGACATACACACACACACACACACATACACTATATACAACTCTAAATTTCAAGTTTACAAATGATGGGTTGAGGCTGAATGTCAATCCCTGTTTTTACACAAGCCTGATATATTGTATCAGAATAGTTTGAAGAAACAAAGAAGTGAAATGTGCACGAGTGAATTTCATACTGTGACAAAACTAAGACTATCATATAGATCATTCACTTCCTTATAGCATGTTGTGTAGATTCCATTCAGTGCGTTGTTTTACGAGAATTTGTGTTTTAAAAACCTAAGCATAGCAAACAAAGTACATTTATTTATGTTTTGAGATTGAAGTAGAAATGAAAGAAAATTGTCCTCTTTATGAGCAGTTCATCTCTGAGGGAGAGTTCTTTTTATTCATTTATCCAGACTGAATAAATAAAAGTAATAATTTGTTTCACTTAGAAATTATTTATCCCAAAGAAAAATAGAAAAATTGGGAAAAATCTGTCAAATCTAATTTTTCTCACGTAAGCAAAATAAGAAAAGTTATAATTTTCTTACTGTTGTGACAATTAAGTAAGGTATCTGAGGCATATAGCATGTGTGATCAACAAATGAGCTGTTGTCCGATTAATCCATAAGATAGAAAAGAAACGCCATTTTATTGTGATAAAAATAAGGCTTAGAAACATATCTAAACTAATTGAATTGGGCCATTTTGACATACTTACTCTGTGTATTCATAATATTTCAGCCATTAATCATGACTCAATAAGCAGCAAAACTTCAAAGATAATTCTAATTTATGAATAAAGCGAACTCTGCTACGTGGTATTTCGCTGTATGTGCAGTAGAAAATGCTTCCTGTTTTGCAATTACATCTCACCAATAGGTGTCGCTATTGGTGAGTTTAGTGCAAATTCAAATTACTTGCTATTTAATCGCATAAAATAATATTAAGAAATGGTATCGAGAGAAATACAAGTAGATATTTTTCAAGAAATAAAATTTTAAAAATTGCAGACTGTATCTTTTTAACTAGGAATCATTAAGTAATCACAGATAAAGGAGGATAAGCATGAATATTATTGCTGTTGGGAAACAATATATGCACACTGTGCTTAATGGAATTTAATTTTACCCTTAATATCTGTGAAATAAAAAAAATGGGTTTTCTTATCATCTTTAATCTTCATCTTTTCAGATAATCGTATCACGGAGTGAAATGCAGGGTTCATACTCCTGCATTTACAATGATCGATCGGTGATCCGTACATGCACATGTAGGTGGTGTGTGTGTGTGTGAGAGAGAGAGAGAGAGAGAGAGAGAGAGAGAGGTTTCATTATTTGTCAGAATTTACTCTAGCTGCTAATTGTCTCTAAGAATAAATTGACTTTTTTTTTCTTTTTATGGCCTGTACACCAAAACTATGGTATTCTGCGGATCTATACCTTTGCTTCTATCAATAGTGTGGATGTTTCCTAAAATTTCATCAAAAACCACAAATCATTTTTAAAGGAAGCCATCTTGCCCAGTTTCCCTGGAGTGTGATTTCTGTCCTTCAGGCCAGCCACATCTGCCTATTCTGTCCAGCAACAGCCATCCCCTTCGAGGAAGGTAGAAGCATCCAAGAACCTCAATGCCCCAAGATAATCAGAGGAAAGGTGATTGTTAGATCTCTGAATAGCATGAACTCACTTCCCTAACAAAAGTGCACTGTTAACCTCCCTAGAGTCTTACCCAACTTGAAAATTGTATCTACTTGAGGAAAAAAAGAGAGTGATTGCTCAGTTTCTAGAGTGGTCTTTTTTCTTACCTCAGAATACTTTTTAATGTTTTTTCTTGGATGTGAAAGGAAAAAGATCTAGAATAAAAGCAAATGGAAACAACTCCAATATTCTGCTTAGTCTTCTTGTTCAGACAGTAGAAAAGCTATCACATGATACTTGAAATTGATGGTTGGCTTATTGGGAAGGCTATGGTATATTTTTATTAATTTATGTTTATAATTAGTTATTAAAGTTCCCCACCAACTGGAAGTTATTATATAATTGCGCTTTTATCAAATTATGTTCTAATTATTTGCTTTTATTGGGATTGTGCTTCCCAATGTGCTTTTTTCTTTCAGATATTCAACTGTTGTTACACTCCTGAAGTCTGAATGAAATTCTTGACCTTTTTATGGTTCTAAGTAATACACATAAGTACAGAATTTACCCTTAAGTTGTTGGTGATGTGCATGTAACATAATAAAATGTTAAACCGATCTGGATTGTTTGATGCATATGAAAATCACTAAGTAATGAGTGAAAATGTTTATCAATTGCTCATTACCACTCAGTGCTATTCTTCAAGATACCAAATGGGAAATGTTGGTCAAACTGCCATCTCTCACTAATTTCTGTCCTCTGAATCAATTTCCTACCCCCTCCTTTCTGTTTTGGTTTCTTCCTTCAGAGGCAAGTGGTTAACAGGTTGACTCTGGAGTCTTATTAACTTGGCTTTAAAGTCAATCGTTGCCACTTTCCAGCTATGCACCCTTTGATTAATTTTTTAACTTCCCTAAGCTTCATTTTTCTCTGCTAAGTGAAATAAGAAGAATGGCAACCTCTTCACTGCTATGAGGGTTAAGTAAGATATTTGAGGCACGTAGGGTAGCATGTGGCCTCTACTATGTGGTCAACAAATGAGCAATTATCACATTAATCAAGGAGTGTTGCATCCCCCTCCTAATTATTTCTTCAGTCTGATACTTTGTCTCTCTCTCTCTATTTGAACCAAGTTACTTCAGGGTCTTACTAGCTCTCTTATATTGTTCTAGTAGTCTCACAACTAGTCTCCTTTTCCTTATCCTTAAATGTTCCAAAGCATCGCTCCAAAGCAAATCTCTGATTTCATAAACTTTTTATTTTGCATGACTCTCCACCTTCTATTATCTTCTTCACCTGCCTTCAAAATATTTACATATGCTTATTTATAAACTACATACATGGCCTACTATGATGCAGAAATTATAAAATATAAACAAAAACAGGAAAGAAGATGAGATAAATATAGTCAGAAAACAATATTTCTCTTCAAGCATTCCAGTGAATTATTTTGCACAATCGGTTAGGGGGACGCATTCAAACTTTGAGGCTCTTGAGAAGGTTGCTAGTGATTCGAAGCTCCTTAGCAAGCATTTGTATGTTTTTATCATACTTTTGTTGTCTGTCACCACCTTTCCCTTAAATGTTATGCACTAGCAATATGACAAATAGCAATTGTTCGCTGAGCAAACCCTGCTGTTTCTACTCTGGGTGACTTTCCTATTCACACTCCTGGAGCACACTCTCTACACTGCAGGGAAGGTCTACACTCACCCTTCATTAACTTTCCCCTACTTTCTCCATATGCAGATGTTATTATTCCTTCTTCAATATTCCTTTAATACTATGCCTAGTCCTGGGTTGTAATTTTTCCATATTATTTTTAATTGTCTGGTTACTTTGCTAAGATTTTAGATTGGATTTCTTACAGGGGAGAACTGTTATTTTTCTTTGCATTACCTGATAATAACAATTCCATAAATATTTATGGAATTAAATTGTTCAACATATATGTGTTGAACTAAGTGAACCATTTGTGAGATTTCTTGGACTTCTTTGCATGCTTTATACTAGACTGTGTGTTCAACTCCTATTCACTTTTTAATACTCAGAGCAAGTATGTCCTCTGTAATATCACCTTTAGTTTTGTGATTTTTTTAAAGGTGGAATTGATTTTCTCTTCTCTTTTAAGACTTTATTTATTTACTTGTCAGAGAGAGAGAGAGCACAAGCAGTTGGGGTGGCAGGCAGAGGGAGAAGCAGGCTTCCTGCTGAACAAGGATCCTGATGCAGAACTCAATCCCAGGACCCTGGGATCGTGACCTAAGCTGAAGGCAGCCACTTTACTGACTAAGCCACCCAGGCGTCCCTGATTCTCTCGTCTTGGAATTATTCCTTTCCCTAGTACTTACATATACTAGTGTTTATCGCCCAGATTGAAATTTTTGCTCTACGGGTCCCATTTTTGCCAAGAAACTTGCTTTTAATCAGGTCAAAGATAATATATCTATTTCTAGCTTGTTACAATAGTATTTCTTGATTGAATCAATAAACAAATAACCAAAGGAATGAATGGGAAAGTCATCAAATGATAACCGAATAATTCAAGATCCAGTGTTTTAAATGATATCCTTTTTCTATTATAAATCTTAAGAGTGTTTGAAATGTTCTACAGTGCTTAATTAGAGAAGGAAAATATTTTGTTTCTCCATCTGGAGTCAGGAAGACCTAAATTCTTTAAACACTTGTAATATCTGTACATACCAAGCTTTCAACATTTATTTTAATGACATATAAATAGAACTCAGAATTATGTATTTAAGTTAAAAAATTCAGCTAAAACAATAAATAAAATCATGGAATTTTTCCCTAAGTGTCCCCATATTTGTTTGAAATTAAATTATAATCATCAGTATTGTCATCCTGATTATTATTACTGAAATAATATTATTATTCATTTAATCTAAATATGTTTGTTGTGAGTACATCCGGTCTATTGCTCTTTACAGTTTAAAGGCATATGCAAAGATGAAATTAATCTATAACCAAATGAGAGATATATTACAACATTATACTTTTTACTCTTCTTTTTTTCTTTGAGTAGCTATAAAAATGCCCACAGTGGCTAAATGCCATGTTTCTTAACACGCTATTGGCCATGTCTCATATAATATTATTGTTCCTGGTGGGCCCTTTAAACTTAATTAAAACGTGCAGTTTTGCTACAACTTAGAAAATAAATCTGACATGCTATAATTCAAATGTAAGTACCCTCCTGGTGACTATCAATAATTGGTGAAGCAGAGAGAAAGGTCTTTTTTTTTTCCTCCAAATTGTGCCTTATGAAGGACTGTTATGTGGTAAAATCCCATGTTTTACTAAATTCAACTGTCTCATGATTTTGTCCTTACTGTATAAGTTCTTATAACTGGTACTCTCATATCAGAACACAAGCCAATATATCAGGTTACTGTCTTAAGATACATCAAGTTTAAATCCATTTTTTTCTGAGCATCGTGTAATTAACCATATAACTGATTAATTAATTAATCATTGAGTGGTTTTAAAATAGCATGATTTAGTTAATAGGTGGACAACTTTGGACAAATTACTTAACTTCTCAGTGTCTCCCTTTGCTCATCAGTAAAAGGGGATACTAACAAAACCTGTCTCAGAGGTTGTTGTGAAAACTTAATGCTGGGTTCATAGAAGAGGACATATTTCTTCTTTGCTACATTATGACCACACTGCATTCAATTCACCATGCTTGTATTGCATTAAGTAAGTATGAGTAGAAGAAAATGTAATTTGGGGTTACTTGTATCAGATAAAGCTTTTATTATGTTTGCCCACTAATGAATAGTCTCAGAACTTGAATCCCAGACTCTGATTAATAGCTTTTGAAGACTGCAATTAACATAGGCAAAATTTTGATGGATGGCCTGACATCTATTTTTCTCTGGATTCATTTCTTGTTAGATGTTTGTGGGTATTGGCCTCCTGGGACTTCGTTATCCAGGGTGATAGGGTGATATGTGGATTTGTTGAACAGAGACCTGCTTCCTTAGGGAGGAAGATCAGAGAGACCCAAGAGGAAAGGCATCATGTTTAGGCTTTGAGCTTCTGTAGCAGGAAGGAGCAGACATTGAAACAGAAGGCAAGAAGACAGAAGGGAAGAAACAGTGACTGAATATTGGAGCAGGAGGTTTGATTGGCCATGGATTGCCACCAAACTTGGGGAATAACTTGCACATTTTTCTTGAAAACCAGTACAAAACAACAAAACAAAACACTGGATTTAGAGATGTAGATCATGAATATGGCCAGGGTGTATGGTAATTTGACTACCATACAAAATATAGTCACATGCCCCAGATGTCAGAGAAGGAGGCATATTGACCGCATTTCAGCTCCTAATGGGAGAAAGCCACTCCTCAAAGGAATACTGGACCCGAAGCAATCAGGAAGGAGGTCTGGCAGGCCAAACAACAGATGTCACTCCATGATTTATTTCCTCACTACTAAAGCTACACTATGCATACATCAGCACCTGTTCACTTTGCCTATTATCAGTGGGGCCATGCTATGATCTGAATGTTGGTGTACTCCCCAAATTCATATGTTGAAGTCCTAACCCTTCAAGGTGATGGTATCGCTAGGTGGGTGGGGCCTTTGGGAGGTGTTTAAATCATGAAACCCTCATTACAAGATTAGTGTCTCATAAAAGAAGCTCCAAAGAGATGCCTGGCGCCTTCCACCACGTCATGATACAAGAACTCTGCCACCCAGAAGCGCACACTCACCTGACATGCTCACTCCCTGAGTCAGCGTCCAGACTGTGGTGTTTGAAAGCCATCCAGTCTTGGTATTTTGGTGTGGCAACCCGAGAGACTGATACTGCCTCATTCTCCCCAAGACGAATCCCTCCATTTGTAGTCTCAATTCCTTCTCCTCCTACCTTTGGAAAGGCCCTTTTAGCAAAAAACAAGGAACTGTATCAAAGGCTGCTGAGAGCTTTAGGGAAATAAGTCACAAAAAGTGCCCCTGTCTATGAAATCTCGCTAACCTGGTTTTCATCCTCATTCTTGGATTGTTCCTTCTTAAAATTTTTTACTGTCTCCTTCTCACCCAAGCTGTACCTATGGGACTTTCTCTGTGTTCAGTCCTGATTGTCCTTACTGTACATGGTCAATTTATCAACTCCTGCAGTCCTCCACACATGCCTCTCTTTGAAGGTCAGGTCTGTGTACTCTCTACCTACTGAATATTTCTACACTGATTATTTTCCGTGTATCTTCAATTAAATGTCCAAATATAGTGATTCATCTTCCACAACTCTGCCTACTCATCAAAATTTCCAATGACTCCACCAGAAGGTATATCTTGATTTCATCCATATCTCTCCAACGTTATGCCACTAAACCCTTACATGGTACCATCAACTTATATGTGTGTGACTGTATAGTCTTAAATTGGTCTCCCTACTTCCACTCAATATATTCTTCACGTAGTAGTGACAATGAATCTAAAACATAAATTGGAGCATACTACTTTTCTGTCCAAAATCTCTAAATGGATTCTTATTTCATTTAGGAGAAAGAATAAACTCCACATTGTACATGGCTATCAAGATTTTCATGAACTGGCACCATCTTTCTCTAGTTTCAATGAATGCCCACCACTCCAATATACCATCCCACCAATAATGTTAATCTTCACCTCATCGCTTCCCCTCAAAGGCATTTTCCGAGGCCCCAAAGAGAATGAAATCCTCTGCCATTTCCTCTCAGGATACACTAATCTTTGTTTCAAGTAAAATTACAGTTTGATATTATGTATTTATATAATTGTTTTATTTAATAGTAGTTTTTTAATGTGTAACATATTTAGCTTCTACTCTACTGACATTTTATTAAAGGTAACATTTTGTTTGGTTCTAAATTGCAACTAGGCACATAGTGGACATTAATAAATATTTGTTGAATGAATAATTAAATAAAACTAAAATTTAAAAGGTAAAACTACACAACATTCAATTCCCTAATATAGGTTTCCTTTATCACGAAATTGCTGATATTCCTCCGTGGTTCTAGTAATCCTCTTGTCTGAGTCTTATAAGTGACTTCTCCATCTAATGCTTCATTCTTGAATTACAGGACATTTTCACAACTATATTGACATGATACTTAGTTTTGGAACTTGAAATTTGTCAATATATTGCTTTAAGCATCAAATTCTAAATATTGCAATAAATCTTTATCAATTGATTTCTACAGAGATTTGTTACCTCTTATTTATTATGTAAAATGCTTTCTATGATTTCACTTAACTAATGGCATCTCTCTAATCTAAGAGCTTTTTCTGTCCAATTAAGAATACTACGTAAATGCAGAGTACCTTTGTAGGTCTTTCTGGATTAGTGTCTAAGCTGAAAGTGACTCTTCTCACCATGGAGTGAAATATGAATACCACAAAATAGCCTTAAATTAAAACAGATATGGAGGAAAATAGAGATTGAGGATGACTTAACTAGTTTTTGTTTATTATTTATAATATGTGCAAGGTTTATTACTTAAGCCTTTTAACAAAGGGCCTCAGGGTTTATCTTTGGTTGACTATCTGGTGTCTTTTCATATTCATTGTTGATCTTTATGAAATACACCTATTAGGCCCCAATATGCCTTTGGCCTCAAATTTGATATGCTACCGATGAAATCTGGCATATAAACCTTTAGAATGACATTGAAGTTCCAGTAGTCACTTCTCTAGATAGATTTGTCTTCTAATACATTTCCAAGCATCACTCGTCATGTTATTTCAACCTTTTACCTTTACACCCCAATCCATTTCTACTACCATAAAACAAATATTTATTAATATTTTTAATTCATTTTCACTATTATCACAATTACAAATTCTAATGCAATTGAATTTTTAAATTACCTAAATTATTTTAAATATCATTATTTATTTTGTAACTATATAAGCAGGTTTTTTTTTTTAACAGATAAGGAGAAATTTTATTTATTCCTCAATCCTAAGAACCTGTTGTAGTGCCTGTCATAAAAAATAGTATTCAATGTACGTTGGTTGAATGAATGAACAAGCCAATTTTAAGCAATTATATAGATAATTTTTCTTATTTCCACAGAATTATTTTTAGTTCATATGTTTCAAAAATATTTTAGTTCCATATTTTTTCATATACATTTTAGTTCCATATATATTTCATAAATATTTTAGTTTTACGTATATTTCATATATATTTTTAGTTTCATATATATTTTGACATATATGGTTTCATATATATTCACTTTCATACAAATTCTACATATATATTTTGACAATGGAAATTTTCTCATTCTTCCATCTTGCTGAGTGTAATCCACCCCTAGTTTTTACTCAGGTATTGTGTCTAGACTTTCTGATAAGACATCCATTGGAATATCAAATTTATTCCAGAAAAATAACTTCAGTTTAGTTTTCCTAAAGCAAATGCATTTGGCAAATATCCCCTCCCTGCTTTTTTATTTCGACTATCTCTCCAAGCATCTAATATCTATCTAAGCATCTAGTATTCAGCTATCTCTCAAGCATCTGAACTCATGAGTTGAATAAAATCCATGTATTCTATCTGGTCCAATCATGTCAAAAGTACACTTTTGACGTACTGACAAGCTTTCTTTGGAACATGACATAGATTTATAAAAATTATTTCCCAAATTAATAATTTCATTAAAAATGTTTAATTTTGCCATTTAGAAAGCTCTTGGTGGTATAAGGGTTGATGAACAACCGACAGCCCTATAAAAAGATGTGGTTTACATTAAAATGGAAATTTGCCTATATATACATCATAACATTACTCACTCTGTGTCATAAGTATACGCTCTACTCAAAGGAACATTTTTCATCTCCTGATCTTCCTTTTCTATGGAGGGAACTCAATTAACATAATATGTCAGCCTCTCTCTTCCCTTTATCTCTCTCTGCCCTAAGATGAGTGACTTACCTAATTGGTGAATTTTAAGAGAATAGGAGGAGAAGATTGCCTCTGTTCCATCCTGTTTTTGCTTGGGAGCAAATGTGTTCATTTATTTCAGAAAAGAGGAAATTGCAGAGAAATAAGCCTGAGTGTGTGTGTCCAATTTCCCTCATGTCACTGCTGGTTCCTAACTTTGTATGTGAGGACAAGATTCCAATAAATCCAACATACCACAGAGCTTGGAGGCAAAGAAGCTGAGTATCCATTTGTGAAATCATTTTGGATTAGTGAGACAGAAGTTAAACCTCAGACCCAGCCACGTTAGATAAACCTTAGTAAATACACTGGGCTTAGAGCCGAAATCTCAGAATGGTTATGAAGTCACCTCAAGAGTGGTACCTGTACTGTAGGAAAAAGAGCTATGCAAATCTGAAATTGGCCAGTCCTTACACAGCCTAAAACCAAGCCTCCTCTGGAAAATCTGATCTGCCACCAAGTGCCAGCATCACAATGAAACCTTTCAGAAGGAACATTACCATTCAGCATCTGCCGTCATTGACCCCCAATCTCTGAAATCAACTGAAATTTACAAAGAAGGCTAAAAAATCTGAATAAATGACAAAAAACCAAGAGAAATTATTGAAACTTGAAGTAAGAGGAAAGTAGAATGATTTTTTAAGTAGTAAGGCACTACACTCTGTAGAGCTTCTAGTGATTGTAAATGTCAAGAGAGGGGTTGGTTTGGAAGCTAGATTGCAGGCTCGGAAGAAGACAAAGAACGGATTTGGTCAGAAGGGGAATAAAACAGTTCCAGGCACACAAAATGTGAGATATCTGTGAGGCATCACGGTAAATACGTTTCAGAAGTGGTATGAGGGACTGCGTCCTTGAAGTTCGGTTCACGTCGGGGTGAGATACATAGTTTTGAAATAACCAACATGTAAATAGTAGTGAAAATTATATGCCTGGATAAGGATGCCAAGACACAAATTATTGAGGTTGGTGAGGGGCCTTGGAGAGGAGCCTTGGAACACTGTGGCAAAGGCAAGAGAAAGGAGAACCAGAAAGCACAGGGCATAGTGACTGAGGGCTACGTGGAGGAGAGTGATGCCATTACAGCATTTACAGTTTTGCACAAACACTCAGGGCTTCATCAGATACTTGCGACTCCATCCCAGGTCATTAATTATATTATCCAACAGTAACACGTAATCCTAGTTATATTTGTTCACATCTCCATGGTTTCATTTCTGAATTCAATTCAGAACTGAGAAAGGATGTATTATTTTTTTAAAAAAATAAGCCTTTCTAAAGCTTGGCTAAGAATACTTTTATGTATCCTAAATAATGCTCGGGAAAAAATTTTAAATAACCCAAAGACCTTCCCACCTAGCATGTGAAGTCTATTATTTGAAAACAGACTCCCAGGGTAAGTGTTACAAGAATAATTTCCTTGGAGTGTGACATATTTTCTTGTCACATAATCTTTAAATTTCCTTTACCATATAGTAGGGAGCTTTACAGATATGTTGGGAGTATTTTGTGTAAATAAGTTATCTAAGGGGAAGAATGTAAATGTGTCTAAATTTCGTATCTATCACAGTTAACTATTAAGCAACTCACTTGGCTTTAAGAGCACAAACTCCTAAAGTGAGTTTATATCACACGGTGAACTTCATACTCAGTTTGTTTTCATTTTGGCAAATGCTTCATGGAAATGTTTTCATGAATTATTTTCCTCTCAAAATCAAGCTATAGTAGTAACAACATTAGACTTGTAGTCAAGAAGCCTGAAATCAAATTTGCGCTGTGTCACTCTGTCACTATCTATGTCATTGTAGGCAGGCTGCTTGCAGCAGGGAGCTGTCTAAAGTGTGTGTATATAAGTGATCTATATATTTCATACGCCATGTCCCTGGGGAAATGAGTATACATGTTTCAAGAACTGCAGTGATTCAAGCATGTTAGATTGTTGAAAGATGTGCTATATTGTTAAATTTGCATGGAAAGGAACACCTTTACAAGCTATGTAATATTAATGAAGGGGAAAGCCCATATATTCAGTTGGTTGATAGTTTTAGGCAGTTCAAATGGAGAATTGCATCCATTATTCATATAATTAATGCAAAATATAGACTTGCCACAATTCTAGTGAAGTTTTGAATCTGAACTCTGCATATTGTATCATAATCTATAAAGGTAAATATATTTTGTAATTTTGTTGTGGCTTTGTCTGCTAATAAGTACATATGAAAGTACATATTGTCCATGTCTTTACATAATTTGTTTTATAAGAGTAGCCTGTTTATGAAGATTCTGGGAGTGCCAGTGATCTAAGTGCATTTTGGTCATAAAATAGAACATGGGGAGATGACTGTCACTTTCACCTAGGTGTGGTATAATTATGAGAAATATCTGCTACTGATTTGTCAGTTCCAAAGTATAGCTTTTTGCACACTGTACGTGTAGTTGACATACGAAACAATAAATCTCAAGTAAATCTTATAAAAGTAAATTGTCTTTGTTGAACAAGAATGGGCTTTGCTATTTCTCTATGATTTTTCTAAGCATACCTGCTATCCTGATGAAATATAAGGCACTAGACACAATTCTTTGGGGTTTCAGAATCATGGAAAGAGGCAAAGTATATGGAAATGAATAACTGAATTATTAAAGGTACAGTAATAGGTTTTGTACTTTGCCAAGTTTACTCCTGCTTTTAGTCACAATGACAGACTTTTTGCTACCAGCCTAAATGTCAATAATCGCTATTTGTTTAAAACATTAATTTGAGAATGGAACTCAGATTTCCACTTTTCTAAAAGTGAAGATTTATGTCAGTTTCAACATATTTTTAAATGTTCTTTGTATTTGCTTAACTCTATTCTGGGAAAATCCTATCTTGTTAGTATAACAATTGTTTTGCACATTAACATGGCACAGAACCCAGAATAAAAATTGCTTTAACAAGAACTGGAAAACTTTACACCAAATACGTCAGCACTTACCCTTGGGAAGGAGAATGGAAATTTCAGAGAAGTTTTTCACTATATAGTTGATAGTCCTTGAATTGGGTTGCAATGAATCAAGTTTGGGTATTGTAAAGTATTGTATTAATTCTAATCCACAGTGGCAAAACATTAGAGTTCCTGACATAGAAATGTGGTGAAACAAATTTTTGTAATAGCTATAGAACCTGTCAATCTCTTTTTTGTCATGAAGATCCACGAAGAATGCAAAAAATATCAAATGGAAAATGTCAAATGATATTTACAAATACCTAGGAAATCCATTCGACCTAATGAGTATATTTATTAATACAGGTCTTGGAAACAGATATCAAAAGACCGAAAGCAATACTTTTGATATATGTTGTCAAAAGATGTGCATTGGTCACGGAGCACTTTCCAGAGGAGTATAGGGTAAAAGCTTAATGATCAGACTAGAGAAGAATGGCTCACTGACAGCTGGGAAATCATTCAGCTTGACAGTTTTTCATAGATAAAACGGATAAAAAACTCCTAGTAAAACTTGTTGGGTAGGCAGTTCAATATCTATCAATCTATAAAAAAGAGTTACAGAAGGAAACACTGTAATAAAAGTAAGTAAGTAAATAAATAAATAGCAGAGGAGGAAACACTTTTCAGTTCATACTTAAAAGGCCAGCGTTAGCTTAATACCAAAATATCATACAATAATAAGAGAAAACTGCAGACCAATAGCCCTCATGAACATAAACCAAAGTTCTTTAATGAAATATCAGCACGTTAATTATAGACATGCATTAAAAAAAACACTACCTCATAACCAAGTGCAGTGTATCTGAGTTATCTGTAGTTGGTTCAATGTTCGAAAACCAATTAAAGTAACCCACCATATGTACGATTGAAAAGGAAATCCATATAATTATCTGAAAGAAGCAAAAAAAAATTTTTTTTGACAAAAGTTAACATCCATTCCAGATCAAAACTTTCACTAAACTAGGATAGAAAGAAACTTCTTCAAACTGGTAAAGCGAATGTTGGAAATTAGCATCTAATGTTATTCTTCATGGTAAAAGACAAGGCTTTCTTCCTAAAATCAGAAACTTTTCAAGAATATACATGTCACCACTTCTTTTTTTTTTTAAAGATTTTATTTATTTATTTGACAGATAGAGACAGCCAGCGAGAGAGGGAACACAAACAGGGGGAGTGGGAGAGGAAGAAGCAGGCTCATAGCAGAGGAGCCTGATGTGGGGCTCGATCAAAAAAGCTGCTAAAATGAATACATGAGTTTAGCTGGGTTGCAGAATGAAAGGTCAATATATTAAAATTAAATATTTTATGCTAGTAATAGACAACTAGAAATTTAAGTGAAAATAGAATATCATTTATAATTGTAGCAAAAATGTGATATCATAAAGACAAATCTAACAAAGTATGTGCAAGATCTGTGCACTACAAATGATGACATTAATGAGAGAAATTAAAGACATCCTAAATAAATGAAGAGATATAGTATGGCCAAAAGGATTGGAAAAGAGTATTGTTAAGATATCAAGTCTCTTCAAATTGATCCATACATATAATAACAGTAAAAATTTCAATAAACTTTTTTGTAGATTCAAGCTGGTTCCAAAATTTGTAAGGAGAAGCAAAGGATCTAGAATAGCCAAAACAATTTTGGAAAAGAGGACCACATTTAGAGAACTCACACTCCCTGATTTCAAGACTTATTATACAGTTAAATTAATCTCGTGTGGCATTGGTACAAAAATTAACACAGAGATCAATGGAACTAAATTGAGAGTTGAGAAGTAGAATCATCCATTGTACACATTATGGTGCAATCCACCAAGTGGCACATCCATACAATGGAATATTATTCAGCAACAGAAAGTTACCAAAATAATGATATATGTAACGACATGGATGAATATTAATACTATTATGTTAAATTGAAAAAAAGCCAGACAGAAAGAGTACATGGTGTTACCATTTATATATGGTCAATTGCTATCCTGCTAAGTTGCGAAAGTAGTTCTATGGAAAAAGGACAGTCTTTTTAACAAATGGTGCTGGAAAAATTGGGTGTTCTTATGCAAACAATGAAATTCACTGCAACTAATAGCTTGCACTGTATGCAAACATACAAACAGTTACTTGAAAGACAACCTAAATGTAAAAATCTATAACTACAAAACTCCTCTGAGAAAATGGGAGGAAATGTGTTGTGACACTGGGTTAGAGAAACATTCTTAAGATAGGACACAAAAGCACATATCAGAAAAGGGGAAAAAATGATAATTTGGATTTCATCATAATAAAAATGTCTGCTCTTCAAAAAAGTCTCTAAAGAAAATTAACAGATAAGCCACAGACTGGGAAAAAAATATTTACAAAACATATATTTGAGAACATTCTTGCAGACAGAATATACAAAAAACTCTTGGAACTCAATAATAATAAGACAAACCAATAAAAAAGTAGAAAAATATTTGCACAGACAGTTCACCAAAGAATAGATATAAAAGGCAAATAGGCACATTTAAGAATATTTAGCAGCATTAGCCATTAAAATAATGCAGATTAAAACCATGATGGGATACAATCACAGACCTGTAGGATGGCTTAAATTAAAACAGTAACAAGCAAAAACAGGCGACTGGGACTGTTGCTGTTGGTTGGAATGTAGAAAGGATAGAGATATTTAGGAAAACAGTTTTTCAGTTTCTTATAAAGTTAAATGTTCACCTGTACACTTGTAAATTAACCAAACTACCCCACTCCAGATATTCACTTAAGTGAAAACATACATCCATACCAATACTTGTTCATGAATATTTATAGAAGATTTGTTGCTAATAACCTTAAATTGGAAACAACCCAGATGTCTGTCAGACTGTGAACAGATAAACAAATGCTGGTGTATCCATATGGTGGAACACTATTCAGCAATAGAAAAATAAGATTACTGTTCGTGCAACAATATAAATGAGTATCAGCAGCATTATGCTATGTAGCCGAAGACAGAAAAAGTAGATACTGCTTATTTCCATTTTGATCGGATTCTGGAAAAGGCAATACTATAGGAACAAAAATTAGATCAGTGGGCGACAAGAGCTAGTAGTAAGGAAGAGTTTCACTACAAGTAGCAGGAAGAACGTTATGGGGGTGATGGGACTGTTTTTACCTGGATTGTGTCATGGAGTCCGAATTATCTGTGTTTGTCAAAATTCATTGAGTTGTACATCTAAATGTACGTCTAAATGTGCTGCCTGTTAACTTACGCAAATTATTCCTTAACCACCTGTGACTTAGGAAGAAGGAAGTATTTGTTTTAAATCTTAAAAAAAAAGAAAGAAAGAAAATTGAGGAAGTCCATATGTTGATTGGGAAATATCTGTAAGGTGTGGTATAATTATTTTTACTACTACTCGTGCATTGATAGCATAACCTGTTACAGAGTATTAGTTTGTCGTTTTCCTTTGATAGCCTTTTATAGGCCGCTTAGGTATTTTCTTATGTCTTCTGGGAACTCAGAGCCCTCTAGGATGGTGTTTGTAACGTAGAGGGGTAGGGAGGGTAGGTGGTAAACTCTAGGCCACACCACAGCTGGGTCTCCCACATCGAGTTTAGGAAGCTTGCACATTCAGGAAGCCTTCCTATTCTCCCTTCTCGGATGCTAGAACTATGATGCATGTTTATAATCACCAAGCACAGAGGCTGTGAATGGAGAGCTGGGGAGGGGCCTGTTGTCGCATCTGTTTATTATCTGACCCCTGTTTCAGCTGACTGTTAGTGCCCCCTGGGGCTGGTGCTGAGCAGTGATGCTTTTTCTTTTTTTTCCTTTTAGTGGTGATTGACAAAGCAATAACCCACTGAAGGTAGGGCGGGAAAGAAACATGAAAACGAGTAAAAATTCTCCCCCAAATTATACCAGTCTTCCTGTGGCATCTGCCTGATTTTATTGTGGAAGGAAACTAGCGGACCATGTTACTTCACTCCTCTTACAAGAAAAGAAAATGTATTAACACTAGGTTAAACTCGGACTGTAGAAAAGTTAGCTCTCGCTATAACAAAATAGTTGAAGCATTGGGTATTGATGTGACAAGTGAATATTCTCCAACAAATTCATTTACCTCTCTTAAATATTTAATGTTCTTCATATTCCTTCCTGTCACATCAGAATATTTCAGAGGCATTTAATAGAAGTGAACAGAATTGAAACAAGAGGAATCAAACTATATTGCAAAGATACTATTAATAGAATTTTGTGCCTGATTTGATATATACGCAGAGAAGATCAGAATTCAAGAAACAAGTCTGAGCATATATACTCTAAGGTCTAGAGCCTTTTCTTATATAAGATAGTTATTAATTAATTAATTAAAACAGCTACTAACACCTACTTAATTTCTTCTAAGCTGAATCTCTTAGCCAAGCAAATTTTGTCATTCCCTAGACTACTGTCTGGTTTTAAAATATAATTTTGTGCTACCACAACTACACTCTTTCTATGGAATATAAAACACCACTCTCAATAGTTTAACAATTTCAACTCATGTTTTTTTTTCTTTTTAAGGCTTTCAAATATTACAATGACATTTGCTAAAATAACGTAAACTTTCCTCCCTACAGTGTATCTAAATAAGCTCATGCCAACTTTCTTACATAAATAAAAATCTTCTCTGTCTCAATCCTATAACATTGAAATCATACCCTACATAACCTCAAATTTTTTCTTATTATTAATAAAGGAATGCATCACGTTGAAGTACAATCTTCATTTATCAATTAAATGTTTGAGATTTAATTTTTCAAGACTTGAGAGCATCATTTGGAAACTGGCTTCTTTACACACTTAATCGTGAATACTATTCCTTTTCTTCAATTTGCAATATAGGAAGTTTCTTCATATACCTATGATTGGAATCACATAATATTTTATTTTAAGGACAAAAGGTAAGGTCACATACATCCTATAGATTCTAGACCATGATTAAATTATTTCTGCCAGCTTAAATGATCCCGCAGATTAAAATGTGACTTTTACAATGAGAAAATTAGACAATGAGGAAATAGTAGTTAGAATTTTTAAATCTTTAAAATATTAATGATTTTTATTTTTTTCAAGTTCCAACAAATTACCCGCTAACAAAGATGATGCTCTCTAATGTCATGCCTCATGGTTAAAAACTTCACTGTCAATGGTATTATAAAAAATTATGAGAACTGTAAAATAAGTTCAACTAAATATAATTCTAATAAAATAATTTAAATACAACAGAAAACATTAACTAGGTGTTCATGGTTACTGGGGTAGAGATAGGGAGTTAGTTTCATGGTATATTTCAGTGTTTTCCAAGGACAAGCCTCTGTTTGGGCTGGCAGGATGCAAGAGATTTCGATCAGAGGAAACTAACCTCCTCTATCACCAGAAAATTCCAAGGTTGAGATTCTAAACATGTCTCCCTGACCAGCTCTTGGCTCATCCACCCCAAGGGTACAGAAATATCCCTTAGATCCAACACACTGAGCCACTCTTAGAAGACTAAATTGGAGCCAACAAATTAAGACTCTGAAATGATTCTTATATTTTCTTTAACAAAAAATAAACTCTTTTTATTTTAGGCTGTTGCTTTAGGGATTATGTTTGAATCATTTATATAATATCATATCTCTTACTATTTCTTACACATAGCAGAGTTAATAAAATTTCAAACTAAAAATTAAAATGCAATATGCAATTCATGTTTTCTAAAATTTATAATAATTCATGTAATTATATGAGTTTTTGAAGGAATGCAATTAAAATGTTTTCTAATAATTAAAAAGAAATTGATAGCATACAAGCAATTTGCCAAACTACACATAGATTATTATTAAAATCTTTCTAGATCTTACAGGCTGGTCTGGAGTTTAGACTAATATCGAGTTACACATGTATACATGTATAGATAATAAATATGTATTTATGTGTATATATATAATATATATAATATACAATATATAATATACATTATGTGTATATAATATACACATAATGTATTTATGTGTATATATATAGTATATATAATAATGTGTATATATATATATACATATATAAATACAATTATTTAATCTTCAAAAATTCCTATTTTGTTAATGAGGCCATTTGATCCCTACAAATGTTGAATAATTTACTTCATATTTCACGGCTAGTTAGTGAAAGAACCAGAACTTAAAATCAGCTCAGTCTAATTCTAAAACACTTCCTGTTAAATATTTTTTTATATTGCACTTCTTTGCTTCCTAGATAATTTACATAAATGTGGGATTTGATTAAAGATCTGGCATAGATTTTAACTCAGTAAGCACTGAAAGGCAGGAAAAGAGAAATCTTAGGTCAGAGAGATCAAGTTTGTAACAAGTTGGTAGTGGAGGCAAGATGCAAACTCAAACTCCATCTTTTCCACTCAATCTTCTTACTTTGCTTACCTCAACTATAAAATGGAGGTAATACCAATATTTCTGTCATGAGGTAACGCCAACACCTATGAGACAACATGTGCCTATATGTATGTGTGTGTGTGTGTACGGATATGTGTACATACACGTACACCGCTGTGTGTATGAGTATACTGCATATGTACTCATGCATGTGCGTACCCGTATGTGCTGGTCACATAATCAATATTCAAAGAGGTTAATACTGTGTGGTGTTTATAATTTTATGATGGCCTGATTTATACATTGACTTTTCTAATTTAAAAGCTTTGATTCAGAAGTATCCCGAAGGGTGTCATTTTTTACGTTAGTGTCTGCATGTTAGTGCACTATGGTTTGCAGCGTGTATAATAAGCTACAGGGGGAGATGCGAGGCAAATACCTCTCTTGACTAGCAAACCAAGGGACACTTAGCAGCATCAGCAACAAAATGAGAGTCATCTGAAGGAAAATAGCAGGGTTTCAGAGACCCCAGCCCCAGGCAAACCAGGAAAGTTGGCTGCTCTAACAGTGATGAGTAAAAAAACAATGCAGTGGTGTATATGGTGGCGTAAGAACTTAGGCAGAACCAGAGAGCATCGAGCAATGACAGAGATGTTTCTTCTATAAGAGCAGATACGGCAGAATATTCTCTCTCTCGCACGTCTGATGGTTAATGCTGACTGTTGGCTGGAATTAGACTGCACTTTTAATAGAAGGATCATCAAAAAGATTTTGTAGACATATTTTAACAGCCACAGGACTCTTTTGGTTCTGGGTTCCTTTTGATAAGTACCATATTTCAGAGATTCACCAATGCTTTTCTGGGTATAAGTAGTTTGCTCCTTTTTATTACTGGGCAGTATTCTGTTATATAGGTAAGTTACAATCTGCTTATCCATTCATTTGTGATGAACATCCTTATTGTTTCCCGTTTGAAGTTTTTATGAATAGCTTTCCAAAAACACCTGCGAAGGCATCATGTGACTTACGTGTTTATTTCTCTTAGGTAAATATAATAATGTATACATGAAATGTCTCGAGTCATATAGTAAATGTATTTTTAACCTTATTAGGAAACGCCAAATTGCTTTTTCCAAATGGTTGTCCGTTTTACATTCCCATCGACAATTTTTTTTTAAGATTTTATTTATTTATTTGACAGAGAGAGAGAGTACAAGCAGGGGGGGAGCAGCAGGCAGAAGGAGAGGGAGAAGCAGGCTCCTCGCTGAGCAGGAAGCCCGGGAGCACTAAGGATCCCAGGACCCTGGGATCATGACCTGAGCCGAAGGCAGATGCTTTACCGACTGAGCCACCCAGGCGCCCCATCAACTATTTCTAAAGGTTGCAGTTGCTTCACACCCTCAGCAATATTTGGTATTGTGGATGGTAACAGTATCTCATTGCAGTGTTTATTTTATTTCCCTGCAAACTTATGCTGTTGAGTATCTTTTCATGTGCTTATTGGCATCTTCTTTTGTCAAGTATCTGTTCAAATATGTTGCCCACTTTTTAATGGATGATTTATCTTACTGAGTTTTAAGAGGTCTTTATGTATTTTGGTTACAAACTGTTGGTCAAATATAAACACCGAAAAACATTTTCTCCCAATCTATAGATTGCTTACTCATTTTTATTGGTGTCTTTGAAGATGGTAAGTATTTAATAATTGATGCACAATTCATCATTTTTTATAAAGTTATGTTTAGGGATGCCTGGGTGGCTCGGTCGGTTAAGTGTCTGCCTTTGGCTCAGGTCATGATCTCAGGGTCCTGGGGTCAAGTCCCTTATTGGACTCCTTGCTCAGCATGGAGCCTGCTTCTCCTTCTGCTTGTGCTCTCTCTCTTTCTCTCTCTCTTTGACAAATAAATAAATAAAATCTGTAAAAAATACATAATAAAATAAATAAAAAGTTCTGTTTAGTGCTGGTCTAAGAAATCTTTGCTAAACCAATATGATAATAATTTTACATTTTTTTAGGTGACATATTGTTTGAGCTTTTCATTTAAGTCTACCATCCATTTCAAAATGATTTTTGTGCATGGGGTAAGGTAGGTTTTGAGGTTCATTTTTCTCCTATGGATATCATGTTTTCCAATCATTAAAGGAAACTATCATCATTTCAAGTTGAAATTCTTTGGCATTGTCAAACACACACACACACACACACACACCATTTTTGTGACTCTCTAGTTTATTCCATTGGTTTGTACATTGGTTTATATGTCTCCTTTTACACCAGTACTACAGTGTATGGATTATAATAGCTCCAAATACATCTTGAAATAATACTAAAAATTGTTTTGGCCAGACCACATCCTTTGAATTTCTGTATGAATTTTAAAATCAACTTATTAATTTCTACCAAAAAAAAAAAAAAGCTCACAGGGGTTTCAATGGAACTAGTGTTGAATGTCTAAATCAAGTAAAAGAAAATAGAAATAATAATCCCTTAGTGAGTAGTGCCACAATTGTTAACTTTCCAATTTCTGGGGATTTTCCCATATACCTTATTGTTATTGATTTAAAATTGAATTCTATTTCAGTGAGAAAATATACTATATATGATGCCAATCCTTTTAAATTCATGGAGACTTGTTTTATGGCCCATCTTCATAAATGTTCCATGTTCGCTTGAAAAGAATGTATCTTCTGTCGTTGTGGGTGTAGTGTTACATAGATGTCAATTAGGTTAAGTTGGTTGAGTGTGATGGTCCATTCTTCTATATCTGTATTGATTTTCTGTCTACCTCTGCTTTCACTTTCTGAGAGAAAAATGTTAAAATCTCAAGCCATAATTTTGAATTGTTCATTTATCTCTTTAGACCTATCATTTTTTGTTTTACATATTTTAAAACACTTTTGTTAAGTATATAAACATTTAAGATGGTTATGTGCTCTTGATGAATAGACTCTTTTATCATTAAGAAATGCTCCTTTTTATTTCTGGTAATGTCTCTTGCTCTGCAGCCTCTTCTGTCTGGTATTAATATAGCCACCTTTCTTATCATTAGTGTTTACAGAATACAATTTTCTCTTTTTGCTTTTAACTTTTCTGTGTCTTTTTATTTAAAGGTCAGATATTATAGGCAGCATTTGTTTGTGTCTTATTCTTTTATCCACTCTGACAATCTCTGTCTTTTCATTGGAATAACCATGCATATGTAATGTAATTATTAATATATTTGAGTTTACAACTACAAAGATGGGACATATCATAATCACTATGGATTTTTCTCTTGGCAAATGCCGATCCTCAGGTCTAGATTATCCCCATATTTAAATGATTCCCATTTCTTCACAGTGTCATGACCTGTCCAATGCTAGAATTATTCATGTATATTTGCCAAGAAGCATCCCCAACTTCCAACACCAAGAGGTGTTTTCTACCCCTCTTCCTCGCTATCTTTTTGCCTGGGAAAGTTCTACCTAATTTGCAAGATTCAGCTCATAAGGAAATTTTCTACAAGAAGCTTATCTTGATCTCCAAGTCTGACTTCTGTCCTACCATGTCTCTGTTGTGTGCTCTATTTTCATTTCCCTCACTAGCATTCATCGTATTTTTTATTTTTTAATTGAATGTCGTCTGTTCAGGCTTCCATAACAGAATACCACAGACTGGGTGCCTTAAATGACAGAAGGGTTTTTTCCCTCCTATTTGGGAGATCAGAAGTCCAAGGTCAAGGTGCCAGCAGGGTTAGTTTCTGGTGAGACATTTCTTCCTGGCTTGCAGAAAGATGCCTTATGGCTGTGTCCTCACATGGCCTTTCCTCTGTGCACTTGGACTCCTGGTGTCTCTTCTTCTTAAAGGACACTAGTGCTATTGGAATGGGGTCCCAGTCTTATGACTTTATTTAACCTAAAAGGCCCTATTTCTAAATATAGACACATTAGGTGTTTGGGCTTCAGCATATGAATTTGGGGAAGACATAATTCAGCTTGTAGTATTCTTCCCCTGCTCCCCTCTCCAATTCATGTTCTTCTTACGTGTAAAATACAAACACTTCACCCCAACAATCTCAAAATTCTTAACCTATTCCAGCATCAACTCCAAGTCCAAAGTCTCATCTAAATATCCTCTAAATTAGGTATGAGTGAGACTCGAAGTATGATTCATCTTGAGGCAAAATTCCTCTCTAGCTATGTACTGTGAAACCAGGTAAGTTATTTGCTTTCAAAGAATAATGGTGAGATAAGCATAGTCTAGACATTCTCATTCCAAAAGGGTGAAATTGGATGTAAGGAAGAAAAGGGCGAAAGCTCCCAAGCAAACTCCAAACCTAGCAAGACAAATTCCATTAGATTTTGTAGTTTGAAAATAATCCTCTTTGATTGGATGCTCTGCTTTCCAAGTTCACATGGTGGTGGCTCTGCCCTCCTTAACCATGGGTGCAGCCTTGCCCTGAAGTTCTCCAAACTCCAAAAGCTTTCTTTTATATCCCCTTTTTTCTCCTTTAATCCAAACCGACAGTGGTATAACCCCATCTCTATTCCTGGCTTCAGCAGAGATGGCTCATTAAATCAATGAGTCATCCCTTATGGAGCGATTGGCCAGCCATATCCTTAATGCTCTCTCCAGAATACACGTCCTCATTTTTTGCAGTATGGATAGTCTGAGAACCCTCTACAGCTTCATGGTTCCTTTTTGCTTAACAATTCCTTCAGTTTATCTTTTTCTTCTTGTATTTTACTATAAGCAATAAGGAGGAGCCAGACATACCTTTAAAACTTTGCTTAGGAATCTCCTCTGCTGAATGTCCAAAGTGGCCCTTCACTAAGTCTATCTTCCACAAAACACTGGAATATAATTCAACCAAGTTCTCCACCACTTTATGACAAAACCAGCTTTCTTCAAGTTTCCAGTAACGTGTTCTTCATTTCCATCTGAGATCTCACCCAGGAGCATCTTTAACATCCATGTTTTTTGGTGTTTTTTTGTTTGTTTGTTTGTTTTTGTTTTTTTATCAACAATCTCTTCAAAGTGATCTAAGTTATTTCCAGCAAGTAACGTCATCACTTGGTTCCACGATCACGTCTCTGTTGTTATGTATTTGTTACAGCAGTGTCCCACTGCTTGGTACCAAAATCTGTGATGCTGAGCTTGGGCTGCTGTAACAGAATACCACAGATTGGTTGGCTTAAACAACAGAAATTTATTTTCTCACAGTTCTGGAGGCTGGAAGCCTAAGATCAGAAGACCATCAGGTTTGGTTTCTGATGAGATCTTTCCTCCTGGCTTACAGACGATCACTTTCTCTATGTCCTTAGGTGGCCTTTCCTCTGTGCAGGAATAATTTTGGGGTCTCTTCCTTTTATTGTAAGAATGTCAGTCCTATTGGTTTATGACCCACTTTTATGGACTCATTTAATCTTAATTACCTCCTTAAAGACCATAACTCTAAATATAGTCACATTGCAGGTTACAGCTGCAACATACGAATCTGCAGGGGGATACTATTCAATCCATAACAAGTGTATACTTGTCTGTAAGGACAAAGGATGTGTTTATCCTGTTCACAAATCATACTATGGCCCAGTACAGACAACAATACAAACCCTCAATTAATACTCAATGTGTCAAATTGCACTGAAGTATGAAACATGAAAAGGGATTATAGCCATTAACCTGATAAGAATCAGTTTTGAAAATTTTCTTGAAGAGGTTCCCCTAGCTATATTTTAGTAGTCTATCAAGCCATGTATTTGGTGGATTTGGGTATGGGCAAATAGTGACAGCAACTGCAAGGAAGGATTGTATTCAGCTGTGATCATTGTTAGAGATTTTAAAAATGTAAAGGCAATAGTGGAGGAAAATGAAACAAGAATTATCAATAACAGAAGCAGAGGCACTAGGGAGGGCCCTTTCTGCTGTGGTGTTCTTGCAGTCATGCCAGATGGCACCGGAGTAAAAGTACAGAAATGACAGCCCCAACTGAAGTGTAAACACTTGATAGTATTGAAGCAGGAATAAAAGAAGGCAGCAATAGTGGAGCAAGAATATAAATCACTATGAATGCCTATACACCGAGCGGCAGTCCAATGGAGTGGAATCACGTAGAGTGTGGCTGTGGCAATTGATTCATTGGGTAACAAAGGAGACAAAGGAGTCAGAAGAGCACTACTCCACTATAGCCGCCGGAAGTTCTCCTGTATAATCAATGGCTATAATTAAGCAGTATCGGAATATTGGCAAATGGAGCCTACAGCAGTATCTAAAGCAAGGATTAACAGTACGGAACTCAGATGGCAGTGGTGAAAAAGTTAAAAGCAGAGTTTTTGTAGTTAGAAAAGTAAGGCTCAGAGAACATCAGGCAGAAGAAGGGCTTAGTGATATTCTTCGGGCACCTCTATGATTGATGCTGCTGGGCTATTGGGCTAGAGGTACGGGGCATTTTTTTCTGTTCCTGTTGGTTCATTCTTCACCCTTCCCCACGGTACTCTTGATCCCAAAAGCCTTATCTGTATGGACACCATGAAAAGAATCCATTGCCCACCGCTTACTGGTAGAATCCTTAAAATGAGACATCCAGAAGAAAATATCAGGGCAGCAGGAGAGGAAGTTTGAGTTACTTATTTTTCTGGATCCTTCCGTCTGGGGTCCCCTTGGCTGACTGGTACATTTTTACTTGATTTCATAAACTCATAAATTAGAGAAGATTCTGTAATAAATTTCTTTCAAAGAGAAGGCACACATGTCCTTTTACCGTATATGTCTCTAAAGAATGCATGGAGTCTACTGATTTAGGTCTCTTTGTATCTTCTAATCAGTATTCTAAAAACCAATGCAAACTAGGAGCTCAGTATCGGTGGTGAGCTTATCAAATATTTTCTTATTCATTTACTTATTCATTTATTATTTACTGTTTCTTACTCATATCTTTTACCATTAAATAAGAGCTAATTGTTTTTCCCCCACCAAACAGTTTGAAATGGCTTTTCCCAAATTTTGTATGGAAGGACAAATTTGCAAATTTCAAAACTGACTATATTCTCGCTACATAAGGAAAAACAAGGAGACTACAAACACTGGAAACTTACATTGTAGATGACAAATTGGTTGATGAATGTTAGAACATACTGCATTCTTACAACAAATAGATGCAAATGAAATCAACCGCATCTTACAACATCTATGGTATCTGTGGCCCTCTGAGAAAGGTCTATTATCTATTCAAAATGATAGATGAGAACAATGCTACGGAGATGCAATGATCAGCAGCTATGAATATGCTGTAGGTTGGGGCGCCTGGGTGGCTCAGTCGTTAAGCGTCTGCTTTTGGCTCAGGGCATGATCCCAGGGTCCTGGGATTGAGTCCCACATCGGGCTCCTCCGCTGGGAGCCTGCTTCTTCCTCTCCCACTCCCCCTGCTTGTGTTCCCTCTCTTGCTGGCTCTCTCTCTCTCTCTGTCAAATAAATAAATGAAATCTTAAAAAAAAAAAAAAAAGATGCTATAGGTTGAAGGGTGCTGACACAGACAACCCCATGTGAATGTTCTTCATAGAAATTGACATTCCCATTATTAGTTTCTCTTTGGGCTCAACACATTACTTATAAAGGACACCAATATATATAATCTAGGACAATTAATGTAATTGTACATTAGCACTAATAAACTAGAAACCGGAGGTGGGAGTTGTGGTTGAGAATCATTAAAACAACAACAAAGACAAGATGAGACAAGAAAGAGGAAAAGTAAACCTAAAGGGGCTATCCAAGGAAATACAGGCAAACACTGCCAAATTCAGTATTATTTAACGCCGGTTTTGATAGTGCTGAGAAATTCAGGTCCCATACCATTCATTTCGATCAAAGGCCAATGCTATGTAGGAAGAGTGCAATACCATATAATTATACTCATCTGATCGTTTCATCCATATTATTTTTAAAATTGTATTGTCCTCCACACCCTTTCACCTTTGCTTTCTTGTGTTGATCTCCATAATCATACAGAAAAAAAAAAGTCTATGGAATAGTCTCTAGAATTTTAAACTGCAGTGTGATAAAAAAAATCCTCTTTTGTTTATAGAAAATTACTGACTTATTTTTGAGGAGGTTTTTAGATAATGTTACCCTAAATGAGGTTCTTAGGATAATGACTGACGTAGCAACATATATATTTCAATTTTTTTTCATTAACTACCACAAGCAATATGTCATCATTCAGTTAAAGGCTAAAATTAAGTGTTAATGACAGGAAGAATCTAGTTGAGATCCTTGAAAAGCAATTCATTATCTTCATTTGAGAAACTTTCGATAAGAGGTTAACCTGTAAGCATCTAAGTGTCCATTTTGTTGCTCTTGAACTTAATCTAAGAATCACAGACTTTAAGGCCAAGGTTAACCATTCAGTGTAGAGGACAAATTTTTGTTTAGTTTTCTAGCCCAAAGCTCTTCTTATTTCCTCATGAAGAATGCTACATATGTGAAAAGATAAGTAGAAATATCATCAATTATTTTAATTAAGAAGGATTATAATTGGGGGCGCTTGGGTGGCACAGCGGTTGAGCGTCTGCCTTCAGCTCAGGGAGTGATCCCGGCGTTGTGGGATCGAGCCCCACATCAGGCTCCTCCGCTATGAGCCTGCTTCTTCCTCTCCCACTCCCCCTGCTTGTGTTCCCTCTCTCGCTGGGTGTCTCTATCTCTGTCGAATAAATAAATAAAATCTTAAAAAAAAAAGGATTATAATTGAAAAGTCATCTCTTTTATCCAAGTTCCACAAAGAGATGTCCTATTAAAACCAATGAGGAAGCTAATGATGATGATGATGATGATGATGATGGTTAACATTTTAAAATACTTAATATGGCAACAAATTTACACATATTACTTTATTTAAATCTCACAACAACCCCTGAGGCATGACGTGGGAGTTAATTAGATTACCCAGGAGGCAGCATTCAAACTCAGGCTGCTTTACTTCAGAGACCACTGGTTGTCTTTGTTGTCGATTTTTTGTTTTTTAGTTTCAAGTTTTTATTTAAATTTTAGTTAGTGAACATATAGTGTAATTTTGGTTTCAGGAGTAGAATTCAGTGATTCATCCCTTACATACAACACCCAGTGCTCGTCACAAGTGCCCTCCTTAATCTCCATCACCCATTGAGACCATTATTTTAATCACTAGGCCGTACTTCAGATAGAGAAGCTCTTGGCCATTTCCTCAAAGAGGAAATCTTACATCATGTTTCTGAAGTAACTGACTTTTCTTCATGTAACTGTCCTTCTGGTTTTGTATTTTTATTTTCTTTAGTCTTTATCTTATTAGCTAACACACCTCTAAGTCTCAGAGTTTCATTTAGTACCCATTTTATGTGCTCACAATTCTGACTCCTAGACACTCTTGTCTCTTACAGCTGCAAATCTTTCACTGAAACCTTGTTTTCTCCAGGTTGTAAGACACTCTAAACACCTTTTCAGCTGAAAATTTAGCTCAGTGAATTCATCTGAAGGAGCTTCGACTCCAAGAGAGCTGTAAATGTCCTTGTGCCAACGAGCAAGCTGTGTGTCAACAGTCCACCAGACAGTATGATAGTTTCTACCGATGTAACCATTTCCATACTAAAAGCTTCAAAAATAGATTTTATTTCTACATTTCTCCTCACAGCACAAGATTATGATATGCATTTATACCTAGATAAATATAAAGACTGATATATACATATATATGCATCCACATAACATTTCTCAAGTATGCATACTTTTCAAGAGATATATTATTTAAAATGTAACCATCATAGAGTGCAACCTAAAGCTATAAACATTGTTTTCAGTGACTGACATTTGTCATTCTAAAACTAATAAATGGATTTTTTTTAATGATGATAAAAAATATGATAAAGAATTTCCAGAATCCTTTCAAGGAATATGCTAAGGACACAAAAAGGCTTAGGATCTGATACTGTTAAAACATAATAGGCAATCTGCTTATTCATTGTAAAACAAACTCTTAATAAATTCTACTTCTCTTGTATATAAATTTTTACATACTTTATTTCCGTCCTGCTTATTGAAGTAACAATATCCCTGTGAAAAGGAATGATAATATATAAATTTTATTATCAATATTGATTCTATATTTTATGGATGTTCTTGTTCAATGAATAACAATTATTCCAATTAGGTTAGGATTCCCAAGGAGAGACCAAATCTGGATGAATTGTTTGAATTTTCACATAGTGGTAGTAATCTAAGAAGTGGCTCCAGTCTAGTTACTTATTGTTAGCCCTTTCCTAAATTCACCTGTGTAAAATGATTTATAATATTTTTTTGGCCATTTTACATTATAAGTTTGTAGCTTTGTCATCTATGCAATGTGTGGCATTGGGGAAGTCTCTTCATATCTTATTCTTAGACAGCTTCAAATATAAATAATTATTAATTATAGTTCTTTTGATTGCAAGAGACAAACACACTGTATTGCCATAAACTTTTTCAGTGCTGTATGCTACTGAATTTTTGTGTTCCATCATTAAAGACTTAACTTCTCAAGAGGTTGTGCCTGCCCCTCTTAAAACAGAGAACCCTAGCCCTAGATCAATCAGTTATGCTCACTTGGACAAAAAATTTGCACAGTTTGACCTCTGGGAAAATCTTATGAGCAGAAGACCATTCCAATTTGTATGTATGGCAGATGAAGTGATATTCAAGGTAATTTTCAACTCTGATAAAATATTCTATTCACCAAAATAGGTTAAAGGAGAAAACGACTGTTGTATAACTTCTGTGACTTGATAAGTGATGTGCTACCATTAATGTCTTGGCCTCTTACTTTAACCTCAACTCTAGATTCTTTCCAGTTTAGGTCAATTACAGTGGAACAACCCATGAGACCTAATATTCGTCTGAATTTGTTATACATCCAACATTTCAAATCAGGATATTACCTCTGTTTCCAAATGTTTTCACAAAGTACTCCTGCCTCTTAACTCTTCCTTTTTCTCTTGGTCTTTCATTTACTTTGTTGTCATATGATTACTTAACCATTCATCTCAATAAGGCAAACCCAAAGCTATTTAAAAGGCATATAAAATATCCTTTTATATAAAATAAAGAAAAATTCTTGTATTTTTACTCATCTTTTTACCTCTGCAACTGATCCCATCTCCTCTAGGACATTGTTATTTCATCTGTCCACCTTCTTCTTAATTTACATCCTTAGTCTCCTCATGAACTATAACTTCTTTCATACATCTAGCCATCCATTTTATAACTCTGGGGATAAACATAAAGAATTTCCCCTTCTGACAGTACTTTTCTTGCTAGAAAATACAATTACATGATGTTTAAGTTTTTCAACCTAACACAAATAAATAAAAACCTTATCTTCACTGCCAACTTTTCAAGAGTATGGATGATTATCTTTATTTATTACTGAAGAAAGCACTTTTTGAATTTGTCAGTGTTTTCATAATTCTTATATATAAGTAAAATATTGAAATGTGATTCTAATATTAGGTTTAAAATATTTCTAATCCTTCAAGATCCCCTCCACGAAACATTTCTTTAAGTCTGATAATTGATTGGGATTTTTCTTTTATTCTTTAAAAGTTGGAAGTTTTTTGTTTCAAGTGATCTCATGGTACATATTTTTTGGACCCCAAAATTTAAGAAAGACATCATAATGTACTTTTATAGCTATGACTGAATGCTATCTTTCAGATCATACTTTTAAGATAAGAAATTTCAAACAAATAAAACAATTTTCAGTTAAAAATTTTTTTGTTTCTGTGACTGACTTAGCTTTTTAAAATATTTATATTTTCTGTAAAATTTACAAATGTATATTTTTCTAGATATAAATATGTATATGGAATAAACAACATCCAAGTTGCTGACATCACTCATCTACCATTTCCTTCTACCTGATACTTACAGTGGCTTCTAAATTTTCTTCAGTGTCTAGGTTATCCCTCACTATTAAACAAGATGTATTTTGCCACATTAGATTTTTTCTATAATACCATTTTTTAATAATACCATTTTCAACTTATTGCTTCCCCCTTAGTAGTTTCTTATTGCACGAGTTAAAGTTAAAATTCTCCAGTCTTACTTTCAAAGCTCTTCCCATTTCCAATTATCTCAGCCCATTATTCCAAGTATATTTCCCACTCTTGTCTCAATGAAGAATTTCTAATACAGTATAATGGTTTTTGCCTATAATATCATTTTTATGTCATTCTTATAACTACTTCTGCAGTGTTTTATATGCTGTGGTCCTCAAATGAATCTATTTTTCCCAAGTCATTCTTTGCAGGTCTATATTTATATAATTTCGTTGTCTTTTCACAGACAGATGCTTTGTATCACACGCTGGATTTACTATATTTCAAATATTCATAAATTAACAAAATTACTTCTTCAAAGATCTCATAGTCTCACTAGGGAAACCATAAACAAATAATTGTCATGTAAACAAATAACTGCAATGCAATCGATAATGCAAACACAAAGGGCAATGTAAACCCAAGGAAAAGAGAGTTTAAATCTCCATCAGAATGTAGAAAAGTCAGGGGAATTTTTTGAAACTGAAGACTCTTGGGACTGTCCTAAGGCATCCTAATGTAATAGTTCTAGATAGGGATGTAAAATTCTTGCAAGACACCTTGAGAAACATTCCTGTCTTCTCAAGTTCATCCTGTAACGTGAATCATATGAAGAGTCTACACAAAACAGATGAGACCTGTCTTAGCAATATATAATGATATTTTTGCTAGGAATAAGATGATAAACTAGGGATGAATTTTATTGAAAAAATGACTAAAAATTAGTGTCCTTGTGCCAGGATATTAATTATTCAGAGAAATTTTTAAAATTCTTAAAAAACTAAAAAGCGTGATTGAAATTTTTGCTTCTCACTTCACTATGCTAGATTTTGAATGTCACTCTGTATCTCACAGGGGATCATAGCACTACATTTTAGGATGGCTTCCAAGCAGGGATAAAACTTAATGACTAACTGGCAAAACTCCAATAGATTTTAGATAAAAATCTCTAATTAAATCTCTCTAGTATAAGCATAATTTATTGCAGATTTTCCTAAAATTCCCTACAGATTTCCACAGTCCTTGGAAATACTGTCTGAATTGAAAATTGATTCAATAATTTTCAAGTCAGGTAATAACAATGTATCCATTGCTATAAATAATCAAGGTTTTCTACTTTTTGTTCACCTGTTGAAATTACATTTTTAATCAATGATCTACCTATTTGTTTCACTCTTTCTCCCTTGAAATACATTATTTATATGTGGCAAAAGGATATCTGGAAATATTTTAGAGACTTAACCATGCTGGTGCATTCAAAGAAATCATTTAACTCTACATTGTACACTACTATCTCTACTATGGCAATAAAATGGCTAGCATTCCATAATGAAGAAAAAGTGGCAGGAATATTATTTTTAATTTCTCCATAATCTCAAAAACATATAATGCCTTTAGTTCTCTATTTAAGGGACAGTTAAATAATTTTGTGATAGGAATAATGACTTGGTTGTATGGATGGTGCTAACTGGTATCATGCTTCAAATCTTTTACAAATATCTTACTGTAGTTGCACATCAATCTTGCCAAAAATGCTTTCTTTTTGTAAGATCCATTTTTTAAACTAATGGTGCAGCCACTCTGGAAAACAGTCCTCAAAAAGTTGAAAATAGAGCTACCCTATGACTCAGAAATTGCACTACTAGGTATTTAACCCAAACATACAAATGTAGGGATCCAAAGGGGCACCTGCACCCCAGTGTTTATGGCAACAAAGTCCACAATAGCCAAACTATGGAAAGAGCCTAGATGTCCATCAACAGATAAATGGATAAAGAAGATGTGGTATATTTCATATCCTCTGTTCACTATGGAAATCAAATCAATTTACATACATAATTGTAACCCACTTCTGTTCTTTCATTTTATTATTTTATTGCCTCTGTGATATACATTCCTAAATAGATATCACCTTCTAATTTTTCCTGATATAAATAATTATAGTATAAAATCTTTCTTCCATAAAAGATTGTAATATTTTCATATTCACTGTTTCAAATACCTGGAGACTTATTGAAGTTAGATTTTGTAGAAGATAGGTATTACCATTATTCTTACTGCTAATTACCTAAAGATGAGTTTTGAGAGATAAACAGAGGATAGAATGTAAATCTTTGTCTGGCTTGATAGGAAGATTGAACTTCACTTATAAATACTGGAGATCATTGACTAGTTTTGATGAAAAAAGCAGAATATGACATAATCAGATTAATAATTATCCAATTCAACCATATGTCTATGACACAATTTAGACAATAACAAACACTGATTTGGAGAGGGCTTGAGTGGAAAGCAGAAAAAAAAATATGGATTCTAGCTCTTACTGAGGTCAAGGAATTGTTATTTCCTGACAGAGCAAATCTGAGCAATCAGAATTCTAACTATAAGTATATTATAAGTATACCTACAACTAATCATTTTTTGAGACAATTCAATTACTATTAAAACTATATAAACTATTTAGTCTCATAACTATAAACCCAAGTTACGAAAACAAAAGCATCTATTTATTAATAAAACTTAATTAACCAAATTATCCGTTTAATTGACAATTTTGTTTGACAAAGTACGTTTGTTTGGTGCTCCTAGAGTTGCGTGGATATTTCATGGTGCTGTATTTATAGATCCATGCATTTGCTTCATTCATTCATTATTGTAACTGTAACTCACTTTTGAAGAACCTGGACATGGTTATAATTTTGTTTTCAGGTTTGAGTGGTGTAGATAAAAATTTAATCACTTTGTAAATCTAAACTCAAACTTATCCTTTCTTTTCAATAATAATTATTTCTCCTTGACCAAGGTTATGCTCTTCACCATTCTCTTAGACTAGAATGAGTTTCCTTCATTACCATTATTTAGTCACTGCTACTTAATAGGGCACTTTCCCTAGCAATTCTTAATGCTTTCCCAAGTGGACAAGAGGCAGCTAGCTCTCTATCAATGATTTATTTGCTCCTTCCATGGAGCAGAATTGTTGCTTGGCCATGGATTCCCAGGCTGTGACTACATTTCCCATCCTCCTTTGTTTCTGGGTGGAGCCAGTGGTATATGGGCAGAAGTTATGATTATCACTTCCAAGCTTAATAAGCCTTCAGATCTGTCATTTACTCACTTTATCTTTCCCATCTGTTGGCTAGATATTGATCCCGAGGGTGAGCTTAGAAGCCACAGATTGAATATGGCAGAGCCTCCATTAGCCTGAGTCATGAATGGCTGCACAGAGCAGAGCTCCCCATTATTCCTGTTGACTTCACCTGGGTGAGATATAAATTTCCATTGTCTTTAACTACTGAGAGTTCATTGTTGATTGGTTACAGCAGCTAGCTAGTGTTACCTTAAGTTAAATAATACAACAGGGAATTCTGAACCACAGGCCGTAGATACCTTAGGCCCTTTGGTTATGGCTCCTGTTAAAAATATCTTCAGAGCCACCCATTGATAAAACTCCATTCAAACTTTGTTTGCAAATCAGGTTTCTTCAGCATTAGAGTCCACAGGCTCCTTTAAAGAAATATGGAGAGAAAAGGAAAGTAGCATTGTTGGAAGCACGCTATGTGGTTAGTTCTTAAAAGGTCACCTCACTTATTTCTCATAGAAACTCTGAACTATTCCTATGTGAATAAAATCAAATAAGTCATTTTAAAGTTTAAAAAAAAACCCTGAAGATCAGAGAGATTAAGTGACTTGCTGAAGGTCACAGAGCTATTGTTGGAATTGGAGTTTATACCCAGAATTATATAACCCACGCATGTTCTTTCAACAACATTACACTGTTTTCCAACAGATATAGCTCTGAAGATTTCTGTTTCTCTGAAAAAAACTCTACTACTTCTTAAAGAGAAAAATAAAACTAATTTTAAAAATTCATTCTTCAACAAATGTAAGCTCCAAGCAAACATTTCAATGTAGAAATAATGACTATTCAGGGGGACTATAACCAACAACCACCACCATATAAAACAGTGTCATTTATTTGAAAGATGTATGTTTCTTTTTTTTTTTTTTGAAAGATGAAAGATGTGTGTTTCAATAAGGTGCAGCCATGCCTGCAATTTTGTTATTATGTATATTCATTGGCTACAACTTTCAAAGGATTAGGAAAGAGCAATCCCATTTGTAATACTATACACGCACATATCAATAAAAAGACTCCCTGAAGGTAATATAAAAGCCAGTGAAGATTGAAAAACCCTCTCAGAAATACAGATAAAGTCATATGGGGTCACCTGCATTGTCAGAGAGAATATAAATTTATTTGAATGCACTGAATCTGAGAACACTTATAAAATAAATGGTAGGAATATAAATTCAGGACCAAATAGCTGTTGTACCAGTGAAACAGATAATCTAGACTTCTTTCTGTTGTAACCCTTTTGCAGCTTTATATTGGATGAGGATAAGGAAAGTGGGCTTACTTGGTATTGAGGATAATGAATGAAGCACACTTTCCTTCACAACCAAAGTAGACATAGAGCCTAAAAAAATCACATATCCGCGACTCATCTTTCACCAACCATACTGGTACAAGGAGAAAAAAAGGATGAGGATAAGTAGGAAGATGAAGAGGATAAGGAAAACCACAGAACCAAGGCATATAATTTTTTAATAAGTCTAAGATATTTGCCCTCAACCCCTCCAAAATCACACCTTTTTATCATCAAATTTCTTGTAGTTTACCAGTAATAAACAGAATCCCTCAAATCTACCTTCCATAAGAATACTCATAGTTTTATTTTCTGGGTCTCCAAATCTACAGAGAAGTAAATTAGAGAACTGAATGAAATGGCAATGATGTCCAAGAGGCAGGCCAGCATGACAGCAAAGGTAAAAGCGAAGGGAAAAAAAAAAAAAAAACTATGAAAACAACACTTGCATGCCCCAAATTGGAGATATCTGGTACCGTTAAAGAAAGACATAAGCAGATTTTATATGCCTGAGAGCATCATTATATTAGGAAATATATTATTATTTCCACTGATGCAACTTAGTCTTCAAGAGAAGTTAAAATGTTTAAGTGTTCTTTTGAGGGGAGATACGGTTATATACCTTAATATACTTGAAAAGATCTACATCCCTTCATTTATTCAACCAATATATATTTAGCATCTTCTCTTACAGACAATGTCCTAAATGTTGGGACTCTAATATCGAAAAGAAAGAGACAACCAAGAAACTTATCTATAGAGGAAAACCTGATGGTTCCCGGAGGGGAGGTGGGCAGAGACATGGGTGAATTAGATGATGGGGATGAAGGAGGGCGCTTGTTGTGATGAGCACCAGGAGCTGTATGCAAGTGTTGAACCACTGCATTGTACACCTGAAACTAATATTACCTGGATGGTAACTAACCGAAATTTGAATAAAAACTTGAAAAAAAAATAAGACATATAGACCCTGATCTCTAATCTATTAGGGTTTGGATAATGGGAGGCAGAGAATTATAATTCTGTTTTATAAATATTACCGCCATGATGCACATAATGTGGAACAGGAAAATTAGTATTCCATGACACCTCCGTGCAAATCAGAAAAAGACATCTCTTCTTCCTTAAACACTATGGGATATCATGGAGCAGGGCTTGGTGAGTGGATTACAGGCTGCATTTCAATCCTTTACTGGGTTCCCTTGTGTGGGAATGACCTGCCCTAACATGTGTGATTACAGAGTACTGGGCATGATGAGAGCATTTAATTCAGTCTGGAAGTTGTAGATGAGGGTTTGACAATTGATAACATCTGAGGGAAAGAAGAATCAAGAATGAGAATTATTATAATACAGAAAATGAAGCATTATGATGAAACCAAAGCATATGATGAAAGCATAAATGATGTATGTACAGGGGGTATATACATCGGAAAACATCTACCCCTTATTGGGGAAACTTCACTTTGAGATACCTGGGATGAGCCTGGATGGCCCATTAACATATAGCCAAGTAAATAAGGAATAAAATACATCCTGAACAGAAAAAGCATTTTCTCTTTCATGTCTTGTGCTTTAAAGAATAAGATAATCAGGGGCGCCTGAGTGGCTCAGTCATTAAGCGTCTGCCTTTGGCTCAGGGTGTGATCCCAGAGTCCTGGGATCGAGCCCGACATCAGGCTCCTCCACTGGGAGCCTGCTTCTTCCTCTCTCACTCCTCTGCCTATGTTCCCTCTCTTGCTGGCTGTCTCTCTCTCTGTCAGATAAATAAATAAAATCTTAAAAAAAAAAAGGGTAAGATAATCAGTTTTAAAATAGTACAGTTTCCCATAATCTTTGTGGTCCTTAGAAATATTGTAATTACTACTTACTTTACCAAAATACACCAAAATCTATGCCAAAGGCTGGCTATAATCAATATAGTAATTTTTAACTTTGAATGAAATTGGAAATGGAAATAAGGAAATCTAGTTTTACGTTTAGGTGGTTTGACTTACCAGTGAGAGCCAAAAGAAGTACTGATTCTACATGCTTATCTGCTTCAATGCCTATTTTTATTTTAAAATATGTAGGAAATTTTTGCAAAAGCAGAAATTGTACTTGGTACAGTTAAACAAACAAGGAAGATTTTATTCAAGGTTATTGCAACAGGGAAGAGAGACCAGAATACATTCTAAAGTCAACCCTATTGAAATTAAAGGTGTGATGGTTTTTAAGTGGTAGGGTGAGCTAGTGAAAAAGTACTGGGGTCCAGTGTGGGGGGAGAATGACCAATGGCATGTGTGGGTTATTTCTGAAATCGTGAATGTTTTTCTCTGTGGTTAAACCATCTCTGTATCCTAACTGGTGTCTATGGGAGTTAGGCTCCTACTCTCCCACAGAGACTAGAAGATAAAGGAGCTCTCTTCCTTGATGTGTACATTTCAAAAAAATGTCTCCTAGGTCCTTGGGGAAGACATTCCTTAGTTTCAATACTGGCAAGAACTTTTTTAAAAATTTACATATATATCAAAGGGGCAGAGAAAGAATTCATGACCACATGTTTTCTAAAGAAAATGCTCTGAGAAAAGGGAGGTCAGGGTTGAGAGTAAGGAAGAAGCTGGGACACCTGGGTGGCTTAGTCAGTTGAGTGTCTGCCTTTGGCTCAGGTCATGATCCCGGGGTCCTGGGATCAAGCCCCACGTCGGGCTCCCTGCTCAGTGGGGAGTCTGCTTCTCCCTCTCCCTCTGCTACTCTCTCTCTCTCTCTGTCAAGTAAATAAATGAAATCTTAAGAAGAAGAAGAAGAAGGAGGAGCAGCAGCGGCAATCTGTCTAAAGTTCAATAAAGCCGAGGGAAATATTAAGGCTGTCTTGATGAACCCAATTCTACCCTTGGTTCTAAATTTAGACCAAGTCACCTTGTTCAAGAAGGGTTGCTGAAGGTAGGCTATCCTAAAAAATATTTTTGTGATTATCTTTTTGAAATGTAAAACGTATATCCATAACTTTAGCTATTAAGTATAAAGTTCATTTGGTTTGAATATCCAGTGAAACAGAGAAAAGATACTATATTTTTAAAGTAAAAAACAAATCTGGATTTAGGTAAGAAGAGATTTTATTCTAAAAGATGACTGCAATATGGGGAGATGAACTATTGCAATAGAGAGAATGTTTCCCTGTTAAGATCTGTAAGCATTTCAAAGGTCAGCCAGAAAAGACAGAGTAAGTAAAGGTATAAAGAACAGGGTGTGGGGGAATGGGATGAGCAGATGGTGTGATAGAACAATTGAACAGAAAATAGGAGTTGTTCTAGGATCCAACATTTGGCTAAGTTCCCAATACTTGCTTAAAATCAAGAGTGGGTCAAAGTTTAGGGACCTGGGGAGAAGAAGAGACACCTAATTAGAGTTTGGCCATTCACATTTAGAGGATGTTTTATTCATTTGGGTTGGTAGGGAAAAACAATTGTCTAGCCTTGTCATAGGTAAATCTCAAGTCATCTGTGAGTCTTAGCTAACTCAAATACGGAAGGATGGTTCTTTGCAATATACCATCTCCTAGGACGCAAAATTGTGGCAGGATTTTTCAACCATCAATACTTCCCAGGAGCACAGGCTCTGTTAAATTTCAACATTCTCATATTAAAACTTAGGCATATGACTGTATTTTTATCATTTGCTACTTGAATCCATAAATTTGAATTGTAAATAAAATAAATTGAACCAATAATGAATTAACCTCACTTCCATACGTTTAAAAGTAAATAAACCAAAAAATGTAATTCTTACTTCTGACATTACAACTTTAGAGAAGTTAGAGCAATTCAAATTAAGACTCCTTCAATGACCAGGACCTGTATGGGGCACTTAAAAATGTCTGAGCCCTCACTGTAGCTCAGAATATTTGGAAGTAGATTGCATCAATCCAGTTTCACTGAGGGCCTGAGATCCAAACTTAATTTTCAAATTTTCCTCTACCTAAGCAGCAGTTACTGGGGGCCAAGAGGGCCAACAAAGTGAATCATGATGCTGGTGGAGTCATGAAGACCACCTCCAACAATACTTATATTAAAATTTTTAAATTTCGGTACAGCATTCTTTCTGTTCATGTCCCTCACACCATCTAGCACTCTACTGAATTTTCCTCTTTCTCTTAGCCCAGGGTAAACCGTCTTTATTAAAAATCATAACACCAATGAAATTCTAGCTCACTATTTACATAATGACTCTTTGTCACTTGTATTATTGTTCTTAAATATATTTAATTGCTTTTATATATTTGTGTAATAATTTGCCTATTAGCCTAGGAATTCCTTGAATAGGAGACTTAACTTCTGAAAAAATTTTCAAAGTCCAATACAGTGATTTATAAATAATAAATTAAGATGTCATTTATTGTCTAGTTTTCACATATGTTTCATAAACTTGCCTCATTAGTATGGTTAGATATTTTCTGATATTTGATCAGTTAATATGTTATGCTCCTTACAAAATAGGTTATTAGAAAGCATCAGGCACTGAAGTTTGTTTAATTCAAGTCACTTATTTTATTGAGAAGGAATTTGAGATCCAGAGAGATTAAGTTTACCTCAGTAACTAGTTGGGTGGCATGTAATAAACAATTTTGATGGCTACTTAATTTAAGTAATAATATTCATCATTTCTTCATTTACTCAAAAGGACTCCTGACCACACCCATCCCCAAATGGTTAAGAAGTACTGACCTAGATGATTTCAAAGGGCCTTCACTTCTCACATGATTTAAGTACCATTTTGCTCTGTATACATACTCATGCAAGTAAGAAGTTGAGATAACTATTTAAGTAATACAAATTGTAATTGTTCACATAACTTAGTTCAAAGTGCCAAATTATCTGGAAAAATTGCATCAGTTCTTTAATTTATAATTAAATCTACCTTTGATGAAGCATTGTTGCATAATAAATGCTTCTACCCAGACCAAAATGCTTTATAATTAGAAGACATGAATGATTGTTGGCAAGATTAAGCCCTTCAGGCCATAGATAACCCACTGCAATCTCAGTCACAGGAGATGCCAGACAAATGCTTCCACATCAGTAGGAGTCAGGAATAATTTGAGGACTCATGCAAGCAGAGAAAGGCATATTTCCTTCCAGAAGAACACAGAGACATAATTAGATATGTGTATGTGGCATTTAACCCTTAAGTGTGCCTTTTAGCTAGTTATTTAAAATTATTGAACTGCTATCTCATCATGGACTAAAAATAAGTACAGGTGTACAACGTTCATACATTAAAGAAATAGTTATTTGGAATAAGCAGTTAGGAAAATGTTACAGAAATGCAAAATTCATAGACATGAAAATTGCACAAAATTAAATCATAGCTTGCAAGCTTTGATATTATGTTGCCTCTCTCCATAGGTCTTCCTTGCTTGTCAACATGAAATCATTTGAGAAACAAAATAAAACAAAAAAACAACAAAAAATGTCTGGTTTATCTATTATCTATTGATGATAAAATGTTTGGGATAATATGAATCGATGATTTTTTAAGTGTTTTGAGATCTTAGATCGTGTGTGTGTGTGTGTGTGGGTAAATCTTCTCCATCAAAAAAAATATATATTCATAAAACAAGATTTTGCACACATTTTGTGCAAATATATATATACACACATAGATTTTGCACACATTTTGTGCAATACATATATATATATGTATATGCAATATATATATGTATATGCTATATATATATAATATTTGTAGAACTGCACATTAAAATGGGTTTATTGTCATGTAATTTATATACCTCAATAAAAAATATAAAACCAAGAAATCAAATGTATAAAATGTAGGCTGAATAAATGTGTGCCTCAAAAGTATCATATACACACACCGAGGACTGCTTTGCTGCTGAGCAAGCAGATGACCTATTTGTAATTCTGGACGGCGGACATGTATAGGAAAGTCTAAAAGGAAAACAAAGGCACATTTTGGCTCAATTAAAGAAATGCTGGTAATTAAAGTATTATAATAGAGTATAACTAGTGGTTCAATGACACTCTATCATAAAAATTGTAGGAGGGGATTTGAACATACAATTGGGAATTGTACTGGATAACCCAAAGTCTCTTCTACATCCAAGTTCCTATAATTCTATGATTTTAAAATCTTTCCATCAAAGTAAAGAAAAGGGTAAGTGCTGCTGGTTTGTCAAGCCCTCTCCAGTGGGAATCAGAGAGGCGGTCATAGAACATAAACAGAGAACACAGAATAAAAATAAGCTTGGAGCACTCCAAAAGACCTTTCCAGTTCTATTGGTTGAAAAACACCATGCAAACTTGGAGGTAAATAAGAGAAAGCATGAGTCATGCCTCTTAGTGTCCTAGCTCCTAGGAGGGTGTAAAACCCACTTTTGTATTTGAAAGAGGATGCAAGAGTAACACCCTTCTTTTACCCCAGGTATTTTTGGCTCTTGTTTGTTTTCTGTTCCGTATTTTACTGTTTTATTTTTATGTTATAATGGACAAAGAAGCTAGGTATACGTGGTAATTACATCATTTAAATGATTATAGTAACCAAGATAGATTTGACATTTTTATGCTCAATGACTTAACCCATTATCTGAGTAATAAATATTCATAAATGAATGTGGTTATAAATTATGAGCTTAAAATATTTACCAATCGATTACAAACAAAATAATTCAGCAGATCATTATCAGAAGCTTTACTCTTATGATTCCTAAACACAAAGATGAATTACTGCTTATTATCTCACCTTTGATATTTTTTGTATCTTACCAACACTCTTTAATGCAAACAGAGATTGATATAATCTTCCTTCTTAATTACTTTCCATTACTAGAGGCATGACACAATTCCTGACAATTAAGCTTCCTTATCTGTTTTTCATGTAATTGTTGGCATAATTGGAAATTTTTCCTTCTGAAAATCTGTGTTGATTTCCCCCCATCTTTTCATTACAGTTTCCTGAATTGTATTTTCTGTGTATTTCTCTTTTCAATTTTCAATATAACACACACACATAAACACACATGCATTTAAGGGAAGAACATGGTTGAGTTCTTTATGGTCAATCAGAATGCATTTAATATATCTAGAATAACACATAGCATACAAGAAAATATATCTTCATACACACACACATATACGTATACATATATATGTATATGTAATCATAGTTCATAGAAAGAAAGTATTATTGTCAAAGAGAACCACAGGAGCTTTTTTTATTCTTAAAATGTTAGAAACCTAATTCAATCCATACTTCTTCAGAATCATGTTATATCTCCCCATAACTTAGTGGTCTAAAAAAGGAAAACAATAATAAATAAGTGAAATGTGTTTTCTTTTTGTATTGAAAAACCAGTGGGGATATAGTAGAAGCTCATTTTTAAATAGCTTATTTAAATGGATTTAACATCACGTTATATTCACTATTCTTTAATGTAGGTAGATTCCTTACAGATAGTAAAGTTCAGCAATTGGATTTAAAACCTATGTCATAATCCTTAATACATAAAAATAAAGTCATATAGTTGTCAAAAATTATTAGTTAAAATCTAAGAAAGTTTAAAAAAATTTTTTGTTTAGATTTGATTTAATTAACATATACTATATTATTAGATTCAGAAGTAGAATTCAGTTATTCCTCATTTGCATACAATACCCAGTGCTCATTACTTTAAGCGCCCTCCTAATGCCCATCACTAAGTTATCCTCTCCCACTATCCACCTCCCCTCCAGAAACACCCAGTTTGTTCCCTAGAGTTAAGAGTCTCTTATGGTTTGCCTCCCTCTCTGTTTTTGTCTTATTTTATTTTTCCTTTCCTTCCCCTATGTTCATCTGTTTTGTTCCTTAAATTCCACATATGAGTGAAACCATACAGTATTTGTCTTCCTCTGACTGGTTTGTTTCGCTTAGCATAATACCCTCTAGTTCCATCCATGTCATTGCAAGTCACGTTCTTTTTGATGGCAGACTAAGAATCCATTGTATAGATTTAAATGATTCCATCGAACTGAGCCTCTGATAAAGGACACTCTCAGGGCACTGGGGTGGCTCAGTCCGTTAAGCATCCCACTCTTGATTTCAGCTTAGGTCATGGTGTCAGGTTCGTGAGCTAGAGCTCCACGTTGGGTTCCCTGCTCAGTGGTTAGTCTGGTTCTTTCCCTCTCCCTGTGCCCCTCCCCCTGCTCACATGCTGTCCTTCTCTCTCAGACTCTCTCAAATAAATAAATAAATCTTAAAGAAACAAAAACAAAAACAAAACACTATCAATCCAAAAAGAGTGACTGCTTAGGTCCAGTTAGTTAAAGAGCTAGGACTAGATCACAAAATTCTGATTCTTAACCTCATTTTCTTCATTCTTTATTCGTCAAGTGCCGTCATACATATTTTCAGAATAATTATCTAAGTGTACCAAGGATGTTATTATTAAACTATTTTTACAGGTAAGAAATATGACACTTAGAACAATTCTGTGATATTGTTGGAGTTGCACAGAGGCCTTACCTCAGAAAATCTTCTGAGACATTCTTTAACTTAAATATATATATATATTCATTATTTTGTGAAGCTTCTTTTTTTTCTTTTTCTTTTTCTTTTTTTAATAATATTTTTTATTATATTATGTTAGTCACCATACAGTACAACCCTAGTTTTTGATGTAAAGTTCCATGATACATTACTTGCGTATAACACTCAGTGAAGCTTCTTAAATAGCCTTCCTTCACCTTCACCTCTCTATCAGTTTGGATTCAGTCCAACTTTATGAATTCAGTTGAATTCAGTCCTCCTCACCAGGAGGAAAAACTTTTCCCTACCACCTTAGATTTAGCAGCTGGGGGCTTGTGAATTAAACTAAAAAAAGACAAATTAACAGAAGAAAAGGCACATATTTTTTATTAATATTTACGTGCATGGGAGTTTACAGAAAATAAATGATACTCAAAGAAGCAGTTAGACTTGGGGGCTTATATAGCCTTTTAACAAAGGGGGGGTTGGTTTTCAAGGTGGTAATTTGTGGGGAATTAACTAGAAAATATATGAAGGAGGGGCGCCTGGGTGGCTCGGTCGTTAAGTGTCTGCCTTCGGCTCAGGGCGTGATCCCGGGGTCCGGGGATCGAGCTCCACATTGGGCTCCTCCACTGGGAGCCTGCTTCTTCCTCTCCTATTCCCCCTGCTTGTGTTCCCTCTCTCGGTGGCTGTCTCTCTCTCTGTCATATAAATAAATAAAATCTTTTTTTAAAAAAATGAAGGAACTAATGGAAAATAGGAACTATTTTAGTAAGGGCTTCTTACGCAGATTGATCTTGGTATTAGCTCCTCATCTGAGATGATAAGAGTCCCTTTCTCTCTCTGATAGAGGCTTTCCTCAAGGGGAAATTTATGCCCCGCTTTTGGGCAGATAAGAGAAGTCAGAAAACTCTTCCTACATCTGTGAATTCTCAGTTGTATTCAAATCAAAATAATACTCATGCCAAAGTGGCATATTCAAGGATTTGGAGGTGCTTCACAGTTATCAGAGACCCAAATCCCTTCCATATATCTGCTCTGAATTTCCACTGCAAGGTCATGCCATGGTCCAAAATGGCTGTCAGAGCATCAGTCAGATCCGTTATAGGCTTCAGGAAGAAGGGAAAGGGGGCAAATGGCACATTCCAGCTAGCTATATCTCTTTGTAAGGAGCATGACTTGAAGTTCCACCCAACAATTTCTATTCATACCTAAAAAGAAGTTAATCATGTGGCTATGTGCAGATAGATGTGAAGGACATTAGAAAAGTAGTCTTTTAGCTGTTTTCCTACTCTGCATAAGTACAAAGATCATTTACTAAAAAGGGAGGAAGAAAGATAAGCAGTTCTGCTGCGTAATTTCTATTTGTTCTTCCAATCTACTTCACATCATCATCTACTCTGTTTTTTCCCCCTAGGAGGCTAACTTACACAAACTGCATCATCAGAACACCCCTACCCTCTGGCTGCCAATTAGAGTTAGCCAATAGAACAAACAAGAAAACTAAAGGACAGAAGTTGTAAGTGTTGTGGATATTTATTCTCCATGCTTCTTTGCTTCCAGCCTACAATTCTTTGGCGGCTGCATTCAACTTCTTGAGACCATAGCTTCTAGAAGGGAATCTTCTTCTACAGTTACAGCTGTGTTAGGACCTAGAAGTGGGGAGAGTTCTTTGATTTGTTAGTCTGGAAGTACTCTACTGTTCCTGTCTCTGTCCATATTCATGAATAGACCCGTATTGGTTTGCTCAGGCTGCCCTAACAAGTACCAGAAACTGAATGGCTTGAACCACAGAAATCTATTTCCCTCACAGTTCCAAAGGCTAGAACCATGAGATCAAGGTGTTGACAGGATTTGTGTATTCTGATGTCTCTCTCTTTGGTTTGTAGATGGATGTCTTCTCCCTGTATCTTCACATGGTCTTCCCTCTCTACCCATCAGTGGCCATATTTCCTCTTCTTATAAACACACAAGTCATATTGGATTAGGGCCCAATCTTATGACTTCGTGTTAACTTTATTACCTCTTTAAAGACCCAATTTCCAAATACAGACACATTCTGAAGTACTCAGGCTTTAACATAGGAATTTCTGGGCAGGGAGAGTTATACAATAACAGCCCATAACAGGTCACTTCAATAACCTTTCTTCAATTACCCCTTGAGAGTCCATTTGTGCTTGATGGGAGGCTAACAATCTCTGTCTTAGTCTCCATAGCACTTACAGCAGTGTTTCTCAAACTTCAATGTACATGCATATCACATTACTTGGACGTCCTGATAAAAATACGTTTGGATTCAATAAGGAGGAAGAGTATTGCTATCCTGCATGCTTCCAAGTGATGTCATTATAATACACCACATCTTCACTTGCAGAGCTCTCTATCTCTCTCTCTATTTTAAAATTTTTTTTAATTGAAATTGTTTAAAAAATTCTTTAAATTTCCCAGTTGCTAGGATTTTTTTTTTTTTTTTTAATTTCCGAGTTGCTGGCATGACTAATCACTCCACTCAGCTGGTCCTGTCTCACCTTGGACATACTGAGGCTAATTGATGTTCTGTTTTGTTTTGTTTTGTTTTTTTCTGGATTCCCACTAAACATCTTGACATAGGGATTCATACATCTTCACTTAATAGAACAGTGTGGCCTCACTTACTGGAAGTGTGAGTTCTGGTTTTCAGTTCAATAGAACATAGATAATGTTTATTGTAACTTGTTTATAAGTGTCTCCCCAGAGTAACATGTTAATGAACTTTCACTTTAATTCCTCAAAGTTGTTTGAGTTAAATGCATTCTAAGTGGCATTATAAAATAAAGATTAAACATAAAATAAAACATTATAAAATCTTTATAAATTAAATGCATTGGCATTTCCTGGGCCCTTCTTCTTTTATAATAGCTCATTAGCACAAAAATAAAATTATTTTAATTTGGACTTAGGAATTACTATCAGTCACTCCTCTGGGAGTTAGGCATTACTGGTTTTCTCGGGACGTTCATGTTTTTAATCCTACATGATATTGTAAAAGGGGGATGCTGCTGCCAGTGTTACATTATATACATAATGGCAGGTTGGTTATAACCATTACCTTAAAACTAATAAATATTAACATGTTAATTGAATAAACGGATAAATAAGGGACTGATGGAGTAAGTGAACAGGATATATTTGCAAGGTATCTAAAAGTAAAGGTGAAGAAGTATTGGTGAAACACCTAGTTGCACTGTCAAAGGTATTAAGAGTCTTTCTGGGGCATTTATACTGGATAGGGTAGGAAATGCGGTCATTCAAGCTTTTGGTTTTGGACACATACTTCTTGATTGGGGCTTCTTTCCTCAAGTCACATGAGCTTGTACTAAAACTACGGACAGCAAAACAGTAAAAACGTAGTAAATGGAGCTTCAGCTACACCAGCGGGATGCGTGGACGGCGGCCCCTGTGCTTCCTTGAGGAAGCTCAGGTACGCAGGCAGCTCCAAGAGTCAGCAGCGGAGCGTCTGCCAAGCCCCTCCATCATCTGTTTTCTTTAGACTCTTCAGAGCAACTCCTGCTACTTGTCACGGGCTTGATGCGTTCCATATTGACGTCACCTCAAATTTTTACTGTCACCATTTTGAAGTGAAGCAACCGCACTCTTACCAGACGAGTCTGAGCTGCTTCAGGCGCCCAGTGAACGCAGGTACTTATGATGTAAGAAAAGCAAGAGGAAAAAAAAGATGAAGCCAGGGGGTATGTATGAGACCACCATACAAATGTACACCGTCCCATTCTCCACACTGGCCAGAGGTAAGCCACAAATTACATTATCCGAAAAAAAGGAAACAAAATCAGCTATATTAATCAGATGATATTCAGCCCTAAAACTTGCCATTTATTCTATACGGGAATATTTTTCAGGGCCCTAAAAACTACTGAGCAAAATCGCCCCCTGAGGAGTTTCCCTGAATGTGGCACCATGGAATGTGGTGAAGAGCATTATTGTCTGTCCTGTGGACATTATTCAATGAATATGTATTGATTTATATAATTGATTTGCTAAAACACTTAGAGTAACTATAACATATTTGTTACAGTTCCTCATTGTAGGCTAAATAGATACTGTCATCGTTGTATAAAACTAATTTAACGAAGGAATAATACACCTAGATTTTAAATGTTTAGTGATCTGAATTGTCTGAAGTTTAAAATTTAGAAGATCTAGAGGAATAAATGTGTTGCATTTCTTTAATAAAATGTGTTTACTATCTCATTACTATGGGCTGAGGATATGGTTTCACGAGTGCTTATAATTTCCCTGAATCACTGGTCTTAGGTGACAGGATGTACTTCAAAAACAAAGTAGTAAAGTTCTCCAATTGTGGGAAGACCATTCCTGTCAATTTTGGTTTACTTTATGATTATATTACTTGCATACCGCCTTAATTCAGGGTTCACGTCCTGTGAAAGACAACGTCTTCAGTAGTGAGGGTGAATACAAATATGTATTTGTATCTACACCTACGGCTCACAAAATAAGGTAAAAATTTAATACACACGATGAATGATTTGCTTGTCTAAACCCAAAGGTTTGTTTCAAATTAGGTTGCATGAAGCCTATAAAATTACTATATACATATTAAAAATTATACTCACTCTTCTAGGTTCTATTCAAAGAGAGAAAGTGAGCCCCACCTCTCCAGGAAACAGTTTTCTAATAATTTCAATGACCCGAAAGGAAGCGGTTCAGTCCACAAACAATAGATGGTCAATTGCTCTACAGAATTAAGTTTAGACAGCCCGTGGAAAACTCTTGAATTCTTGCACATTTCAATAATACAATTAGGAAGGGATACATTCTTCAGTTCACTTTTACTTGTAATGTCCTGATATTTGCCCATATGTTCAGTAACTTTTTAAAAAATTGAATGTTTCTGTTCTGCTAGAAAGTTCAGAGAGCCCTAGGCTATCTATTGAGTGAAAACATTTGAAGTTATAGCACTGAAATAGCTTTAAGAAGATGTAAACATTACTTACTAACAATTTCTCTAAAGAAATGTAGACCTTTACAAACTAACGTTGATTAGGAAAATGGACAATGTCTAATGTGGGACACATGCTCTAAAGCAATCCTACTGATGTCCATTTAATTAATTTGGGTATTCCAATGTAGAGCTGATTTCTTTATTTCTTATCCCTAGTGAATTACGATGGAAGGTTTTGCTAAAGGTTAGAGCACTAAAAACAAAGTTATTCCCAGTACTTAATGGAAAAGGGACAAATCATAGTGAAACAATTATAACAGGTGGTACGCAAGTAATGTAATCATAAAATAAATCCAAAGAAAAAACTGTTTATAAATGAATATGAAATTACTGAAATCAGTGATATTCTGAGAAATTAAAAAGAAAAATTGAGCCATTCTTAAAAAAAAGACTCTATTGAAATAAAATTATGTGAAAAATAATTGAAATGCAGTTAAGAACTCTCCATTTTAAATGTTTGCTTTCATGGGGTGAGACCAGACCCTCTCAATAGAAAATAAGAAGATAAGTGTATTCCTAGAAACCAGTCATACAATTTTAATGAATTAAGTACAAAGAATTTTGGAATCTATCATTTGTTTGAAAAAAAATGGATCAATATTCTTTATGAAAAAAATAAAAGTTGTTTCTAAGAGGCATTTTTATTTCAGGTATTTTTTATTTCTTCAAATTTATTTAACAGGAGTGACTGAAATAAAAAATTTAATTGAGCCTCATCATCACGGAAATGACTTTAAGAGAAAACTGATCAGATGAGTATTATTGCTTCCCATCTTGAACCAGTAAATAGTTGCCACTGATAAATAGAAACCAGTCTCTCAAAAACGCTCTAAGTATGTTCTAAAATACATGCCTGTTCACAGGGGGGAAAAGCTAGGAAATAACTCACCTGAACTACTTGATTTCATCACAAGACAAGTACAAAAGCACGTCCCATGCCTCTGAGAACATTGCACCATGTGCCCTTGAAAAAAGCTTCGGCTCCTTCGTCGCGAGCAGTCTTCCCCCAGCGGTCAAGCATGCCTGTGTACATGACGTCAGTTCCTTTGCATTCCGCGTCATCATACCGACGCGGACAGTGTCAAATGAATAGGAAGTCAACCCAGCAACTGCTGTGATGGATTGGGCAATCATCCAGCTGATGAAGCTGTGAGCGTTCTTGGGATCTGGAAGCATTCCCTTCCCTTCACAGTGTCATAGATACCCAAGGAGGCAGCGGGGTTGATGATAATACCTTGCACAGACACATTAACGCCGGGTACAGGCCCTTCATCTTATCAGGTTTGTACATCTTAGCCAGGCAGTCACCAAGGCCTCTGACTTTCCTTTCAGCTGCAGATCTGTCCACGTCAGCTGCTAGATGTGTATGGGCAGAACCAAGAGGATACACAAAACACAAGGATGCGGCCCCAGTGGCGCCACCTAATGCCAGATTCCTATAAAGTAGTGTCAAAACTGGATTCTCTTGTCCACACAAGCCAGGAAGAGCTTGTATTTATTCTTGAAGGCAAAGTTGAGAGCCTGGGTGGGGAAGTATCTGATGACATTGGCCAGAAGGACAGGACTTCCTGCTCCTTGGGGATATGAACCACAGTCTAATATTTAAGAGGTATATTTTAATATTTAGGGAGTCATTGTCAACTCCATAGAGCAAATTAATATGCTTCATTAGCTTGCAATTTTTTTAAAGCTTTTAAAAGCGTTATTGACAAAAAATACTGACATAAAATGATTTGCACATATTTAAAGCTTTAGGAGCCTTTTTTTTTAGATTCTTTGTAATTATCTGTATAGACAATCATATCTTTTGTTTTATTTCTCCTCTTTTTCTAATCTATATACCCCTTATTTTCCTTTTCCTTTTTGCCTTATTGCAAATCTTTCTCACTAGCACATCAACATAACGTTGAATATGAGTAGGGAAAGGAGACATCCTTGCCTTATTCCTGATCTTAGGCAGAAAGTAGTGTCTCATCAAATATGAAGTCAGCTGTAGGATTTGTCAATGTTCTTTATTGGACTAAGGAAGTATCCTGCTCCTAGTTCGTGGAATGTTTTTATCAGGGACAAATATCTGATCTTGCCAAATACTTTTATCCTTCATCTGTTGACAAAATGTTTTCTATTCTTATATAGTCCGTCTGTTAATCTGATAACATACATTTTTTTCAATATTGAACAAACCTTGCATTCCTGGGATGAGCCTCACTTGGCCGTGTAGTAGGGCTGGGTTTGCTGTTGTTTGGGGTGTTCTCAGTGCATCACATGCTGCAGATGATGCCTCTGGCAATATCTTTTGTTTGTCTCTCCGCTTAGCTCTGAGTTTTCCTTTGCAGTTCCCCCTAGAGAAAGCCCGTGTCTTGCAGTTCTCCCAGATGCCTTCCACTATTAGTTTTACTAGACGCATGTTAGCTTGTCGGTAGGCAGTTGGGGTGGGGTGTTCGATGCTCTGATAAGCCTCAGTCTTAAGTAGGCACTGTGAGCCTTGATCTCAGCCATGTGCCCTTTGTAAGTATACTGTCTCTTCTCCAGATGCAAAGCTAGGGCTGGCGCATTCCCTAGCGCTCCTTCTCCAAGAAGAAAGCTTTTTTTTTTTTTTTTAATTCCTTGTTTCCCTCCTTAACTGCAGTGCTTTTCCACGAGTACTGTTAGTTTACAGTTTTGAGGCCCTCACTCCTACAGATTAAGGATTTTGTTCCTTAGATGAGATGGGGGGATGCATCTGGGTTGGGAACAGGTGGCAGCCACCAATTCTCACCTTGAACTGCAATGAATTTCCATCTCTGTGTCTGATCTACAAATTTGTCTGTCTTCCTACCCGCGAAATCCCATGCAGAAAAAAACTTTTATTTCATGAGGGAGACAGGTCTGGGTGGAGTTTCGGCAGTGGTTATCATTCTGCAACCCCAGGAAGAACCATGAGGGAAGTTTTTATCTTTTTTTGTTTTTTGTTTTTTGCATTATTAGGATTTCTCCCTGACACTCCTGACACTCCCAGCACCTTGTGGGGTTCCTAGAGAAGATACTCTGCAGAAGGGACACCACTATGCTCTGTCTGTGGTCCTCAGGGGCTTTATAGTCTCACACTAACCTTCCTCAGCCTTTTGCAATTAATTAAAGCTGCCTACCTTAATATTTTCACTGACTTATATGGCATTTGGTGGCATCTAACCCAGGTAAACAAATGGCTGTGTCCTGTTTCTCCCTGCTTATGCTTCTTTTCCTCCAGATATTCGGTGAGTTCTTTTCCTTGCCACTCCAGTTCTCTCTAGAGTTCAAGAAAAATCTAATTTGCAGTCTGTTCAACTTTTTTCTCTTGTTGTAGGGGTGACAATGACACGCTAGCTCTCTATATGTCTGAGCTAAACCCAGAAGTCTGTGTAATGAAATTTGGTTACTAAATTTAAAAACGATGCTGTTCTGAGATATCCAATTTACTTTCTGCATTCATATATTGTCCAAAGAGGTTGAAGTAATGGAGAATAAAATTTCTGTGGTTTTTTTTTTTTTCATTGTATTCCTGGTGCCTAGAACTTAAAGTGGCTGGCAAAATCCAACAAACATTTACTGAATAAATATCTTGTGAATAAATTAAAACAAATATATCTTGAATTCGTTATTAAGAAAGTTATTTCTCACTTGCCTACATATCAAATTTACCTAAAAAGGCAAATATATTGTTAATATTGTTGATAGTATATTGTTATTCCCTAACAAACCATGATCAATTACCTTCCTGTTCCATTCTGAAAAAGCACCCTTAAACTAACAATGCAGTAGTGATATGAGTGTTAAAATTATGTTATTTTCTTAACTATAACACTTGAGTTACATACTTAACCCAATTTAATTTAAAATAAATCACATCAGCAGGCAACAGAAAACACCACAGCATTATTTTTTCTACTCTGATATCTTGATCTTATTTTGGACCTGGAGTTTTATGGAGATTGTTTGAGAACATACTCCATACACAATTTTTGTGATTTGAAAGTCTTGCTAAAGTGCACAGCTTTGGAAATTAACAGAAAATTTGATGAGCCAGTAGAATAGTCCTTAACTATCCCTCTGAAGTTGAAAGTTGACTAATAATAATCTTTTTCCAGCTCACCTGAATACTTCCTTCAGATTTACCGCTGTTATTTGAAAAGTAAGCTCAATTGCATTACATAATTTCTGAGATGAATATATAAAAATAGTAAAAATAAGCTGGTTTTTCTAATAAAGATGACTAACAATAAAGTAAAATGTAAAATCTAATATCACATTAAAACTTTTAGGGGCGCCTGGGTGGCACAGCGGTTAAGCGTCTGCCTTCGGCTCAGGGCGTGATCCCGGCGTTATGGGATCGAGCCCCACATCAGGCTCCTCCGCTATGAGCCTGCTTCTTCCTCTCCCACTCCCCCTGCTTGTGTTCCCTCTCGCTGGCTGTCTCTATCTCTGTCGAATAAATAAATAAAATCTTTAAAAAAAAAAAAAACAAAAAAAAACTTTTGAACAACTCTATTAAACCAATTATCAAATTACCCCTATTATATTTTCTATTATGTATAGCATGTATGCACTAGAAAAGATTCACTCATCAACATCAGCATAGAATTTCTTTTGCCTGAATGGAAGGCACTTAAACATGACGACATCAGCATACAAAAAAGATTTAGAAGATAAAATTTGAAAATATTGGTGAGAGAATAGATCATTACTGGAGCAAGTGCCCCAAGGCAACAAGAAAAGGTATGATGCAAATTTTAGGCATTGGAATTAGCCTTAGATGGGAGGGAGACCACCACGTTTTCACTAAATTAGGATTAAGAGAGGAGGAGGAAAGAAAAGTGAAGGAGGGAAGATAGAAGGAAGACTGGTTAGCTATAGATGACCATCACTTTTCAGGAGATGGCAGAGAGAAAGATAGGGGTAGGGTCCCTACCATGATTTTTCCCGTGAAATAGGAGCCAAGGTCATCTAAGGTCAGAAGGTGCAGAGTAATAGGAAGTTGGCAGATGAATTTGGTCTAGGAGAATAGCAAGAGGGAGAAAAAGACATAAGAAGAAATGGTTGACTTGCCTCATGTAAGAAGGAATATAAGTAGCACTGAAGGAGTTGTAGAAAGCTTGGCAACTATCCAATTGTAATTATTTTATAATTTTTTTAATTAAAACGTTCAATAATCAGAGTGCAAAAAACAAGAACTCAGGTTATTGGTTCGAATTGAGTTGGATTCAACTGGCTTGAGTTAGAAGGGAACCATCGGGAGAACAGTGGTAATAAAGGCAAAATAATATTCCCAACCGCAAGGCAAAACCTGTGTTGATAATTCTAATATATGCTACAAAAATAAATAGGCTAATATTCTGGTTGTCTTTTGCTGTGTAACAAACTATCTAAAATCGAGTGGTAGAAAACAATAATTTTATTATGCTTGTAAATTCTGTGAGTCAGGAATTTAGATAGGGCAGGGGAGGGTGGATCGTCTTTGGTTCATATCTGGGGCTTCCTCGGGAAGACTTGAACACCAGGGGGTGCACTGAGCACCACTCTCTTGCTGTCTGTAGTGTCCGGGCATGTTTACCTGGTCTTTCGGCGGGACTTCTTCAGCATGGCATTCTCAATCTAGAGAGACTTTTTTATGGATCTCCAGGAGTGAGTGTTCCCATAAAGAAAACAGAGGCTGCATGGTCACTTACCATCTCATTTAGGACATCACATAGTGTCATTTCAGAAATATTCTATTGACTGAAGCAGTCACAAGCCCACCTAGATACAAGGGGAATGGAGCTTAGGCACCGCACTCAGTGAGGGGCATCGAATAATAGTCATATTTTAAAACTGTCACAGCTGGACAACTATTGCTACTACTTAATAGAGTGCTCAGTATGTGCCAGGCCCTGTTCTAGGCATTTTTCATAAATTAACTTATCTAATCCTTCCAACACTTTATGAGGGTGATATTATCATGACCCCCAATTTGCCATATGGAGTTTAAGTGATTTGTCCATAATCACTGCTGGGGAAGCAGCCATTGCATGACCTGTTGCCTTTCTCTGGGCTTGCTCAATCAGTGCACTGGGCCTGGCCAATATGAAAGCCAGGTTCTGAGCTATTGTTGGCCCAGATTCTTATTCCTTATTAGGAGAAAATGTTCTCTGTTCTAGACACCCAGTAAACTTCCTTGTATTACTTGAGTGTCATATGTCACCTGGGCAGTGCCACCAGTATATCTGTCCCTAGATGGAAGGGAACACAGTCTTCCCCTGCAGCCTGAGAGGGGCGCATGCATTGGGAGAGACCTCGTAGCCATGGCAGATCACTGCACACTAATAAACACTGATCTTCATCTGTGCTGTGTCTCTTCTCCTTTCTGTGAGTAAAATATTTCAACCAGTGTTTTGTGTGTTGAGTCCTCCTCAGTGCTTCAAACAAATATAAGATGCAGTGGGCCAGTCTGCAAGCTCCTACGTCTGGTGGCTGTGTTAGGATCCTTGGTGTCTCCATGAGGTGGGAATCCTCACCTGAGATTGGTAGCTGGATATTCATGCTTGGCAATCACATAATCGGCGACTCTCCAGGATGAACCTAGCCAGGCAGGCTGGTCTCAGAGTTTTTGGCCTGAATCATTATAATGTTTCTTTTAAAGCAGATGGAAAATGACAATAATAATTTGAAAATAAGTCCACACACACTCATATATCTCAGTAGAACAGGTAATCTTTTCTTGCTCTAAACATCTCTTAAAGTGATTTTCTCAGAAGCCCTTGTAAGTTCTCTATGAACAATTCTTATTCCCTAAATTGCTAGACAGAAACTATACCCCATGATCCATATCATGTTATAGATAAATAATAAGACAGTAGCATTTCTAAATGAAATAAAATATTGTTGTAAGCCAATCTGTACGTTTGTCTAGCTAAAACTTTTACATCAATTCATACTTGAAATTAAATGTGAAAGTTATGGGCCAGTGATCTGACTGAGAAAGAGAGTAGGCTAAGAAATGTGGTTAGAAATTAAAGCACCAAGGGGTGCCTGGGTGGCTCATTTGGTTAAGCATCTGACTCTTGGATTGTGGCTCAGGTCATGATCTCACGGTCATGAGATCGAGTCCCGGGGGTCAAGATTCGTGCTCAGTGGGGTGTCTGCTTCAGATTCTCTCTCTCCCTCTGCCCCCCCCCCCACTCACTCTTACTCTAAATAAATGAATAAATAAATAAATAAAATCTTTAAAAAAAGAAATTAGAGTACCAAGAGGAAACCTGGTGAGGCCAGGGCAATAGGACATAAACTTTGGTTGATGAGAACATAAACAGTTCTGTCTGAGTTTGAATTCTGACTCAGACATTTAATGAACTGGGTGATTTGGAGTTAATTACTTAACATTTAAGGCCAAGGTTCCTCATCTACAAAACGAAAGCATACTTATCCAACTGCGTATTTTGAAGGATTAATATAGAGTAGATAGAAAAATACCAGCAATCAACACTTAACTTCATGGATTAGACATCGAATAAGTTATAGAGACAAGACTTTCAAAGATTGACACGGAGGTCATCCAGAGAGATATGGACATTATGATACAAATCAGTAGAAAATATCAGATCAATACAATGGGACAAAGCACAGTGATTCAAACTGAGTTTACAGAATACTGCAATGTCTTATTACAGGCCAGGGGAAAAAGGTCTGGGACATTCTGAACAGTAAAACCTTATAAATTCTTGGGAGTAAGGGATTGGCAATTGACACCATGACTGCATGTGTATAGATATAACTGTAGATAAACTAGGAATGTATGTAGATTTGCATATTTATTTAGTAATAATAGTTAATATCTATGTATTATGTGTCCCACGTGCTTTTTAAGGAATTTAATTACACTAAGTCATTTAAACTCCTCTCTCCTAAATACAAACCAGCGAGGTAAAGATAAACACAATCCCAACTTTATGGCCAAACAGCATGAGGCACAGAACAGAACCTTGCTCAAGGTCAAATAACAATAAATGATTGGGGATGCCTGGTGGCTTAGTTGGTTGAGCCACCAACTCTTGATTTTGGCTCAGGTCATGATCTTAGGGTCATGAGATCCAGCACTTTACCAGGCTCCGAACCAGCAGGGAGTCTGCTTAAGATTCTCTCTCTCCCTCACCCTCTGCCCTCCTCCCTCCTTTTCTAAAAAGAACAATAATAATAATAAATGATTGACCCAGTATTTGAAACCAGGGACTATAACTTTTTGCCCACTTACTTAATCACATCATTTCACTTCCTAAAAAAATTTTAGTCGTGGGTATCTCTAAACTTGGTTCTATTCTCATTTAATTGCAATGATTACCACTAAAGGCCTCCTTCCTTAACACTGGAGGAAACACCCTATTAAATAATTATATCCATACTTTCTTTTTCAATCATTCTTAGCAGTGAGCAAAAACCGTTGTCATTACATCAACCATCATTGATTCCCTTAAATATCTACTCTTCCTAACATGCATTAGTTAAATTTTAAAACGCCTTAGTTAAATTTTAAAATGTAGTCTTTCTAATGATTGTTCAAGTAGCATCATACAGTTCCACTTTAATGATAGAATAACTATGATAAAATCCTAAAAATAGGATTAATTTCATTTATTTGTATGAGTTTTTGTTTTTTTAAATGAGTGACACTTTCTATGCTTCTGTCCAAATTCAAAGACAATCCCTTTCATGATTAAATAATTCTATCCAGTAATGAATTGAATAATATTTATTTGAATTTTGATTATATGGTACATTTTGACTTTTCTAGCACTGCTGTCTTATAAATTTATATACTTATTTAAAATTTTCATGTTTTCTTACAAAGATTCTATACTCTTTAAGGGAAAAGTTTGCATTTTATCTAATTTTATCTACCACCATGCTATTCATGAACTAGGCAATCAAAATGGTTTTAAATTAAGCAGCTAACATAGTTTGAAAATACTCATAAGGACAAGCACAGATTCCCATATTACATTACCTGAATCCTCAACGTACTTACCTCTCATGATATGTTCCTTAAATATTCTCACTTCTTATTCATCCTGCAATCGCCTTCCTTTCTCTGTGGTTTTGTGTTAATAATGGGAGCAGGACAGTGAGCTCCCATTAAAATCGTCCTTATGTAGAACTACTTAAGGAAAGTTGAATGTCCCGCCAGAGTTAAAGTATTTCTATATAGGTGTGTGAGAATGGGTAAAATTCATATTTTATTTATCCATTAATGCCTTAGGATATGCTAAATACTAGGTTAAAAAGTCAATTCATTAATTAGAAAAGTAGCACACATTATTTTCAATTATTACTGTTTTATTAGGAATTGGGATGTGTAATTAGCAGGCCAGTAACCTAATGAGGCTTTGAAAATATAATACAAATTAGTAGTGACATTTAGCAGTGAGAAATCAGCAGGGCAAGGTGTAGAGTATTAGCTTCATTTGAAATGTAGGGGGTTCAGGCTTCAGTAACAGAATGGTGGAAAACAGGGAATATGGGGTTTCTGGTTGTCTTTGATTAGAGGTTCTCTAACTGGTCCACACTAGAACAACCTGGGGAACTTTTAAACAACATAAAGGTGTGTCCTTCTTCCAGACCAGATATTGATTGAATCCATCTCAGTTGGGCCAAGTAGACTTATGTGATCACGTCTTTCTCAGTAGGTTGTAATGTGCAGCCAGAGCTGGGAACCCCTCCCTTGGCTGGAGATTTGCTATAAGGGGTCAAAAAAGGTTTAAATAAGACACCTTTACTTTATAATTTTCATATAGGATCTTCCCTAGATGGGGCAGATCACTATAATCTCTTTCCCTTGAAATGTCTTGTGATATTTCTTTTTGCATCTGCTTGGCTGGGACAAAACAGTATGATATGCTCCAGTAGTTAAAACTGGCTAATTTGGTAAGTTCTATTTAGGCCAAATGTTTTTTTTAACTCATAATTCATAACTTGTAGATAGTCATTTTGCTAATAACAATCATACCCTTAATAATTAATAGTAATGAATATTTTCCCAGTTTACAATCTTTAATAGGTATTTAGACACATTATGTTTGATTAGATATGGTATTGTATTCAGGCAGATAAAATATGATAAATGCTTTAAGAAGTATTTTTAGAATTCTGTGTTATGTAGAATTTTGTTTTATTATTTATTTTTGATTTTTTAAGTGAGAAATCAAAATATGACAAAGATGACATATAAAAAATGCCATCTAGAATATCACAATAAATTAGTATGACTAATACCATTCTGCCACAAGTAACAAAGAATGCAATACGTACTATATGTCTTAAATCTGGATATGAAAATATATGGTGTATATATATGTCTTGAAAATTAGAAACAGAAAACTTCATATGTCATAAATTCTCATTACAACCACATATATAAACAGATACGGGAAAACAGGCTAGAAATAAGGAATGTGTGAAAAATAAAGATAACAGAGCTTGCTATTCATCTGTTCCTCATCGATATCTTATTTCCTGGCATCCTTTAAAGGTAGAATATTAATGAATTCTAGACTCAATTTATCAAGATCATTTGGTCATAAAGAGTGCTTATTTATCTAGAAGCTCAGCTTTCCAAATAAGTTTTGGACTCAAGTAAACATAAGCAGCATTTCAGCACAGGGGAGAATTCCACAACCTGGATATGTGGCTTTATTTGAACTCCAGAAGTGATGGGCACATTTCCCCAGTACACAGGGGAAATGTGCCCGTCACTTTTATTTTATCACAAATAACAGTATCAGAACAGCTCCCTTAAGCCTAATCTTAAGGTAGTTTTCACACAGTGGATGTCATTTAGAAGATAACAAAATTAATTTAATATATCTTTTACTAAATCTCCTCCATTTTTCTTTGAAACTTACCTGACCCTAGCTACATGAATTTCAAACATTCTATCCCAGTGCCGTTCAATATAAATGTAATGTGAACTACAGGCAGACTCCTAAATTTTCTAGTGGTCAAAATAAGTAAAAAGAAACAAAATTACTTCTAATAATTATCTATTTTAACCATTTAGCAAAAATATTATCTTTCCAATATGTAATTAATATAAAAAATGATTCATGGCACATATTATATTCTATTTTTCATACTAAATCTATAAAATCCAGTGTACATTTTACACTGATAGCCTGTTATAAATCACACTAGCCAATTTCAAGTGCTAAATAGCCACGTGACTAGTAGCTTCCTTATTGTTCAGTGCTGCTCTAATCTTCTTTGTAGTCCATAATGTAAACTGAACATAGACTATCGTAAAAGTGAGTTTGCAAACCTTATTACTTATACAGTAATAATTTCAGCCTATGTTCTTCAGAGCACGCAATTAAAAATTTTATGTGTGAATCTCTTTAGATTTATACAATTCTTGCTATCTTGAAATACCTGGGCATAGATAGCTTCAACAAAAAATGAAAATATAGAGAGGTGGATATATAGATAAATAAATAGCCACCGGATATCTATCGACCAACAGATGATTTAAAATATACATGTGTAAACAACTTATAAGTTGACTTTTAACCTAATTTGTACAATGCCCAGAACAGCAACAGCAACATGGAATAAATGTGCTCTAATGATGATGAAGATGATGATTATGTTGACTGGTTATAATTTTGTAATCAGTGAATTAATGTGTCCTCAATGAAAAATACGGCATCCTCCTAGAACACAGAGAGGATATCCTAACACTTTTCCCCCACTCTTCAGTCACATATAAGTAACTCCTGTTGACCTAAATACATTGCAGAGTGAATGAACTGAAATCATGGAATTAAAGCTATTTCCAGGAGCCATTACATTCTGATTCTCTGTATTTCATAATAAGTAGTTCTCCTCAACACACGTCAACATCTAGTCAAATACTGTTGTGTGTTGGAACCAGTTTAAGATTTAATGGTTATACCATTAATAAGAACATTTCTCATTTTCACGTGTATTCCCTCACCCATGGAATGCTATTCACACCTAAAGGACTGGGATAATGTCTTTCACAGTGCTGTATCTGTAGAATATTGAACAACTGCGGACCTACAGTATACCTATAATTTTTCTCTAAGGGTATTTCATTATATCCTATTTCCCTCTTAGTCTGCACACAGAACTGAATCATTGACAGAATGGTGAGATCCTCTCGCAGGAGAACAAAAATAATTTACAGTTCAGCCACAGGCCTACATAATAAAATCAGATATCCTAGATAAAAGACGTAACCAAGGGCAATGCTGTAAAAACCATTTAAATATGTTTTGTTCTAATACTTCTATAGAAGCTATAAGCATATTTTGTTGAAAGCAGAATTGTTGAGGTCTCAAAAGTAATATAATTTTTGCAGACATATCTGGGAGGAAAATGACTAATTGTTAAAAGATAATTCATTGTATTTAATTCAGAGATGGGAAATTATTCTTTTACTTTGTGTGTGAACTCTTGCACTCTAAAATATTTTATTAATATCCCTCCGTATAGATTAAAAAATCCATATGTTCAGTCACGACTTAAAGCTTTCAGAATTATATGTCTCCTATTTAATAGTAATAATATTATTAAAACACATCAACCAATATTTTCTAATTACTATGAGAAAGTATGTTCTTACTGGTAATAATTGTGACTAGCACTTTTACCTCTAAATTACAGCCCTGGTCAGGGTAATATTCATTGAAAGTAGATGCACAATGTCTCCCACTAAATGCCAAGTGGTGGGCTTGGAGTTGTAATAAAATAAATAGCCGAATAAAGTTTATGCCCTCAGGAGGTTAAGAGACAAATATATGCAAAGATCATTTTATTAAAATTCATAAAACAGCTACCATTTTTGAGCCCTTACTACCTAACAGACACTCAGTATTATACAGGTGATATATGTTAAATTCTCTAAGAACACCATGGAGTAGGTGATTAATTTAGCCCCCTTTTAGGAAATGCTGTACTGATATGAAAAATGAAAAATGAGTTGAATCTTTTTTTTTTTTTTTTGAAAAATGAGTTGAATCTTAAATGGTAATATTTCCTGGAAGGCAGGAGGGATTGGTTACTCAAAATCTTTGCTTAAAGACACAGAAGCTTGGTTAGGATTGAGAATGTGTCTAATGTGGCTAATGGATGCAGGGGACAAGAACACAATTTTGTTGGCAATAATGGATGGACCAGAACAGTGGGACAGAAGGTTGTTGCTATCATTCAGATGGGAAGAAATTACCATACAGTAGACCGTCGGTGTTGATGGAAACAGAGAGAAAGAGAATATGTGAGAGAAGAGCAAGAAGAGGTGTGTGGATGATAAAATGAGTTTAATATTGGTTTTGTTACATGTGAGGTTGCTTCAAGATATCTCGAAGAAGATATATAGAAGCCAGCTGGAAATAGAGGTTTGCATATTATGGGGAGATGGAATTTGGAGATCTGACCTGGGGGTCGTCAGCAGGTAGGGCTGATTGAAATGGCTCAGAGATATAATAGGGAGTGCTACAAGATGCCCAAATTATTACTCACAAGTTTATAACTAGGTTACGGAAAAAGTCCGCATACTTTGTGTTTGACTTCAAGAGCTGAAGGCACATTGAGAAATGAGCTATAAAAAATGGGATGGAGATTCAATATAAGATAAGTGTATAAATATTACCAATTTATAAAGTAAGGTTTATGTAAATAGTAATATCTTCTGGAATACCCGAAGTAAGTTTTAAGTGACAAAATGCTCAATTGTTTCATATGCAAATTTTAAGAAATACGCTTATTCCATAAATAAGGCACACCCAAAATCTAAGAAATATGTCTTTGTAAAGTATATAATCTTCCAATTATTTCTACACAAAACAAAACAATAACAATGTGGCCTTCCAAATACTTTTTCTGTAATGACAGAAATGTAGACCTCTCCCAACCTGCTTCCACGCTAATAAATTACAATTGGCTATTTCCTGAAAATGCAGTTGTGCAATATAGTCTTAATGCTTGCCATAAGTCTAATAATATACTGTAGGGGAGGAAAACTTTTTTTCTTTCTTCCCTCTTATGTTCCTTGGCTGGTCTATTAATTAAATTGACATAAGACATTAACAGGAGAAAAACAAATTTAATTTCCTATGTACAGGAGCCCGTAAAAATATGAGACTGGAAAAAATGACCAAAGCAGGCAGCTTTTATATCTTTTGGGCAAAGAAATGATAAATTTGTGAAGAATTAACAAGATAAAGAAGTGTGGGTTTGGGGTAGTAAATTAGTGAGAAAGTAACAAGCTTTGTTTATACAATCTTCCAGGCCCTAAATTTCCTCTCTCTGGTGATAAGTATGCCTTCTACCTTTCTGGTACAGGGAGGGTACCTTTCACATGAGAGATTTATTTCCTGCTTTCAGAGGGACATACTGGGGGTCAGAGTGACCTCCTTGCACTGGATGTTTCTTAAGTAACTTTAATCCAAAATAATCAATATGTCAAAGTGGTATACTTTGCTCCCCTTCAATACATAATCCCAACAGTCGCTAGTTTCTATAAAGTTATGAAGTTATATTTTTTTATGTTTTGTTTTATTTTGTTTTTTCCCTAACCTAAACTCTCCATTCTGGAGTTTGTGTAGGAACATGGTTTATCATAAAGTCAGGAAGAAGTTTAAAATTAATTATCGTATCCACTCACCTCCCAAACTATTGTAAATATAGGCATTTTACTAACGGTCTATTGCTGCTTTCTTTTGACTTGATGGAAGTATGATTTAGCACCCAGAATACCATGCATAATTATAATAAAAGTTGTGGTATTGTGATTTATAATAAGAAATATATATTCAGTCTTCCACTGTTCCTGGCACAGAGCTCCTAAAGCCCTTGGAATTTCCTGTGATAAGAGAATAAGAGTCCTTTTTTATGTTAATGAGGTGACTTTTGGGAAGCCCTTAGGTAACCTAAGGATGGGGGGCTGGTTGCCCTTGGAACCAATCCTGTGATTAGAGGGTTGGAACCTTCAGTACCCCCTTAACCTCCAGGTAGGGGAGAAAGGCTGGAGGTTGACTCAGTCACCAAATGTCAATAATTTAATTAGTCATGCCTATGAATTGAAGCTTCCATAAAAACCCAAAAGGACAAGGTTTGGAGAGCCTCCAGGTTGGTGAACACACGTAGATTTGGGTAGATCAGTGCACGTGGAGAGGGAACGGGAGCTCTGCACCCTTTCCCCACGCCTTGCCCTACAAATCTCTGACATCCGGCTTCCTCTGAGTTATAGTAATCATTTACCAGTAATCTAGTAAGTAAAACAGTTCTCTTAGTTCTATGAACTGCTTTAGCAAATTAATGCAACTGGAGGAGAGGGTCTTGGGAACCTCTGATTCACAGCCAGTTTGTCAGAAGTACGGGAAAAAGCCTGGACTTGTGACCGCTGTCTAAAGTTGGGGTGGCGGTGGGGAGGGATTTATAGGACAAAACGTTTGATCTGTGGAATCTGATGCTCTCACAGGGTAGATAGTGTCAGAATTGAGTTCAATTGTAGGACACCCCGCTGGTGTCTGAGAATTGCTTGTCAGTGTGGGAAACCACCTCCTCCCCACCGCACACGCATTGCAATTGGTACCAAAACGTATCTAAAAGGTCCTCCGCGTTTAATTTCTTTTGCAGAATTGTTCTTAAATGTAATAATTATGTAGCTGAATGTGTATCTAATGGAAACTGGCCAACCAGAAATCACAATTTCATAAACTACATATACATTGAAAATTTAAAGGAGTCTAAAGATATGAGAAGGTTGGGTGGGAAATAACATACTTATAATGAACAGTTCTATGATTTACTCCTTTTGTACTTAATTATTTAGACTTTGGCTCATTACAACTAACATTCTAAACATCGTCGTACGTGTGGAAATTCTGATGTTCATGACTTTTCCCAGATTTTTCTTGACTTATTGCACATTTTATGTCTGGAAAAGAAATGTAAAAAATAAATCTGTATAAGCAATAGCAATATGCTTATGAAAATTTTTCCTATTATACTTTCAGCATGGAGAAACAAATACTTCAATCTTGCAAATATCACTTAAAAACCAAATTTTGATATTAATTTTATGCTAAAATGCATATGACAAACACTACTGAATGTTTTCTATATGGAAGTAAAATCAAATGATAAATATTAATTTTCTTGTTGAAAATCACAGGCAAATATAATACAAAATTAAAAATAGCAAGCTATACTTTTAGATACTTATTTCTTACTACTTGTGTCGTGACTTTATTTTTGGCACAACCGGCACGATTTAATGCAAATTGCCTTATTATTGTAGAGAAACGCAGAAACACATCATAAAATGTGGGAAATATTCCACTATATAAAAGATAAAATATGCTTTGCTTTATTTTTCTTCCTCTGTGAAGGTGGGACTAGTTCAGAGATATCATTTCCTATGAGATACTGCAGAAAAGTCTTTTAAGCCTTTCCTTACCTACCACGATCAACAATATTTAGGAATCCTCCCAGATACATATATAGCATTCTTTAAATAACACACATAAAAAACAGATCAATAGACTCCTTTTAGGCATTACAGCTCTAGTGTTAAACTTTTTCAGAAGTTTGAAAACTACTTTCCAAACTTAATTTATACAGAAACATTTTAAAATCCTATTTAACCCTAACCTAATGTTAATTCATTCCCTCAAGAGTAAACTTGGTGCAGCCCAAAATAATTGTCATGAAAAGCCACTTACTCTGGTTAAACTAAGTGTTTTCATAGAAATCTACTTTATTGGAAAACAATATTCCAAGAAATGGCCTAAATGTTCCTTTTGCTAATGCCACTCGAATGCTGTTGGTCCTGAAGGAAAAACTTAAAGAGATATAAAAAGTTAATTAGATATGCCACATGCAAACGATTATGATTACTTAATTAGCAGTATCCCTGAAATTGGCACAATATGTAACCTAGTATGTAGCTTAATGGCTTTGTTATTAATCAATTCTTAATGTAAACAGTTTGAAGCTCTTGTTGTTTTGTTATGTTCATTATAAATAGTCCCTGTGGGAATCACAACTTTATTTCATTAAAACTCCTGCCTGCTGCTAATTGCTGCTAGGAAAACATGCACGAATTAATTGTGTTTTAGAAGCCAATGATGTAAATTTATAAGCTTCTGCATTGATTGCTGGGGACTGCTGGGTTGTAGATCATTCTTCCCCACTGTGATAGATAGCATGCTATAGTTGGCAACACTGACCTGTTCTAAATCAATAACACTTGGTTAGTAAGTCTTACTACTATCGAGGTTAAAAAAAATTGTTTGAAAATTCTGTTTATCACGCCAGCTGGGACATAATATGAATTTAGGTTATGGGCAATTAATTTATAAGTTTTAATGACTTCTTGCGCAAAACAAACATTAGTCTTTAGCAAAGATGACTGACGAACATTAAATCGGTTAGTATTTTTAAAGAAATACTGAATTTGTTCAAAAATATTGCTCAAATATAAATATAGTCCTGCTTGGTGACAATTCCCCCCTAATCTTTTATTGTTACAAATGGCCTGTCCAGCATCGACCACATGAGATGAATTTAAAACCCCAAATATTAAAATGTTGGACTGAAGGGGAACACACTACACTGGCTTTCAAGTGCAGATTGAGACCAATGAGAAGAAACCTGTTTATATTCTCAGCTGATTGCTAATGTCTTAGCTTGTTGTTTCCACAATATTTCAGAATAATAAGACCATCTGTCAACAGGGAAAAGGAATAGTAACAATATAGGCAGAACTGTCTTCATACATTAGGAAATAATATTTGCCTAATGGTTTTTTTGGTCTTGGATGATACTGTATACATAACTTTTTTTTTGCTTTTTTTCTCAATTATTCAAGAATGAAATAAAATTATACCTTTTTCACCAATTGTTTTCCTGTACTAATCTTTACAATATTTTTTGTGAAATTGGCCATATACATTACGTCATCTCTGCTAAAAACACTCTTGCAATCTATGAAAAACCAAAACACACATGTAAATTGGATTCATAGCACCCATAGCTTAGTTAAATGGGGGAAGTGAGAAAATCTTTAAGAATCATCAAACACATTATGTAAATATTTTACTGAAATAGGATGTGAGATGAATACAACTTACTTTGTCCACCTATAAAAGTACTTAATTTGGATAGTTGAAAATAGTGATTTTGACAATTAGTTTACAATTTTAAATTACTATACTTAATTTTTAAAAAGGTCAACATATATCCGGCTCAAGAAATGAAAAGCATAAGAAAATTCTACTGTGAAAGTATTCCTCTATCTTTCACCTCCTAGTATTTTCTTTTCATCCAACACGGGATACTATACACATTGTAATATGTTTTCTCTTATTCACATTAATGTATATTGTAGAGAGCTTTCCAATTCAGCATGAGGGTTTTCTGATTTTCTTTGAATATTTCATAGATGTACCAAAACTTAGATAACCAGTGCTCTATTAATGAGTTCTAATTTCCTATATTATGTTATAATTTTGGTAATGATAGTAATAAGAATAATAACTAATGTTTAAAAATAATCTTACACATATTATTTTGCACATATGTGAGTATATCTCCAAGAAAAAGCCCCCGAAGTAGAATTTCTAGTTCAAAAGGTGTCTACAGTTCTATTTTTGATAGATATTTTCAAAGTGCTAGAAAATCCACATACCAATTACACTCCCACTAACAATGCATGAGATTATCTACCCACAGTCTTCTGAGACAAAATGTTTTCTAACTTGGATTTTTGACAATTTGATAAATTAAACAGTGTCATCTCCAGATACTTTAAACATACATTTTCTAATTATCAGTGAGGATGAATAATTTGTAAATGTTTAAAAGCCAGTTCTAATCCCACCCCACTGCCAACCACACACTTTTTTTTTTTTTTTTGGTGAATCATTCCTTCATTTTCTTCATGCGTTTTTCATTTGCCTTGTTAGACTTTTTCTTTACAACTTCTAGTGGGATTTTATACATTAGAAAGATTAGTACTTTTGATATGAGTTGCAAACATTTTTCCCATTTGTATATCTATATTTCAATCACTCCAGAATGTTCTTTTTTGCCCTTTTCAAGATATGCCTATGTCTTACTCTGGACAACCATTTTCCTGTCATTATAGACTAGTTTTGCCCATTCTAGAATATCTTATAAATGGAATCATTCTGTGTATATTCTCTTATATTTGGCTTCCTTTGACTTACATAATACTTCTAAGATTCATTCATCTTGTTGTATGTATCAATAGGCTTTTGTTTTATGTTTTGCTTTTGTTGTCACTTATTGCTCAGTTGTATTCCATTGTATGGATAGACCAAAATTTGTTTATCCATTCACTTAGACATTTAGTTTCTTTCCAGATTGTAATTATTATTAATAAAGGTTCTATGAACATTGATGCTGAAATTCTATTGTGTATGTATCTTTTTATTTATTTTAGGTAAATATCTAGGAGTATAATTCTTGTGTCATATCATAAGTGTATTTTAACTTTCTAAGACAATATCAAGTAGTTGAAACGTATTACAGTCTCAGCAGCAATGTATGAGGGTCCCATACATTGGTATTTCAGGTTTTTTAATATAGCCATTCTAGTGAGTGTGCAATGATAGCTGATATTTTTTTAAAATTTGCATTCACCTGATGACTTTGATGTTGACCGTCTATCATGTACTTACTGGCTATTCATATATCTTTTTTTTTTTTTTGAAAAAAGATTTTATTTATTTACTTGAGTGAGAGAAAGAGAGAGAGATCACAAGCAGAGGGGAAGGGTAGAGAAGAAGACTCCCCACTGAGCCAGGAGCCCGATGTGGGACTCCATCCCAGGACCCCGGGATCATGACCTGAGCCAAAGGCAGACACTTAAACTACTGAGCCACCCAGGCGCCCCTATATATCTTCTTTTGTGACATCTCTGTTCAAGTCTTTTGTCATTTTTTAAATTACTTGTTTTTCATTGAGATATAATAGCTCATTATTTAGTCTATATGTAAGTCCTGTATCACATGTATGTATTTCCAATAAATTGGCTTATCTTTTTGTTTTCTTATCAGTTTTTTTGAAAAGTAGAAATTTCAATTTTGATGAAGCCTAATGTATTATTTTATTTTATATTTCTCATGTCATTGCTAAGATTTCTTTGCTTATCTCAAAGTCATGAACAAATTTTTCCTATGTTTACTTCTTTACATTGTTGCTTTGTAGGTATATGTTTTCATGTTACATGAATAGTATTATTTAATAATTTATTCTATTCTTACTATTTTCTCTAAATAATTTTAGTAGCTATTCATAATACCATGCATATGTCTAATCTGTTACTTCTATTTAATATTTTATGAGGTGTCTCCACCGTATATTACTATTGATGACCGGGTGGCCCTGTATGTATGTATGATTAGACTATCTCTTTCTAAACCTCAAACCTCTAACTCTAATAGACTAACTGGAGCCCTACATATTCTGTTCACAGTTTTTTATTCTTACATTGGAAGTGAACTTCCCAGGCACCTATCTATCTGTCTCTACCTCTAACACTCTGAGCTTTGCCAATACCATCTACCTTGAAATTGGCATAAATGATTTTAATATCTCTTTCATTCCTAATTCTGCCACGAACCAGAAGAGGTACACAGTTCTAGGATACTATCTCTTACCCTGCATTCTAATCTCCTCCTTATTCTTTTCATCTTTTATTCTGTCCTCATCTTCCATGTTTCTAGAAGCCCCTCGTGCCTTTTCAAGTTAAAACAACAGTAGAAAGCCCTATATCCTTGCCCTCTTCTCTGTAAGTTTTCCTGACTTCCCTCAACAAGACCAAATCTGATTTCTCCTTGACAACATTAATTCCCCTGTAACCTTTTCTCTTTTTTTCCCCTGTAACCTTTTTAAATTGTGGTCAATTTTTTTCTCCTTTAACATGAGCCTTGAGATGAGGTATGAGTTTTTCTTGTTTCACGTTTCCACTTCCAAACTGTTCCTTTCTCTTCTACAAATACTCCCTGTGCTGAGTCTTTGCTGATTTGACTACACAGCTGCTGCCTATCTTTTTAGTTGTCTTCAAAGACCTCACATCATCTCTTTCATTTATTCAAGGTTTTAACTCCTGTCTTATTAACAATTCTTCACCACTACTCCTGCTTTAATGCCTAATGATGCCTGTATCCACAGTCAGCATACCACAAACACCCTGGTGTCATGTTTCCGTGAACTTCTTTTCTCTAATGTTCTTTTCCTGTTTCTCATCTTCACACCTACCTCGGCCAGTCACTCACTGAATGTACTCCTAGAACTTGCCATTATCAAATCTATAATCCTTCCATGCACTCAAATTGATTATCCCCTTCTCTGACTGTGATATCCTTTCTTATAAGCTAACTGCTTCTGGCACAAGATTCTGATAATCCTTCAACCCCACAGGGACTGCCAATCCATGAATCCCACCAACATTTTCTGTGCTTTCAGCCTCCACATCTATTTAAGCCCCTTTTACCAAGGTAAATTCCAGAGGAAATCACAAATATACTCATCACTCCCTTGCCCTTGTCTTCAATTCTTCTGTACTTTCCTTGCTTTCTTGTAACTCTAACCTGGTTAAATTCTGTTGTCCTCTTACTCTGTTCCTACATGGTCTGCCTGAGATCCTTTCAATTGCATGCACTTTCCCCAGATATCTCTAAGGGTTACTCCTTTCCTTCTACAAGACTTGACAAAAATGTTATTTCCTTAAGGCCTGCCCTTTCCCCTTTTAAATATTGCGGGACTCCTCCCTCACCCTTGGGTTTCCCATTCTCCTTGTCTCCATGCTCTTCTGGATTTTCCTCCATAATAGCTGTTACTTTCTAATATTCCAGGACTTTATTTATTTTATTTATCTACTGCTTTCTCTTCCCTACCCTCTCACACACAGGATAGAACGTGAGCTCCGGGTACCATCGTCCGTAATTTTTTCTCACTGAGGTATTCTCAGTTCCAAGGACAATGCTTGGTTCATAGAAGTAACTTAATAAATATTAAAAAATACGTTCTAGAAATGAGTGAGCGGGGGTGCTGGGTGGCTCAGTTGGTTAAGCATCCAACTCTTGATTCCAGCTCCGGTCATGATCTCATGGTTGTGAGATCCAGCCCACATTGGACTCCGCATGCTGGGCATGGAGGCTGCTTGGGATTTCTCATTCTCTGCCCCTCCCCTTCAATCTCTCTAAAAAAAAAATAAAATAAATAAAGGAAGAAAAGAAAAGAAAGAAATGAATAAGCAAATGCAAATTGCTTCTAATAACTGGTGCTTGCAGCACGGACAGTCTTGACATGAGCATAAGTGTGCCTTCGCCCTTCTAGATATTTTTGAGGATTTTCAAGTGTTTCCCCAAAGTTGAAACAACTTGTAAATGAACAGGTCAGTACTAAAACCTGAAATCTATAACTCTTTCCACTGCACTATCTAGCCTCAGGGCAAATTTAATTTCGTTAGATACTTAAGTGTGAAAGTATCTGTCTTTCATTATTTGTGGTATGTTGTACTTTTATTAAATATTATTGCCACCTATTCATATATTATAGATATGGTAGGGAGGCTGAACAAGAAAAAACTTGTGACTCCAGATATCAAATTTTCTATAATAGAGAACGGATAATGAGACAAAATGATTCAATTCATTCTCAGGCTACTTTCAAAGAGGAGAGATAATATTGTGAAATAAAATGTATGTATATTCTTTACTAGGTAAGATGATTTGCTATAATTGCCCTATTGGGATTTTAATAAGCTCTTGGAGGCAAAGGAAGTTTGTTTTTAAATTAAAAAGAGGATATTGTTTGTCTATCTTCCATAGCAAACCACAGCAATTTACTTTGTTACACAATGTTCAACACAATACAAACCATTATTACAGATATAATACCTAGACTGTACAAGGCTCAGTATTTCAGGAAGCTTAACTTTCTTGAGCCTATGCATGTAGATTTCTCCTTTACATAGCCACATATTGTGGGGGATTAAGTAGCTAATAGAAGTTAGATTTACATTTAAGATAACTTCATACTCATTTTGTAAATTTCTTTCCAGATTACTAATTAAAACATCAATGGCTACATTAAAAGGTATTAAATCAGCATGAAGTGCTCAAATATCTTTCTACAAATTGAAAATATTCAATTGTGCTAACCTAGGTGATTCAGCCAATACCGTATTTATTTTTTTATCAGTCTTAAACATCTTGACGCAATGTGCAGCAAAACACATATATTTCCTAAAACCTTTGCAGATGTGCATCTTTTTAGCAGCACTTCTTCCTGCACAAATTGAAAATGGGATTTAATTTTAAAAGGCAAAATAAGAAGACCCTAAATAATACCCTCTTAATGAGAAAGGAAGGAAAGCTGGTAATATTTTCTCCAGGAAAGCTGGTAATATTTTCTCCAGTATATTTCACCACTTGGTTAATGAAAATAACTATGATGCTCCATTGCTTTCTAGAATGTAGAAAAATTATTAATTAGCTCTTTTTTTTTTCTTTCCTAAAGATGGATCAGTTCAAGTCACCAGCACTTTAAGACATTAACTGCAGGATACGTAAGTAAGTGGTAGTTGAAATAAATGGACCTTTTAAAAAAATACATAAATCAGATTTAGGATCATCATTGAGTTTAAGAAAAATGTTAATTTTCATCATCTCAGACTGATTAGATTGCCACTGTTAAAAGAATCGAAGGACTGACTCAAACTTAATATACTATTGGGTTGATCCTTGGCTAATAATTCTTAATCTAAACTTTCTTGAACAGTATGAAGGTTGGACGATGTCCCCAAACGTATGGAGATCCTAGTCCCTGCAACCCAGAATGTTACCTTACGCGACAGAAGGAGAGGGCAGATGTGATTAAGTTAAGGATCTCCAGAATGCCAGGTTATCCTGCACTAGCTGGCTGAACACTAAATGCAGTCATACGTGTCCTTATGAGAGGGAACAGAGAGATTTGGTACAGAAAAGACCGTGTGAGCAAAGTAAATGGAAGAAGAGGGTGGCAGAAGGAAGCAGAGGCAGACAGAGATGGTATTTGGCTTGCCTTGGTGCTGGAAGAAGGGACCTGAGCCAAGGAATTCAAGTGATACAGCTTCAAAAGCCTGAAGAGACGAGTGAAATTGTCCCCTGGAGCCTCTGGAGGGGGTGTGGCCCTGCTGGCATCTTGATTCTGACCCAGTAAAACTGAGCTTAGACCTCCCACCTGCAGTTCGTAAGAGGATGCATTTGCGCTGTTTTAAGTCATTCGTTACAGAAGCCATAGGTAAGTCATACAATGAAACGATGACACACACTAATGAAAAACACTAATATACTAATAACAATTGTCTACAACACCGCAGATATGGGTGTGTTATCAACTGGAAGACCATAAGACTCAACAGCATTCTGCAACTAATAAATAACACATACAAAAATATATCTATACAGGGGTGCCTGGGTGACTCAGTCGTTAAGGGTCTGCCTTCAGCTCAGGCGTGATCCCAGAGTCCTGGGATCGAGCCCCACATCAGGCTCCTCCACTGGGAGCCTGCTTCTTCCTCTCCCACTCCCCCTGCCTGTGTTCCCTCTCTCGCTGGCTGTCTCTCTCTCTGTTGAATGAATAAATAAAGTCTTAAAAAATATATATATATGTATATATATACACATTCTGGGGATAGACATATGATATGATTTTGATGAAAAGTGTCTTGTTAGGTTGTCATGAAATAAAATATAAATATATAATTTTATACTTTAAATTTTATGATAATTGTTTATGTACCTGTAAACTGATTTCTAAGAAGAAAAATAAAGATAGTTACTTTGTTTCATGCAATTCTGTTTCAACTCTACATTCTTCTTGCCTGTTAAGAATTAAGAACACCTTAATTTTCCTTGTAGTTTTTTTCCCCAAAGTAGATAAATACGATCACATAAGAGTAGATAGGATTTTAGGGATGCCAGCAGACAAAGAAATTTACTCTTATCGTGTTACTGTACAATCAGGGTACTTCCTGTTAAGGTATACATTCATTTGTAATACCTCTGGGAAAACCAGGAGTGAGGCATTACCTCAATGTCCGTTTTAAGCCCTGCTGTCCTTTTCCCACACTATTCCTTTCCTATCATCTACCATTTTACATACCTTGGGCACCAGCTCATGATTGGCCTTTCTAAAATTTGCAGTTTTCTTCTTTCATCTGGGTAGACTTGCAAGGACAGTTACCATATTCTTATGACACAAATACCAAATGTACTTTTGAAAATTTCTTATGCAGTTGACTTCCTATGATTTATGTTCCTCTATTCCTTGCCTGCCTGTGTCACAACATCTAGCTGCTGTCATCCATGAAGTGGTGCTTATGTTTTCTATTCTGGTAAGGAGAGCCATGGAAGACTATACTCACTTATCTAAAGCCTGATTTTACTCTAGAAACCATTTATAATGATTGTAATTTTGGTTTGAAGACTTCTCTGAGAATTAGTTTGTATCTGGATATCTGAGTGTGATGGGGTCCTGGACAATGTATCCCAAAATATGTATGGCACCTTAGTGTGTTGCATATTTTAATCTAAGGAGTTTGAGAAAAGGTCCCTGACCTCCCTCCAACCCTACTTTTCTTTCCTGAAACAGGTCATAAAATCCTCCTGTGAGAGGTGCCATGCCCCCCATGCCCAGAGAAAAGGAGCATCCCTATCTCTGAAGATAAAAGGATGCCAAGAAGAATCCTAACAAACTAGGCCTTGCTAAGTGTCCCCCAGTTTATTAATATTACTTCATACTCCTTAACCTATCACATTCCTCCACATTTATCCTTCATCAAACTTACAGTAAAAACACACAGGTCCAACTGTTCCTTTAGTCTTCATTTCCTTATCAAGGCTCCCATGTCATGTAAAATTCACATTAAATCAATCTGTATGCTTTTCTCCTGTTAACCCATCTCTGTCAGTTAAATTTTCAGACCTAGCCAGGGACCCTAAGAGAGTCAAGAAAAGGTTTTTTCTCCCCTACAAGAGTAAATCGCAGGGAGGACATGTAGATTCCTCGCACTGGATAAAGAGCTATGAGTCTAGTTATACATACGCATTAAGAAGAAATAAAAATGACAGAATACACCTAAAGTGCCTCGGAATTAAGAATAATTCCATCATCCACCTTCTGTTTCCCAAGAAGCTTTTAGAGTTTTAATGTTCCTAATTATTTGCACCACCATTCAATATCTCCATAATTTAATTGTGAAAGCGTCGGTATCTAAGCCTATGTAAGTAGCTCAATGTGTAAATAATAAGGGGTTTGTGATCCCTTCTCAGCAAAAGGGAAGAATACCCGAAGTACCTGTACTCCTGATGCTCGACAGACCAGAAACAAATAGTTGCACAGTGTGGAAGGAGTTAGTAAATGCCGTGACAAAAAATAAGGCATAGCTTCACAGAGACACTTAATTTTTCACCAAAATTCATACCAATACTCCTTTATCTGAGGAAGTAGCTAGCTGTATCAACCAGCCTCCAGTTGAGGCAAAGGATAGTCATGTGATGGAGTTTCTTTCACAGAAATGTGAGGAGAAATTATGTGTATAGCTTTTAGGTTTGGCCCATACAAAGCAACAAAACAAAACAAGAACCTGCTTTGCTCTCGTCATTTTCTTGCTCATAAAAGAGGCCATAAAAACATAAGCGTTCTCACTAGCAGGGATGGTGATGACTCTAGCAAGTTCGCAAGCTGCATGTTGAAAATGGTACCCTAGTCCCACTCAGTCTGAGACTGAGTGAAGTTGTGGGGGAAAGTCATACCATGGACATATTTACATGCTCATTGTTACGTGAGCAAATTATAAACTCTTGTGCTTGGGTCTATGGGACATACCATTGCAGTGACCCAAATTAGGGGAGTGGCATTTCACACAGCCTGGTTAGAGCCGCTTCTCTAATAAAGTAGGGCTAAGGGCCTGAATGAACGGGAGACTAAGTCACGTGTCCATCAAAAGCAGAGTATAGCTGCCAGAGCGAGAGATAATTGCCAAGAACTGGAGGCAGGAGTATTTTTGTCAGTTTTGAGGAAGAATAAAGCCGCCAGTGTTGCTGAAGCACTGGCCTCAAGTGGGAGGAAATGACGACAGAGAGGTATCATGGTGCCATGTCATTCAGAACCTTGCAGACCATGATGAACTTTTTGGATTTCATTCTGTGTGAGATGGAGAGCCTGAGATATAACATAATCTAATTACACGAAGAAAATCTTCTTTTGGGTTGATAATTTAATATAGGCAACAGGTGAATAATTAGAAGGATATTCTACTATAAGTAATTAACGTTATAATTTTCCTTGTAAACACTGCTTGTAAACATAAATTTTGATACGTCTTTTTCTTTTTAATTCAGTACAAACGTTTTTAAAATTTCTCTTGGGACGGGGGGTCTGGGTGGCTCAGTCAGTTAAGCATCAGCTTTTGTCTGCCTTCAGCTTAGGTCATGATCCCAGGGTCTTGGGATCCAGCCACCTTAGGCTCCTTGCTCAGTGGGGAGCCTGCTTGTCCCTCTTCTGACCCTCTCCCACTTGCTCTCTCTCACTCTCCCTCTCACCATAAATAAATAAAAAATCTTTTTAAAAAATTTCCCTTGGGACTACTTTTCTGGGCCATGCATTACACAGAAGTGTGTTGATCTATTGCGAAATATTTAAGGGGGTTTCCAGGTTTCTTTCTGTTAATTTTAGTTTAATCCATTATTATCTGAGAAAGTTGTCTCTGTGATTTCTACTTTAAATTTGTTAAGATTTGTTTTGTGGCCCAGAATATGGTCTACCTCGGTGCATATTTCATGTACACTTGATAAGAACTCTTATTTTATTGTTGTTAGGTGGAGTGTTGTATAATTTTGATCAAATTTGTAGATAGGCTTTCCGGTCTGCTATATCTGACTGATTTTCTGTCTACCCTTATGATCAGTTATTGAAAGAGGAATACTGAAGTCTTCAACTATGATGGTGAATATTTCTTTGATTTTTCCTTTTTATTCTATCAGATTTGCTTCATGTATTTTGAAGCTCAGCTTTTGTGTGCCAATGCATTCAGGATTTTTAAATCATCTTAGAGAATTGACTACTTTTTCGTAATGCAATGTCCCTCTTAATCCTTGATAATATTCCATGTTCTGAAGTCTGCTTCATCTTATATTAATAAAGGTTTTTCATCTTTCTTTTAATTAGTATGCACATGACATATTTATGGGGCCTTTGAGGGATTGGGGGCTGATCAAGGAAAAAGCTATGACCATGATGTGGCAACTTTATTGGGGGACCCTCTGGCAGGTTTGTATTGTGTGGGGTAGAGAGCCTTCACAACAGGCTCATGTGGGGTTGCTACTCAGGAGAGGAGGAGGGCAGCGGAACTCTCAGGAGAGAGGGGGCTAGCATGTCAGAGCCCAGCAGTGGCTTGGGGTCTTTGCAGCCCAGGGATTATCCTATCTCTTGCTAGCAGATGTTGGTGAGGTTTCATGAGTACGCAAAGAAGGCAGGCTCCAAATGGCTAAAAATCTGCTTGTTTGGGTTATTTCAAAAGCAACTGGATATGTAAATATTTTAGTTTGGCACCCCATGGCTTTTGAGCTAATGGGTTGCATCCTGCAGTAAAGAAATAAACAACCTCGGGGCCAATATACGGAAAACATCTTTTTGCCTTATTTATATATCAATCCATTCCTGGTCCCAAGTTGTCTTATGATCTAAAGTGTATGCTGCTTTGTAGTGCCCGAATGTGAAGCCAGTGATAAAGCACTTCCAATACCCCAAATCCTAGAGGAGCGCAAAGGAGGATTTCAAAACTCAGCCACAGACAGTCTGCCCTTTTGGTGGGGAAAGCCAGCAGAATAGGTAAGAAAAGGAAAGGATTTGGATCAGTTCCATCGGTTTAGTTAGCAGAGTGTTATGGTGGCCCCTTTGGTGCGTGGCCCCGGCTACCCGTGTAACTTGGTGATCTTACCTACCCACGTGGAGCAAGAAGTGTCAAAGGGACACAGACTCCTTGCTCATGGGGCTCTTGGGCTTGATCCTTAAAGACAGATTGGACCTCAGGGTGAGTGAGAAGACACGTGTTTTCTCTTCCACAGGAGAAACGGTCTCTCCTTCTTGGCTTTTTTTTTTTTTTTTTGGCTTTTCTGTTTTTATTACTTTGTGTGGGGTCACCAGCAGAAAAGGTAAATGAGCCCAGTCCTTGGTGACACCACCCTCTCTCATGGTCTCCTCTCACTGGTTCCCTCCTTCTATCTCGTCTGCCCTAGGAGTTTGGATCCATTCTCCTCTCTGGGAGATGCCCTCGCTGCTGTGAGCAGGGTCCAGCACATGTCCGCGGGTGTGGAGCACTCCTTCAGCAGGACGGCCGCCTCCTCAGGAGTCTGAGAACAGGCAGGAATACAAACATCTCTGCATTTAGTCACGTTAAATAATGCTTTCCCTGCCCAGCCCAAGGGGTGGGGCCCTAATAGCACATCCAGGAAATAGGAGCAAAGCCATGTTGGCTGTTTACAATGGCGCCTCGCCTAACGGTGCTTAGGCGGCCAGTCTTGGCCTGCTGTCTCTGCTCCTGGGCTCCTTCACCTGCTATTGGGGTCCCTAGGGACAGGATGTCCTCATCTCAGAGAACCTCAAATTGCCAGCCCGACTACAAGGTGCTCCTCTTGCTGTAGCCTGTTACAAGGTCAGGGACAACCCACCCTTGGTCCAGATGCCTGTACCCCTCTCCTTTTTCAAATCAGCCCGTAAGTCTTAGAATTTCCAGTGGCTGCCTGGTGCAGGTGGGGGGCATGCAACACAGTAGGCCGTGCAGTTTTATTCACAAAAGGCAGAGCTAGGAATACTTGGGAAAAGTTAAATGTTAATGCAATTGGATCAATGTATGAAATAAATTCTAGTAACAGTAGTGATTAAAATATGTGATAAGCTCTCTTTGAAGGAACTTTGTCAGGAAGTTGTAGATAGGTTCATTATTTTGCTAGTAGCTTAATCAGAGTTACCTGAAAAAAATTCTTATAATACTAATGCTAATAATTTGCATATAATTTATATCAGACTTCAAATTATGTCATTTAACAATTGTAAACAGAGCAATTGTAAATAACACACACTGAAAAAGATCAAAAGATCATGCCCCAACCCTGATTCTTCTTAATGTTGGCTTTATAGTATCTTCTTTTTTGCTCTACTTTTTGATACTTATTTTCTTATATTTACTACCTAATCATTTTATAATAAACATTTCTTTTATAATGAAATCCGGAAAGATGCCAGCTCAAAGGCCATATATAATGTACTATATATACATGTAATAAATATAAATATAAATAAATATATTTATTCTATTTGAGTATTATGCCAAAAGAACGCACTTATCTGTAAAGGTTCAATGAAATACATTATATATCTTATAAATTCTCTTGAAATTAATAAATCCTTTGCAAATCCAGCTCTGCAACCAAAATAACTAATACTCATACTAAGTAGCAGGGTCCATTCTAAGTATTTAATCTTCCACAGCAACCCTGTGATATAGGCGTTATTTTTTTCTTGGTATACAGAAGAAGAAACTGAAGCACAGAAAATGAGAATACCTTGCCCGAGGTCACACAGCTACGGAGGAGTGACTCTGTCTTGGGAGTCAGTTCTGAGAATTTGTGATTTTAATCACTCCTCTGAATTACCTCCCTCTAACAAACATAATGATTGCAAAAATTTGTATCATTATCAACAGACTTATGTATTAATTTCATATAAATGATCTTTTAATTCTTACCATTACATTCCTTACTTTAAAATCAAAATGCAGTTTTAAGTGCCTGTTATTACTACGCAAGGCGCTGTTACTTGAGAGATTAAAACCTACCAGTGGTAGCTACATATTCTTGCAAAGCTTTGAGATATTTAGAATATTGTAAATCATATTCAAAATATTCTGAAGCCAAAAAGCATTTTCCTCACTTTGCAGATGAGAAGCCTGAGTCTCAGAGCGCTTAGGAAACTTTTCTAAAAGCATGCGGCTACTGCGTGGCCTTGCTGACACCTGAGCTCAGTGTTTTGAATCTGGTCTTTCTACTACAGGCCAAAATGTTCCAGGTTTCTATTAAAAAAAAAAAAAAATACCCTGTGATTGTCTTTCAACCATCAGTGCTCTCTGAACTTGCTCAGGGGGGAGCATAACTGCTACCATCAGATGTAAATTCCAAGAATAATCATCTCCTTTTTACCATCTTCTCCCTTTCCTCTACTATGAAGTTGTAGTACAGAAAATATGATGTATATATAATCAAAAACTTTTTAAAATACCTCTGTATTTCCTCCCTCTTATTCCACTTGCCTTGAAGGTAATACTGATGCATTCTTCAGGTGCAGTTATCATATTATGACTTTCTTCTGATATTTGGTAGTAAGCTCTAATCTACCCTTGAAGGCAAATCTTCGGGAAGTTGTCGGTAATTTGTGTTTTTTAATATTATCACATTTACGATAAGTATTAGGAACTTAAGATTTTAGGATTCACTTTCAACTTCATGGTTTCATTTATGTATTTTTTAAAATTATTTGCCACTCGGAGCATGTGAAAGGATGATTAAACATCAATTTGAGCCAGTCCTCTAGCAAGCGGTTCATTCTCCCAACGCAGTGTGCAGCCATGGGTGACTATGACTTCTGGTTTAGAGCTCCTTGAGAACACTGGATGATTGAATTTGTGCTTATCAGATTGAAGTTTGAAAAATTTAGTACCATTAGATTGACTTTTTTTTCAAAAAGTACATGTATATATATTAAAAGCTAAGTTGAAACCCTTAAAAAGCACCTCTAGAATGAAAATTTAGCTGTTTTTAGTTATAAAGCTTCTGGTTTTAAAAAATGAATTAAATCATTGTCTTGATATATATGAAATTTTTGTAAACAGAGTATGTATAAAGGTGCTAATTTTTTTTAAAAAATATAAAAATTCCTGTGTTGCTTCACCTTGCATATGTATATAATATATAATACATATTATATATAATATATATGCAATTTATATATAGATAGATTTGTAAATATATAAAAGAAAATCAAGGAAAATCTTTCTAACTTGGATCTTTGAAGGCAAGCAGAAAATAGATTCCTGATTACATTCTAATACAACATAACATAGTTTTAAGAATATGAATTCTGGAGATAAACTACCCAACTGCTAAACGCTGCTTAGCCCCTTATTAGCTATGTGATTTGTATAATATTCTCTGTGCCATGTTTCTTTCTTCTTAAAATGGAGCTGATAAAATTATCTACCTTGTATGTTTGTTTTTTTTTTTCAATAAAGATTAATGAAAATATATGCAGGGGCGCCTGGGTGGCACAGTGGTTAATCGTCTGCCTTCGGCTCAGGGCGTGATCCCGGTGTTACAGGATCGAGTCCCACATCAGGCTCTTCCGCTATGAGCCTGCTTCTTCCTCTCCCACTCCCCCTGCTTGTGTTCCCTCTCTCGCTGGCTGTCTCTCTCTGTCGAATAAATAAATAAAATCTTTAAAAAAAAAATATATATATATATATATGCAAAATGCTTGGAACACTTCCTGGCATATAATTAACACTATATAATTATTTTCTTTTTTAACTCTCTTTTGATATGTGGTTTGAAGCCACAATTTCTACCCTAAATTTCGATGCTTCACAAACATATTAGAAACAAAGGAAAGCATATGTGATTCTTTAAAATCAAGAACAAGTCAACAATATACACAACCACTGCTTTTCTTTTTTTTTAAGATTTCATTTATTTATTTGAGAGAGAGACAGCACAAATGGGGGTGAGGGGCAGAAGGAGAGGGAGAAGCAGACTCCCCACTGAGCAGGGAGCCAGATGCAGGGCTGGATCCCAGGACCCTGAGAACATGACCTGAGCCAAAGGCAGATGCTTAACCGACTGAGCCACCCAGGCGTTCACTACCACTGCTTCAATTCAACATTTTCAATAGGTATTACCCAGTGGAGTTAGAAAAATTAAAAAAAAAAATGTATAAGGATTGGGAAAAAACAACTGTGTAATTCACAGGTAATACGGACTTAAGGTCAATATTATATATTCGACTTCATTTATATGTACTAGCATAAACATAAATTTAAATATATTTTAAAACTATCATTTATAATAAATAACAAAAACTAAAGTATCCAGGAATAAAGCTAACATATTTTCAAGACCTCTATGTACACAATTTAAAAAATTATTGGGAGACTTTTACGAAAGCCTAAATATTCATGGACATGGAGATTAAATATTGGCAAGATGTCAATTCTCTTCAAATGTAGCATAGTATGAAGGCATTTCCAATCGAAATCCAAAAGGATTTTGTGAGGGACCATTCATGTTGATTTTAACGATTATATATTGTAGAAAGAACTCAAAATAGCCAAAACATCCCTGAAGGAGAAAGATTACATAATAGTACCTGCACTACTAAGCTCAAATTATTTTAATAGTTTACTAATTGCTAAAGAGGATCAAAAGTAGTTTGTTTTATGTGGGAGGAATAGGAGTATAATTCACTTTTTGGCTCTGGGACTACATTCAGCTCTCACAGGGTTCTGCATCACACTGGTACACTCTAGGAATGGCATTATGTTAATCGAACTTGGTGAACAGAAGGTGGTAGGTAACTTAGATGTCTGTAAGTGTGCCAAAGAGTGGATCGCTTGGAGCTTTAGGGGTCTATGGTCTGGGGCATGTGGTAGAAATAAAGTGGCCCTCAATTGTACTCCCTATCATTAAAGAACTTTCTGTTTGTTTCTTTAGATTTTGGAGGCAACATGGGGGATACTGTTCCAACCTACTTATCACGTGACAAAGAGGTCTCAAATGGGACACAGAGAAAAAGAAGACGTTGCAGAAGGTTCTGGCTGCAGTGTAAGATGTCTCTATTGGCGCCATATGTCCCAGGAAACCAATACGTTAGAGATGTCACATTTGCATAAGGATGCTGTGTAGTCTTTGGTAAACCCAATAGCAGATGTCCAGAAGTTTATACGGAAAGGCAACACCATTTGTGACAAACAAACAAACAAACAAACCAAAAACCACTACATTCTTTTTTGGTAAAATAACTCCCAATGTGCTGAGTTTCTCTCTGTGGGACCTTCATTCTCTATTTTGAGTTGAGTATTATCAGGTCTACTGAACGTATAGCCGCAGGAGCAAAGAAGCAAGCCATTGTACAATGGAAATAGAATAGTGAGGATTGGGCTTGATCAGATCCAGAAGGTGTGAGTAAAACTACACGATTACATGGCCCAACCTTTCATGATACTTAGCCATATATACTAACATATGTGTGTGTGTATCTCCAGAAATCTAGTGTATCTACACACACACACACACACACACACACACACACACGGGCTTTGTTTTAGCCATTGATTTAGGGGGGAAATTTTGAAAATGAAAGAGGGAGAGTGTCCTTAGAAGCTTATTCCAGGTGTGATCCAATATATGAAATTGTAATTCAGGAACAGGAAATGAAGAGTTGTAGACATTTTATTAACTTCTTTTTATATACTGTGTTTAGATTTTTTTTTAGATATAGAGTCCACATGAAGTCTGTAGTCTACTTAAAAACTAATTTCAAAGATTATTAGCACATATTTGTGATAAATCTAGTACAAATTTTGTCCAACTTAATATTCATAGCACCGCTTTTTTTTATTCTTTATTATGCTTTGGTTATTTGTTCATTATATTGAGGTACATTTAAGGTCTAGAGATTAATCTTACAAGTGGGTCACCACTAAAAATGATTAGTAGCATTTTATAGTTACTGTTTTCTTATATTAAAAAATTTATTATTAAGCAACTTGAATTTTAGCCTATACATATTTTTGTATTTTCTAAATGATTTACTCTTTGTGAGGTCATATACCCAGGAAGGTTCCTTTGACCAAAATGACAAAATAAAACCAACACATAGAAAGAAACGAAAAGATCTCTTAATAGCTTATATTAATATTATAACATGCAAGTAGAGCTAATATATTTTACTAGATGAGAATTAATCATGTGTCATAAATCTGATGAGTTTGTGTATTTTCTAGCTTTCTTACCCAGAAATTACCCTACTAGAGTAAATTAGGAATGGGTATTGAAGGGGAGCACATTGGCAAGACAGCAAGCACATGGTGAGAAGCAAACACATTGACAAGAAAGAAGAGGGGGCAGACAGCAAAAAGATCAAGGAATTAAAAAGCACGCAAAGCAGACAATAATTATATGGCTCTCAGTATTTCTGCAGTTATGTAATGAAAGGCCAATGGTTATCTAAACCTCAGTCCTCTCTGAGGACTCCATCACGTGGCAACACACAGTTTCACAGAATCGTAAATTCCTAAACTTCAAATCCTGAACACCTCAGTTCAGCAATCAAACTGCATAATGTTCTTTAAAATCTACTTCACAGTGAAATGATTACATATTTATTCTGAGATACTAAGTAAATGTAAAAAGAAATTTTTATTCGTAATTTGCACACACAAAAGTACACATGCCCGTAATGCGTAACTTTGTAATGTCTAATTTGACATTGTAAAACGTGAGAAAGTGGAAAGGAATCTCATTTATTCAGCCTTGTGGTAGAATTATAAATTTTCCACAATTTTCCAAATAATGTAATTTATTCAAACGCAAAATAATCTTCATATTACCACTTTTATTTAATTATTTAAATTTTCTTATATATTTCAATACCTATTTTAAAAAGTATACTAAATATAGTTTAGGATTTTCAAGTTTTTTCTTTTGAAACATCTTTTTTTTATCGCCTTCATTCTCATTGCCATGATTTAATTCAGAACTAAATGATTAACTGCAATGTCGTGTAAATTTTCCACATTCATTTCCCTGTGTCTGCCTTCCTTAATATCTCCCCCAACTCTCACAGGTATATAGCATATGCGGCACATTAAATTTTGTATTTAACTCAATGATATTTTGTATTGCTTATTGTATTTTATGCATATTAATTTTAACTCCCTGACATTTAACTACACCATATACTCCTTAAAGGCAAAGGTTGTAGCTTTCATTATTTAATCAGTACTCTATTTTTTTAAATCCTAGAACAATACTGAATATACAATGCCTTCTGAATAAATAACTATTTTTATGTTTAAATTCAATTACAGTCATTTGAAAAATGATATCTTACACTAGCGACATATAAGTAGTTTTCAAACTTTCTAAAGCACAAAACTCTTTGATAGAATGAGACTTAAATTAGAAAAATATAAGCGTAACAGCTTTCATTGAAATGAGTTGGGAGTGGCAGAGCTCACAAATTTTCCTTGCTTTCAACAGATGACCTCTGACTTATATGAGTTTTAAAATGTCTTTTCTGGGGCGCCTGGGTGGTACAGCGGTTGAGCGTCTGCCTTCGGCTCAGGGCGTGATCCCTGCGTTATGGGATCGAGCCCCACATCAGGCTCCTCCGCTATGAGCCTGCTTCTTCCTCTCCCACTCCCCATGCTTGTGTTCCCTCTCTAGCTGGCTGTCTCTATCTCTGTCGAATAAATAAATAAAATCTTTAAATAAAATAAAATAAAATAAAATAAAATAAAATGTCTTTTCTATAATATTTAGTCTTGCTAAATCCTAGTATTGACTGATCAACTATTTCAGAATATAAAAATGTCAGAAGTATAAAAATACTTTCCTATGATTAGTATTTATAATAATTTGCCACTTGTGTAAGCCTTGTGTTCCAACTGTATTCAAAAGTGTGTTTTGGGTTTTGGGTAGTTTGGGGGATCAGAAGTAACATAGTCATCCATCCAGCCCACACTTATTAGGCACCTTCTATATAGATGTTCTATAGGCACTGGGGATACATAGCAAAAAGAACAGAATTTGCAGAGGGGTCCCTACTCTCAGGTGTCTTGTATTTTGGTGGGGAAGACAGATATAAAACACACATAATACCAGGTGTAGTTAAGGCTTCTGAAGAAAAAATGAAGCAAGGTAAGCTTGAGAGAGCTGGAGAGAAAGCTGCTGCTGTAACATGTTGGTTAAAGCACAGCCTCTGCCAAAGTGAATTTTGATCCGAAATCTGAAGGTGATGAGGTGAAATGTAGTGCGTTCATTTCAGAAGCCGGTTTATCTCTTTGCTGTTGGGCTGCAACATCTGCTATGTTACAGATTGAGTGAAGGCTTTTTTATATATAATCAGAACTTCGATGCTCTGAAGATTCTCAGCTCTAGTCCGATGTCCAAGTTCAAGTGGAAGAATACTCAGGACTCCTGAGGATCCACTTGTCTTGCTTTAGAAAGATATGACAAAGCTATTTGTATCTAAAGCGCAGAAGGGACTCAACCTTGACGCTCCAGGATTGAAATTTAGCGTATTTAACCATTTGTTCATAGAATTGCAAAATTGCGTAATAAAATAATATTAACTATGTGGGATGAGTATATATCAAGACTTTTTCTTTGTTATTAAGTTGGAGTAAGAACTTAAGTGTTTTTTTATATGTAGATGATATCTTCCCCTCAGGGGGACTAAAATGACCCCTCGTCATCATGGGGTGCAGTTTTGAAAAAGTTGAGCCCTATCAGTTTGACATCTGGCTGAAACATAATAACAGGAGATTATATTTATAAATAATTACTCTCTAAGCAACTCAAAGCCTTTCAGAGATCTTTCTCATTAATCTATACAACTTTAAGGAAAATTTAAGAGACTGTTACCACCATTTTTTTTCTCCCAGGGACTAAAAGTAAGGCACAGTCAGATTAGCTGCCTTCCCCCAGGTCAGTCAACCTTTTAACAGAACTGAGAATAGAACTGAGACTACTGACTTTTTCCAAAGAGCTAGTTTCAAAACCCTGCCTCACTGTTAGAAGAGCGTGCTTTTTGTCATTACCAGAGGCAGAAAGGTAAAAATAAAAAATTGCCTATGTCAAAATCATGCCACCTTTAGAAAGGTTAGCTTTCCCATGGTTCACGAAGTAGGCTTTTTGCCTTTTTTTTTTTTTTTAATGCAGGAATCCAGAAACTATAATAAAGTTTTGGGAAACCATTGAACTTGAATCCTTTTTCTATTGCTAATATATCAGTGTCAATATTTTCTACAAAGTATACACATTACACTGGACATTGTTAATAAAGCGAACAAACCAAACTGGCTAGTCCCGTCTGTAGAGCAGCCATTAGTTTACTTTCACAAATGTTACTGAGACCTACTTAGTGCGAGTGGGATATGTATCAGAAGTGATAATGATATTTATAAAAGATTTTGCCCTTTGTTCTACTTGGAAGGAACTTCTACACGGTCAGGGCAGTAACTCCATCTCTAGAGCACATGAAAATGTCGTATTGTATTGTTTATGAAGTACTCTGCTACTTCACCGGAGTGAACATCATTCATCAATTGCTTTTCACAAAGGTTGCATGAAATGCCAATGAAGCTTGGATTTTGGTGGCCAGATATTAGGACAATGGGAAGCTGAACCTTAACCATGTGCTCTGTGAGCAAGATTTTAGGTGACGACCACTGAGTGGAGGTCTTTCTTCTCTAGCTTTGGCCTGTTACCTAGCTCTGCTCCTCCTAGAGAGCATGCGCTCTACTGCTGTTCTTGTGGCTGGAGGGCTCATCGAACTAGGTAGCTGGATGCTAGCAAGCTTGCACTTCCACCTGTACTCCCTTGTGCTGCTTTGTGCTGCATCTCCCAAACCTAGCAAACCTCTGTTATAAATTTAACTGACCAAAGACAGAAATTTTGATAATTGGCATATAGGGACAGGGATATGGGCTTGGGGCCCTTAAAGCAGCCATCAGTTGCTTGTCTCTACCTGAGCCTGCGTCTCAGATTGAAGTGTGTCCGTCAATTTCAACAAGAGCAATGACTGATTCTGGGCTTAGAGGAATGACTCTGATCCTGTGACTGGTGGTTGTAGGCCCCAGCTAGGCATTGGGCCCATACTGGAGAGCACTTAGGAGAAAGAATGGGACACTATGCAATGTATAGACCACCCATCAGGTGGTCACTTGTATAGAGAAGAGTAGTTACTACGTGCTGTGAGAGCCATATCCTCAAAGCAGATGGCTCACTGGGAGTCTATGAAATGTCTTTGCTGCTGCCACTACCTAAGTCTCTGTTGCCAGAAGAAAACACATAATGTACAAAATGCTTGGGATTTTCCAGAAATGCAGATAGCCCAAGGATGACTGAAACATAGGAGTGCATATGAAAATGGAGTGAGCAGTAAGAGTAATAGTAATAATGACAGTGACACTAGTAGAAATTACTATCAGTGGTCCACAGTGTGCTAGGCACCAAAAAAATAAAACAAAACGAAACAAAAATCAGTATAAAATCATCAGTGGTTCCACAAGAATAAACTTAGGGTTTAAGGATTACTAGGAAACATTGAACTACTGAAGTTTTTGGAGAACTGATCTTTAGAAGCATTAATCTGGTTGTGCTGTAATACTACCATAGGCTTTATAATCAGTCAATTATTTTTAATTAGATTTTTCTTCCTAATAAATCAGACACCAACCAAGTTTTAGAGTTACTGTTTTAGGCCACTTGCTATGGTAGTTATATAGACATGGCAGTGGTTTGGCAAGAACTAAAATTCACGCTCTGCTACTCACTATTGTGTGAGCCTGAGAAAGTTAATTTTCTCTATACACTCAGGTATTATAATCTTCAATATGAAGATAGTACTCAGATCTATGTCATAGGGCTATGGCAAGAATTAATTGAGTTAATATATTTAAAATATTTACAACAGTGTCTTACAGAGAGTAAACACTGATATAAAGGTTGTCATACTTATTAAGGGGTGCCTGGGTGGCTTCAGTGGGTTAAGCAACCGACTTGATTTTGGCTCAGGTTGCGATCTCAGGGTTGTGATCTCACCAGCATGAGATTGAGCCCCACCCCGTGTTGGGCTCCATGCATAGCACACAGTCTGCTTGTCCCTCTCCCTCCCCCTGCTTACATGTGCACTCTTTCTATCTCTCAAATAAAAAAAAATACTTATAAGTAATATCCATTCAACAAATATTTACTGAATGTTTATGTTCCAGGTACTGTATTAATGCCAGCAATATGGCAGGGAACAAGCAGATGAAGCAAACAAATTGTCTTCATGTATTGTAAGAAAATACACAAAATTGTAGTCACATATTGCAAAACAAAACAAAACTGTCCTGTCTTGTAACAAAATAGTTGTATCGTAGGTGTTTGGGGGTTTGAGGAAACAGAGGAGGATTTTGAAATAGAGCTCATCACAGACTTTTGCTGATATATTGAACTGTTGGACATCTGACCTCATTCCTGTTTGGGAGGAATGCTCATAGTGTGTGCATGTTGGTAAGAGGCAAGGCCCCAGTTCACACTAGGAAATTTAGAAGTTTCTGTACGTTCTTCTTTCTGCCCTCTGTCAGTTGAAGTCTTGGACTGTGACTGAGGTTCTCCCAGTCAGATGCTCTCCACAGGGAACAATCAAGCAGTAAGCGCTGAGGATTCTTCTCTCGGCGCACAGTGGGGTTAAGAGCCCAGTGGTGCTAGTAGCCGGAGTTCAATGTGGCTGGGCCAGCGGCAGCCATGTGTGAAGGACAAGGACACAACACAGGCTGTTTGGTTTGCTAGCTGCAGCTCCCTTTCATGGTCTTTGGACTTCCCGGTTACCCTTCCGTATGATTTTCACTCTAGTCAGAGTCCGTTTCTTTGTTTCCAACCAAGCACATTCACTGGTATACCTTTGATGATAGTTAATCACTGTCATTATAGCTACAAGAGTGAAGTCATGAGGAGACTTGACTCAACCAAAACACATGAGCAACTTCTCTGAGTTAATCACCATAACTGAGCAAAAACAGATATCATCTCTGCCCTCTTTAATCAAATATTACACATATAAATTTAAAATTGCAGCTATAATAAATCTTTTGAGGGAGAGGTACATGATACATGATTATTTAAAGCAGGAGGATTTGACCTGATCAAGGATGTCAAAGCAGGCTTTCCTGAGGTTATGACAACTGATTTGGAATTAATGGTTGAATGGCTAACCAAAAAAAGGGTGTGGGGGGTGACAATAGTATGTCATGATCAGGGCACTGCTTATTCACGTTTCTTAAAGTGGGAAGAAGGATGGGGATGGTCATTTAAGAATTGGGAAAAAAAATGTCAAGGCTGTTAGATTATAGTGAATTATAGAGTGAGTCTAGAGAAATAGGGTGCAAAATAACCAGGAGCCATTGCGTTTGGTGCAGAATTTTTCAGCCCAAGGAATCACCTTCATTTAGTGGTAGATTAGAGCCTAAAAGCAGAAGGGAAACCAATGAAATACTTCAAGTGTGTGTGAGTAGTTTAGGGGTTCTTTAAATTGTATTTTAAAAATCTCACTTTGTATCCAATGTGAATAATTCATTAGATGGGGGAGTAAAAGAGATTTAGATAGAACACCTTAGATACAATAAAATCTAACAGCAACTTCTTCAGTGATGTAAATGTTATATACGCAGGCTGTTCACTTGAAATGTGACTGAATTTTAAGTTTTATTTAATTTAAATTTAAATTTAAATAGCTATGGGTGGCTAGTGTCTACCATATTGGATAATGCAGGAAAGCTATTGCAACAGTTCAAGCAAGAGATGATAGCAGGTCAGATTATACTTGAGACGATAGGGATAGAAAGAAATAGAAACATTAGAAAAGTTTATGAGATCATGTTAGATATGAAGATGAAGGAGAGGAAAGAATCAGGATGACTTGATTTCTGGCTTACATAGTTGGATTCATACTGATGTCATTCACTGAAGGGAGAAACACGGAAAATACCACCTTGTGGTCATGAGGATCATGATTTCAATAATGGGCTTTTTATGTTTCAGGCATAACAAGTAAGCTGTTGTATTTATTAATCTGGAGTCAGAAGAGAGCTCTAGGTTAAAGACCTAATTTTATGAACATAATTTTATGAATTGTATGAGGCATGAGTTTGTGTGAGACAGCCGAGGGAAAGAATTTGAATGAAAAAAAGAAAGGAGGATAAAATGCACTTGAAGAAGCTCTGATTATTAGTGGGTGAGGACAGAAGAATGAATCATCCCATGATGAAGACTAGGAGAACATCATGTGATTATATTTCTCTCTTTGTGACTCAAATTTGTTTATAAAATAAATGGCTTGAAGATATTTGGTAAAACTCAACCATCATTTAATCACTAAGAAAAAATGCTATTCTTTTTCATCTCAAATATTGGTGGTTCTATAGAGGATTTAATTTTTATGTTTCTGTATGGGTAGGGCTTTGTGAATACATTTTATTGGAACTTAGATTCATAAACAAGGCTTGGAAATTAAAAGATAGCTCAATAGGTTTTGAGAACCCTGGGAGATTTGTCTCCATGAGGTATGTGTTTACACTCAAAAGGGGATAAAACCAAGAACCATGAAAATATTACAAGGTGTGTAAATGCAGAGACACTTGTCTTATCTGCCCCTTGTAGACATTATTTATCCTTCAATGAGTAAGAACCCAAGATTCTTCCCCTTCTTTTTCCAAGGACAATTTGTTTATAACAGGGAGATATCTCCCTCTCTCAGGAGGGAGGAAGTTCAACATATATAAGTTGCCATATTCATATTTTGAGATTCATCTCCTGTGATGCAAACCCTGTTGTATGCATAGAAATGTCCATCTGGCTGTCATTGGGTAGACCCAGAGGAAGGGAAGATTAGGGCAAGGGTGAGCACTGCACTTATTGCTATTGGAAATAATAATTTTCCTTGATAAAGAAATGTCATGTTTACTTTAAGGAAAAATGAATATTTAATATAATTAATATGAATAGATGTTAAAGGTGAACCATTTCACTAATATTTGTTACTCTCTTAGCAGTTCTTCAATACAGGTAGGTACTTCCACTTTGGAAATAAGTGGAGATGGAAATGATCTTTATGAAGACAACATGTAAAAATAAACTCCAAAAACTGAAAAACAAAAACCTTGAAACTTTCTTTCTATATAATCTTACACGACTTTGAGCTACCACCATACATTCTTCATATTTAATGGTGTTTAACTTATTTTCCTTAACATTATTCTCATTTGCCTATTTGTAGTAGTCCTATTAAAATCATAAGCTAATTGAAGAGTAGGGTTATATCACATTTATTTTTGCTTTTCCTTCTGTGTTGTTTTCCATCAGTGAATGTGTGTATAGTCTAAATTGAATTGGCCAGATTAGATGTTGTTTGAAAATCTATACATGTAGCCCTGAGGTTCATGAAGAAAGCCTCCACTTCACTCTTCCTTACCCAATTTTCCCATAGCTCTATATTATCTGTATGAATCTATTCAAACCATTGCTTTGGGAAAAGTTTTTAAAATCTATTTTATTATTATTATTTTTTGAGAGAGAGCTGAAATCAAGAGTCAGGCATTTAACTGACTGAGCCACCCAGACTCCTCTACTTTGGGAATATTTAGCAAATAATTCTATTTCATGTGTGATGAATAGGGCTTGGATTGGCTGACTAAATTTACTATTTGGACAAAGATCATCATTAAAAAGAAGAAGACTCTAAATTATTACATTAGACATATGTATCATTCCATGAATATTTAAGAGTTCTGAGAAACAGTTTTATTGTGTCTTTCCCAAAAGATAAGTAACTTGATCTTATAAGGAAACAGCTTTTTACAGAAAAGAGTAAAGAGTATTCATAGTTTTTCTTTTTTTTTTTTCTTTCCTTCTGAGACTCTTATTTAACGCTTTCCGTGGTATTTCAGTCGGAGCGCTATAGGTGTGTTCATTGTAAGAAATTGTTTCTTTTGGTTTATAATTTCCTTGGGTAGATATTTTCACTGATGATTTTTCCAGAGCAATTCTATCTATATAAAATTGAATCTAGAGATTAGCTGCTTCATTGAATTCTTGTGGTACCATCAAGGAAATCTTGTGACCGAGTCTGTCTAAAATTTTCTGGGATTGCATCTCATATATTACGTGGCTAAATGATAGTATTAATGAGAAGACACTGTGGCTTTCTTTCTTGCTTTCTTTTTTAAGACATTTATTTTATTTGAGAGAGAGAGAGAGAGCACGAGCCAGAGGGGCACAAAGAGTTTTAGCAGACTCCACACTGAGTGCAGAGTCTGACAAGGGGCTCGATCTCAAGACCCTAAGATCAGGCCTTGAGCTGAAACCAAGAATCTGACACTTAACCCCTTGACCCATTGTGCCATCCAGGTGCCCCACTGTGGCTTTCTTAAGCCTTGGGTTAAATGACAGGGGCCATGAAAGAGGAAGTGAGGTAATGGCCCCAATATAGATACCAAGAATAGGAAATAAGAGATAGTGTTAGGCTGTTAGGAAGAGAAATACTTGCTAACTTCTTTTCTATCCTTCAAATTATTTTAGAAATCCTAACTCTTTGCTTCTTTGATTGAAATAGAAGATAATTCCCCAATTTCTTTTAAGCCTCAACTGGGGCACAGGTTACTGATAACATGTATTTCCCCATCCAAATTAACTATTAAATATTTGCATACTGAGAAAAATGGTTTAAACTTGGACACAATGTCAGGATTTTAATGTCTCTTCAGAAAAGAGTAAATAGACATGAAATATCTATCTTCCCCCTTTCTGTATACATTCTGTATCTATAGGACAGTTTAGGACTGTACATGTATTTACTGAATGGTAATTTATACTATAAAATCTTTTGAAAAATCTTTAAACATTGAAGAGAAATAATTCATAAGTTAACTAAATATCAATATAGTCTATATGCCAGACACTGAGTTACCTTTTAGTGGTAAGGAAAATATAACAAAGAAATATATAGTATGCAAGGGTTAAAATAGTATGGAGAAAAACAAAGCAAGGAAAGATGGGGGATAGGCTGCCTGTGGGAGGGTGTATCATTTTAGATAGTATGGACAGGAAAAGCCTCATTGACAAGGTTCCATTTTCGAAGCAACTTAACTGAACAAAGGGAATTAAAAAATTGGGGAAACAATAAGTAAAAAGCCATGCTGACTGAATGTGATTGATTTACTCCAGAAATAGCATGGGAATCAATTATGGTTACATAGGACCAAGAAAGGCATGATCAGGTCAGAGAGATACACACCCCGTGCCTAATTACACAGAACATTTGTGGCTATGGTAAACATTTAGGATTCACTCTGTGTGAGATTGGGGTCTACTGGAGGGGTTTTGAAGGGAGGAAAAATGTTTTTTCACATTTTAATAAGCTTACTCAGCTTGATGGAGAACAAGTATAAGAGAAGGACTTGGAAGAGATGATAATGGTTTGGAGAAGATGGTCGCAGCAAGGTGGTGAGAGACAGTTGAAGTTGCGATTTGTTTTAAAAGAAGACAGTTACACCACCACAGGTAAGACATGGGATTTAAAAGGAAGAATGGTGTCTTAAGTTACATAGAAAGAGAATAATATAGGACGTGTTTGGGGGAAATAAATCATTCCGTCTGAGAACACGTCAAATTTGAGGGGATCTCAACTTCACAAAGGAGATGTAACGTGGACAGCTGGATAGCCAAGTACAGACCTCACATAAGAGATCGGAGATGGAGATAAAAATTGGTGGTCCTAACTTGTAGTGAATACAGAAATCTCACGGGCTAACATGATATCATCTGGGGAGTAAAAAATAGAGGGAAAAGAAGACTAAAGACGGAGCCCTGGTCTCCCCAATATTTTGAAGGTAGAAAGCTGATAAATACTGAGCAAAAGAAGATGGATAAAGAGTATCTCGTGATGAAAGAATAACTTTCAAGGAGGACGTCATTAACTCTGTCAAATGTTTCTGAAATCGAAATAAGAAAAAGAATACATTTGACCGTAAGTTTTAACGCTGTGTGGGACGTGAAAGGAGGCATTCTTCCATGTGTATAGATACAAAGTTAATTGCATATTTTGTAGCTGTGGTATAATACCATTGTAATATCTGGAGCAGTAGCTAATGGGGAAATTTTAGACTATTAAATCCTGAAGTAAAAACAAATAATTCTAGCTGGCTCATAAGTAGCAACATAACCCAGCAAATAGTGAGTTACACGAAAACTGTACCAAAGCTGATTGTGTGGAGGAAATTGGAAAGAAATGCATTATTCAACATAAGAAAATAGAGAGTTTGTTTTTAGCAAATATTTATCTCTGGTTTTTGCCTTTTTGTGTTTAATTTATACATACAGAGAGAGGGGTGATGGAAGAAAGGAGGGGGAGGAAGATTATAGACATGTGGAGAATGACAGAAGGACACAGCAGAGTGACTGAATAAATTCTTTTATATCAAAGAGAGTTAATACTGAATTTTATATTTGTAATTTGTAAACCCCTTTACCACACCAATCTTTCTGTAAAATCTGCTCCATCCACAAAGAGCTTGGGTGAGTATTTTGTTTCTCTTTGAATTGAAGGAATGGAGCTGAACTGCAAATTGATAGCAATTTCTGCACGTAGAAAAAGTAGCAAATGGAAGATACAGGGTTTAGAGCAGAGAGTAAAAATTCTGTGGGAAATCGTGTGAGTAATAGCATGCGAATAACAGCAGAGTCACAGGAATAAATAAAGGAACATCCCTGGACCGACCATGAATATGACATGGAGCTTCAAAGCAAACTTACCTCAGTGTGTTGAAGACCTTGTGACCCAAGGTATCTCTGGGATAATACAAGATGTTAATGCAAACAGATGCACCTTCCAAAGAGAAAATCAATATGCCACTTTCATCAATAGGTTTTGCTTGGTTAATTATTAAGTTTCTCCAAAGAGTGAATTATTTTTAGAAGTATGAATAATGATATGAAATAAAAGAGGGGAAAAATCATTCAGGCTCACCTTAAATAGGCCATCATTATTTAAGGCCGGATTGAGCCAGATAGCCCAGAGACATAGGGTGAAGATTTTTTTTTTTTTAAGATTTTATTTATTTATTTGACAGAGATAGAGACAGCCAGAGAGAGAGGGAACATAAGCAGGGGGAGTGGGAGAGGAAGAAGCAGGCTCATAGCAGAGGAGCCTGATGTGGGGCTCGATCCCACAACGCGGGGATCACGCCCTGAGCCGAAGGCAGACGCCTAACCGCTGTGCCACCCAGGCACCCCTGATTTTTTTTTTTTTTAAACACACATGTTTCTATGTTCGTGTGTACCATCCATCTTATTTTATTTATTTTTTAAAATTAGCTGTACACCCAAAGTGGGGCTTGAACTCACAACTCTGAGATCAAGAGTCATATGCTCTCTGGGGAGCCTGAGTGGCTCAGTTGGTAAAGCCTCTGACTCTTCACTTTGGTTCAGATCATGATCTCAGGGTCATGAGATCCATCCCCATGCTGGGCTCCGCTCTCAGTGGGGAGTCTGCTGGAGATTTTCTCTCTTTCCTTCTGCCTCTGCCCCTCCTCCTGCTCTCTCTCTCTCATCTGTCAAATAAATAAATAAATCTTTAAAGAAAAAAAAGAGTCACATGCTTTACTGACTAAGCCAGCCAGGTGCCCCTAGGGTCAAGATTTAAAAGCATAAATAAGGAATAAAGTCATCTCTTAAATTTAACACTCCCTATCTTTACAATCCAGTATCTTAAGGTTTGCAAATGCACTGCAAAAAAATTTCTGAATTTTGTCACACAGCACACAGCTTTCGGAAATGCCTTATAAGTGCTACAAATTTTGGCAGGATGAGGTTTTGGGAAGGTTTGGTTCTTAGAGGTTTGGAATGAGTTCTTAAGAATTTGCTGTCTATTTAAAACACAAACATTCCTTCCTATTTCCAAATCCAGGGTTATGGCAATGTGGATTATTGCCCACAACAAAACCCTCAATTAGGTGTTTTTTAATCTGTTACTAATACATTTTCCTTTATCTAAAAGTTTCCAACGATAGTGCTGGTATCTCTAGATTTTAAATGTTTTTATCTCTACCTGGCCATTTTATACAAGGCACAGTGGTTCTTTTTTTTTCCTGACAGGCTTCACTGGCTCTAACCTTCCCTACAAGATGAAGGCTATGCAGTTCTACAAGCAAAGGGACTCAATAAATATTTGCTTAATGATGGATAATTTGCATACAAACATAAAATTTTTTAAATAAATTTTATTTTGGGGTGCCTCAGTGGCTCAATCGGGTTAAGCACCCGACTCTTGGTTTCAGCTCAGTTCATGATCTCAGGGTCTTGGGATCAAGCCCCTTGTCAGGCTCCACGCTGGGCATGGGGCCTACTTGAGATTCTCTCTCTCCCTCTGCCCCTCCTCCCCTCTTTCCCTCTCTAAATAAATAAATAAATAATAATTTTTATTTTGAGAATAGTTTTAGAATTACAGGAAAACTGCAGATAGTATAGAAATCCCCATATACTGAGTACTGTTTCCTCTATTAACATCTTACATTAGTATGGTACATTTGTTACAATTAACGAACAAATATTGATATATTTTTTAAATATATCAAATACAAATTTGATACCTCAAATATATACTGCATACAAATTTCCTTATTTTTCCCTAATATCCTTTTTCTATTTCAAGATCTCATTCAGGATATTGTATTAATTTTAGTTGTAATGTCGCCTCACGCTCCCCTTGGCTGAGGCAGTTTCTCAGACTTTTCTTGCTATCGATAAACTTGACCTTTTTCAAAAGGACTTATCAGGTATTTTTGGGAATGCCCTTCAATTGGGATTTGTTTTATGTTTTCCCTCATAGAAAGGGTAAGTTATGTGTTTTTGGCAGGAGACCCTGGAGGTGAAGTGCCATTTTCATCACATCATACCAAAGTTACATACCATCCACATGACTCATTGTTGTTGATTTTGATTTTGATCACCTGGTTGAGATAGTGTTTGTGAGGTGTCTCCAGTAAAGTTAGTCTTTCTCCCCTTCCCATACTGTACTCTTCAGAGGAGGTTAATATGTGCAGTCCTCACTTAAGGAGTGGAGAGTTATACACCACCTAGCTGAGGAACATGAGGGAATATTTACATACATCATTTGGAATTCTTCTTCATAGGGCATTTGTTTATTCCACCCCCACTTATTTGTTTATTCAATAATTTATTTCTATCAGTATGGACTTACTGATATTTATTTTATATTTTGAGTTATATAATCCAATATCACCTTCTTTAATTGCTCAAATTGTTGGCATTTTGGCCATTAGGAGCTCTTTGTGTTGGCTCCTGTGTCCCCTTGACATACCCCAATGAATGTGTTGTTTGTTTTCGTTTGGTTTTGAGTACTTCCTTACTTTCTGTTACTAAAAGAAACTCTAGACATATTTACTGCCCCAGTTCCAGAATCATCCATCTTTCTAGGGAAACCTGGTTCCTTTACTTGGAGAATGGTATCAGAAATCAAGAGCTGAGCTAGAGTGTGCTTGTTGCCACTAGAGTGTCATTGCTTGTAGGCCATCTCAGGCTGACAGAATTAGCAGATATATGTGTGTATATTAACCCATATATAGACATACACCTATAAATATTTCTATATGAAAACATCGGTATCTATATTAAGCTAAGTGCAAGTTCATACTAATGTCTCCAACTCTAATTCATCACTACGTAGATCATTGCAGACTTCTCCTTTGCTTGTCTGTAACCTTGTATGCCAACTGTGAGAAACCTGGCTCCCACCACCTGCCATCAACTTACTTCGTGGGTCAATTTCCTGTCTATAAGTACAATGATATCAAAATGGTTAACCCTGAGCCACTGGTGGAAACTAATTTTATCAACTAGTGCTTATATACAGCTCTTTTTGCCTTGAGTTTTACAGACCCCAGTAATTCCCAAGGTTAATTAGGTCAGTACCCTTTCTCCCACATTCTTCCAGGCAGTTGTTTCCTACATTCATAATAAAGTTAGATCGTGGAGGGCACATATTGCATGGAGCACTGGGTGTTATATGCAAACAACGAATCACGGAACAATACATCAAAAACTAATGAGGTACTGTACGGTGACTAACATAACATAATAAAAAAATAAATAAAGTTAGATTGTTTTGTCTCATTCTACATCCTGAGATCCACTGACCTCCTAATGGATTTTCAAAATTTGCAAGTTAAGGTTTTCTGTTAGTGTTGTACAATTCTGTGAGTTTTGGCAAATGCTTAAGGTCGTGTATCAATGACAGTGTCATACAGAATAGCTTTGCCAATCTAAAAAATTCTCTGTGCTTCACCTAATCAACTCTCTGCCGCATCCCTGAATTCCTGGCAACCACTGGTCTTTTCACCATAATTATAGCTTTGTTTTTTTTCCAAAATGTCATACAATTGAAATAACATATTATGTAACTCCTTCAGACCGGCTTCTTTCACTTAGCAGTACACGTTTAAGATTCATCCATATCTTTTCATGCCTTGATAGATATTTTCTTTATATTACTGAATAATAGTCCATTTTCTGTATGTATCATAATTTGTTTTCCCATTCAGCTGTTGAAGACATCTTGGTTGCTTCAGTTTGCAGTGATTATAAATAAATCTACTATAAATATCTAGGTTTTTGTGTAGACATAACTTTTCAGATAAATTGAGTAAATACCTCGGAGCATGAATTTTGTATCCTGTGGTAAGGCTATGCTTAGCTTTCTAAGAAACTACCAGCTTGTGTTCCAAAGTGTTTGTACGTTTCGCATTCCAACCAGCAATGAATGAGAGTTCTAGTTCCTCCCTTACTTTAATTGGTATTGTCTATTAAAAAATGATGATAATGTTAGCCATCCTAATATGTGCATAGTTGTATCTCATTATTGTTTTAGTTTATAAGGAACTTTTGATTGAGCCTATTCACAATCCCTTTTTTGTTAGCCAGCATTTGATGTAATATTTTATTATCTTTCTTCACTCTGGCCAGTTTAATCATTGTTAAACTTTACTTCTCAAAGAGACCAAACTTTTTTACCCCATAATAATGGTGAAAACACAATTAAACTAATTAAAATACATAAAAAGCCAAACCAGCAACATTTACGTATATTACAATAAATTATACATGCAAAGGAAGCAGCTGCAGCAGGAACAGTGCACATTATAGATTTATTAAACATGAAAACACAAACGAAACTATGAGGTATCAATATGCTAAGTGTCCTACTATGGTTGGCTAATACTGATGGAATGCCATCCAAATCATAAATTAAGTCGGAATTTTTAATACCACTTTGTGTTCCTATTTAGTTAATTTATGTCACTGAGGCAGTGTCCAGTGGGGAGAAAAAGAATGCAAATTATGTTTGTCAGTTTTGGTGGTGATACTTGGAAAGAAAATACATGGGAAAAGGAACAACTGGTGTAAGTGACATTTGGCATTGCTTTCAACACAGCTTTCAGAAAGATGTCTTCAACGGTTGCCAAATCCTATCTGTATGATAGCTCTCAAATGGACAATTTTGCCTGAAGCTCAGGTGACTTAAGAGTTGTGAACCCTTTTATGAAGTCATTTTGCACATCTCTTCGCTTAGTTGATAGAATCATACCATGTGGGAGGGTTAGAAGTGATCTACTCTCCTTATCTTTCAGGTAAGAAAATTGAAGATCTGAAAGACCTTACTAATTTTAAAAATCACATGAACAGTCTACCACATATGGGGTGAGAAGTCCAGTCCCTGGATTCCATTCTGTTTTGTTCCCCCAATGGAAGTGCAGAGGAGCTGGCTGAATACGCAATTCATATGCAGAATGTACAATTTAAGGTAGACAGAGGGGTTGACTCTGGAAATGGTCCAGGAAATTGGATGCTCAGGGAGATACTAGACTCAATTATCCCTGACCCTCATTTGTTTGTTTAAGTAATGGGCTTTTCTTTTCTTTTCTTTTTTTTTTAAGATTTTATTTATTTATTTGACAGAGAGAGAGAGAGACAGCCAGCGAGAGAGGGAACACAAGCAGGGGGAGTGGGAGAGGAAGAAGTGGGCTCCCAGCAGAGCCAGGAGCCTGGTGCGGGGCTCCATCCCAGGACCCTGGGATTACGTCCTGAGCTGAAGGCAGAAGTTTAACTACTGAGCCACCCAGGCGAGTAATGGGCTTTTCTGATTAGGTGAATAAGCAAAATTAGTTTTAAACCTTGGCTTCTCATTTCAGTTCTGACAGAAATGCTGACTATTCTGCATCCTGGTTATCTATTGAGCACTGATCACCAGTCCCAGCTGTCAATGGTGATATATCTTTTTGTTGGTTATTCTGTTCCTGCTTTACTTCTTCACTAACCCTCATTTTTGTCCCTGAGAATGCCTTCACAGATAAGTTACTCACAAGCCTTAGTCTCAGGTCTGCTACTAGTGGAAGTAAGAAAAGGCAAACATCAAAATAATAATATATATACATATAAATATATATATAAGTATATAATATATAAATATATTTTTTTTTAAATGCACAATTTTCAGTCCTGCTACTCAGTTGCAAAAGTTTGAGCCTCTTTAAACCTCTTTTTTTGATGATTATCTTCATTTTTATAATAATATTCTTATATTTTTTCTCTAATTGGTCCACTTAACAGGAAATGAAAACTTAGCTCACTTGCATAATCAACTCCATTTCCTCTTCCCCATCTTCTTAAAGTATCAACATCACTATTTTTAGTGAAGTTAGAAATCACCATTTTGAGCCTTATGATGATTTAATACTGTTCACTCCAAAGCTGTATTTTATTTTATATTTCCTTTCTTGAAAAAGTTGTTTTACCCCCTTGAATTAATTTATCTCTTTTTTCACTTGCATAATTTTGTACATACCTATCCATAATTCTTATTACATATTCTATAACTTCAATTCACATATCTTTTCTAATATGTCACATTTTTTTCTGAGGATCAATATAAGATTTTCTGGGTTCCTGCTGCTATTTGGATGATGCTGACATGTTGTAAAGACTCCTCTTTTCCTCTTTCTATTTCCAGAACACTCTTTTCCACACTTCTTGTTTTCAGAAGCACGGCCTTCAAGTGTATTCCAAAGAAATAAGACATGGAAAGTAAAATTCTTGAGTCCTCTCCATTCTGAAATGTGTGTTTAAAAATAATTTTATCAGTATTTTCTATTTATTAGTAGCTTGGCTGTGTATAGAATGCTAGGTTAAAAATATTTTCCCTTGGAGGGATAATTTATTTTAGTACTTTAATAGAGTACTAATATCATACTATTTTTCAATCTCTAGTTTATATTCCAATTTTCCCTAATATCCTTCACTACCAGATTTTTTTCTTTCTTCCTCTCTTTCTTATTTCTTTATTTCTTTCTCTTTTTTGGGGGGAGGGAATCCAAAGTCTTTATTTTAATCTAGAACACTTTTAATGTTCTTTTCCTTAGAAGATTATTTTTAAAGGCCAAATGCCAGTTGTTTTACACGCTGTCCCTCAGTTTGTATGTGATGATTTTCCCATAATTAAATTGAGACTAAACAGTATTGGCAGATGATATTGAATCTCTTAATGCATCACAAGAGGAAACATAACCTGAGTTTATCTTATTAGTGAGCTATAAGGTAGAGTTTGATACAGATATTTACACACTGAACTGTAGGTTCGCAGTGTTCATTAAAGAGCAGTTCACAGTGTTATTCGTATGTGAAGGAATTGAAAATGTGTATTTGGGTACAGAAAATCATATCAAATTCAATTAAAAAAATGTGGAATAGATCTTCACTAAATTTTCAAGGCTCAAATGGCAAAATGATATCAAATAAAGCAACTATAAATATAGAAAGCAACCAAAAAATTTACCTAAACTGATAAAAATCACATCACATGCACTGATTAAAGGACCTGAAATTGTACATTGATAGATTGTACGACTTCTCTGCAGAGACATTACATAATGTGAAGGCCCAGAAAGGACTATGAAGAGCTTAGGTTTCCTTCTCTCTGTTCTCTCAAAATCCCATAGGAGGTTGTGTGAGGGCAGCCATTCTAAAACTACTAATATTTACAACAGTCATTCCTTCTCATTAATTCTAATCCTCCCTAATACACTTGATATTTCCATGATCTCCACCTGGGTAAAATGATAGGCCCCCTCTTTTTATTACATTACATTATGAGGCTCAGACCGAATTAGTATCTGTGGAATATTCACTCTTAAATGAGAGTAAAAAGATCTTTCTCTGAAAAAAGGCATCTGATATATGTGCAGGTGAAATCGAAACTGACTCTTGTTGCCAGAAGGCAAGAAGAAACCAAAGAAAGAGGCAGGCCACTCCAGATTGGTAGGTGGAAGGTTTAAGCAAAGGAATTTACACAAAGTTTGTCTCGAGGGGCTGCAAGCTGAATACATCCCTGGATCCAGAAACTCCATAAACAGTTTATATAGAGACCTTAACTAAATTTAGTCACGTGTACAATCCACATAGTCTCAGCGGAGGAACTGAGGAGCTTTTGATTGTTCGGGTCCAGCTCTCCTCAACCAGAGGTCATGTCCTCTTGATGACTTCCTCTAATACTTTCTGAGTCCAAAATCTGGCTCTACTATTTACTAGTTTTGCTGAATTCAGGCCAATGAGCCAATCCCTCTCCCTCATGTTCCTCATCCAAAATATGGCAATACTAGCATCAATTAGAGAAGATTATTATAAGGATTAAATTAGTTAATATGTATGAAACACTTAGAACATAGTAAGTACTAACTTAAGTGTTTAATGTTATTACCAATTTCATGGTATGGATGCGATTTTCTGTCTTTCTTTTTTGAAAACTGTCAGTCAGGGATGATTTTACTCAATTTCTCTTGCTCGTTTTCTAGGACCCATCTTAAATGCTAACTTCTCAGAACACACGTCACAATCACGTCTACTCCTTGGGTATCTGGAAGAGTTTATTTGTGGTTTCATTTCTTCTATTAGCTATTATATTCTATTAGCTATTATATTTTTTCTTTTCTTTTATAATTTTTATTTTGTTACATTAGTCACCATTCAGTACAGCCCCAGTTTTTGATGCAATGTTCCATGATTCATTATTTGTGTATAACGCCCAGTGCACCATGCAATATGTGCCCTCCTTAATACCCATCACCGTAGCTATAATATTCTTTTGTACTTTTAGAGTACTGCTTATTCAGAGGTTCTCCTCCTCCCACTATCCCTTCAGTTTGAGTTTTGTTGCAATACTCCATGCTCCATCATGCCTTTTTCTTGTTACTTACTATCTTCTCGATGGCATGACATTGCAGCTCAGTTTTTAGTCACTGAGGCAAGACCCCATCAACGTGAGGGCAATGGCCAGGGATACTCTTCAAAGAGATCTGTCTGCCTCCTACAGTTTTATGGAAGACTATGTATATAGAATCGTACGTGTATTTTTTTCTCGGAAAGGGAATGTATCCATCTAAACTTCAAATGTTGTGTGTACCCAGGTAAAGAATCACTAATCTTTACACTGAGTAAAATAAAAATGCCATTATGCTTGGCTTGTTTTCAATATCTTTCTCTCTCACCTCATCACTATGTATATATGCCATTCTAATTAAACTGATTTAATTGAACTGATTATAAAATTAATTCAAAGGAAAAAAGTGGAGCCTCACCTCATTATTAATAAATTAAGAACAAAGAGATGAAAGATGGGCATTTCAAAGAAAAGAGAGAAAAAATGCAATACAAAAGGAATAATTATATTGTGATGGAGTGTTCAGCTAAACTTGAGCTGTGTCTATGACTTAAGGAAAGTCGATTGAACTTGTGCATCAAAGAAACAAAGACCTGAGCATTTACAAACAGAGATGAACGGATACTGTCAAATAGTCAGAAGAGGATGGAATGCTTATAAGTGGAAGTTTTCAAGGAGAGACTGAAAGAAATGGATTACAGTAAAGCATCAGATATTGAATTTAAAAGAAATAAATGGTATTGTGTTCGATATACATCTACTTGGAAAGTACAACACTCAATATCAAAAAAGTTAGGACCACAGAGTTTTGAGAAGAAAAAAAAGAAGGAAAGAAAATAGATAGAAGCGAAAAGAGGAAGAATAAATGAGGCAAGTAGCATTCAGGCACAAATGGATGTGCTGAGAACGTTGTCCCTGAGCACTAGATCATTCCATACTAACAAACTACATCGGAAATTCCAACTTTTTGTTTTTTGCTACACCTAGGCTTCTTCCATAGTAATTTCTTTTGAGATTTCACGGTTCTCTCATGAAAATCTGCCAAGCTCCCAGTGACCTATTTAGATAGAAGGAGCAAGATGAGTCTCAGCTAGTAACAGTTAATTGCTTTTTTAACAGGAAAGTAGACAATGAATATCCCTGACATTTTGCCAGGGATCAGATATAATTCTTAGACTTTCTTACACATTATCTAAGGTTACCCTCAAAAGAGTTTTCTGAGTCACACGTATCTGAACATTTCAGCAGCTACATACTTTGCCTTGATATATAATTTTTATGTGGCTTTTCTCATGAAATAACTCCAAACACTCCAAACTCTTAAAGCGCATGCCTGCATATTTTCTCTCCTCCCAGTACCGACACTTGTGTGTGTTTATAGTTAATTAAAAATAGCTTATGGGTACTAATCCAAAGAACTACTGTCACATGTTTTCTACTTTCATCACAAATGACAAAAAACATAAATTTAATAAGAACAATTGTACATTTTCTCAAACATTCAATTTTAAGTAAATTCTCTGGAACTTCATAATCCCAAGGAAAAACCACTAAACATTTTTACATAAACAACTAATTTCAGGCAGTTTGAATGGAATTTTTTTTTCTGATTTTATAGATGAATATTTAATGCTAGGAGAAGTTAAACGGCTTTACCCAGATGGTTCATCCAGGATTTCAATGTACGAGCAAAATCTATGATTATCTTTTTCTGAATATTCTGTTTTCTTAGTTTTTTTTTTTTTCTATTTGGCATGGGGAGAATGTTTGGGATATAATAGAACATTCTTTTTTTTTTTAAAATATGATAGAACATTCACACACAAACATCAATTGTTTAATTGAATGATGCCATTGGTGTTTCTCCCTCGTCGTATTATTTTTCTATTAACAGATATGAAAAAATCGATAACATTATTTGGAGAAAAATGTATAATAAAGTCTTATTGTAGAATCTGATTATATGACAGAGTTATAAAACAAGCTTTTGATCTCAGATTGTATGTTTGGACTCAGATTACAGAGTAGAAAGATTTCAAAAAATTACCTATTGGTTTATTTATATTGCCCAAGCAAGAATATCTTTTATGTATTTTTACCTTTGTCCTAACACAAAGAAAACCAATATTTACAAACTGGAATCTAATTAATGAGAGTAAATCATCCCCTCAGCTCTGAAACTTGTTTTTCTTTTTTCCAGGTAGTACTTTATCCTAACTGTGCAAAAAGTGCATTTGTACTATGATTTTTAATCCTGTTACCATATTCTGTTGATCAAAATAACTATAATTTGTTTAACCAATTTCTTATCTTCATTCACTTAGATCGTTAAAATTATTTGCTGCTGTAAAAAATCCTGCAGTATGCATGAATTATAAATATTCCATCCCCAAATTAATAACCTAAATTTAATTATGAGGCCACATCAGACAAGCCCAAGCTAAAGAATATTCTATAAGATGACTGAACTTCATTATTCCAAAATGGCAATATAAGCAAAGGTAAAAACAGGTCTGGGATGCTCCTATAGTTTAGGAGATTAAAGAGACCTGATGATTACCTCCAAAGCATATCTCAGATTATATCCCGGAAGTGAGAAGAAATAGTTATAAAGACATTTTGGGGATGTGCATTAGCTTTCCATTGTGACGTAACAATTTAGCAGCTCAAAATTTAGCAGCTTAAAAGAGCAAACATTTATTCTCTCACCATTTCTCTGGGTCAGGAATTTGAGAGAAATCTGACTAGGTAGTTCTGCTCCAAGATCTCTTATATCCTTGTAGTTACTCCTTAGGGTCATTGTTTCCAGATCCTCTAAGCAAACAAGTAGGATGTACTTATGAATTCTAACCAATATATACACATATACCTATGGCTGTTTCTGAATCTATTCCTTAGTGTGTATATTAAGCTAAACTTGTAAGTTCATACAGATGTCTGACTTGAATTCAGTTCTAATGTTATGAGGTCAATTGACTCCGTTTAATGCAATTATATTATTCATATTTAATGCTATTGCATTATACAGTTAGTGTTGTGTCTTAGCTTTCCCCAAAATACTGGTTGGACTTTTTAAAAATTTTCATACATTAAAGTTCACTCTGTGTATGTACTTTTCTATGGGTTTTGACCACCCCAGTATCAGACAGAACAGATCTACCACACTAAATTTCCTTGGTAGATCTCCATTTCAGTCAACTACTCTGCCCTCTACCAATTCCTTGCAAGCTCTGATCTGTTTTCTACCACTATAGTTTTGCCTTTTTCCAGAATTCCACATGAATAGAATCATACAATATGTCTCCTTGAGAGTCTTTTTTTTTCATTTAACAAAGCCCATTTATGATTAATACACGGTGTTTAATGAAGTAATACGTTGTTCCTTTATATCATCAAATAATATTCCACAGCATGGATGGACCACAGTTTGTTTAGCCACTTTTTCCTGTAGAACAGTATTTTGGTTGCATCCAGCTTTTTGCAATTATGAATAGGTTGCTAAAAACATTCCTATACAGGTTTTTGTGTAAACATAAGTGTTCAATTCACTTGACTAATTTCCTAGGAAGGATATTGCTGGGACATATGTTAAGTCTATGTTTAATTTATAACAAACTGCCAAACTGTCTTTCATGGTGGCTGCACCATCGGTATTCCCACCTGTAATGAATTCGTGTTGTTCCACATCATTGCCAGCATTTGTTATTGTCAATTTTTAAAGTTTTTGACATTTGAATAGTCATCCAGTGGATTCTCACTGCAATTTTAATTTGCTTTTCCCTAATGACAAATGATGCTAAGCCTCATTTCATGAGTTTATTTGATATTCATATATCTATGTCTATTCAGATCTTTATTTTTAAAAGTTTTGCCTGTTTTCTTATGTATTATGCATACAAGTCTTTTATCAAATATGTGATTTGCAAATACTTTCTCTGTTGTTTTTCAAAAAGCAGAATGTTTTAATTTTGATAAAGTTCAATTTACCAGCTTTTTCTTTCATGGTTTATCTTTTGGTTTGTACCTAAAAACTCACCATCATACCCAATGTCATACATACATTCTGCTGTATTTTCTTCTTAAAGTTTTATGATTTTTTGTTTTAACTCTATAATTTATGTTTATGATTTAAGTCTATGATCCATTCTGAATTAATTTTGTCTAACATGTGAGATATGCTTCTAGGGTCTATTTTTTAAACATATGGCTGTTGATTGATCCAGCAGAATTTCTGGAAAAAAAAAAACCTATCCCTTCTCAGTTGATTTGCTAAAGTTATGTTTTTAGTAAATTATAAGGAAACTTTGGAAGCAGAAAAAAAATCTAATGTTTGATGAGATATGTATTACCTTTCCAGGGCTTCATAGCAAATTACTACAAATTGGGTGTTCAAACAACAGAAATTTATTATCTCATAGCTCAGTAGGCCAGAAGTACAAAATCAAGGTGTAGGCAGGGTTGGTTCCTTCTAGAGCCTGTGAGAGAGAGTCCATTCCATGCCTTTTCCCTGGCTTCTGGTATTTCTTGGCTTATTGATGCATCACTGCAGCTTCTATTTCTGTCTTCATTTTGCCTTGTCTTCTGTGTGATCTCTCCTTTTCTTCTCTTAAAAGGACACTTGTCTTTGGATTTAAGGGTTCAACTTAATCCAGGATGATCGCATTTTGAAATTTTTAACAATTATATCTGTACGTGACCCTTTTTCAAATAATGTCATATGAATAAGTTCCTGAAATACAAACCTTTTTTTTTTTTTTCTTTTTTGGTGGGGGAAAGGGGAGATGCTGCCCAACCCACTATAATTCATATCAGGAATATTAATGATGGAATCAAGATTAAGTCTTGCATCATTAGAATATTCAGAGAAGAGACTGATCTATTTCATTAGACTGGAAGTAATTTTTTAGTGCTATTTTGAAAATTTGTAATGCTGCTTTGAAATTTTTGTTTTGGAATACTATTACTTGCTTACCTCTCTTTCAGCCCAAAACAAATGCATGTTATTCCAACTATTCAAACACAAAAAAAATCTGGTATCTTGAATATAAAATGAAAATATTTTACATTTTGTGACCGTAAGTTAAAATGAGTTGGTAAAGATATTTATTTGATGAGAATATGATAAATATTTTGGGAAGATGGCCGTAGCAGTGGGTAGGTTTTATATCCCAAATTTGTGGACAAAAACAACATATTAACATAAAAAATTAAAAATACCCTACAACACAACCAAATAAAATAAATGACACTCAATTTCATGAACTCCAAAATCTAAGTGGACAAAACCACCTTATTCTACCAGACCATGAAGAATCAAACCTGTGTGCAGCAAAGACAACAGGGCTTCTGACAGTTCAAAGAATGAGAGAAACTGCATCCCCAAAAGGAGCTCACTGGAAGTATAGGAAGGTTTACCTGATAATAGCAGCTAAAATTAAGACTATTACTCCAATTTACAGAGAACAAAAAGCACCTATAGAGCAAACGGCATTAGAACAAGATGAACACAATGAATTGAGATTAGCGCATGAAGCTTCTTTCATATTGCTTCAGTCTCTGCATTAAAACTGCCTTCTCTTTAGCCATAATCATCACATCTCAAGCGATGTGTAAGGACAGCAAAGGCAAACAAAACCTCAGGATTCCCTACTCAAAGAATTTTGCTTTTCTGCTGGTTCACCAAGAATAATGAACTTTGTTTCAGGCATAATATAGAGCAAGAACTTAGTCTTAGTTTTCTTGAAACAGATTCAAGAAAAAAAACGGTTGAACAAGTAGGAAAACTCTGTACATGATCACTGGCAAATGTTTATCTAGTCATATGGCTCAAATTCTTCCTTTTATCCGTTCTTGGAAATCTTAGAATGCATAAATGACACTTTGTGTTCTCATCCCACCTGTCTTTCCAAAATTAGCTTCTGCTATCCTCCTACAAGCATCTTAGCTTCGAATCTTTTAAACTATCTAACATTCTCTGATGTCACTGTGCTCTTTTTGTAGGCACATAATTAATCTGTAAAATCCTTAAATGGTGCTAGGCATGGCCATAAGGCAAGGAGAAGAGTCCAGTAGAGAAGGCATATTGAATATGAAACAGGAAGAAGAATAATTAATAGGGAATAATAGTAGAAGAGATAGGAGACTTGGACATTAACAATATGCTGGAGGGTTTAGTTTCATGAACATTCTAGATGGCAGTCTCCTTGAAGGCTGAGGTTTATTTCACTCATCTTGTATCCCAAGGGCTTGGCATAGTGCCTGGCTTATCATATGCATTCCAGGATGTTAAGAATGAGAATGTACTTGAACTTAGATAAATTTGGAAAGGAAAAAGAAGGTCATTTAAGGATTTCATGCCCTATTTAGTTTCTGACTCTCTCTAAAAAAAAGGCAAAAATGAATGGAGTGGTAGGGTGGATGAAAGCAGAGGTGTTGAGGAATGAACTACAAAATACTTAAAAGAAATGTGAAACAAAACTGACAGTTCAGTTGAAGCTAATTAATTCACGTGAATGTTTAGAAATAAATAAAAAAATCATAATGTTCAATTAAAAGCAAGATTATTCCTTAGTCATTTTTACAGTTATTTATTACATGGCTTTGTGTTGGGCAAAAGATGATTTTGATCACTTAAATCAAGGGAATTTTGTTTTTCCAAAATAGCCACTATAAGACTTCCTTACTCTAAGTATCAAATAAATTTCTAGAAAGACTGAAAGAAAAGAAAAGAAAAGAAAAGAAAAGAAAAGAAAAGAAAAAAGAAAAGAAGAGGGGGCACCTGGGTGGCTCAGATGGTTAAGCATCTGACTTCAGCTCAAGTTGTGATCTCAGGGTCCTGGGATAGAGCCCCTTGTGGGGAGTCTGCTTGTCCCTCTCTCCCCCCTTCGCCTCTCCCCCTGCTTGTGCTCTCTCTCTCTTTCAAATAAATAAATAAATAAATAAATAAATAAATAAATCTTAACAAAAAGAAAGAAAGAAAAGAAAAGAGGAAATAACCTCCCTAGACCTCCTATGGTAGACAATTTCAGCAGCAAAGACAAATTTCCAAGCAGGTTCTGTCACCAATGTGAGCTATTTCATAATATTTCTGGAAAGTCATGGAAAAAGAAATATTAATAAAGTAATGATGTAATGACATATTTATACAGGAGACTTAAAGGTAAGGTCATAAAGGAGAACAACCAGCAAAAGTATTCCATTGAAATGAAACAAGGAATACAGCATAACTTTCTACTCCTTAAGTTTAGGGTGTGCATAATGACCGCTTTCCAATGAGTAAGATGTGAAGACAGGGACAAAAAAGAGTAATTTTACATTAGAGAAACCTGATAAACACTACCTTACCCGGATGGTCAAGGTGAACATCAATAGTAATAAGTGGTATTCATAAGTATGTAGCTTTGATGTGATGTGGTGATAATGGCATTTTACCTCTGTAGTCTTCTCCCCATGATCCCAGTGTAATCATGAGAAGAACAGGAAACAAATCAAAATTAAGGGACAGTCTACAAAATTCTTCTCAAAACTGTCAAGGTCATCAAATGCAAGGGAAGTCACAGCTAAGAGAAGCCTAAGGAGACATTGTGAATCAATGCAACATGGTATCCTGGATGAGACCCGAGAACAGAAAAAGAACATTAGGTAAAAACTAAGGAAATCTAATGAAGTATGAACTTCAGTTAATACAATGTATCAATATTGGTTCATTAATTGTGACAAATGTGCCATATTACTGCAAGATATTAATAGGGGAGTCTGGGTGTGGAGTATGTGAGAACTCTATTATTTGTTGAATTTTTCTATAAATCTAAACTGTTTTTTTTTTTTTTTTTAAGTTTATTTATGGGGCACTCCATAGCTCAGTTGGTTAAGCCTCTGCCTTCAGCTCAGGTCATGATCCCAGGGTTCAAGGGACCAAGCCCCACATCCAGCTCCCTACTCAGTGGGTAGCCTGCTTTTCCTTCTCCCCCTGCTGCTCCCCCTGCTTGTGCTCTCTCTCTCTCTCTCTGTTGAATAATAAGTAAAATCTTTTAAAAAATAAAATTAATTATAAAAAATTTTAAAAAGTTTATTCTAAAAAAGACAAATGTTAATTGCTTGTGCTTCCTCACTTTATTTCTGATTTTTCAGTTCTCAATTTAAATAAATTCTGGAGGTTTTCTAAGAGCAGTTTTGGAGAAGTTTTATTTTTTTAGAGCAGTTTTAGGTTTATAGCAAAATTGAGCAGAAAGTACAGAAATTTCTCATATAGTCTACATTTTATTTTTTATTTTTATTTTTTTAAAGATTTTATTTATTTGACAGAGATAGAGACAGCCAGCGAGAGAGGGAACACAAGCAGAGGGAGTGGGAGAGGAAGAAGCAGGCTCATAGCAGAAGAGCCTGATGTGGGGCTCGATCCCAGATCGCCGGGATCACGCCCTGAGCTGAAGGCAGACGCTTAACCGCTGTGCCACCCAGGCGCCCCTACATTTTATTTTATTGAGAGATTTTTTTCTTTTTTCCCCCAAGTTTTTATTTAAATTCCAGTTAGTTAACATATAGTGTAATAACAGTTTCACATGTAGGATTTAGTGATTCATCACTTACATACAAAACCCAGTGCTCATCACAAGTGCCCTCCTTTATCCCCATCACCCATTTAACACACCCTCTCTGACAACCCTCAGTTTGTTCTCTATGGTTAAGAGTCAGCTTTATGGTTTGCCAGAGATTTCCCATATATTCCCTTCCCCCACCCATGCATGGTCTCTCCTATTATCTACAGCCTTACCAGAGTGGTACATTTGTTACATTTGATGAACCTACATTGACACAGCATTATCATCCAAAGTCTAGAGTTTACATTAGAGTTCACTGGTGGTGTACGTTCAATGAGTTTGAACAAATTTATGATGACACATGGCCACCATTATAATATCATACATAATAGTTTTACTACCTTGTATTTCTGTTTTTTTAAATGCAATCATGTTGATGGTAACATTCATTTTTCTCAAAATAATGCAGGTGTATAATTACAAAATAAATGAAATGCAAGACTTACAAACTCTTTTTTTCTCATAAAGCTTGTTTTCGCACATGGACAAACATATCAAAGAATTTGTCAGTCCCCAACCCCTTGGAGACTTCCCTCATAGTGTCTCTGTTCTCCTCTGATCTGGACATACTGTGCTTTAGGCTGCTATGCCTTTCACTCTGGAATCCTTCTCAATATTATCCTGGGATGACTTTTGTTTTCTGTCCTCTGTAGGATTATATCTTTGTTTTCCCAATTCTGTGCCCTCCTCTTTGTTGGCTTACTCCATTCTTTTTTCCTGGGATTTCTTTTCCAATATATTTCTTTTTTTTTTTTTAAAGATTTTATTTATTTATTTGACAGAGACAGCCAGCCAGCGAGAGAGAGAACACAAGCAGGGGGAGCGGGAGAGGAAGAAGCAGGCTTCCAGGGGAGGAGCCTGATGTGGGACTTGATCCCCTAACGCTGGGATCACGCCCTAAGCCGAAGGCAGACGCTTAAGGACTACGCCACCCAGGCGCCCCATTTTTCCAATATATTTCTGAGAAGAATACTTGAGAGGTAAATTTGGAGATATTGCTTCTTTGAAAATGTCTGTTTATCCTTATACTTGTTTGAAAATTTGGCCGATTGAAGAATAAATTGTTATAAATCATTTATTTCTCAAGAAATTTTAAGACATTGGTGATATTTTTCTTCAGTTTCAATGATGTTTTTTCAAAGTCTAGTTCCTTTTTTGTTTCTGATCCCATTATATTGTTTTTCTCCCTTGGAAAGCTTTTAATATCTATTCTTTACCTCTAATATGTAAAAACTTTCCTGTGGCATGCCTCGATGATTTTTTTAAACTTTATTGATTTGGGTTGTTACATGCATTTTAAAAATAGAGTTTCCCTATATTATTATTAATTATCATTATCACCATCATTATTGTTTTACAATTTCTTTTTTTCCTCTTTCTTCGTTTTCTCTTTCTTGAATTACCAGTGTAAAACTTTCTTCAAATTTTTGGTTTATCCTTGAAAAATCCTGAAAAGTCATTGGACTTGGAATGAAAGTGAAGGACAGGAAAAAACCAATGGAAGAATTTGTTAAATGTTTGTAAAAAGAACAATTAGACCCTTCAGGTTCCCACCTCTCTCTGATGCATACTCATAATTACCCCTCCTTTCTCACAATACTAGGAGATGGAGAAATGGAACAAGAAAGATTTTTTACATCAGGTCTATTGAAAACAGGGGACAGTAAGAGAAATTTTACATTCTCAAGAATGGGACTTCAGGTACTTGTCCCTCAACAGCTCCTACAATGCTAGACAGGATTCTGCAACCCAGCTTTCTTTTCAGCATCTTCTTCTGTATGTGGTTAGGTTTTAGCTTCCTTTACACATTTTCTTTTTGTTGTGCTTTGCATCATGCAATTTTATACCATTTTTTAAAATTCCTTTAATTTTAATGCGATTTCAGGAGACAGGTTCATAAAGGTTAAATTTATAATAGATAGTTATATAATTTAAGCCAACAAAAGTCAAACACAAGGGCTTACATCACCTATGTAATATTTGTTTATCTTACATCATAGATACATTTAAAGGAAAGTGAAAAACTAAGGAATAGAGCTTTAAAGAAAATCACAGGGAAGATACAGAAAAAGAACAGGAGGTCCTAAATTAAACACCTTTGTCCTGCTTTTGGTGCAATCTCTTTTGGAATATTCTTTGCTCTTGCTATTTTTTGTTTTGTTTTGTTTTCTTTTTCCCCCCTCCACTTTCTTCAGTACTCTTTTATCATATTTCTCTAATTTTCACAAACTGATGTTTCTGAGCCTACAAGAAGATGTTCCAGGAGTATATTGAGCTCCCTCTGTGATAAACACTAAACATCTTCTAGGAGCATAGGTTTTACTGCAATAGGGTAGGAAACGAAGAATACCACTTTCTAATAAAATAAACATATATTATATAATAAAATTAAAAATTTATGTACGTTTTCTAAAGAAATACAAAACCTTCAAAGGACATTCGTGATTGTCGTTGTTCTCAGAATCTCCCGACATATGAACTCTTGTTTCTCTGCCCTCGGGCACTTGGAGAGAGAGTTTTGAGAAACTCTTCTAGAGGAACTAAAATGGTTGTTAGAATTGGGCCTTCCCAGAGTCACAAAATCTTTCACTGCAAATAATAATCTCAGAGGAAATTCACCTTTCAGAACATTCATTGTTTACATGAGAAAAAGCAGAGCTCAACAACTGGTTTGAATACAATGTTTCTCTGAAATGTATTACAAAGAATCTCTAGGGCTGTCTCTAAGGCAGACAGTTATTCCTCAGAGTTTTAATCAGTCAATCAATTAAATCAGTCTGAGTCTCATGAATAAGAACCATTGTGCTCTTGAAAATTCTCTAAAACACATGTATTAAATTTTTGGAGTCCGTGCACAAAATCAATGGTCTACATATTAACAATTGAAAGGCATTTATATGCCAACTTTTCATTTCAATCAACTGTTATTCTTTATTTTCTATAAAGTGTCATAAAATAAGTCTAATACATTAGTTTAGGCTGTGTTGTTAGCATGTGAGTTGTCATGTGCAATAAGCAACAATGCAATGAAAATCATAAGGTAAATCAAACTGCCTTATTCTGCAATTTGAATCTCTGCCCCTTGTTTTCTTTGTACTCATTGCCTCTTATTTTTTGTTTAAATTTAAGTGCATGCAGCACAAAGAAATAATAAGATGATTAGAATATAAATAGGAAGCTCTGATGGGAACAACTAACAAGTTGGAGTGGTCGGGTATAGGAGACAAAAGATTAAATAAAAATGGGTGCTTTGGTAAAATCAGACAGGGCCCTTAAACTATCATTATGGCTAGACTGAGTATGTAGACTACAGCAGGGTGGCCAAGGAAATTGACACAGTATTTGTCAACAAAGAGTTATGAAACAGGTAATAAATTAGCCATAAACAATTCTGTAAGGCCCTATGGTGATGTCACCTCTGAGCCCCAGAATAAAAAAGGAGTTGAAAAATTAGTTGACTCTTGTTACTCTTCTTTTAAGACTCCTGACTTCCACAACAGTATATCTTGTGATTTTTTCCCCCACATCTCCAGCAGCTGCTTCTTCTCCATTACTTTTGCTAGTAATTCCATATTTTTCTGACCTATTGAATTCCTAAGCTTTCATCTCAACTCTATTGTCTTGGCTTTAGGAATTACCTATATATCACAGACTCACAAATTTTTATCTTCAGTAAAAAACTTACTTCTGACCTCTAGACTTGACTATCCAGCTGTTTTCTTTATACCTTCACTTAGATTCCTCACAGGCATCTGAAACTTAAGATGTCCATAATTAAAATCAACTTTCTATATCAAATGTATACATATCCCAGTCTTCCACATCAATGAATCACAGCATCATCAATCGAGTTTCTCAAGCTAGAAAAATGGGATAGCTTCTTGAAGAGAAAACCTTGTCTTCTTTACTCCATATATAATCATTTTTATTATGCCTCCAAAATATTCATTTCTACTTCTCTCCATATATATTTCTTCAATCAAAACCCATAATCTTCACTTGGGCCACTCTACCAATTTCCTAATTTATTTTCCTACTTCATTCATGACCTCCTGTAGTCCATAGCTACATGGTAGCCATAAAAACGTGTTTCTAAAACTTAAAGTATATTATATCACTTTCCTGCTTAAAACTTTTGAATGAATTTGAAATACTTCTTTAAAATGTTCACTTTTTTTTTTTAAAGATTTTATTTATTTATTCGACAGAGAGAGAGACAGCCAGCGAGAGAGGGAACACAAGCAGGGGGAGTGGGAGAGGAAGAAGCAGGCTGATAGCGGAGGAGCCTGATGTGGGGCTCGATCCCATAACGCCGGGATCACGCCCTGAGCTGAAGGCAGAGGCTCAACCGCTGTGCCACCCAGGCGCCGCTGAAATGTTCACTTAGGCATGCCGAGGTTTGTCTTTATTTACTTCGGAGCCAATATTGATTCAACAAATGTTTTTGGAGAATCTTCTACGAAGCAGGTCAAGTTCTAAGCATTGCTGAGTGAAGCAAACATTTAAAAAAAAGCTACTATATTCAAATGTTCATTTTACTGAAAATAGCTACCCTATTTTGAGTGATTGTTAAGACTTTACACATACTCTGTTATTTAAACCATTCAGTAACCCAATGCGATAGTTAAAACTTTTCACACGTATCTTCAACATGAATGCCTTTATATCTGCAAGCTCTATTTTAAGTGGCTAATACAGTTTTGTAGAATAATTCATTTATTAGGTAAATATCCATGAGAAACTACCCTACGGCAAACATCTGAACAAAACAGAAACAAGAATTCCCTTGTCTTCAAACTGATTACACTCTAGGTGTGGAAACCGACAAGTTACAAGACAAACACATGCAATATATGTGAGATAGTTATAAGCGTTCCAGAAAAGATTAGAAGGGAGATGAGGATCTGAGATAGGGCGGTTGTATTTAGGTGGTAATTGTAACAAAGTGAATGATGTAGAGGCTAGTATACAAGAAAGACAGAACTATGGTGTCTTAACTTTCCCAGTGCTGCTGTAAAAAGTACCACAAACTTGGTGGCTTAAAACTACAAAAAGTTATTGTCTCATAGTTCAAGAAATGTGAAATCAAGGTATTAACAGGGCCATGCTCTCTCCAATCCCCCTGCAGCTTTCCTTGCCTCTTGCTATCTTCTGGTTTTTACCAGCAATCTTTGGCATCCCTTGCTTCATGAGAGGAATATTCAAAATTTTCGCCTCTACTTTCACATGGCTTTCCTTTCTCTGTGTATTTCCCTGCATCTCTGTTGGGTTTTTTTTTTTTTTTCTTATAAGGATACCAGTCATGGATCAGAGCCCACCATAATCCAGTATGAACTTTTCTTAACTATTTTTTTCGGCAAAGACCTAATCTCCCAATAAATTCACATTCACAGGTACCAGGGGTAATTTTAACATATACGTTTTTGGAGGGGGGGGGTGCCATTCAATGTGTAATAGTCACACTCCAAAAGTTCCAGGAGGGCATGAAAGTTAGGAATACAATATTCAACTCACAACAGTCTGCTACCTGACCTCCAATAATTCACATTTATAATATGAAACACGCACCCACCCTATCTCAATACTTCCATATACCTTGGCTCATTCCAGCTTCAAAAATTTAATTTGGGACTCATTCAATGTACTACATGATTGGAAGCTATCAGCAAGACCTGAAGACATGTTTATCCCAAACACTGAATGGAACCCATGTACAGTAGCATAGCAATAGTCCAATGCAGTCAATAAAATTTTCTTTTATGTGGCTTGAAAATACCAAAGCTTAAGCTTAAGACATTAAAAATTGATGCTGGAAAAAACAATACAATGATATGACCAGCTTTTTTTGTTTATATTTTATGTTGGGTCCATATAATTTGCAGACACAAAATTAATGGTTAAGTATGCATACTAGAAAACAAATGTTCTATTATTCAAATAAAAAACCCTATAGGCTTAGATTCTAATGATAGAAACATTTCTTAAGTGCCTCAAATTACAGCTATAGCATAACAAGAAAAATAGTTTTATCTATCTTAATAATGAAATAAAATGATCTATTAATAAAATTCTCTGCCTAATTGTTATGAGCTGAGTTGTGTTGCCCCCAAAGTTATGTGTCAAAGTCCAAACCCACAGGACCTTAGAATGTGACTAAATTTGAAGACAGGGTCTTTAAAGAGGTAATTAAGTTAAAAATGATGCCTTTACCATGGGGCCTAATCCAATAGGACTGGTATGCCTTTTGGTTTTTTTTTTTTAGATTTTTATTTATTTATTTGACAGAGAGAGAGACAGCCAGCGAGAGAGGGAACACAAGCAGGGGGAGTGGGAGAGGAAGAAGCAGGCTGATAGCGGAGGAGCCTGATGTGGGGCTCGATCCCTGAACTCTGGGACCACGCCCTGAGCCGAAGGCAGACGCTTAAGGACTGAGCCACTCAGGTGCTCCAGGACTGGTATCCTTATAAAGAGAGGAGATTAGTACATAGGAAAAGACCTGGGGGGCTGCGTGCCCGGAATAAACATGCAAGGGCATAGAGAGAAGGCAGTCATCCACAAGGCAAGGAGAGGGTCCTCAGAATGAAACCTTAGTCTGTGACAAACAGGTTGTTTTCTAAGCCACCCGGTCTGTGGTATTTTGTTATAGCAGTTCCGGCAAACTAATACACTCATAAAGATTTTCCATATTTGTGATCGGAAGTTTTCAGGAATTACAAAGTAACACAATGTGCTTAATGCTACAGCAATAGCAAACATAACTCAATTTGTCATAGTTTAGAGAAAAATTTTAGACATTGCAAAATCTGAAATTATTATTAGGAAAGATTATTACTGTATTTCAGAAGTACAAAAATGTTCTCCAAAAGCGTTCCCTCCTGACAGAATATGATATACAACAGATTTTAGACTATGTACTTTATTCTTAAATACTGAGTCTGAAAAACAGCAAATAAAACAATCACCTTGACATGAAGAGTTTAGCATTTAAATTTGATGATAAATTTTATTTACTATTAAGTAAGAAAAATGTGGTATAAACTGCTGAAAAATTTAGTAAACTATATGAATTGAAATAATTTATTTCTCTTTATGAAATTATCTTAGAGATAAATTTACATTTGATAGCATCACAATAGACTTCTTATATAATTTTTATTTTCTTGAATTTTATCTGTAGATAATAGTAGAAACTATTGCAATTATTAATTTTATAGTTTCATTAACTTCACATAAAACATTGTGCACAATCATTGGTATATTAGAAACTATTATACCTTGCCCCCTTTCTCTCTTTCTCTCTCTTTTAAGTAGCTTAAGGAACTCCTTGGATGATTTTAAGAGTCAATTTAATGTGTTACTTTTTTTTTTTTTAAAGATTTCTTTATTTTATTTTAGAGAGAGAGAGACAGTGAGCATGAGCAGGGGGGACCAAGAGAGAGAGGAAGAGAGACTCTCAAGCAGACTCCATGCTGAGCGTGGAGCAGGAGGCAGGCTTGATCTCACAACCCTGAGATCATGACCTGAGCCAAAACCAAGAGTGGGAAGTTTAACTGACCGCACCACCCAGGTACCCCTACCGTGTTACATTTTTTAAACAAATTTTCAAAGTAAAACAATTTTTTTCATATAATTTCCTTTGAGTTTTTTATATTTGCCCAGAATTTGTTATTTTATTTTTTCTGTAAATACCTTTTATCATAATTTTTATGGCACTTATTACATTCTGAAAATAGGTCTTTATATTGTTGGCTTTCCTTTTCAATTTAATTGTCTCATTTCTTAGCTCTGCACATGGTCACTACAGTAACACTGTTTTGCATTAAAGACATTCAAGGAGAAGAGAAAGGATGAAGTTTAATAAGATAAATACAAATGTTTTTGGGGACCTAGGTGGCTCAGTCAGGCTGAGGCTCCCCACTCAACAGAGAGTTTGCTTCTTTCTCTCTCTCTCTCTCAAATAAAAAAATCTTAAAAAAAACAAACAAATGTTTTTGATACTGTGCCATGCCTTGACTAACTTCTACTAAACATTCATTAACCACAGAGAGAAAAACACAGGCTCCAGATATGATCATGTAAACCTATGGAGTGGAGGCAAACTAGGATAGGGCAGAAGGGACTGGGACAAGAGCTCTGAAGGCTGTCTTGTGTGATCAGACAATAGACAAAAGTACTATAAAAATGAAATAAAAACGAGTTATTTTTACAGTTTAATCACAAGCCAACCTCATTTATCATACATATGTATGTAAAATACATCTATACATATGTGTATAAACATTTAGGCATACATACAGATATGTGTATATACAAATCACATCTATGCAATTTCTAGATAAATGCCTAGGTTTCAAATAAAAGTTGAAGAATTGGGAAAATGGGTACTATTGCAGAAAAAAAAAATGTTGTAAAGTCCCCAAAGTTGCATGTGGATCATTCTATGGCCGTTCCTTTCTTTAGCTTCAGAGAGAAAGGTAATGTCAGAGAGAGTTTGCAAAGCCTTCATTTGCAGTGATTATCAAGATCACAGAGACAATGAGTCAACTTAATAAACTTTTAAGGATTATTCATGTGTGAATTTGATAATGTAAAGGCTAATTTACTGAAAAGATAATGTAATGGTTAAACAAATGAAGAAATTGCACAATGATTGGGTGTACAGTGAATCACAGATGAACATATTATACTGTTAACCTGAGGAGCCTTTTTGTTTTTAAATTTTAAATCAAGCAGAAGGTGGTAAGATCTGCCAAAGAAAGTCTATTCTAGTTGGATGTGAAGATAAAATTCTTTCTCTAGTTGATTTCAACTCACTGGTATAAACCCTGGGGCAGAAAAATATTTATGACATGCAGGCATCATAGTTAAGGGTGGGAACAACGGGGCTAAAAAGTACAGAAGGAATTCAGGTCTCCCCTTTTTCTTTTGTTGCATCTGGACTTTCACATGTGAGAACACCTCTCGTATATTGGTTTCTGTGTAAGTTGCAAGTGGATTGAATGGGAAATATGCATAAAGGGATCATTCTGCTCATTGCGTCGTGTTTGTATTGCTATGATTTATTTTCTTCTGAATAAATCTCTTCATTATCTCAGATGCGACCCAGTCTAGCCAAAAAATTATATTTGACTTAGTAATATAGCTCTGAAAGAGGGTAGTAAAGTTCATTCAAGTCTAAACTTATCATTATTCCCTCAGTGGAGTCAGAGGTACTAAATGACCGGGTAGAGTCATTCAGAAAGGACGCATTTTCTGACTTCTAATCCAGTACTTTTCCCACCACGATATGCTAGTCTTCACAAGACATTATATTCTTCATTATATCAAGAATGAAATTTTTGGACATAATCATGCTTAAATAAGACTAATAAACAGGGGCACCTGGGTGGCGCAGTCAGTTGAGTCTCTGACTCTTGATTTTTGGCTCGGGTCATGATCTCAGCGTTGAGGGATCAAGCCCACAACAGGCTCCAGGCTCAGCATGGAGTCTGCTTGAGATACTTTCTCCCTCTCCATCTGCCCCTCCTACTCGGCTCTTTCTCTCTCTCTAAAATAAATAAATCAATCTTAAAAAAAAAAAAGAGTAATAAGCAAATTTATTCCAAAAATGAAAACCAGGTTTCAAACTCATAGCAATATTTTACAAAAATATAGTATAGCTCCTCTTCCAAGTTTTTAAAACTATGGTAAATACATATAACATAAAGTTTACTGTCAAAACCATTTTTAAATATACAGTTCAATGATACTAAGTACATTCATGATGCTGTGCAATCTTCACCACATTTCAACTCTAGAAATCTTTTCATCTTGCAGAACTGAAACTCTATACCCATGAAACTATAACTCCTCATTCCATTCTTCCCAAGCCCCTAGCAAAAAAGTTTTTATGTTCTATCTCTATGAAATTGACTATTCTATTTTCCTCATACAAATAGAATCATAGAGTATTTGTCTTTTCATGTTTGGCTTATTTTACTTAGCATAATGTACTCAAGGTTCATCCATGCTGTAGCATCTGTTCAAATTTCCTTCCTTTTTAAGGTTGAGTAATAATTTGCCTGTTGTATGTACATATTGTATTTTGCTTATCTAGACAGCTGTCAATGGACAATTGCATTGCTTCTGCCTCTTAGCTACTATGAATAATGCTGCTGTCAACATGTGGGTACAAATATCTCTTCAAGACTGTTTTCAATACTGTTGAGTATGTACCCAGACATGGAATTCCTGGATTATATGGTAATTCTATTTTTAATTTTTTGAGGAAGTGCCATACTGCTTTCAACAGTGGCTGCCTCATTTTACTTTTCCACCAGCAGTGCGTAAGTGTTCCAATTTCTCCACATCTTCAATATTTGTTATTTAGTTTTATTTTTAATAGTAGCCATCTTAATGGGTGTTAGGTGATACCTCATTGTGATTTTGATTTGCATTTCCCTAATTATTAGTTATATTGAACATGTTTTCATGAGCTATTTGTATATCTTCTTTGGAGAAATGTCTATTCAAGTCCATTGCCCATTTTTGAATTAGGAATTTTTGTTGTTGAGTTTTAGGAGTGCTCTCTATATTTTGGATATTAATCACTTATCAGATATATAATTTACAAGTATTCTCCCCCATTCTGTGGGTCATGATTTATTATGTTGATAGTATTTTGATTCACAGAAGCTTTTAAATCTCATGAAGTCCAATTTGTTTATTTTTTCTTTTGTTGCTTCTGTTTTTGGTGTCACATCCAAGAAATAATTGCCCGTTTGAATGTTGTGAAACTGTTGCCTTATGCTGTCTTCCAAGAGTTTTATAGGTGTTAGCTCTTAGGTTCACATCTTTGATCCATTTTTGTATAAGGCATTAGGTAAGGGATCAAATTCCCAAATTCATGTTTTTATATGATATCCATTTTTTTCCAACATAATTTATTGAAAAGACTGTTCTTTACCTATTGAGTGGTCTTGGAACACTTACTGAAAATCATTTGACTATGCTATAGTCTCTTTATGTTGCTTAAACTTCATTATAGAATAAGGTGATCTATAATGGGTCAGCTTTAATATAAAGAGCTTTTCTTTCTTGATAACCTTTAAGGGATTTTTAAAAACTTGGCAAGACACTATGTCGAGAGTATCTTAGATGCAGAAGCATCAATGACTAAAAATATAATTAAATGATACGGTTTAGTCTCCGATTATAGCCATTTTATAAACCAATGTAAACTATATTTATACATAATAAGTTCATTTCTCTTCATTTTCACATATTTGTATATATTTAAGCTTAAGAGGTACAAGAATCTATTTCATTAGACACACACATACTCAAAAGATTTAAGACTATTCAAACTCCTGTATTTATCCATTCATTCATTTTTTATTATTATGTATGTTAGTCACCATACAGTACATCAATTAGTTTTTGATGTAGTGTTCCATGATTCATTATTTGCGTATAACATCCACTGCTCATTACAACACGTGCCCTCCTTAATACCCATCACCGGGCTACCCCATTCCCCATTCCCTTCCCCTCTGAAACCCTCAAATTGTTTCCTGGAGTGCATAGTCTCTCATGGTTCGTCTCTCCCTCTGATTTCCCCCCCTTCAGTTTTCCCTTTCCTCCCCTAACATCCTCTGTGCTATTCCTTAAGTCCCACATATGAGTGAAACCATATGATAATTGTCTTTCTCTGCTTAATTTATTTCACTTAGCATAATCCCCTCCAGTTCCATCCATGTCAATGCAAATGGTGGGAATGTTCAACATCATTAGCCATCAGGGAAATTCAAATCAAAACCACATTGAGATACCACCTTACACCAGTTAGAATGGCAAAAATTAACAAGGCACGAAACAACAAACGTTGGTGAGGATGTGAAGAAAGGGGAACCCTCTTACACTGTTGGTGGGAATGCAAGCTGGTAAAGCCACTTTGGAAAACAGTATGGAGGTTCCTCAAAAAGTTAAAAATAGAGCTACCCTATGACTGAGCAATTGCACTCTTAGATATTCACCCCAAAGACAAAGATGTAGTGAAAAGAAGGGACACATGCACCTCAATGCTCATAGAAGCAATGTCTACAATAGCCAAACTGTGGAAGGAGCTGAGATGCCCTTCAACAGATAAATGAATAAAGAAGATGTGGTTCAGATATACAATGGAATATTACTCAACCATTCACTCATTTTTTTAAGTTGAAGTATAATTGACATACAATATCAGTTGTACATCATGATGATTCGATATTTTTATACATTATGAAATGACCTCCACAACAAGTCGAGCTACCATCTGTCACTATACAACGTTATTATAATATTATTGACTACATTCCCTATGCTATATATTGCCTCCCCATACTAACTTATTTTATAACTGGAAGTTTGTACATTCATTCATTCTTTATGTATTCATATACTCAAGTAGCTATTATTGAGGACCTGGTAAATGACAAAGCATTGTGAGGGGTTCTGGGTCCACAAAGGTAAAGGAAAGCAGACATTGGCTCCTAAATTCACTCTACATAAAAATAAGTAAAAATCCTACAAAGTCATAGGAGCTAGTCATTAAAAAATACAAAGAGAGTGTGTAGAAGATATCCGTAGCTTAGAGAAAGAATATCAGGGAAGTATTAGAAAAATATGGCCTTAGCTATATACAGTAGACTGTACTATACATACATACGTGTATATTCTACATTATATATGGCAATGTATTATACCTATGCACTAATGTACTGTACATAAATCTATATCTGTGTATAAATATTCAAATGTAAAATAATTAATTTTCTGTATTGAAAACACTTCCAATATTTATGTGAGGAGAGGCAAGGCACATGTCAACCGTCCCATTACAATGAACATCCAGCATATTGCCTAAAATAATTCACGATATTACTTTTAAAACTTCTCTAAAATTTTTATCTATAAATCAAAGTCTCCTTCTTTTGGTAAAGCAGTAAGCTTCAAATTTCAACTCTTTCCACTGCAGATTGTTGTTCTCCTGATAAGAGAAAAAAACCTTCTGCATCAGAAAATAGATCGAGCATTCCCATTAAAGAGAAGTCCTCCTTTGGGATTACATCGAAGGAAATTGATTCCAAACAAGACTGTCCATGTGAGGCAAAGCAGCTACATCACGCCCTTAATAGATACCTTTTGTTCAAGCTATCATCTTAGAAAACTTTAAAAGCAGTGGCAAAAGAAAAAAAAATGCAGAGTTTTATGAACTATGGTCTATTAGATGAAGAGCTGAAACAAGAACTTCAGTTTCTCAGGGTTTGATATTTACTCAAAATATGTGTTGGTTTCTTCTGGCAAATTACAGCTGCCTTCTTTTTTCTCAACCCATCTAGATAAATACATTTTTGGACTTCTCAGGTGAAGCAGAGCAACGCTCACATCGTGATCACACGTTTTTCCTCTCATGCTGCTCAGTCATAAACTGCTATTCTATTTGAACTCCTTTCCTAAAACAGATCTAAGTGAAGCCTGTCAGTGCGATGTGAAGTGGATCTGGCTGACGAGGATAATCTGAAGGTTACTTGACGGTGAACGTAGATATCCCAACTCATTCGGCCACTTTGCCTTTCAAGGGCTCGCAGTTTAGTGGAGACAAAATTTAAGAGAAATTTCCAGCCTGAAGTCAATGAAGGCTATGCATTTTCTTAGCAGAGTATTAGCCGGAATGGAAAGATCATAATGAAACTATTTAGCTTTGTTTCGATTCCACTTAACCAACTCCCCGTAAGAAAATTTGCCATATTTTACAATGTAACAAATATATCCTAAGGAAATAATTAAAATAGATTATTGCTTTTTGTATTTATTTCTATAAAGGGATTTAAAATTGAAATGCTGCAATATAGTAAAATTCTAATAAGATTTGCAGACATTAGTAAATGAATGCTTTCAAAATCTATTGAATTAAGCTTACTCTTCAAAAATTACCGAGCTAAAGTAGGTGCTTAAATGGAGCCAGATAAAAAAGCACAGCTTATAATGATGTATGAGAAAATCAAGTAGATAGAAAGCACCCTGTTTAAAAATTATTTTTTTCACTATTTTTTTATTTTGAAAAATAGTTATGTTTTATAAAAACATGATGCATGTTAAAATGTGTTTGCATTTATTAATTTTAAGTTAATAATTAGGGTTTTTAAATTTCTCCTTTTTGTTTTTTAAAGATTTTATTTATTTATTTTAGAGGCAAAGAAAGAGCACATGAATGGGGAAAGGGATGGGGGGGGCCTGAGAGGGGAGGAGGAGGGAGAGAGAATCTGCAGTGTCCTCCATGTGAAGTCCTACATGAGGCTCCTGACAGGAGGCTGGATCTCACAACCTCGAGATCATGACCTCAGCCAAAATCAAGAGTGAGCCACTTAACCAACTGAGCCACCCGGGCACTCCTTAAATTTCTCCTTTTAATTCTAACATGGTAATTACTGCTTGTAAAAATTATTATTATTATTTTTTAAGATTTTATTTGTTTATTTATTTCAGAGAGAGAGAGACCAAGATAGCAAGAGAGAGAGCACAAGCAGCGGGGGGAGACTGAGAAGCAGGCTCCCCACTGAGCAGGGAGCCCAATGCGGAACTTGATCCCAGGACCCTGAGATCATGACCTGAACCAAAGGCAGACACCTAACTGATTGAGCCATCCAGGTGCCCTGCTTGTAAAAATTATTGAGGAATAATTCCATGTGGCTAACATGTCCAAATGACAGCTTCCATTTAGCTTCTCTGCCCCAATTAGTACCTTCTTTTCTTTCTCCTGCCCTCCCTCACTCTTTTCTTTTTCAATTTTCTCCCTCTCTACCTCCCTTTTCTTTCTCTTTTCTTTTGGAAATATCATTGAAAAGAATCTGGGTGCCCAGCAGGAAAATGTAAACAAAGATTCTCCCATCCCAGAGATTGAGTTTCCGTTAATGAACTGTGGCACTTGAAGCACATTTGGTTGTCCTTAAAAATCAAAGAAAATACTCTTTTTAAAAGGTAGGAATACGATTCTTACTTTCCAATAATGCCTAACAGGACTTGAAAAATGCTCCTACATTCAGTCCTTAAGAATAAAGAATACAGGGACACCTGGGTGGTTCAGTTTAAGCGTCTGCCTTCAGCTCAGGTCATGATCCCAGGGTCCTGGGATCAAGCCCCGCATTGATCTACTTGCTCTGTGGCTAGACTGCTTCTCCCTCTACCCCACCCCTGCTCATGCTCTCTCTCCCCCTCTCTCTGACAAATAAATAAATAAAATCTTAAAAAAATAATAAAGCATACAAGTCTGTATTCTAGACCCACCTTACTAAGACACAGAAACCTACTTCCTCCCTCCCTACCACTTGACAGGTTAGTCTTATTCAGCATACACCTGCCTGTAATGACAAGTCGTATCAGAAAATAGACAGAAATCATCATAAATTAGTGAATTAAAGCTACAGCTATCATTCAATTACAAAAACAGAATTATGTGCTGACTTAAATTGCCATTTTAATCTTCATTATGGAGATCAGTATATGAAAACCCTGCTTAGAGTTCTGACCATCCCTTCCTTCCTTTTTACTGATCCCAGGCAATGGCATCCATGTATCATAGCAAAGCTCAAAATTCTAGGTAATATTAAATTATGAAATCCACAGTTTCTCAGCACCGAAGTGAACTAGTTCCTAAATTCTAGTTTGTAAAATGCTTCCCTAATCATTCTTCTCCTCACCTCACCCGAGACTATCATCATCTCTCACCTGGTATTATTGTCACCACTTTTTAGTTGGCTAGACTCCTCTCTATTCTCTTCTTCAATCATTCCATTTTCCATACTGCCAGAGTTTTATTTCTAAAGTGAAGGTTAAATTATATAGCAACTCAGCTTAAAAACATCCAAAGGCTTTCAGATGTCTGGATCAAATCCAAATTTCTCAGTGTGATAGCTTAGGCCCTTCATAGTCTCATCCCAGCTACATTTACCTCTGGCTGTTTACATCCATTATTTTAAACATTGCCAAAATAACAGTGTCCTAAAGTATCATGTTCTTTGATGCCATTGTGCCTTTAGGTAGTTCTATTTCCTTTTGTTGTTGTAATGTCCTTCTTCCACATATCCTCCTGAAAGACACTTGATAATACCATGCTTTGAGATTCAGCCAAATATCAACCCTGTTGTGAAGCCTTTTCTCCTCCAGCACCCTTCATCTGACCCACACCCCTTAGAGCATTTAGGACTTTGTATTACAAGTATTTGTTTCTATGCATGTCTTCCCTACAAAAAAGTTTAGCTATGCCAAGTCACCATCATCACATTTATTCTCTGTACAAAGATTTTCAAGGCCTTGCATTCCTTAACTCAGAATCCATCAATTAAAAAATATGATATTGGGACCCCAGAAGGAATACGAGAGCAGTGTACTTTGTTGGAAGCTGTGTTATTTATCATTAATGAACAATTCATTAACTAAATAATCAATTAAAATAAAATCCAGCCTCAACAGGCATTGAATTCTTATAGTGGAAATAGAATCACTGTATAATAAAAAATGAATAATCATTATCCATCTAGTTATAAATATGTTTTGAAAAAAAGGGTAGGCCTGATATTGGCTAGTTTGAAAACTATCTTCATTGAGAATGGAAACCTTAGGAAATTAAATTTTTTATTTCATTTAAAACAATATTCCAGGGGCGCCTGGGTGGCACAGCGGTTAAGCGTCTGCCTTCGGCTCAGGGCGTGATCCTGGCATTCTGGGATCGAGCCCCATGTCAGGCTCCTCCACTGGGAGCCTGCTTCTTCCTCTCCCACTCCCCCTGCTTGTGTTCCCCCTCTCGCTGGCTGTCTCTATCTCTGTCAAATAAATAAATAAAATCTTTAAAAAAATAAAAAATAAAAAAAAAATAAAACAATATTCCAGCTCATTCATTTCAACAATTAGCATTTTCTTTTTATCTCATTAGTTTGGGTATTCAAGCTATATTGTCTCTGGTTTGTTTCCCTCTAAGTCCAGTTAAGGAATAGAAACAGCACAGACCCTCGGAGGGATGGGGGGAGATGAAGAGAAGAAGATGAGGAGAAGTGTAAGAGGAGCATGGAAGGCAGATGATGAGTTCAGATGAATGATAATATGGATCTCCCACTAGGCTCCTTTTCGCTACTCCTGAGACTAGCTAACTTGGGTCTGGAATCTAAAGAGAGAGAAGCATACTGGAGAATATGAAACATAAGAAGGCTTTTTACAGAGATATCAAAAATTTTTTATTTAACAAAAGACTTATGGGATGAAGATTTGATGTTATCTTTCTTTTTGATAAAACTTGGAGGGGGTGTTTAAAATATTCTCATGGCATTTAGTTGAAATATGTGTTTAATCTAACACTTAGATAATCACTATCATTATGAATCTGTTCAGATAAGTTAACAAAAAGGATAGTCAATAAATCTCAACTAAAAACGTGGAAAATTTCAAAGACTATGTAATAAGAACTGATATTTGTCTCACAGATCTGCCAATATTAATGTTAGAAGGGAGTTAAGAGATATAAGTCAAGTGCCACTTCATTTTACATAGAAGGTATTAGGAAAATGAGTTCTGGAACCATGAAATACATACTTCAGATTACACAGCCAATTAGCTGTGGAGCCAGTACTTGAATCCAGATCCCATTTATTATTTGCTTGCATTTTCATACATTGGTCTATTTTCATTAGGTAAGTGACAGATTCATCATTCAGGCTTACCCTCTTGCAAAATATGTTCTCCAAGCCCCTTCTCTTGTTCCGCCTAAGATCTGCCTAGGATTTAGTTCCTTGACCAACAAGATTCCCTTCCAAGCTTCCTGAAAGTCAGTTAAACTTTTGTAGAATCCTCTTCTAGTGCCTTACAAATAAATTTATAAGCAAGTTCATGGTGCAGAACATGAAGCCCAATGATTTAAATCTCACATACAGACTTTAAAAGCAATTTAGAGAGTATTAATATTTGTAGGCAAGTTGCAAATATTTCCTTTCAAAAGGAAATAGCTACATATTTCTAAACTTCCTGGTTATTACACAGTTATTTTGATCATCATGCCTTTCAGTTTGAAAAATAGGACCCATGAACTTTTGTCTGCAATAAGAGAGGGAGGAGATACAGGGACCTTGACCAGTAAAGATTGTTCATGAATTCTCAACTAGATTCTCTCCAAAGGACAGTTGTAGATTTAGTTAGGCTTTTATGAGTTATGAAAACATTGAAAAAGTATCCTTTTCAAAAGACATCATCTCTGTATTTACAAATTAATACACTAATGATTTTACTGTAACAACTTGCACCTATCACATACTTGAAACTCTTCCATGAAAACTGAAAGATTATACTTGAAAGAACAAATATAAAGTACTTTAAACCATTGTCAGAATTGGCAATATTTCATCTTGAAAGACAAAATTATACAGATATCAATTTAATTGATGTATGTAAACAGTTCATATTCCCCTTTATAATTTGGCAAATACATGTATTTAGATTGTCGTTAACTGGGCAATTCAAGTATTAAGTTACAGAAATAATTTACATAATCTTCATAAAAGTAGGTTTAAAAAGTACTTTCATTCATTTTTAATTTCAGAATTGGAGAAACCAAGATTCAGTATGTTACAGATTGTTAAATACTCATTGGCTGGCCAAAACCAAAATGCCCATGTAAAGACACTGGTTGCATAGACAAGGTGACTTTATAAGCTAAAGCCAAGAGGAGCATTTAGATTCAAAACACTTAATAATAGCATTTAATTCAGAAAGGAGATTGTAACATCTTCCAAATAACCACTGAGGAAATACATATAGCTTAAAATTAACATTCAATTTCTTAAGAAAAACATTCTCAAGTTTTCAACCCTCAAAGAATATAAGATTTTATAATTTACCACAGCAGCTGAGTAAAAAATAACATGAATTATGGATAAAATAATATTTTAATGGTGAGCTTTTATTCAATGTTTATAGAATTGTAATTTATAGCACCATACATTTATAAGATTAGTATTAATATTGCCCTTGAAACAGTTTGATGTCTTGTCCATATCTCAGCCCTAAGAAATGAACGAATATTTATTTTTAAAGTAATTGGTGCCAATATGTTTACCTGAACTACCTTTCTAGGGAATTTTACACTTTCGGAATTTATGACAGGGTACATGAGAAATAGACTTTGAAAAATAAATCAATGAATTTCATACTTTAAACCATTTCCTCTATTTTACCAATATTGTTGTTAGAAATTATTAAAAATGTTTTAACCCACACATACCGTGGCTGGAGTGGCCCTAGCATAAAGCTTTTTTTCTCAGCATGTCTTCCAGTCAGCTTTTATCCCAGCCTTATCATTTATTATTGTTAGTAGCAGTAATAATAGCAGCAGTTGTAAAAGAAGCCAAAAAGAGTTTAGTAGACTTCTAGTTGGTACTTGCAGAATTTCATAAGGTCTCATTTATTGGTGTGTATGACAAATACGCAGGAACCATTATCCTCACTTTAACAGGTTGCGGAAATAGGATCACCAGTAAATGGTTTGTCTTTCTGCCATCCTTTCCAAATTCAAGGTAACTTTCATCATCCTTTTGAGGATCGCATGTAAGCCCTTGGTGAAGTCTTCTGGGATTCAAGTAGCTAGAGAGAGCTAACTTTTCCAGGAGTCTGGTAGGATAGAGAACTATTCAATGCTGCACTTCCACCAGCCTCTTGGTTTATTAACTGAATATACAGTAACATGCCTTGACCCATGAGATGCACTGAGCCGCGAGGCTACCAGTCAGCGGAGCTGTGGGAACTAATAGTTTATGTGTATGAGAAACATGCAGGGGAAATAGAAGCTAGGTAGTTCTGCCGTACAGCATATAGATAATCTTGGATAGTCATTCTACGTATGGTATAATGCAAAAGTCTCATGATCCTTCCTGGATTATAGCAGTGGCTCGGTTAAGGATAAACGTATTCCTCCATTTCGCCTCAGTCTTTACTGTGTTACAGATTACCAAACTGCATAATAGTTTGATTCCACAAACAATTATTATAAATCACTTTGCGTCAACCACAAAGATGAATAAATACAGCCCTGAAGCTACCATCTCATTGGAGATTCCAATCTCTAAAATATAATATAATGCATTGGGTTAACATCAAAATAGACGAATATGTGAGAACTGATAAGGAACACAGTAATCTGTTTCAAAGAAAGCATTCTGAATGAAATAACAAGGAGTCTAAAGAAAGTGTAACTTTTAGCTACTTTAAATAATGTTGAAAGGAAAGTTTAAAGGGAACGACATAAGGTATAGATATCATGCTTCATTACAAGCAATCTGGTGTTACCAGGCAATATGGGAAGAATCAAGCAATTTGAGCAATAAAGTTAAAGAAAAAAATTAGAAGGCAAAAATGAGTAATCTTCATTTTATATTATGTTAAGGAAATTAGATTTTTACCTCTGTATATGATGTATGTATACCGGCACACTGTCATATCTTGGTCAAAATAAATCTCAGTGAAAGACAAGATACGGTTTTGGGGGTGGGAAAGTGGATTCATCTCTCGAAGGGAGGGATTGGAAAAATTTGTGTCCATTATTGAAATCAGCCACAAGCAGTGAGTGATATGATCAGAATTATATTTTGTATTTTAGGTTGTGGTTGGTAGACTCAGGCGCACATTAGAATAATCGTATCTCACTCTTCACCTACTTAATCAGAGTCTCTAAAGATAGAATCAAGGTATACTACTTTGAAAAAAGTTATCCAAACATATTTGAAGTTCAGTCTTGGTTTGAGAAATACTATCTCAATATATCATGTTGATGGCAATATTGGAGAATACATTTGAGTCAAGTATTTTTATTTTTATTTTATTTTATCTTTTGTATCTAATAGAAATTAGCCCATTAGGTCAAGCAAAAAGATACATTGGCCAACTGTTGGGGTATCTTATGTGATTGAAGGATGATGTGAAAAAACTAAGCCTTGGGAAGTACAGAAATTAAGACATTTGTGAAGAACTCAACTGTGAGTGTTAATGGATATGACTTTCTAATATACCTTCATTAAAATTACTTAGGTACCAAGTTTTTACACTTAACAATCAAAATGCTGGGGAAAGAAAATCTGATAGGCCAATCTTATGTTCTGTGTCCACTGCTGGACCACGGACAGGGCTATTGAGCAGAAGCATGACTCCTTAAGTCCAGCCCTATGGGTGAAGGAGGAAGTTGTCGGAATAATGCAATCTGGTCCACCAACCTAATGTTTTCTATTGCACCAGCATGCAAAGAACAGAATTAGAAAAATATTTTAAGGGATTGCTGCAATAATTCAGTTATAAGATAATTAGGAACTAACCTGTGATATGATGAAGAGCTATGCAGTCTGGAACCAGATGTAACTTTTAATAATGTGGGAAGTTTTTAAGCTATTCTGAAGCACAGAATCATAACTTACAAAGTCATACGTCCAGCTGATATTCATAGACTTTAGAGATCAGAGAATTTATCAAATACATAATATAATAATGTAGTGATCTCAGACATTCCAGGAACGGTGCAATTAGAAAATAGAAACACAATTCAATAAAACAGAAACTGTACATTCCAAGGTAATTTTACAATTCATTTTTTTCAATTTTTAACTGATTACATAGTAGGCATATCGTTTGCAATTAGAAAATAGAAACACAATTCAATAAAACAGAAACTGTACATTCCAAGGTAATTTTACAATTCATTTTTTTCAATTTTTAACTGATTACATAGTAGGCATATCGTTTGTATTTAATAAATATCAAAGAATTGAGCAAAATGATATTATGCATTTAAATATAAAATATAACCAAATAAGTACAAATTTTCTTGAAGTGCTCAGGTGTATTAAGTAGGATTCTGAGGGAGGAAGGAAGTCTGAAATGATTCAGATTTAGGAAAAGAGTCTGGATATTATATCTACACCCACACACATATAAAGCTGTTATATATCTCTGCTAACATACATAATCTACATATATTATCAGCTAACATATAATCTGCTAATATGTATGTGTGTGTATGGATATATCTGCTAGCATATAAAAATACCCTGAATTGTGGTGAATGTTGAAGAAACAAATTAGAATAAGACCTCAAGAACATGGCTAACTGAATATATATTAAAGTACTGAAATCACAGTTTAATAATCCCCCATATGTCCATATGGAGGCACTAAATTATGACGTTCCTTGGAAAGGTTGCAAAGCTTAGGACAAGAATATTTTATTTTGACAATTTTTGTATTTGCATATTTGATGACCATACACGAGTGAGGGGGAAAAAAAGCAGTCATTTTCGGTATTTCAGAGCCATCCTGAAGAAAGATTTAAAAAGGTCCATAAAAAGAAAAAGGAGAACTATATTGCCTTGATGCACTGACTTTCATTTTGAAAGATCACATAGCTTTTTACAGATTTAACAACCTGACATACAGAGATCACTTCAACCTCTGCTGAAATACAATCAGCCTAGGGGTGAAACTCACCTGTTATTAAGCTGCCTCTGGCAGCACTACAAAATAGTTTAGTACAGAAAATAAAAGAGAAGGTCAAACTTCATTAAAACTTGTAGAAGTTACCACAGGGCTGGTGAATCTTGGGGAAGAATTGGTTCCAACCAGAGTGAAATTGCATTATTTAAGAGAGGAGATAGTACTAAAATAAATACTAAATAAATAAATAAATAAATAAATAAATAAATAAATAAATAATCACCCATTCTCTCAGTAACAAGGAAGTAGAGAGGAACCAGGCCAGTAAAATGAAAACATTCATACCTTGGGTAAACAGATCTCGACCTCTCTCCTTCCCACCGTCTTAGCCATTTTGGGTGTGGGGGAAGGAGAGTTGTTAAAAGAAGCCATTCTGTCAGAAAAATAAGAGATATCATTAATGGGGTGTCTGGGTGGCTCAGTCAGTTAATAGTCTGCCTTCAGCTCAGGTCATGATCTCAGGTCCTGGGATGAAGCCCCACATCTGGTTTCTTGCTCAGTGGGAAGTCTGTTTCTCCCTCTCCCTCTGCCTGTCCTCCTGCTCCTGCTGTCTCTCTCTCTCAAGTAAATAAACAAATCTTTTTTTAAAAAGATAATACATTAAAAATAATTTTGCTATTGTTAGGACATGAATGTGAAAGTTTTTGGTCACAAGATTTAATCAGGAATAAGAAGGCATTGGCTAGGTGACTTTAAATGATGAAAGTCTTAAGGAACCACATCAGCTCTACAAGAAATACTCACTAAAATAATACTTCATGTACCTTTCAGCCTCACTTGTCAGACTGAATAGGATTGCAGCACTGTACAGGGAATAAACAAGCTAAACACTACTAATTAAGAGGAGGTAAGAATTATACCTTTCCAATATCTCAGTTCACATGCCTCACCATGGGATTTCTTTTCTAGCGTCCAAAAATTCAGAAAAGATCTGCAAAGAGAATCGTCTTGGGTCTTTATTTTGCTGATACAAATATTGCATATTAAACCTATCTGGGAGAAAACTTTTTTTTTATCTTTTTCGAAAATACAAACATCTGTGCTTCGTAATTATAGTAATCCTCCAGGAAGAGGAGTAGTAGACACATTAGTTGTGAGCAAGCCATGACTAGATTACTTGTAAGGGGTCAGACTGAAAATTCAGATCATCTGACTTTAGGGAAGCCTGAGAGAGACACTCTAATGAGGAGTTCGTGATGGCTGCTTGCCAAGAAATCAGTCGACTGGTCTCTTTCAGAGTCTATCATTCACCTCATTAGGCGAGTGAAAAATGGAGCCTCCGAACTCTCTCAACTTCATTCCCCACAGACTTCTGACCCATTGAAAGGCTAATGGTGAAGAACACTGACTCTGATTTGACAGTAATACATTGCAGGCTAGTGATGACACACTGCACAAGAGTTTGAAGGCCCAAGTCTCTGGTCTTTCTTCACAGCCAAAAATTAAATTTTCTAAAAAGATTTTATTTATTTATTTGAGAGAGAAAGAGAGAAAGAGAGGGAGCATGAGTGGGGAGGAGGGGCAGAGGGAGAGGGAGAAGCAGGCTCCCCGCTGAGCAGGGAGTGCAACACTGGGCTTCCTCCCAGGACCCTGAGATGATGACCTGAGCCAAAGGCAGATGCTAACTGACAGAGCCACCCAGGTGTCCTAAAAATTAAATTAAATAAAATTAAAAAATAAAACGTATCAAACTTTTGAGTACTTTAAGATTCCCAGTTAAGATACTTTTTGAAGTTGTTTTGCAGACAATCTGTTTTCTGATCAGAATTTAGCTACTGATACCCTGAAGAACTTAGAAGTAATTTCTTCTCAATGACCCCTCTTTAAAGATGATTCCCTCCATTTAATTTCTCATCCTTTATTCTCTTGTTCTCCCTGAACACTTCTACTTTTCATTCACTCATTTTTCTAGCCAGCTATTTATTATTCTGTTTCAAAAGTCTGTTCATCCTTCCATGTATAAATCACTATATTATTTTTGATAAATACCTTATTGAAATTTAACATATAAAGTATGCAAATCATCAGTGTATGGTTAACACATCATAAAAATACCCATGTAAATTCTATCCAAATAAAGAAATAAAATACTATCAGCACTGCAAGAGCGCCACCTTTTTGGTCCCTTTCCAGTTATTATTACCTTCTCCCTGAAAGTAACCATATCCCTGATGACTAACACTATTAGTTTTGCCTATTTGAACTATGAAATGAAATAATAAATTATGTAATCTTTTGTGTCTAGCTTTTTTATTCAACATTATGTTTTCCATATTCATCCACACTGTTAACTGTAGCTCTAGCCTGATCCTTTCCTTGCCTGATGACATTTGATACAATGGATAAATCCCAATTTATTTTCTATTCTGAAGTTGATGGACTTTTGATTCTTCCAAGTTCTGGGCTACTAAAATTGTTCCCATAAGTGTTTTTGCCCATGTCCCATATTATTTCAGCCATCTTCCATATCTAGGAATGGCATTTCTGGAGAATAACATCTATTTATATTTCCCTTTGGCAGAAACTAAACAAACATTTTCCAAACTGTACCATTTTATACTTCCATCGACGGTATCTGAGAGTTCTATTTGCTGTCCTTGACAATTACCCTAAGACATTTTTTATCAAACTAAAAATTATAGCGGATAAAAAGTGAAGTAGCAAAAAAAATAGCAAAAATAGCAAAAAAAAAGGGAAAAATTATATTTTATAATGAAATGAAAAGCATCCATTCCAACAATTATTCACATTGTTTACGCTCTCCATGCTTTTGATGTGAGTTTTCTGGTGCATAAATCTCTCCTACAACTAATAATGTTTATTTTGAACTTTTATTCATCTATTTGAGCTTATTTATAACCAAAGTATCACACTGTGTATTGTTTCACTCTATACACTATTGGGGGTGAGAAAGAGTGCTAACTGGATAGTATTGTTTTAAACAACTACTTATAACACTACTCTTAGCAACTACACTGATTTCCCCAGGAAATTCAAATAAACTGCTAGAAAGGTATTTCATTCTACCAACCATATACCATATATTTCCATTTTTATGAGATGAGGACACCAGTGCTCCCACATGTCCTCTTCATCCTCCTTAATCAATTGCATCTCTCTAATTTATACCTACAACTTGTATTTTGTCTCTGTTGACCATACTTACATTCCATTATTTCATCGGTATTAAGCCTTATAACTCAAATAAATTGATTCAATCTACATATTTTTTAGTGAACACTAAAATATACTAAAATGGTATATTAAATTTCCTTCACTATGGAGAAAATATCAGGACCATGTATAACTCAAACAGAATATTATCATAGTCATGGCTGAATGAATTTTTCTATTTTCATTTCACCATATCCTCATGTTTTCAAAGGAATTAATCATCCCACTTATTTTTCAAAAAGTTAATAATTTTTATTTTTTAATGAGAAACACTTGTTTTTTAATTTTAATTCCAGTATAATTAATACACACTGTCATATTAGTTTCAGCTATACATTAGAGGGATTCAACAATTCTGTAGATTATTTGGTGTTCATCACCATTAGTGTACTCTTAATCCCCATCACCTATTTCAACCATCCTCCCACCCACCTCCCCTCTGGTAACCATCAGTTTGTTCTCTATATTTAAAGAGTGCTTTTTGGGTCTCTTTTGTCTTTGTTCTTTTGGTCTCTTAAATTCCACATATGAGTGATATCATATGGTATTTGTCTTTCTCTGAATTATTTAACTTAGCCTTATACCCTCTGGATACATCTATGTTGTTGTAAATGGCAATATTTCACTTTTCATGGCTGAGTAATACTCCAGTGTGCGTGTGTGTGTGTGTGTGTGTGTGTGTGTACCATTAGGTTTATATATAACATCTTATGCATATAGCAGTATATTAAGTTGATGTTTGCTTCAATTTGAACTTATTCTAAGTACTAAATTTTTACTCATCTCCCCCAATGTTTTAGTTATATAGAGTCACACTTTACATCCTCTTATTTTGTGAATCCCTTGACTGATTTTTATAAATATACTTAATTGCATTGCTTTTGTGCTTCCTAGTTTTCTTACTCCTGCTTATGGTCTTTCTTTTCCATTCAAAGAATCCCTTTAACATTTCTTGTTGGGCTGGTTTAGTGATGATGAATTCCTTTAATTTTTGTTCATCTGGGAAAATCTTTATGTCTCCTTCTATTCTGAATGATAGCCTTGCTGCATAGAGTATTCTTGGTTGCAAGTTTTTTTCTTTTGGCACTTTGAATATATCATGCCACTTTCTTCTTGCCTGTAAAGTTTCTGCTGAAAACTCAGCTGATATCCTTGTGGAGTTTCCCTTGTATATAACTGTTTTTTCTCTTCCTGCTTTTAAAATTCTCTCTTTATCACTACTTTTTGTCATGTTAAATACTATGTGTCTTGGTGTGGACATCCTTGGGTTGATTATGTTGGGGGTTCTCTGCCTCTTGGATCTGGATTCCTGTTTCCTTCCCCAGATTAGGAACGTTTTCAGCTTATATTTTTTTCAAATACATTTTCTGCCCCCTTTCTCTCTCATCTCTTACTGGGCTCCCTATAATGTGAATGCCATTATGCTTGATAGTGTTGTTGAGTTCCCATAATCTATTTTCATTATTCTTCTTATTTCTTCTGTTCAGCTTGATTGCTTTCCATTACTCTGTCGTTCAGGTCACTGATCCATTCTTCTGCTTCCTCTAGCCTATTATTTATACCTTCTAGAGCTTTTGCATTTTGCATCTCTGATCATTTCTTTTTTTATGTTTTGTCTTTGTTGAGGGTCATTGAGATCCTCCACTCTTTTTCAAGTCCAATTAGTACCTTTATGTCCATTACTTTAAATTCTCTATCTATCAGGCATATTATCTCTGTTTCATTTAGCTCTCTTGCTGGGATTTTGTCATTCTTTCATTTGGGATATATCCCTCTGCTTCCTCATTTTGTCTAACTCTCTGTGCCTGTTGCTATGTGTTAGGAAAGTCAGCTATGTCTCCTGCTCTTGAAAGTAGTGGCCTTATAAAGAAGAGGTCCTGTGGTGCCCTGCAGTGCAATATTCCCTGTTCACCAGAACCTAGCTGTTCAGGAGTGTGTTTCATGCACCCTACTCTTTGGCTGATCTGTGTTTGCCTTTAGTAGAGTCATCTGAAATGGATGTCTTTGCCTGTTGTGGGCAGGGGTTGGTGCTTGTGTTGTTAGTGGGCCAGTCTGGGGACACCTTAGGTTTGGGTTGGGTCAGACCAGCATTTTCCAAAGTTTCAGTAGCACTGAACTGCAGGGCTCTCTCCCTGTATTGTCCCCTGAGAAACTTTCATTTTTGGGCAAGTCCTACAGTTAGTCCAGATGTCTGTCCAGCCCACTGGTGGAGCCACAGTCAAACTGGTGCATGTGGTTTCTTCCCCTCTCCCCAGGGCAGAAGTCATATCAGGGTGGTGCTGCCCCTTGTTGGGACTGCTTGTACACAGCCATGCTTGTGGTGCCTCTTTGGATCAACTTCTGCCTAGGCCAGGTCCAAAGGAGAATGTGGAGTTGGGGTACACTATAAGTAAGCTAGGTGGAGAGTGCTCAAGCTGTGCTGGTTCCTGCAGGAGTCTGTGTATCTAGGCTGGGGGTGGGGTGGGGGCGGGAATGGCACCTGCTAGCTCTTTTGTTCTTGGAGTAATCTGCCAAAGAGTCCTGTCCCTCCAGCCCATGCTCCCTCCCATTTACTCCAGGCATTTTTCAAACTGCTGCTCCTATGCTGTATCTCAGAAGGGCTATTTGTTATGTTGTCTCCTTAAGAGTGGGAAATCAGTTTCTTTCACTGTCTAGCTCTTCCAGAGCCGAGCACGCTGATTTCTAAAGTTTCAGGTATTGAGCCCCACCAATTGTAAGAACTCATGAAGTTAAGCCCTTCTGGTTTTCAAAGCCAAATATTATGGAGATTCATCTTTCTGGTGTGGGTTCCCCATGCTTTGGGTGCTCCTCCCCCCCTCCTTGACCGCAGCATCTCTCTGTCCTGTGGATAGTCCCATAAGTCAGTTTGACTCCTCCAGACTGCAACTCTACCCTTCCTACCCACTTCCATGTGGACTCTTCTCTACATTTAGCTGTGGTGTGTCTATTCTATCAGTCTTTGGGTTGTTTACCAATTTATTTACAGTGATATGGGTGTTAGAAAGAGAAAGAAAGCAATGAGAGGAAGATCTCCAGAAAACTTTAAAAAGACTTGCTAAATTAGGTTTGGATGTTTGGAACAATAGCAGTTACTTATTGACAGATTTATTGGAGCAATTAAAAATATTAACAATGAATGTATAAAGGTATGCAAATTAGATAAGTGATATTTCCATAATAGCAACATTCGAATTTTGTCTGTTAAGTTTGTTATTGCTTCTCTCTCCCCCCCAAATTGTGTAGATATATTTCATCCCGTGGGGTTCCCATTGTCCTTAGAATAAAGTGTTTATACTTTAAAACATGATACTATTGCTATCATTTGAATGTAGACTCAGGACATAGAGTAAATACCTTCAAGTGGCCAGTCTGCCATCTTGTACCAGAATTCTAACATTGCATTTTAATTATCTAGTCACGTTCCTTTCTCTCCTTTTTCAGACTGAGTTCTGAAAAAAAAAGCAAATCTAATTTATCTTTGTATTAACAGGGACTGCTCAATGCCTATGACTTTATTGAATTTTGATTATTTTGTGTAATGTGCTATGTACTAAACCTTTTTCAATCCATTCATTTGAAACCTGTGGCTCCTTCAACACAGTCTCACATCTTGTATAGCTTCTTATCTTTAATTCATTAAAAACCTATTGTTATCATTCTTCACATAACCTCATGAACAGTTTTTTTTTTTTGAAAAATGCTCTCTTGAGCTACATAGAGAATTTCTTCTTGAAATAGTCTATTTCTATAATAGCATGTAGCAAAAAATAAAATAAAATAAAATAAATTAAAATAAAATAAAATAGGTCTAATATAAAGCAACAGTGTTAGGAGCAACTTTAAATATATTCAACAAGTTTTTGAAAAAAGTTTATGATGACAAATTGGTTTGCTTCACAATGATCTATCACTTCATGAACTTGATATGATGTTAGAGATCTTACCCCAAATATTCTCATAGTTCTAAGATTTTGGTGCTGTAATTTTTATTGGACAAGCTTTTTCATAATCAATCTGAAATTATGTGGTCACAGACTGGTATTGATAATTATGGTGGCCTGTAGAATAATTTCTATATTGATAAAATAGAGACATTTCAATTTTATATAAATATAGTTGATGATCATGCAATCATCTGACTAAAATTACAGCAAAATAAGAGTCTGCATCAGAAGCAAGTAAAATAACTTTCAGTAGTAGGCAATCTGACCCAACGTTTACCAGGCCTGAATGAAAACTAAGGATTTTCTAGAAGGTACTTCAGATCCCTCATTATCAGTTTGACATGAGACATTAAGGTCCAGACCACAAGATTTTATTAGTTTGAAAGGCTGATTTTCCATCTAGGCACGATCAGTAACAGGCCAGACATAATCCAAAGATCATATTTTATATTGGCAAGCAAAGCCATCAGATGAGAGTTCTGTGAGTCTAACCAATTTAATGCCAATGTAAATGACACAGTGTAAACTCTATTTCATTCTATGTGCTAGAATCCATTAAGTTCAAGTGGGCAATAAAATCCTACTTTCAAACTCATCTATTCTTGTGAATAATGACTGTAAAAGACTCCTTTTTTTTCTCCCTAAAACAAATGCATCAAAAGGCAATAAGCGAAATGATATATTTTTTTAAATAAACGTTTTCTTCTTACAAGAAAAAGAAGTTTATGAATTGAACCAGATTCTATTACATAATACTTCTGTTTTAAAGAAAAAAAACGACAAATGTATCCTAGGTATTAGCTCAATTACATAACTTATAGCACATCTGAAAGATAACAATTCTACAAATAATACAAAATATTTGTAGAAGAATCATGCACTAAGCTTAACTTCTCACTGTCTGAAATATAATAAATATGTATGCATATATGAAAGAACATTTCAGATAATTCAAACTACAACCGGATTTTTGGTGATAGCTCAAATTTTCCAAACATAAATAATGTATTAAGTGTAGAAACAACATGGTAGCATTTAACTACTATTAAATTAGCAACAATTTTTTAAATAAAAATGGAAAACTATATCAAAGATGTGATGAATGTGCATATTCCATCACTGTGGGCAAGAGTGTAAATTTTTTTTCAAAATTTACATTCTTTCATTTTTTTATTCATTTCTGTCTGCTCTATTTACCTTGCACAGAAAAAACTCAATTAGACAGGGCTTTGCTAATCAGAGGCTAATATTTTGTTTACAGAAGTTTATAGAAAGAAAGACAGAAAATCATAAGTAAATAAATATCCCTGATAAACTTTGATCATTATAAGTGGTTTAAATACAGTAAAACAGAAAGACATGGGAAAAAAAACAAAAATCAACTATATGTGTGTGTGTGTGTGTGTGTGTGTGTGTGTGTGTGTGACACAAACGTAAGGAGAACTAGGAGGAGACAGCTTTAGATTGGACTGTCAGAGAAAACTTGTTTGTGATTTTCTTTGAGCTAGTTATGTAAAGATTTGGACACAGAGTGTTCCATGTTGAAGAGAAAGTAGTTTAATTCAAAGAAGATAATAATTGGTCAGTATGGCTGAAGCATAGTAAGCAGATGGGAGATACATGATGAAGTTGAAATAGTGTGTATAGGCAGTGGCCTATTTTCCAAATAACAAGCGATAGTGTTATGAATAACTGTAGTCCTTCCATAATCTTGTTGCAAATATCACACTTTCCAACTACCCTCCCATCTCCCATGTTTTTTCTTGAAACCTAAACCCACAAATCCTATTGCCCCACTGGAATATTGAACTCATTGATCCTCAATCTTTTTACTCTTTCTCTCTGACCTCTCATGGGCTTACTTTTTCCTTGCCCAACTTAAACTCTATGATTAGTCACTCATTACAGTTATCTCCTTGGATGCAATATCAAATTCCTTATCTCTCACTTGCTTCATCATGCTCTTTTTATCAAAACCCCAATTCTGACTCAAATTTATCTGTCTGTGTACACCACACATAGTATCTGTGACTTAAGAACAATACACTATTATACTAATTGGTTTCACTCTAAACATGTGACAGTGAACCTAACAAGGCTATAATGGTTACAGACAATTGTATTGCTTTCCATTATATTGTCTCTCTTGGTCTTCAAGATTCCACTTCACACTTGATACCATGAGCCCAAACCTCCAAAACTTGATATCACATATTTTTTTTTCAACTGATGAAATCACTCATATTTAACTGGAAAAAAAAAATAGAAGCAGATAAATGTCTGGGAAAATGGCAGAGCTGGCAGCTCCACGGGCACATCCCTCCAGAGAAATGGCAAAAAATCAAGCATACACAAGATCAAGAAAAAGGCAACTTGAAAATGGTAGCAAAACTTTTTACATGCTTTTTCCCCACCCCCTCCCAAGATCAATGGTGGTCTTGAAGATGGCAGCCTATGTTCCCAACGTGGGATATGGTCCTTGTTCTGAAAGGAGAAGAACAGAACTTATTTGCAAATAAGGTGTGCATGTCTGCTCTAGCATAGGTCTAACTAAAGTATTGACATAAGTGCTTGTCTTTGTTTCACCTAAGTCAGAACTCACTCATGGAAGAAAAGCAAAGGACATTCCTTGAAAATTTTGTAAGGTGGACAAAAAATATCCAGTAACTAGGCACAAAGGGTGTGGTTGAGGCATACAACAGAGCCCTGAAAGCTTGGAGGGGAAGGGAAGGGAAGGGAAGGGAGAGAAATTCTTTGAAAAATTAGGGCATTCCAAAGTACCTGTGTGTGTTATATACTGAGGAATTTAGAAAGCCACACACATGCTCAGATAAGGACACATGAACAGAAAAGACCTAAGAATACCCCGAGCTTTCACCTTTGGCTTATCTCTAGGCTCAGTGTGGGTAGAAAGAGAAGGCTAAGGCAGAGTTGTAGGTAGTCAGGCATCTATCTATCTATCTATCTATCTATCTATCTATCTATCATCTATCTATCTCTATCTACTATCATCTATCATCTTTTGGCTCCTGGAATTCAAGAAAAACTGTTAAGAAACCAGCTGAACACAAGTTGGACTACAGACTTCAGAAAACACACATGACAAAGAAGACAGACTTTACAAAAATAGTTCAGAAAATTCAGCAAACAAACATCTACAGCTTACATTAAGTAACAAAAACAAACCAGGGAGCCATGGAGGCAAGATACTGATTTCTAGAGTTACCACATTATGATATTCAAAACAGTGAGTTTTCAACAACAACAGCAAAATTATAAAGCATGTAAAGGAACAAGAGCGTGATCCATTCACAGAAGAAATTAAAAGAAACTCTCTGAGGAACCTTATTATTGGACCTACTAGACAAAGACTCTAATTCGACTGTCTTGAATATGCTGAAAGAACCAAAGGAAACTACTGACAAGGAGCTGAAAGAAACCAGGAGAATGATGTACGAATAAATAGAGAATACCAATAAAAAGACTGGAATTATAAAAGGAACCAAACAGAACCAAGCTAAGAAGTACAGTAACTAAAACAAAACAAAACAAAATAATAATAAGTATATTTGAGCAGACAGAAGAAACCATCACCTTGAAGACAGATCCATTTAAATTATCCAGTCTGAGGAGCAGAAAAAAGGAAAAACAAAAGAACGAAGAAAAATGAACAGACCTTAAGAGACCTGTGGATACCATTAACATACCAATATATTTGTACTAGAAATCCCAAAAGAAGGAAAAAAAAAAAAAAGTGGGGAGGGAGTATTTGTGGACCACTATCTCATGCCATATATAAAGTTTAACTCAAAGTGGATCAGTAACCAAAAAACTAAAACAATAAAGCTTTAAAAAGAAAACACAGTCTTAAATTTTCAAAGCCTTGAATTTGACAATGAATTCCTAGAAATGATACCAAAAGCATGAGTAACAAAAGAAAAAAAAAGGCAAATTGGACTTCATCAAAATTAAATACTTTTTTTTTTAGATTTTATTTTTATGTATTTGACAGAGAGAGTGAGAGAGCACAAGCAGGGGGAACAGGGGGAACAGTAGAGGGAGAGGGAGAAGTAGGCTCCCCGCCGAGCAGGGAACCCAATGCAGGGCTCAATCCCAGGACCCTGAGATCATGACCTGAGCCAATGGCAGCTGCTTAACCATCTGAGCCACCCAGGTGCCCCAAAATTAAATACTTTTGTGCATCAAAGGACATTATGTAGAAAGTGAAAAAGCAACCTACAGAATGGGAGAAAATATTCACAATTCATATATCTGATAAGGTTCTAGCATTTACAATATGTAAAGAACTGTTATAACTCAAAAACCAAAAGATAACTCAATGTAAAATGATCAAAGAATTTGAATAGCCACTTCTCCAAGGGAGATATATAAATGGTCAACAGGCACATCAAAAGATGCTTAATGTCATTAGTCGTTAGGGAAATGCAAATCAAAACTACAATGAGGCATTGCTTCACACCCATCAGTGTGGCTCTGAGAAAAAAATAGAAAAATCACAAATGTTGATAATGATGTGGAGAAATTGCAACTTTTGTATGTTGCTGTTAAGCATGTAAAATAGTTCAGCTGCTGTGGAAAACAGTTAGGTAGGTCCTTAAAAAGTTAAATATGAAATTATCATATAGGGCCCAGCATTTCTATTCCTACATATATACCCAGAAGAACTGAACACAGGTATTCAAACAAACGTGTACGCCCATATTCATAGCAAAATTATTAACAATAGACAAAAGGTAGAAGCATCCAGCAATGAGTGAATAGGTAAGTAAGTTGAGGCACATATATACAACCAAATATTATTCATCCATAAAAAGAAATGAAGTATTTATTTATGTTACAACATGGATGAACCTCAAACACGTTACACTAAATGAAAGAAGCCAGGCACAGATGGTTACATGTTGTATAAATATACTTACACGAAGTACCCAGATAGATGTACCCACAGGGAGAGAACACAGGTTGTGAGGAGCTGAGGGGAGAGAGGAATAGCAGCAACTGCTCAATGGATTTGGAGTTTCCTTTTGGAATGATGAAAATGTTTCGGGACTAGATAGAGGTGGTGGCAGTTACACAAAATTGTGAATGCACCATATGCCACTGGATTTTTCGCTTTAAAATGGTTAGTTGTATGTTACGTGAATTTCATCTAAAAAAATAGAAGCAATCAGAAGAAAATCTCTGTAAGCTCCTTTTACCATATCAACTCATCTGCCAGCATTTGTATCCTTCTGTACTCACCTCTGTCAGCAAAAATGGCCTGTCCTTGCGGTTGTCAAAGACCAGGTTCTCTCCTTGGGCACTAGGCGCATTCCTGTTTATTCAAAGTCAATCCATGTAGTGATTTCCACATTTTCCTGTACTGTCATTTTTTTCCTCTTCATTGGATTATTTCCATCAGAGTATAAGAAGCTAATATTTCTCCTAGCCAAAAGTTCTATTAAAAAAAAGAATATAAACAAACAAAAAGCCTCTGACTCACATTTTCCAATAGCATTCACTCCATTCCATTTCCTGACAGCCAAACCTGTACAAAGAAAGAAAGAAAGAAAGAAAGAAAGAAAGAAAGAAAGAAAGAAAGATCGTATTTGTCTCTTTTTCCTCATGTATTCTCTTAAATTCCCTATAATTGGGTTTTAAACTCTACAGCTTCAACATAACCATAATCATCACTGCTACCAATGACATCCATGTTTCTAAAACCTATGTTTAGTTCTCAAGCTTCATCTAACTGAGGTTTCAATAGTGTTTGATATAGCTGATTACACCCTCCTCTTCCTTCACTTTTTTTCGAAAGAACCAGATTTCCCTCCTTTTTCCCTTGCCATGTGTTTTACTCTTTTCTTCTGTGTGTCCTCATCTCCTGACAAAGACGGGCTGGGCTGTTGGGCTCCGTCCCTGGACATCTCTTCCCCACCTGTTCTGCTTCTAAGTGGGAGAATTCCACCTGTCACTTCCATGCTTAAGATTCACACAGTTTAATTTGCAGCCTTGACCTTCCTCCCTATCTCCCAAATTATACTTTCATCTGCAGAGATATGTGTTAATACCTAGTAGGCAACGCAATATGTTCAACTTGAAGATCTGATCTTTCCCCCCAAATCCTCTCCTTTTCTAACCTTTCCTACTGCGATTAGGGCGGTTTCATCTTCCCAGTTATTTGGAACAAAATCATAGCATGATACTTAATTCTGCTCATTCTCTCACACTCTATTTTTATGTCAACAAATTCTATTGGCTATTTAAGTACTTCTCCCTGCTGTTACTGCTTCCTTTCTGGCTTAAGTCAACATGATTTCTCATTTGGAGTATTTTGATAGCCTCCTACGTGCCCTCCTTGCTGTCACACTTGTCTTACTGTATTACAGTCTCACTACAACTGACTGAGTCCCCTCTACTCCAGCCACACTTACTTTCCCTTCTGTTTCTTCACAATTATTCTTCTTTCACTTCCATATTTCTCTGGGACTTATTCCATCACTTCTTTCAAAGCTTTTTTCAAAAGCAGCCTCCTCAGTTATACCTTCCCTAACTACCACATGTAAAATTCACACTCCTTCCCTAACCTCTTTATCCTTTTTTCCCCCATTTTAGTTTTTCCTATGGCATTTTCTAACACACTCTATAATTTACTTATCTATCTTTGGTTTTGTAGGTCCCTAAGGTTTAGTGTCATCAGAGCAATAATGTTTCTATTTTGTTCACTGGATGCATCTCAAGTGCCCAATAAGAGTGCTTGGCACATAGTAGATGCTAGAAAATATTTTTTAAAGGAATGAGTGAATGATCATAAAAAAAAATTGCTTTGTAGTGTGAAGAAATATGTTATGACTTAAACCTTGTAAAATTTTACATGAGGAAAACAGTGAAAAGAAAATTACCATGTGGGTCAGTGAGTATCTTTTTCCATGAGACTGTAAGCACACTTTTTCCTTCTTTTTTACCTCTCAGCATTTTCCACAACAAATATGTATTGCCTTCATAATAAATAAATATAAAAATATTTTATTGATTTGCTTACTGGGCAATGTATAGGTATCCACAAATGTCAAATGGGTTAATAAAATAATAATGCATAAAAAGGAATTATTATCACTCCTATTCATTGCCTCTGTGTTATACTTAACTCTGCAGAAGCTAAGTATGTATCAGGACATTCTTTAGATTTAGAAGACCAGCAAATATAAACATCATCAATGTCATGTTGACGTGGCTATAAAAATGAAAAACATTAACCCAGAATTAAAATTTACTTATGATATCATATGATTTAGAGAACCAATACATTAAAATAAATTTTTTTTAAATGCATCCTAGTTCCTTTTTTTTTTTAAAGATTTTATTTATTTATTTGACAGAGACAGCCAGTGAGAGAGGGACATAAGCAGGGGAGTGGGAGAGGAAGAAGCAGGCTCATAGCAGAGGAGCCTGATGTGGGGCTCGATCCCATAACGCCAGGATCACACCCTGAGCCGAAGGCAGACGCTTAACCGCTGTGCCACCCAGGCGCCCCTAAAATAAATTTTAAAAAGCTCCACAGTTCATTTTTTGTGTTGTACAATATCCTGTAGTAAGGGTTTTGTGCAAGAATAACAAAAAAGTCCAATAATAAGATGGAAACAAGATGATTACATCATATATTCCCAGGTGAATAAGATTAATAAAATGTCTTTCTCTGAAGGATGAGAATATTCTAGTCAACTGCATTTTTTTTTTTAGTTTAAATCTGTGTAAGCATTGTTATTTTTTCATTCATTCAGGCATGTGCATGACAAGTATTTCCTGAACTCTTATAATCTACCACTATAGGCACTGTAGAGGCAAAGCCTTAAAATACAAAGAACTTTCAAGCAAGAGAGAAATGAGGAAACAAATGTAAAATTGAACGCAATGTAGTAGGCATTGTGATACAAGAGTTTGCAAATTTCTGCTCTGGGAGTTTGCAGAGGTCCCTAACTAAGCCCGTTAGTTAGGTTCAAGAGTTGCTTCCTCCAGAAAACTGAAATGTTCTCCTTAGTATGTAGGGCACACTCACGAGCAATACGTGTTCATTGACTGAGTTTTGGTAATTTCACGCTATCATCCATGACATCAATATTTATTACACCAGGCTGTGGATGGAGGTGTGAGAAATTAGGCTGAATCTTTACCATCCCCTGGGCATTCCCTGAAAATTTGTTCTCTATAAAATTCTGCCGTCAGCTTTTTATCTTTTGAGATTTTAAAATCTAAGTGAAATGTAGAAAACTCCAAGCTACTTAAAATTCTAATTAGTTGTGTGATCTAGTAATACGAAATAAAAGCATTTTAAAATAGCCTAACTTTTAAAGATACCCACACCTGTAATGTATCTACAACTGTTTTTGTTTTTACATGCTTTTAGGGTTTTTCCCCCCAAAAGTTTTTAGATTTGACATTTCCAATTACAAATTAAAATGTTTCAAAACATATTAAAATTTCTTTAAAAGGGTCATATATACAGTCTATACTTAAAGGAATTGTGATTTTTATTTTGCATAATCAAGTATTTACAAGACAAGAAAAAAATATCACCTCTTTAGGTAGTTCAACAGTGTATACTGATCTAGAAATATTATGGAATCATTAAGATACCCATTTGAAGGTTGTTTAAATACCAATTTTTACAGAACTGTCAGTTCATGTATTACTTTGTGATATATGTGATTATTTGTGGTTTTTCATTTGTGTATATACCTGAGTGCTGACAGATAAAGAGGGCATTTCAGAAGATTTAGATTACTTCCTCTCAGATATAAGGTCTATGCCCTAATGTAAACACCGATGGAGGGCCAGTTGGCTCAGGAAAACAAATCGTAATCTACCATTGCTGTAGGCCTGGACTTATCTAAGGATTGTACTGAATTGAGTATCTGTAAAAGAAATTATAATATCCAATGTGGAAGGAAAACTGTGAATCAGAAATGATTATCGTTGACATGATATTGAGGTATGCTTCTTCCTTTGGAATTAGGTAGAACTTAGTATTAAGTAATAGGAAAGGGGAAAAATAATTGAAAGAAAATCCTTCAAATATCTATGACTGAAACTTTTGGAAATTAAAGCAAAAATGGCAGTTTCAGCTGAAAATGTATTTCATAATAAGATTCTCTGTCTTTAAAAACATGAAATACCTAATTTGTATACATGTTGTAAATACTTGACTAGACGCAATCACCTGCTTACATAAATTTCTCCCTATGCTGCGTATAGGACTCTGGGCTGGGCAGGAAGATCAGCAAAAAAGAAATAGATACAGATTGTATCCTCAGAAGGCTTGCAGTCTGGGAGGGAAGGAACAATCGCATGAAGGATCAAGACACAAACTGAAAGCGAGAGCTACTAGAAAGTTTTGGATGAATTTCCTGGTGTGAGACTTATAAAGTCTTTGATCGCTATTGTATGCGCTTCAGGCTAAAAGCCTCTCCTTTACCGTATATTGAACTCCACTCGTGTTTACTGAATTTTGATAACCCACTATTTATCTTTTTAGGCTTGCATATTTACACATAAATAAAATATTATTAATGCTAGGAAGGTCCTCACATGCAAAAAGATCTCTGATCACTTAAGCCTTTTAAACTATACATTTTCTTTTCAGCAGTCTATTCCCAGGATCTGTTCCCAAGCCTAAACCCACATGATACTGCTGGATCTAATTCAATTATTTTGTAGAATTCAGTGTAGACATTGCAACTTTTGGGAGATCTGTTCTCATTCCTCAAGACTGGGTTAAATTTCCATCTATGCCCACATAACACCCTGTATTTGTCCATATAATAACACAGCTGCTTATTTATTTGTCTGTGAACTACCATTAGATAGCAAGCTTCTTCTAGGCAGAAACTCTTTTCTGTTCATTAAAGAATCTTTAGTGCATAGTACAGTTCCTGACACATAATAAGTGCTCCATAAATAATTTTTAAACAAAAGGAAATTTCCCAATTATTTATAAGGACATGTGTACAATACATACAAACACCAGACTATTCAAATATTTGTGTGCACTATCATATGATACACATTCTTATGTATATTAAAATGAGGATAACACCCATGTTCAGAGCCTTGGTGTAAATGAAGGGTTGAACTCATGATTTTCAATATAAGAATCTTTGTGGTATTGTGAGAAGGTTTTAATATAGGGGTACATTCTTACAAGTTTAGGAAACTAAAATTTTATTTAAGATATTTTAGGTGATCGTTTTATTAATACAAAAGGATATTTTAAAAATTAAAAGATTTCTCTGTTGGTCATATACATAATGGTTTTTAGCTGAGCCACTTAATGTACATCAGAAAACCGGCAATGCAGCAGCAAGTGAGAGAAAAACCAACAACAGAAGGATCTAGTACAAGCAAGTGTCGGCAGTCTAGATTTTCCAAACAGATCAGGAGGGGCGAATGGAAGGGCATCACTTTAATGCAAATAAAAGAAACAGTCTTTATAAACATTTCGCTAATGCCTTGGAGCTTTCACTAATAAGAATTTTCTGAAAAAAAAAAAAAAAAAAGAAAGTCAAGATTTTGACTGGAGGGGATTTTGAAATCAGAAAGATGTTGAATTATTAATGAGCCAAACTGGTCTTTTTCATTTTCTTTCCTAATCCAAGAAATCTTCAGGGTAGCCGTTTGAAGGATATTTCTTTTTTTTCCATCTCCTGCTTTAGGCATTCATAAATATACTTGAAAACACTATCTCAGATACCACCCAAATGATCAAGGTCACTTAGGAGACTAAATTAAACTTCTAATACATATTCACTGTTGTCATTTCAGCACATTTCGGATGAGGCTGTGCAAGTGCTCACTTTGAATGTCATCCCTGAAGCACCCCTGCATCCCTCCAATGGTTGGTCCGCCAGCTAGTACACATTGGATTTCGGAGCCTTGCCGGATGAAATGAAGCCATCTTGCTCAAAGTGATTTTCCTTCATGCTGTATTAATTCTTTAAGATAGTGCATCAAAGATTTATTTTAAATTGTAGCATAATTAGTTAAGCTCTTGGGTGACACCGCCACTTGAAATGAAAGCCCATTCCCACTGTTCTATTTATTGGAAGGAAAGCTCTGGCAGGGTTTACACCAAAGCGCAGCTTGTTGACAACGTATGCAAATTAGGAAGACAGAGTTTGGTTTAAATGTCTGCAAAAGCAGGAATCAACATCTGTGGGAATGATTTTCAAAACTGCAGTGGCATAGAAATCATTGCAAGTGGTTAGGCAGTTACAAACAGACACCTGGCAGTCGTCCAGAAATAAAATATTCCTTTTTTCTCTTTCCAGATAAGAAGAGTCCAACTCATTTTCTGGTTTGGAATTAAGTGCGAATGATGGATTCATAATTAATTTTTAAATCTGAGGAATTCAGTCTCATCTCCCTTACCTTCTTTTCCACATCCTCCTGTAAATAGTTATAAAGAGCAACGAAATAAGAAAATAGCAACACCACAGGATATAATGAGAGGCACGACTAAGTAATCTACAACCTAGCTTAACTGAAGGTTGTTGTAACATATGTCTTCTCAATTGTGAAATGTCATCTTCTCAAAAATGAGAGTGTCTTTAACAGAGCCAGTTATCCAAATAACTATAAGTAATCTTTTCCTTTGTAAAGTACATCATTTTCAATTTTGAAAAGCATTAAGGGTACAGTTAAGTAACAAATAGAATATCTCATCAAATGAATCATAGCTATAGTTAAGAACTAATGGGGTTCTTCCTTACTTGTTCTATTTTTATTAACACATTTGTTGGACCTGACCAAAACTACATCACTGATTATATAGCTTAGTTCTCCATTCTATTTCTTACTATTTTCTTCTTATTTTATGGAATATTGATATATTACAAGATATGTGTCATGTTTATAAAGCTAAAAGCTAATAAACACTAATGTGAAATATACACAGTAGTGTACATAACACATCATCCTTTTTTAGAGTTTAAATATTACCAACACTCTTGAAAGCTTTGTTTTTCTTCTTTGTATCTTCTTTTTTCCAGCCATATGTAATCACTATCTTGAAATTTCACTTATTTCATTTGTAGCTTGACCTCATACATATTAGACGTTTCTAAACAATATGTTGTTTAATTTTCCACAGTCTTGGATATTTTACAAATTGTAACAGATGAATATATTCTTCTGCTATTAGCATTTTCTTCTCAGTATTGTTTGTATCTGTATTTATGATTCATTCATTTTCCTTGTTGTACAACATTACAATTGTATAAATGTGCTACAATTTATTTATTCATCATTCATCTGGATTGTTTGCAATTTTTGCTTTCTTGCAATAACAAGTAAATCCAAAATGTAAAAAGCATCAAGTTTATCCTCAAAATGTTAACTCTACATTCCCCTCGCACCATTCCTTTAAACTTTATTCAATGTGGGTAAACTCCAGTCAAATTTTGACTTGAATCAATGGTAAAACATCTTCCATTCCTCAGCCTGGAAACAAATTTGTGAGTTAAGAATACTTCCTTCTTTCAGTTCTGAACTCTGAAGATGTATCTATACTCCTGGCAATCAAGACTTTATGAGGCTCTCTGCAGAAACTTGCTTATTCTTCTTTTTATCTCCCTCTGGAAACATTTAAATTTCTTTTTCTTCTTCTCTGCTAATTCTGATACTCTTCCCTTGTCCACTTTCCATCTTTCGAAAACGTTGTTGATGTCTCTTGTCTGTTATTGCCCCTCCTCCCATTTTCTTTGCCTTTGAAGGTAGATACATATATTTTTTATTCCTTTCTTGACTTTTAAATAAAATTTCATAAAGGGGTAGCAATTTGAGGCAGCTCTGAAGAGTCATCCTAACTTCAGAACTCCCCCAGTGTTGTCGAGGCGACCGGGAAGCTGCATCACACTTCAACTTCTGTACCGTTTTCTCCCATTCTAGTAATGCAGATGGTGCTCCCTCCCTTCCTTTCCCCTAAGTGCCTATCCACTGAGCACTCCCTCATTTCTTTCACACCAATCTCTGTCATACTAATCTCTAGAGTCTGCTAGCTGGGAATCCAACTTAGGGCTGTGGAAAAACAAGCTCTTCTCTTCAAGTCAAGTAATATGTATAATAATTTTTCTCAAACCATTTAAAAATTTCTATTTTGTAATACATTTGCATATATTTTAATAGAGAAACACATTTTCTTGCTAACTTTGAATCTCTAGGAATAGGAGTTATGCTGACCTTATATTTTTTTCTTATTTCATAATTTGCAGAGAACTGTAAGAGACATTCGCAATTCAGAGCCAAGTTAAAAGTTGTCCCATTGATTGAAACCTGCTCTAAATTAAAAGGAAAGTCCCTAGAAAGAAAATAACCCCCCTTTAGGCATTGGGCTTGCATCAGATAAGTTTTCAGGAACATATTTGAGGATTAGGTGTTAACATTTTTAAGTACAGAAAAAATAAGTTTTCAGGTACTATAAGTTCTCTGAAGGAACTCACAGTTAATACTTCTGATTTCCACAATGAGTTTAAAATAATTGGTATGTTTGTTGTTTGTTATTTAAGTTATATTACTTTTGTTCAAAACAGAACTAGTTTGTTTCCAGTTGACAGTATACTATGAAAATGCATGATTATTGCTCTTCACTAATCAGATTAATAATTTACAGAACACTGTCTCATGATGTGCTTTTTAGTAAAAGATCTGAGAGTTCTTCTACCAAATCAGGCAAATGATGATCTGTGTGCCATTTTTTTATGTGAATTATATACTATCTTCTTGAAAGAACTCACAATCATTTGAACAAGAATATATATAGCTGAAAAAAAGAAAATATATAGCTGAATAAAATAAATGGATATGGTTGAAATGGCTGCAATTTACTTAGTGCCTGATTGATGTTTGGTACTTTTCTTTAAAAGCGATCAATCTAAAGCATTTTACACTCTTCTATATTACAAAGTAGTCAAGGATATCCAGTTAAAAACCCAGGAATAAAGACATTTTGTATTTCTTTTGAAATCCACTTAAAATAACAAAAATAATGAAAAGCAGAGATGAAATGAAAATACACAAAAAATATAGCCTTCAATGAAACAAAAAAAGGACTGAAGGGGCACCTGGGTGACTCAGTCAGTTAAGGGCCTACCTTTGACTCAGGTCATCATCCCAGGGTCCTGGGATTGAGCCCCACTTATGGCTCCCTGCTTAGCGGGGAGCCTGTTTCTTTCGCTCCCTCTGCTGCTCCCCCTGCTTGTGCTCTCTCACTCTCTGTCAAATAAATAAATAAAATCTTTTAAAAAAAAGACGAAAAGCTAAAAACAGAAATTAACCAACACTATCTAAAAAATAAAGCAAAATCTGGGCCAAAATGAGAAAAAAGAAAAGAAAAGAAAAGAAAAGAAAAGAAAAGAAAAGAAAAGAAAAGAAAAGAAAAGAAAAGAAAAACCCACAATGGATATACACATCTCTATCTGTATACCTATACCCATGTTTATATTCATATCTCTATTATCTCTCTCTATATATATATATCATCTACCTATCTACATTCACATTTTCCCTTTTTGTGAAGATAAACAGAGACAGAGGTAAAAATGACTGGGTATAGATATGGATATAGCTATCCCCTACGACACAGACTTCTATATAAGTAGTTTCAGCAGTCCTAAAGGAACTACCTTTTAATTAATTAGAGGTGTCAAGAGACCTCGGGACCAGGTCTGGAAAGATGTTAAAACATCATTTTAAAAGTCTACTTACAGAGGGTAAGAAAGCAGGAAAGGGAGCTATGTTAAGGGTCCCCCACAGTCCCTGAGTCTTGATGATTTGCTCTCAGGACTTACAGGACTCAAAAACACTGCCATACTCACAGTCCCTGTTATTACAATGAATGCATACAGATCAAAATCAGCAAAGGAAAAGAGTACGTTCTGTGAGGTCCAGGACAAACCAGACTCCAGGAAAAACCAGACTCAAGTTTCCAGGTGACAAGATGAACTCTCCCAGCAATAACGTATGACAAAACTTCTGAAAGGCTGCCAACCAGGAAAGCTGGTCTCCTAAATTACATTGTTAGGATACATCTGCCTGCTTAAACTGCTTAAAAGTGGGCATGGCCTAAGACCTCAGACATACAAAAATGCTGTATCAGGCGGAGTATTCCAAGGGTTCAGAGGCTATATCCCAGGAGTTAGGGAAGAGCCAGTACTCAAGTCAGACATTTCTTTGGAATAGGTAGGATTCGAGCAGCCCAGTCCTGATGAATTAATCCTTTCCTACACCGACTTGGCCCAGGCTCCCACAGAAAAAGGATCGTAGTTTTCTCAGCATGTACATTTAATTTAGCATTTATATAATAAATACATCAACATCACATGCATAAATAGTCTAAAATTGAGAGAAGCCAGTGCAGGGTCCAGATAGATTTAGGGAAACAACTAATGCACGCTGAAAAGCCACTATATACATACTCACATTTTGTACTAACTTGATCACTCATCTCTGCACTTTGTCTAGTGTTACATTTACTTGTGATAAATTTGACCAAACTTTTTAGCACAGAATTTGGCTGATAGCTAGATAAATACAGTGCTTCCTCAGCCCAGACATTTCTACTGGTAATATAACCTGAAGAGGCTTTAACTTGCTCTCCCGATACATTCGATTGCAGTATTATCATATGACTTAATTACATGAGGTAGTTGAATCTTATCAACAATGCTAACGTGATACCATATTATAGCATTGTCATGGCACAATTGAGTTTCAAGACCGAGCAAATCAGTAAGAATCCCGGAGATATTTGCTATGCTATTCCAAAGAATTGGACCTTGCCCATACACCATATAATATTAAGGAATAGGAATCATTACAGTTGACCAAGATTTGGTTATTTCTGACTCCAAATAAGTTAAGGACAAAGTCAGACACCCTGTCTTAGTTTACGAGCTTATACTGAGACTAGTTTTCATTGGATATTGCTATATAGCAGAGCCCAACTTCCTCCTAAGGGAAGACATGAATGTTGTTCAAAATAGTCCCTATCTCTGCTAACTGTACTATGGAATATGTCTTATTCTGTTCTCCAGGAAATGACAATCATGGTGCATTAATAGAAGTTACAGGTATCCCCAGCAACCCTTCATATGTGTAAAAGATCATAAGATTCTCATAAATGTGCCCCTCAATACTCAGCAGTTAGGATGCAGAGCCATTGCCCCGTGGCTTGTTGGCCTCTGTCTATTCTAAAATAGTCAAGAGGTCCTGTCCCAACGCTCTGTCCCAAAGCTGCACTCTCGTATTACCCATCAATATGGCTGAGACCGCCTGACCCACTTCACTGAAGTCCCACACACTGGACTGTAGAATGTGTTCCTTAGTCTAAAGAAAGGTAACTCAGCAGTCTGGACTGGTGCAGTATCTCCTGTCCCACGACTTTGGGCATACAAAAACATTCTCCTTGGGTGGAATATTCCAAGAGTTCAGAGATTTTATCTCAAGAGCCACTCAGCAGCTGATCCTGAAGACGGCCATTTCTTTGCTATGGGTAGATTCTGAGTTATCCACGCCTTCAACTAACCCTTTCCTGCCTAGAACCTTAATAAATAATACAAAATGAGCCCCCCCCTTTTTTTTATTATGTCCTATTTTCCCCTGGTAGAAAACTCTGACACAAGGCAGGTAAAGGAAGGAGGAAGAAGAGGTAATCAACACATTATCGGATTGAGTACTTCCACCTTAATGGGGTTCTTTGTACAGTACATTGATCATCTTCCACCCAGAAAGGAACAATAAAACCTGAGATAAAAGGTGCCTCATGGTAGAAAACACAAAAGGACATTTGATCATGCAAGTAAATGTAAAATTAGACCTGAGGTAAGGGTGCTTTAAGCAAGATATGTGGGTTTATTTTAGTGTATGATAAGAGCACTTGAACTTGTTCGAGTGGTCAAGGAAATGATAACAAAGCTAAGATCTGAGACTTTCTAAAACATGCTAAATAAAAACAGGCCATTGCGCATGCAGTTGTGATGTCTGAACAGCATTAATGAACTGCGGCCTCACGGTGTCCCCTTCCTCCAGGGCCCGGTGCTCTCGCCTACAGATCCTGCAGCTTCCATGATCAGCACCTGGTCCGGTGGGATCCTGAGAGCTAATGTTGGCAGAGGCAGTGGCTGCCAGCAGCTTACAGGATATCAAATATCTCAAATATCATTCCTGAGAAAGACAATATTTTCACCTGTGTTATTTGTTCTCTTTTCGAGGAACACCATTAATATTCCTCATCTATTAGGAATTCTGCTTTCCATAAATTCACTTCTGTCTACTCACTTTTATACTGTGGAATTATTCCATTTAATTTAGTATGTTTTTTTCAGTCTCAAACTTATATACTTTCCTGTCTTCGGACATGTTTATTCAACTTTAATTTCAAATAATGTAGGTTTTAGTTAGTGACATGCTGGTAAAGTTCAACAACTGACTCTCTAAGTTGAATTCTGACATGAAGATTGGATGACATTTCAGTTTTATTAATAAGAAAGACAAAAGTGAAAGAGAAAAATGTATTTTAGAACTTGATATATTTGTCAACGACATTAGCAGTTCTTTGTTGATTCAGATCATAATTTTCAAATATTGGGAGTGTTTTTTGGTGCTCTTCATAATATAATGGATACAGACATGACACACTTTTTAAATTTAATTGTGTTAACAATATCTTTCTGTTACTTTAAGTTAAGATAAGATAATGAACAAAATAATAAATTAATCTCTGATTTATTGAATTTGCCAATTATGTGATATAAATACTTGCACCGTGGTCTGTTTGAAGCCATTAACCTTATGTCACTGAGTGTGTAGTTTGGGAGAGATAAATGGTATCACATTGTTGCAAGATTTCTTTTCCTTTGGTGCCCACGGTTCTTGGTCATGCCACTTGGAAGAATGAAAAGCCAGACCAGACAGAGTGGGGGGAAGCAAAGCAAAGTTTATTGAGCGATAGTAAAGTGATAGTATAAAGCTCCCTAAGACTGAGGGAACCCAAGAGGGTTGCCAACGGAGTTTCTAAGTCTAGGGGTTTTTAGGGACTTGTTGGTGGGCTGTTTTAATCTGATTAACTCTCTCTGTGTCTGTCACACAATCAGGTTTTTGTCATCTGCCTATCACATGGGAAAGGTTGGAGGGCTCCTTCCAGGGTGCTGTAAAATCCTCTTAAGGGTGGTTTCCTCTTAGGATGAGGGCCCCTTGTCCCTCCTGCCTGCCTTCCAACTATCCTTCATCAACATCACTGTGATTTGCATGGTATTTCCATGCAAATACAATAAATTTAAATAACCTCAAGATTACAGAAATAGTAAAAACAATTACCAAGTGATGAATTTTAGGTACTTATCTTTGTTTTCATGTAATTTTAATAGAATTCATTTAATTGTAAGTATGTGATTTAATTTTTAATACTGTCTGTGTTTAAAAACTAGCTCACATAATACCCATAAATCTAAACATCAGCTCTTACTAGCTACCTCCAGAACACCGCTGATTTTAGTTTTTGTAATTACTCTGTTTTTCTCTTGCACTCCTTTTCTGACTATTGCAAAGATATTCTCACTTTCGAATCTCATTGATATTTTTCATTTTTTGTTAGGGACATTTTTCACAAGTAACTTTGATTTTCAATTTCATATGGTTTCTTCAGATTAATTCTTTTTTTTGGTCATATATTCTTAATCTACTTTTCATAGATTCCATTTTATGTGGAAATGTAAAATATGGTAAATTTGGAATTTCATTTCTAGTATAGGGAGACACTGTATTTTCCCTAGGAGCCATGGTTCAGCATTCTCTAATTCAGTGTTCACAGTGACTTTCTAGAACATAACTGTTGCAAATCATGAGAATCAAATATTGTACAATCGGTGATAAGTTATCAGAATGTGAATACATTTTAAAGGTAGAATCAAAATGTGTCGAAAAGCTGCAATTAAAATGTTTAAAAGAGAGAATAGTAAATGTTTTAGATCTAAGAGATTAGAAGGATAGAATTGCCCTAGATTGAGATGAGAAAACCTGGGGGGTAAGCAGGTTTCTAAGAAAATCATCAGTTAGCGTTGAGACATTTACATTAAAGACACACATAAAATACCCAAGTGTCAGTGTTGCATGGCCACGTAAATATATAAACCTGGAGTTCCTATCATAGGTGATACTTACAGATGGTGAGATTAAATAAACAGTCTAATGATGTGGGTTAGAGAAATCCAGGGATATAATCCTGAAGCCCTGGAATATTTAGAAGTTAGAGGAATGAGAAAAAAATCATAAAGGAACAGTTCAGCAGGCTACCCACTATCATCTAGTAAAGGCCTCTGTTTTTACAACTGCCTCTGCTCTTGCCACACAGTTTTTCTCCTCTTTTCCATCCACATCAGCATAAAACATGCCAGAGAATACTTCTTCAAAAGAGTGTTTTTTTTGTGGTGACATAACACCTTGTAGTTACCTTCTCAAAGAGAATTTTTATGCTGCTGTTTTCATTTCCTTGGTCTTTCAAACTGTGCCTGGTAGGCTTTTGTTCCCACTAATCTAACAAAAGTTCTCAGGAGGGTCACCAGAAACCCCTAGGCTATTCTCAATACTTATCTTGCCGGTTTCTCAGCTGCATTGGAAACAATGTTCATTCCTTTTTGAAACACTTCCTTCACTAGGCTTCCTGGATAGTATTTATTCCCAGTATTCTAGATTCCAAAGTTTTCTGTCTTTTCTGCTTGCCTGCTTCTTCTGATCTCCACGTGCCACTGTGCCACCAGCCCACCCCTCAACTTCACTTCTCTGGATACTTGCATCGTACGTTCTCATCTCATGCCTCTGAATGTTAATATACACCGATGATTCCTCGAAGCATATCTACAATAATCATTTATTTCTGGATTTCTGAAGATATGCTCTTCACAAATTCGACCTGACTATCAAATTGACACCTCAAAGAAAATCAACCCTAAACTGATCTTTTCATTTCTCCCCCTAAATGCGCTCTTACTCTAGCGTTTTTCAACTCAGGCCATTACACTGCGATTTATAGAATTACTCAGGGCCAAGTTCTTCAGAACGATGTGTGGCTCTTCTTTCATATTGCATGGCCAGTTCAGCAGCAAATGCTGTAGAGTCCGCTTTCAGGATAAATCCAGAATCTTTTCAAATTTTCACTACCTCCCTTTTATCAGCCTAGTTTAAGCCACCAGCTCCTCTCATCCCGACTGTTGGAGTAGTCGAATAATGGGTTCCTTTGTTTTTAAACTTGCCCTTCTCCCAGCATCAATTTTTCACATAACAAATAGACATTTTAAGAATATAAACCAGGTTGTGGGGCGCTGGGGTGGTTAAGCCTCTGACTCTTGATTTCGGCTCAGGTCGTGATCTCAGGGTTGTGAGATTGAGCCCTAGGTCAGGATCTGCGCTCAGCGGGGAGTCTGCTTGAGATTCTTTACCTCTGCCTTCCCCCCACCCCGTGCTTGCACTCTCTCTTTCTCTCTCTAAAACAAACAAATAAATCTTAAATATATATATATATAATATATATAAGTATATATTTATATATGTCAGGTTGTGTTACTCCTTGCTTAAATGTTAAGTGTTCCTTGATTAAATGGCTTTTAAGAATATAAACCAAAATATTTAACCAAAGCTTACCAGGCCCTATGTGATCTTGCTTCTGCTACCATTTGGTTTTCCTTTGCTCACCATATTTCAGCCACTCTGGCCTTCTTGCAAATACTGGAAAAAGCCAGTCATGAACCTGACTGAAATAATTGGCTTGTACATTCCCTCCATCGAAAGTGTTCTTTCTCCAAGTATTTGTGAGACTATCCTCTTTATTTTATTCAAGATTCTGGTGAAATGTCACCTTTCAGAGAAACTTCCCCCAGCTTACCTATATATGTCTATATTGTCTGTCTCATCCAATTCAATGTAAGCTCTAAAGGTTTCTTTGTTTACCACTCTATCTTCAGTGTTTACAACAGTGCTTGACATAAGTACATATCAATTAAGCTAATGCTTTTAAACCACTTGATTATCTTATTTTTCTACCCTTTATAGTTGGCTTTATAGTTTCATATTTCAACATTAAATTTTATTTGCATTTCGAACCTATTTGGTTTACATTTAATGTATATTTCTGATTTACCATTGTTTATGACACTCTCTTGTTGAATATATCCCGATTTCTTATCAATAATAACCTCTAACTCATAATTTTCATTTATTCAGCAAACCTCATTACCTTTTACAGATTCTTTAATATATACAAGACTAGGGAGAGTGCATTTTAGGAGCCTATCTCATAAGGGCTTTGCTTAGCCCAAATCAATTTTTTACCACATTTTTTAAGAAAGTATGAAAGATGTAACACATTTTCAATTATCTCCAGATCTTGTCTTCTCTAGTATTAGCACCAGTCCAAATCATTAATATGAGAGAGGAAATAAAGGCACTTTATATGATGCTATGACCCTTTTTCATTTTGTTTGTTTTTATAACTCTTCCATCAGGAGAATTCTCAAAAATGAGAAGGTATTCAGTTCTGTTATTTCTAACTGAATGGCTTGGAAGAGTGAGTCAGTTTTTCTTTAACATGTTGGCTAATACATTCCCATGCTTTGCTGAATAGTTGGGCCAAATATACACAATGAAAGAGCATATTAGTCATTGGATTGTTACTCTATCTTGGGAGGTTACAGTGGGAGTTTCTTAATTCCCTTGGTACATACTTAAATTATCTTCTGATTTAATACAGCATTGTTTACACACACAGATAATTTTGGTGTCTAATTTGGCATTAATTTGTATCTGTTAATTTGAAAACACCATTTAATGAAATCTTACTTTTTCGTCTGTAATTAAATTAGAAGACAGCTTTGCAAGCTACTTCTTTATGTCATTGTCTTGTATGAATCTCTTCCTATACTCCATCCAAACAATTCAATCAACCCAAGTGGAATAATATAGTTTGGTCTATTTTCATGAAGTTAACTAAATTAATAGCAGAGACCATTGATTCCCCTATATCACATATTTGAATGACAATCAAGCAATTTTTTTGAGAATCTAAAGTCCTTATCCACACAAAAAAAAACAAACAAACAAGAAAACCAATTCTTGTGCAATTTATACTTTCCACTACTTGTCAGTTTTCACAATTGCTATTGACAATATTATTGATTACTAGAGGATCTTCAATCTGAAGAATTTGGCTTTCAGAAACTACTATTGAAAATGCAGTTATAAACTGAAAAACATACACACACACTTATTAATTAATTAATTAATTTACTCATTTATTTATTTAAAAATAGCCTTACGGCCATTTATACCTAGAAAGCTCTGTATGGAAGCAAAAGTTTCTTGATTTATTAGTTAATAAATACATCTTATAATTTTTATTATCTAATTTTCATAAGCACTTTTCTATTTTGTGACCTTTCTCCCAGCTGTAGTCTAGTACAGTGGAAAGCATTCATGACTCTTCTAAAAACCCCAGCAGAGGGGTGCCTGGGTTGCTCAGTTGGTTAAGCGTCTGACTCTTGAATTCGGCTCAGGTCATGATCTCAGGATCATGGGATCGATCCCCACCTGGGACTCCATGCTCAGCAGGGTTTGCTTGAGATTCTCTCTCTCTGTCTCCCACTGACCTTCCCCCCCACCTCCTGCCATGTGCTCTCTCTCTCTCAAATAAATAAAATCTTTAAAAATAAATAAATAAATACCCCAACAGATCCAAGAGAGGAAACTACCTACACCTTCACAAAGAATTATAATTATTGCTGCCATTATTAAATATGACAAAATCACCAATTATTGGGCTCTTAAAAGTATCTGAGTTATATAATTTAATTTAGTTTGCTAAATTAAGTATATAATCTATAGTAGCTAGTTCTATGTATATTTCATTTTTAATTTTTTCCTGGGAAAGTCATTTCTGGGTGTTTCCCAGTCTCAGAATACTTCCTTCTCAAAACCAGTTCAATTACCACAACAAAGCCATTCCATGGTGATTGCGAATTAGAATATTAATCTTATACTAATATCATTGTGAACCCATAGATATATACATGTTTAATAGGTTTCAGTCTACTGAAATCATTGGTATTTATTGCAGTTCAATGTGTCCCTTTTTGGTCCAGTAGGAATCTTAATATTGTACTCTAAGAGTTTCCTCAAAAAATGTCCCTGACAAAAATATGTCCTGAGTTCTGCCTTGCTGATGGCTATTCGCTAAAAGTTTGTTTTCCTGAATAAAAAAATATTTGATCATGCTTTTCTTTGGTATCATGAAAATATTATTACATTTTTTTTTCTGTCATGAAGCATTGCTGTCAAAAAGTCTACTGATAATCTTATTTCCTTATAAGTTTTGTGCTTTTTTATTTCTAGGGGCCCTAAAGATTTTTTTTTCTCGAGGGTCAAGGAATTTTATTAGAATGTATTCTGATATTGGTTGTTGAGGGTCAATATTATCAAAACTTCAGTGTGCTCTCTTAATGTAAGTTTTTGTTTTTTAGACATGTATCTTTGAATTGTAGTTTTTACTATCTGTTTTGTTCTCTTGCTTTGATTTTCTTTTTCAGTGTTATCTGTCATCAGTGATCTCTCTTATTATCTGTGAGTCTACTTTGCCTATCTTGAATACATGCACTTTCCCCTTTTTATTTTTTTTAAAGATTTTAAGTACACTCAAACTGGGGCTCAAACTCACAACCCTGAGGTCAAGAGTCATGCACTCCACCAGCTGAGCCCACCAGGTGCTCCAAGCCACTTTCTTTCTAATCCATCTTTTTCTTCATTTCTTTTTGCTTTTCACATTTTTCCTTGTATTTTCCTTGTACCGTCTGCTTCTTTTTATTTTATTAAGTACGGCATTTATTTGCTTTAGTGTTTCTTCTATTTTAATCATTCTCAAATGTTTTTGTTTCTATTTCTACTTTTTTTCCTCAGTTCTGTCACTTTATTTCTGAGTTTATCTAATTCTGATTGATACTGTATTTTTATGTCTTATGTCATTTTGATAGTGTCTTTTAGCTTATTTTGAAATAGTTGCAGTTTTGATCTAACACTTTTGATGTTTTTGTGGCACATTTTTATGGGTACAGTTTTTGGCAAAATTTCACTGAAGGGATTTTATTCTGTTCTTTTATTGTTTTTTCTTGTTCTTATAATAACTTTATATGGGACTCGATCTTGATTTTTTTTTTTTTTTTTTTGCTTATTTATTATGTGAAGTTGGTTTCACTGATTTTTTAGGATAGCTTTTTAAACTTCACAAAACTCTTTCTTTTGTGTTTTGTGTAGTGCTCAAAAATATAACTGCTCGAGATTTTTCTGGCAGTGTTCACCTCCACCACTTTGGTCTAGATGTTCTCTTTCCTTGCCTCTGTGGTCTCTGCCAGTTAATTTTAATTTCATTCCTGGCAGATTCTGTTCATTGTTATGGGTTGTTGTCAGTGTGTGTCTCTATCTTAGAAGGAATTCTGGTGGGTCAAAATTGTGAGAATATGGGGCTAGACTCCTCATCCCTCCTTACGATAGGCCTCTTTCCTTGTCCATATTAGGGAACGTGGAGGGAAATGCTTCCTGATCTCGCGTTCTTTTCTCAAATTGGCCTCCTATGCTTTCCAGTGAATACCCGTTGGCTATTTTGAAGATTTCCTTTTCTCAGCCCAACACATGCCAGCATGTTGCTTCTTTCATTCTCTCATATAGAAAATGACATCATGTAGTCTTATAGCTGTTGGAAGTCTGTCCTTACCTTCTTATATTTGGGGTTTTATGGGGCTAACCTGTTACTTAGTTTTGTTGTAAATGGGTTCCATGGGCTTCTTGGGTTTTGCTTCCTAGTGGTTCTGTTCATTTTTATGTGGGGTTTTAGAGAGACTGGTAAACAATGCTGTCCCCACAGCCATCCTTCCAGAACCCTTTCATTTAATTTTTAAATGTCTGTTTAATTTAGGTATTTTTACCCTCTTTATTTGGAATGGAAAACTTCATGCATCCAATATCTAATAACCATGAAATTGTGTCATTATGAAACTATTGTTCTTTAAAACATAATATTGACTTTCCTCTTCTAATACGCCAACTTATCTCTGGAAAACTAATTTTGGAAGTAATGATAGGAGCAGAGTGCCTAGATTACTATGAATCTTATATCCTTGCACAGGACATCAGGAGAGTAACCTTTTTTTTTTCTTTCAAAATTGGGTATCCCAGTATATGGTGTTTCCTTCCAAACCTCAAGGATGATGTAAGATCAGGAAATTTATTATAGCTACACTAATACCCATTTTACTGTTTACTACTGAATTTAACCAAATTTGGGGAAGAATACACATACCAGAAGTACCCAAAACCTCAAGTTAATTACTTTATACATATCATATACCTTCTGGTAACCTCTGGTAGCATTAACCTATTTTAAGTATTTCCATAGATAAATGGATCTATTTTTTTTTTAAAGATTTTATTTATTTATGTGACAGAGAGAGAGCCAGCGAGAGAGGGAACACAAGAAGGGGGAGTGGGAGAGGAAGAAGCAGGCTCCCAGCGGAGAAGCCCGATGTGGGACTCGATCCCAGGACCCTGGGATCATGCCCTGAGCCAAAGGCAGACGCTTAACAACTGAATCACCCAGGCGTCCCACAAATGGACCTAATTAAACAATATTAATTGTTATATTTTGTTTACATGTAGAATTTTTCATTTCAATGTCATTATTTCTATGACAAAGCATTATTGCTGGGTCAATAGCAATGCAACATTAAGCATATGATTTTGACATCCTGTGCTATTGTCTGCCATCACTCTTTAGGTTTATATAATTCAAACAAGTTCAGTTATGCTTACATTTAGTGTTTTGTTTCTTTCCATCTGAAGTGCCTTTTTCTTAGTCCCTCATAGTTCCTCCTAGATTTAGTAATTGTGCTTTTCTATTTCTATTAGATTTTAGCCATTTGTTATTTCTTTAAACATATATTCTCTCTTTGATCAATACAGAGCACTCAATATATACCATACCCAAATCACAATAACATTAGAGATTGGAGTAGTAGGTCTTGTGTTAGTGCGGATTTGTTTCAATGTTCCTCAGATTAGCAGAAAAATTCTTTGAAAGAAGAAGGTTAGATCCTTCAGAAAAAGGCCAAAGACTTTTTAAACAATTTCCTAGTCTTCAAGCAATTTTGAGTCTCGGAAGCTTTACCAAAATTCCATCGATTGCAGAATAATGTGTTACAAATGAGGAAAAAGATTTCCCTCCTTCCCAAAGGGAAGATAATAGCAACCTTTAGGAATTGGTCACAGGGGATTTTACCTTGTGAGAAGAAAACATCACACTGTGGCCTCACAGAAAACATGTATACCACAAATATTAAGATATCCCATGCAAGAGTCCTAGAAATAAGCTATGGTGTTTTCTGTATGCTTAGTTCACATTCATCCATTTTCTATATTCCATTCAAAGATATGTGAGTCAATGCAGATTTCTAAGGCTTTAAAAATATGTATAAATTGCATGAATGCACACAAATACAATTCCTACATTTGTTGTGAATTTCATAAAATATAAAAGTCTATGTCTTCAGAGTCCAAAAATGTGTTTTTTTTTCTTAAAGAGAAAATAACTTTCATCCCATTGAAGTCAATAAGTACATTTAATCCATGCATAAGCTCTAAATGTCTTTAGAGCTATAGTCTGTTCATTCCTTTAAGAATTTGATGAAGTTTTAATCAGTTTAACATCTCTGAAAACCTGGATGTCAGTTGTGTCTCTGTGGGGAATTACTTAAGGATTGTTTAAAATTGTCTTAAGAGTCTCATCACACAGCTGGTTTCCTCATCCCTGCTATTTATAGCCACATGCTTTAAAAAAAATTAACTATGGAACCCCTGCAGGACTTCTCATTTCTAAGCAAGTCTCCAAGGAGAAATAAAATGTTACATATTAGATACAAAATCCATTATGAGGCATACTAGCTGAATATTGTAGAAGAACAACACACTTTTGCATCTTCTGTGGAACCAGTTCAGGCAAGACAATGCCCTAAAATAAGCACAAGCAGAATTTGACTGGGAAAAATCTTTTTCCAAATGTGTATTTCAGTTATCTATTGCTGGGTAATGAAGCACTCAAAAATTCAGTAGCTTAACACAGGGATGATTTATTATTTCTCACAATGCTGTGGTTGATCAGTCAGCTGGGCAGTTCTCCTCCATATGTCCTACCTGAGGTCAGTTGTGCAGAGGCACTCAGACGGGAGCTCAGTGAGGGCTGGGGCATCCAAGATGACCCCTCCTCCTCCAAGATCTCTCTCCAGATATCCTCCCACATTTAGTAATTGCATCTGAACTTCTTTATAGCATGGCAAATGAATTCCAAGGACAGTTTTTCAAGAGGGTAAGCGTCCATGTGTGTTTACATTAAATGTTGCTTTCATCACACTTGTTAATCTCTCATTAGCCAAACAAGTCTCTTGACCAAGCCCAGGATCAGTGTGGAAGGGGTTTACACAAAGGAGTGAATGCCAGGGGTTATTGTTCCTTGTGGACCATAATATAAGTCTACACTGTGTACGTACGTGTGTGTTTAAAAAAAAATTACCAAAATATATTAGGATAATTAATTAGACACAATATATATACACTTACCATTTAATTTTATGAAACTTACATCAACTAAAAATTATATTACTGTTTTTCTCTTAGTTTGATAGCTAACGTTTCAATTTTTCTTGACATTAAAAGTCCTTTAAGACTGGAATTAAAATTTTTAAAAAGTCCTTTAAATTTGTTTCTTCTGAATTCTAAGTTGGAATATCTACCTTCTCTCTGTCTCTCTTTCATAATTATTTAAATGAATTTTTGTGATGATTAATATATTAAAGCTGTGGCTGATAATTGCTCATACTGTGTACTGCAAAGAGTGCTGCATGTATAGGGGCATAATTCTCATGATACAGACTTGTATTGTTTAAATATTCTTACATTGCAATATAAAATTATGCCAGGCATGAACAGTTTAAAAATTCAAAGCAAGTTTTCAGCAGATGGGAATGAACTCTCTTGTGTCAATGAAATCAATATATTGAAATAATTTAATGAAACTGGAGTGTTGTTATTGTTAGTTTAGGATCATTGAAAGAGTGAGCTTAATAATCCAAATTCCAATATTGATTAAGCACCATAGAAAATAAAATACACAAGGAGCTACTTTCCTAACCATACAGATCACTGACTGCGTTAGTTACTAAATTATTTTGCTATATCACACTTATAATTTATTTTGTTTTGATGTTTATTTACCAAAATAATATGGTTTACTTCCTATTTCAATGTATCAAAAGTTTCATTATGACACAAAACACAGTGGCTAATAGACATTTATCATGAACAACTTTAAAAACAGAAATTTAGATTTCCATGTTATTATCTGCCAATTATACCATGATTGTTTAATTTTTTATGGATTTTGTGATTAAATGTATTCATTCTTTACATTTAAAGGTTATTACATATTAGTTAAAATGTTATAAATTCTAATATAGTATTTTATAGAGTTCTCCCAAGTATTAGGAAAACTTTGTTTAAAAAAGATTATCAACAGGGGCGTGTCTGAGTGGCTCAGCCAGTTAAGCATTTGTCTTTGGCTTAGGTCATGATCCTAGCATCCTGGGATGGAGTCCTGCATAGGGCTCCCTGGTCCCTGCTTCTCCCTCTCCTTCTGTCGCTTCCCCTCCTCCCTCATGCATTCTCTCTCTTGCTCGCTCTGCACTCTCACACTCAAATAAATAGTCTTCTTAAAAAAAGATTATGAATTTTAGAAACTAGAAAACAGGAAAATAGGGAAAAATAAAGAAAAATATTTAGTCATTGCCTATTCTTTTAGAAAATGAAAGTCATCAGAAAAATCACAAATAAAGAAAAATATTTTGGTTCTATTTGTTTCAGTGGAAGGATGCACTTGGGGAGAAGAATATGAACTTCACTTCTACTTTCAGTTCAGCCTAAATTTGTTTAAGAAACACACATAGGAAAGAAACCTGGAAGAATTAGTTTAATCAAGTGAATTTTATGATAATTTAGATACTTTGCCTTATAATTTGAATATTGAGCACTATGTACCCTTGTTGGAAATTTTCCAGTCTTTAAGCATTTTCACTTTCCAAAGAAAAGTAGGAGGCTGTCTAAAACTTATTTAGTTCACCAATTATTTGAAATGGCGAAAAAGGGAGATGCTAACTATTTATTCTAACTTCAGTAATTTGGTGTTATTTCTATGTCATTTATTTACTGGGGATAGAAAGTATAAATGAAGAAATATCAGAGGTTACAAAGTTTGGCAGCATTTATCACACATTCTTAGTAAGCACAAAGAAAGTAAATGCTTAGCATATCAACAATAACATTTTAATCTAAAATTAAAACACAAATTTAAATTATGTATGACTAATGGTACTGCAGAACAGAGTGCATACGAAATTGAGAAAATAGTTATACTAATGTTGAATGTACAATATCCATTATTCTACTTTTTGTGAGTTAGGTATATGCGATATTGTATTAAATACAGAAACTAGGCCTATAGAAAATGAGACATTCATTAAGTAACATTGAAACAATCATAAAATTTTATTTTATGATGTAAGATGTAAAATTTTTTTATAACAAATTATTATTAAAAATGAATTCTTAAATGTCCCAGTTAAAATTTAAATTTTTTTATTATTTTATGTTTAATAGATTTTATAATCTATATGTAATAACTTTATGCTCATTTTAATTATTGTTATAGAGAAATTAAGGAATTTCTACCTTAAATATTATTGCTTGAGGAAGGGTATTTTCTTTTCTTAATAAAAATTTTACTTCTTTTTTTATTATTTTTTATTTATAGTATTTTTTAGTATCATTGACAATATTACATTATTTTCAGGTGTACAATATAGGGATTCAACTTCTCTGTATGTTATGCTGTGCTCACAGTGTAGCTACTATCTGTCACCGTGTGACACTGCCGAATACCACCGACTGTATTCCCTTTATTGTACTTTTGATTTCCGTGACTGGAAGCCAGTATCTCCCACTCTTTTTCACTCATTTTGTCCATTCCTCCACTTCCCTTCCCTCTGGCAGCCATCAATTTGTTCTCTATAATTTAAGAGTCTCTTCCTTGGCTTCAGTCTCTCTCTCTTTTTTTCCCCCTTTGCTCATTTGCTCTGTTTCTTAAATTCCACATACAAGTGAAATCATATGGTATTTGTCTTTCTCTGACTGACTTACTTCACTTAGTATTATACTTTCTAATTCCATCCATGTCATTGCAAATGGCAAGATTTCATTCTGATACACACACACACACACACACACACACACACACACACACCACATACTCTTCATTCGTGTATCAATCGATGGATACTTGCTCTGCTTCCATATCTTGCCTATTGTAAATAGTGCTGCTATAAACATAGGGGTGCATGTATCCTCTTGAATTAGTGTTCTTGTATTCTTTGGGTAAATACTCACTAGTGTGACTGATCATAGAGTAGTTCTTTTTAACCATTCTTTTCTTTCCAAATATTTATTTAAATTCTAGTTAGTTAACATATAGTGTAATAACTGGTTTTTGAAGTAGAATTTATTGATTCATCACTTACATGTAACACTCAGGGCTCATCATAACAAGTGCTCTCCTTAATACTCATCACCCATTTAGCCCATCCCACACCCACATCCCTCCATCAACTCTCAGTTTGTTTTCTATTGTTAAGAGTCTCTCATGGTTTGCTTCTCTCTCTCTTCCCTCCCTTTCCCATATGTTTATCTGTTTTTTTTCCTCAAATTCCACATATGAATGAACTCATATGGTATTTGTCTTTCTCTGACTGATTTATTTCCCTTAGTATAATGCACTCTAGTTTCATCCACATCATATACATCCTGGAATATTACTCAGTCATCAAAAAGAAAGAAATCTTGCTACACACACCTTCTTTATCCATTCATTAGTCAATGGACACTTGGGCTCTTTCCATAGTTTGGCTATTGTTGATAATGCCGCTATAAACATCGGGGTGCATGTATCCCTTCAAATTAATATTTTTGTATCCTTTGGGTAAATACCTAGTAGTGAAACTTCCTAGGGTAGCTCTACTTTTAATTTTTTGAGGAACCTCCATACTTTTTCCCACAGTGTTGCATTCCCACCAACAGTGTAAGAGAGTTCCTCTTTCTCTGCATCTTCTCCAATATCTGTTGTTTCCTGTGTTGTTCCTGTCATTCTGACAGGTATGAGGTGGTATCTTATCATGGTTTTGATTTTTATTTCCCTGATGATGAGGGATGTTGAGCATCTTTTCATGTGTCTGTTAGCCATCTGGACGTCTTCTTTGGAAAGATGTCTGCTCATGTCATCTGCCCATTTTTTAACTGGATTATTTGTTTTTGGGGTGTTGAATTTGATAAGTTCTTTATAGATTTTGGATACTAATCTTTTATCAGATATGTCATTTGCAAATATCTTCTCACATTCTGTTGGTTGCCTTTTAGTTTTATTGATTGTTTCCTTCATTGTGCAGAAGTTTTTACTGTGATATGGTCCCAATAGTTTATTTTTACTTTTGTTTCCCTTGCCTCAGGAGACATAGCCAGAAAAAAGTTGCTATGTCAACAAGTTTACTGCCTATGTTCTTCTCTAGGATTTTATAGTTTCAGGTCTCACATTTAGGTCTTTAATCCATTTTGAATTTATTTTTGTGTTTGGTATAATAAAGTGGTCCAGTTTCATTCTTTTACATGTTGTTGTCCAATTTTCCCAACACCATTTGTTGAAGAGATTGTCTCTTCCCCTTGGATGTTCTTTCTTGCTTTGTTGAAGATTAATTGACTGTACAGTTGTGAATTTATTTCTGGGTTTCTAGTCTGTTCCATTGATCTATGTGTCTGTTTTTGTGCCTGTACCATATTCTTTTGATTACTACCAGCTTTGTCATGTAACTTGAAGTCCAGAATTGTGATGCCTCCAGCTTTGCTTTTCTTTTTCAAGATTGCTTTGTCTATTCAAGGTCTTTTGTGGTTCCATACAAATTTTAGAACTGTTTGTTATAATTCTGTGAAAAATGCTATTGGTATTTTGATAGGGATTACATTAAACGTGTGGATTGCTTTGGGTAGTATAGAATTTTTTAACAATATTTGTTCTTCCAATCCATGAGTGTGGAATGTTTTTCCATTTATTTGTGTGTTTTTCAATTTCTTTCATCAGTGTTTTATAATTTTCAGAGTACAGGTCTTTTACCTCTTTAGTTAGGTTTATTCTTAAATATCTTATTGTTTTTGGTGCAAAGGTAAATGGGATGTTGTGTTTTTTTAGATTCCACAATATGGACAGGATATGGAGAAAAAAGATCCCTCTTGCACTGTTGGTGGGAACATACATAGTCACTGTGGAGAACAGTATGGAGATTGCTCAAAAAATTAAAAATAGAAACATCATATGATCCAATAATTCCACTTCTGGATATTTACCCAAAACAAAGTAAAACCACTAATTCTAAAAGATATATGCATCCCTATGTTTATTTTAGCATTATTTACAATGGCCAAGATATGAAAGCAACCTAAATGTCCATCGATAGATGAATGGATAAGGAAAATGTGATATATATATATGTAAAATATTGGTATATATTATATAATTGATATATATAATATATTGATATATGCATAATATATGTTATATATAATGTAATATTACATGGCCATAAAAAAAGATGAGATTGTGCCACTTGTGATGACATGAGTGGAGCTAGAGATTATTATGCTAAATAAAAGAAGTCAGACTGAGAAAGACAAATACCAAATGCTTTCACTCATATACAGGGCATCTTTTTCTAATCTACACAAAGGTGTTATGTGAGCTTGTAGCAGAGATGGAAATAACATACACAGATGTAATCTAAGTGTTCCAGACCTCAGCTGGTGCAAGGGAATCTCCACTAGCTGTACCCTCACTATTGACCCTGGAATCAACCCCTTTTCAAGTGCTCAAATATTTTTTTTTTTTTGCAATTTCCTGGGATATTATATTTGTATAATAGGAAATAAAGAAAAAGCTTTAAAAATAAGCACTTCCATGTGTACACACACCAATACACAATCACACATTTCTGATATGGCAAACTTGGGTGAGATGAGTTAAGAAGGATCAAGAACTTTGACTAGAAGGTGATTGAGCCCTAGAGTTTGTTGTTGTGCTTTGAAAACTACCAAATAGTGGAAACAAAAGATCCAAGAAGAATCAATTCTCCCTAAATACTCGTCTGAGAGAGTCACTTTGTAAGGAAAACTATGTCATCCCATTGTCCACCCTGACACTCCTCCTTTTCCCCAGACATTTATTTAGAGTTCAAATCTGTCTTATTATAAAATTACATTAGCAAACCCCAGGAGGGAAAACAAGCAACAAAAATGAATGATAGAAGTAGCAATTTATATCTTAAAAATCTGGTGAATATATATGGAGAAAATATGACCTTAATAGATAAATGAAAGAAGAATAAAAGTTTAAAGTTCTAAATATAGATTCAAGATATCAGAGACTCTCAACTCAATTTACCAGGTTGAGTAGCTGGGAGAAGTTGTAGTTGCTTGCTTAGTTGGCTGATTGATAGCTGCACTTAATTAGGGCCCATTTAAATGGAGGTAAGATATCAGAAATAATTTGTTCTAATACATGGGAAGAAATCTAAGGTAGGGAGATAGGAATATGGACTGATATTATCAGTTGTAATTCAAATAATTCTTCTATTTTCCCTGGAAGGACACAGGAGATACTTCTACTATCAAGAGATTGAAAAATAAATCACTGAAGTGAGCACTTGTGTTTTGAAAAAGCCTTGCACTGATGTTCTTGGTAGTCTGAGAATGCTAGTAGGGTGTTTCAAATGAAATGAACTCAAGGTTCCAAAATACATATCTGAATGTTGTGATAGGGGCAAAGGGGCAGAACTATTCTAAAGTCAAGTTTGATATTATTACCTTGGGTAGGAGACACAACAATCAAAATGGGCTTACCAACAGGAAGATTGGTTGCAGCTAAATATTCATAAAATGCCAGAGAAGCAGCACACTAAAGTTAAAAAAATTTCTAGGCAAAGAGAAGTCTGATGTGAGTCCCAGGATACAGGGCCAATGCCAGTCAATCAATCTGACCAGAGTCAGTTCATACATAAAAATCCTTCCGGAAATAGATTTTTTTTCTTGAAGAAAAGTCCTACAAACATTGTTAAGTGCACAGTGTAAATTTCCCTTCTATCCTTTCCTGAGTGTTTCTTCTTGGTATCATTCACCAAGATCACTGTGCAATAGAAAAGGAAAGGTTCAGACAATATAGAGGTTAACATGCACTCGCTCTATGTTTATATTGTTTCCTGAGGAAATATGACATCACCTCCACTGATCAAAATAAGAAATAGAGTAGCCAAGAATTAAATGGAGATGTTTATTGTATTCAAATTTGCTTCATGGTAGGTCAGTGGGAAGAAAATTTTCTTCACTTCCAGAGCGTAATGGCAGAATAATTATATCAGTAACTTGTCCACTAAGGAAGGAGTATATTTTTGCAACAACGTCTAAGTAGAAGGTCATAGAATTATCTTTCCCTTTCAAAGAAAGAAACAAAAAACAATACCACATCTCTGAAAGAATTATGAAGTTAACTACCATCTTCAAAGACTTGAGAGAATCAAGGTTGGTGATTCTTATCAAATCTCCATTAACTTGCCAGTTTTGCAATTATTAAAGAAAGATTGATGTAGCACCATGACAATGAATTATTGAAACCTTAATCAGGTAGTGACTCCAATTACAGCTGCTCTTCTGGGTTTTTAGAAAAGCAAATCAGCTTAATCAATCGCTGGCATGAGGAATATAACTACTTAACTACTAAAGGCTATTTTTCTGTAAGTCAATAAACAAGGAAGGTGAGTACTTTGTCCACCAAGCAAAGACACTGTACTTTTTAACCTTCTCGTCATAAAGTTGAGTCAGCTTGCTGGTCCTGTGCCAAAATTGAGTCCATAGGGACTTTGATTTTTTTCACCACCTCAGAGTTCATCATGCTAGTCCACAAGAAGAATGACATAGCAATGATATCGTACCTCATATCTATTGGTCAGGTAAAAAGCATGTCAAAGAGTAGGAGGAGAAGCTCGTGCAAACATGCAGCTACAGCAAAACACTCCTCAACTTTAGAGGGGATATAATTTTATGTCATGGGCCAATTAGATAATATCAAATTATGTTGAATAAATGTGTATTAATTTGATTTTAATAGCTATGTTTTATCCTAAAAAATGGCATTGTTTTAATTTCCCCAGTTAGCCAATGTATAATGTCAAATTACAAATGAAACTACATTTTTTAATGTAAAAGTAGACAATCATGTTTAATTTTTTGTGGAAGTACACTGAATGTATTTTCTATCACTTAAGAGGAGTTCTTTATGTCTTCAGAACACTAACCTTTTGTTGCTTATTTTATTGGGATATCTTGTCAAATTTGATACTTTCATGAGTATTCTTAATGTATCTTTTGATAAGCAAAAATAAATTATTACTTTTAATGTTGTGGAAAATATCAGTGATTTCTCTTTTAATTCAGGTTTTTGCATCTTGTTTAGGAAATTCTTCCATATTCTAACTTAACAAAGATATTCTCAAATATTTCCTTAGAACATTTTAAGTTTTGCTTTATTGATTAAACTTTAATCAGCCTGGACTTGATTTAGAATAGGAGGTGAATCCAGAATTTAATATTATTTTTTATTTTCATATATTGCCGCTCTGTTTACTAATAGCTGGTTAAGTATTAACAACTATGTAACAGGGCAGAGTCTAAGATGGCAACAACTATCCTGTGTCAATACTCCTTGAGGAATGTCTTCTTGGGCTTTGTATTCTTCTATGTAAGTTTTAGTATCTTCCTACCAATTTCTAAGAAAAATTCTTCATTTTTTGTAAAACTTTTATTGAAGTATAATATAATAAAGGTGCAAATAAATCTGTTGATTGATGAATTTTCACAATGTAAACACACTCATTGTGCCCACACCAAGATTTAAAATAACACATTATCAATATGCCGGGAGACCCCACATTATCACTGTTAAAGGTAACCATCACCCTGAATTTTAATAGTATAGATTAGTTTTGCATATTTTCGTATTCCCTATAGGATAGAATCATTCAGCATATGTACTTCTGTGCCTGGTTTCTTTTGCTCAACATTGTTTTGGTGTTATATTTTTATCTTTCACATTGCTATAAAATATCCTATTACATGAATATACTACAATTTTAAAAATTCTTTTACTGCTGATGGACACTGGGAGTGATTTCATATTTGGCCTATATAAATAAAATTTGTGAATACTACTGCACATTTATTTTGGTGAACATATGTATGAAATTCTGTGAATAAGCAAGGAAGAGTGAAGTATGCTCAACTTTTTTAAAAAGTGGTTATAACAGGGGTGCCTGGGTGGCTCAGTTGGTGAGCATCTGACTCTTGGTTTCAGCTCAGGTCATGATCTCATGGAACATGGGATTGAACCCTAAGCTGGGCTCCATGCTCGGTGTGGAGTCTGCTTGAAGATTCTCTCCTACTGCCCCTCCTTACACTCTTTTTTTAATATAAATAAATAGGGGCGCCTGGGTAGCGCAGTCGTTAAGCATCTGCCGTCAGCTCAGGGCGTGATCCCGGCATTGTGGGATCAAGTGCCACATTGGGCTTCTCCGCTGGGAACCTGCTTTTTCCTCTCCCACTCCCCTGCTGTGTTCCCTCTCTCGCTGGCTGTCTCTCTGTCACATAAATAAATAAAATCTTTAAAAAATAATAAATAAATCTTAAAAGAAAAGAAAAGAAGAGACTGAGGGCACCTGAGTGGCTCAATCGGTTAAGCGTCTGCCTTGAGCTCAGGTCATGATCCCGGGGTCCTGGGATCGAGTCCCACATCGGGCTCCCTGCTCTGCCTCTCTCTCTCTTTGTCTCTCATGAATAAATAAATAAAATCTTTTTTTAAAAAAGACTGAAATTGTTTTTAAAAAAAGAAGAAAGTGTTTATAACTGTTTACCCCCCACTAATGGTGCTGAAAGAACCAGCTTCTCTGCATCATCATCCACACCTGGTATTGTCTACTGTCTCCATTTTAGCCGTTCTGATGGTTATCTTATGTGGTTTTAATCTGCATTTTTTTTTTGGTAATTAATAAGGAAGAACACTTTCTCAGATATATAATGGACATTTTAGTTTCCTTTCTGGTGAAGTGCCTATTAAAACTTTATATTTTTATTTGGTTGTCTGTCTTTCTTGCTGATATGTGAGGTATTTATGTCTTCTGGATAATCTTCCCTTATTAGATAGATGCATCAAAGTAAACTATTCTCACATTAAAGACCAGAATGCCTGAACTTACTTGAGCACCTCTCCCTTACAGGCCAAATCTATTTTTGACATGCTATCAAAAATGCCCCCTATTAATGTTTAGGGTTTATACAATGATAATATTTTTGCTCAAGGTCATGGATCAAAAAAGCTTTGTATTGATCAACGTAAGCTTGTGAGGAGAATCCTTGAATCTGTCAACTTTTTAAATATTTTGACAGCTCTCTAAAAGTATATTAACAGAAAATATTTGAGAGATAAATTCCTGCTTTGAATGTTTCGTACTTGGGGAATTATCAGCCATATGCAAGTGTGCTTTTAACATAGAGAGACCAGGGAGAAAAGAATAATTTAATAGTCCTGAACCTGGGCGATTGAATGGACCTGGCAAAAACAAATAAAAATTAGTGATCTTCAAGAAATGTTCATATACGAGCAAGTCAGGAAACCCAAATGAGGCCACAATGTGATCATGGAGGCAAATCCATTGCCACCTATTTATACCTTAAGGATGAAAATTAAGATTGTGACATTAACCTGTATTGGACCAGCAATAAAATCATGGGGCACAGGTAATTTTTAAATTTTCTTTAGAGTCTACGTATCTAAATATATAGTATTTTTTTCATTTATGAGTACTGTTTTTTTCATGCTTTATTCCGTTACATTTGAGTAGACAAAGAAAAATTGAAAACACATATGTAATTACATAAGCTAGTTTTAAAGTAATTGTGCTCAAATGATCTTCCTGGTCCAACCCTTACCTATATCATTGCATTTATTCCTCATTTCACTTGCCTCAAATCCCCCAAATCATAACATGCTACCTAGGCTTCTATTAAAGACAATCTGCTGTTTTGCACCTTTATAAATTGCTCATCTGATCCTCATGTGTGGAATCTCCTCCCTTCCTTTCCTATCCTATCCAATCACTATATCTATTAAATTTTCTGGATCTCTTTCTCACCAAAAATAAGTGACCAGTGATTCTTTTGTGTGTTTGCTATACTCTATCGTATCTCAGTCATACCACATGCTATTCTATTGTATGTGCTTATTTATATGACTTCTTCATCATTGGACCATAAGACTTTAGAAAGGAGGTGTTGTCTGATGTATCTTTACAACCTTGGTGCTTGGTATACAGTAAGTGTGCACCAAATTATTAATGTAACTCTGTTCCCAGCTTAAGCCAAAGCTATATTCTCTACAAGATTAAGACATTTCTAGACATGTCTCAACAACTGATTGGGGCGCACCATTCAGGAGTCTATTCTAATGTAGAAGAAAATGATTCCTGGCTTAGTACTTAAGGTGACACATGAAAGAGTTGAAGAAAATGAGATGTATCTAAAAACTAAGCTCTAGTAGTAGACTGTGTGTTGAATTTGCACCCAACAGTTCATTGCCTGGCTGGGCCCCAGGTTTTTGCATGGTAGCAAGGAAAATAATCTATTAAGTACATTTAAATAGTCTACACACAATATATACACTGGAATATACTAACAGAGAGAGTACATGGATTGCCTTCATTGATCTAAGAGGAGTATATAACTATCAGTTTATAATTATCAGTACTACCAATATTAGTAGCTCAGCTCAGTGAAACATTAATATAAGTGTGGAGGATCTGATGCCAGAGCCTACCCCAGTATCTGTAGCACCAGTAAAACAACTTTACAAGGGTTCTTGGCATCTGCAGGTATCAGCGACAAACCTCACTATAGTTGGACGTGGAGAAAAATACAGTCATCTATCGGAATCTAGATCTGTAAGTAAGAGCTATCATTAAGGAGCTGTGCTAATGTGTGCACACATCTAACATTTGTTTGTATTTATGTTTATATTATATTTGTATTTTTCCACTGTCAGCTGGTTTAATGTTAGATTTTGTCCTAGAGGGTGATGGAGGGACTCTGTAAGGCCAGACCCGGAGGAAGGACTTCACGTCCTGATTCAGCCAGCTTTTGTGCTTTCATTTCTTTGGCACAGCTGCCAAAGGATCTGTCTGCTTGCATCCTCCTGTGTGTTTCTCGATTGCCCAGTGGGACATTACTGCCTACTGATTATGGCCCAGGACTTGGTCAAGTTTCTTTGCTAATAGCTAGTGCCTATTTCTATGCAGTCATACCCTCTTCAATGAAGTCTGAAGCTCAGCCTCAGTGGAAAATTCCTCTTCTAAGTTCATTCTTCTGTCTTTATTTCCTTTTCATTGGCCTGATTTTTGCATTTGCTATTTCTTTATAGCCTAGAGAAATTTTACCCCCTTTAGAAGTTAACCAAATGTACTAATTTACAATTCTTCACATTAAATATTTTCAGTTCCTATTACTGCTATGATTTCTCTTTCCTGACTGGACCCTGACTGATACATTCATAGGTTTTATTGTTGTTGTTGTTGATTTTAGTAACTGTGAAGTTTAAGTATAAAGTACAAAATATACATACATCAAAACAAATTCTTGATGTCATGGACATTTAGAATGAATCTAAGTCAAACTTTGATAAAAGTTTATATAAAGAAAATATGAAGCATATAATGGTAGAGGAAATACATAAATGTGAGAAATTCATAAAGGTTGTTTTGAAATGAGTGAACTTTAGCAAACCTTGGACTTTATCCATTCATATTTTATAAGAATGCCATGCAAACTTTCATTTATTTAAAATTAATTTTCAGGGGGCACCTGGGTAGCGCAGTCGTTAAAGCGTCTGCCTTCCGCTCAGGGCGTGATCCTGGCGATCTGGGATCGAGTCCCACATCAGGCTCTTCCGCTATGAGCCTGCTTCTTCCTCTCCCACTCCCCCTGCTGTGTTCCCTCTCTCGCTGGCTGTCTCTCTGGCACATAAATAAATAAAATCTTTAAAATAAAATAAAATAAAATAAAATAAAATTAAATTAAATTAATTTTCAGTTTGCCAATAAATCAGTTTCTATAAAAAAGCTCCTTATACCAGCTAAATTGTTTTTGGAAAACTACCTTTAAAATATCATGGCTACTATTATTAACTGACATTTAGAAACCATTGTTACGGACTAAATGTTGTTTGGAGCTGAAAGTTATGGAATAGATGTAAGAGAAAAAAATTCTGTTGTTTAAGACAGCCAAGTCTGTGGAGGTCAAGTTTTGAATAAAATTGCTCTCAATAAGAATAAGATGCCAGTTAATTCCCATACATTTAAAAGTGGATTTTCAGGTTTATTGGTAGCTTAGCAATGGTCATGAATAAATCAAGGAATTTAGGGCCAGGGAGTAGGTTACCTCACTTTCCCAGAACCATGAGAGTTGAGAACATGAATTCTAGTTTTTAATTTGAAAAGCATATTAAAAACAAAAATAAAAAGATATTAGGAAAGAGAAAATGTATTATCAATACTATTAATTAAAAAAAACCTTTTAAAACATTATTTGAATGTGTTTACTTAATTTTGGTAACATATCATTGGACTACAACTAACAATTATATTATTTAGTAATTCTATGTTGTTGTGACTGTTAAATTCACATTTGTTAAATAGAGCCCTGAAGTGTGGGATGATGGGCCTTTGTTCAACAAAAGAACACAGGGAATTGAAATAGAGAAGGTGCTGAAGAAAGTACATAGCAGGTCTCAAAGGGCCACGTGGGGACGTCAAGGCAGGATGAAGGCAGAAACAGAGCAGGACCTGGATCACATGCCTTTATTAGGGTCCACGGGTAGAGTGCTTTGGGGTTCTCAGGCTAGGGCCAAGTTGGTCAATTCAAACCAAAAAGAGCAGGATTTTGGTAGGTTCTGAGAGGGTCTTATCTAAGGAGGGTACAGGGGGAAGGCACTGGGAGCAAGGGGAGAATGTTAGGACAGGAGCAGTCAGGGGAGTGGTATCAGGACCTTACATTTACTTATGACTCTGGGGGCTGTTATCCAGAGCATGAGCTCATGTCCAGTCAAGGCCCCTGCAGGCTGCTCAGCCACACAAAACGAATGCCAAGGCAGCAAAATTATGCAGTATTTCAGCTAAACTCGCAGCACGTGTCTATGCGTTTCTATTAGACACTGCGTTGGGTAATAATATCTTAAAAGAATTACACTTGGAATTCAAAAATAATAAACAGAGGACTGAAATATTATCCTAATAGAGATTAGTGAGAGAATAAAATGAGAACTAAAGCCAGTTATATAAGTTACCAATAGGAAAGAAGATGGCAAAAGTGTTCATTTTATAAGATTAAAAGTTTTGTCAACTGAGTCCCAGAATCACACTTTAAAAACTATTGCAGTGTATAATTTTTATGCTAAATCTTTAAATATATAATATTTATATCTGTATCATATATAATATTTATGTCTTAAATAAAAAGTCAAAAGTGGAACCAACTTAGATTTTGAAAATGATATGAATTAAATTTCATGTAATGTTTTTAAGCTCATGTTTCACTAAGTCTGTAGGAAATACCATAATATATTACTTGATATTTGGATAGCAAATTTATTGGGCTTCTAACACCCCTTCAGAAGACAATATGACACAAAAATTGTTATGTAGAAAGAGTTAAATTGTTGATATAAAAGGAAGTCCAGGCATGTTTCCAAAAGCCCATATCTGAGAATAAAGTAAGGCAAAGAGGCAAAGATCTTGTTCTAGAGCCAGTATTGGCAGAGGAATCTATTCCATCAAGCCAATGACCCACCTGGGACTGGGCTATATATAAACGCAACAGGAAACGTGCACTCACTCAGGTGTTTCACTAAGCTGCACTTCATCTTAGTATATCCAGCCTCAAAGCTGGCGCAAAGAATCTCTGCCTTATCTTGCCACCTGCTTCCACGTACTTTAGGTTTGTTCTCCCCAAGGCATGTTCCAGGCTCTTTACACACATTCTATCATTAAACTTGCAATACAATCTAATTTTATAGGAATTATTCTCCTATTTTATAAAGATGGAAACCAAGGCCTAAGTTACTCATCCAAGGTCACAAAGAAAGTAAATGACAAAAAAGGATCAGAACAAATTCCAAAACCCATTTTCTATCTTTTATAAAAGAGGAGCTAAAGATAAGCTAGTAAATCTCCACAGTGCCAAATACACACACACACACACACACACACACACACACACACACACCTTTATCTGTATTTTCTCTGCTTGAGCACCTGTGTGGCTGTTTCAGATATTCCTGTGGGTCATCCTTACAGAATCTTAAACTATGTAAGCCCTGAGCAAAATCATTAGGTAAGGGAGTTTTCTGTGTTCTTATAAAGTCTCTAGCTTCTAATTTACTTCCCTTTCCCATCCATTAGTGATCCCTGATTTACACCTAGGCAACTTGCATTGTGGTTTAGTTCTTGTCCTTTTCTTTTTGTCCAACTATATTCTCAATCAAGAATTAAAAACCAGTATCTGACAACACAAATGACTGATATAAGCTTACAATCTCAAGTTTGTGAGAAATATTTGCATTTAAAAGCTTTAAAACCACAAGATAAACAATGAATTTGTAGGGGAATCACCCACTGAGCTTTGAATAGAAAAGATATTTTGCAATGGGAAATAATGGTCCCCTCAGGGAGGTCAGAACTGACATAATTCCATATAGCTTAATAGTCAAGCTCAAATTAAAACAAATAACTAAAACTGGGCTACCCCTTTGGGTACTTCAAGACTGTGAAAGAAGGATGTCAGTCAGTTTAAAAGTATTTATCTTGATGAAGTCCCAAAAGTACATTTTTGCTTTTGTTTCCCTTGCCTTTGGAGATATGTATTGAAAGAAGTTGGTGTGGCCAAGGTCAAAGAGGTTACTGCCTGTGTTTTTCTCTACGATTTTGATGGATTCCTGTCTCACACTGAGGTCCTTCACCCATTTTGGGTTTATCTTTCTGTATCATGTAAGAGAATGGCCCAATTTCATTCTTCTGTATGTAGCTGTCCAATTTTCCCAGCACCATTTATTGAACAGACTGTCTTTTCCCACTGGGTATCTTTTCTTGCTTTGTCAAAGATTAGTTGACCATAGGGTTGAGGGTCCATTTCTGGAGACCATTCTGTTCCATTGATCGATGTGTCTGTTTTGTGCCAATACCATGCTGTCTTGGTGACCACACCTTTGTAATATAGCTTGAAGCCAAGCAATGTGATGCCCCCAGCTTTGTTTTTCTTTTTCAACATTCCCTTGTCGATTCGGGGTCTTTTCTGGTTCCATACAAATTTTAGAACTGCTTGTTCCAGCTCTTTGAAAAATGTCAATGATCTGTTAATAGGGATGGCATTGAAAGTGTAGATTGCTCTGGGAAGCCTAGACATTTTAACAATGTTTATTCTTCCAATCCATGAGCATCGAATGTTTTTCCATCTTTTTGTGTCTTCCTCAATTTCTTTCATAAGTGTTCTGTAGTTTCTAGAGTATAGATCCTTTACCTCTTTGGTTAGATTTATTCCTAGGTATCTTATGGTTTTTGGTGCTATTGTAAATGGAATCAATTCCCTAATTTCTCTTTCTACAGTTATGTTGTGAGTGTATAGAAAAGCAACTGATTTCTGTGCATTGATTTTGTATCCTGCCACCTTGCTGAATTGTTGTATGAGTTCTAGTAATTTGGGGGTGAAGTTTTTTTGGGTTTTCCACATAAAGTATCATGTCATCTGCAAAGAGAGAGAGTTTGACTTCTTCTTTGCCAATTTGAATTCCTTTTATTTCCTTTTGTTGTCTGATTGCTGATGCTAGGAATTCTAGGGCTATGTTGAACAATAGTGGTGACAGTGGGTGTCCCTGTCATGTTCCTGACCTTAAGGGAAAAACTAAGCTTTTCCTCATTGAGAATGATATTCACTGTGGGCTTTTCATAGATGATTTTTATGATATTGAGGAATGTTCCATCCCTACTCTCTGAAGAGTTTTAATCAGGAAAGGATGCAGTATTTTGTTAAATACTTTTTCTGCATCAATTGAGAGGATCATATGGTTCTTGCCTTTTCTTTTATTAATGTGCTGTATCACATTGATTGTTTTGTGAATGTTGAACCACTCTTGCATCTGAGGAATAAATCCTACCTGCTCCTGATGGATAATCCTTTTAATGTACTGTTGGATCCTATTAGCTAGGATCTTGTTAAGTATTTTGGCATCCATATTCATCAGGGATATTGGTGTGTAATTCTCCTTTTTGATAGGGTCTTTGCCTGCTTTGAGGATCAGGGTTACCCAAAAACAAATAATCAAGTCAAAAAATGGGCAGAAGACATGAACAGTCACCTCTCCAAAGAAGACATACAAATCGCTAACAGACACATGAAAAAAATGTTCAACATCATTAGTCATTAGGGAAATTTAAATAAAAACCACATTGAGACACCACCTTACACCAGTTAGAATGACAAAAATTGACAAGGCAGGAAACAACAAATGTTGATGAGAATGTGAAGAAAGGGGGACTCTCTTACACTGTTGATGAGAATGCAAGCTGGTACAGCCACTTTGGAAAACAGTATGGAGGTTCCTCGAAAAGGTAGAAATAAAGCTACCCTACAACCCAGCAATTGCACTAGGTATTTACCCCAAAGGATACAGATGTAATGAAAAGAAGGGGCATATGCACCCCAATGTTCACAGAAGCAATGTCCACAATAGCCAAATTGTGGAAGGAGCTGAGATGCCCTTCAACATATGAATGGATAAAGAAGATGTGGTCCATATATACACAATGGAATATTACTCAGCCAGCAGAAAGGATGAATACCCACCATTTGCATCAACATGGATGGAACTGGAAGGGATTGTGCTAAGTGAAATAAGTCAAGCAGAGAAAGACAAGTATCATATGGTTTCACTCATATGTGGAACATAAGGAATAGTACAGAGGACAATAGGGAAAGGAAAGGAAAACTGAAGGAGGGGGGAATAAGAGGGTGAGACAAATCATGAGAGACTATAGACTCCGGGAAACAAACTGAGGGCTTCAGAGGGGAGGGGGACAGGGGATGGGGTCGTCAGGTTATGGGTATTAAGGAGGGCACGTGTTGTGATGAACACTGGGTGCTATACGCAACTAATGAATCATTGAACACTTCATCAAAAACTAATAATGTACTGTATGGTGGCTAACAACATTATAAAAAAAGTATTTAAAATCTTAAACATATGGCTGATTTAAAAATTGATGTGAATAAGACCACCAAAATAATAACTGAGTACCTTAGGAATATATTAGTAGGTTTTCTTCATATTTATGTCTCTTAAAGAATCCAATTTTAGCATCAACATCATTTTACTATTTGGAATATAGAATAGTCTTTGTAATAACCATATAATACAATCCTGCCAGATTTACTTAATAGAGCATAAGAGAGAAAAAAATAATGTGAGTCAAGTAGACAGTTTCAAATATAAAATGCAAACAAAATCTTAAGACTATTCAATATCCTTGAAATTATTCTGTCAATCTCAAAGATGTTAGAGGTCAAGGTTATAAGCATGGATGATACAAAACAGCATGCTAGTGTGATGCCACATATAAGCTCAAATTACCATCGGTAATACAAAAGAATCTTTAATATACGAGTTGGAAGAATGATTAGATTCAAACAATGAATATGACACTAAGAGACAGAGACATGGTATTGTAAGGATAAATGCATGTTATTGTTGGTTACGAAAATTAAGTATATATAGACATGTTGAATTAATTTTCCTTGCAATTTATAATGATATTAATGGTGTGTCTTAAAACTGATGATGATTTAGAAGCAAAGAAATGTAGGAGCTCTCCCTTTGTGTTAGCAATTTTCAATCAGCTCTTGGGTTGTTTCTCTAAATTTAAATAATTCCTCCAGCACAATGTCCATTAATTGGACTAGACGGACTTTTACTATATTTCAGTGGAGTCTAGTACTGTTAAGAAGCAGCCCCAAAGTAATATCATTTCTTTATCGTGTTTATATTAGCTACATTTTATTCCAGCTAACTGACATTCTTTTGGCCACAATAGTTAATTCTATAGCTCTGATCAGCAAAATCTTATCTATATATGTACATTGTCTTTTAATTCAAAAATTAATGTTAAGTAGCCAAAATGATATTTGTGACTTTCTTAAATGTCAAACAGCAGTAGTTTTTGAAATGAAACAGAGTAGCCTTCACACTATGCCAGGCCTCCCAATAGAGTTTTTCTGATGACATATTAATGCTGCCGTTATCCCTGCTAACTTCCAGGTTTCTGAAATCACATACCGAGTATTTCACAATCCAATCATTCACGGCAATGACTGCAAAGAGAAGATTATAGGAATACTGCTATATGCTGTCTAACCAGTAATTAAATCTCCCTTAAAAATGAGTAGTGCATTTTTAATAGTTTCACCGGTTTCATGAACAACATATGTTCTTTTAAGCAAGAGCTCATCTTTCATCAACACCTAAATTCACACCAAAGCTCAGTGGCTTTTTTCAGTTGGACGCCTGCACATTATATCATCCATCATCCTGGCACAGCAACAGTAGTGGAACAGAAGCATTAACCTGTCACAGTGTGATTCAGGAAGGAATGTGGTTTTCAAAGGAGCCTCAGCTTGGCTACCAGATCAGAGCTATAAAGGGTGGGGGATATGTATGTATGTATACAAATAGGTCCTGAACAGGGCCTTAAAATTCACATTGACAAAAAAAAATCTCAGACTATGGGAAAAACAGCTTGGAGCACAGATGAATGTTTAAGTAACTTAAACTTTTACTGACAAAGCTCATTCCTTATTCTGCATTCTATTCTTCTCTTGCTTAGCACATTTCTATGCACGTGACAGCCCTGGGCTAATTTCTACAGTTTATATGAGGACAAGGAAAATAGTCTCACAGATGAGTAATAACAGTTCCACAGACAAGGGCAGCCTAAGGTGTGCATGCAAAGGGGAAAACCATCCCTGGGACATGCAATAACAATATCCATTATTTCAGTCCAGGTACAGGGCACTTTTGTTCTATAACAATCTGAATGTGTAGTGAACTATAGAAGGGTGCTAGGTGAAACCAGTTTTAATGTATTTGTTAACTAGCACAAATATTGATAGAGAGTGCTGAGTATTACTACTTTCTGGGGCCAAGAAATTGTTCCGTGAAGTAGCTGCTTTGGTTAGAATCCTGGCCCTACCACTTCCTAACTATATGGCTTGGACAATGCACTTAAGTTCTCTGTGCCTTTGTTTCCCTCTCATTAAATTAGGAATAATATCAGAAACTACCTCACAGAGCTATGGAAGGGGTTATGTAGTTTTCTTTTTTGGGCATAAGGCGTACAATCCACTAAGCTCAAAATCACCAAATGGGAAGCAAAAACAATTCCAGTGGGTTATTTTGTGTAATAGTAATAGTCTTTTCCTTTCCTGGTTACTGGATCCATGCATTTTAGCTATGGGGAGGTATTTAGGGTTGAGTTTTGTCCCCCAAAATGTCCATTGAAATCCCAACCTTGCGCACCTCAAAATATGATCTTTTCTGGAAATAGGATCATTTCAGATGTAGCAAGTTAAGATGAGTCATACTGGGGTACATCGAACTTTAACTCAGTATGACTGGTGTCCTTACTATACAGTGGTTAATTGAACATAATTTAAAAATACATACATACTTGGCTTTCAAAATTAAAAAAATAAAATAAAACATCATGCATAGTTGCACCCTGAAAAAAAAAAAAAGAAGAAGAGAAAAGACTCAGAAGGAAAGAGGAAAGCCACATGAAGATGGGGTCAGAGATTGGAAGTATGCTGCCATAAGGTAAGGAATGTCTGGGGCTATCAGAAGCTGGAAGAGGCAAGGAAGGGTTCTCTTCTAGAGGCTTCAGAGGGAGCTTGGCTTTGCCAACATCTCCAGTTTGAACTTTTAGCCTCTTGATCTGTGAGACAATAAATTTCTGCGGTGAAAAACCACCCAGTCTGTGGCACATTGTTATGACAGTCCTAGGAAATGAATACAGGAATTTTGTCATCTATTTGCTGGGGGTTTCGGGTTGCTTAAACCATCTGACAGCAATGTGGTGGCCATATCAGCACTTAATTACATCTCAGTTCAATGAGTGCTATCTTCTAACACGATGATGGAGTCAATTCACTGGTAATCCAACAGTCTAAGTTTCCTACATCTTCCTGAAACATGTTCTGTTTTCCCACAATAGCATACAATTAATAGAGATGTCAAAATGTATTAGCATAGAATTTTACATAGTGGTCTTTTTAAATTTATATGGTCCTGGAAGACTGTGAGCTTTTTCATTCAGAATGATGTGCCATTTTATATTTTTTCTTTTAAGCTTTTTAATAGTAGTATTCTTTTAAAAATATTTAATTGAGGTAAAAGACAAGTAATATAAAATTCATCATCATTTATCATTAACCAGTATACTGTTCAGTAGTGATATATATATATATATCACTACTGAATAACAAAATATGAAGAAATACTATATACACATAGTATTTCTTCATATTTTGTTGTTTAGTTGAACTCAAATTCTTGGGTATAGTTTTACATAGTAACTTGTTTTTAAATTTTTTGGACATTTCTTTTTATTGAGGCAAAATTTACTTAAAATTTTTATTTGAAATATAGTGACTTTAGTTACACATATGTGTACTTCTTTCCAGAATTTGGAATTTTTATGAATTGTTTTCCTTTAGGAATTCACTTGTATAAATGTAGTTCTGGGCATTTCCTATATATATTTTGTATTTTATTGTCATTGATATTTGATATCCATCTAATAATAGTCCCAGTAATATTTCAAAATGGATGATTTATCTTTAATAAATTATGATGAATGTGAATTTTCAAACATAAGGTTACAACATTTAATTTTATAAAAAGTCCTACTTAATTTTGAAATGTATTGACTTATTTGAAAATCATGAAAGAAATCGGTCCAGAACTAAAGAGAAAATGGCTGAATTTGATTTAAAAAAAAAAGAAAAAAGAAAAGAAATCTAGAGTTACAAGGCCTTAGAGGAGATGGCATTAATTGATAGAACTCTTATTTGTTTCATTTTATCTACAAGAATGTAATAGCCCTTGTCTCTGCTCCTGTGGTATTTTTTGATGGTATTTTTCTTTGAAAATTGCTTTTGACAAATAAATTAAATATATTTATATAATATATTCTGCTCTAGACTAATAGGACAAGTTTAAGAATGGCAATGCACAGATTTTTGCTATAACAATAATCAGAGCCATGCATATACAAATGATTCACTTAAAGAATGTATAAATAATCTTCTAAAACTCAATGACACTAAGGCAATCCTTCCCTTCTTTGCCTAAAACAAAATTAGTTTTTTTCATTTTTAACAAATTTATTGACAAATAGTTGACATACCATAAACAGCATGTGACTTGTACTGTTCGATAAACTGTGACATATGTATACAAATGTGAAAATGTCAAGATAACAAACATATACCTTATCTCAAAAGTTTATTTATCCTCCTTGACAATCCCTCCCTCATACACCTCCCTCAGTCTCCTCACTCCAGGAATATACCGAACTATTTTAGAATAGCTTAATTTTCTAAAATTGTATCTCAATGTAATTATAGTAGATAAGCTTTATGGTTTGTTTCATTTCTTTCACCTACCATTATTATATTAAGATTCATCCAAGATGTTATATGTTTCGGTTGTTCCTTCTGATTTCTGAGTAGATAAACCACAATTTGTTTTCCTATTCCTTTTTTAATGACCCTTTGGGGTATTCCTTATTTTTCTGGCAAGTACAAGTAAAGCTACATTTATCTATGAACATTCATTATAGACAAAACTTTCATTTCTCTTGTGGGATAGGTGGTAAAATGGTAGAAACTGCTGAACTGTTTTCAATGTGTTTGTAAATTTTATTCTTCTACCACCAGAGCACGAGAGTTACAGTTTGCACCACACCCTTGCCAGAACTCGGTATAGTGTATCTTCCAATTTTATTTTATTTTATTTTATTTTATTATTTTTTTTTATTTAATGATTTTTTACTATATTATGTTGGTCACCATACAGTACATCCCCGGTTTCCGATGTAAAGTTCGATGACTCATCAGTTGCATATAACACCCAGTGCACCATGCAATACGTGCCCTCCCCTCTACCCATCACCGGTCTATCCCATTCCCCCACCCCCCTCCCCTCTGAGGCCCTCAGTTTGTTTCTCATAGTCCATAGTCTCTCATGTTTCATTCCCCCTTCTGATCACTCCCCCTTCCTTTATCCCTTTCTTCCCCTACCGATCATCCTAGTTCTTATGTTCCATAGATGAGAGAAATCATATAATTGTCTTTCTCTGCTTGACTTATTTCACTTAGCATTATCTCCTCCAGTGCCGTCCATGTTGCAGCAAATGTTGAGAACTCGTTCTTTCTGATGGCTGAGTAATATTCCATTGTATATATGGACCACAACTTCTTAATCCAGTCATCTGTTGAAGGGCATCTTGGCTCCTTCCACGATTTAGCTATTGTGGACATTGCTGCTATGAACATTGGGGTGCATATGGCCCTTCTCCTCACTACGTCTGTATCTTTGTATCTTCCAATTTTAAATTGTCTGCTGGTCATATAGAAGTGTCACATGTGGCTTTACCTGCAGTCCCCAAACATTGAATGATATCCATATTCTTTCCATGTGCTTTGTCATCTATAGGGAATTTTTTGTTTGAATCTTTGTCAATTATTCATTGAAGTTTTAAGAATTATTATTAGATATGAGATTTCTTGACCTATTATAAGTACAAGCCCTCTAACATATATATGTTATTTACAAACATTTTCTTTTACCTGTGGTTTGTCTTTTATGTTCATAACCATGTCTTTCAAAGAACAGAAGTTCTTAATTTTGTTGAAGCTCAATTTATTATTCTTTCCTTATATAGATCATAGTTTTGGTGTTTTGTGTGAGAAATCTGAGTCTAACACCGTGTCATAAAGATCTTTTCCTAGGTATTCTCTAGAAATTTTATTTTAGGTTTTTACATTTAGGCCTCTGATTAATTTTTTTTTAAAGATTTTATTTATTTATTTGACAGAGAGGGAGAGCGAGAGAGCACAAGCAGGCAGAGCAGCAGGCAGAGGGAGAGGGAGAAGCAGGCTCTCCACTGAACAGAGAGCCCAATACGGGGTTCAATCCCAGGACCCTGGGATAATGACCTGAGTTGAAGGCAGATGCTTAACCAACTGAGCCACTCGGGAGTCCCTTCATTTTGATTTAATTTTGGTATATGATGAATGTATGGGTTGAAGTTTCATTTTGCTAATAATATCTGATCCAGTATATTTTGTTGAAAAAAAAACTATACTCATTGAATTGTGTGTGCACCATTGTTGAAGATCAACTGTGTGTGTGTGTGTGTGTGTGTGTGTGTGTCTAGACTTTCTATTTTGTTTTGTTGGTATATTTGTATATCTTGATGCCAATAACAAATTTTTCTGATTATTGTATCTTTATAATAAATGTTGAAGGCAAATAATATAAATCCTCAACTTTATTTTCTATTTCAAAGTTGTTCTGCCTATTACGACTTTTGAATTTTAATATGAAACTTAGGATCAGCTCCACGATTTGTACAAAAAATTAAAAAGGCCTGATTTTGATTGCAATTATAGATCAGTTTGTGGAGAATTAAGATCTTAACAATGTTGACACTTTTGATCTCTAAGTAAGGTATATGTCTCCATTTATTTAGGGGTTCTTTAATTTCCCTTAGGAATATTTTACAATATTAATGTATAAGCCTTGCAAGTCCTACTCATTAGATTTACCTGTGTTTCGTATTTTTGCACTACTTTATATTTTTTTTCAATTTCTGATTATGCCTTGCTAGATATAAAAATAAAATTGAGTTTTTCATTATGGAAACTTGCTAAACTCACAATTAGTTTTAGTAGATTTTTGGATATTAAATATTTTTTATGTAAGTGATTTATACAATCTGGAAATAGCAACAGTTTTCATTCTTTATTTCCAAAATGGGTACCTTTGTGTCTTTTTCTTTCCTACTTACATTCATTCAAACCTCCAGTAAAGTGGGAAACAGAAGTGGCCAAAGTTGATATCTTTGCCTTTTTATTAATATTATTTGGAAAGTATCAGTTTTTATCTTCAATTGTATCATTAGCTGTAGGTCCCCGTAAATGCCTTTAATTAATAGAAGGAAACTTCTTTCTTTTCCTCCTTTGTCAAAAGGCTTTGTCATGAATGGCTTTTTTTGGGGGGGTCAAATGTCTTTTCTACATCTGTTAAAGTTGTTAGGCATTTATATATTTTTCTGTGTATGGAAAATTATGTTGTTTGATTTTTAAAGATTAAAGCAACCTTGATTCCTGGCATAAACCCAATGTGGTCATGATTAATGAGTCTTTTATATATGTTGGATGCAATTTACTAAATTAAAAAAAATAGCTTGGCAACTATGTTTAAGAGACATATTGCTCTGCAGTTCTCTTTTAATGACTTTTTCTGGTTTGAGGAGTAGAATAATGCAGACTTCATAAAATGAATTGGAAAATATTCTCTCCTCTTCAATTTCCTCAGAAAAGTTTGTGTAGAATTAGCATAATTTCTTCCACAAAAGTTTGCTAGGATTCACAAGAGAAAACACCTGAGCATGGATTTTTCTTTGTGGAAAGATTACTAACTAAAAATTATTATAGTATTTATTTATTCACATTAGTGACAATGTATTCATAGTTCATCACTATTATTTCCTGAGTGAGATGGGCAGTTTGTACCTTTTATAGAATGTATCCACTATTGTCAATGTATCAGAATTGTCAAATTTGTTGATGTAAAGGTTTTAATAACATTACCTTATTATTCTTTTAATACTGGTGAATCTCCAGTGATATCTTCTCTCTCATTTCTGATATTGGTGATTTGTATTTTTTCCTTTCATCTACAGCAATATAATTACATTATAATCAGAGAACATACTTGTATGATTTAAATTCTTTTAAATATATTAAGACTTGTTTATAGCCCAGAATGTGATTTCCTTGGTAAATAATCCGTGTACATTTGATAACTACGTGTATTCTGATGGTGTTGATTGTAATATTTTATACATGTGAATTAGGTCAAGCTGGTTGGTAGAGTTTTAAAGAACTCTGTATACTTATCGATTTTCTGTCTACTTGCTTTATCAATTATTGACAGAGGTTGTGGAAATCTTCAATTTTAATAGTCAATTTATATCTTCTTGCAGCTTTAACTAGTCAACTTATCTTCCCCAGTCTTCCAAATCCATCTCTACCAGTTTCTCTCTTTTTATAGAATTTCACAATTCTTTATTAGTTTTCCCTTGGTTATTTTCTTGGTTGATACTTGTAATTAGTAAGCAAGCTCAGGAAGAAACAGGTCTATGCCACCTTTTTGACTGGAATTCAGAATCAACTTTGAAAGTGAGTTCAGGTTAAGCAGACCACGAAAGCACATCTCTTACAGAATGATATTTGAGGAATGATTATTTCCATTACTCCTTGCTGTAGTGGAGCAGAACAGAACAGTGTATTTCAAGAGTCAGATACACAAGAGAAAGTTAAAAAGGAATAATGAAAACAAGTATTTGTGCAAAAAGAAAGGTGTAAAGTAGCAATGTATGTCAGAAAGGTGATTTATTTAATAGTGATCCTTGTGATAGAAACTTGGAACTCCCCAACCTCACCCCATGAAGGAAGCATGAATTTCTTGGCTTTAATACAATTTTCTCAAAGCTTGAGAGGACAATATACAACTCAAATTTAGCACAGATAAATTTTTAAGTATGAAAGTACATTTGTTGCAATGAAGAGAGTTTGCCAGAAACCTCTTACCAGTGGAGGTGGAAAAGTAAAACAAAATTTGTTTTCGTTTTCCTTTTATAACCACTTTAGTTAGTTTTCCAGAAAATGGAGTTATTCTCTTTGTCAAAATAAGGCTAACTAGGTACTCCCAGAATATCTTCAAATATTGGCATTTTTTCCTCTGAACTCTGGGCCTTTTCTCCTGGAAAGACTAGTTCAAATTCTAAGAAATCCCAGGCCAAATCACCATTAACTGCCGGTCATGATCAAGTCTTTGCTATTTGGTAGGAAAAGTGATCACACAGTTAATCCTCTCAAGCATTTTTTATTTATTCACATTTAACTAAAAACAGAACTTCTGTTAACACTTTAGTTTGGGTGTCAGAAGTAATAGAACGTTCATGTATATTTCTGCTTTGCAGCTGTAAATAAATTAGTAAAACAAAATAATCAAATGAAGCTGATGAGACATGACCTTAAACCAATGGAAAGCTGTGGCATTAAAATCAATATTTCAAAATTGCTGTAAAGTAGAAATAGTGACCGTTGGACTATTGGAAAGTTAATATTTAGTTGTTGAAGGCCAGATGCTGATACGCCAGATGCTGATACATATTAAGAAAAATCAGAACACTGTTCTTTCATGTTAAGAATTATTTGTGAAGTAGTTGAGCTTAGATAAACTAAATAACTAAATGATGATCTCCCTTCTTTGGAATCCTCCCAAGTGCACTCCAAAGTACTTCTTATTCAAACATAGTATGTTATGTGGCAAGGCTGGCATCAGAGAAAATTATGTATGAATAAGCATGCTAATTTCTAAGCCACCCTCCTTGTTCTTGATCTGACAGTGGGCTTTTGGCAAAGTGAACAAGGTTTTTTTAACACCTAACTTCCTGAATTAGAGTGAACAGCAGGAAGGAAAATCAAGAATGTTCTTATGTTTGCACATGGTAGCTCCCAGTTGTGAAGTTTTTCTTTCATTTCAAGAGTCATAGCAGTTCACACGAAACAATGAGTGAGTCATCGGTGTAAGTGGCTATTGTTATTAAAAAGAAATATGCTGAAAAGCTCATCTGAGTAGTGTAAAATATCAAGACTTCTGCTGGAATAGTTAGTGAAGCCCTATACTCCTTGACTTTTAGTAGCCCATTATGACTGTATCTACAGTGTGATGCACTGTTAATGTAAGCCACTCTTTCACACTGGAAAAAAAAAAGTTGGGTCATCCATAAGCTCTGTGTGTGTGTGTGTGTGTGTGTGTGTGTGTGTGTGCATATACTAGAGTGTTATTTTTAAACACAGACCTAATTGAAAGTACATTATGTATAATTTTATTATTCCTATGTGTGGAAGACAGACCCTAAGGTGATCCACATTAATTTCTATCTCCTAATTCTGTGTAATCGCCTCCCTTTGTGTGGGGGAACTTTGATTTGCTCCCAACCTTAGAATATAGCAAAGATGATGGAATGTCACCCATCATTGTACTACTAAATATGTAATTCATTTTCCTAGTCGACTCACATTCTTTTTTTTTCCTCCGCTGGCTTTAAAAAAACAAGATGTCATGCAGTAAGTAGCACCCATGTGTAGATGCCGATGTGGCAACAAAGTTTAAGGAAGCTCCAGGTCTTGAGGGTGACCTCCAGAACAAAGCTGAGACCCTTAGTCCTGCAACCATAAGGAAATGAATTCTGTCAACAACTAGGGAGCTTGGAAACATCTTTGCTCAACTGAGCCTCTCATGACACTGCAGCCCCAGATGCCAACTGAATTGCTACAATTCTCCATTATTTGCTTATTTTTTTGTTCTTCTATATCTTGAACATGTTAATCACAATTATTTAAAAGTTATTTTAGGATAAATCTCATATCTGGATTGCTTACGGTCTTTGTATTTGTTTTCTTGGATTTTATGTCGTATGATCCTATACATTGGAACATGTGCTAAACTTTTAAAACTGTAAAATATTGTTTGTAAAACAAATATTATAGAGGAACTAGATGTTGTCATCCTCTACCAGAAAGAGTTCAGCATTTTTTCTAGTAGGCAGAGAGAGGGGAACCTAGTAACTTTAATCCACACATGGACTGATGTGAGTCAAGCCTTTTAGGATATTAGCAAATTCACTCTACCTTCTGTTAGATTCTGCTTCTAGGATGTAGCCTCTATAGCTGTGGAAAGAACCGTGGTCCTTGTGGTCACCAGGAATCTTTCCCTTATGAAGACGCTAGCATCATTATCTTCTCTGCCTTCTGAGAGCTCTATTCTGCTTTGAAATGCTTTCTGCTGTGTTTTAGACACATGTGTCATTTAGCTTCAAAATTCAAATATATATTGATGGAAAAAGCAGGCACAGACTTGATGGCTCTCAAGTTTCCAACTTTGTATGTCCAATTCCTCTTAAGGAGTATTAAAAGCTCTGCTGACTTCCTTGTCATTCCAGGAATGGCCTTTGTGTATATATTCTGGATTTGAAAATCCTTGGTTCTCAGCATTCTGTCATGTGTGCAGAAACGGAAAATTTTCCTAAGTAAAAGTGTCTACACAGTGGCAGCTTAACTTCTCATGTCTTCCCTCTTCAGACTCTTGGCCCATTCTTTCTTTATGTTTTAGAATCTCTCTGATGCCTTTAAACAGATAAATAGTATTTTCTCATCTTTTCCCAGTTATTTTAATTGGATGCATTGGTCTGCTGCAAACCACTCCAAAGTGCCTAAAAGTAAATCACTTCCACATTTACTTTCATTTCCTAATATATAGATGAGAGAGAGACAGAGAGAGAGAGAGATTTTTCTTGCAGACATGAAATAATGAGATTATTTTCTTAAATGTTGCTGTACTGGTACTTAATATTTACTTGTAAATTCTTCAACAAATTTATGACATGCTCACAAATCATTTCTCAAAACACTTCAGTGTGTTTTCAACCTCTTTTACTTCTGTTTATATTCCTAAGAAATATTTATACAGCATGACATCCTATAGATTTTTGATACTTTCTTACTAGATTTCTTAAGAGATATTTTGCTCTATTATTTGTTTTCTCATTTTTTTCTTGTGAATTGGATATTTCTTATACTTTTCTATTCTAGTAGTAATTATATATTTAAATTACGATTTTTTCTGGTGTCTAAAATAAAATATTAAAACAAGAATAAATAAATACATAAGTAAAATACTAATATAAAATAGTTTGTGTTACTTTTTGTTTTTCTTGGGAAAAACCCTGTGACTTTAGAACGAAGATTATTATAGTGAATTGGTTTTTTTTTAATTTTGTACCTTACTTTAAATAAATGATGCATCTTAACATATGCTCTATTTATGATCACATTACGGAGAATAACTTAAATTTTAGCTCTTAAGTGTTACTGTTTTTTAGTGTTCCCCACCATTTCTTTTAAATTTCACACTTCTCACTCCTGAGTTCTTTATGTGATTTTTTTTCTCAAAATGCTAGAATACTTATCTGACATATTTATTGATCAGAAATGTAATACTTTTTGCTCCTTGTATTAACTTCTTTCACAAGTACATATTAGCTTGGCTGAATATATAATTTTTTTCATAATATTTTTGAGGGGTTGGAGGGAGGACTACTGTAGATATGTGGTTCTATAGTGTTCCCTAACAACCACTCACCATCCTGATTCCCTGAACACTTGAAAGGTATATTACTTTCTCTGAAATGATAATAGTGGTACAAAACAGTGATGGTTTCTAATGCCAAATTTCTAAATAAAGGGGAATTCATTAGATATCATGGGGAATTTGAGATTAGCAAAAATTCCTGGGAGTTTCATTATGTCTCCTCTTTGATACTTATAAAAGGAAAAAAAAGTAATTTTCATGGATTATTGATTTTGTTCTTTTGTTTACAAAGGAGAAACTCTGGATATGTAGGAGGGAGGGGGGTTACATGTTATTTTGGTGTGTGGGGGAGAAGAGTTTCATATTATTTTCTGCTCAGATCCTTAAGGGAGTTTCTCTTTCATTCTGAAAAAAATCCATAATCTATCTGTGTTTAAAACATGTTGACCGATCATTTGTGACACCTTTTGAGCTTTTTCATATTGGAGAAATTTTCTTCTATAGCTTCTTTAACAACTGCTTCTTTTATGCTGTTGTATTTTCTTATTGTTTAAGTATTTGTATAAGTAGCTGATTTTTCTTGACTTTCCCCATATATTTTATATTTTCGCATGTCGTTTTAATCTTTCCATGCTTTGCCACTAAACATTTATTGAACTCATTTTTTAAATTACTGCTTTCTTCTGTATGGTATCTACTTGATTTATATAATATTATTTATTGTAATTGATCCTCTTAAGGAGTATGTGATCTTTCCTTAAGAAAAGCCATTACCCAAGTTTGAAATCTTTAGTAACACATTTTGGCTACCCCTTCATGCTATGTTAGTGAAGTACAGAGAGAGAATGGGATGGTGTCATCAGGCAACTTCTGAGTGTGCAAGCAATGGTGCAGATACTGATGACATTTATTTTACTTGCTATCACATGTCCTTATTTCAGCATTGGTTTATCTCCTGTTTCCCAGAGCCTATGGTTTTAAAAGTGGTACTGGTGGAGGCGTGGTTCTATTTGGAAGAAATCACCTCTTCTCAATTCCCAAGCAAGTTTTCCTTTAGCAAGTGATTGGTTAGTAATTCACACCAAGTTCCATTTGAACTGAATAAGAATGTCTCAAAGTTTTGGCATATTTGGTCATTTTTCAGTTTCTACTCTAAATTTAGCTTGAAGTAACTGGAGTCAAATGTATAGGTTCATGTAGGAACCTCAAAATCTAATTGTATGCTTTGTTTGTTTGTTTTGCTTAGATTTGATGTTGATAGATATACCAGCATCTTATATTAATGTTAAGATGAATGGCATTTCCACCTACATTTATGAAAAGTCGGAAAATAAATATGTGGCTTTCAAAGGAGTAGAGAAAAGGAATAGTGGTTTTTCTGACAAGGATGATTGTTGTAAGGATTATATAATTATAATATATTATCATATAAACTATGTATAAAGCACAGCACAAAGTACTGAAAATATAGACATAATACTATCTTCACAATAACTTTGGCACTCTCATTCAACATACATGATTTGTTTGTTGTCATTTAACACTTTGTATATTTTAAGACTTAAGATTTTGCCATCTGGAAATTATAATTATATTAATAATATTTTGCTGAATTACTTTATCATTTTCATAGTTTCATTTCTTTCAGGAATAAGATGCTTTATTTTTACTAGTTACCAGTTAACACACCAATGACATTCTATGTGACTTTTACTTTGAATATCGCTTTCTTCACTTGTTACTTATTTGTATTATGTCACAGTTGTGATGACATGTTTAAATAACCACCTACCAAAATTGGCATATAGATCAATTCACTGGAATATTTATTTTTAAAATGTGTATTATAGATACTGATTTGAACCAGAAGCCCTATGCTTTGAAGACATTTTGGATTCAATGTCCAAATGATTTGACATTGCTTTTTAATAGACCACGCTCAAGGATCATTTGAAGCTCCTATGTTCCAGGCACTGTCCAAGTTCTGAGAATACAGTTGTGGAAACCAAGTGTCTCCAAAATATTGGGGGTAGACAGATAATAAGAAAGCAAATACGTGAAATCAAGTCACATGGAAATGAAAGCCACCAATAAAACATAATAATATGGTAGATAGTAACATAGGATGGGGTGAGGTTATTGTAGATGGACTCATGAAGTCAAGAAAGGTCCTTCCGAAAAGATAACATTGATCAGAGAACAGAATAATAGAAACAAACTATCCATTAAAGAATGTAAGCAAAAAAAATTCCAGACAAAAGGAAGAATACTTGGAAACATTCCTAATTAGGAGTAGCTTAACAGAATTGGGGTTCATAGAGGAAGACACTATGAAACATAGTGTGCAAGGAGAGGAAGACAGGAGGTGAGAGTGGAGACCCAGGCAAGAGATGCACATATTTTTATGCCATGATAAGAATTTTGAATTTAATTCTAAGTGTTATGAGAAGTCACTGAAAGATGACACATTAGATAGTGAGATGATCTGATTTATATTATTAAAGATTAGCTGCAGGAGAAGAAGGTATAGAGAAGAGTGAATGCAGAGAGACAAGAGATCCTATTGCAGAAGTACAGATGACAGATAATATTGGTTTATTTTATGATTACTTCAGCGGGGATAGAGAGAGGAAGAGAGAAAACAAAGGAACACACTTTGGTTTTGAGGCAAATGACTTGCTGAGGAATTGGATTTAGAAAGTGAGAGTAAAAAAATAAAAGAGAAAACAAAGATAATCACTAGGCTTTAACTTGAGCAACTAATTCTATGATTGTGAAACACACTGAAAAGGAAGCATGAAGGGTTGGAAAGTGGTAAAAGAATTAATTTGCAGCCATTAGTTTTAATATGATGGTCAGATATACAGTGGGGTTGTCATGGGGTGATTGGATCACAAGACTGGAATTCAGGCATAAATCGGTGTAAATCCATGGCACTGGTTGAGATTCTCAAGCGATAGTATATAACAGAGAGGGGAAAAAAAGCGTCTCGATAGAATTCTTTAATTTGGAATACTATATTAAGAGTTGTATAGACAATGTATTCTGAGTATTATCTGAAATTAATCAAACTGCTATTGATCTAATATTTTGTGATCCTGTTTCTTGTACAATAATAATTACTAAAATATATGGAAAGAGCATTATGGGCCCAGTGCCATCCTAAGTGGTTTGTTTGAACTAAGCAACGTTCTGTGTTAAGTTCTAAAATAGCTCCATTTAAAGGATGGGACAACGTAGGCTAAAGATAAATAACTCTATCAAATATGCTCAGCTAGTACATGGTAGAAGCAGCGCTTCTAGCTTATTTTACTTCAAAAGTCATTACGTTTGCTTAATACATATATTGTGCTTATCCTTCCAGAGCAGTAAATTTCCCAGAGACACTAGGCTTTTTGGTGAGTTGGTTAAAAATCTGGCCCCAATTGTCTACCTATATCCATGTCTGTTGACATGTGATTTTATAGTTTATTTCCTCACATCAAGAGGTGGTATCTATTTAACCCTATCCCTTGAAGCTGTGAAATCCATGCAAAAGACTTTGGCTAGCACGGTATAAATGGAATATTACTTTTGAAATAGGATCACAAATATTAGGTCCATGTCAATTTGGTTGATTTCAGATCCTACTCAGAATGCACTGTGCCTATAGGCCCTTAATATGGCATTTCTAATTTAAAAAAAGGTATATAGGGAAAGATGAAGTTAGAATTAATTAGGCTCAGGACTCATGAGCATTTGTTGTTCATGTGAAGACTTTTGGGGTTAACTAACATAGAAAACTATAGAAGAATAAACAGATTTGAAAGGTATGAATCTGTGAATCTAGGTCCTACTTTGGGTTTATTTTGGTATATAGAATCCATTTTTCTGGAAAATATTTGGGTATATGAGCCTGAAAATTAACAGAGAGGCCATAGCTAGAGAAAAATACTTAGGAGCCATCTTACTTAGATGGATATATAGGTAGAATAGTCAGAAAGAAAGTCAGGATAATGAAACATCCTAATTTTTTTTGTTTTTTTTTTTTTGTTGTTTTTGTTTTTTAATTTTTTTTTATTATATCATGTTAGTCACCATGCAGTACATCCCTGGTTTTTGATGTAAAGTTCGATGATTCATTAGTTGCATATAACACCCAGCGCACCATGCAATATGTGCCCTCCCCACCACCCATCACCAGCCTATCCCATTCCCCCACTCCCCCTCCCCTCTGAAGCCCTCAGTTTGTTTCTCAGAGTCCATAGTCTCTCATGCTTCATTCCCCCTTCTGATTACCCCCCCTTTCTTTATCCCTTTCCCCTACTGATCTTCCTAGTTCTTATGCTCCATAGATGAGAGAAACCATATGATATCCTAATTTTTAATGTCATTAGTTGAGGAGAAAAACAATTTACTACTCATACTAAAAGAGAACTATTTGAATAATGAGAGAAAAATGGATAAGATGCATCATAGCAGAGAGAAACTCTCACTAAAACAGGGTTTGACAACTAAGCCAGGGTGTTGGTTCTTGTTAGAAATATTTCATGCAGGGGTGGGGGAAAAGTTGGATCGGGTAGTAGAACTGGATTAGGGAGTGGACTGGAAGTAAAGAAAGTGAGATTGAAAAGTGTAAAAGTAGTGAAAATGAAAAATTTGAGAAGATTGTATATACATATGCGATTTATGATACATATTGAATAATCTCAAATTCTTTATTATCCGTATTTTTATATTTATTCTCTGTGTGTGTGTCTGCGTGTGTGTGTGCTTCCAAGAGGTAGACTGAAAAGAGGAAAAAGGGAAGCTGGGAGGGAATGGGGATTGTAATACATTCTCTTTTCAAATGGGAATGTCATGGATATATTTATAGACTGATTTAAAAACAATGTCAGTAAGGACAAATTGTTAAAAATAAAAAGAGAGATGTAACTGATAGACCTAATACTTGAAGATGGAAGTAGGTCGGGTAAAATCACCGATTGAAGAAAGTGTTAGTTGCAGTCAATATTGAATATGTGCCAAGTAATATGCAAGGAATTTTCCTATTTATTTGATGCTTACAAAATTATGATACTATCTTTGGATGTACAAATTAAAAAAAAACAAGTTTTATTGTGGTTAAATAATGTATTGAAGATCAGAGAGCTATGTAATGACAGAGCTTGTGTTACAACTTAATCCTTTTTTCTATGTGCCCTTCTCTTTTATCAATTAAGTAATTTTTAATCTAATTCAAATATCTGGTGGAAAGTAAACTATTACTGACATAATTTCTAATTTACCTTGGTCCATCGATAATTGCTTATTTCCCAGGAGCCTAAAAATACAAAATTACAAGAGAACAAGAAGTATACCATTCTAAAATGTGTAGTAGTGTTGCCTTAAACTAATTTTTTTTCTAATTCGTTCTGTTTCACTCCTGAATTCCTTTTGTTTTACTAAGCTTACTACCTTGTCTAAGGAAAGGAGAGACTTGAGAAAAGTAAGACGAGAAAAGAAAAAAGATGAGAAAAAAAATTTAGGCCTCATTTTCTAAAGAAAAAGTTTTAAATGTTAAAATAACAGAAAAGAAAAAGTCAAGATATTATATGTATTTCAAGAAGTAGGTAAAAAAAGACTCATTAAAAATAAAGTAACAAAACTGCTTTGTAGGAATTTCACTGACATTATTACTAATCAATTCTTAGATCTATTAGTGTAAGATTATTAAATCTTCCTCTCTAGTTTGGCCCTTATGAATACAATCCCTGTTTATCACTGTAGGCTTTATAATGGACAGTGAGTTTCTCGTACTTAGGGCCTGTTTGCATCATTAAAAGAGAAAATGTTCCTACCTTAAAAAGCTGTAAACCACTGCAAAAGAAGTAGAAAACTGAAAGTTTTCTTTTCCCAAAGCCCTTACCATCTGCAGAGACATATTACAGTGAAGTGTTATGTGCAGCTCTTTCTAGTGGTAAGAACTGCACTTACTAAAAGCTACAGCTTCATGGATATAAACGGACCTATACATCACTATGGTAGGATGGAAAAAAATAAACAAACGGTAATGTCTCAGACTTAAAGAATAAAGACAACAAGTAAACACTGTAAATGATACAACTGTACTTATATGAGGGTAAAGTAAATAATTTTTAGCTGCTACACACTTAATTTAGATTGTTTGTTAAGATGAATAATACTAACAATACCATTTAAATCACTGAGGTCCTAACTTTTCAAGAAGTTCTTGTGGCGGGGGGTGGCGGCGGAGGGGGGGTGCGGGGGGCCTGGGTGGCTCAGTTGTTAAGCGTCTGCCTTCGGCTCAGGGCGTGATCCCGAGGTCCTGGGATTGAGCCCCACATAGGGCTCCTCCACTGGGAGCCTGCTTCTTCCTCTCCCACTCTCCCTGCTTGTGTTCCCTCTCTCCCTGGCTGTCTCTCTCTGTCAAATAAATAAATAAAATCTTAAAGAAAAAAAAAGTTCTTGCCATATACCTGGGTTAAAAAAGTGGAAAATTATAAAATCTCTTTCAGATACCTATGATAAAAAAATTTGCAGCTACTTTTTTTTTTTTTTAGAAACACTGTATGCAGAAGTAGTGGGGGAGGGGCAGAGGGAAGGGAGAGAGAATCTTAAGCAGGCTCCGTGAGCCGAAATCAAGAGTCAGTTGCTTAACTGTCTGAGCCATCCAGGTGCTCCTACAGTTACTTTTAAAAAGAAAATAAAAATAAATCCTTTTGATTCTATGTGTCTTTTTGAGACGATATGGACTACGTTATAAGTCAATAGCCAGCAAAAACACATAATGTGGAAGTAGTACTGACATTCTCAAAAACTCATCTTAATGTATTTAATATGTGGCTTGGAAAAATTGAGCAGAATATTTGGACATACCATAGCACAGAACAGAGCTATAATTTTCTAAAAACGATAGATCCTAGTATTTAAAAAAGATCTCAATTTTTAGCAAATAATGAACATTTACTGTGAACAAAAATCACTGGGTTGGTATTTTGTATTCTTTGGGTAAATCCCTAGTAGTGCAATTGCTGGATTGTGGGATAGTTCTATTTTTAACTTTTTGAGGAACCTCCATATTTTCATCAGAGTTTGCATTCCACCAACAGTGCAAGAGGGTTGCCCTTTCTCCACATCCTTGCCAATACCCATTGTTTCCTGTGTTGTTAATTTTAACCATTCTCACAGGTGTGAGGTGATATCTCATTGTAATTTTGATTTGTATTTCCGTGATGATGAGTGATGGTAAGCATCTTTTCATGCGTCTATTGGCCCTCTGTATGCCTTCTTTGGAAAAATGTCTATTCACATCTTCTGTCCATTTTTTAACTAGATTGTTTGTTTTAGGGGGTATTGAGTTTCTTTATATATTTTAGATACTAGCCCTTTATCAGATATGTCATTTGCAAATATCTTCTCTCATTTCATAGGTTGCTTTTTAGCTTTATTGATTGTTTCCTTCACTGTGCATAAACATTATCTATAATAACCAAGTCATGGAAACAGCCCATCAACTGATGAACAGATAAAGAAGACATGGTATGTGTGTGTGTGTGTATGTGTGTGTGTGTGTGTGTGTATATATATATATATATATATATATGTGTGTGTGTGTGTGTGTGTGTGTACATAATAAATACATATACATATTATAAAATTATATGTAATATGCATATATATTTATTATCTAATATATATTTATTATCTAATATATAATATATTTATATATAATATATGATATTACTCAGCCATAAAAAAGAATGAAATTTTGCCATTTGTAATGACATGGATGGAACCAGAGAGTATTATGCTAAATGGAAAAAAAGCAGTTAGAAAAAGACAAATACCATATATGATTTTACTCATATGTGGAATTTAAGAAACAAAATAAACAAGCAGAGGGAGAAAAAAAAAAGGGGGAGAGACAAACCAAGAAACAGACTCTTAACTATAGAGAACAAACTGGTGGTTATGAGAGGGGATCGGTGGGGGGATGGGTGAGACAGGTGAAGGGAATTAAGAGTACACTTATCATGATGAGCGTGGAGCAATGTATAGAATTGTTGAATCATTATATTGTACACCTGAAACTAATACTACATTGTATGTTAACTAACTGGAATTTAAATACACACTTAAAAAAATCATTAGGATCCTCAACATATTATAGCCAATGGCCTAGAGTATGTAACTAATTTTTCTAGTGACCTGAATTAAAAGAACCTCTAGCTTTGTGTTTCAGTTATGCTTCCAAATAGTCAATCAGTAATCCTCAGTCTCTGAGCTGGAACTTTCGGAACAATTCTTGGGCCTTGGAATGGATAGACCTGTGGGGTTCAGAACCCAGGACAGGTCTTCAGTGTGCTCCAACAGGAGAGTTATTGTGCAGGTGATAGATTTGGTCATAATGAAGCATTTGACTAGTCAGATGTTCTTCTCACCCTTGCTGAATCTCCCAGTCCATCAGAACCATTGATTGAATGATTATATGTGAAAGAACTGCATCAGCCACATGAAAAATGAATTCCCAAAATGATATAATTTCATATGAATATTCCTGAAGTTGCTTAAAGTTGAGAACATACTGAAATATAGTTTCTATTCTTGCTAGTTTCCAAATAGTTACATATGTCTTTAAAATGTTAAAAAGCATGAATCTGGTTTTAGAAGGAGCAACAATGTCAACTGCTTTCCAAATTAATGCACTTGTTCCAGTCATTTGAACAGAGCCCCCACTCATCTGGCAATCACTACTATGCAAAGCTGCCACTAAAATGATGAAATCAATTGCTAATCACTCGGAGTGTTTAACTATGGTTTAAATGGACCTGAAATTATTCTCAACACTTTGGCAAATACATTACATGCACATACAGGCTTACACAAATTAATTAAATTACTATAAAATTCTTAATAGTAAGGATTTCTTTCTTGCAGTTTGCAGATTTCCACATGCTACAAAATTTTACAAAAAAAGCTTTATTGTTTATAAAAAAGAAAAAAAATGACAAAATACAGAAGCAATTAAAAGAAGCAAAGGTACACGTAATGGAAGGCACTACATTTTGCCAGGATTTCCTGACAGATAATGGGAACTCATAGGTTTATCTAGTTCACATTGTATTGCCATTGTACAGAAATTCTTTAATATAGACATTTTGGGGGGCATAAAAGAAGTTAACCTTAAATATTTCAACTTTTATAAGTAAAACTTATCCAGAAACATTTGCCAAATAAAAACAAATCTGGACTTAGTAGAGACTTTATTCAAAAGGATAATCTCAAGGAAGAAAAGGGATTCTTGCAAGAGGGGATACTGTGCAAGCCTCTGAAAAGTTAGAGTTTTGGGGTTTTTTTGGTTTTGTTTTCTTGTTTGTTTTAATAGAGAGGATTAAACAAAGCTAGAAAGAAACAGATGTGAGGAATAAAACAACGGAGTGATGCGTAGTCCGTGAGGGAATTTTTACCCAGAGACCAGCCTTTTCTTACGAGGGGCTGTATGCTGGCTTAAATCCAGGAATTTGTGGGAAGAAAAGAAGCCTAAACATACCTCAGTTAACAAGTTTTCTTCCCATTGATCAGTGGGGACAAGCAATTCAGCTAATCATTCGTGAGGCAAAGATTGGGAATTTGAAGAGTCTTTGGCCTGTTCTAAGTAGTCAAGAAAGACCATCTGTGATTTTTTTTTTTTTTAAGATTTATTTATTCATTCATTTATTTATTAGACAGAGAGAGACAGCCAGCGAGAGAGGGAACACAAGCAGGGGGAGTGGGAGAGGAAGAAGCAGGCTCCTAGCGGAGGAGCCCGATGTGGGACTCCATCCGGGACCACCGGGATCACACCCTGAGCCGAAGGCAGACCCTTAAGGACTGCGCCACCGAGGCGGCCCCATCTGTGATTCTTATCTAAGTCCTGTGGGGGAAGGGCTGGTCTTGGCAGTAAGCCCTTTCCCAGAATACAAAGGGTAGGGGCCTTTGCTGTCTTCTAGGATCACAGGGCCTGGGTGATTGTCACATTGTAACATAGTCACATTGTAACATTCTTCAAAGGACATTTCTTTTAATGATATTGCAAAAGTTGAAGACCATATTCATTTTAATTTTAATAAAATGTTTCTGATGAGAAGTAAATGCACTCTAATCTAAGTACTTTCTTCTTAATTTAATAAAGAGATTTTGGATAACCTAGAATAATAAGCGGTTAGCATGCTGCAATGTTCTGAATGTTTGTGTCTTCCCAAAAGTGCTATGTTGAAATCCCAAAGCCCAAGGTGATGGTAGTAGGAGGTGGGGCCTTTGGGAGTTGTTTAGTTAAGAGGGTAGAACCATCATGAAGAGAATTAGGACCATTATAAGAAAGATATCACAGAGACCCATTTTACCATGTGAGAACCTGTAAGGAAGGTGACGGCTGTGAACCAGGAAGAAGGTCCTCACGAAGGCAACCATGCTGGTGCTCTGATTTCAGACTTCCCAGACTCCAGGACTGTGTGGAAAAACTTTCTGTTTATAAGCTACTTAGTTGGTGGTATTTTGATATAGCCCAAACAGGCAAAGACATATGTTTATCATAATCTCCATCTCAAATATCAAATTAACTCAAATAAGCATTTGGCAAATGCTAGGTTGATTAAATTAACGGTTGAGTTCTCTGAGAAACATTTGAAGTGCTGGAGATCTGTGTTTTTGATTGACAAGAATTGTATATGTCCCTTATTGAGAGAAATAGGTTTTCACTTGATTAATTATTTAAATGTTTGATATATGTCAGAAAATATGTTGAGGAAATGCTCTTTTGTTCAAAGAGTGATCACTTGTGTTTTCTAAGTAGGAGAATAGTATTGTTAAATTGGATTAAAAGAATAAAAACAGCAGTGTGGAGTTTATATTGTGATAAGAAGATCTATGTGACACTGATTCACACAGGGATACTCTCATTTAAAATCGATGGCCATGGGTGCCTGGGTGGCTCAGTCGATTAAGCATCCAACTATTGATTTCAGTTCAGGTCATGAGCTCGGGATTGTGAGATCAAGTCCCACATCAGGCTCCACGCCCAGCACTTAAGATTCTCTCTCTCCCTCTCCCTTTGTCCCTCTTCCCATCTCTCACCCTCTAAAAATAAATAAATAAATAAATAAACAAACAAACAAATAAATAAATAAATAAAAATAATATAAAATAAATAAAAACAATGGCCAATAAAAACACCTTTCTGCCCCCCTCAGATAAATAAATCTGATTTTTCTCACATACCTGTATACATCTTTAACTGGAATTCCAGAATTCAGTGTCTTATTAAATGGAATTTTTTTTGCTAGAAAAATAATAACAATTAACCTTCAAGTTCCTTAAATTAATCTTGGCATGGGCTCAATAGTATGCCTAATTTTTTCAGGGCCATCATGTTGATGGGCCTTAAATAATTTACTTCACAGCCTTTTATTGAACATGCATATCATTCATGGGAGATGCTGGTGAATGATGTATGGCTTAAAAACTGGCCAGGTAAGTCTGGGACAGGGAAGTAATGATAGAAATGTTAACTGGGATAAGATTGTTTACTGTTTAGCATCAACAAGATATACAACCAGCCAGACAGAATACAATAACGACATCAGTAATGTAGCTGAATAAGATGTCCATTGCTTATACCCACTTCGATGACAACAACTTGGCATCCATCGAAGGACAAACGTGACTTTGTGGGATTTGGGGATCCACATAGAAGACTCTGAAAACCCAGGACAGTCCAAGAACAAGGAAAGCCATACAGGGAACACAGCCTCATATCCAGGCAGCTGACACACCAACTGTCGTTTCTGCTACAGACCCAGAAATAGCTCAATACCGCTGAGGACTCAGCTATAGGTCTGGCTTGATCCTGTCACCAGCACCATATGCCAAAGGACCTGGAAGCAGCCATGCTCGTGCATGCATCAAGTGATAGACATACAGAATTCAGGCTGCGGACCCTGAAGTGGCCTGTAAACTGGCTCCAACCCCTCTTGGCCACTGTCTCAGAGCCCCTGGAGGCAAGCTCACCAACTTCAGTTAGACCGTAAATCCTCACAGTCCCCTGCAACTGGACTACTGTCCCAGCACGGTCCATAAACAGTTTTGCTGGCACAGAGTCCCTGAAGGAGACAGTACTGTCTATGACCCTGGAGATCCTGAAAGGGCTCTATACAGGGTTCTAGCTTCCTCATAGTCCCAGGCCCCCAATTTGCCAGCAGTCCTGAGGATCCAGGGTTCCAGTGGGAGACATTCCTTTCTGTGTTTCCAAAGATCCTGAAAGGTCCCTATACTCAACTCCAGGATCCTCTTAGCCATAGTCCACGAAGAGGCCTGCTGGCACCAGGACCCAGCAGGAAAGACTCCTGCCTGAGTCCCCAGAATGCTGAAAGGGCTATATATAATGCACAACTCTCTCCCAGCCACAGGTCACAAGCAGGCCTGCTGGCACAGGGACCAGATGCAAGATACTCATGTCTGAGCCTCAGAGAATCCTAAAAAGCTTCTGCACAGCAAAAGAAATAATCACTAGTGTGAAGAAGAAAACTATGGAATCGGAGAAAATATTTGCAAACTATATATCAGATAAGAAATTAACATCCAAAATATATAAGGAACTCACACATCTCAATAGAAAAAAAAAATTCCAAATAATCCAGTTAAAAATGGGCAAATAACCCAAATAGACGTTTTTCCAAAGATGACATAGAAATGGCCAACAGGTACATAAAAAGACATGTAACGTCACTAATCATCAGAGAAATGCAAGTCAAAACCACGAAAAGATATCACCTCATACCTGGTAGAATGGCTATTACCAAAAAGACAAGAGATAACATATTGGCGAAGATGTGGAGAAAAAGAAACCCTGGTACACTCTTGGTGGGAGTGTAAATTGGTACAACCCCTGTGGAAAACTGGAATATGACAGTTCCTCAAAAAATTAATAGTAGAGGTAACATTTGATATAGCAACCCTATTTTGGTGTATATATCTGAAGGAAATTAAATCACTATCTCAAAAAGATATCTGTACCACCATGTTCATTGTGGCATTATTCATAAAGCCAAGACCCGGAAATATCCTAAGTATCCATCAACAGATGAATGGGTAATAAAAGTGTGATCTGTACACATAATGGAATATAACTCAGCTATAGAAAAGAATGATATCCTGCCATTTGAAACAATGTGGATAGACCTTGAGGGCATTATGCTAAGTGAAACAGTCTAACAGAGAAAGAAAAATACTGTATGATCTACTTACCATGGTGAGCATTGAGTAATTCGTAGAATTGTTGAATGGCTGTGTTGTATACCTGAAACAAATACAACATTATATATCAACTATACTTCAAAAATAAAAATAAAAATAATTTTTCGTGTAAAAATTTAGAAAAAAAAATCACATGAGTTCACTTACATATGGAATCTTAAAAAAAAAACAAAGCCATACTCATAGATACAGAGGAGAGTAGAATGGCGTTTATTAGGGCAAGGAGTGGGGAAAATGGGGAGAGGTGTACAAACTTCCAGTTATCAGATGAGTAAGTTCTGGGGATCTAATATTCAGCAAGGTGTCTATATCGTATTATATTCTTGGAAGTTGCTGAGAGTAAATCTTCAATTCTTACAACGCTCACATACGCACACAAAAGGTAATTATGTGAGGTGATGAAGTGTTAACTAACCCTAACTAATCCTGTAATGGTAATAATGTGGTAATTGATGTATGTATCCAATCAACACACTGTATGCCTTAAACAATGTCATATGTCAATTGTCTCTCAATAATGCCGGGGGAATTGATATTAATAAAGAAGTGTTGATGTATAGTCTGAGGTTTATGACTTGAACTAGTGGGTGCTGATGTTCCTGAAGACATAAGGATAAAAGAAGGAGCAGGTGCGGTGGCCTTCTACAGCAAATGGTGTTGGGAGGGAATGGGTGTTCTACTTCAATGACATCTCTAGCATCTTTTGATTCCTCATTGCCCCTACTTGGTTCTCTTGGTCCAAGAACATTACAAAGTCAATATCAGAGATCATGAGATGGCATAGCTGTTTGGCATAAACCAAACCAGTCAAAAGCTGGAAGGCTGAAGAAAATTCTGTTGCATTTTTTCAGTTTTCTATTTTGATAACTATCACTTTTAAGTTGCATTTCCCTTGCCCTCCATTTTGATTATCTTCTCTTACTTAACCTCTTCCCCTTGCATTCACTGTTAATATTTTGACTGAATTCTATTTTTCAGCCTTATTTATCACACTTAAGGGTAAATAATAATTCTGTAGTTACGTTAGTTTATAGTCCTCAAATTGTCCCTTTAGCTTGTCAATTTCTCTTTTCAACTCTAATTCTACTTTGCTTAAATATTACATCCTTGAGCTTTTATTTTACTGATTTCATGATTTTAGCAATTTATTTCTATAGCATATAACAACTTATTGTAAAAACTAGGGTTTTCATTATCCCTGCTTCTTACTCTTTGGATTACATTTCCCTATAGCTGAATTTCCCATCTATCTTTGTAAACAACAGTTTTTCCTACTCTGTTACTTTTGTATATTTGAATAATTTTCATGCTGTTCTTCTTAATTTTGTTTTTGTTCCAAGTGGCAAGCCCTATCTAATCTCCCCAGTTAGTCCTCTGTAAAACAAATGTAGATTATTTTATTTCCATGTTCTCAATATAGTATGAGGGCTGAAAATTGTGTTAAATTTACCGTTTAGAGTCCAGGAGCATAAACCACTTCTTGAGGACCTGACTTTGATCTTTCTTTTAAGATGTTTTCTCTGTGTTCTATACTGGGTTGTCATTTCATTTATTTTGGGATATTCTACCACAATGGATTGATACTCATAAGCCTGAGGTAATTTCCTAATGTGGCATGAAGCTTTGTAGCCAATGCTTACCTTAAAGTATGTCATCATTATTCAGCACCACATCATTTCTCTCACCCATCATTACAAGTTCAAAGAGCAAAAAGCTTAGGGCGCCTACTGGTTTGGACACAGTTTTTATTAGTACATTGCAGGAATGGAGAATTTCACCCGGAGCTCTCAATGTCTCCTTGTTTCATATTCCTGTTCTCTCTGGGGATCCCAGTACATTTATTTTCTCTTGTCCACAGTACTTTTCAATTATTATTTCTTGTGGAAAGAATTATCTCTCTGTGGTTATGATAACTGCATTTTCTCTCTGCCTGCCCAGACAGGAAAGGTACAGTTTTGAGCAGCTATAGTTCCTTCTGCCTCTGTTGAGATAGTTTGGTATTGACAATAAAAGATTTTTCAGGGACACTCCCATGAACATTATAATGGCAGATGTTTCTGGGTTTTGGCAACCCATCTTCTTTCTCAAGTGTTGGGAAGGAAGAGCTTATCTTCTTCAAATTAAAAATGGTTAAAGGGAGCCTGGGTGTCTCAGTCAGTTAAGCATCTGACTCTTGATTTTGGCTCAGGTCATGATCTCAGGGTCCTGAGATGGAGCCCTGCATCAGGCTCCTGGTTGAGTCCTGCCTCTCTCGCTTTCCCTTTGCCCCTCCCCACCTTGCTCACTGGCTCTCTCTCTCTAAAATAAATAAATAAATCTTAAAAAAAAAAAACGACTTTAAGAAAATTTAAAATGGTTAATAAAATGAAATACTTCACCACCCTCTTTCCTAGTTTTCCTTGAAATAACACTTAGGATTATTTTATCTCAGGAGGCTTCCTGTTAAGTTTACACCTGAAGATTTGAACCTACATACAGGTTAGTTTAAAATCTCAACATGTAACTTTCACTATTTTGTAGAAATATTTAGACTTAAATAGCTTTTGGTTTCAGCTGAATTTTTTTTTGAAAAATTATTTTAAGTGGTTTACTAAAATTTATTTTTGTTTTATATCAAATAAATGCAGTCCTTCAACTTCCCAGAGATTGGTCAAAAGAAAGCAGGTTTTTATTTACCTATGATCTAGAGATATGTACTGTGATGCGTTAAATTGTGGCCTCAAAAAAACAGGTGTAAATCCTAACCCCAGGAACCTAAAAAACTGCCATTGTTTGGAAAAAGGCACTTTGTACTTGTAACTAAGTTAAGAATCTGGAGATGCGATCATCCTGTGTTTTTACACGAGAAGCAAAGGGAACGTGAAGATTGCAGACATGCTGCCATAAGCCAAGGAATGCCTAGAAACACCAGAAGCTGTAAGAGGCAAGACAGGGACCTCCCCTAGAGGCTTTGGCCCCAAGAATTATAAGATAATAAATTTCTGTCATTTTAAGCTACGAACCTTGTGGTAATTCATTGCCGCAGCCTTAAAAAACCAATACCTGTCCGTTAAGCGGGACTTTCCACCAGATGCAATGTGATTAATAGGCCATGAATTTCCTACTGCTATAGAGATTCCAGGAAAATCTATTCCCATACTTAATTTATTCATTCTTATTAGTTCTGCATTTCAGATATTTGGGATCTCAAAAGATAGCAAACGGCAGTGATACAACCACAAACTTTAGAGAGAGCCTGACTGGGTTCAAATTACAGCCTTATTACTTCTTAGCTATGTGGCTTTGAACAGATTATTTGCTATCTCTTTGTTTAAGTGTCTTCTCCAGAGATTGGGAATAATGATGGTACATATCATCTATGTTGCAAGAAATAAATGACTTAATAATATGAAGGACTCAGAACAAGATCTAGCACATAGTTGCTGCTGCATGAGGGATAGTTATTTAGCTTGTATGATTTTATAACCAGCTGGAAGGTCAGTTATCTAAAGAATAAAAATTTCACTGAAGATGAAATCTATCATTTTCCATCTTGTTTAGCATAGCTAATTGAAGAGTAGCTGTTTATTAAAAGTTAATATTGTTGTTAGAGATGGTAGATGAAAACTGTCCTCTGCCTATGCAATGGGATGATATTTAACATTGTAAGGATATAATGAGAAGTGAGTTTGAAAGAAGTTGTCCTATTTAATCCTAGGAAATGGATCATGTGAAATAAATCTTCCTAATCCACACATTTTATAGATGAAATAGACCTAATGCTAACTTCAGAACTTACTTACTTTAAATATCTGGCATATATTCTAAATATATTTTGATATTATTAAATTCAAAAAAAGTCTATTAGATTAAAGACACCTAAAAATTTAATATTTATAGTATTAGGGCTAACCTATCTTTTGGGCCTAATTTCAGAAAGCTGTATCAATCTTTTGAAGAATTATCTTGCCATATGGATAAAATAATGTAGGAAAGACCTCCAAATGTTAGCAGACAAATTAATCATAACATACACTTATCTACACAGCTAAACATACATTTATAGATTTATCATACATATTTAAGACATTGTAATTGTAATATACTTTAACACAATGGACACTATGGACAGTAGTCCTCATAACAATGTTGCAGGATAGGATTTCATGTTGTTGATAATAAAATTGAGGCTCAGAGAAGTAAACAGGCTTGCCCAGGATTCCACGCCCTCTGAATCATTAGAGAAAATCCTCTGTTAATCAACCATCCGATTTATCTCAGTTCATAGAATGGGAAGAGTACAGACTTCGGATTAATAGAACAAATAGACTATAATTCAGATAGTGATGCAATCACAGGGAATGACATTCTTCTATTCAGTTACTTTGGGGCCAACACTTAACTACTCTCCTGGACAAAAAGCATGGAACTCAAATGAATTGCAAGAGGCTATCACTTTAGGTGGGGTCTTGAAGGGAGAACTTGTATGAACACAGGTCTCTTTACCAAGAAGATTGGGCTTAAAGTTGGTTCTGAATGAAGCATCAGGAAATTCAACTAGGAATAAAGGCAAAAAGCCTCTGTTTGGGAGAGACCGTGTTTTGTTTCTGTCTTTGTTTTGTTTCTGTCTTTGTTTTGTTTTGTTTTTCCTTTCATCCACTCAACAAACATATATCGAAGACCAACTTAGTGTCAGAAATTCAACATATATATCATAGAGAACAAAAACTTTTTTTCATGCCAATTTGAAATGTATAGTCTGGCAAGGAGATACTGATGTAATCAAATAATTTTGTGTCTAGCTGTTTCAACTGAGGTTCTATGAATGCAAACGCTGAGCAGCTGTCCTTCAGTACCTCTGCTGGGACTGTTGTCTGTTTGAGAGAAAAATAGTACCTCTAGTGAAGTCTTTTAAAAAAAAATAGTCCTCTTGAAAAAAACAAGGCAACTAATTTTGCACCAAAATGAGAAAAAAGCTTTCCGCTTAGGCTTTGCCAAAAAGCTTTTTTCTCATTTTTTTAACCCATGACAACACTAATCATATTAAAAAGTTGAAAGGAGAATACAATGAACAATTATATTTACTATCTAGAGGGATTTTTTTTTTTTGCATTTTTTTCCTTTACATTTGTTAAACTGAGTCTCATGGTAGGAAAGAAAAGTATAATTTGATTTGTAATGTGCATATTTTAAAATCATGTAGAAATGAGTACAAACTTACAAACTCCTTGTAATAAAATAAATAAGTCACAGGGATGAAAAGTCACAGCATAGGGAATATGGTCAATAATATTGTAATAACATCGTATGGTGACAAATGATAACTATGTTTATTGTAGTGAACACTGTGTAATGTGCAGAATTGTCATATCATTATGTTGTACACCTGAAATTAATTGTATGTCAACTCTACTTCAATAAAAATATGTGAATAGTCATCAAGCAGAAAATCAGACACAAAATCAAGTAAATGTTATTTCTTTCTCCTATTACCAGATTTTGGAGCTTGTGAATCAGCACAGCTTAAGTAATGCTCATTATGTTAAATTTAACAGTATCTCTTTTGGTCACATCTTCAATAAACTAAAATATTAGATTCATGGACATGCTGCTTATGAATATTTTGAGAAACAATGATCTGATGACCTATTGCTGCACAACAAATTATATAAAATCTTAAAATCGCAATCTATTATTGTTGTTTACAATTCCATGGGTTGAATGGCCTCAATGGAATAGTTCTTTCTTTTTTTTTTAATTTAAATTCAAGTTAGTTAACATATAGTGCAGTATTGGTTTCAGGAGCAGAATTTAGTGATTCATCACTTACATATAACATCCAATGCTCATCCCAACAAGTGCCCTCCTTAATGTCCTTGACCCATTTAGCCCATCTCCCCCCCCCCCCCCCGGTCCACCGCCCCTCCAGCAACCCTTATTTTTCTTTATAGTTAAGAGTCCCTTATGGTTTGCTTCCCTCTCTGTTTTTACCTTATTTTTCCTTCCCTTCCCCTATGTTCATCTCCTTTCTTTCTTAAATTCCACATATGAATGATACCATCTGATATTTGTCTTTATCTGACTGACTTATTTCACTTAGCATAATATACTCTAGTCCCATCCACATTGTTGCAAATGGCAAGAGTTCATTCTTTTTGATAGCTGAGTAATATTCCAATATTCCATATTCCGATACACACACACACACACACATACACACACACACACACACACACACACACTACTTCTTCTTTATTCATCAGCCGATGGACATTTGGGCTCTTTCCATAATTTGGCTATTGTGGACATTGCTGCTATAAACATTGGGAGCATGTGCCCCTTTGAATCAGCATTTTTGTATCCTTAGGATAAATACCTAGTGTGCAATTGCTGGGTCCTAAGGTAGACCTCTTTTTAAATTTTTGAGGAAACTCTATGCTTTTTTCCAGAGTGGCAGCACCAGTTTGCATTCCCACCAACAGTGCATAATGGTTTCCCTTTCTCCACATTTTCACCAACATTTGTTGTTTCCTGTTGTTAATTTTTGCCTTTCTGACTGGTGTGAGATGGTATCTCATTGTGGTTCTGACTTGTATTTCCCTGATGATGAGTGATGTTGAGCATCTTTTCATGTGTCTGTCAGCTATTTGTATGTCTTCTTTGGAGAAATTTGTCTGTTTATGTCTTCTGTCCATTTCTTAACTGGATTATTTGTTTTTTTGGGGGTTGATTTTGATAAGTTCTTTCTAGATTCTGGATACTAATCCTTTGATATGTCATTTGCAAATATCTTCTCCCATTCTGTAGGCTGCCTTTCACTTTTGTTGACTGTTTCCTTCACTGTACAGAAGTTTTTATCTTGATGAGGTCCTAGAAGTTCATGTTTGCTTTTGTTTCCCTTGCCTCCAGAGACATGTCTAGTAAGAAGTTACTGTGTCTGAGGTCAAAGAGGTAACTGCCTATTTTCTTCTCTAGGATTTTGATGGTTTCCTGTCTTACATTTAGATCTTTCATCCATTTTTAATTTATTTTTGTGTGTGGTGTAATAAAGTTGTCCAGTTTCATTCTTCTGCATGTCGCTGTCCCATTTTCCCAACACTATTTGTTGAAGACACTGTCCTTTTTCTAGTGGATATTCTTTCCTGCTTTGTCAAAGGTTAGTTGTTGGTCAATGGAATAGTTCTTGCTCAGGGCTCTCATGAGATTGCAGACAAGTAGCAGTTGACGTGGAAGTCATTTATTAAAGACTAGATTCAACTGAGCTGTATGTGAGTCATGAGCTCACACGACTAGAAGTTGATACTGAGGTCATTGGCCAGGAGCTCAACTGAGGCTGTTGACTGCAGCAATCCCATGTGTCTTTCCATGTTGCTTGGTCTTCTCACAGCATGACAGCTGATTCTAAGAGTGAGGATTCCAAGAGACAGGAAGAGGAAACTGACAGTCTCTTAAAAATAGGCCCAGAAATTTAAACAGTGTCATTTCTCCTATATTCTATCATTCGCAGAAGTCAATAGCCTGTCCATATTATAAGGAGAAAGATATAGCTCACACCTCTCATGGGTGGAGGGAGGGTTGTCAAAAAAAATGTCATCATCTTTAATTCACAACACAGAGAGAGGTTATACACTAATGTATATTCTATAACCTTAAATATTTCCCTACACACCCTTTACTCTGACAATATCAACTATATATTCCCTCTTTTCCACATGTGTTTCCAAAGGCTATTTCCTATGCCTGAAATATTTTACTCTTTCTCCCTCCTTTTTGACCTAATTCATCCTTAAATACCTGGGTTAAATAGTAAATACTATTAGGTCTATTAATGAAGTTATAAAATTTATGAGAAAGCAAACAAGAATATAAAAGGAATTAAAAAGTTAGAGTCTAATATTAGACCTATGCATCAATATTACTCTTCCTAACATACAAAACATATTATGGTCCCTGCAAGCCATATCTTCCTTTTAAATGTTTTCTCTTAGCTTGTTTATTCAATCTGGGTTTAATAATTAGGAGTGTAGTAGAGTTTTCTTGTTCACATGAGTTAGTAGAAAACAGTGGTTGACCAATTCTTTTCTTAGAGGGCCAGACAGTAAATGTTTTCTGCATTGCAGGCCAATATAGTCTCTGTCACATCATTCAATTTTGCCCTTGTACCATTAAAGCAGACATTAGTAATACATAAATAAATGTGTATAGCAATGTTAAAAAAAAACAAAAACAAAAACAACTTTGGTTATCAAAACAGAGAGCAAGCCAAGTGAGGCCTATAGACTATGGCTGGAATATCTCAGTTATAGAATAATGCCACATGTGTTTGGAAAGACATTCTGATCATTTCACAAAAATTAAAGGAAGAGGTCAGGAAATCACAATTACCATGAAAAGAGAGGCAAATAATACTATTTAGGATACTTGGGACTTTCTTTTAAAGTTTTTTTTTTTCCCTAAGAAAAACAAAATACAAAAGAAACTGTCAACAATGTTTTTCTTTTTCATAAAATTTCTATAAAAAATGATTTTAATATAGTACATTGGAATGGATATTTGATATCAAGTTAAAATATCTAGCTTTAAAATATGGTTTCTATCTGCTGATATCAAGGTGAGTGTTGGAACATCGTCTTATCTACTTAAGTTTTTTGTTTTGTTTTCATAAATACAGAGTAGTTGTGAGCTTCAAAGGAGATGTAAATATATTTTGTATAGTATAACAGCTTTTATGAAAGAAATTTTATTCATAAAGTTGTTCCAAAGACATTTTTAGTATTTTATATAGTTTAGCTCTTTGGGGGAAATACATCAGTTGAAAATTGATAGACAATTTAAAAAATTACATAAAAGTATAACAAATAAAGTTCAAAAAGAGTAGAATTGGGCCTAAGAATATCTCTGTCCATCATGTGCAAAAATGAATGGAAAAATAGCTTAATCTAATGAAATCATTGGTATCTGTCCCACACAGAACCTCTGCCTATTCATTTCTTATGTAAAGAAGAGAAAAAGAAATATCAGAGAAAAGCAGTGCAGTTGTATACGTGACAAGATTTTCTTATTTTTCTTTCTCTCCAATTTCAATAGCTATAACTTCATATAGGTTAAAAAAATGCTACCGGAATTATTATTCTTCAAAGTCAGAATGCTCTGAAATCTGATAAACTATCAAAACAAATTTAAAACATTAAAATTTTATAGAGATAATCAAAATAACTAAAGGTTACTTGCTACAGCTGTGTAGCATTAAACAGAATAAAGAACTGCTAATTGCAATAATTAAAGCAGGAAATTAAGAGGTAACAGTCAGGTATATAGGGCTTATTATTTTATTTAAAGATACCCTTTAAATGATCCATTAAGGATTATTTAATTATGAGGAATAAAATTTCATGATGACAACTTTGAGTCAATTTAAGCAAAGACACAGCCATATTGAAATTGCTACTCGGTTAATGAAGCCAAAGTTTATCCAGGCACAATATGAAGAGACATTCAGGTTCCAACTCAGCCTCTTAGCTTATCCGTTGGATGTTTAATTACAGAATTTATACAGGCATACCTCATTCTATTGTACTTTGTGTTACTGTGCTTTGTAGATATTGTATTTTTTACAAGTTGAGGTTTGTGGCACCCTGCGTCAAGTAAGTCTACGGACACAATTTTTTCCAACAGCATTTGCTCAGTTTGTGTCTTTGTATCACATTTTGGTAATTCTCAAAATATTTCATACTTTTGCTTTAGTACACTTGTTATGGTTATCTGTGATCAGTGATCTTTGATGTCACTATTGTAACTGTTTTGGGATGCCATAAACCATGCCCCTAGAAGACAGTAAATTTGAACGATAAATGTGTGTGTTCTGAATGCCCCATCAACCCTCAGTTCCGTGTCCCTCTCCACCTCCTCAGGCCTTTCCATTCCCTGAGACATAACAATAGTGGAATTATGCCAATAAAAACCCTATTAAGGGCTTCTAAGTGTTCAAGTGAAAGGAAGAGTTGCACATCTCTCACTTTAAATCAAAAGCTAGAAATGATTAAGTTTAGTGAGGAAGGCATGTCCAAAGCCGAAATAAACTGAAAGTGAGGCCTCTCACACCAGATAGCCAAGCTGTGAATACAAAAGAAAAATTCTTGAAGGAAATTAAAATTGCTACTCCGGTGAACACATAAATGAGAAGAAAGTGAAATAGCCTTATTTGCTGATCTGAAGAAAGTCGTAGTGGTCTGGATAGAAGATCAAACCAGCCATCACATTCCCTTACTCCAAAGCCTAATCCAGAGCAAGCCTGAGACTTCTCAATTCTAGGAAGCTGAGAGAGGTGAGGAAGCTGCAGAAGAAAAGTTGAAACTAGCAGAGAAAGGTTCATGAGATTTAAGGAAAAAACAAAACAAAAACAAAAACAAACATATCCAAAAGTGGAAGGTGAAAAAGCAAATTATCCAGAAGATCTAGCTAAGATCATTAATGAAGGTGACTATACTAAATACATTTTCAATGTAGATCCTTATACTAAAATAAAATGTCACCTAGGACTTCCATAGTTATAGAGAAGTCAATGCCTGGCTCAAAGCTTCAAAGGACAAATTGCCTCTTGTTAGGAGATAATGCAGCTGATAACTTTAAGTTGAAGCCAGTCCTCATTCACCATTCTGAAAATCCTAGGGCCCTTAAGAATTATTCTAAATCTACTTGTGCCTGTGCTCTCTCAATGGAACAACAAAGCCTGGATGACAGCACATCCATTCACAACATGGTTTGGTGAATATTTTAAGCCCACTGTCGAGACCTACTGTTCGGAAGAAGATTCCTTTCAAAATACTATTGCTCAGGGATGCCTGGGTGGCTGCATCGGTTAAGCGTCTGCCTTCTGCTTGATCCTGGGGTCCTGGGATTGAGTCCCACATTGGACTCCTTGCTCAGGGGGAAGCCTGCTTCTCCCTCTGCCTGCCATTCCCCCTGCTTGTACTCTCTCACTGTCTCTGACAAATAAATTAAATAAAATCTTTTAAAAAATGCTATTATTCATTGACAAGGCACCTGGTCACCCAAGAGTTCTGATGGAGATGTACAATAAGATTCATATTGTTTTCATGCCCGCTAACAAAACATCCATTCTGTAGCTTGATGGATCAAGGAGTCATTTTGACTTTCAAGTCCTATCATTTAAGAAATACATTTCATAAAGCTATTGCTGCAAGAGATAGTGACTCCTCTGATAGATTTGGGCAAAGTATATTGAAACTTTCTGGCAAGGATTCAGTATTCTAGATGCCATTAAGAACATTTGTGATTCATGGGAAGTGGTCAAAATGTCAATATTAACAGGAGCTTGTAAGAAGTCTATTCCATACTTGCCGATAATATACCTATATAGATACCCTATATAGAAAACCCAAAAGATTCTAACCAAAAACTGCTAGAACTGATATACAAATTCAGTAAAGTCATAGGATACAAAATCAATGTAGAGAAATTTGTTGTATTTCTACAGATTTCTCTTTTGAAGGAGAGAGAAATAGAGGAATCAATCCCCTTTACAATTGCACCAAAAACCATAAGATACCTAGGAATAAACCTAACCAAAAAGGTGACAGACCTGTACTCTGAACACTACAGAACACTGATGAAAGAAATCAAAGATGACATAAAGAAACTGGAAAACAGTTCATGATCATGGATTGGTAGAACAAATATTCTTAAAAAATCTATACTATGCAAAGCAAACTACAGATTTAATGCAGTCCCTATCAAAATACCAACAGCATTTTTCATAGAGCTAGAACAAACAATCCTAAAATTTGTATGGAACCACAAAAGACCCCGAATAGCCAAAGCAACCTTGAAAAAGACAAGCAGAGCTGGAGACATCACAATTCCATACTTCAAGTTATATTACAAAGCTGTAGTAATCAAAACAGTATGGTTCTAGCACAAAAATAGATACACAGATCAAGAGAACAGAATAGAAAACACAGAAATGAACCCATAACTGTATGACCGATTAATTTTTGACAAAGCAGGAAAGAATATGCAATGGGAAAAAGACAATCTCTTCAACAAATGGTGCTGGGAAAACTGGACAACAACATGCAGAAGAACGAAACAGGACCACCTTACTACACCAGACACAAAAGTAAATTCAAAATGGATTAAAGACCTAAATGTGAGAACTGAAACCATAAAAATCCTAGAGGACAACACAGACAATAACCTCTTTGACATCAGCAGCAGCAACTTTTTTCTAGATATGTCTCCTGAGGCAAGGGAAACAAAAGCAAATATAAACTATTGGGAGTACATCAAAATAAAAACCTTCTGCCCAGTGAAGGAAACAATCAGTGAAACTAAAAGGCAACCTATGGAATGGGAGAAGATTTTTGCAAACGACATCTGATAAAGGTTTAGTATCTAAAATATATAAAGAACTTATAAAACTCAATACCAAAAACCAAATAATCCAATTTAAAAATGGGCAGAAGTCATGGATAGACATTTTTCCAAAAAAGACATACAGATGGTCAACAGACACATGAAAAGATAGTCAACATCACTCATAATCAGGGAAATATAAATCAAACTACAATGAGAATCAAACTACCTATCAGAATGGCTAAAATCAACAATACAAGAAACAATTTGTGTTGGTGAGGATGTGGAGAAAAAGGAACCCTCTTGCACTGTTTGTGGGAATGCCAACTGGTGCAACCACTCTGGAAAACAGTATGAAGTTTCCTAAAAAGTTAAAAATAGAACTATCCTATAATCCAGCAATTGTACTACTTGGTATTACCCAAGGAATACAAAAATACTAATTCAAAGGGATACATGCACCACAACGTTTATAGCAGCATTATCAACAATAGTCAAACTATGGAAAGAGCACAGGTGTCTATTAACCAAGGAAAGGATGAAGAAGCTGTGACATATATACAATGGAATGTTACTCAGCTATCAAAGAGAATGAAATCTTGCCATTTGCCATGAATCTCAAGCTGACTCCCTGCTCAGTGTGGAGCCAGATGCAGGGCTCACTCTCACAAGCCTGAGATCATGACCTGAGCTGAAATCAAGAGCTGGATGCTTAACTGACTGAACCACCCAGGTGCACCAATGATTAGCATTTTTGAGCAATAGAGTATATTTTAATTAAGGTATGTATTTTTTTAGACATAATGCTATTGCACACTTAACAGACTATAGTATAGTAGAAACATAGCTTTCATATGTATTGAGAAACACAAAAAATGATTTGACTTACTTTATTGTAATATTTGCTTTCTTGCAAATGTTTCGAATTGAGCCCACAATATCTCTGAGGTATGCCTGTACCTTTTCCCAAACGAATCAATTACAATCTTTCTTTACTTGGAAACTTGCTACTGACCAGTGCACAAGGTCTTGAGGGCTTCTTGGTTTTCCACAGCTTTGGAGGGGGATCTGGTTCCAGGTTCACCTCCCTGCTCTCTGTAGTTTATGGCAAGAAATGCAAACTGGAGTTCTCCATTTATCCAGCCCTCCAAATTTCCACAGTTATAGTTGGGCCCTACAACTCCACCCTCACTACCCACACCACCCTGGGGCACTCTGATTGTGCCTTCACAGTAGACAATGAGCCCATCTATGACATCTGTGGTAGAAAATTCGATATTGAATGCCAAGTCTACAGTAACTTGAATAAACTGATAGGTCAAACTATGTCCTTCATCATTACTTCCCTCAGATTTGATGGAGCCCCGAATGTTGATCAGACAGAACTCCAGACCAGCTCCATTCCCTATCCCTGCATCCATGTCTCTCTGGCCACATATGCCCCTGTCATCTCTGGGGAGAAAGCCTACCATGAACAGCTTTCTGTAGCAGACATCACCAATGCATGCTTTGAGCCAGGCAGCCAGATGGCGAAATTTGACCTTCGCCATGGTAAATACATGTCTTGCTGCCTGTTGTACCGTGGCGACGTGGTTCTCAAAGATGTCAATGTTGCCCTTGCCACCATCAAGATCAACCGTACCATCCAGTTTGTGGACCGGTGCCCCACTGGCTTCAGACTTGGTATTAATTACCAGCGTCCCACTGTGGTACCTGGTGGGGACCTGGCCAAAGTACAGCGAGCTGGGTGCGTGCTGAGCAACACCACAACCATTGCTGAGGCCTGGGCTCACCTGGACCACAAGTTTGACATGATGTATGCCAAGTGTGCCTTTGATCAGTGATATGTGGGGAAGGGCATGGAGGAAGGAGAGTTTTCTGAGGCCCATGAGGCCATAACTGCTCTTGAGAAGGATTATAAAAAGGCTGGTGCGGAGTCTATTGAAAGAGAGGGTGAAGAAGGACAGGAATACTAAAGTTAAAAATGTCCCTGCTTTTACAGGGAACCTTATTCTGTCTTGAATATTGAAAAGTTGTGCTCTGATTAGTTAATTTGTATGTAGCGGAGTATACTTTCATATACAATAATTGACCTATACTTTAAAACATGACACTGTTATAGACCCAAGCAGCCCTTTTCTCTGATGGGTTTGAATAAATGTCTTAAGTGAAAAAAAAAAAAAAAGGATAAAAGTATAGAAAATACAAACTCAAAATGGCAATTGCCTTGGAGAGCTGATTAAATGGAACTCAATATACCCATTTTTTTTTTTTTCAAGAATTAGTTTGGTGCGCCTGGGTGGCTCAGATGGTTAAGAGCCTGCCTTCAGCTTAGGTCACGATCTCTGAGGTCCTGGGATCAAGCCCCACGTCAGGCTCCCAGCTCAGCAGGGAGTCTGCTTCTCCCTCTCCCTCTGTCTCTCCCTCTGCTTGTACTCTCTCTGTCTCTCTCTCTCTAATAAATAAATAAATCTTTAAACAAAAACAAAAACAAAAAGAATTAGGTTAAAGTCTAAATGGCAAAAATAAGCATTTGTAATTTTGGATGGAGAGAAATGAGTCTTGATTGTATTTTCTACTTTTCCACTGTTTTGTTTTGTTTTTTCCTCTCCAAGAAACATCAACAATAAACAAGCAAATCAAAACAGGTCATGTAAACCAAGAGTGCACACTTATTCTCAATACCGTCTGTAGTTGTCCCTACTGCATAGTATAAGGATGTTTCAAAGGTTGTTTGTATAGATTTTATAGGTTGTAGAGTCACATGAGACAAAAGCAAGCAAGTTCTGTGAATCAATAGATGGAATGACCTATTTAGGGTGGAATGCATAACAGCAAATGGTACGAATGGCAGGTCTGATGGCTAAAAGAAAAAAAAAAAAGATTTGGGAATATGTCTGTATAAATAAATTATGTAGGTAAAGATCAGGTTGTTACATCAATACAGGAAAGTTAGAGGAAAAATCTATTGTACGTGAAGTTTGTTTGCTAGGCTACAGATAGAGAAGATCTATATTTTGAAAGTGAATGTAAGATGTAAATTTCATAAGTATTTATAATCCAATGAAACAATTATAATCATTTGTGATTATCTAGACTATGATAGTCTTACTCATATAAGACATAATCACATAGTTTGACAGCGATAAGATGTGCTGAGTAAAAACCGAAATATATATCTATTTTTAAAGATTTTATTTATTTATTTGAAAGAGAGAGCATGAGCGGAGGGGGAGGGGCAGAGGGAGAGGGAAAAGCCAGCTCCTGGCTGAGCAGGGAGCCCAACTATGCTGTGGGGCTCGATCCCAGGACCCTAGGATCATGACCTGAGCCGAAGGCAGACGTTTAACTGACTAAGCCACCAAAGTGCCCCTGAAATATATTTTTGAAAAAATTTCTGGAATGGAAATTTGATTTTATTATACATTGTGGGATAAAAATGTTGTTTTATTTTGTTTTATTTTGTTTTTTAGAGGGGAAGTGGCAGAGAGAGTGGGAGAGAGAATCTCAAGCAGGCTCTACGACCCTGAGATCATGACCCGAACCAAAATCAAGAGTTGGACGCATAAGTGGCTGAGCCACCCAAGCACCCCTAAAAAATGTTTTTTAAAATAAAATTCTTTGTTAAAAACATGTTCATATACCCTAAAGAACAATTTTAAAATATTTTATATATTGATAATATGCATAATCATGATTTTTTTTGCCTTGAATTAAAATAAATCTACTCTAAGACCTTTTCTGTAGTCCTCCTGCAAAAGTGATCATGCTGAGTGTAATGCCTTTCCGTTCAATCCTATTGTTTCTGGATCAGGAATAGAACATACAGACCAGTAAAAAGCAGTTGTTTAAGGCCTCTGTCAACCTAGAGGTAATTATTTTTAAAATCAAAGAGAAACATGCCTTCGGCCCCACCTGAACCACCCCAGCCCCTACATCTCTTAAGCTAGGTGCCTTGTAAAATATGTAGCCTGCAAAACTACAAGCAATTGATGCAGGCAGGCTGCTTCCAAGGACCCAGAGTGGGGTCCCTCAGGACCGCCAAGAGAGTCCTTGGCTTCTCACAGGATAGAAATCAAACACAAGCCAGACAGAGTGAAAGCAGAGTTTACCGAATAGTGTGAATGACAGAGAATAGCAGTGTCTGGGACACTTGGAAAGGAAAGGATAATGAGTCTCCCCATAGCATGGGGTTAGGGATTTATATTGGAAAGGGGTCTAGGATATGTGTTTCTCCAGGAATCCAGGGTAGGGTCTGATCAAAGGTGTCAGATGAACAATAGGTGTTATTCCATAAATCACTAAAGGGAGGCGGTATTGATGCGATTCATTCAAAGCTAATGTCCTAGAACGTGTTTGGGCTCCAGCTCTCCTTAGATATTATCAGGTGTTTGGGGGCCTAAGACAAAACTCAGAGAATGATTAACTTTCTTACTTCTCCCTTGCCTGGGAACACAGCTTCTTTGGTTCTTCCTCAGATGCAAGTTGAAATAGAGAACATGAGTAAATAGGGCCTAGCAGAAAAAAAGCAGAAATGGAGCCTTTCTAAAATGGAGCCCCTCAGCCTCTCTGTCTCACAATCATTCCAAAAATGAGAGAATCCAGGCTCAAGAACTATTTTAAGATGATACTGCTTAAGCCACTAATTTGACAGTTATGTTAAATATTATATATAAGTATATATAATACATATAATATATATAAATATGTATATGAAATTGTTTATTTAAAATATATAAACAAAAAGCTTCAGACTAATTTCTATGTTGTGGTGAGAGATCTATATTATTAAATGTTTTACTAAGTTTTTATGTGAAATACTATTTTCAACAATTTCTGTTTAGACCAACAGATCACACTGTTTCACTTCCACCCTTTTTGAAGAGTCTAGTATCATAACTACGTTGTACTGTAATTTATTTTGCTAAGGTTTCCTTTGAATATCATGAATTCTATTGTTTATGATTCAGAACAGATTTTTTTAAATGTTGAATATTTTATATGTAGATGAAAATGTACTAATAGAGCCAGTGTGCCCTATATGAAAGCAATATTACTTCAAAAGTATTACTTTTGAAGCAGATTACTTCAAAGTTCTGCTGCAGACAACTACTTCCTACTTTAAAATCTAAAAAAAAAAAAAAAAAGTTTACAGCACCATAAACAGCATGTAATAAATATTTTTCATGATGTGACTATGTGACTATGGTCCCAATAAATACATCATTGTCCCAAGACTCACAGCTCATTAGAGAAATGCTACCAGCTTGTAAATATGCAAACCATCAAGCTTTCAGGTCAACCTTAATCTCTAGAAGAATTTTAATCAGAAATGGCTGAAATCCCAAATCCCAAATCCCCCAAATCACTGGTATGAAAAAAAAAATAATGTGAATTAGAAGCTTTGGAATAGAGGGAAATTTTTCTTTCATTGATTCCTTAAAACAAACAAACAAACAAAAAAAAGCCAAACTAAGGATTTTTGTAAAGAGATCAAACAAACAAATTTATTTTAAGCCATTCTATTCAAAATAGCTTGTCCATGGCTTCTTGGAAGGAGGCTGAAAGTAGGAATGATTGACTGATTAGGACTGTTTCCATTACAAATAACAAATATCTGTTATTAGTAATTACGGAAACAGAGACACAACCAGGAAGTAGTTTTTAAAGTTTCTATTTTTGAGGCCATATCAGTAAGGCAAGTGAAATAATAGGATTAAATTCATTATTTAGACTGCAACATGGAAAATTTCACCATGTCAAATAACTGGTTACTACCTACGGTACTAATTTTCCAAATATTCTATAATGGAACATACAGTACTTGAGTGTTAAATTTTGTAGACTCTTGTTTCTGAGTAGATAATCTTCTAGTGTTCCTTAGAAAATGGTTTTTCAATCTTTTTGACTGAGAAACAGAAGAAAAAAAAATTTCCATTGTGATGCAACACATGTATGAATGCATATGTTTACGCATAAACAAAAATTTACACACATAAACATGCACACACACAATGACCTTACTAGGTGAAATAAGCATGCATATAATCTATTCTATGCTATTTGATCTATTCTATAATTTTCATTAATAATAATACAATTCTATTATTTTTCATTAAGAACAATTAAGAATCATTAAGATCACACCTCCCCGATTTTACTGACTATACTGCAAGTTTAGGAAACATTCCCTTTGAGTACCTAAATCTGGACTGTTAGGTTTAATGGTTAAGAGCACATGCCTTACATAGCAAGGAACACTTGATAAACACTAGTAAATAAATGGATGGTATTTAAAATTTCTCAGTTGCAAGAGGCAACATCTCACCCAGTATCTTTTTTTTTTAAGATTTTCTTTCTTTCTTTCTTTCTTTCTTTCTTTCTTTCTTTCTTTCTTTCTTTCTTTCTTTATTTGAGAGAGACAGAGAAAGACCAACAGTGGGGAGGAAAAGGAGAAGCAGGCTCCCCATGAGCAGGGAGCCCCACACAGGGCTCGACGCCAGGACCCTGGGATCATGACCTGAGCCGAAGGCAGACACTTAACCAGCTGAGCCACCCAGACTCTCCTCACCCAGTATCTTTGACTGGGATTTTCACATGTTACTCAAATACCTTAGAGTTCATTTAAACCCACTCTCTTAGGCTACTTTTGCGGGGAGTTGTTGCAGGCAAATGTTCATTTTACTACTAAAAAGAAAACAAAAAGCAAATTTAAAAACATGCTTTTGAAAGAGGACCCAGTTTTCCCTTTAACTGCCTCCATTTTTTACCTCAATCTATACTAAGTGATTAAGTTCTTTCCAGCTTCTCCTTAACTCAGGCAAAAGACCTACCAGGCAAAGCGTCCGCGGATGGGAACCAAAACTACCCCTCAAACAATAATGACTCCCTGGGCACCAGCAAGACCCCACTTGATTGACCCCAAGACAATGATCAACCTGACTTTTACTGCCCAGCTGCACATACCCACTGACCTTTGTCCCACATTTTCCTTATATAAACCTAGAAGATTTTTCAGCACTTTGGAGACAGACTTTGGGACACCAGTCCTACGTCTGCCTGATGTTGGCCTCACTGAAATAAATTCCTTTCTTGTTTCACCACCACTCATCTCTCTGCCTTTGGATTTTGTCAGTGGGAAGTGACTTCATCTGGTCTGTTTGGAACCCCTAGAGCCAGCCAGGGACTCTTGGGCCCTGAGCCCCAGCTACATCTTGAAGCCAAGACAGTCAGAATTGTGTTTAGATACCAGCTCTGCCAAGCATTATCCGTTAATCTCTGAGATTTCCTCCTCATTTATAAATCTATACTACTAATAATTAACAGGTGAGTTTGTTACATAGATTAAGTTACATGATGAATGTGAAGCACTAAATTTCTGGAAAAGTCAATACATGTTAAGTGATGTTAATACTGATGGCTATCTTGTAATACATAGTAATTCTTCTACAAACAGTTTTGTCTCTGTTCTGTGGTCCCTTTTCTTCCTTTACTATATTTTTCTCTCTTTATTTTAGTCTTATATACTTAGTCAATTTAAACAACTGCCACAAACCCACTAATATGAATCACGTGCTCTGATTAAAATAATTTTTCTGGGGTGCCTGGGTGGCTCAGTCGTTAAGTGTCTGACTTTGGTTCAGGTCATGATCCCAGGGTCCTGGGATTGAGCCCCACCTCGGGCTCCCTGCTCAACAGGAAGCCCACTTCTCCCTCTCCCACTCCCCCTTCTTGTGCTGAATCTCTCTCTGTCAAATAAATAAATAAAATCTTAAAAAGATAAAATAAAATAAAATAATTTCTCTGTCACAACATATGATCACAATTTTAACTTTATCAGGTCAGAAAAAGTGTGTTAAAAATGCTAATTAAAACAGTGACCTGATTACACAGAACTAAAAAATTATACATGTGTGACTTTATTAGACATATATAATATGAGTAGTCTTTGGTGGAAATACCAAAAGTTAGCTATCATAGGATTGGTATGTTATATCCATTCAAAAATTATTTCTCATGCTTCAAAAAAAATAATAAATTCCATGATCTGTCCACTTGTCACACATTAAAAAATAGGTGTTTGGTGAAAAATAAGAAAAAAAAGAGGATATTTCATTAACACTTACTCAAATACAAAATAGACATTGTGGTATAGCATCTTAAAAATCCCAAATTATGTTTTCATTTTGAAGTCCCACATTTGGGAGATGGCAACGTTCTGCTTCTGACTATGATGGAGTAGCTTATGTCACTTGAACCATTTCATCAAGAACAACTGGAAAAGCTGAATGAAAATTACTAATTAAAAAAAAAAATTCTTTAAAGGCAGTAGAGAGTAACCAGGACACTTCTCCACCCTGAGTGTATTTTGAGTTAGGCAAAACAAAGACAGGTGCCTTGCCTAAAACATATAAACACAATTCTTTGATAATAAGCCCTGCTCTGCAGATACAGGGAACTGCATCCCAGCCTGGAAATGTAGACTTGTCTTCAAGAGGACAGTGAACCAGGGAGCGTGGTGGCAAGGGCAAGTAAAAATGCTATTAATTCTTCCCAACCATTTTGAAGTTGTGTTTTTCTTGAATTATATTTACAGGACATTGATAATTGAAATGCTGCATCTTTAAGTTGGAGCAATTGGAAATGTGAAGGAGGAAACAGAGTCCGTAATCTCCTTACGTGACCACCCCCGTCTAAGGATTTGTCTTGGAAGTAGTTCTTTTTAAATGTAGGTACTCTTGATAAACTGCTTGAAAATCAGTGATGTAAATCCATTTTACAAAGAAGCAAAAGGAGGCTCAAAGACGTGAAGCAAGATTTTCTGACACCAGATAGGAAAAGGCAAACCTGGGACCTAAATGGAGGTATTTAGGCTTCTTTTATGCTGCTCTTTCCACCATGGTTTTCTGTCATCTTTCCCCTCTTTAATCAACAACTATGACACCAATGAGTTTCCATTTAATTTCAAAAATAAGAATAGGCATGAAATAACAGCAAAAATGGTAAGATTGGTAAGATAGCATTAAGGGAACTCAGACAAGTAACAGATCAATAAAATTCTAAGCAGGTCAACAAGAATTAAGGTGAAACAGTTCTAGAATAAAAACTAAAATTTGGTTGGCAACATGTACTAGTTTGTACATCCATGTTCTCCAGCTTTCTACCTAGTATACTTTCTATTGTCAAATTAATACTAATTTTGAAGCCTGTTTGCCCAAAAAGGCTGAAATAATGAAACTGTAGTTGTATACAATACCCAGAACTTGACTTTATATGAATTTTCTACAATAGTCAAAAAAGGTTCTATTTCTTCCTCCAATTAGACATAGATTTCCAATTCTTCATTTAGACTTATGAGGTTACTGTGCCTATAAAATTCTGCCCACCCCCAAATAAACATTAGCTCTTATTATCAATTCTCAATTATCAAACTTCTCTCAGGGAACTTCAATTTAATGCATAGAAAATTTTCAAACCACTGTTATCTTGCCTTACTCTGAACTTTAGTTACACTATTAACGTTTGTGTCACTTATTACTGTGTGTAGTGTGTCTATTATTTCACCTAATTAACTTGGGCATATCAGACATTTTATAAACCTTACTTGCTTGCCATGCTACTTTTGATATTTTGATGTTGATTTTTCCCCAGATAAGCCTCCACAAATTCACGGAACAAACTGACAACCAAATCTGGCAAAGTGGCAATTTTACAGATGCTATTAAAAATAAACAATATATGCTTACTTATTGCTTTATAAATTTGCCTATAGTAATAGTAATAAATGGTAGCATTGATGGGATTCAGGTTGGGACCCCCAGAATGTACCACTTTGGCATGTAGATTATTTTGAGCTGAAGGCACTTGAGACCATGAGAGCTCAAGAGAAATTTTTGCCCCCTCTTAACTACACAGAGGATCTAAATTGGGGGTAACTCCCAGAATAAGAATGATTAACAGAGATAAATGTTATCTGTGTGGCCCATCTGTATGGCAGGGTGAACATTTAATTACCAGACCTCTGCTCTTCTACTATCCTGTGAAGTCCATTCCTTTCCCCTAAAGTCCCAGACCCTTATCCCCTCTCCTTGGTTCAGAATGACATATATACCTCATTTTTTTTTTTTTAAGATTTATTTATCTATTTGACAGAGATAGAGACAGCCAGCGAGAGAGGGAACACAAGCAGGGGGAGTGGGAGAGAAAGAAGCAGGCTCATAGTGGAGGAGCCTGATGTGGGGCTCGATACCAGAACGCCGGGATCACGCCCTGAGCTGAAGGCAGATGCTTAACCGCTGTGCCACCCAGGCGCCCCCATATATACCTCATTTTGCCTGACTGTCTTTGGAATTTCCATGTCTATATGGATTCCCCATATATATGCCTGTTAAATTTGATTTTCTCCTGTTAGTCTGCCTCATGACATTTTGATCCTTAGTCTAGCTAGAAGGATCTAGAAAGGGACAGGAGCTCTTTCTCCCCAAGAAGGAGACAAGGCTTTCTTGCTCCCTGACAGCACAGATGAAAGTACATAACCAAGATACATTTTCATATATCCATATGATCATATTTCTATAAATTAAAAAAAGCAAGCATTTTTCTGCCCATATCTTTATACACAGGCATTGAATTGGTGCATCATTTCATAAATCTCATTGGAGATAATAATTTAAAATTGTTCACCTTCATAGAATACAGATATGAGTTTAAAATCACTATAGGGAATTTTAAAGTGATTTCTACATTTATTACAAAAGCAATGGACTTCTCTTTAATATGCTAAAGATTTTTTTTATCATGTCTCCTAACTTTTTTGCTTTATAATCATTTCTCACACCACCTAAGTTCTCCACAAGTAACATGACATTATAAAGATTGTCTAAATACATATAAATGTGGAAGATATTGCTATTTCAATTCGCTCTGAGATTGTAATAGCACATTCTTCTAGGGATTCCATTGTCTGTTCAAAACTGGAACTTCCTCAAAATAGCTTTGCAACTGCTATTCAATATTCATTCACTGGAAATGGTACAATGAGAACACCACATGATGAAATGTTGTGCAAAAGGAACCAAATGTTCTATAACTCAGGAAGAAAAGTGAATTTTAAAGGATATGCACTAAATAAATGAGGCATGCATTTCCAAAGATTTCTTTTACATTTTGTATGGTAGTGTCTCCTACCACTTCTTTAACTAGCCAGGATTCAGAAAATGCTAATTTTTATGGAGAGTGAAAAAAGCAGGTGTTCTCTGTGAATACTGATCTTTACTGCTCTTCTCATGTTAATTACACGAATAAAGCCCAGCTGCATTTACACTCGTGTCGTGTGTTACATTAAATTTGCTGGGAAAGGATTTTTAACATGTAGATGATATAAACTGCTGGAACAGACATAAGATCTTTTATTTCTTTGGGATTTGTTTATCCTTAGAAATAACAAAGCCTTTCATTTTGTTGTTGTTGTTTTATTTTTAAGGTATAAAGGAGTCTTACTGTCAATTCAACAGGGAAATTACTCAGGTATTTTTTAAAGAAAATACCACCCCAAATTCAATAGCACCCTAGAAAAATAAATTGTGTCAATTGATTTAACAGACTGATTCTTTAATCTTTATATTTCCTTTGAGAATGGTAGTGAATCAAGACATTTGGTGTCAGGGGTCAAATTTTTGACGACTATGTGTGACAAACCTCTTTTATTCTGATGGAAGGCCTTTTAGCTTGCTATTCTATGAGTTTATTCAGTCAATTTCTCTAATAGGAATTCAACTTTTCAAAGCTTTGTAATAAAAACAGGAAAATTTAGAACTACATTTTTCTTTAACAATGACATGAACGCCTGATGCATTTCAAAAAGCAATTAACATAGGCAAGAATTTGATGGCTACCACAAACGCCAGATTCCTCAATCATTTAGGTATGACATTTTCAGATCACAGCTTTCTGCTTTAGTAATTATTAATTTCATGATAAGAATGTGAGGAGCCTAAAAAATTCCTGATATTTATAAACAGTAGAAGCTCTCATAGTATATTGAAGCATCTTTTTCAATTGATAAAGGAAATTTGTATATCAGGAACCACAAAATGGGGAGTGTCCCAGTGGTAGGGCCTACATCACAAATCTAAACCCAAGTCAGCCTGCGCTTAATGGGAAACACCTCACCATCTAGGAAACCTAACATAGAACCAAACATAATCCTCCAACTCAAGCTTTAGCTAGTTCACCTTACCCTATAAAACAGGACCTGCTAGTGCCGCCTGGGTGGCTCAGTCTTAAGCCTCACCCTCCGGCTCAGGTCCTGATGCTGGGGTCCTGGGATGGAGCCCCCACTCTTGCTCCCTGCTCAGTGGGGAGCCTACTTCTCCCTCTCCCTCTTCCCCTCCCACCCACTTGTGCTCTCTCTTCTGTGCTTCCGCTCTCTCTCAAATAAATAAATAAATAAAATCTTAATAAAAAAACAAAACACAAAAAACAGGACCCTGCTAGCCTTACCAGGAAACCCCAACATCTTAGCCAATCATGTCCTGTGCTTCCTATGTTCTATAAACCCCTGATCTTGCCCTAAATCTCTCCAGAATGCTCCCGTGCTGGTGAGGCACTGCCCTCCCCCAATCCGTGGATCCTTTTCCCCTAAATAAAGGACGTCAAACTCGTTACTAAATTGTTATCTTTGTCACTTGATACAATATACTTAAAACTGTTTGCTACTAAAACCTATATTGTTACTGTGTTATCATGCCCACAGGGTAGGTTAAATATACAGTTTTTAAAATAGCCTTACAGAAACAAAACCCATCATTTGTGATATCTGTTCGGGCTCAGGGCAGCCTGCCCCCAAGATATACCACACTGGTATCTTGATTATTTTGATTTAAAGTTGCACAAAAGCACCCAGTGCAAGAAGGGCATCTCGACCCCTTGTCTCCCTGAATGCAGGAAATAAATCTCCCATGTGAAGTGTGCTCCCCCTCCATCTGGCGACTGAGAGAAGCCATCTTTATCACCAGAGATGAGAAATCAGGGCCAAAGAAGACTATACAAACAAACTTTGTTACTTTTATTAATTTACTACCCCAGCTCAAATTCTGTTTAGAATGTCTTACAGATTGAAGCTCCCAAGCATAAATGTTCTTTGTCTTGTCAATTCCTCACAGATTTACACTACTTTGTCTAAAAAGTATAAAAGCTGCCTGCCTTGGTCACTGCTTAGGCCCCAGATCTATGTAACTGTCTAACTCTCGGTCTTGGCTCAGGTCATGGTCTCAGGGTCCTGGGATCAAGCCCTGCCTCCTGATCCCTGCACAGTGGAGATTCTCTCCTCCTCTGCCCTTCCCCTCACTCTCACGTGCTCGCTCTCTCTCTAAAATAAACAAATGCTAACACACACACACACACACACACACACACACACGACCTTACCCTTCTTTACTGTGCTTTTCCTAGTAACTTCCACGACTGTCCCCCAACCCCATCTTCTTTTGTCTTTAGCTGGAGATGGTATATAAGGTGATGGCTCAGGCCATTTCAGGGAGTTACTCAGTTTTCCTGGATATTTCCCACATATACAGGAGTTAAATAGTTACTAAACTTTTTATTATAGGGGGGATCTCAACACAAAACCTAGGTGGATAGAGGGAAAATTTTTTCTCTCCCACAAATCCGTCTGTTATTTTTTTCTGCTTTTGTCTTATTTTATTCAATATACTCGAAATAATCACTCACAAATTTAACCTATCCTTAAAAAGAGGCACTACTTATTTTAGCATAATCCCATCATGTACAAAAAAAAAAAAAAAACCTTTTACATATTCACACTTAGGTAAGTGCACAGAAAAAAAAAGCATAAAAGGATATATATTATTAAATGCAAACACCGGTAACCTTTAGGAGGGTAATGTGAGAAGAGAGCATAACATTTTATTACATATATTTCAGTAGGTTTGAATTTTTCACAACAAACATGTATTTATGGATTACTCATATGACATTTTCATATTGTCCCACAGGCCTCTAAAGCTCTGTTTATTTTTTAAAAATCTATTTTCTCTTTCTTCTTCAAATTGGATCATTTTTATTGATCTAAGTTCAAGTTTACAGACTTTTTCTGGTTCTCCATAATCTTTGCACAGAAAGATAGGTTGAACAGCATAATATATATTTTTGTGCTTAGAGGCTGACTAATTTGCTGATACCAAATATTTCCTTGATGTTTATTAATGGCTGCTGTCTTTTCAAAAGGTAGAATGTTTATATCCAAGGTAAGGTTCTCATCCTGGTATCATACGATAAAGACACTTCTTATTAAATTTTAGCTTCATATACTTTCAATATCAACCTCTATTTTGAGTCCTCTTTGTAGAGTCTGCTTTTAGGCGAATAGGCTGGAGCAATGGAATGTCGAAAGCTCCCACAGCAAGACCACCTGGCTACATACAGACAGGCCCGGCAGGCATGCACCTCGAAATATCCATAAGCCCTAACTAACCAATGGGCTACTTACAACCAGACACAGTTACCAAAAAAGGGAAGATTCCATACCTTGCCAAACCTCCTCACCTTCCCCCTTTAAAAACAACCCCCACCCACTTTCACCTCGCAGACAGTCTCTCCTCTGCTCTCCTGCCCTCTGCTCCCTTGTGATTCAATCAACTTCTATCTCTGTTCCGCCATGGCTGGATCCTTTCCCCATCCATGCCACCGGATTCCACCTGATCATAGCCCCACATTTGGGGGCCCCATCCCAACACTCTATATAACCTTTTTCTTCTCTTTTAAAAAAATTGAATTACTTTATCACTTTTTTCATTTTTTCTAAAGCTACTTAAAATTTTGTCAAAACCTCTGGGTGTTGGTGAATTAGAGATATATTTCTTTTATGTCATCATAGATTTTATTTTGGGTCTATGTAATTTTTTGGGTAAGAAGAAAATTATGGCATTTATATTCTAGAACACCAGCTCAGTCTTGTTCATAATTCCTTCATCTAAGGATGATCTGTAATTTTTATGGTTCCTCTACTCTCTTCCCCCTCTATCCACAATGTGAGGTGGTAAATTATCTGTTTAGTAGTAGCTCCTGATCTTTATGGTAATTCATCTCAACTTGATTTATTTATTTTTTTTCAACTTTATTTTTTAAGCCTGCTTTTCAGATCCCTTTCTCAGATGCTAATGTCTATTAATCTTGTTGCATATTAAAGAATTTGTCTGGTCTTTTTCCCAAGTTCTTTCAGAGATAACCTCTACATCCTTGGAAATTTCTGAGTGACAGAAGTCTCTTTTTTTGTTTTTTTTTTTTTTTTTAAACCAAGACATGTTTATTCAATGAATGGGTGAATGAATAAATGAATGCACACAAGATTTGGGGAATATATTCTTGCTAATGACAGTTGTTTAATAATTTAGGACTTGCATAAAATAATTTCCACTTATCAATATCAAGTCCATTCCAGTTTTATCTACTAGCCTCAAAGCTATAATACTCACTGCAAACAAAACAAACAGAAAATTCAAGATAGAAAAAAAAAAAGTAGAGGCAGAGGTAAAAAAAAAGAGAAAGAAATGCTAAAATAACACTATTTTTCAATTAGCTGACTCTATATTTTAATATAGCAGAAAGCATCAGTTATAGAAAATCTATAAGGTAGAGACACTAACTGAAATTTAAAATGTAGTGTTAGGCATAAAGTTTGTGGATTAGTGAACTAAACAGCAAATTATTTAGGAAGAGCCAGGTTTAGGACTTTATTGAATTAAACAGATCTAGATTTGCTACTATTTCCACACTGTAGTATTCACTTCTGTTACAGGAGAGTTATTTTCACACGGAAAATTAGAAGAGGCTCCCTCATGTGTATCACAGGAAATGTTTGATAAATAATTAGCTCTTCTCTCACTCCTTCCCTATCACCATATCAACAAATTTACAGTTAAAAATATAATTGCAGGCTACAGAAAGAAAACAAAGGCTAAAATGAGCCACTAATCCTCTATAAGTACAACTTTTCAGGCCATTTTGAGGCTGTTTCCTCTACACTACCAAAAAGTCACAGTGAAAGTGAGACACCCATAAAGCTTATAGAACGGAAGCAAACATGATATAAACTAAGTGATAGAAGTCTTATGTCATCAGGGAGGCATATGGTGGACTGGTCCACCACATCTGAGTTTATGCTAATGAGTTCGCTCAGGATGGTGGCAGGCCAGAAAGACCAACCACCTGTGAGCCAGGTGGTATCAACCTAAACTCCTCCAGGGAGAGAGGAGGAGGGCTGGAGATTGGGTTCAGTCACATGATCAGTGATTCAAACAATCAGATAGACATAATGAAACTCCAATCAAAGCTCTGGACACTGAAGCTTGCGTGAACTTCCTGGTTAAATACAACAATGGCCGAGAGGGTGACTCATACTGATTCGATGGGGCAAGAGCACAGAAAATTCAGATATCTGTACCATTCCAGACCTTTCCCATGTGTCTCTTCATTTGGCTAGTCTTGATTTATATCCTTAAAAATATAACTGTAATTGTGAATATATTAGCACTTTTCTGAGTTCAATGAGGTATTCTAGCAAATTATTAAATCTGGATAGGTTGTGGGAACCAATTATTATAGCCAGTTTGTAGTGTGGGTGTCCTGGGGACACTTACATTTGTGGCTGTCATCTGAAGTGAGGACAATCTGTTGGGGACTCACTTAATTTGTGTACTCTGTGTTAAATCTAGGTGATTAGAATCAGAATGGCATTGTAGTATTACAATCTGTGAACCATTTTTATAATTACTAAATTTTACTGGGAAGACATGTTACAATTCTTATGTATAACCCTTATATTTTTTACTCAGTTGTTACTTACAAGAGTAAAACGGAAAAATGTACTTAAGGCACATTCAATGTTTGGCATTTAATATACATTCAGTGAATGGGAAACGTTTTTATTTTTATAAGTGATTAGCAAAAATTAGGGCTTGCAAGACATCAATCCCCACCTCTTTTGGAAGCATGGAAGATTGACAGTATTGACAACAACATGGCAGATTATTCTGCTCACCTATTTGCAAAAGGTTGAGCTGTTCTGAATTTAGAGCTTTGAATTCATTCGAGTTTTATACTCTGATCACCTGCATGCATTATAAAGTTAAATGAGAAATTATGTAAGTATATAAAATGAGGTATTTCTTAGTTTGGTAAAGCTAATGAAATTGAAATATACATTATTCTCACTGAAACTTTGAGTGCAGTGAAAGAATAAGGAAAACATAAAATCATCATCAAAACACACAGTAATTATTGCCAAGAACGAGATTTACCATTGGTTGCTAAAATTAGTGTGCAGAAGTTTGAGCAGAAGCAGAATGCTTGTCTCAAAGATCTATGCCTCAAAGATTTCTCCCATGAGGCATGATGAATAGATGCAAAGTGAGATTGGAAATTCGCTCCTGGAATAAAGAGGGAACACTGGTGGAAAAACTGTTGAAGTTGCAATAAATTTTTTGTTTCCTTAGTAGTATTATACCAAGGTTAATCTCCTGGGTTTGATAATTGTTCTATGACTATTTAAGATGTTAATATGAGGGGAAGCTATATAAGCTTAGGGAAGTATTCTTATCTATTAAATGAGGATAAAAATAGATCTCTTTAAGTGATGTTATGATTTAAGTGTACAGTATATGACAAGTGTTGACTACATATCATATTTGATTGACTTTAAGACATAGATTTTTAATATTTTAAGACCTCAGAAATGAGAATTTTACATGGTGTGATGCTTAAGGTTTCTGCTAGCCAAGTCACATTTTTATTTTTATGGAAAATATATTATTAGCCTCTAGTAAAATATTAAAAATATATATCAATATATGTTTGATTCAATAAAACACAGAACAAGATAGAATCAGACTATAAATACAGAGAGCTAATGGTTGCCAGAGGGGAGGAGCGTTGGTGAATGGGCGAAATAGGTAAAGGGGAGTAGGGCTTCCAGTTATAGGATGAATAAGTCATAGGAATGAAAGGCACAGCTTAAGGGATATAGTCAATGATATTGTGTTAGTGTTGTGTGGTGACAGACACTTGTGGTGAGCATAGCATAATATAGAGAGAAGTTGAATCACTATGCTGCATGCCTGAAACTAATGTAGCTTGTCAAAACACTCAAAAAATTAATTAAAAAGTACAAGATGCTTGTAATAGTTGAGATTTTTTTTATGTCTCCAAAAATATACAAGGCAAATGCACTAAACAAAGAAAGAATTTGTGGACATTCAGAAATGAAGCTTAGATGCAGGATCGTCATTAGACACAGCTTTATCTGGTAGTTCAAATGATACCAACGAGAGCCAAGGATCTCTTTTTCTTTCACCTCAGCCTTCCTAGGACAGACTTACTTCTTATAATATATATGGTACCTACCTATACATCCCCCCTCCACTACACACCATACCCAAACTAAATGGTGACTTCAAGATGTTTCCTTATGGTATAAAAATGATTGCAGCCAAATTGATGGCTACCAGAGAGGAGGTGGGTGGGAGCAATGGGTGAAATAGGTGATGGGAATTAAAGAGGACATTTTTGATGAGCACTGAATAATGTATAGAATTGTTGAATCACTATATCGAAGCTAACATAACACTGTATGTTAACTATATTGGAATTAAAAATTTTTTAAAAATAAAATTTAAACAAATGATTGCAGCTCTTAAGTGATCATAACATGATACTGAGAGTAAGAGACTCAGCTGCTCTTTCATAGAAATTGGAATAAATGACATCTTGCTTGTTTTTTACCCTGATATGGTTTGGTTTGCTTCCCTTCCTGGAGCCATTTATTATGGCTAGGAGAATGGACTGTACTGATTAAGGTAAGTAGGGGCTGCTCTAGAACTAACATTGGGTTAAATCCCACACAAAGTTTAGTAAATTTATTAATTCATTTATTTTATTCCCATTACGCTTTGAAAGCACTCTAATCGAGGTTAACAAGTACTTCTATAAAACCAGTTAATTTGTAGTCAGTAAATTTATAGTCCTCATCTGATTTGAATATTCAGCATAATTCCTCAAAGTTTATTACTCCCTCCTCTAGAAATACTTGTTTGCTAAATTTTCAAGACAAAACACTCTCCTAGTTTTCTCCCTATCATACGGGATGCTTCTTCTCATGCTCAATGAAAGTTGATTGTTTTGTTTTTGTTTTTTTGTTTGTTTGTTTTTCAGAAAAGGAAGTCACAATGCCAGCTTTTGCACATTTTTTCCAAATGACAGTTGTTTGGAGAGCCTTAAGGCTAGGTCTGTGATCCTGTCTGTCATCCATTTATGCTTATTCTGCGGTGAATTCATGTGGTATCATGGCTTTCAATATTATCTCAGCACTAATGAATCCCAAATGCGCATAACCAACCCTGACCTCAATCTTGAACCGCAGATTGATATAGCCAATAGCTGGTGTGACAAATTCACTTGGAAAGCAATCACGTTTTAAACTCAGTATAACAAAATTTAATTCTATGTTTTCACCATCTAAAATGGGCTCCCATCTTCAGTATTACTCTAATCAATAAATGTCATCAACATTCACTCATTTGCTCATGGGCAGAACCCAAATTCTGATTTGTAACTCCTATTGACTCTATAATGAAAATATATTACAAATCCTACTGCAAGTCACTGCTTGCCCAGAATTCACTCTGGTCAGTCATCATCATGTACTTGGATAAAGTCAACTGATGCCTCCTGAGACACTTGTACTGCATATTCTACAAAGAGTAGTCAGAATCACCGTGAAAGAGTGTGTGTCGGATGATGTCACTTTTCTGTTCCAAATCTGCCAATGACTTCTAATCACGTTTAGAATAAATCCAAAGTAATTATGATAGCCTACAAGCAATTATATGTTCTGCACCTTTTTCTAATATTATCCCTTATTTCCTGTGCTCTAATCATACTGACCTCCTCGCCGTTTCTGTTAAATACCCTACTCACTCCTACCTTAAGGCTCTGCAATTGCTGTTCTTTTTGTTTGGAAAATTTGTGCACCCCCAGAATTGAATGTTTTACAACATTCAATTTCTGCACCATCTCAGAAACGCCTTCCCTAATAGTTTTAAATAGTATCTGTTTTATCATTCTTCATCATACCTATCATTGCCTATCGTTATACTATAGAGGTATTGTTCATTCTTTTTTATAGACTCATTGAGTAAAACTCAGGACATGAGGGAAGGAACTTTGTCTCTTGTGCAATTCCCTATCCTCAGCACTTAAATATATGTATGCTACCCAATAGGCACCAAATATCTATTAGACAATTGAATATATGGTATTTTTTTCTATATTCCAGCTTAATTTAAATGTTATTTTAAATGATTCTTACAGCAACCTGTAGGCAGCCTATCTATCTTGTATATTTGGAATATTGTTGGAGCTCAAATAGTTTTTTTCCTTGCATCATTGTTGAATAAGGCAAGCATAATTATCCCCACCATTTACACATATACAGTTATGGTAATCTGATAGGAAAGGGGGAGTGAAGTTACACTTTTTGACTACTACGTAAAAGTGCAAGGCACAACATACATTTCACTTAGTTCTCACAATAACCATGAGAAGTTGGCATAATTATCTATGGCTAATAAAAAATTGAAAACATGATTTAATTACAGAACTTTGTTTTTAAATGATTCTGCTTTTCTATCATTCCGTGATTACTAGTAACTGAACCACTTGTATTACAGTGTATTGTCTCCTTTTAAATGGCCTTTGTAACAGCCACTGAAATAAAATGTCAATTTTGTGGAAGTATATATTCAACCCCCTACTACTACTTCTTCTCTTTCTCCTTCTTTTTCTTTCTTACAAATATAAAGCCATGTTTAACTTTTTTTAAAAAACAGTAAAAAGGTTCATTATTTCTCCTAGTCTCTTGCGAGAAAAAGAAATTATGAAGAGGACAGAAATTATTAGTGACATTCTACCTATATAATTCACCTTCAGGACTGAAAAATCTTCCTGTTCCCATTCATTTTAGAGCAAGTGAGATCCTGGAGGCTTTTATATCAGTTTTGCAAGGACTGGTCAACCTGCTCTTTGTGAAGTGACCATCAGTAGTTTTAGCGCTGTGAACAAATGTTACTAATAGGTGACATCAAGCTTAGCTGTCAGTTTTAATGGCTTCTTCAATACCATTGGGTTTTGTGAATGCTTCTCGAGGTCAGAGGGCACTGTTCCTCATTTCTCTCCTGCAGGAGAGGGAAACACACCCCGAAAGATGCAATTCTCTGCTTCTAACCAAAAAGCACTGGGATTTTCCTCTCTGGCTGCAGAACAATCCTGCTGCCCATCCACAGGATTGACCTTTTCCACTCAGGGTTCTAACCGCCTTTCAGGAAGCTGAAGGGAAAGGAAAATTTACCTCAGATGCTTCTTGTGTCTTCCTAAAGTTTGTTTAAAATATGGATCATATAAAGCTTTCTATGTCTGATGGCCATTTTAGAATTTTGAAATTGGGTGGCTCAGTCGGTTAAGTGACAGACTCTTGATTTTGGCTCAGGTCATGACCTCAGGGTCCTGAGATTGAATCTTGTGAGGGGCTTGCACTCAGTGGAGTCTGCCTGAGATTACGTCCCTCTCCCTCTGCCTCTCCCCCACCACCCCTAAAGTAAATGAAGAAATCTTTAAAAAATTGTCTTAACCTATTTTTTTTTCTAAAAATACTCTAGGCTTTTTCTAAGTATTTTTTTCCTCCTGTAAAAAGTCCCCCGGTCCTGCCTTCTTACATAAAGCACTGATTAAGTGCTGAAAGTGCCCTTGAGACCTAAGACCTGAAGCAACTATGAGAAAGGGGCAAACAGAGAGTGAGCAAGAGGCAATGGGGGGGAGAGAGGGGCAAGAAAGCTGTCCATCAAAGATCTTGTCATGGTGTCCATGAGCCTGCATCTTCTGAGGGTGTACTGCAAATCAAGACCACACCAAAAGAAGGAGAAAAGTGGAGGGGGCAGACAACGGGAAAGAAGCAACGAACCAAAAACAGTCTCCATCTTAGACTGAAGGCCCTAGGGTGACAGAATCCCACCCAACAGAACAACCGCTGACAAAGAAGATTCTAGAAAATAGAAAGTGTTGGGATTACAAAGTTGCACACTTCGTCTGTACAAACTGGTCTTTGAACATCCTTTGTGGGAGCAACTATAATGTCCACATTATTAAGGAAAAAAATAAACCCACCACATGAAGAAGAGTTCCCTTCCCTCTTTTGGTTTATCACAGCATTTTTTTTCTTTTTTGACACAACTTCCTCCCCCTCTTTTTTGTTTTGTTTTGTTTTGTTTTGGTCCTTCTTTTCCCTTCTCAGCCAACAGAACCTTCTGGATAGAAACCAAACCATGCACCTTTTAGCTGGTGACTCCATGCTTCTCAGTCTGAATATTCTGGATGGAAACCATTCTTTCCCCCTTTGATGTGACTCTATGCTTGACCTTCAGGCTCCCAGCAAAGAGACATATACCATAAAATGGAGTCCCACTGAACCAGCCACCATCAACCCAAATTCCAACATCATGCTTTGCTTGATTCTATGGTTCAGCTGTGAGTTGTGGAGCAAGGCGTTTGCATTCACGTGCTAACTAACACCAGGAACTTGTCTACAGTGTAGCTTTTAGGCCTGACTGGAGATATTTGGCCAGTGGCTCCTTTAACAAGTGTGTGCATATCTGGAATACTCAGAGTGGAGATCTCATCCATAGCTACCGAGGCACTGGCAGCATCCTCGAAGTGTGCTGGAATGCCCAACGGGACAAAGTGGGCACCAGTGCATCCAACAGCTCTGTGTATGCTTTAGATCTTGGAAAGTAAACACGAAATATTATAGAAAAGAATTCTAATGGACCAGCAATGAATGTGTGGGGTTGCAGCACTCATCAGACACAGTTCTATCCACTCCCAAACTGTACGAACTGGACTTGCATTTAGAGTGTACTTGGAAGTCAAGTCATCCCTGGCCACACGAAGCCTTGAGCCTTTCATCATCTTCAACTCCCTGCTTCTTACTATTTGAGAGGAAAAATGTGCAGGCGATTCTGCATGTCCATTACCCACCCTGATGCAGCTTATTTGGAAGCTGTGAAGTAGTTTTCTGGCTATTTCATGAATATCATTATAATTAGATTCTCTCTCAACTCATGAGAAAATATTAGATCTTTCACTAATTGTCCCAGTTTATTATATGCTTGTTACTGATTTGAAGGGGTTAGGATGTACAATGTAAGTTGGGTGTGCAGTATATTAAGGTTCTTCTTAGGCTGACCACTGAAAGAATTTTTAGTGGGACAATAAAGTTGTAAATTTCCTTGATTAAGACTCTTGGAGGATATGAGGTTTTAACACAACAGGCCTTAAAAAAAAAACTTCATAGGATCCTCATCACAGATCACACAGTCTGACCAGGTGAATGAACTGTGTACTTATACAGTGATTTCATTGTCAATATGCTTGTGTGTGAGAAAGCAAGGTGGAGGTGAAGGGCAACTGAGGAAGAGAGATCAGATTCTTTGTGTGGTAGTGGAAGTAATTAATCATAAAGACTAAATAGTTAAATAATATAAGTTTACTACAATATAAGTATGTTAATTTAGAGGTCATTTCGTTCAAAATATTTTGTCATTTCTTTTACCCAATTAAAATTTATGTCTGCTGTTAAATTTCAAATATTTGAGCATGTATTGGTTATCTTTTTTGCAGATTTCTAATGAAATTCTATTGGGCTCAGAGAACATACTCAGCGTATTTTAATATATAAAAATTGATGTAGACTTTTTAAAAGTGCAGGTTATAGTCTGCCTTTGTAAACATACCATATGCATTTGAAAAATGTGTATTTTGCCATTTTTGAGGTAGTGTTCTATAAATATCAGTTCAGTCAAGGTCGTTCAGGCTCTTCTTAGGATCTGTGTCTTTGCTCATTTCTTCGTCCAGTTGTTTTATCAATTGCTGAGGAAGGTGTTTAAATTTCAGTGATGGTTGTGATATTGTCCATTTTTATTTCTTTTTAATTCTGTCAATTATTGTTTTATGGATTTTGAAGCTCTACTTTTCTACATCTCTGTTTTTTTGCTCTTCCTATTTCTGTCTTTACTCTTCATTTGAGAGTTTTAGAACTGCATTTTAATTTTTCTGTTGGTGCTAGAACTTTTGCCATAGGGTAATCCTTTGGTAATTCAAATGTTTAGATTTCCACACTCTACTTACAAGAAATAAAGTCAAACTTCGTGTAAAATATAGACGTCTAGTAAATTTATAGTCCCATACACTCATTCATCCTTTAAGTTATAGTTATACATATTATATCTAAATATGTCACAAATCCTGTAAGAAAATGTCATGATTTTAGCAGTTTTACAAATGAATTAAGAGGGACACGGCCAAAATATGTAATCTTTGTTTTTCCCCAGATATTATTTCCAATGCTTTTGTGTTCTCTTCTGAGGATATCTGCATTTCCATTTGATATAATTTGCCTTTAGCCTGAAAAAATTTATTTAGCATTTTGTATAGCACAGGTCTTCTGGCTGCAAAGTCTCCTGCTTTCCTTTCCCTAAAAATGCTGTATTTCACCTTTCATCTTGAATTATATTTTTGTTGAAGATAGAATCTGACTTAACCTTTTTTTCCTTGTTGTTTGTCTCTATCATTTTAAAAATGTTCCACTCTCCTCTGACTTCCTTGGTATCTGATGAAAGGGCAGTCTTTTCATAACCTTGTTTCTCCATATGTAACATGTCGTTTTTCTCTTTCTGCTTCCAATATTTTTTCTTTATTTTTGGTTTGATTCTGATGTGCTTTGATACGAATGTTTATTCGGCTTGATGTTCATATTTCATCTCATATATGGGATTCCCCAGTGTTCTTGAAATCTCTCTCCCTCTCTCATTCAATATTATTTAATAGGGCTTGGGACTCTGTCCACTGTTTACACAAAGTAATTTATCTTTTTCTGACTTTAACTTTACTTACCCTTGCCTCAGTCATGTCCATTAAGCTGTTAAGTCCATTCAGGCTTTGTTTTGTTTTTTGCATTGTATTTTTTCAATTTTGCAACTTCTATTTGGTTCTTTTTTCATTGTTTTTATTTCTGCTGACACGTCCCTCTGCTAAAGTCTTATGCATAGAAAATACATTTCGTTTTACTTCATTGAGGATATAATATTCACTTCAACATTTTTAATCAGTTTCAAAATCTGGTTCATCTCTTGATCAAACTCAATTGATTTTTTCTCTTGCAAGTGTAACCCATTTTTTTGGTCCTTGGTTTATTGGCTAAATTTTTTATTGCATCCTGAACTCTGTGAAACTTAGGTTGTGGACATTCTGGATTCTGCATCTCTTTTGTGACAAATATTGTTTTGTTTTTTTTAGCAAATATTTTTCTTGGGTGAGCTTCAACAGCAAACTCTTTGCTACTCTGGTCTTAGGTCAGATCTTTCATCTTTAGCTGGAATGCTCTAAGTCAGTTCTGCACACACGTAGTTCAAGAGTCAGTTGATAAAAGGGTACAAACTTCCAGTTATAAGATGAGTAAGTTCTGGTGTATAGCATATTGACTATGGCTAATAATGTTATGTTATATACTTGCAAGGTGCTGTATGTTCCTAACACACACACACATACACACACAATAGGTAATTATGTCAGCTAATGGAGGAGATGTTGACCAACCTTATTGTAGTAATCATTTCACAGTGTATGTGTGTATCAAATCATCATGTTATACACTTTAAACTTATACCATGTTATGTGTCTATTATACAACAGTAAAGCTGGGAAAATTATTTTAAAGGTTTATTTATTTATTTTAGAGAGATTGAGCACAAGGTGGGGGGGGGGCAGAGGCAGAGGGAGAGGAAGAAGCAGACTCCCCGCTGAGGAGAGATCCTGAAGTGGGGCTCGATCCCAGGACCCTGAGATCATGGCCTGAGCCAAAGGCAGACACTTAACTGGCTGAGCCACCCCAGTGCCCCAGGAAAAAATTTTTAAAAAGAAAGAGAAAACCATCTACAGGCAAAAACAAAAAAGGGAATAGAACAAAATTATAAATCTACAATGAGTAGAAAGAAGGATATGATAAAGAAATACATTAATGAAAAAGAACAACAAAAGCAAAAGCTATTCTATCGAAAAGATTAATAAACTCACTCTGTAACATGACTTAAGAAAAAAGGGAAGAAGAAACAAATAAACATAATTAAGAAGTTTAAAGAAGCAAATAGATAAGACATAGAACATGTTTTAAAGTATAAAGTGATATTTTAAATAGCATAGTGCCAACAAATTTGAAAAAAATGAATAGTCTAGACACGTAAATTACTATAATTGACTAAAGAAAAACTAGATATATGAAATTTATTTATTAAAATAAATATATTTATTAAATTGAATCTACATTCAAAATTTTCTTGTTATAAAAAAGAACCAGCCAACAAATTTTACTGAAGAGACCTATCAACCCTTCCATGAACAGACAATTGTTGTGGTGTATCAACTGTTAACTGAAAACAGCAAAAGGAGGAAAGCTCCCTATATCATTTCATGAGGCTAATAACATCTTGATAGCAAAAGCAGACAAGCTAGTATTAGAAAGAAAATTTAAAAGGCACATCTCATTCTTGTTTTTTTTTTTTTTTTAAAGATTTTATTTATTTATTTGTCACAGAGAGAGAGAGCACAAGCAGGGGGAGTGGCAGGCAGAGGGAGAAGCAGGCTATCCACTGAGCAAAGAGACCCTTGCAGGACTTGATCCCAGGACCTGATCATGACCTGAGCCAAAGGCAGACACTTAACCAACTAAGCCAGCCAAGTGTCCCAAGGGCACATCTCATTCTTGAGTATACATTAAAAAATCCTAAACAAAATACCAGTAAATCAAAACCTCTTCCCACCCAAACAAGAGTCAGCAATGTGGGACACAGATTTTGGGGATTCCCCTCTCTGACTTCTGGGATTCCCTCACTGTCTGCAGTGTTCATGATTTCCCAGCTTCTCTCTTCTCATTCCCTAGGCCAGCAAGCCTGTTCCCACATGTGCTCTCAACAACCTTACCACTGCTGCTTACCCTCAGACTAAAAGCCAGACCAGTGGGAACTTAGCTGTAGGGCTCCTGTCTCTTCTTCAGCAAACAAGAGGGCACCACCCCCCACCCCAGTCTTTCTGCTTCTGTACTTCCTGGTATCTACACGGTAACAGATCATAGATCTATTCAGATTATTTGTCTTTGAGCTGCTTAGAGATTATTGGGTGCATGCATGTTTGCAGGGTAAATCAGAGGTGTATGCATACAGGACTAAATAAAAAATCTCTTGGCTTTTTCTCTTTGAGGATTCCCCCACCTTCTCGGACATTCATGACTCCTACTTCACTTTTTGGTTCCCTGAGCCAGAGAGCTGAAGTGATTTGTTACATGCCCAGCCTTCTTGAGTGAGTGTAAACTTCCCATCAGAGTCTGAGTCTGTCTCTTTCAGTTCACTCTTCTTTGTATTTAGGTAGTTGCTTTTTATATGATAGTTGAAAAGCTTTTTCCCCAGGCAGAGGATGTACAGTAGGGTCTCATTCTGTCAAACTCAGATTGATGCATTTTCTTTGAAATCCTTCAAAACTTTTTTTTTAAATCTTTTTTTTTTTTCCTGGACCACAAAATTCCACATGAATCAGGAAATGAATCCATTTTGCTTTTTCTTTGTAAAGCTTTATTGAGATATCTTTCACATATGAAATTAACCAACTTAAAATTTATGATACGGGGTTATTTGTACATTCAAAGAATTGTGCAACCATCACCACAATTTAATTTTAGAATACTTTCAACACCCCAGAAAGAAACCCATACACATTAACAGTCATTTCCCATATTTACTCCCTGTCCTTCACCCCAGTCACAACCAACCACTAATCTACTTTCTATCAGTATGAATTTTTCTACATGGACATTTCATATAAATGACATTATACAATATTTGCTCTTTGTTACAAGTTCCTTTTGCTGATTAGAAACATGTTTTAAAGCTGATCCAAATTATATGTTGTATCGGTACTTCATTCTTTTATATTGCGAAATAATAGCTCATTGTGTAATACGCAGATTTTATTTATCCATCTATTAGTTGATGGACAATTAGATTATTTCCACTCTTTGCTCTTATGAATAATGTTGCAATGGTGTACAAGTTTTTGTTTGGACTTGTATTTTCATTTCTTTTGAGTATATACTGAAAACTGGAATTACTGTACCATATGGTAACTCAAAGTTTAGCATGAGGAACTACCAAACTAAGTTTTCCAAAGCAGCTGCACCATTTTACATTCCTATCAGCAACGTGTGAAGGTCCTAATTTCTCCACATCGTTACCTTCACTTGCTAATGTCTTGATTTTAGTCATTCTGATGGGTGTGAAGTGGCATTGTGGTTTTGATTTGCATTTCCCTAGTAACTAAAGGTATGGGAATCTTTTGACACTTTCTTGTTATCCATTTGTATATCTTTACAGAAATACCATTCAAATTATTTGCCCCCAACTTTTTTTTAGTTGGGTTGTCTTTTATCATTGAGTTCTAAGAGTTCTTTATATTCTGTAGTCCCTTCTCAGATATGTGATTTTCAAATATTTTGTCCCATTCTGTGGGTTTTTCACTTTCTTTTCACTTTCTTCATGGTGTCCTTTGAAGCGCAGAAGTTTTTGTTCTGATGAAGTCTAACAGACATAGTTCTTCCTGTCATTTGTACTTTTGGTGCCACATCTAAAAAGCCATTGCCTAATCCAAGGTTACAGAGATCAATTCCAATGTTTTCTTTTAGGAGTTTATAGTTGTAGCTCTTGCATTTAGACGAATGATCTACTTCAGCTGATTTTTAGATGATATCAAATAGGCATCCAAATTCAATCTTTGAATGTAGATATTATGTTGTCCTAGTACCATTTGTTCAAAGGATTATTTTTCTCTCTCATTGAATTGTCTAAACAACATTGTTGAAATCGATTGACTCAATCAAAGTGACTCAATAAATCAGTTTATTTCTGGATTCTTAATTCTATTACATCTATGTCTATCCTTCTTTTAGTCTCACACTCTTGATTATTATAGCTTACAGTTGGCTTTTAAAATCTTGAAGCGTAACACCTCCAACTTTTTTTTTTTTTCCTAAGACTGTTTTAGCTATTTGGATTCCTTATATTTCCATAAGCATTATAGGAAACTCCTTTGATGTAGGAAATGTTTGGGGTTTGGAGCTGATGGCTAAGAAAGAATTCTTGGACATGTTGGATGTAAATGGTGGTTTTATTAAAGCAGAGAGACAGGACCCAGGGCAGAAAGAGCTGCACTGGGGTCATCGCAAGTGGGTAATTAAATATTTTCAAGTTGCGAGGGGGTTAGGAATAGTGTAAGTCTCTAAGGAAGTTTGGAAGCAAGGTTTCCAGGACCTTGAAGGGCCTAGCTGTTGTTAGGAAAAGTTTATTTATTACTGTCTAGTAAAATGCTAGTCATGAGATCCTTCAGATGTATATCTTTGGGCCATATGCTTGGGGGATGGCTGTCAACATATATCTTGTGGAGGGGTGGAGGTGGGTAAAGTAGAGTTACAGGATCCTGGGGGTTCAAGATAATGTTAAGCTAAGATTGCCTTTTGCCCTTAGCAAAGTATTATCATCAAGGCAGCTGAGTTCCTAGAGGAATGTCACTCTGTTTCAAGGACTTGTCAATGACCTGCACGTAATAAGAAAATTTAATTTTTTTTTTGCCTTGTTTCTCACATCAATCTTGTTATTTTTTTTTTAAGCAAACAAACAAGTAAACAAAAATCAGCTGTGATTTGGATGGGAACTATATTGAATAATATGTACATTAATTGGGGAGTAGCACAGTATTAACAATGTTAAATCTTCTGATCTATGGCAGTGGGATATCTTTCCATTTATTTAGGTCTTTTAAACTCCTTCACATAATGTTTTGCAGTTTTCACTGTAAATATTTTGCAATTAAAAAAATGATTCCTATGTATTTTATTCTTTCTAGTTATAAATGGGCTAATTCACTTAATTTCATTTTCAGATTGTTCAATATTAACATATAAAAATACAATTCATTTTTTGATAATGAACATGTATCCTACCAGTTTGCTAAACTCATTTATTTTAATTTATTCTAATCAGTCATTAGTGCATTTCCTATGATTTTCTATATGCAAGAGTATGTCATCTGCATAATTTCACTGGCTGTTATATTATGTACGATGCTGAATAGAAAAGGTGAAAACAGACATTTTTGTCCTGTTCCTGATCTTAGGAGGAAACCTTGTAGTCTTTCCCTATTAAATATGATGTTGTTAGCTGCGGGATTTTCATAGGTAGCCTTTAATCAGGTCAAAAAAAATTATTTGCTATTCTTAATTTATTGACTGTTTTTTATCATGAAATATCTTTGGCAAATATCTAATACATCTTCATTGTTCCAATATCTCTTGATTTTGCTTATTTATTTATTTGAGAGAGAGAGAGCGACAGAGACGGAGAGAGGAGAGGGAGAACAAGCAGGGCGGAGGGGCGGAGGGAGAGGGAGAAGCAGACTCCCTGCTGAGCAGGGATCTTGAAGCAAGAGGAGGGAATTGATCCCAGGACCCTGGGATCAAGACCTGAGCCAAAGACAGACATTTAACTGAGCCACCCAGGTGCCCTGATTTTGCATTTTTCTCTAAATATTCTTGGGCCTTGCAGCTATTCCCTCTGTTTGGCATTCTCTTAGCCCTTTGGTGTGTATGAACCGCTATGGTTTTCTAGCTTATGATAGTCAATAACTAACCACATTTATAGATGAATCTGTTCCAAATTTACTTAGATCATTGCTTAAAATTAGTCATTTTCATTATTTACTCATCCCAAGTTACTGCCTAAAGGCATTTTTTTTTTTTTTTTGAAAGAGAACTGCCAATCTCCCTTGAATCACAATGCAGCAACCACAAGCTTGCAACCTCACTTTGGGAAGCTTAAGAAAGCTTTCACCCAATCAGAACACTGCCAAAGGATTTTAACATACTCAGTTTAACAGAGTACACATTCAATTTATTTAGGAAACTTTCGTTAAGGGGCGCCTGGGTGGCTCAGTCAGTTAAGCATCTGCCTTCAGCTCAGGTCATGATCTCAGGGTCCTGGGATCATGCCCCGCATAAAGCCCCACATTGGGCTCATTGCCCAGTGGGGAGCCTGCTTCTCCCTCTCCTTCTGTCCCTTACCCCTACTCTCTTTCTCTCTCTCTTTCTCTCTTGCTCTGCTCTAATAAACAAATAAAATCTTTAAAAAAATTTTTTAAAAAGAAAACCTTTGTTAAGATTCTTCTTATTGAATCCACAGTTCAAACACCCTCTCCACTAGTGACATTTAATTCCCTAATATCTCATTTTTTTTACCAACTAATTTCTATTTTTCCTTTAGTTCTCCGATTAAATGTCACTTCCTCAAATAGACAATCCTCAAGCAGTCTGGGTATCTAAAAATAAAAATGGCACATTAACAGGTGCTTTCTCTCAGCCTCCTTCCTTCGTCATTCTGTGAAATTATCTTTCTAAATTATTGGCTTCCCATGGCTGCTTCATACTTTTGATGATAATGCTCTAGGGAAATAGTCATTTCAGGTAAGGGACACCTATCCTGAGAGGTGGTTATTATGCCCCATGTCCTCCTTCAATTTGTTCCACATTTCACTGTAACTTGGTGGAGATAGTTCTCATACCTTGTGTTTTGGGAGTTGTACCCATGATAGCCTAGTTTCACTAAAGATGGCGTTTTCCACTTCTTTGATACTTCTTGTGAGATTCAGGGAGAGAAACAGGATTTAAATTAATTAAATTCAGTTATCATTTTCATAGCTCCCGCATTTTCCAATTGGGTTTTAATGCCCTTACATTTCAACCAATAACATTTATGTAGTATGTCTTTCATAAATATTCAATAAATAATACTTTAATGTCTTAAGATATTTATTAAAAACAATAGCACATAAAGTCCATGTGCTAATTCTAAATGCAGTGGAAGGCAAATTTATAATTTGAACATTCTTATAATATTTTTTCTTGATATAAATTTAAAATGTTGCTTTATTAAATATATCATAGTGATGATTAACAGTTTCTTCTACTTTTACATTTAAGAATAAAAGTGTTTCTATGCCTTCAAAGTAATGGAGTTCAAAAGAATGACCTTATAAAACTCCACTTAACACTTAGCAAAGAATGTGGTCATAAACCACTTTGAAAGTAATCTCCATTATCCATTTGAGCTAGTTTAAGTGTTTTGGATAAGATGCCTAGAGTTTTTGAAGCTTTCAGCTTATTCATCATCCTGTCATGTAGAACTTTATCAAAGGTTTCCTTCCAAGAAGTCAAAAGGACTTATTCCATGTGCTCCCTGATAATACATTTCATTTCCCATCTCAATGAGAAAAAGTTGACAAGTCAGCAGTTAAAAGAGATTGTATATTAATCTATGACAATTATTTTATACCAGTTATTAAATTTGTTTCTCTCAATTAATTTATTTGCAAGTCATATATGTATATGTATGTATGTCATATATATTTATTAAAAATTAAAATAATTCAATGACTTATTTCTAATTCAAGTTATTAAACATAATCCAACTGAGTATTTATGGCAAACTGTGGTCTCAAAAGTAATGATAAATATTCCCCCTTTGGATATATTAATCTAGAAGGTATTTTTAATATTTGCTGAACAAATATATGTGATAGTCACAATAGTGAGAAAATCTCATCAAAATTAATGTATTTGAGATATGCTGATCATACAGAACACTCATATAAAGGTGGTTTTCTTAAAACAGTTTGTGTCACACATTGTATTTCTATGTATTTTAGATTTGTGTCATATTATCCTGGTTTATGTATATAAATAATTTCTTTAATGTTGTATGAAACATTGACTATTTAGAATGCAATCTTTCTGTGTGGTTGATTTCTCACTTTGCACACTAAACTCCATGATTAGGATCTAAGTAAAATATTTCCATTAAAGACTGAATATAAAAGACACAGGAAAACCTGCTACAATATCATAGATTATTTGAAAGACCTAGTATCAAGTTCTTTTATTGAAGCCCGAGGGAGCCATAATTTCCAGGCAGATATGATTCCCCAGAATAGTTATGTACCTGGGCCCTGGAGGCAGGCAGCCTGGATCAGAGCCTGTTTGCCATGTAAGGAATATGCAGCCTAGACCCTGGCATCCACCTCTCAGAAGCTTGGACTCCCCATCTCCGAATGGAAGTAATAATATTTTCTAATAAAGCTGTTGCAGTTTTTTAAGCTACAGTAAATTGTTACAAACTGAAAATACCCACGTAACCAGCACTTTGATCATAAAACAGAATACTTCTTGGCTCCAGACATCCTCCTTTTGTTCCTTTCCTGTCACTATGTTCCAAAGCAACCGTGATCCTGATGTCTAAGAGCACAGATTTGCCCTGTCTACTCCGTGCCTCATGTCAATGGAACGAGTCATACAGAATGTACTATGTTGTATCTGGCATCTTTTTCTAAACGTTCTTTTCTAAGATTCATGTGTTGCATGTAATTGGGGATATTTCATGATTTCATGAAGAAACTCTGGAAGATGCAGAAATTAGGAGAATGGGATGGGGAATCCAAAACTAAGGATGTATCACTCTAAGCCTTATGTTACACAAGCATTGAAGATCAGACTTCTTGTGGAGTAATTCTTGATAGGTACTATAATGGGGTTTTAGAGATGAAAGTGAAGAAAGAAAGGTATCAGAAAGTTTTCCTCCGAGAAAAAGAAAACTGTGAAGGGAAGTCAGCAAGCTTATAGTTCTGAGTCATTATCAGTTGCCATTGTCAGATCATCCCTCATGGGGAAAAAGAATAATAAAAATGCTAAAACTACTGACTGATTTGATAAATGAAGCTATATTTACATGTGTGTAGTTCAGCCTTATCTGATCAGTGCATAGATTATATTTAATAGTGCTATTAAAGCAGATCGGCTCAGTCACTGATAGAGATGTCCTGAATAAGGGAAATTAATTAGTGTGTAAAGAACCAGTCACCACTATAATCTGGAGTTTGTTCGAGTATCTTCCCTATAGTCCAAATCTCTCTTCCATTCTGAACATATGTAAATATAAATACTGCTGTTAAGCTTCACTGGAAAATTAAAGTTTTTGCAACTGTAAAATTCTGAGATCAGGTCCGGAGAAGACAGAAACATTCATTTAGAATCTTTGCTTTCATCCAGAAGAAAAACAGCTATCAGGGGGCGCCTGGGTGGCACAGCGGTTAAGCGACTGCCTTGGGCTCAGGGCGTGATCCCGGCGTTATGGGATTGAGCCCCACATCAGGCTCCTCCGCTGTGAGCCTGCTTCTTCCTCTCCCACTCCCCCTGCTTGTGTTCCCTCTCTTGCTGGCTGTCTCTCTCTCTGTCCAATAAATAAATAAAATTGTGAAAAAAAAAAAAGAAAGAAAAACAGCTATCAGATTCTTACACAGTGAGTAGAAGAATGGTCTTTTGCACAGATTAATTTTCTGGTGTTGTGGTCGGGTGTGATGGTTAGGAAATATTAAAAGCAAAGAATAAAGTTTTATGATAATATATAAAATTTATTTAATCACATTCATTGCACAGGCATTTATAAAAACTACTCACCGTGCTCTAAGCTCTGTGTGAGGCACCAGAGGTAAAAGGCAGATACAAAGAGCCTGCAGTTTAATGGGGATATAAGTAGAGGAAAATGATGACGTACAACGTAAGTGGTAAGACAGAGATGTACTGAAGAACAATAGACGTGGTACCTCATCCTGACTAGGAACAGGTGATCTGTCAGCAAGGAGACTTGCTAAAGGTGAAGAGATCTCAAGTGCAGAGACTTGAGAAAGGGAGGTCAGAGTATTTCAGTCCTACAGAGATATGTTTGTTTATGAAGACCCAAATTTGGCACTTTAAATGTTTCAGTGTGCCTACTCCATGCAGCATGAGTGAGGAGTAGTGAGAAAAGAGGCTGGAGGGACTAAGCTGTGATAAGAAATTGGTCTACTTTTCTAAAGGCAGTAAGGACCCTTGGAAAGATATTTAAAGAAGAGTGACAACAGTAATCATGTTGTGTTTAGAAACAGCAATCAGCACAATGTATGGAAAACAGGTGAGGAGAGAGCCAAGCTAAATGATAAAGAGAAATTTACAGCTTATTTATAGTCTAAATAAAATAACAGAAGGCCCAATTCAAGCCAGTGGCACTAGATTTAGAGCCCAGACAAGACTAGTGAGGTCAAAGAAGTCATTTCAACTGAACTGTCTTACCCAGTGGAGACTGAAGAGTAGCATGAAGGTCAATGAGTCAATGGAAATCTAAAAATGATAGTTTTAGAAAACGGGTAATGGTATTCTTCGTTAAGATATAAAATTCAATAAACAACAAAAAAGAGCAGATTTGTGGAATGTAGGAGGAGATGAGTTTGGTTTGGAGGATGAGTATGGACAAACTGACACGGAAGGACATGTAGGGCGTCCAAGTAGAGATGCCCCTCAGGGACTACTGTAGATTTACTCATTCAATTTTATTCCATGGTCCTTCTACGGGAGAGGCTGGAAGGCTGAAAAATCCCTTGAGTTTTGAGTTTGAGGTAGAAATTCAGTTTTACCAATTAGATGTACTCATGTGAAATTTGAAAGACAGAGAAGAAATCCAAGTCACTTTCCTGACCTCTTCGTCTATTTCTGCAGATAATAAGTCATGAAGATGTGAGGATTCCCTTCAGTCATTTTCCAGAGTCCATTTCCACCTGGACTGTGGGCCTAGAAACAGCTGTAGTTGCAGCAGCATCTTACCCATCTTTATAATCCTGGCATAGCAGCTATGAGTGTGCATTCTCCATATCATTGGGTATCAAGAGTGGCTGCAGTGGTGGCTTCTTTAGGTCCTGGATTCTTACATGGCTTCAGCGGCAGCCTCACGGTGGTTGCTTCCATGCTGTGTCAGTACTTTATTGCTCTGGGGGTTATTTAGAGGCCTCACAGAGAACACTCATCGCTACTCCCAAAGGTTTGCAAGCACTGACTCTCTTATAATAAATCACTCCCTGCATAAAACACCTATAGTAAATACACATATAAATCCAAATGTTCTCTTTTTCCCCTAAAACCTTTAGTAAGAGGTAACATTTATGGAAGGCTTACTATGCAAGCTACTGTTCTAAGTGATCTATGTATGCTAATATATAATCCTCCAAACAACAGTAGTAATGAGGTCTTGTTTTACCTCAAATTTCAACAGTGGGAAAATTTAAACACACGTACGTTAAGTAACCAGTCTAACCACACACAGCAGAAAATGGCAAAGTCTGAAATTATACTCAGGCAGTTTGGTTCTTATCTGCTGTGGTACACTCCACAGTGATGATTTTTGATAAATACATTAAATGTATTGCAGGGTAATTGTTGAGTGGAAAAAATGGATACTTGTGTCATCAGCATACACAAGGTAATTCAAATCATATAAAAGGAATGAGATCATCTAAAAGGACTGTAAGTGGAAAAGTAAAAAAGGCTGAAGAGGAGATCCTTATAGAAGACAAATGTTTAAGGAATGAGCAGATGGGGAACATGGAGAGAAGCTGGAGAGAGAGAGGCCCAGTAGAAGGTATCAAAGAAACCAAAAGAAGCGTAAGTCAAGAAGTTAACTACACTAATACTGAAGTTGAGTAAGATAAAATCGTTTCCATTCATGGAAAGCCGTTAATCACTTTTGCAATGGTGCTTTCAACAGAGAGGGGAAGAAAAACAACAAAATGTTTAATGACTTACATTGAAAAACAAAGAGGGAGAATTTGGAGAAAATTAAAGCAGAGACTACTTTTTGAAGTGTAGTGGGATTATGAACAAGCACAATGGAAAATCAGTTAAAAGAATATGTAAAAGAAACATCAAGCATGGAACTACCACATGATAGGCAAGATGAATGATTTTGCAAAAATATTCTGAAAGAAAAGAGAAAGGAGTTGAAAATCTAGAAGGAGGAGAAAACAAAATAATGGATTGAAGTCTTAGAGGAGATGAGAGCAAATGCAAACCAGAATATGTGAAAAGGTATTTATCTTTAATGTGCTAGGGAAGAATCAAATCTCCCACTGAAACTGGTTAAGAGTGAGGTGAGAACAATCTGATCACAGACTAGACTAATGAGAAAAATGGTAGATCAGGGAGCCAGAAAATGTCATCAAAGCTCTGATGAAGTTGATTTAGGAATGAGAGAAGAAGCTGACCAATGACACATACAAAGATTTCCAATTAATAATAAGATCTTATTTAACCTGGAGGCCATATTTGTGAATGGAATAAACTGCAAATTTGGATGTTTCCACCTAAACATTGAACGGATGACCCATGTGTAGGAATTGAACATATAAACATATGGACTAATCACCCTAAGTATATTTATTGGATTGATACAAGGAAAAAACAAGGGGCAAGATTGGTGATGGCATTAGGTGGTGAATGGAATAAAGGATAGATCGCGAGGGGCGCCTGGGTAGCGCAGCGGTTAAGCATCTGCCTTCGGCTCAGGGCGTGATCCCGGCGTTCTGGGTTCGAGCACCACATCAGGCTCCTCCGCTATGAGCCTGCTTCTTCCTCTCCCACTCCCCCTGCTTGTGTTCCCTCTCGCGCTGGCTGTCTCTCTCTGTCAAATAAATAAATAAAATCTTTAAAAAAAAAAAAAGGATAGATCGTGAAAATTAAGCTGGTGAGGAATGTTACTGAATCCAAGACGCATCTAATGCAGTCGATAAAAAACGGGGGCAGTGCACAAGAGACTGAAAATACTGATAAAGACAGGAGAAGATAATTTGACTGGAAATGAGAGTAAATTTAAAAGATAGAGTGTATGGTCACAGATAAGATGGTGATTACAACAAGGGCCTAGTGATGGAAATTTGTGATATGAGAAGGCTAGAGATAAAAAGCTACAATATGAAAACTGACAAATAATTGTATATGGTTTATATGTGGGGCATTCATCTATATGGAGAAGTATGTGAGAGGAGGCCAGAAGAGATTCTAATCATTAAAGTTTATAGGGGATAGGTTGGAAGACTGGTAGATGAAGGGTGTGAAGAGTGATACAAGCTACACTGGCAAGAAACCATGTGCTTATATTTATTTACTTATTTTAAAGATTTTATTTACTTATTTGACAGAGAGAGAGAGAGCAAAAGCAGGTGGAGTAGCAGGCCGAGGGAGAGGGAGCAGCAGGCTCCCTGCTGAGCAAGGAGCCTGATTGGGGGGGACTCAACCCCAGGACTCTTGGATCATGAGCAAAGGCTCAGGTTAAGTGACTCTGAACCAACTGAGCCACCCAGGCACCGCAAACCATGCACTTTTATATTTGGAAGACATTTATATAGGATGAAAACAACAATGGATATTTATGGAAAATTTAACCTCAATTTATTATTCTTAAACTCCATAGAGAACAGTAGATTGAGCACTCAAGAAGACCACAGGGACAAACTAATATCAGAGAAAATTCAGACTCCAGTTACAGACAAAAGATTGCTGGAGAATGTTTTTGAGGCTGGAGGGTGGGGTGTTGCCCATGGAATGGGGGTTCTGTAGAGAATAGTGGGGAAAGTGATAGAAGGAATTTGGCTGGGCCTAGGAAGGGAAAGAAAACACCAAAACATATGGAATTTAGACTAAGTCAGAGATCAATAACCCCAGATTGAATGTAACTCCTTTGGACTTTGGGCTGTCACCAAGAAACTAACTAGATGCAAACTAATGCTGGAATTTATCAGTCTAAATTTTTCAATGAATGATAGTAATTTTTTTCAAGTACCAGTGGAGACATCAACCTGGGGTTTTTAGATAATTGGCACAGTACACACTTTGAAAACTTTACTGAGGACAGCAAAAAAAAAAAAAAAAAAAAAAAAAAAAAGTTGTTAAGAAATTGTTATGATCTTCCAAAGAAGATCCTGGCCCTCTTGGGCAAGGTTAGTTACTTGCTTGAAGTTCACCTGAATGAGAAATAACAGCTGCTCCAGGGCCACAGTGGAATATCAGTCTCTCTGTGGGGAGTTGACTAGAGCAAGGTTTGATTCCACTGTTAATGAGGGCTAAGCATTCTATTGTGAGAACCAGAAGCATCTTAAAAATGAGAGAGAGAGACAGAGAAATCAGGCTTTTGGTCCTTTCTTACACTGTCTTAAAGCCCTAAAAAAAAAAAAAAAAAAAAAGCTACTGAGAATCAGACAAATGACTTTTCAAACACAAGCAATGAGACAGGAGTTGCTTAAGGGAAAATTTGTTGGAAAATCTGACTTTGAGTTTGATGCCCAATTTTTTTCTAGAAATAGCTGAAAGTATCATATTTAGGCAACTGTAAACAACATACCTATGGAGTGTAAAACAGAAAATAATCTATGGTTTATTATACAAAAGATTTCGGACTTCACGACTGACTTCCAATTTTTTAACTTCATCGTAGTTGAAAGCGATATGCACTCAGTAGAAACTATATTTGCATTTCGAATTTGGATCTTTTCCCAGGCTCGGGGTATGGGGTAGGCTATGCTCTCATGATGCTGACCATCGGCGGCTGCAGAGCGGCTCCCCATCAGCCACACGATCAAAAGGGTAAACCACCGCTACATGATCAACAGGAGAAACACAACCATTCTGTACCCATACAACTATTGTTTCTCACTTTCAGTACAGTATGCCACAAATTACATGAGATATTCACCATTTATTATAAAACAGGCTTAGTGTGAGATGAGTGTGCTCAACTGTAGGCTAATGTGTGTTCTGAGCTTGTTTAAGGTAGGCGAGGCTAAGCTATGATGTTCTGTAGGTTAGGAGGTTTAAGAGCATTTTTGACTTATGATATTTTCATCTTATGATGGGTTTATCTGGCTATAACCCCATTGTAAATTGGGGACGATCTGTATTGCCAATAATAGAGGCTTTGGAGTAAGGCAAACCTGGATTAAACATCACTGAGCATGACATATTTGCTCACTAATATACAAACGTTTATGTTGCATCTTGGATTTTTTGGTTACATGTAAAATGTGGGTAGATTATTCAGCTAAGTGCCTAGCAGTTTGCCTGCAGTATTAAGGGACATAGTGCATTTTAAATACTTTCTAAAACTGGATTGCAAAATAACCAATAATGTCAAGTTTGACTTAACATGCTACAATGTCACAATGCACTATACAACATTCATACCACATTTGTACAGCTCCTAATTTTTCGGGTGTGATAAACAGAAAGTTGAAAAGCCACTTTCATGATTTTCTTCTTCTTTAGAAGGACTTCCTTCAGGAAGATTTTGATAAGGTTCTCTAATGACATTTTTGAGGAGTTGATGAATTAGAGATGCTTATAGTTCTCCCCCACTTAAAAACATAATTTTGAAATAATTATGGATTCACAGGAAATTGCGACGATAGCATAAGGAGGTTCTGCATACCTTTCACTCAGGTTCCTCCAATGGTTACATCTTACATACTTACAGTACAGTATCAAAACCCAGGAAATTGACATTGGTGCAATGTGTGTAATAGAGTTCTGTGTCACGTTATCATATGTGTAGATTCATGTAACCACCACTGCAGTCAAGATATAAAAGCATTGCATCAGCACAAAGATCTCGCTACATTACCTCTTTATCAATCGCACCCTCACCCTCACTATCCTTACACTCTGGGAACCACTAACATGTTTCCCATCTCTGTACTGTTGTCATTTTGAGAATGTCGGCTCAGTGGAATCACACAGTTTGTATACGTTTTGAGATTGGCTTTTTTTTCACTCAGCATCATAGCTTTGAGATCCATCCAACTTGTTGTGTATACCAATGATCCATTCCTTTGATGTGTAGTATTCCATGGTATGACTCTGCCACTGTTTGTTTAATCTATCAAGGGGCATTTTCATTGTTTCTAGTTTCTAGCTATTACAAATAAAGCTTCTGTAAACAATTGTGTACAGGTTTTTGTGGGGGCATAAGTTTTCAATATTCCAGATAAACACCGAGGGGTGCAACGGATGGATTATCAGGCAAGGGTATGTTTCACTTTTATTTTATTTTATTTTTTAAAAGAAACTGATGAACTATTTCCCAGAGCAGCCATGTCATTTTACATTCTTATAAGTGATGCATAAGAGATCCAGTTTTAGTTCATCCTTGCCAGCATTGCATATTGTTGCTATTTTATTTCTATTTGTAGCCATTCTGATGGACATACAGTCATATATATATTTTCATAGTTTTAATTTACATTTCTTTAATGGTTAATGCTGTTTAACGTCTTTTCATCTGCTTATTTCCTGTTCCTACCTCTTTGGTGAAATGCATCTTCATGTCCTTTGACCATTTTCTAATTATATTGCTCATTTTTAGCTCTTGAGATTTGAATGTTTTTTATATATTCTAGATACGAATCTTTTGTCAGATAAGGGTTTGAAAATATTTCTCTCAGTCTCTAATATGTTATACTCTCAATAGGACCTTATGCAGAGCAAAAGTTTCTAATTTTGATGAAGTCCAATTTATCAATATTTTTTTATCCTTTATGGACTGTGGAATTAGTGACATTCCCTGTTTTTCATTATACATTTTTATGTAATGAGTTCATCAATTCTTAAGGTTTTAATCATTTAGTACAGTTCCATCTCCATAAAATTTGCTGAACAATGCAACTTTATTTTATCATTATTTGTAAAAGTATACTTTTGCTTCAAGTTCAAATTGTTATCATCATCATAACAATTAAGATAATAGTTCCTATTTTTGACCATCAACCACATGACAGGCTAGTAATTTAGGTTAACCCAGACAGTATCACATTTGATATTTATAGCAATCCTATGGATTACGTACTATTATTTACTCCCAATTTCAATAACTAAAGCTTAGAAGAGTTAAATAAATATTTTAACCATAATACTGTATGCTAGATCAAGTTTTGGCCTGGTTTGTGTATACATAGTCTAGGACAAGATAAACTTTTCCAATTGCTCTGTTGCTTTTTCATTTTGTTTGCAACATACATGCCCTGAAAAACCCTTCAGTTTTATAACAACTCAGAGTTTCAAATATTTTTATACTACAAATTTATCTGATTCCACTGGTGCAGTCATTCAAAACAACTGGGTTTTAGAAAGGAATAATTTGACTACGGAGAAAGTTATGATTGAGTTTGGGTTCATTTCTCTTTGAAAAAAAGTGAATAGAATCACTTGGAACACCGTTGAATAGAGATGATAAAAAACAAGTACATGAATTAAAAATATTTAATTCTCTTCCTAGCATGTTGGTAAGGCTCTTGTTTGGATTTTCTAAAATAAGATTTCCAAAATTATTTTTTTGTAAGAGAAATTATCTAAGAATAATCATAATAATTAGTGACATGATTAATTTATTTTTTCTTCAATAAACTCTCAATATAGCTCATTCTATTTAATTTGTTAGGTGTTTTAATACAAAAAGAAAAATTTTTAAATACTATAGTTTTGTTTATTTTTCTAGTTGACTTGTACAAGTAAAATAAAAACAACAAAATCCTACTCACAAAGGTATAAAAGGAAACACCCGAAATAAAACAAATGATCTTTCCCTCATCACATACTTTTCCCCAAACTGGATGGAATTTATAAATGACTAAATATTTTTATTTTTTTAATGCCTATGTAAGTCTACTTCAGATTCAACTGCAAATTAACTAACCAATTATATGTTAATTGTACATTAGAAAATGTTTACAGCTTTCTTTCTACTCCATTGGACTTCCCACCAGTGGAGTTCCAGTTTCATCTAGAACCAGTTTCAGGTTCCTGAGTGAGATTTGCAACACTGAGGAGGCCTGGTTGAATACAAAGTCTCAACTTTTGGTGTGAATCCAGGCCTGATTTTTGACTATATTTGACAAGGAAAAGAAAACCTTTATATATTCTTTATTACTATCTCTTAAAGCCTTGAAAGTAACTAAAACTCTAAGTAGTTATTCTACTCAATACTTTCTTGGGTCTCCTTTTGGGCAATGTTCAACTGGTGAAGAGACACTTTTCACTTTCCCAAATCTTATCTTTTGCTATGTCTTTCAGTGTGATTTTTTGCTACCACCTCTTCCCAATCTGTCCTCTAAAAATTAGTCATTTCTCATGTAGTCTGTAGTTGCCTATATTAGTTGGACAATTTACCAAGATGAATTTTATTCATTTAGGAGACTCTAAATTTATCTTTTTGCATTTTAACATTTATTGAACACCTACTACAGTAAACAGTTTACTTCAAAACAAACATTTATGGAGCTTCTAAGGTATGTGATTTAATCTGTATAATGACATCTAAGGTAACTACAAGTCTTGTCATTTTATAGATGAAAAAGCTGTTTAAGAGATTGAGTGCTTGGTGACTAACATAATATAATAAAAAATCATTATTAATAAAAAAAAAAAAAAAAAAAGAGATTGAGTGCTTTGGTGTAAGGAAGCAAGGACAATATGGAATTCCAGCGTGGGTGGGTCTGACTCAAAGCCTATTGTTCTTTCACTCCACCACATTGCCTGGAATATCCTTTTTTTTTTTTTTTTTTTGAGAGAAAGAGAGAGAGCGTGCTCATGCAGGGTGGGGCGGGAAGAAGAGAGAGAGGGAGAGAGAGAATCTTAAGCAGACTCCATGCTGAGCACGGAGACCCAAGTGGGGTTTAATCTCATGACCCTGAGATCATGACCTGAGCCAAAATCAAGAGTCTGACACTTAAGCACTTAGCTGCTAACTGACTGATTCACCCGGGTGCCCCTGGGTTAGATAAATCAGATTTATCTTGATTAGATAAATTACAGAATAATACTTGTGGTATTGTGGCCTCCTAATGATGTCTACCTTCTTGAGTGTGGGTTGGACTTTATGGGTACTTTTCTAAAAATGGAGTATAGAAGAAGTGATGGGCTGTCATTTCTAAAATAAGGTTATAAAAAAGACTGTGGCTTTAGTCTTAGATATTTGCTCTCACTTTCTTTTGAATTACATGCTTTTGGAAGAAAACAAGTGCATGTCATGAAGCAGCCCAGTGGAGATACTCTCGTGAGTCAATTTAGAAGAAGGATATTTTGAGAAATGCCAACAGACAAGTGAGTGAAGCTGGAAGCAGAACTTCTACTTAAGCCTTGAAATGACTGCAGTACCATACAATATCTTCACTGAGGCCTCTCGAGAGATCCTGAGTCAGAACCATGCAAGTAAATGAACTTAGGACTTTCAGCTTCTAAATTTGAGATAATTTGTATGTAGCAATAAATAATACAATACTTGACTCAAAAATACACACTGAATAGATGAATGAAAGGATGGATGAATGAAGGAGTGATTATCAGGGCTTTATTTGAGTACTGTATCTAATCTAATTCTGACACTATTATAAGAGAAAAAAGAAATAATTCATCAGAGAATCATAACTAGGAAATAGTATTATCTGAACGTTACAATTTGATTGTCTACAAATATAATAAAAGTAATTGCACAGAGAATGGGATTAGGTTTAAAAACAAGAAAAGGTTTTAAACAGAAATGATTATAAATAGGTTTCTCAAGGAAGCGTTTCAAATTGAGACAGCCTCTCATCTACCCAGGATGGTTTAAACCTGATGCCTGAGGGGTAGATCAGATGAGGTGCCTCTCACCTTTTGTTATTATGATAATTAACACTTATTGAGCCACCATGGGGTATATATGTCCCATCCTAGAAGCTACTTGAAAGCTAGTTTAGACATGATCCTGTGATTTGATACAGAGAATCTTCCATACATATTAATTTTTAAAAATCTTTCCAACTCATTCAATTTGTGACCTCTTGCTTTTCTGAACTTACAGCACAAATTGTCTGCACAGCCCATGTGGCAATCACTCATGTACTGGCTTCTGACATTTTCTCGAATTGTTTTATTGATATTTAATTCCTCATGTAAGGAAACGTTCCTGACTCATTATTTCTTAATGTGCATCTCTGCATTTTTAACCACACCAAGCCATGAGGTCAAAGTTACAGGCAGTGAATCTTAACTATCTTTGATATAATAGCCATAGAAAGACTCATCCTGCTATCATACTTTAGCTCGAATGTACATCTGTCAATATGCTTTTGAAGCCTAGGTCTCCCATTTGTACTTGCCCCTCATCCTTCTGTTGCCCTCACCTATAGACTCCTAGGTCACTCCTCATTCCCAGAAGATTTTGGATTATGGGTCATTGCCATGACTCTCCATGGCCTAAATAGTCATGCTGTTGGGAAAATATAATTAAAAACAGTGTCTTCTCCCATCCCAGGAAGCTTCTTTACAAAGGTAGTAGAAGAAAACAGTTTTATTTATTTATTATTATTTTTTTTAAAGATTTTATTTATTTATTTGACAGAGACAGAGACAGCCAGCGAGAGAGGGAACACAAGCAGGGGGAGTGGGAGAGGAAGAAGCAGGCTCCTAGCGGAGGAACCTGATGTGGGGCTCGATCCCATAGCGCCGGGATCACGCCCTGAGCTGAAGGCAGACGCTTAACCGCTGTGCCACCCAGGCGCCCCAGAAAACAGTTTTAATACTGAGTAAGTGTTCAACCAGAATGCGATGTGCATCACAGGCAATCTGTGAAGAGGCTGCAAGAACGAAAAGAAAGATCTCCCTTTTATATAACCCAATGCAGGACATGTTTTCAAATAAACACTAACTAGTCCTCAAGTAAGGAGACTTGACAGCACTATCGGTCACACATAGCTTATTTTAAATTCACCTGGTAATTGGGGTGACCATCTGTATTGGCTAATTGACTCTATCCAGAGGAAAAACAAACTTCTCATATCTTTATGACAGGAGGTACTTTTACAACTTGAGCAAGAAAGACATGCATTGAAGTTAGGTTCCTAACCTCCCACAGATGTTTACATTTCAAAGAGATGATTCCTGTGTCCTTGGGAAAGACATTCCTGGGTTGTAAAACTGGCAAGAGTCTTATGTAGTTTTCGAAAAGATTTATATACATGCCAAAGAGACACAGAAAAAAATTACAATTACCAGTTTTCTAAAGTAAGTGCTCTAAGAAAACTTAAAGGGAAGACTTCCCTTATTTTCAATAGGGAGAATTAAGCATCTTACTTTTAATTTTTATTTGTACTAATGGTACAGATAATCTTTCCAATACCTATGATTCTCTCAGTATGCCCAACTACCTCAGCTCTCGATTCCTGGACTGATAGCTTAAATCTCATACTTACCTAACTGCAAACCCCACATGATCTCAACATCAAGCATTCCTTTCCTAGCAATCACCTTCAATTTTCAAACTCCCTCCCTCAGAGTACTCCACCTGCAAATATCTCTAGCTCCACCAGGACCTACCTCCACCTCCATTATACTCTCCCCTTCCTGATTATCAAGCTTTGATTCCAGGGCTTTTCACTAAAACTATTCCAATGCATATATTCTTAACTCCTTGGCTTTTCATTAAAACTTATTCCAATGCATATATTCTTAACTCCTTCATCCTCCCTTTTCTCTAGAGACAGATACCAGCACTGGAAAAGCCAGACCTTCTGTTCTCTTCCTCACCTATATCCATGGCAGTTGAACATTGCAGGAGGGAAACACAACCATCCTGACTGGTCTCTCTTTAAATTCATGACCATCTCTAAAGGAGACGTGGTATTGCCTAGCAATTCTACCACATGTGTCTAATCCACTCCATCTCCTTCATTCCAAGGCAAGCATGTCATACTTGTTTTTCTCTCCTTCATCCACTTTCCCAACTTCAATTTTTTTCCTGTTTCACTCAGGACATGGAAATGATCATCCCAGAAAACTGCCACATGTTCCCACATTTACTAACCAATCTGCATCTGAATATCCTCTGGTTCCTATAAAGGAGCCTTCAATGTTCCTTTCTAAAGCCATCATCACAATCTGTCCCATAAATCCGTCTCCACTTGCCTACTCAACACCAACCTGGTGATTTCCCACTCTCTTTTCTATATTTATATCAGCATTTAAACTTGCTATAATAAATGCCTACCTTTTAAATTAGAGCAATATAAAAAAAAAAACCCTCTCTTTAAGCCACATTCTCTTGAGCTACTTACTATTTTTTGATCTTCAGTAAGTTAAATTCTTTGAGTTATCTACTCTTATTGTTTCCTGTTCCCCTTGTCTTTTTCTTACAATAAGTACCAATAAGGTGTTTTTTCCCTCACCATTCTAAATAGTACTTGTCAAGATTATTAATGATTTCACTTTGCAAAATCTATCCCCATTAGCAAGTCTCCAGAATGATCTCCCTGTGGTCATGCCTTTGATTAAAATCCACCAACATCCTGCCATCTCATTCAGAATAAAAGCAAAAGACTTCACAATGACTTACAAGGCTCTACATAATATACTTTGCTCCAGACTTCTCACACACATACATAGCAGCCAGTATCCTGCCACTTTTCTCTCTGCTTTCATCCTCTACTTCTCTCTCACTCATTCTAATCCATAATGATTTTCTTGAGCCACACACATTGAGCAAGGTCCTGTATCAGGGCTTCTGCATTTTGTACCCTTTCTATTTAGAATATAGTTCTTCTACATATCTATAGTATTCATTACCATACTTCCTTAAGGCCTCTGCTTAAATTTGATCTTAACATCTTCCGGAGTATTCTAAATAAAAACAGCAACAGCGATCTTCTCTTTCCCCTCCCTGTACTCCTGCTCCTCTTCATTATGGTATCAACTATATCATGATATACTTGCTCCGTGTCTCTTGCTGTGTGCCACCCACACCGGAATGGCAGTACTATTGGACAGAGACGTTGCTTCCCCACCTCCCTCCTCTTGCCCTGTTCTTTCCTCCTAGAACACTTCCTGGCATAGTTTGCATATACAGTAATTGTGTGATAAATTAATTCATATTAAAACATTTATAATAAGACCTTGCACTCTACCTGTTATTAGTGATTTTCTTCCCCTAACAGTCAAATAGTACAAAACTATTATTTCTAGGACTCTCTAGGCTTTTTCACATTAGTAGAGATACTTATTTATCAACCATTCACTTAATAAGGCACAGTCATTATTATTGAAGGCACAGTCATTACCTGATATTTTTCATTATGTCTCACATATCTGTCACTAGGTTTTTACTCATTGTACTCAATAGGTTGTGGTAATTTTGGTTTTAATTGCTTAATTAGTTTCTTTTATTAATTTAGTGAGAACATACCTAGAAAATTACCAGATCATTCCTTAAAACATCATTTGCTATATTTCCTACAAGTCAAGTACTATAATGGCTCTATTAAGATATTTTTGTCCTGATTACTATCTCCCCCAATAGGTCTTACTTTTTTATCTTCAAAGCTATCCCCCATTGTTTTTCAACATTCTTCTTGCAATCTAGGCAAACCACTTTCCTCTGTGTCCTCCATATACCATGCCTGCCAACTCCATTGCCCGGTATATTCTCCTAGCTTCAGAACTAACACTTTCCTTATACAGGCCCATGCCCTCTGCATCCTTCAAAGTGCAGGCTAATGTTTCTGTGACTTCACCAGTCTACACCCATACCATCCTTCTTCAAATACTAATTACTCTTACAGTTAATAGGTCTACAGCAGTAATACTTGTCTTTGATTTTTCTGTAATTGTAGTATTACATATATAAATATTGGCTCTCCCTCTGGAGAGTCACCGGGTTGTACATTTCCACTGAACCTAATACCATGCTAAAAGATTGTAAAAGCTGAATCATTCGACTAAATTATCATTAAAATGTTGTAGTTAAATTATAGTAATTACCTGAAGGATAATTTAAAGTGAATCTTATTCCATCAATGTATAAAATAATTTTGATTGAGGTTTTTCATGTTGATTCTAATTTTTAGCTAGAACAATAACTGAGAAAAATGGGAACAAAATTTCTTCTCCTTCCAAATTAAGTCAGATACTCCCCCTATCCCCCAGGAGAATTGGCGAACTTGTCATGTGACATTTACTTAATAATCCAACCCAGTTTAGGTAAGCAAATGGTTATGTTAAAAAAAAAAAAAAAGTAAGGATTACTGTATTTTTGGTCTTATAAAGAATACTGTAGAATTTCTGTACCTTTCCTCATGAAAGAAGAAAGGAATGACCCTTTTGAAGACTAGTTGCTGAGAGACTAAAGGAATGTATAAAATGGAAAAACATGTATTTCAACCAAATCTCATAGGTCTAGTGTGGTCATGAGAGTAAGGCATTTATAAGAGTGTTTATAAGAGCTTAATATTTGAATTGTGGAACTTGTGGATATATATAAACATAACAAGTGGTGTGTTCTTCTTGCCTGAAGGATACTGAAATTGGGACACAGTACAAAGCTCCCACTGATGGGTGTTTGGGGAAAAAGGGAATGGGGAAAGTCTGTACTCCCTAGTTTTTAGCATTGCAAGGACAGGTGAGGTCCCCATGGCCAGATGGACACAGCAGACATTAGGTAGGGTTGGGCCCTATAAAAGTGATAGGAGTCAGGCTTAAGGAAACTTGTAGGTAATTAGATAAAGAGCATAGAACTCATGTCAGGGATGTTTGCACTGTGGAAGTCCTCATGAGGACTTTCGAAGACTGCTACCTAAGCCTTATGAGAAAAAACAAAAACCAAAAAATATTTAAATAAATATTACAAAAGAGCATTGGAAACCAGCCATTGATATCCAAGAGGTAGCTTCATAAAAGGAGGAACTAAGAAAACATTATTTGAGTAAGTAGTTTTCATTTACGGAAACTTCAAAAAATAATTTTAACATATCTGCAAGTCTGCTTGCTGCAAAGTAATTTTTAACACAGCATGAAAGCAGTTACAGCCAACATTTTTTTTCACTTTAGAAAAGATTGATGCTAAGACTAATATGCTTAAGAAGCTAAGAGAATATTCCATAAGTATTTGAAAGTAGAATGACTCTGCTTACTTGATTTTTATATATTTGTACTTTTATTTCTATGAGGTAAAGTTATGTAATAAATTCATATTAAAGGAACAACAACAACAAAAATGCAAGAGGCTGATTACCAACTTAGATTCTCTTAGTAATATTTATAACTTTATGGTGAATATAGAAATCCTAAAATAATAACATACAGTGATTTTATAATAAAATATAATGAAACGTGATGGCATCTAAACTGAATCATAAATGATCTTTAATTTAATCTAACAGTTAGCTTGCTATTCTCTCGAATATAAATTGTCCATGTGGGTTTGGTTAAAGTTCGGATAATTTCAGAGAGATATCCTTGACATCGACTTAAATTGCATAGATTCTAGCCAAGATTTTTACCAGGGATGGGGGAAAGTAAGTTCAAAGAAGAAAATGAATAGAAGCAATCCATTGCCCCTATCATCATATACTGACTCATAAGAAAACCAATCTTCTGGAAGTTACTCTTTCACCTGGACAATAAGCAATGAAGCCCAGTAGTTATATTATTGTTTTCACCTTGATAATTTTACTTTATTTTCTAAAACCAAACTTTGCAGAAAAGTATAACATTTTCCATGGCTGCCATTCTTTCAAGACTGATTAAATCTATAGTTGACTGCTTCAGGATGAGTTTCATTATTACTTTTAAGCAATTAATTGATTTCTTGATGCCTACTCTTCTTCTACAATACAAGGAAGATTTCACTTTTTGTCACATCCTCCCACCGAAGGGGTGATACACGTCTCAGAGATGTTTTGTGTGCAGGAAGATGCATTGTCTCCTGGCTATTTTCCCGGTCTTGTACCATACATAAGGATGAGGATCACACTATTGCTTCTCAAATACTTAGATCTAAAGTGGTCCTGGCTGTCTTTTGTGCTAGAAAGTCAGCCAAATACTGTGCTGATAGTCCTACCGTGGTCTGCCATAGCCTTGTTCAATATTAGATCAAAGGCTGCTGAAGTACCTAAATTAGATTAGCTGTTTTGCCTTTGTCATCACCAAAACCATTTGGCTTCAAGCAGTTTTGTGGAATATAGTAATTTAAATCTCTCCCTCTTTCTCTCTCACTGTCTCTTGTATTTCATTACAGCTTATAACTACAAAGATTCTATATATTATATAGGCCATTTCTGTCTTCCTATGTGGTCTCCATCAGGGCTCAAACAGTTTTCTGGAGAAAAAGCTTAGTGTTTTAGCCTACATTTTCGTAAGGGATGTGGGCGGTTTGACAGCCATCATAGCCAAGACCATGTTTTTTTTTTAACAAGAACGAAGCAACATGCATAGTTCAAGATGAAAAGAGACTGCTGGCTGACTATTTGAAAGAATTTAAAATGTCCAAATGTTTTTTGTTTTGTTTTTGTTTTGTGTTTTGTTTTTGTTTGTTTTGGAGAAGCTTATCTTTGCCTGGGTTAAAAAAAAAAAAGAAAAAGAAAAAGACAGCACACAAGGATGGTTGCACAAGACTGAATGGGGCCACAACAGAATGGTCACATTGAATTGGAAAATGATTCTGACAAGTTTCCATCATTACTGACTCAATCAGGTGGTCCCTGGAGGTCTCAGGGCAAGCACAGCAATGTCAAAAGTGCTTAGTTGTTTCAGAAAGTATGGGAGGAGCTCTTTATGATGGTTTCTCCCTATTTATGCTTAGTGTTCAGTTCCTCTAGGGGAAATTACTTATATATCCACAGACTTAGATTCCTTTCTCTCAAATGCACCAGGAAGCACAAGTTTATAATTTGGAAAAAAAGAGGAAGTTCAGATCCGTGGTTTAATTTTGGATGCAGCCTCTTAGAGGGATTGGCAGGTGGGTGGGAAAACCTGCAACAGGCTGTAGGTAGAAGGACACTTTTAGAACCATTATTCCCAAAGACACTAGCTCCATGTGGGGAACCTGGAAGCTAGATTAAACTAGATATTGTTCAAGAAGATGGACAGTACAGCACTTCTACGTTTCCAATCTTAAGTTTATAACAGGCTAAGACCTCCAGCCCCCAGTAGTAAGCAAAGAGCAGAAGAGCTCAGCGCCCTCCCTTTTGACCTTTCTGACGTAGTGCACTGGTGCTGCCCCAGCTCATACTGTTCACCCTCACCTGTCTTCCTCTCCTGGATTCTAGAAAAGGTAGAATCTTGCAAGTACTTGAGAGTATGGTCTGAGGTATAAGATGCCAGGGAAACACATCTTGTTCACTTCTGCTTCCCTGCGCCTAGCACAAAGAAGATACTCAGAAAATGGCTCACAGAAGGAAAAGAACTATTTCCCGTCCAATTTTCAAGTCTGTTAACAACTTCAGTAAGACTCAGTTTTCCTATCCTGTAGACTGAAAATCTTAGTGGTCATATATTGTGGAGTCATTTCAAGCACTAAGTGGGATAATACGTATCAGCACATTTGCATTCTAAGGCTTGAAAGATACATAAAGGGCTATATATTTGAAAATTGGATTCAGGTGGTGAATATTTTGAAAATTAATATTGATTCTTCCTGAAGTAGCCTGTATGCTGAATGCTTTTTTTAAATTGCTTGAAGTTTAATATTTGCTCAGTTGTTTTCTTTTCAACAAACTAACCAGAAGAGGGAAATATTTGCAAGAACTTCTAATTGACAATCAAGAGCTCTCATGTTATAACTGAAAGTTTAATGATCCTGTTGTATCTGGATATTTATTAATTATTAAATTTCTGCATCTTCATCATCATGCCTTTTTTCCCCCAAAAAACATGGTCAAGTATTAGGATCATTGAACACTAATCATTGAGTCAGGGCTATCAATCACTTATCATGTACCACTGAAGAAAAACTTTGAAATATGACCAACTACGGTTAGATTTAAGGAATTAAGTTAGGTCAGTTAATCTTGGCGGAGATGGATTATTTAGTGAAATAGCTCTTAAAAGTAGCAGATTTTCTTACTAGACATGTCTCTGGGGGCAAGGGAAACAAAAGCAAAAATGAACTACTGGGATTTCATCAAAATAACAAGCTCCTGCACAGTGAAGGTAACAATCAACGAAACTGAAAGGCAACCCACAGAATGGGAGAAGATATTTGCAAATGACATATCTGATAAAGGGTTAGCATCCAAATCTATAAGGAACTCATCAAACTCAACACCTCCAAAACAAATAATCCAGTTAAGAAATGGGCAGAAGACATGAATAGACATCTTTCCAAAGAAGACATCCAATGGCTAACAGACACATGAAGAGATGCTCAACGTCACTCAGCATCAGGGAACTACAAATCAAAACCACAATGAGATACCACCTCACATCTGTCAGAATGGCTAAAATTAACAGCACAGTAAACAACAGTTGTTGGCAAGGATGCAGAGAAAGGGGAGCCCTCTTAATTGTTGGTAGGAATGCAAACTGGTGCAGCCACTCTGGAAAACAGTTAAAAATAGAACTACTTTGTGATCCAGTAATTGCACTGCTAGGTATTTACCCAAAGGATACAAAAATACTGATTCAAAGGGGCACATGCACCCCCATATTTATAGCAGCATTATCAACAAGAGCCAAATTATGGGAAAAAACCCAAATGTCCATGGACTGACGAATGGATAAAGAAGATGTGGTGTGTATATATATATATATATATATATATATATATATATATATATATATATATATATATAATGGAATATTACTTGGCGATAAAAAAGAATGAAATGTGGATGGAGTTAGAGAATATTATGCTAAGCGAAATTGAAAGACAAATATATGATATCATTCATATGTGGAATTTAAGAAACCAAATAGACGAACATAGGGGAAAGGAAAAAGGAAACAAAGAGAGGGAGACAAACCATAAGAGAATCTTAACTATAGAGAACAAACTGAGGGTTGCCTGAGGGAAGGTTGGGGGAATGGGCTAAATGGTGATGGGCATTAAGGAGGGCACTTGTTGTGATGAGCACTGGGGGTTAAATGTAAGTGATGAATCACTGAATTCTACTCCTGAAATTAGTATAACACTATATGTTAACTAACATCTAAAATTTGAATATAAAATTAACAATCACAGTTATTTCCTCAAAATCCATGTTGAGTTCCTTATCATTGGCTTTGGCTGCAGGTGAGGAACAAGAAGCAGGAGCGTTTTTCATTAGTGGCATACCAGCATTTTAAGCCTGCATTGCTTGTTCTTAAAAAGCACCTCTCTCATGTCAAACTTGGGAGAATCTTTTTCTTGCCTAAATTTAGGTGAGGGGAAAGACAAGAGGCCATAGTTTAAATTTGCTCAGGATTATCCTTTCAAACACATTGTCTATGTCATGATATCTTTTTTCTTATTCAAGAACTTAGTTTTTCTCAAGTCCAAGCTTCAAGGGGGAGGGGACATTTTTCCCCCTCAGCCTTCTGCTAATAAGTCCCCGTTTTAAGGGAAGAGATGTTAAATAGTTTCGTTTCTTCATGAATAAGAACGTCAGCTTAAACAGGAAATACTGAAAAAATTAATATTTCTAAAATATTATCTAGCTATACCTGAAACTGAAACTGTGAAAAAAATCTGGCAAAGTTTTATCCTCAAAAAGTGCTTACCGAGTAGAATTAAAATATGTATGATATACATTTTAGAATAAAATCTATTTAAAAGATCCTTGCTGGTTGAAATCATATTACATTGATGTGCTCTCTCTTCTAAATGTATTAAATAAGAGTGAATATAAAGGTTCCTATACTGAGTATGGATTTTGCTCACTGAATAATGAAGTCGGTAAGGAACTCATAAATTGCTGAGTATAAATTACCACTGCCGAATGTTTCCGTTGCCTAATATTTTTCCTTTAAGGGAGATTTAATTCTACTTACTGAACATAAGTATTTCAGGCATACGAACTCGGAAAGTAATTTCCTCAAGTTTTTGTATATTCTGATTGTCATTTGTTTATAATTACTCCCTTCTGTGAAAAATGAGAATCACAAATAAGCAGAGATTAAGGCATAAGGATTTTTTTGCATTCATTGTATCACAAATTGTAAGCTGTATCAGAGCAAATATGTATTTTTTTCTGAGATTTTCATTCAGATTTCAAAGTCATTTTCCAAATTACCATTGTACCTTTACAGAAAATGCTGAATGTGTATACTTGTGCACTGAAGTAAATTTACCATTTCACCTTGAAACTATTCCCTCACTTAATGTATTTTGGTTTCCTAGGGCTGCTGTAACAAGTACCACAAACTGGATGACTTGAACAACAACAATGTACTGTCACAGTTCTAGAGGCTTCAAAATTGAGTTGTCGGCAGGCTTGGGATTTGTTCCGTGCCCCTCTCCTTGGTTTGTACCTAGCTTCTTCTCCCTGTGTCTGTGTTCAAATTTCTCGTTTTATGTGGACATCAGTCATATTGGATTGTAGCTTATTCTAATGGCCTCATATTAACTATTTATATTTGCAATGACCTTATTTCCAAATAAGATCACATACTCAGCTACTGGGAGTTAAGATATTGACAATGAATTTTGGAGGGGAGTACAAAATTGAACCCAGAGCACTCACGTAGCTTTTGGCAGGAGGCCCCAGTTCCTCACTGGTTGTTGGCAGCAGGCCTTAATTCCTTACAACATGGGCCTCTCCACAGAGCTAGTTGACAGCTCATTATAATTTTACAGTGTTTTAAAAATACAGCAAATTGCAAAACCTATATTCCAAAACATGGTGTTAACCTTTGCACATTACTAAAAATCCCATACAATGTTTCTAGATTTTATAAACCGTTTTCATAAGATTGATTTAACTTCAGTGGTATCATTATGCATTATTCTCTTTATTATAGCAGCAAAATTATTTTAAAAATAATTAGAATTATTTAAGCATGATGATTAACATTACCCAGATTCAGTTAAGTGCATAAAACTAGAGAGGTTTTGGAAATAAGAATTGTAAGGGGAAAAAAAAAAAAGATTAGAGCAAAATTCAAGAATATCTGATAACAGAGCAACGTCTCACAATTTAAAAAATGTTTTTACTGATCCTAATTTGCCCCAATTTAAAAATAATCATTTTAGAAGAGCAAAACCCAGATTCTGTTAAATTTTCTTGGATGGTAACTAATTATGTAGTTTTGGTATTTTACTTCCAGTTAAAAATCCCTATAATTAATTTTAAAATAGAACAGAATCCCATTTCAAGCAACAGCTATAGTTTTGATAAATTTAAGATTATTCTAGAACTTAATTGTCAAGTAGAAATAAACTATTTGTAAATCCTCTTACCAGGGAAAATTTCAGGTTTTAGTGTCTCTAAAGATAAGGAGGTTAAGTATAGATATCTCTTAAAATAGCACTTACAACAGAGCCAAATGTCTTCTTTACCTCTGACTTAAACCTGGAAACACAGTACAGTTTTAAGGGTTCAGCAGAAAAATCCCATGGTGTATGTATTGATGCCTCTATTTCTTTTTTGTTACGAGTTTTGAAATGATAAACTTTAACTTGATATCCTCCCCTAAGAAAGAGATATTAGCAAACATTTGCAATAAAAGTAATATTAGTATTAGTATTAGTAATAGAAGCCATTACTAATAACCATAAAGCCCTGAAATTAAAACTTAAATTATGATTTGGAGTGCATAAAAATAATTTTAAAATGTAAAGTATTAATATTGATTTATCTATTGTCATTTGATGTCAAACCAAATTAAACCAAAACAAATTAAGTAACTGACAAATTACTTAAAAAAAACTACTTGACAATAAAATAGAACAGTATACTTAAAAAGAATTTATAAGCATATATTTAAATTCTGGATTACAAAAAAGGAAAATGTCATTTAAAAATTTAATGTTAGAGCACCTGGTTGGCCCAGTCGGTTGAACATGCAACTCTTTGTTTTGGCTCAGGTCATGAGCCAAAGGCTCAGGGTTGTAGCATGGAGCCCTGCGTCAGGCTCTGTGCTCACTGGGGAGTCTGCTTGAGAATTCTCTCCCTCTACCCCTCTCATGCTCTCTCTGTCTCTCTCAAATAAATAAAATAAATACAATCTTTAAAAAACTTTAATGTTAAACTGAAAGTCAATCAACATTTTTGAGAATAGTGTAAACTAGTGAAAAATGACAAATTATATTATTAAACATACATATAATATAATCTTCTAATGTTACCTAATAATTTTCCTATATTAATACAGTTGATATTATCTCCTTATCCTCTCAAAAGAATGGAACTTTCTGTGAAGATTAATGCAGCATGTGGAAGACATTATTACTTTGAGCTCCAGGAATTCCCAGTGGCAAAGGGTATTAAATCATAATATCCACACACTGCCTTTTCAGTTCTCCTGACATGTTAGCCTTACAGGCTCTCTAAATTCAGCAGTGACGTTATGATGTGACTTTGTGTCCTAAATTTGATTGGAATAGTAGCATATTTGTATTTGAGGAAAAATATATCATAATGGCTATGTGAAAATTATTGCAATTTTATTATTAATATTGCATCATGAGATTTCTATGGAAACATCTAAACATCATTTAAAAGTCATGAAGAAATGCACTAAACTTTACATTTCCTATTTTTATGTATCCTTTATATTCTTTAATCTCCTTTTTTTATTTCTACCATATATTATTTGCTAACAATTTATATGTTAATCTGGTCCTAACTAAAAAAAACCCATAGTGTTTATCAGTTAATACTACTTAGACTTAATTCTTAATAGTACATCCGATTTATGTCTGATAAAAATGTATATAGTTTATAAAGGCTTTATATCTTCTAAGCAAAGTAATTCTCAAAGTGGTATCTCATTGTAACCTTTGGCTCTGCTTTAACTGACAACACTACTCAACAAGCCAAGTAAACGTTTTCTCTCCAAAGATCCCAGATGTTTACTCTACTACGTGTGTGTTTGTTTGTGTTTTCTTTTTTCTCTTTTTCAGTTTCCTATAACATCTTGAGAGTGGGAACCAAAACGTAGGAGTGAAAAGCCAGAAAAGAATTTGAGATGTGTCATGCAATGGGGAAAGAGCCATATGTTCAGAGGTTGGAGAGAACTTCCAAACAGTAAAATTTAGGATATGACTTTAAGTTTCATAATTTTTATTCCACTTATTTATTTTTTAGCTTCTTGGCTTATTAGGGGAAACCTCATAATGACTCTTAACTACTTAGAAATAGATACTCTATGGTACCAGAGGGGTAGGGAAAAAAAAAAAAAGTGAAAAAACTTAAACGGACAGAAAAGATCATGGATGTCCTATCTAGGTCACCCTAACAGGATATCTCATTTTTACATTGTTTTCGAGATATTTTACAAACTCTGTAAGCATAGACATTGAAAACAAGGCAAATGATTCTTCTCTGTAGAAATTAATTTTACCAGCAAAATTTATTTGATTGCTCACTAAAGATAAACCCATTTTGCATTTATTTATAAATTTACCTCATCTGCACACATGTGTTTCTTTTCATTTTCCTTTGAACGAGCTGTAATGGCTTACTGGTTTCCTTATTCATAAGCTAAGTAAAATCTTTCATATGTATTTATTTTTAAAAATTATTGCATATTATTTCTGGAAATCATCTACTAAGATGACTGATGAATTCACTTGATAGGAGCCAGCAAATGTGTTGTCAGAGAAATGCTTCTTAGAAGTTTGAGCCTAGGCATGTATTTTCTTGGTTTGCAGGGGTGAAATGTAAGTGATAAACTTTAACTTTGATATTTCTCTAGGTTTTGTTTATTTCTTTTCTTTTCTTTCCTTTCCTTTTCCCCTATTTGCTAATATTGTGTTTTCCTTTAGAACACGGTTTGTTCGCACCTGATGTTATACCCGATTGTGGCAACAATAACCGGGAATTTGGTTTTATGTTCTGACCATTTGACGATCAACAACTAATGTGACGGATGAACAGTTATAGATATTTATGAGCTATTGGCAGAGAGCCAAAAGAGAATAGTTTGTTCATCTTTTTGTTTGTTGTTTGTATACTTGATAAATTTGAAGTCAAACCAATTAAAAATTTCATGCCTGTGAGAAAGGAAAACAGCACTTTGATATCTGGACTGATGGCTTTTTGTGTTCTTGTGGTTTTATGGAATTGCAGCACTGAAGCTACAAGCTCTCTCTGCATCTAGAGGTCTGTGTCTAAAAATCACTAGGGCCTTTACCTCTTGCATGTGAGTACGAAATGCTTCCCCATCTCTACACAGTATTAATAATTTGGGTTAATAGAGTCTCTTAAAGGAAAGCTGTTTCGATAGGTTTGTAAGTGCTTATATAAATTGAGTATTGCTAGAATTCTCAGAAAATAAGTGTTGGGGTTAACGTACAGCATGAAATCAGCCATAGTACCTGGCTTGCTAAAATGTAACACAGAGGCTGCTGGGGGTGACGGAAGGTTTCAGAGAAGAGCGTAGGCCTTTGGAATGCCCCAGGGACCACTCTGCCCTTGGAATGCACCGGGGAGTTGCCTTCCCCAAGCTTTCTAAGCCCAAAGAGCTGCTCTGTGATCTAAGATATGCGTGCATTGTCCCTTGGGCTATGGTTAGCAGAACTCATAGAACATTCAGATTAGCATATTGTATCTTTCCCGTAAACAGATCCTCCTAGTTTCAGCAAGACCCCTTGTCATACATCACACGCTTGAGAAACAGCGATGAGGATTTGTGATTATCCTGAAGGACCAATTAAAGAAGAGCAAAGGGTCTTTGGCTCTGAGTGTTGACTCCCTTGCCTTCTCTCTTTCACAGCAAAGTTTGGAGTAATCTTTCAGCCGTTGGTACAGGGATTGCTGGCCATTCCTGGCAAATAAGGGATATTGTTTCTTATACTTTAAGTTTACCAGACTAAAAAAATTTCTTATAGAAGCTCACTCAGAAACATTTTAAGAATCCAGGTCCACACGGGACACATGGGTGGCTGAGTTGGTTAAGGGTCTGACTCTTGATTTTGGCTCAGGTCATGATCTCAGGGTTGTGAGATTGAGCCCCACACTGGGGTGTGGAATCTGCTTAAGATTCTCTCTCTCTTTCTCCTAAAAAAAAAAAAAATCTAGGTCCACATAATTAATTGAATTATTGACATGAGAATATTAAGTACTTTAGGTTTAACAGAAAACAGCTGTCTTTCTGTTGGTTACCAGTTTTAAATATAATAGTCATACATTACTTGACTGTTTTTCATAAACTTATATGAGTTTAATAACCAAAATAAGCTAATGCTATTCATTATGTTTAATATTATGAAAATTTTAAATGTCCTAATTTATGAACTGCCATTATTCTTAAAACTTTTTATTTCAATAGTACTCATCTCAGCTAAAGATCCTTTTTTTTAAAGACTTATTTATTTGTTTTAGAAAGAAAGAGAGCGCACATGGAGGGAGGGACAGAGGGAGTGGAAGAGAGAGAATCTCAAGTAGACTCCATACCGAGTGCAGAGCCCAATGTGGGGCGCTATCCCCCAACTTCGAGACCCTGACCCGAGCCTAATTCAACAGTCGGGGGCTTGACCAACTGAACCATCACCCAGGTGACTGTAAAGATAATTTTCTGATCTTTAAGTAACTTAAAGTCATCTCCTGAAATGTAGTTTAATAGGAATAAGTTAAATTCATTAATTGATAATTATTGGATATATAGAAGTATGATAGGATACCAAAACATTGATTAGAGAGCATAATTTTAAGTTTATATAATTTTGCTTCTTTTTAAATATGCTAGAGAGAGGCTATTGCTTTGGATTGTGATAATGAATGTGTTCAATATTTCATTTTGAGAAGCTGTGTAAAGGATATGTATGATTATGGAAAGTTGTATTTTGTATATTAGTAAGCTCCCCTAGTGTGCTAAAATTCTTGCTGTGTGATAGTTCTCAATTATCTACCTCCAATTCTTTTCTCTATCAAATAGAAGATATCACCCTGATGAAGGAGAACAGTCTATCTGGACAGGGCCAAATCTGGGGAAGGCCCTTGCTACCCTGTGCTGAAGAAGGGACAGTAAAGGGAAAGGTGGCTATTTCAGGAGGGTTGAGAAGCTACAGCAAAAGAGGATTAAAGAGTCAACCAAGTAGCTGAAGAAAGGGCAAATTCATAATGTCCAGGAGTGTAAGAATTCTAGAAGCAGAACCAACATTCCACTAGCACGGGATCCTACCAAGTAAAGACAACTAATACATATCAGAATTGGGAGGCTCTCTGCAGTGGACCAAGAGCAGGAAGAGGAATCAGGACCCTGCATTTGGTACGGGCTTTGCCCCTCAGAAGATGTGTTCTGACTCACAACCTTGAGCAATGTTTGTCATTTGATGTCAGATTTCAATGACATGGTATTTCAAAAAGACAGTTGTAAATTCAAAAAAAAAAAAAGCTTTAAGAATGTAAATATTTCACCTGTTCATTACTCTCCCAATATTTGCATTTTGTAAGTGAAAAATATAGAGAATGGCTATGTTTTTCGATGTTAGCTTGTAAACATTTTGTTTTCACTTTTTAATTTACATCAGGAATATAGGGCTGAGTTTATTTCTACTTAAGCGGCATTAAAATATGAATCACATTATCCTGCTTATACAAAGGCACAATGTATCTTTACCTCCTCAGATTCCGTATCTTATTCTTGTATCAAAAAAAACTATTTTATACAACCAGCGCTATAGTTGCTCTAATCCCTAACTGTTAATTCTTCCCTTTCATTTTCAAAATAAGTGACATAATATCTGGAATACATTCTGCAACAGAACAAATTATTTTTATATGCCATTCACAACAGAGAGAGACGTAAAATAAGTTTTATGGCATATCAGATTTCTGGAATTTCTTTAGTTTTATTAGAAGACGTATATATTTTCTTCATCATGTATTATTTCTCAATTATGATTGTGCTGCTAAGGAAAAAATATAGATATAAATGCTCAGAATAATACATACTTAGTTTCTGCTAGAGTAAGTGAAATTATTCAGTGATAAAATACCACCAAATGCAAAGATGAATTTCTTTTTTGTATGTGTCACACATAAATGTTAAAGCAGTTACTCTTCTGAATTTAGCTATAAATATAAAAAGACTATAGGGATGTCCACTTAGAGTTTTTAAAACATTTACATACTCTGTTATCTAATCCAGCCCTGAAGGGTTTTTATTGATTTCAGTACTTTGGCCTGAGTCAGGAATAACATGCATTTGGATTTTTCACAGGCCAATGAATACTAAAAAATTCAACATTTAAGACACATTTAAAATGTGAAAGGCAATCTTCTTTCCTTGAAAAATCTAATTAATTCTATCCTTCTCCATGGTGATACCAGGAGAGCCAGGAGCCTGAACGTCATCCTTCAAACCACTTTTTTTTTTTAAAGACCATTTCCAATCAAATGGGTCATGTGGTCATATAAATTTTACTACATTAATATGTATTGGAACTGGCCTATTTTAAAATTCCCACTGCCATTGCTAAATATAGTTCTTCATTATCACTTTTTTGCATCATTGCTATGATCTCTTGAAAGTTTCATCAAAGATTACCACCTCTGGTGTAGTCTCTACACTGCTGCCAGGCAGGGCTTTGTTTTTTGTTTTTTTCTTTCAATGGTCATCAGATGTCTTTCCTTCCCTGAATAAAATCCTCCAATGACTGTTTCTTAAAGAATAACACTCAACAAATATACACAAGGTCCTGACTTGGCCAGACCCTGCTTCTCTCTTCCTATATACTTTAGCAGGGAGAGTTGGCCAAGCTGTCAAATGCCACCGTACCCTGTCTATGCCTTTATAGTATGGATACAAGATCCTATAGCACCTATTAATTCCATACTCGTGGTTTCTCCTAGAATATACACTTTTCCAAGATAGACACCACTTATTCAATTTTGAGTCCCATGATACTGGTGTGGGATCTTCTAAAATATTGTCAATAAATGAATGATTTATTATTCAAATAAATGAATGAAAGAATTCCCTGGGACTTTTTCATTCAATCTGGAAGCTGTGCCAATTTTGTAGTTATTAGTTGGTGCAAAACACATGCTCAAAACACATGATCAAAACACATGGTAGACTGACCAAGGGCCATACCTCTGCCTTCAAGCTGCTAAACGAATATTTGTCTAGAACATCACGGCACCAGGATGCTATGGGAGTATTTGATGGAAAAGAAAGTAAGCACAAAAGAGACCTGACGTTCAGAAAACTTTAGAGAATACTCCAGAAGATACACCGTTTATATGTATATTAGTGTTCTTGTCTATAAAATAGAGAAATCTATCTTTACCCATCTTACATAAGGAAACTTGTGTCAATTTTTAAAATTTGGAGCGAGACAGAGTAGGCCGTAAGAAGTCATGAAAGTATTCCAACATTGCACCCAATGCATATGAAATTTCTTGATATAAGCTAGATCTGTGTGAATAATTTATAATTTGTTCTGCTGGTTTATCTGTTTTCTCCCCCCTCCCCACCCCAAACTGAGTATCTTGTGGGAAATAAGGTTTTTTAAAAAGTGTATACTAGGGGGCACCTAGCTGGCTCAGCCGAAAGAGCATGTGACTCGATCTTAGAGTTTGAGCCCCACCTTGGGTATAGAGATTACTTAAAAATAAAATCTTAAAAAAAAGTATATATATTAGTATCTGAAGTTATACATATATGCCTTCTCCCTAAGGCAGGCTAGATGAAACAGATGGGTAGATTGGAGATAAAAATGGAGATAGAGATATACAGATATTGTCTTATAAGACAGGAATATTTAGGGGAATGAGCACTTCCTTCAAGATAAAAATAGAATATCCTCCCTCCACACATAGCTACCACATAGTGTTAGTTATAAATTAGTATTCCAAAAACCTATTTAAAGCCTCTAACAAATTTTAAAAAGTTAGACATAATATATCATCAGCCCTTCATCTTCAACATAATTTTAATATAAGCTATTTGTTTCAAATAATTATTTATATTTATGGGCTTCAAACCAAATATTAAGCTAAATACACTACCAAATTCATGGTTGTTTAAAATGTGCCTGATGTTAATATTCTACATCAAGAATGAAGGATTTGTATTTTTTTTAATCTATTCATAATGCCGTGAAAAAGATGGTTATATGATGAACTTGTGGAATTATTATGATTTAGAATCAGCATTTTAGGAATGAAATAGAACTTAGATATCAACTAGTCTTATTTTCTGTATGTATGGAAGAGCAAAACCCACAGAAATTAAATATACTGTCTAAAAATCATACAGTTGATTTAAAAATATGGCAGAGGGGGGACCTATAGTCCTCTAACTTTTGTTACCCAGAACTGAAATCTTTATCTCTGATCTCTCATGCATGCAGCAAGTATTTTTACTGGGTATTTACTTCCGATAAGCATGCTTAAGGTTAACAATTTAGCAAGTTTTAAATATAATGGGATTGTATTAGTCAGGTTCAATCAGGGGATAGACATCAGTCAACTATTTGAACAAAGAAAGTTCAATATAAAGAATTATGAACAGAGGAGTAGAATGACAGGGAATTGGCTAATGAGAATTACAGAAAATTCTAAAGAATACAGGAATAGTTGAAATAAGAGGTAACCAGTTCCTCTCAAGTGGATAGAGCCCAGGATTCATACCTCACTGGAACTGGCATTGTCTTGGCTCACTGAGTAGAAAGTATGTTCAAAGTGCCTCACTTTAGCTATTTTTGCACAAATTTTGGTATCTTTGATATCTTATATTCTCATTTTCATGTTTTGTGTTTTTATTTTCTAACTTTTCTTGTGGTTACTTCTTTGGAGCGTGGGTTATTTAGAAGTATGGTATTTAATTTCCAAATATTTAGGAATTTTCCAGCTATTTTCCTATAGTTGAGCTATAGTTTCATAGCACTTTAATTTTTTTGTGTTATTCTTGCCATACCTTTGACTAGAGATGTTACAGGTAGTTAATTGTTATTATTTTTGTCTTAAACTTTCAATTATCTTTTAAAATGGTTTCAAAATTAAGGAAAATGTCTGTGACACTTATCCATATAATCACCATTTTCATTGCTCTTCTTTCTTATATAAATTCAAATTTCTGTCTTCTTTTTTTTTTTTTTAAGATTTTATTTATTTATTTGACAGAGATAGAGACAGACAGCGAGACAAGGAACACAAGCAGGGGGAGTGGAAGAGGAAGAAGCAGGCTCCTAGTGGAGGAGCTTGACGTGGGGCTCGATCCCAGATCCCATAACGCCGGGATCACTCCCTGAGCCGAAGGCAGACGCTTAACCGCTGTGCCACTCAGGCGCCCCTCAAATTTCTGTCTTCTGACATGTGCCTTATGACTTCTATAATATTCTGAAAAACTTATATGTTTTTAAGTCTGGGGCAGCTGGCAAAGAATCCCTTCAACTTTGGGGGGGGTGGTGTGGAGGTGGTCTTACACCTCCTTACTTATTTTCATTTTGAAATACAGTGTTTCTGGACATAGATTCTAGGCTGTTTTTTTGTTTGTTTTGGCACTTAGAGATGTCCTATCTCTGCCCTGCAGAGCTATTGACAAGAAGTCTGGTCTCATTCTTATCTTTGTTCCCCTGGATTATGTGTCCTTTTTCTTTGCTTATTTTTAGGACTTTCTCTTTATTATGATTCTTCAACAATTAGGTTACAATGCGTCATGGTGGATTTGTTTGTTTCTCCTGCTTCCCCTTCATTAAGACTTCGGGATTTGTGAGTTTATATTTTTATGACCATTTCAGTGTTATTTTCCTATACCCTTTTTCCTATTTTCTGCTCATTCCTTCTGCCTTTCTGGAACTTCAATTTTATGTACGTTGAGCATATGATATTTCTCACTGCTTGCCAGGCTCTGCTCAGTTTCTTTCAGTCTTTTTTCTCTCTGTGATTCATCTTGGAGAGTTTCCTTGCAATGGATTTGAGCTTGTTGGTCTTTACTATTTTTTTAATTTTCTTTAACCCCATCCCATGTAATTTTTATTGTAAATCATGTATCATTCATCAATAGAAGATCCACTTGGGTCTTTTAGAAATCTTTCTTATACTCCTTATTTACTATGTTCATACTTTACATGTTTGAACATAGTTATGTTTAATTGGCACGTACAGTCCTTGTCTGCTAATTTCAGTATTTTTGTCACTTCGGTGTCAATACCCGTTAATTGATTTTTTTTTTCCCTCCTCAAAATGAATCACATTGCCTTGTCCCTTTTTCTGGTCAGTCTTTTTTGAGTAGATGAATGAGTCCGAATTCTACATTTTTTAATGGTCCATGCATTTGTATGACTTTTTGAAATGCTGAGTTTTTGTTTTGTCAATAGTTGCTTGTGGATCAGCTTCATCTTTTTAAAAGCTGCTTTTGAATTTTACAGTGATGACTCCAGAGCAACTTCCACTCTGGGACTAAATATGCCCATCGCTAAGGTACGACTGTTGAGGATTCTTCCTCATAACCAATGTGACTAAGTGTTTCCATTTCTCACTGCTGGAAACAGAGAGCGCGAAGGAGTGCTCATTATTGTTCTAACCGATCGCTGCCAGTGGATCTTTTTCTAGTTGTGGGTGATTTCTCTTAACCCATGTACACATCAATATTTAGCCAAAAGTCTTAAAGGTTTCCTTGGAATCCTGCAGATTTCCAAAATACTCTCTCTGGTGCAGCTCCCCCCTTTCTGTTATTCTACCTCCCAAACAGTCATCTGTACCTTCTTTAAATTTGATCTTTCTCCTCCATCTGAGAGCATAGGGTTCTGTGTCTGATTCTGTTTTCTAGGGATACCTGGTAACTACCTTTAGGCCACGAGCTAGGGCAACTGTAAGATTGACTTCATTTATTTCCTTTATTTTAAGGATCACTGTTCTATGCTACCTGCTATTTGTGGCCTAAAAACAAGTGTTTCTCGCACTTTTTTTTTTTTTAAAGATTTTGTTTATTTATTTGACAGAGATAGAGACAGCCAGCGAGAGAGGGAACACAAGCAGGGGGAGTGGGAGAGGAAAAAGCAGGCTCCCAGCGGAAGAGCCCGACGTGGGGCTCGATCCCAGAACGTCGGGATCACGCCCCGAGCCGAAGGCAGACGCTTAACGACTGAGCCACCCAGGCGCCCCTCTCGTACTTTTTCTAGTGTCCTAATTATTTATAGAAGGAAGGCAATTCTGATAAGATGGAAGCAGAAGTCTTTTTCCTTTTTGTTTTTAAATATAATGAGTCTATTCTTTCTCTTTTAATTTCAAAAGCAGTATGAGAGTGGCTCTTTGAGACATACACACAAGCACAAACACACACATATATATTTATGTTGTTTGAAAATTTTTTCCTAAGTCCACGAAATATTTCCATTTTATTTTTGTTTCTAAAATCTAATTTAATCAATTACCTGATAAATTATATATTCAGTTCTCAACTTATACAACCCATTGTGCATATTGGTGAGTAATTTGTGCTTCAAAATTTGCATTATGAGCCTAATTTCCATGGCCTGAACATCCAATAAGTAATTAGGAAATAAATAAACACAGATTAAATTTCTAATTGATGTTTGGACACACATCAATTTGGACTGACTGGAGAGGTGATAATGTAATTGTAAGAACTTCTTTTTTTTTTTTTTAAAGATTTTATTTATTTATTTGACAGAGATAGAGACAGCCAGCGAGAGAGGGAACACAAGCAGGGGGAGTGGGAGAGGAAGAAGCAGGCTTCCAGCAGAGGAGCCTGATGTGGGGCTCGATCCCAGAACGCCGGAATCACACCCTGAGCTGAAGGCAGACGCTTAATGACTGAGCCACCCAGGCGCCCCTGAGCCACCCAGGCGCCCCAAGAACTTCTGAAAAGATAATCTGAGAAGGAAATTTTCATAATGCTGAGGTCAAGGTGATGAACTAATCAGACTCATCAAATTTAACTAAAATAACCTCCAAATAACCTACTTTTTGTTAAACTATCCTAGATGAGGGGAATAAAGAAAAATACATGACATATGAGAGATAAGATATGAGATATATAAAATATACATAACTTCTCTCCTAAATCTTACATCCACCCATATATATGGACAACTGTTTGATAAAAGTAGGATTTGGAGAATAAATAGCAACAATAAAAATAACCTAAGTTGAGAGAAAGGAGAAAGAGATTTCATCAGGAAACATGAAGAAAGAAAATTGCAGATTTGGTAACCGAGCATAAAATGACAAATATAGATAGAAAAGTTTGGTGTGGGTGTATTAGAAGAAAGAATTAAAAACGTAATTTGGATTTGTACACCAATGTTCATAGCAGCTTTATTCACAATAGCCAAAGGGTGGAAATAATACAAATGACTATCAACAGATCAATGGATAAAAAATAAAACAATTCCATTGTTTACACACAATGGAATACCATTCAGTTGTAAGAAAAGAATGAAATTCTAATAAATGCTACAACATGGATAAACCTTGAAAACTTTATGCTAATTGAAATAAACCAGATGAAAAAGAAAAAAATGTCAGATAATTCCATTTATAGGAGTTACCAAAATAGTCAAATTCATAGAGACAGAAATACTATAGTAGTTACCAGGGGGTGGGAGGAGGAAGCAATGGTAAGTCCTGTTTAATGGGTACAGTTTCAGTTTTGGATGATGTGAAAGTTCCAAAGATAAATAGTGGGATGTTTGCACAACCATGTGAATGAATTTAATGTCAGTGAATTGTATATCTAAAAATGCTTAAAATAGTACATTTTATGTTACAGGTATTTTATGATAATAAGAAACACTTTAAAAAAGTAATTTGAGGGGCGTCTGGGTGGCTCTGTTCCTTAAGCATCTGCTTTCAGCTCAGGTCATGATCCCAGGGTCCTGGACTGTGTGTGCTCTCTCTCTCTCTCTCTCTCAAATAGAGAAATAAAATCTTTAAAGATTTTAATAATAATAATATCTATAAATAAAAAAATAAATAATAAAAAAATTGAGACTGGGTTATGGAAGTTATTGGATATATCTGTAAAGGAACTTAACTTTTTCATATATATCAGTGATAATCAACCTGAGATACTGCATCACCGGGGTACACAAAAACTTCCCCAGAGGCATGCAAAGACCTGTCATGTCCTTAGCTTCCCAGAGGATCGCCACTTTCACCAACTTCACAATTGCTTTTCCACCACTTTACAAAAGAGAGGTATACTCTCAGCTCTTTAGAATCTTACTTTGATATACTGCTCTTGAGTATAGAAATCTTCTAGTATCAAACAAACAGATAATTCTAGGAAATTTGCTTTAAAGGCCTTTCCTCTTCCACCTCGATCAAAGAATACAGCATTTGAAGGGAGAACATCAGGAAAACAAAGCAAAAGGATTCATGAGACGAAATAGTGAGTCTATTCAGCCTTATTATGCCCAGACAACAAACTAGCAGCAAGATTACAGATCTTCTTGATTTATCTTTCTTAGAATTAAATTTCAGATATGTTATGCTTCCTACAGAGTATGTATTATTGTGTATTCATGAGCTGAAAAACTGTTAGATATTGTCTTAGTATTTTTTTGACTGGTATGGCACTATAGACTCTATTAACCAAATAGCTTTTGTGCTGAACATTTTTCATTAAATTGATGATAGTTCCATATTTTTGGCAAAAATAAATCAAAGGCTAATTAAAAACATTTAAAAGTAAATGCTATATAAACAAAAGGATGATATAATGATACATATTATTTCCACTTTCATAAGTCTTTTAAAATCAAGTTTAAAAGGTGTCTCTAAGAAAAAATTAAGTATAATTACTAATTATTTATATTGGTAAACTTTTGGACTATTTTTCCCAGGGTCACATTCTTTTCTAAGGCAGATAGCTTCAAACTATTTTTTTCTAGTATTTATAAATAGAAATTAAGACTAGTTTTGTATTATATTCAGCATATAATCTAAAGTAAGTTTTAGAAATTGATACATTTTTATGAAAATTTCCTACAAATCCCATTGATCTATTTTTATAAACAGTATTTTCTCAGGGGTAACATCTTCAATAGTTTGAAAAAATTAGGAGTCGAATTGATCCTAAACATTGTGTTGTTTTAGCCATCATTTATTTATCCCCCAAATACATACACTGATTAAAAAGCAAAGCAAACAAACAAGACAATTCCAGTCATCTCATTCAGAAAATCACTTCAGATACAACTTTACTTTTCATGTTTAATGATTATCAAATTCAATAGCATATAGGCTTTATTGAATTTTGCACTAATAACAGTTGCAGTAACATTTGTAACCAGAAAAGAAATGATCAGTACTAAGCCTTGTAGTTACAGAAAATATTTTTTTAAATTCAATTTATTTTCATGTTTTTGTCATAGAGAAGCATGATTAAAATGATCAGTGATAAATTTCTAGAATTAAAATATTGTATAACAAAATTTTGTTGGGCTAGTAGAAAGTGAATATGAGCTCAAGGTATAAAAGGAACAATATGGAATTTTTTAAAATTCATTAGTTCCTGTGTTTTTTAAATGAGGAATGGTAGGAATCAATTTCTTGGGATATTTATATTCTATTACATATCTTTCAAAGTTGATATAGCCGTTCTAATTTCTTGTAATACACATTTTGTGTATTACTTTGTATTATTTTTTAAGTGTGATGAAAATAGCTGACAATTTAAAATATGTGAGATGATATATAGATTTCGACTTTATTTTAAAGGTCACGAATAAAGATATTTGTACAGATGTTCATGTAAAGGATTAAACTGAATTGAGAATATAAAGTAATTTACATAGGATTAAACTGAATTGAGAATATATAGTAATTTACATAGGATTAAACTGAATTGAGAATATATAGTAATTTACATAGGATTAAACTGAATTGGTGATCTACTTAGGTTATCTATCTGCTCAAAGTAAATTGCTGAAAATAATATTTCAAATATAAGTAATGGTCAAAATATAAAATTAATGTTTAACACCTGAGAAATATATCAAGTTATTAATTATAAGCAAAAATCTGTATGTTCATTGAAACAGTAGTTTACATTTATCATCCTGATACACGGGACAGTATTCCAATCGATTTGTGTACATTCCTATATTATATCATTCCCATTTGCATATACTTGAGCATAAATGTACCATTTTATTAGTATTAAGTTGTTAGGATAATTAGGGAAAATATATGTGAGGCTCCTTATAGTATATTTTAGATGGTATATATTGTTTTATTATTTTTTGACTATTATTCAAAGTAATGTTCCATGACAGTTACGAATTGGTTATGCAAGTTCAGCTACAAAATATTTCTCTTCTGGGGTGCCTGGGTGGCACAGCGGTTAAGTGCCTGCCTTTGGCTCAGGGCGTGATCCTGGCGTTATGGGATCGAGCCCCACATCAGGCTCCTCCGCTATGAGCCTGCTTTTTCCTCTCCCACTCCCCCTGCTTGTGTTCCCTCTCTCACTGGCTGTCTCTATCTCTGTCGAATAAATAAATAAAATCTTAAAAAAAAAATATTTCTCTTCTTAATAGTATTTTAAAATATGGCTATATAATAATTTATCCTTTTTAACAAAGTTTGATAATTACTTTAAATAATTGTATTCATGGTGTGCTTGGGTTTGCCTTATTACTTTCATAGAATGTCAAGATTCTACAAAGCATATTAAACTGTGTCTAACTTCATAACTAACTTCTTAGAATGAAGAAATCTCTCAAACTTAAGCTGGAGATTCACCGATTAATCACAGTAAAAGAGAGAGAGAGAGAAAAGCTTATTTCACATTTACCCAATGCTTAGGCAAGTTTTTTTAAAAAAAATTTTTGTACTTCATGAATTTTACTATTATAATTGATAGAAAACCTGCATACAAATTATACTTCAATTCCAGGGGCAATTTTCTCACCATTGGGAAATTATTGAGCAGAAAAAACCACAAGAAATATTATGCCAGATAGAAATTCCTTCAGGGTAAGTGAATGAAGTATAAATGGCCTCTTCACCCAAATGCTTCCTATTCCCAAACTATTCCCTGGTTATAAATTAGGCCCGTCTGAAAAATCTAAGAACTACTTTAGTATCTCACTAAATAGCACCCTCGAGTCCCCCCAAAACTAATTTTACTGCTAGAGACGTTCCATTTTCACAAAATCAGAAACACTAGATACTCCTTTTTTATTTTTATGTTGGCTAACTTTGAGTCTTGGTTAATCCCAAAACAAATCATGTTGACCAATACAAAGCAAATCAAAATGAAGAGAAAGAAACAACAACAAAATACCAAAATTAAATTTTAAAAAATGTATATATGTATAAGGGGAGAAACTCTGAAATGTATTCGGCTTCATATATTGCAGGCAAGCACCAATGATTATAGCAGCCACCTGTTAGAAAATATTTTGTAAGCTTAAACAGTCCTGGATAAGGAAAAAAAAAAAAAAAAAAAAAAAAAAACCAAACCTGTATTTTCACAATGCATACATATTGAGTGACTGAAAAATAAACTCGGTTGGATGACATTAAAAAATAACTGAAGGGAAGACTTTTCACCAGTTTTCCAAACATTTTTGCCATCATATACAAACCCGCCCCTTTAATGTGCTAAGCCTGGTTGTTAACCAGTCATTGGAAAGAAAGGAAAAAAGGATGGTTAAAATGTTAAAAGTATGGTTAAAATAAAACACCCACTTCAAGAACAAAGTAATTTAGAATTTCATCAACATTAAATGAAACTAACACTAAGATTATTATTTTACAAATCAATAATCTTCAATCTCTATAGATGACAGGTATTTTTGATCTAGATTGAAAATAATGTATTTAATATAATAGTCACCTAGATTAATCACACCCAAATATTACAGACTAATGTTAGAAAAAAAATGCATATTATTTTTGTAAAACATAATTGGAATCTAACAAGAGATGAATTTTATTCTCACCAAGCTAAGGATTTTTCAGGACATTAAAAAACAGACAAAAAACTAGAATAAACTCTTCAGAGCCAACAATATTTAAAAGCTTATTTTTGGCTCTCGAATAAATTTTATAAACCATCATATCTTTTGAATATATTTAAATAAAATCTTAGAAAATTCAGTATTGTTCACTGCTTAGCTATTTGGATTTCTAACCTCTGACCCCAAGTAAGAAAACTCTCCACAGACTACCTTTAAAACGAACACTGATGTTTTGGAAAGACCCTGTGGCTATCATTTTTCCTTTCACAAGGTGATACATATTGTTTATTCTATTTTGTTTTTCTGAAGGAAAGAGGAAAAAAAATTTTTTTAAATATCAGATTTCTAAATTTTCGACACAGTTTTAAAATATCAAATGACAAAAAAAATCCAGGATAGGTGTTTGAAACTGTTTTTTTCAAATAGAGAGATCTATTTTTAAACTTGAAGCTCATTGCACCCTTCACTGCAGACCTGTCTGTGACTAACAGAGTTGCCTGGCTTATTATCTTCAGACACAGACACTCAGGATGAATCACTGGGCTCATTAGAACACATGAAGCAGGGAGTATCTTTCAACAATTCATACCAACAAATTACTGAGACTCCTGAAAACTTGCTGTCTACAAATTTAGGTGGAATAAAGCGTGATCACAAGGCATGAAATAATCAGAGCAAAGCCATGGTTTAACAGATGTTGGACTTCTAGAAGTCAGGTAACTGTCAAGAGGAAAGATAGTAAGCTACTAATTTTTCTCCCTGTCAAAGTGAAAATGAAAAGAATTGTTAGAATGACACAAAGAAAAATGCAGGGCGAGGAAAATTAGAAGATATCGTCAATGTGTGTGTGTGTGTGTGTGTGTGTGTGTGTGTGAATGAGAGAGAGAGAGAGACAAAGAGGGACAGAGACAAAAAAAGATGAAAATAGAGAGACCCTTGAAAGAGCTTTGATCACTCGTGAAGTAAACATGGACTGAAGTAGCATTTACCTTCATTTCCTTTGTTTCTTTTTCTTTTGAAAATGGAAGATTCTTTTAATATCAGAAAAAGATCATGTGAAGATATAACCACATTTTCTTCCTATATTCCATTCAGTAGATTTTATTCTATTCCTAATATTTTAAATAATTTTTCCTGTGTGTCTGTGTTTGTTTCTCTGAAGGAGAAAAATTAAGGTTTTTTTCAGAAGTCATCATTTCTTTAAGTACATTATCTTACTATCACTTAAAACAACAGAATGCTTTGTCTAATCACCAAACACTTCATGGGCTAATCTGTGTACCATCTATAAGAGTTCTCAGAGGTTACTCCAAAAAAATGATGTAACCATAGTCATGATCAAGATTCAGACCCGTCACGCAAAAATGTGGAAAACATAGCATCGGGTAGCTTTTAAACATCTTTTAAACTAACACATATATCTTGATGATTTCTTTGATTAAATTTAACCCAATCCCATATGAAATAATTTTCACCAAAAATGTACATCTTAAGTGATATTTTGGTGTCTTTTATCTATTTTTTGTGGGGTAATACCCTCTAAAGGAAAGAATAATGGGCTTATGATTAGTAGGGTGAGGGTTCCAGTAATAATTCTGCCATTTACTATTCCCATACATTTTTAGAATAATCTTTATTCCAAGGTATAAGCGATCTTCTCTTAAGATAAAATAATTTAAGTGACTTTAAAATATTGTATTATTATAAAAACTAATCACTGAGTAAGATATTAGTAAAGCAGGCTAAAATAACCAGCCATACAGTGATATAGCTGAATGACTTTAGACATATTACAGACTTCCTAGGTCCTTAATTTCTTTTTTAAATTTATTTTACTTAAAATATTTTATTTATTTATTTCACAGAGAGAGAGAGAGAAAGTACAAGCAGGGGGAGCATCAGGCAGAGGGAGAGGGAGAAGCAAGGTCCCCGCTGGGCAGAGAGCCTGATGTGGGGCCTGATTCCAGCATCCTGGGATCATGACCTGAGCCGAAGGCAGACGGTTAACTGACTGAGCCACCCAGGTGGCCCGATCCTTAATTTCTTCTTCCAAAATATAATGCTGGGACAATGCTGACTAACATTTCATCCTACTCAAGCACACTTAAAAAATCTGGAACAATCTGTTAGTTACCAATGTTCATCGAGGCTAGATTTCTCAACCATTCTTTGAAGGAGAAAGAGGACAATCAGAATGGGGAGATATAGGATGGCCATCTGTGATCCATATGTTTATTTACATTCATTAATTCATTTGCTGAGGTATAATTTACAGGAAATTAAATATGCCATCCTTAGTTCAGTGATGTGGTTTTTGACAACTGTAGACATCTATGTAACAAACACACAAATTAAGATACAGAAAATCTCAATCATTCCAGAAAGTTAACTTATGTCCCCTTTCTAGTTACTTCCTTACCATATAGGCAACCCATTTTCTGATTTCTATCACCATGGGTTAGTTTTTCCCATTCAGGAACTTAATATTAATGGACTCATGCCCAGCACAGAGCCCCACATGGGACTCGATCTCCAACCCCAAGATCATGACATGAGCTGAAATCAAGAGTTAGACACTTAACTAACTAAGCCACCCAGGCACCCCTATGGTTGCATTATTATGGTGAGTTGAAATGTGTCCCCATAAAGCTCATACACGGAAGTCTTAATCTAAAGTATGTCAGAATGTGAACTTATTTGGAAATAGGAACATTGCAGATGTAATCCATTAACTTAGGATGAAGTCATACTGGAGTAGGGTGGACCCTTCATTTAATATGACTGGTACTCTTATAAAAAGGGGACATTTGGATACAGATACACAGACACATGGATAACGCCATATGATGATAAGAGCAGAGATCGAGGTGATGCTTCCTCAAGCCAAGGAGCACAAAACATTGTCAAAACATGACAAAAGCTAGGTGAGGAACATGGAATAGATCCTTCCCTCATAGCTCTCGGTGTGAACCAACTTTGCTGACACCGTGATCTTGGACTTCTATTTTCCAGAACTGTGAGACAATAAATTTCTGTTATTTAAGCTTGTAGTTTGTACTACTTTGTTTTGCAGTACTAGGAAACTAAAACACCACACTGTATCTTTGATTTTACCTCAGACCGTCCTTTACATCATTCACTTTGTTGTAACTATACTGGCTTCCTTGCTGCTCCAAGAACACAGAAAGCATGTTCCTGTCTCATAGTGTTTGCGTGTACTATGTCTCTGTCCACACCATTTTTTCCACATATACGTAAATAGTTCACTCCTTCACCATTCCAGGTCTTTACTCAAATATCTCATTCTCACCGAAGCCTCACCTGACCACTCAAACACAAACTCCATGTCTAATATCTTCATCACTAATACAACTAACTGGTGTAACCATCTTGGATCAAAACAGTATGTTTAATTCTACTAATAGAAAGTTCTAGGAAATTCAAAATGCTGTACAGAAATAGGTCAGTGGTTATGTGGAGATGAAGAAAACATGGAAGGTTGGGAGATTTGGTTTGTAAAGAGTCATGAGGCAACTTTTGAGAGTGACGGATATGTTCATTATCTTAATTACAGTGATACTTTCACAAGTGTATGCATATGTCAAATTTTATCAGACTTTATACTTTAACCACATACAGTTTAGTGTATGCCTGTTACATCTCACAAATATGTTAGAAAGATGTAGCAGGAAGGTCAAGGATGAAGAAGAAAATAATTGGGCTCAGTTGATCACTGATAGTTTGTGAGACACTGTGGTTTCTGAAAAACATTTAGATGAAAATCAGAAAGTATCAAAGAGAAACTGGAAGATAATGTTAAACTTTTAAAATATTTTAAAAAATAAGTAATTACTGCCTCTCCAACTCTAACCACTTCTCATTTTACACTCCATATTCTTAAGAAGGTTATACATGTAATTTTTTAAATCTACTCAGTAATAAAGAAACAAAACATGCTTTCATTTTAGGGTTATCTTCCTATACAAAATACAACATTTTTTAAAACTAAAGAAAAAAGGGAACTAGATAAATTTAGACTTTTTTTTTAATTTTTAAGAGGCAAGTCATAATAATCTTCAATAGGTTGGAATGTGCTGTGGTGCAAAGAGGTTTCTGTGCAAGCATCAAGGATTTAAATATGATACTCTTTTCAGACCTCCTCAAAAATGAATTGAAAAGGACCAGGCTTTAAATTGCTGAAAGAAATTTTAAACAAAAGGAAAAAGGTCCTATACAGGAAAATATTGTCTATAATCTCAGAAAACCTCTAACTTTGATTACATACCCTGACATATATTTATTAAGAAATTTAGGGCAAATAAGCTGTCAAAATTTACTAAGCAATATGATCTTACTTGTTGATTTCATTTTAAGTTCACAGTATCATTTTCAAGGAGAATTGAAGGTTAAAAATAGATTTACACTCATTTTTTTTTTATCATTTCTATTTTGAGAGTTTATATTACTTTTCAAACTACCAAGAGGACCTTCCCTGTGCATTTTTACCAAAGAACAATTGTATCCCTTTGGAATTATTAGGCCCTGACAGCTATACATAAAGTTGAAATAATGGGATTTGGCATCTGAGAGCTCTTAATCTTCTTTCATCAATATAGCTATAATAATTGAAAATGTCAAGTTAAAATGATTGCAAGCTGCAGACATCTGTCACTTATAATCATAAAAATTTAGGTATGATTACTAAATGTATGCATCATTTCCAAGCCTATTACAGAAAGCATAATTATTTGCAAAGCTTAGAAAAGTATGTATCATTTTGTAGTGATTATACATAAAGAATAAACTATGACACTAATTTATAAAGAGAATTTAATATGTACCTCAAATGGCTGAAGAATGTGTGGTACTCATTTATTGATAGTCAAAAATACATTACGGTACTTGAATAATTGGGGGAACTATATAATAAAGTGAATCACCATATCTTCTCTGTTCCTGATCTCCAGTCACACAAATAAGAAAACAAAACAGAACTTTGACTTATAAAAATTCATGAATCCAAGTGAGGCCTTTTGAGAATGTGTTAACATAATTTTATATCTTTTTCCAGTTACTCTGTTTTTCTGGTATTGTGGTATATATCTTTTTGGAATTTTAGATTCTAATTTTGTATTGTTAGTGCTAAATGTGATTTGTTGTTATATATAAAAGTTTTTATACCCAGCAAATTTAAAAAATTTTTAAATCTAACAGTTTGTTCTTAGTTTTTGGTTTCTATGTAGGTCATCATATGAGAATAACAGCAGTTTTATTTCTGCATTTCCAATTTTAAATCTCGTACTACTGTCTACTTTTATCTTGCTAATTTAGACATTCAGTACTAGTTTAATTGGAAAAAAAAAGTGTTAGTGGTCATCCTTGTTTTTATTTATTTATTTCTAATATAAAGACACTGCTTCTAATAACTCTCAAATGGCATATGTTTAATATATTTTTTGGAACCTCAGTGTTAGGTTGAGTATGTTGCTCTCTACTTTTAGTTTAAGATATTTATTATTATTATTATTATTATTATTACTATTATTTAAATGATTTCTGCCAAGAACCTGAATGAACTTGAAAGCAGATGTATCCCCAGTAAAGGCTTGGATAAAAGCACAGCCCTGGCTGACATCTTGATTGTTCCATTATGAGACCCTACAAAGAGGAGCCAGCTAAACCTACGCTTGGACTTCTGACCCCCAAGAACTGTGAGGTCATAAATCCTTGTTGTTTACGTTCTTTGCCCATTTCTAATATTGGTAAGCAGCAAAGATAGGTAATCTTGAGTAAACTCTGGTGGTTGTGACTTTAAAGCAACTTTTCTGTTTCATCTAAGTTGAGAGATTTGAGGGCTTACAGTTGTGCATACTATGCATTGCCTTACTGTATGTTTGATGTCTGAAGGACCTTTCATGAGATTCCTAGTTTTACCTATGCTACTTGTAATTTGCATATTTTCTTTTTATTTGCACATTCTGCAGAGCGTTTTATCAATTTTGTCAATGTCAAAGAAACAGCTTCAGTTTTCATTGATTTTATCTATTGATTTTATGTTCTTAATTTTATTTACATTTTTGAGATATAAAAATTGCATATTTAAGGTGTACAACTTAACGTTGTGATCTACGTATACATCGTGAAATAACAACCAGAACTCAGCTAATTAACATATCAATTGCCTCAGTACTTAATTGTGTGTGTGTGTTTGTGTGTGTTGAGAAGATTTAAGTTACAGGGCCGCCTGGGGGGCTCAGTCACTTAAGTGCCTGCCTTCAGCTCAGGTCACGATCCCGGGGTCCTGGATCAAGCCCCATGTCAGGCTCCTTGCTCAGGGGAGTCTGTTACTCCTCTGCCCCTCACTTTCTCTCTCTAGTGCTCTCTCTTGCTATCTCTCTCTCTCTCAAATAAATAAAATCTTAAAAAAAAAAGGATTTAATTTACGATCTATCCTCTTAGATTTTACGTACACAGTACAGGGTTATTGACTATAGTCACCATGTTGTAAAGTAGATCTACAAAATTTACTCATCTTGCATAATTGGAAACTTTTACGCTTTAACCAACATTACCCCGTTTCTCCCTCTCCCTATTCCCCATTAACCACCATCCTTCTGAGTCTATGGGTTTGACTATCTTAGATTCCATTTATAAGTGAGATCATTTGGTATTTCTCTTCCTGTGTCTTATTTTGCCTATTAGCATAATGTCCTTTAGCTCCATCAATATCACAAATGACAGTATTTTCTTCTTTTTTTAGGGCTAAGAAATATTCCAATGTGTGTGTATTTTTTTTCTTTATTCAACCATCATAGGACATTTAGATTCCCGCTGTAATTGTGGAAGTCTGCATTTATTTTTATTATACTCTTACTTCCGTAAAAGTTTAATTTAATTTGCTATGTCCTTTTATTTTCTTAAGGTGGACGTTTACACCAATGAATTGAGACCTATCTTCTTTTGTAACATGAGCATTTAATGAAACAAATATCCTTCTGGTTTAGCTGGATCCCACATAATTTGACGTGTTGTGCTTTCTCATCTGTGGTTTCCTCTGTGACTAATGTACTATTTGGAAGTGTGTTTCATGCTGAAATATTTAAGGAGTTTATATACATCTTTGTATTACTGACCTCAGGTTCAATTTCTAATGTCCCCAAATATGCATGGTATAATTTCCATTCTTTCACAACTGTTAAAGTTCATTTTAGGGCCCAGAATACAATTCAATTTTTATTTTCAGTTCTATGACGTATTTTTTTCTTCATGTATTTTTAACATTTTCTTTTCAGGTGCATGTACATTTAGAATCCTTAGGCTGTCCTACAAAATGCATCCCTTATCATGGAATGGCCCTCTTTATCACTGGTAACAACCCCTCCCTCGGAAGTCTACTTTGACAAATATTACTATAGCTACTTTAGCTTTGTTTTAACTAGTATTAGCCGGATATATATTTTTTCCATCGTTTTACCTGTAAATTAATTTTGTCTTCATAATAACAATTAGTTTCTTGAATACAGCACAGTTTTGGCGCTTAGAATCTGTAAGCCTTTTACATGGAGGGAGCTGAGGATGCAGACAAGCTCTGTTGTACTTACCAGGCTTCAGTTCTCAGCCAACACCATCTCAGGGAAGGAGCCCCATGACCTCCCACAACCATCTATACATCTGCGTCCAGGTTGTATTCCTGCCCTCCCTCAGGAATAGAAAATCTTTTGTTCCCTTCTGCCAGCTGCCAGAGGATTTCACCAGTGTCCTAGGGTCGGCAGTATTTGTCGCCCTTCACTTAGCAACTTCTGGCTTTTGTTCCATGAGAAAAGTAGCGAAGAAGGATGAGGCAGGTCTTGATGTCTTCCCTGGTGGCCACTGTTCCCCTCCCTGAAGTCTGCACTATGAATTATGCTTTCTCAGGACTCTTGCTTCCCCTGATCTTTTTTGTGATCACTTGGACATGTCTGTGAAGAGGTTTTGTCTGTGAGTAGTTTTTTCTGCTGCTCCAGGTGCTTCTCTATATTCTCTCAATAGCCTGTATTCAATCTTGAGAAATTTGTTAGAAGTTTCCGCTGAATTTTTTGATCTGCCGAATAGTATCTCCCATAAGAAAGAAAAGTACTGGCGTTTTGTCTCTTTTGGAAGCATCTGTCTTTCTTCAAATCTCAGGAGAGTTAGTCACCCTGTGAGCCCAGTTTCCTGATGGGTTCAAGAAAAGTTTTGCATGTGCAGATTTGGGGTTGGGGTAGAATGATGAAATCGATCCTGCTTTCATCTCTCTGCATCCCAAACAGAACATGAACGCAGTCATCTACTGAGGACCACGTTATTTTCCACATCTAGTCCTTTTCACAGTGTGCTGCTCCTTGCTCATATTTTCAGTGACTTATTTTATTATCTTTACACACATAAAATGTAAACATTTATAACCACAGATCATGTTAATGTTTTCTTTGTATTATTCTTAGTCTAATATTGCTGTTTATTAGTCTATTACTTCAGTCTTGATATTTTTGTTCATACAGAGGGGGTGACTCTCAGATCATCAGCATTACCTTTGAGAACTAGGGTAAAGCTGAATCATAAAAGGGTGTGTAGGTAGAAAATGATCATGTGAGAAAAGAGACTGTGGGTTTTCTGTCTATGAACAGCCCATCTACACATGCAGCGAAGTATCCCCAGATGTTCGAGGAATAAATGGATAAATAATTCAGCTAACCCAGTAAAGACTAGAAAGATACAGCACACGACCAAATGCCTCTCACTTAAAGCCATGAGGTTCATGTAAAATTTATTCGAACCCAGAAAAAAAAGAAAGTATAGTGATAAACCATGAAAGACTGTTTACCCAAAGGAATTGAATAAACTGAAAAAACTTACGATGCCTTTTCGGGTACAAAGTTACATTTCTCCTGCTCACCCATGGGTCTCTTAAATTGGATACAGAAATCCACCTGGATTTCAGATACAGAAAAATGAAGAATGTTTCTGTACATATAATCTGTAATTCCAACTTGAATGGAGTATTCTAAAACCTGATTCATCATTGATAGCATAAACTTTGGTGATACTGATTCTACTTTATCATTTAATTCAATTTCAAGAACATTTTGTGAAATTATACTTAGGAAACTATCTTTCCATTATGGTTTCTTTTTATTAATAATGTGACAGCATCCATATCAATAATATTAGTATTACTCATTTTAAGTCTTTTAATCTTCATTCTTGTTCTCTTTCCTTCATAATATTTCCTGGAATCAATTCAGTTTGGCAATATCTCATTTTTTCTTCTGGTTCGGAAAAAGAAATTCTGGCATTAATTACAACTTTTTCACTTTTTAGTAATGATTATACCTTTCATAAGACCCTCAGTTTATACAAGAGTAGTATTCTAGCTGCAACCTGATATTTTTTTTCTGCCCTTTCTAATTTGTTATTTTCCAAAAACAACACTGAGGCAATAAAACATATGCTTTCTTCATTAGAGATACATAATGCGTTTTTTTTCTTTCAGATTCTAACTCCGTTTCTCTATTAATAAATCCCTCAGCAACTTTATATTCAAGATTTATTGCTTTATTTTCATCAAGTTGTCAGAATATAATTTTATATTAACATTGCCTTCTCTGATTTCACGTACTTAGAAAGACAACTCTGTCTGAACTTTTGTCTTTTAATAGAGGTGCAGGAAAGTTTCTCTTTGACATTTCAGAGTTTGCTGCTTTTATATCTTTGTTTGAATATTATCTTCAGTCGAAGGAATACATTTTTACAAGGAGAAAAATACTATTATTTTCTCTGTGTCAATTTATATTGCAGATAGGTTTTTAAAGATTGCTCCCCACATTAAGAATTAAAGGAAATAAACTGACTTGAAAGGGTAGTCACATAAGTGAGACATTTTACCTACATAAACATTACTAGCATAAGATGTAAGCAGGTTACCCATGTCTTTGCCTGTACCTGTTTTATACACTTTGTCAAATTTCCTTTTTAGACTCAAGCACTGTAATTTGAAGAACTACTTTTCATCATATTTTTGACTAGTTTTACTTTTGCTTTATACTTATTGTGATTTAAAATATATTGCCTAAATATAAGAATTGTTGGAAGTATATTAAGTCTGTTTGCTGCTTCATTTTTAGCTACGGCTTTACTTAACCAAAACATTATAGGAGGAACAAAGAGATCAGATTCTGCCTAGTGATACATTTCTTAACACTGGCTGCACAGTGAAATCATCTAGGGAGCATTAAAAATAATACCAATTTTGGGGTGGCCATGACATCTCCTCCTTTCCACTCATTCTCTTTTAATTAGTTTGAGGTATGACTTGAAAATCAGAATTGTTAAAAGTTCTCCAGGAATTCTAATGGACAGCCGAGGTTGAGACCCACTGATTTGGAGTAACACGATATGCAATCTTCCTAATGATAGGCCAAGGTATCCAAATAACTTCAAGAATATGGGATTTTCTCTAATTTATATTTTCTGTAATTCTTTGTCATTTTATAATAAGCTTGTATTTTTTCTAAGAGAGGGAAAATAATAAAAATAGTTTAAAGGTTCTAAGCTAGGAGTCAGTAAACTTTTTATATAAAGGTTGCATAGTAAATATTTTAGGCTTTGCAAGCCATGTGGTCTCTGTGTCAACTGTTGAACTCTGCCACTGAACTTCTCACTGCATGAGAAGAGCCATATATACATGATACATGAACAAATGTGTCCCATAAAATTCTATTTACAAAAATATGCAGTTGGCCAGGTTTGTCCTACAACTATAGTTTGTCAACCCACGTTATAAATTGTTATTATTTTGGAAAAAAAAATCTAAATTCAACAGATAAATTGAGGCTTTCTTAAGTGCCTTCCTTCTTTGTCTCTTCTGCAGCCCACTAAATTTTTGTTTCTGAAAACAAACTATGATAGTATATACCTCATTTCATCATATTCCTATGAGTTTGGGTATTCCTTTGCTTCCACTGGCTTTTAAAGCAATGTCAAAAATGCAAATTTTCAACAGAGGGAAATAAATTTATCTTTCCATGATCTCTATCTACTCCTCATACCATAACTCATTTAGGCATGATAAAATGAGATCGTTTTATTCCTAAATTTCCAGGCTTAGCAAACAAAAAGCCATATAAATACCATATTATATTCGGTAGACAACAAAAATAAAGATAGCACTCTAAGCATTATAATTAGCATTTCCCTATATTAAGATAATTTCATTACATTGTACTTTTTAAAAGTTTAACATATTTTTCTATTTGAATTACAATGTTATTTTAATTATTAAAAGTGGTTTTTAAAATAGTTAAATTCCTATAAGATCTTTCATTCTTTATCAACACCTCCTTTGTTTAATTCTTAATACAGATTTATGCCATTTGCTGCAAGTATTAAGAAGAAAAAAAGTAAAATTAGTGTATATTTTCATGTCTAAAGGTAACCAATACCAACTCAGGAGCCCACCTTATGGAATGATTTTTGAAGTTTTGCTGCTTTACTCTATCTCAAATATGTCACTGTCTGGACAAATTCCTAATATGCAAGATAGTAGAAAACGTGTTATTTCACATAGTACTTATACTTTTGAGTTTAGTTGATATTTGATCCCTGCTTTTTTAAATATGAGGGCTCCCTTAACTATTTGACTTTTTTAAAAAAGTTTAAATTAATACAAAATGATATGTTCAAAAGTGTTTCTTAATTTACCATAACATATTAACATAATAATAACATACTTATGTATTACTGACTTATTAAACTTTTTCCTTGGAATTTCTTTCTTCCTGAGTAATCGAAAGTAATAATAAGGTCTGCATTGTTATTAAGAAGCCCTTATATCTGAAAAACAATACTATCATTAATTGATTTTCTCCTTACTTTTTTGGTCTGGTTGCTTATGACTGAAACATTTCTAATACTTTCCCAGAATGCTCCACGGGTAATTTGTTCTAAATGATTAATTGCTACTATTTTTAATTACCTTTCTTTATTTGCCTCCCTAATTTCTATCCCTGCTGTAAAATCTTGGGAGCAGTTCATTGTATTTTTTAATGAGTAAACAGATGCGCTAGGTATATACTGTCACTGGGATAGCTTAACCTATAATATCGGATGTTGATTTTGACTATCGAACATTAAGAGAATCCCAAGACTTTTTTTCTACTAAACGGCTTTCCAAAAATATAATTTTAAGGTTCTTTGGATTCTAATTATTGCAGTTCTGAATAAATAGCTTGTGATGCAAGTTAAATCCTATGAAACACTGAGATGAATATGTACAGTCACGAACACTTCCTTAAACCAGGAAATGTTAGGATGATTGATTCAGATCAACCTGCAAGCAGTAGAATAAGAAATTATTTCCTGGTAATATCTGCTAAGGAAGCATACTGGCATCTTTGATTTACTTAAACAGATGTTATTCTGAGGTAATACTTCTCAAAGATTTATTTAGAAAATCAATATTCAACTGCCCACTTAGGAGGTTTTTGAAAATGTGTGGAAACACTTGTGACTAACAATATTGAGGAACAGAAATGGTTTCTATAATTTGGCGGCTAGGCCAGAGATACAAAATAACTTGTAACAAGTAGGAAATTGCTGCACAAAGAATTGTCCCTTCTAAGAAACTAACAATGCCTATGTGGGAATCACTGATGTAAGTAATGAGTAGTTAATGTACCAGAGTATTGTCAGATTTCCGTGACCACATTACACATGACCACAGGAAACACAAAGTGCTGTTGTACTTTCATGTATGATATAAATTGGAAATTGGCAAATTGCCCTTATGCTTCCATCCCAGGTTGTTTTGGTCATGTCCATTAAAGAGGAACTCTGATTTCTCACTTCTTGATTTTTATATAAATAAATAAATATATATATATATATATATATATACATACATATGTTTTTGTTTTATTTTATTTTTATTTTTTAAAATATGGCTGGAGTGGTTCTAGGTTGTCTATTAGGAAGGAGAAGTAATACGTTTGATTGACATGTTCAGAAAAAGGAACTGAAAATGTGCCTTCATTTTTCTTAGATTTTTAAATCTATCTTTCAAAGAAGTGAGTTTTGGTATCCTCACATGTGGTAAATTTAAATATTATTAAACCTCAGGAAAAACTTGCAGTTTAAATTCAAATACTGCAGTTTGGAGTTGAAGTATCTTAGAGGTTTTAGCCACATTTTCTAGTTCAGCTTTTGCAGGTAAAACATTGGTACTAATTTGACAAATCTGAGTGAATTTCTAGTAAAACACAAAAATTACTTCCTTTGTGAAACTTATTTTCTCCTGGAGGGTGATAGATTAAAAAACTAAAAGCATGAATTATAGAGAGTATTAGGAGATGATGAGAGCCAGCAAGCAAAATAGGACATGGGAAAAACATACCTGGATCAGGGTAAAGAGACTGTATTTGTAGATAGCTTGACCAGGGAAGGTCTTATTAAGGATGGAACATTTGAGCAAAAGCTGTGAAAATGTTTTGACTGAAGTGACAGCCTCTTTATGTGAAGTCAGCAGTGTTACAAAAAGTAATCTAGGAAAACCAGCCTTATTGATAGATTTATTATTTTGTGAATGGACATTTTTATTTAAATCTTCATAAGCCTTAACATACCTTTAATAGTTTATTTTCTTGATTATTGTTTCACCATCTTAAACTTTCTTTCACAGTGATTTGGGTACATAAACGGCACACAGAATCCCAGAGATAGATGTTCATTGTTGCTGAGTTTTAGTTTGAGTTGCTGAGTTCACTTTCCAAATGAATTGAAATGGAAGGCACCCAATGGACACATAATTAACTTTAGGAATGTTGATTCAGATACTAAACAGCAAACAACTGACCAAGTTATTAATTTTTTCATTCACATATCCATCCAATCAACTAATCATTTATTCACTATATCCCAAATAAAAATTTTACGGGAACAAATGGGACTGAGCAGAAAGGCAGGGGTGCAAGGTAAGGTATACCTGACGATCTGACTTTTAGGCTATGATTTAAAGAGTGATAAAGGAATTGCCAGATGAAAGGTTAAGCCAGTGGGGACAGTGGGTAATAGTGGGAACATAATGGTATAAGAAAAGCCCACAAAAAATAATCATGAACATGTCTGAAATGTCAGGGGGAAAGTATATAATCACCAAAAGCACAATAAGTAGACAATGTAGAAAGGATGATAGAAGATAGCATCAGAAAAGCAATCTGTGGACAGTTCTTGAAAGGTCTTTTTTATTCAAGCTAAAGATTTTGGATTTTAACTGCTAAGTTTATGGACAGATTTTTAAGCAGAGATATGACATGATCAACTTTGTTCTTTATACAGATAATGTCAATGGCTCTATAGAGTCAATTCATTTGGTTAAGAACAAATATCAATCAAACTGGCTGCTTGGCATCATGTAGACAACATAACTGGTTGATTGACTGAGTACTTCACATTTTCAGCCAGTTGTTTTGACATGTGTATACATAACCTCAAAATAAAAATGGTATTTTTAGCATGCCTGATTTAGTCCATAATTCTTTACGGCAGCTCTCTTTAAGAGTTAATTCAATCACAAAATTACAAGTACAGACACACATATATATGAAATCCATATATATAAATTTTGATACAAGGTAAGTATTATGAAGCACGTAAGCCAAAAAGTAACATTAACAACCAAACAAAAAATGCTACAGTTAAAACTTTTGTAAAATATAATTACATGCTGTTAAGTAGTGGAAGTTAAATATGATAAAATAAGAGTTTTAGGGTGTATTTTATGTCATCATTCAAATGATATGATCTTGAACTTCCTACGTAGTAGTAAACAGGTAATTCATTTATTTTTATCCATAAAATGCTATTAATTTTAAATTGATCAATGTTTTATTGCATTATTTATAAGTCAATGTGAGCAGGATATTATATTGAACATCAGGAATAAAAAAGTATTACAAAAGAGATAAATCAACCTAAACATAGATATGAGCTTGATGCTAATTTCTGTGTCCACTCGAAGTGGGAGTTACAGGAATAAATAACAGGAAGTTTTAAATACTTCATTTGAAGAAAACAAAAGAATTTGGGGGGTTTTGTCCTCATGATGTCCCATATGATCAGAATGATAAACTGCAAATGAATACATGGCCATTTGGCTTTGTAGGAAAAGTAAAAGATTGGATTTGACGTCTTCACAGTTCCCTACTGACCCTTTCTTTTTCTTACTCACTCATATGAATGAGCAAAATGTTTTACCTCCCATTTCTCCAGTAAGATATCAAGAAGAAAAACAAACAAAATACTGATGTAGAAATTATTTTAGTGCATAATTTTTCTGCTATGTCAAATGATTTTGGCTTATACAAATTTGGAGTGGAACTCTACCAGATCATGTGGACAAAGTCACCAAACAAACAAAACATAGGGCTGTAATAAAGTAAGGCATATGGATACCAGAGAAGCAAACAATAAATGCTCACTGCAAATATGAGTCTTAATAATCCTAAATATCTTTGAGATACATATAGGTAAAGAGACCTCAAGTATTTGATATGTACTCAACTTCTCTTATTAGTCTCTAATACTGTACAAAGTCTCCTCTAATAGATTTTAAAACTGGGTGGCAGGATAGAGTTCCAATTACGCCTGTTATCTTGGCATAATAGTTAATGGCGTTCTGGTTCTCTCTCAAAAACATCTCAATTTGGATGATAAGTTATATGATCATATAATCATTTGATCATCTATAAAGTGTGACACCGTCTCTAACATTTCTTTTTGGCCGTCCACTGGCCTTTACCGTTTCCCTAGGGCACTATATACACCCTTGTCTTGGAGAATTAGCACTAAAAGCCTTTACTTTCAGTTATATATGTGATTCAAGTAATAGTTCCCCTCTTATTTTGATGGGAGCATGTTGGCTGGCAAAGAGGGCATATATAAATTTAAAGCATATCCTTGGCAGCAACATGCGTGAAATACCCGAATCCATCTGTGGATTTTACAGTGTTAATTGACAGGTGCTGTAACTCATAAAATGTTCAGAGTCCACAACAGATAATAAGAGCACCAGATGGGACTTGCCCAACAAGAAACTTCAAAAAGCGTTTCCCTTACCTCTAGAAAATTATCAAAAATATTTATTGTGAAATGTTATTTGTCATGGGGATGGAAAGGACATGAATTGGAAAGGAATTGAAAAAACAAAACAAAACAGCCCATTTAAACTCAGAATTTATAAACCATGAGTTTGACCTTAACAGGGTCATACCTAAACTCATGATATTGCCAAGCATGCTTTAAATTTTTATCATGGTATGTACGCATATGAAGTATAAATTCATTATACGACCATGCTATATATACCTATAAATATAAATGCTTACAACAAAAACAACTTTTACCATATTCCTTATCAATTCATCAATCTACAACCCAGAATTGACTGTTTTTAACATTTTATATGTCTCCATGTCTAAACTTATACTTCAGTGTTAAATGTTAAACATTATTTACTGACTTTGTCTTATACAGTTCTCTTTTGTGCTCCAATCTTCTCAAAGCAGTATTATCACTAGCTAAAGCAATACACATTGTTTTCATTGTTTTGATTATAGTCATTATAGTTTCAAACTGTATACTGAAATTTTTCATAACTCCATATAGCATCTAAAATTTATATTTTTAATATCTATGTGCAATGTGTTCTTTAGTAAAATATCCTCACATAACTTTTATATCAGTCATAACTGGAACTCTCTGGGCTCCTGTTTTTTTTTTTTTTTTTTAATGTTACAAAATAAACTTTATTTTTAGAGGAGTTTTCAGCTCACACCAAACTGGATGGGAAATACAGAAAGTTACCATATACACTCTCCCCTACATATGCACAGCCTCTCCCACTGGCGATGTCCCTCGCCTGAGTATTATATCTGTAATAATCCGTAACCTATACGGACACATCTTTATCACCTAAAGTCCACTGTGTCTACTTTGGTGTACTCTTGGTGGTGTACATTCTATGGTTTTTGACAAACGTATAATGACATGGGTCCACCATTACATTATCATGCAGAATAGTTTAAGTGCCCTAAAAAATCTTCTGTGCTCTGCCTATTCATCCTCCTTCCCCATTAGCCCCTGGAAACCACGGATCTTTTTACTGTCTCCACAATTTTGCCTCTTCTAGAATGTCATGTGTTTGGAATCCTCCAGTAGTCTCTTCAGATTGCCTTCTTTCACTTAGTAAAATGCATTCAAGGTCCTCCATGTGTTTTCACAGCTTGATAGCTCATTTTGTTTTAGCACTAAAAAATAACATCCCATCGTCTAGATGAACCTGTTTGTTTATTCCTCACCTACTGAAGGACTTCTTGGTTGCTTCCAAGTTTTGCCTTATTATGAATACGCTGCTATAAATATTCAGGTGCAGGTTTTCCAACTCATCTGGGTAGACATGTTTTTAACTCACTTAGGAGAATACCAAGGAGTACAAATGATGGATCATATGGCAGGACTATATTTAGTTTTGTAAGAAACTGCCATACTGTCTTCCAAAGTGGCTGTACCCATTTGTATTCTCACCAGCAGTGAATAGGAGTTCCTGTTGCTCCACATCATGGCTAGCATTTGCTGTTGTCAGTGTTGCAGATTTTGACTATTCTAATAGCTGTGTAGTGGTATCTCCTCATTGCTCTAATTTACAATTCCCTAATGACAGGTGATGTTGAGCATCTTTTCATAAGCTTATTTGCTGTCTGTATATCTTCTTTGGTGAGGTGTCTGTTAAGATCTTTGGCCCTTTTTAAATCAGGTTGTTTGCTTTCTTATTGTTGAGTTTTAAGAGTTATTTGTGTATTTTGGAAGAGTCATTTAGCAGATGTATATTTTACAAATATTTTCTCCCAGTGTGGCTTGACTTCTAGTTCCCTCGGCAGTGTCTTTTGCAGAGCAGACATTTTTAATTTTAATGAGGTCCAGTTTATCAATTATTTCCTTAATGGAATTATATCAGTTTTTGTGTGACATATATTGACACTCTGTTATTAGATGTATACACATGAAAGATTTTATGACTTTTCAGAAATGTCTCCTTTATCACCTTGTAATGACACTCATTACCCCTCATATTTTCCCTTGTTTTAAAATATGCTTTGTCTGAAATTATTACAGCAAATCCAGCTTTCTTTAAATTAGTGCTACCTTTGTGTATTTTTTTTTCTACTCCTTTACTTTTAACCTATCTCTGGCTTTATATTAAAGTAGGTTTCTTATACACAACATACTTGTTTCTTGTGTATTTGTGTTTAGTTTTCTCTGACAGACTCTGTCTCTTATTTTTTTTTATTTAGCCCATTAACATTTGAAGTGCTTATTGATTTAGTTGGCTAACATCTCCCATGTTTGTAACAACTTTCTATTCTTTGTCCTAGTCTCTGTTTCTTTTGTCCCCCCCCTCGCCCCCGCCCCTGCTTTTCTGTCTTCTCTGGTTTTAGCTCAGCATTCTATATAATTCCATTTTCTTTCCTGAATTTGCTTATTAACATGCTTCCTTTGTGAAATATTTTTGGCTGCCTTGGTTTAAAATATACATTTACGATGAGTCTAGGTCCACATTAAAATGGCATTACACCATCTCATGAATACTGCAGGAGTCTTATAACAAAATATCCCCAATTCCTCCCTTCTGTCACTTACAGAATTTCTGTCATCCCATAATCCAGCACTTACCCATATGCTATAACTTTAGTAGACATTGTTAGATTTATTACTTTGAACAAACATTTATTTATAGATCAAATAAGACTAAGAAAAGGGAAAGATTTTACTCTTTATTCATTTATTTCTTCTCCCAGGCTTTCCTTTTTTTTAATGTAAGATCAAGTTTTATACTCTTAGAATTTTCTCCATGAAGAAATTAGTTTGCCATTTCTTTCAGTAAAGGTCGGCATTATTTTTTTTTCTCCTTGAAGAGCTTCTTATACCATTTCTGAATGGATAGATAAGTTGTCCAAGAATTGTCTTAATTTTTTTTCTTTGTCTTGAGAATGCATTTCTCTTTATGTGGATTTCAATACATTTCAATCACGTGGAATAGGATGTTTGTGTTTTTTTTTTCTTTCAACACATTAAAATTTCATTCCACTTTCTTCTTGTCTGCATGATTTCTGACAAGTCTGCTTTAATTCTTATGCTTTTTCCTTTATAGGTAGGGTGTTTTTATCCCCCTTCTAGCTTCTTTCAAAACTCTTTGTCTTTGGTTTTTGAAGTTTAAATGTGATGTGTCTAGTTGTAGACATTTTAATTTTTATCCTGCTTGGTTCTCTGAGCTTCCTAGATCTCTGTTTTGGTGTCTGTCATTAATTTTGTCAGTTTGCAAATTTTTTATAAATTTTTAGTCATTATCACTCCAAATTTTCTTCTGCTATGTTATCTTTCTTCTCATTTCGGTACTCCCAATTTTATATATATAGATAGAGATAGAGATAGAGATAGAGATAGATATATAGAGATATATAGCTCTTTTTAAATGTTCTGCTGTTTTTGGATATTCTCTGTTTTTTTAAATTATTATTATTCATCCTTTTTCTTTGCACTTTAGTTTTGGGATTTATTATTGACATATCTCTAAGCTCACTTACTCTTTCTTCAACTTTGTCCAGTCTACTGATGATACCATCAAAGGCATTTATCATTTCTGTGTTTGATTCCTAGCATTTTCTTTTTATCCTTTCTTAGAGTGCCCATACTTCTGCTTACATAATCCATCTGTTCTTGCATGTTGCCTACTTTTTTCCATTGGCGACCATAACATATTAACCACAGTTATTTTAAATGTCCTCTGTGATAATTCCAAAATCTGCATTCCATCTGTGTCCAGTTCTGATGCTCACTTTGGGTCATCTTCATTTTCTTCTTGCTTTTTAGCATGACTTGTACTTGTTTTATTGAAAGGCAGATGTAATATACCAGGCAATTCAGTTGGCAGTTGGGCTATGTCTAATATTTGCTGCAGTTATAGGTGCTAGGGGCTTTGTTTTCTTCCTGTGTCCTTTTTTGGTCTCCCCTGTTGTCTTTTGGTTTTCCTAAAAATTCCTTCTTAAATAGAGGCAAAGACTTCCAGCAATTTCGGTTGTAATCCATTGTTATTATACCAGAGTCTTGTCGATGTCATATTAGGAAGTGGAATAGAGAAGCATTCTATAATGTTATGATTAAATTTTAGTCATAAAATGCAGATGGTCTGCCTCCCTGGGTTGTTAACTTCAAAAGAGTTTCTTTGATATCATTTCCTATCTTAGAAGAGACAGGAAAAGTTAAAGATGGCTGGAATCAAAGAAATGCCCTTTCCCACAGATGCGATAAATCTCTGTAAAAAAATAAATCTTTTTCCTTGGAAATCTGGCCTTTACAAATATGAAGAATGTTCTGGACATATTGCAAAATTGTTCACTTTCCCCTCCCCTACCAGGGACATGAAGTGATTTTTGTTTTGGCTTTTTACAGGAAGAAACTTAGGATCCTGCGGGTTAAAACCGACAGAGGGAGACCTTCCATAAGAGTGTGGCCTCAAGTAGATTTTCACTCTCACTGTAGTCTGCACACAGTCTCTATCCATGTGTTAATATTACCAATAAGTGTTCTTACCAGTTTAGGGCTCCAGCAGATTCTGTTTCAAGTAAAGAGATCTCTATTCTGGTTCTCTGTATTCGCTTATTTCTCCAGATTTCAGGGTGGGTGTTTGTTTTTTGACCTCTATTCTCAGGAAAGGTCATTGATTTTCAGTTTGTATCACTTTTTTTTACTGTAAGTATGGTAATGATGATTTCTATCTTTTTACATGCCAGAGCTGATGTTCATTTCCTCTAGATTTTTTAAATAAAGCAACTGGACTCATTTTCTTTGAACGACCTTGTACTTGTTTTAGGAAATCACTTGTATAAGTTGTACTATAGGCCCCAGTGTTGGTTTTGTTTCCAGGTAAGTACCACTTTGAGCACAATCACCTCTTTATAAGATGACAGATCCTGTCCTGGGACTAGTAGGCTGCTAGAGTCTTCTCCCTCTTGTTTTCTCTAAGCATTATTGGTGGGTTTCACATAAAGCAAAGAGAATCATGCATGTACTTGCCTACATTTTTCATTTTAAAATATTTTGTGAGCAAATATATGTTTCTTTCATAAATTAAACATTGACTACTGTGATTCAAAAATTAAACATTTACTGATTAGTTTAATATTTAATGTTGCCATTGAAAAGCATGTTTTTCAGGTATGTAATATATAACTTACAATGATCCATTTGTATTATACATATATGCATATATAGTATATATATTCATATTTTATATTCAAAGAAATACTTGATGTTAACTTACTGATATAAAAATGAAATTATGAAAAGAATCTTTACCTTAGCAATGTGTTTCTCATTTCGTTTTCCTTTGGTTTTGTGTTATTGAACCTGTATTGAAGTCATTTTGCCATGTTTATAACAACTCAGACAGTTGCTATGGCAAATAATTTAATGTCACAAATTTCAACAGAAAATTAGAAACTTATATTACCACTAGTAAAACCTTTTGTCCTATACACAAAGACCTCAGTTATTAATTCTGTCAACACTGATATTTTCTGTCATCTCAAAAAAGCTATTTAAGTTGAATTGACCTCATAAACAATCTAGGAGATAAGCAGTACTTCTAGAAAGGAAGTTGTGCTTAAATAAAAATAGCTTTGAAAATTGGTCGTTATAGTGAAGATTGCTGGCAGCAAAACTGGTAAAAAGATTTATGTTACTATTTTGGATTTACTAATAGATAACCTTCAAGTACTTGAAAATAAGTGATATGTCATGGAAATTAATTAACTACACTGCATTGACTCTACATAAGCCTGCTAAGTAAAAAATTTCCTCAAATAGTCAAGATGTCAATTTACATTTGAGTCTACCACAATTTTAATTTTCCATGTAAGTGAAATTCATACCAACAGAGAAAGAAGAGAAAATAAAGTATTGTTCACTATTTGTGTTTGTTCTTAAAAAAATTAAGCAAACTTTTCTTTTTCATATTCTACCTGGCAGGATTATATTTTCCCTCTTTTTTTAATCTGTTATTCCAGGTTGCACATTTTTGAAATACAGTCATGTATGTTCTAAATTCAAATTATTCAATACACACTTCACTCAAGCAACAGTTATTTATCAGTTGCCTCCTATGTCCTAGGCAGTCCTCTAAGCAATGAAGTATTAAAAATGAATAAGACAAATTCATTGAACTTTACTAAATGCAGAGAATAGAAATTTTTAAGTGCTCATTGAATAAATTGTTATATAACGAGTCCAAAAAGTTCAACATATTTCAGAAATCAGAAACTGCATAGTATACACTCTCACAAGATAGTGCAATAATACTAGATATTCATGAAAACAACGGAACTAATCCTACCACCCCTTCACTAACAACACTAAAATCACCTACAAATTAAAAAAAAAAAGACCACATCATAAATGTCTATTGAATCAATGAAAAAAATATAAACTATAAGAGCAAACAACTTATTGAATAATGGAATGGAGAAAGCTGTGTGTAACAACTTGTAGACTGTTACTTTGTACTATGTGGTGATCCATAAACATGAACGCTGTCTCCAAAAAAAGAAGAAATGAAAGAGACCCAAAGAGCTTAAAGAATTCAAAACACATTCAACTCAATTATTCAGAAAATGTATAGACAAAAAGCAGTAAGCCTTAAGGGGGAAATAAGAATGCTAAAAGCATTATTAGGTAAATTAGAAACTACAAACACAATTGGAATGCTATGACAAGGTCACCTGATCAAAAAACAATACTTGACAGTCCTTCAGTATCTAATAAAAATCTGTTTTTTAAAAAATAACAATAGCAATGTATTTAAACACATATGTATTTGTGTATAGTGTATGTGGCATGTCTTTGAAGAAGTGTTCCCTAATTTTTGTGGAATTATATGTTTGTTTTATTTTTCTGAAAAAGGAGTTTAATATCTGATAGCAAAAGACTTAGAACTATTGCTGTCTTTAAAAATATATAGAAATGTATCAAAGAATGCACAAATATAGTCGTTAGTTTTTAAGGACAGGTGTTTATGGCATCATTTTATAGCAAATATACTACACTTACTGTAGCATAAATATCCAAACAATAGGCACAATATCTATAAATAGTAAACTCTATACTACAAATAATGTTAAATAGCTGAAATTTTATTGTAAATTTTACATAGAAAATAATTTATCATCATAAATTGCAATTTCATGCCATGAAAGTAGAAATATATTAAAAGTTTATTAGTAACGTTTGAGAGAATTTTTTTAATGAAAATCTGTCACTGTTATTCTTCTGCTTATATCCAAAAACATGGAATTAAAATATCTCCCAGGATTATATGATGGGATTTAAATGGTGAGATCAATACATCATTTAGTGAAATCTGACACATAGTAGAAGTTCTTGCTCCTGCCAACCAACCCCTGGGTTTTCTAACTAATATATTCACTTAGACATCACGTTTACAACTCAAATTCAACAAGTCAGTAACAGAAATATTCCTACCAAAATACAAAATTTTGTTTGTAGGAAGTTATATAGAATTTGGTAGATGTTCAGTATTTTATTTATGCCTGTTAATTGAATAAAGGCTTGATTTCCGATTACTTAATATTTATTTAAATGTCTGAAACTGTGAAACTAATATTATACTGTATGATAAATAATTGGAATTTTAATAAAAAATTGAAACAAAAAAAAGCTTGAAACCAAATTGCTATACAAAAAATAAAAACTAGATAATAGCCCTTGCCTACAATTTTCTTTTTTTTCTTTTTTTTTTTTTTAAGATTTTATTTATTTATTCGACAGAGATAGAGACAGCCAGCGAGAGAGAGAACACAAGCAGGGGGAGTGGGAGAGGAAGAAGCAGGCTCCCAGCGGAGAAGCCTGATATGGGGCTCAATCCCAGAATGCCGGGATCACGCCCTGAGCCGAAGGCAGACGCTTAACCGCTGTGCCACCCAGGCGCCCCTACAATTTTCTTTTAAGATAAGAAATATATTTTCCTTCAACATAGTCTTATCAATGAATGTCTCTGCATCAATGTATCTAGAGTCACTTAATCCTTTGCCAAAAAGATTTCTGAGTTTAATCTCTCATTACATTAAAAGGTCATTTATTTTTTATTTATTATTTATTTACTTATTATTTTAATTTTTTTGCATTAAAAGGTCTCAGAATAAATTAGTAATAATAATCTAAGACCTAACTGTACATTTCAACACTAATAGTTTATTTGCGCACCCGAAACATATGGTGATAATCAAAGTATCACCTAATTATACTTACCTCATGGGATTTTTAATTGTATAGTGTAATAAGTATTTCAGCAAACACTAGTTATTAATATGTACCATTAAATACACATGTGTACACACACGCATGAAAATGTGCACATAATTCTACTTAGCTCTTTCAAGAATTTTTAACTTGATACAAGAGGGAAATACTACAACTAAAGGCACCAAATTTAGACTGTAAATAAACATTCTTGGGAGAAATATTTGGGAGAATTCTGAATACAGGTTGGAAAACTGGTGTGTAAAGAGAAATTTAGATCTTAGCTTACTTTAAACGATTGTAATGGAGAATCATGAAACTTATTCTGTTACAATGTTCAAATTCAATTCTAACCATATATTCCATCAGGTGATGGAATTATCCAAAACACTTTCATCACCTTATTTCATTGTATGACAACAAAAGTTATCTGTATTTTAAATTTTATATTCATATAAAATAAATATTGTAAAATATCTGCCTTGCTTCAAAGCAGATATAAAATGCAATGCTTTTAAAATGATACGATTATTAAAATAAGTGAGAATGACATAGCTAATCAATTTATAACTTAGAAATAGGTAAATATGAGTATCCCAGGTTATTTTATATATCATTCAGAAAAATAAACCATATTAAATGAGAAGTGCCCTAGAATTATAAAAGCTTTACAAAGAAAATTCCTTCCATCTTTTATTGTTATTCTCTAGGCAATTTAAATATGCTTTTCACTCCATTACACCAACATTTATATTGTGTGGATCATAAAAGTACCTTGCTGTCAAGTAAGTTTTATGGAGTTTATTGTGCCATTGTTGTCCAGCATCTTAACTCTACTTTATATCAGTATGTTAAGTAGCTGCTTTCCTCTTACATAATCCCTAGTAATATAAATCTTTTCTGCTTCAGAAATAATAAAGCAAGCTCAATAAGTTGTGAAATATATACCATGTTATCTATGAAAAAACAATTCATAAAAATGCTGAAGTACTTAAAAATGACAAAGAAATGACTTGTGTGATTCTTCTCACCTCAGACTTAATGTAAAAAAGAACTTTTTTACTGAACTTGAAGATGCCGTTGAAACATGAGAAGCTATCATTGCTCCATTTGTCTCTATGAGTATAAAATAATTTCAATATCATAACAAACACTTTAGCAGATATATGAAGTAGTTCCTCAAAGCCTGAGTATCTCTAAACTCTATTTTTCCATTTGATATTCAATGCTACTTGATTCCCAAATATTGTAGTTCAATTACGTTAACAAGTTTATGGATTAGGTATACATTGTTATAAATTTTGACAGCTATAGTTTCTGTTTCATCGGTAGAATACAACAAATTGTTTCCATGTGATGATAGATTGTATGTGGATCACTTTCAATACCAGCTATGTTTCTGCTTTATAGGTTTCATAATTTAGTAAGAATATTGCTTTTAATCACAATGTTTCATTACACAAAAATTTGGTATTCTAGGATCACAGCAAAAAAAAAAAAAAATCATCTTCAAGTTTGCCACAGCCAGCCCGTGTCCTCTGCTATCATACATGACTTTTTCCTACAGATTGTGGCACACTTTGTCCTACTTGTATAGGAAGTTGCACTTTGGCAAACATCCATTTACCAGATGACCATCTGGCATCACCAAATCTCAGCCTCTTAGCTCTCACATCCTGATTCTTTTCGTTTTCTTTACAGTACTGTGGGCCAAATCTTGTTCATTTATGATGGAATTCTTGTGAGCACCTCTACAAATTTCTCCATCTGCTCTGCAAGATGTCTTTGCACAAGATTAAATCAAAAAAGCCTGTTTAGCATAATAGTCTGTTAAATCATTACACTAACTTCTATACACTCACGTCTACTATATTCTTGTAGCTTTAAAGAGCACTATCTTTGGGTAGCCACTTGAGTTGATTTAGTTTCTGGTAATAGATGCAGTCTACAGACAAATACAGAACAGTTATTAATAGCATTACCATTTTTGCTTTTAATATAAATCCATCAATAAGCACTTATAAAGAAGGATTTGTTATTGAAGTGTCCAAAAAATTTGTTCAAGACATGAACACTTATTAAGCTGCACAGTCATAATTATGGGCTTATCCTTGATGATTATGAGTAGTAAAATTGCTGGATTGAAGCGGTTATATCAGTAGATGCCAATATGAAAAGGAGCAAGTGACAAATATTTATAATTATTAATTACCTACTTGAAAAACTCTGTGTTTTTATTTAGTAAAAAAAATTGGACTGCATGTGTTAACTTCAGAGTTAAAGGAAATCATACTATGAATCCTAAGATAATTTGACTAATATTAGGAGAATTTTGTGCAATGTGATTTTAATATCCTGAGAAAAACCCTGAAATAAGGAACTGTTAATTCAGAAGTCCAGGGAAAAAGCACTGAGGGAACAGGAAGAATATAATTGGATGAGGAAAGTGAACTGAGTAGAGGAAAATATTTACAAAAAATGGCATGCCTCAGACAACTTCAGAGACTTTGAGAAACACTAGTGTGGAGTCAGCATTTGCTTTGAGCCCCTACCATTCCAATTTTAAAAGGTGATTAGTTTTTCAATATCATTTTATTGAACTTCTAGGTTTCCTTTAAATGTATTAATTTATTAATTTTAGCATATCCAATGGACTAAATGCTCCAGTCAAAAGACATATGATATCAGAATGGATAAAAAAACCCAAGACCCATCTATATGCTGCTTATGAAACTTATTTTAGGCCTAAAGACACCTGCAGATTGAAAGTGGGCAGATGGAGAACCCCATTTATCATGCTAATGGATGTCAAAAGAAAGCTGGAGTAGCCATACTTACATCAGACAAACTAGATTTTAAACCAAAGACTGTAACAAAAGATGAAGAAGGGCACTATATCATAATTAAGGGATAGACCCTTCCAACAAGAACATGTAACAATTGTAAATATTATGCACCCAACATGGGAGCACCCAAATATATAAATCAATTAATAACAAACTGAAAGAAATTTGTTGATAATACATTAATAGTAGGGGACTTTAACAGCCCACTCACAGCAATGGACAGATCATCTAAGCAGAAGATCAATAAGGAAACAATGGCTTGGAATGACCCATTGGACCAGATGGACTTAAACAAATATATTCAGAACATTTCATCCCAAAGCAGCAGAACACACATTCTTTTCGAGTGCGCATGGAATATTCTCCAGAATAGAGCACATACTGGGTCACAAATCAGGCCTCAACTGGTACAAAAAGACTGACATCATACCATGCATAGTCTCAGATCACAACGCTATGAAACCTGAAGTCAACTACAAGAAAGAATTTGGAAAGACCACCAATACATGGACGTTAAAGAATATCCTACTAAAGAATGAATGGGTCAACCAGGAAATTAAAGAAGAAATTTAAAAAGCACATGGAAACAAACGAAAATGAAAACACAACAGGCCAAAACCTTTGGCATGCAGCAAAGGTGGTCCGAAGAGGGAAGTACAGAGCAATACAGGCCTAACACAAAAAGCAAGTAAAGTTTCAAATACACAACCTAACCTTACACCTAAATGAACTAGAAAGGAACAGTAAATAAAGCCTAAAGCCAGTGAGAGAAGGGAAACAATAAAGATTAGAGAAGAAATAAATGACATAGAAACAAACAAACAACAGTGGAACATACCAATGAAACTAGGAGCTGCTTCTTTGCAAGAATTAATAAAATTGATAAACCCCTAGCCAGACTAATCAAAAAGAAAAGAGAAAGGACCCAAATAGATAAAATCACAAATGAAAGAAGAGAGATCACAGCAACTACCACAGAAATACAAACAATTATAAGAGAATATTATGAGCAATTGTATGCCAACAAATTAGGCAATCTCAAAGAAATGGGTAAATTCCTAGAAACATGTAAACTACCCAAACTAAAACAGGAAGAAATAGAAAATCTGACAGACCTGTAACCAGCAAAGAAATTGAATCAGTACTAAAAATTTCCCAACAAATAAGAGTCTAGGGCCAGATGGCTTCCCAGGGGAATTGTACCAAACATTTAAAGAAGAGTTAATAACTATGCCTCTGAAACTATTCCAAAAAATAGAAATGGAAGGAAGTCTTCCAAATTCATTCTATGAGGCCAGCATTACCTTGATCCCCAAACCAGACAAAGATCCTACTAAAAAGAAGAATAATAAACCAACATCCCTGATGAACATGAATGTAAAAATTCTCAACAAGATACTAGCTAATTGGGGGGAGCCTGGGTGGCACAGTCGTTAAGCGTCTGCCTTCGGCTCAAGGCGTGATCCCAGCATTCTGGGATAGAGCCCCACATTAGGCTCCTCTGCTAGGAGCCTGCTTCTTCCTCTCCCACTCCCCCTGCTTGTGTTCCCTCTCTCGCTGGCTGTCTCTCTCTGTCAAATAAATAAATAAAATCTTTAAAAAAAAAAAAGGTACTAGCTAATTGAATTCAACAGTACATTAAAAGGATTATTTGCCTCAACCAAATGTGGGATATATTTCTGGGCAGCAGGCATGGTTTAATATCCACACATCAATCAACATTATATACTACATTAATAAAAGAAAGGATAAGAGCCACTGATCCTCTCAATAGATGCAAAAAAAGCATTTGACAAAATATAGCATTATTTCTTGATAAATATCCTTGAAGAAATAGGGAACATACCTCCACATCATAAAGGCCATATATGAAAGATCTACCACTAATATTATCTTCAATGGGGAAAAACTGAGAGCATTTTCCCTAAGGTCAAGAATGTGACAGGGATGTCCACTCTCACCACTGTTGTTCAACATAGTACTAGAAGTCTTAGCCTCAGAGTATTAGAAGTCTTAGCCTCAGGGACACCTGGGTGGCTCAGTCATTAAGCATCTGCCTTCGGCTCAGGTCACAATCCCAGGGTCCTGGGATGGAGCCCCCCCATCAGGCTCCCTGCTCAGTGGGAAGTCTGCTTCTCCCTCCCCAATCCCCCTGCTTGTATTCCCTCTCTCTGTCAAATAAATAAATAAAATCTTTAAAAAAAAAAAAAAGGAGTCTTGGCCTCAGCTATCAGAAAACAAAAATAAATAAAGGTCATCCAAATTGTCAAGGAAGAAGTCAAACTTTCACTCTTCACAGATGACATGATACACTATGTACAGAACCCAAAAGACTCCGCCAAAAAATTGCTAGAATGAATATTAAATGGAAAAAAGACGGTTTCTTCCACAAACAGTGTTGGGAAAACTGAACAGTAACATGCAGAAGAATGAAACTGGCTCATTTTCTTACATGGTACACAAAAAGACATTCAAAATGGATGAAAGACCTAAATGTGAGACAGGAATTCATCAAAATCCTAGAGAACCCAGGCAACAACTCTCTGACACTGGCCACAGCAACTTCCTCCTAGGTATGTCTCCAGAGGCAAGGAAGACAAATGCAAGCATGAACCATTGGAGCTTCATCAAGAAATAAACTTCTGCACAGTAGGGAAACAATCAACAAAACCAAGAGGCAACCTGCGGAATGGGAGAAGATATTTGCATATGGCATATCAGATAAAGGTTTAGTATCTAAACTCTATAAAGAACTTACCAAAGTCAACACCCAAAAAACAAAAAATCCAGTCAAGAAATGGACAGAAGACATGAACAGACATTTCTCCATAGATATTTTCAATTTTAAATACACTTAAAAAGCACTTAATATGTTTCAGGTACAATTCTACATGAATTAACTGTATGCAAATTTTATTAGGGAGCTTTAATTAATATTCACATTTTTTTTTTGAGGAGGAGGAGGAGGAGGAAACTAAAATACAGAGCGGTTAAGTAACAATGCTTTATAGTAGTTACAAATAAATGGAGATTCTTACGTAAACTTGTTAGAAAAAGAACTTGTGGTTGGTTTTTGACTGTGTGCCTAATGCTGTGCTTTTTCTTCCTGTGATTTACTCATTCCATCCTTGGAGGTCTGTATCTCTTCCTCACCTTCACTGATTTTTCCCAGCCCCTTACACCCTTCCCCTCTGGCAACCTGCAGTTTGTTCTCTCTATTTATAGTTCTGATTCTGTTTTTTGTTTGTTTATTCATTTTTTCTAAGATACCATTTATTAATGGAATCATATGGTATTTTCTTTACTCTGATTTATTTCACTTAGCATAATACCTCTAGGTCCATCCATGTTGTCTCAAACGGCACAATCTCATCCTTTTTTATGGCTAATATTCCTGTGTGTGTGTGTGTCACATTTTCCTTAAGTGTTCATCTATTCATGGACACTTAGGTTGCTTCCATGTCTTGGCTATGTAAACAATGCTGCAATAAACATAAGGGTGCATATATTTTTTTGAGTTAGTATTTTCATTTTCCCTAGTAGAATTACTGGATTATATAGCATTTCTATTTTTAATTTTTTGAGGAACCTCTCTGCTGTTTTCCGTAGGGGTGGCACTAGTTTGCACTCCCACCAATAGTGCATGAAGGTTCCTTTTTCTCCACATCCCCACCAATACTTGTTTCTTGTCTTCTTGATTTTAGCCATTCTGAGAGGTGTGAGGTGGTATCTTATTGTGGTTTTGATTTGTATTTCCTTGATCATTCGTAATGTTGAGCATCTTTTCATGTGTCTGTTGACTATTTTGCATTTCTTCTTTAGAGAAATGTCTATTTAGGACCTCTGTCCAATTTTTAATCAGATTATTTATTTTTGTGTTGAGTTGTATGTATTCTTTATATATATTGGATATTAACCCCTCACTAGCTGTATCATTTGCAAACATCTTCTCCCATTTAGTAGGCTGTATTTTTGTTTTGTTGATGGTTTCCTTTGCTGTGCAAAAAGCTTTTTATTTTGGTGTATTCCCAATAGTTTATTTTTATTACTGCTTCCCTCGCCTTAGGAGACGTATATAGAAAAACGTTGCTATGGTTGATGTGAGAGAAATTACTGTTTATGTTCTCTTGTAAGAGTTTTGTGGTGTCAGGTCTCGTGTTTAGGTCTTAATACATTTTGAATTTATTTTTGTGTATGGTGTTAGAAAGCAGTCTAGTTTCATCCTTTTATAGGTAGCTATCTAATTTTCCCAGCACATTTGTTGAAAAGACTCTTTTTCCCATTATATAGTCTTGCCTCCTTTGTCATAGATTAATTGACCATATAAATGTGTTTATTTCTCGGGTTTCTTTTCTGTTCTCTTGACCTGCGTGTCTATCTACTTTTGTGTCAGTATGGTACTGTTTTCATTGCTATAGGTTTGTAGTGTATCTTGAAATCTAGAATTATGATACCTCCTGCTTTGTCCTTTCTCCAGATTGCTTTGGCTATTTAGGACCATTTGTGGTTTTCTACAAATTTAGTATTATTTCTTCTAGTTCTGTGAAAAATGCTGTTGGTGTTTTGATACGGATTGCACTGAATCTTTAGATTGCTCTGGGTAATGGGGACATTTTGACAATATAATTTTTCCAGTCCATGAGAATGGAACAGCTTTCCATTTGTTTGTGTTGTCATCAATTTCTTTCATCAGTGTTTTATTGTTTTCAGAATATAGATCTTTTACTTCTTTGGTTAAGTTTATTCCTAGATATTTTATTCTTTTTGGTGCAGTTGTAAATGGAGTGTTTTTTGTTTTTTTTAAGTTTCTCTTTCTGCAACTTTTTTATTAGTATATAGAAACACTACCAATTTCTGGGTATTAATTTTGTATTCTGCCATTTTACTGAATTTGTTTATTACTCCTAGTAGTTTTTTGGTGAAGTCTTTAGGATTTTCCATATATAGTGTTATGTCATCTGTAAAGAGTGAGTTTAATTTTTTCTTTGCCAATATGGATGCCTCTTTTTTTTTTTTTTCTTGTCTGATTGCTATGACTAGGACTTCAGTTCTATTTTGAATAAAAGCATTGAGAGTGGACATCCTTGTCTTGTTCCTGACCTTAGACAGAAAGCTTTTAGGTTTTCACCATAGAGGATGATGTTAGCCATGGGTTGCTCATATATGGCCTTTATTATGTTAAAGTATAGTCCCTCTAACCCCATTTTGTTTAGACTTTTTATCATGAATGGGTGTTGAATCTTGTCAAATGCTTTTTCTGCATCTATTGAAATGGACATACAGTTTTCATCCTTCTCTTGTTGATGTGATGTATGATGTTGATTGATTTGCAAATATTGAACCACTTTGCATCCTGGGAATAAATCCCACCTGATTATGGTGAATGATCTCAGAACTTGGTTTTAATTAAATATTCTCTTGGACAAAACTAATTGCTTTATCTATTTCACAGTCCATATAAAATAATAACCATGTTAGGGTTAGTACAGTTTTAAACCTGAGCAGGGTCGTGTGTATAATTTGGTATTTTCTAAGTCTGTGTTTGTAATTCTTTTTTTTTTTTAATTTTATTTTTAAGTAATCTCTCCACTCAACGCAGGGCTCAAACTCACAACCTGAGATCAAGAGTTACACACTCCAGCAACTGTGACAGCCAGTTACCCAGTTACCCCTGTGTTTGTAATTCTTACCAAATATTTAGAGGAAATATTTTTCTATAAACTATGAAATAGAGAAAAGATTTTTTAAATTGGTTTTGGACATACCCATGACTTAGTAAGCTTAAAACCCTTTTACCTCTCTCATGTAATATGTTACTTTTTAAATATCTCTGTGTATTACTAATTTCTTTCATTTAATAATAATAGAAAAAATAATTTAATCTAACTGAATTTGTTTAGATTTCATGTCTAAAGTGTAAATAAAACATATTATGCTATACTATAGCATAGTATGTAATTATATATTTATATTATATTTTATTCTAATATAATATGTTACAGGCATATATCCATACAGGATAAACAAAGTAGGATATGGATAGGAGTTTTCTGAAATTTCTTCCTTAAGAGAAATTCTAATTTCAGCATTTTATATTCTACCATTCATTTCCATTTCCATCTCATTTCAATTTTTTGCATTAGATAGTATTTAACTTTTGACTTAAAAATGCATGTCCCTATTCAAATATTTATATTAGTTGTACCAAAGTATAACTATTGCTGTTTTCATTGGGCACCAGTATTCATAATTATTAATTATGTTCTGTCTAAAGATAGAGGCATATTTTCTGATTATTTTACAACATCCCTTCAAAATTGTTTAGCATTATTATAATATCAAATACTCTCCTTTGTCCAGAAAATTCTTTTCCACATGCTTCCTTGCTTTCATATCACATACTGCCTCTAATATGTATAATTACATTCTGTAGTGGTATGACTTACTACAATTATGCTTTCCTCTATCAAACACTTCTCTACTACTCCCTTCATAAATGGCTCACATTATCTGTTTTTTTATAATGAATTGCCTTGTCCCCTGGTAAATACATATCAATATTCTTCTCAATGAAGTAAAATATTTTCTCTATAAATTAATCAAACCATCAGTGATTATTTTGTTGATGGGGTTTCAAATTTCATACATAAATGCTTTTTCTTTTTTTAAATAAATGTTTCTAAAAAATATTCTCTCTAGTTAATCTTCTCTATTTAATGTTTTAGAAGTTATATTTCACTCATGTTTGCATAGTATGACTCCAGTTAATGCTGTTTTTGACAATACAAACTGCATAGTATTTCATTCTTACGCATGTGCTCCACTGAGTTTTACAATATAATTGTAGTAGCCTAAGTCTCTTAAAGTAACATGGCATATTTTTATTACCTTTAGCAACTTTGTTGTGATATATTTTTAATCTTTTAATTCATAACTACTTTTCTTCTTAACATTTACAATGGACTTTTTTCATGAAATAATACAATTTGTACCATAGTAAGACTTCCCTATAATGTTCTTTAAGCATTTTTGTAATATACAATAGAATTAATAGTCTACAAAAGAGTAAATTGCAGAAAGCTTCATAGAAAGTAGATATTATATTACATTATGTTACTTTTATGTTTCTAAATGTACCATAACTATGCCAAAAACTTTTGCAAAAATGATGTTTTGAAATGTCTGATGTTCAAAAATAACCAAAGTAAAACCAATGAATAGTAATTAGTAGTAATTACTATAATAGTTATTAGTAAAGTTTATTGTGCACATGCCAAAAAGACAGTGTGCAAATGAGGGGAGCACTCAACCAAAACGTGGAATGAGGCTCAGAGATATATTGGTATAGAACAGCCTATATAGTGAGAAAGCAGTGACTGTTTATTCTTTTTTTTTTTAAGATTTTATTTATTTATTTGAGAGAGAGCGAGCACAAGAGGGGGGAGGGTCAGAGGGAGAAGCAGACTCCCCACTGAGTGGGGAGCCCAATGCAGGGCTTGATCCTGGGACTCCTGGGACTCAGGGATCATGACCTGAGCCAAAGGCAGACGCTTAACAGACTGAGCCACCCAGGCACGCTGTGACTGTTTATTCTTCACAGTGATTGGTTATATTAGAATTTTCTTAAACGATAGGGAATTGGCTTTCAGAGACAAGCAAAAATGACCCAGGTCAAGTTAGGCTTACAAAATAAACTAAATTAAGCTTTGCTTGTAGACTAAACTGGTTGTGTCTGCTCAAGGAATGCTCAAGGCTGGTCTCCATTTGTTTTTGGTTTTAACAGTAAATTAAATGAAAAACCAACACTATTAGGAAAAAAATGTATTTTTGAGTCATTTTCAGCTAGTATAAATTCATGCAATCGACTACAGCTTTTTATCATAATCTGTGCAAAGGACAAATTTTATTTCTTAACACTCAATAAGAATAAAGGAAATTTTCCACTAAGTAAGGGGCAACTGGGTGGCTCAGTTGGTTGGATGTCAGGCTCCGTGCTCAGTAGGGAGTCTGCTTGTCCCTCTGCCCCTCCCCCTGCTCTTTTGCTCTCTCTCTCTCACTTTCTCTCTCCCTCAAATAAATAAATAAAATCTTTTTAAAAATAAGAATAAATAAATAAACAAATAAATAAAAGTGAAGTAAGTGCTCTTTTGTCTTCAATTTTTCTGACACAATGAAAATGTAACAAAAAGAATGAAAAATAGAAAAGCATAGAATATATTAATGAAATTAGAAGGCACTTGAATAGACACTTGAATAATATAAATAAATACTGCAAATAAATTGAAATTTGAACCAAAGTGAGAGAGAAAAAGATTTAAATCTACCTCTACAGATTTTGGATGGCAAGCAATAATTGCAGAAAATAGGCACCATAATATTAAAGGATCCAAACGATGATTTATTCATTCATTTATTTTTTCATGGAGTAGCAAGACTGGGGGCATGGATGACTATGGGAATGTCCTGCAGCTCTGCTGAATATTGGAAAGTAGTAAAGCAGGGTGTTAAAAATAAAATTCAACTGAGTAAATTTTGAAGGTCTTATTGGCTTTATTCAAGGATTCATGAATCAGGCACCATGTAATCTAGCACATAGCAAGGAGCTCCAAGGAGCTGTACAAAATCAAAGACTTGGGGGGCACCTGGGTGGCTCAGTCGGTTGAGTGTTGGATTCTTGATTTCAGCTGGGATCGTGATCTTGAAGTCATGAGATGGAGCCCCGCTTGGCCTCCATGCTCAGCACAGAGTCTGCTTGTCCTTGTCCCTCTGTTCCTGCCTCTGCTTTCTCTCACCCTCTCAATTTCAAATATGTAAATAAAATCTTTAAAAAAAAAATCCAAAGACTTTTATAGGCAGAAGGAAGCAGTAAAAGCAAGTTATCTAAGTAAAAAAAAAAAAAAAAAAAAAAAAAAAAAAAGCAGATTGGTTATTACCAGCTTACTTTCCTTTAGGGATGTCAGGGATCTTATTAGGCAGATGACCAACTAAGGCTGATGAGGCTTTCCCGGATTGACTAGTTTAAGATTCTGTTTCTCAGAGAGGTGAAACTCTAATTGAATATAAGTTTGGTGAAGTGGGGCTTAGGATGAAAGACTTCATTTTGGGATTACTGTTTTGTTTTTAACAAGGTAGTGTTGAAAGAGAAATAGAAATAAGAAAAGGGAAAAAAAAAGAAAAGAAAAGGTTTAAACACAGAAAAAGAAAAGAAATAATATAGAAGATATTAGTGTCCATTACATTGAAATTAAACAGGGACAGTATACTTGGCTGTCACCTCTATAGAGCTGCCCAGGATCAGTTTATGTGAAATACATGAAAACACAGAGTGTGAATATGGAGACTCTCTGTAAGGTAAATTATATTCTTTCTTGCTCCAAAGGAAGAATTAAACAATGTAGGTGAACCACTTGTAAATATCTTTGCCTATAATCTGATTTTTTTTTTGTTACTTTTGCTTTTATTTGATTCATCTGTTTGTACAATATCTTATCTGGAAGGGTTTTTGTTTTATCTTAGATATTCTGATATCTGCTTAATGTTTAAGGATGGTCTTCATGGAGAATTAATGGAGATATAGATTTACAAGATTTCACAATCCAGTCTAAGCTGACCTGAAAACTAATGGTTGGATGTCTTATTAGATTGGTGAACAACAATAAAAAACAACAATAAAAAGGAGTAAAAAGAGATTGGTCAAACTTTGCTTTGGATCTCCATGAGAACACTTTCTGCCTAGTAGTTCATTAAATAAGTTCAGTTTGTTTTGTTGAGTTTGGGGGTCAAGGATGGCCCAGCTACTGGTGCTGGAGCCCATTCATATCCTCTGAGTGTCCAGGAATCCCAGGACACTAAAAACGCACTTTTGACCAACCTGGCACCTTTTGGTGCCTTTTTTGTTTGTCATGGGTTTGTCTACTTCAAAGGTGCTCCCTCCTCCTAGAAAACCTCATACTTTCGTATGAAGTCTCAATATAATCCTATACTTGTTTTTGGAAAACATTCTGGAGATAAACAATATAAACTAATGCTAACTTTGGCCATTATGGGGAACTCTGGCTATGTTAACTCTTTTTTTTTTTACTTTAAACCATGAAGGTTTAAATGAATTAATATTATTTTTCATGTTTTTATTTAAATTTATTTAAATTCTAGTTAGTTAATATATAGTGTAATATTGGTTTCAGGAGTAAAATTTAGTGATCCATCCCTGACATACAACACCCAGTGTTCATCGCAAGAGCCCTCCTTAATACCCCCCAACCCTCCCACCTCTCCTCCAACAACCTTCAGTTTGTTTTCTATAGTTGAGTCTGTTATGGTTTGCTTCACTGTCTTTTTCTTCCAACTTCCCCTATATTCATCTGTTTGTTTCTTAAATTCCACATGTGAGTGAAATCATAGGGTATTTGTTTTTCTCTGCTTATTTTGCTTAGCATAATACATTCTAGCTCCATCCACATTGTTGTAAATGGCAAGATTTCATTCTTTTTGATGGCTGAGTAATAGTCTGGGGTGTGTGTGTGTGTGTGTGTGTGTGTGCATGCACGCATGCATGTGTACATACACCCCACGTCTTCTTTATCCATTCATCAGTCGATGGACATTTAGGCTTTTTCCATAATTCAGCTATTGTTCATAGTTATAACAACTATATATATATATAAACATTGGGGTGCATGTATCCTTTCAAATCAGTATTTTTGTACCCTTTGAGTAAATAACTAGTAGTGTAATTGTTGGTCATAGGGTGGGTCTATTTTTAACTTTCTGAGGCAGCTCCATACTGCTTTCCAGAGTGGCTACAACAGTTTGCATTCTCTCCTTTCTCAGCATCCTTGCCAACATCTATTGTTCACCGTGTTGCTAATTTTAGCCATTCTGACCTATGTGAGGTTGTATCTCATCATGGCTTTGCTGCGTATCTCCCTGAGGAGAGTGATGTTGAGCATCTTTTCATGTGTCTGTTGGCCATCCATATATCCTCTTTGGAAAGATGTCTATTCATGTCTTCTGCCCATTTCTTAACTGGATTATTTGTTATTTGGGTGTTGAGTTCAATAAATTCTTTATGGATTTTGGATACTAGCTCTTTATCAGATATGTCATTTGCAAATATCTTCTCCCATCCTGTAGGCTGCCTTTTAGTTTTGTTGATTGTTTCCTTCACTGTGCAGAAGTTTTTATCTTGATAAAGTCCTAAAAGTTCATTTTTATTTTTGTTTCTCTTACCTCCAGAGACGTGTCTAGTAAGAAGTTGCTGAGGCTGAGGTCAAACAGATTGCTGCCTGTGTTCTCCTCTAGGATTTTGATGGATTCCTGTCTCATATTTAGGTCTTTAATCCATTTTGAGTTTATTCCTCTGCATGTTGCTGTCCAGTTTTCCCAACACCATTTGTTGAAAAGACTGTCTTTTTTCCATGGAATATTCTTTTTTGCTTTTGCAAAGTTTAGTTGACCATAGATTGACTTTTTCAAGTTTAGTTGTCATGCTTCATTTCTGGGTTTTCTATTCTGTTCCATTGTCTTATGTGTCTGTTTTTGTGCCAGTACCATACTGTCGAAATGATGACAGCTTTGTAATATAGCTTTAAATCTGGAATTGTGGTGCCTCCAGATTTGCTATTCTCCTTCACTATTGCTTTAGCTATTCAGGGTCTTTGTGGTTCCATACAAATCTAGGATTGTTTGTTCTAGCTCTGTGAAAAATGCTGGTGGAATTTTGATAGGGATTGCATTAAGTGTGTAGACTGTTTTGGATAGTATAGACATTCTAACAATATTTGTTCTTCCATTCCATGAGCATATGGAATGTTTTTCTATTTCTTTGTGTCATTTTCAATTTCTTTCTTCAGTGTTCTATAGTTTTCAGAGTGCAGATCTTTTACTTCTTTGGTTAGATTTATTTCCAGGTACTTATGGGTTTTGATGCAATTGTAAATGGGATTGGTTCCTCGGTTTCTTTTTCTGCTACTTCATTAATAGTATCTAGGAATGCCACAGATTTCTGTACGTTGATTTTGCATCCTGCAACTTTGCTGAATTCGTGTATCATTTCTAGCAATATGTTGGAGTCTCAGGTTTTCCACATGGAGGATCATGTCATATGTGAGTAGTGAAAGTTTGACTTTTTCCTTGCCAGTTTGGATGCCTTTTATTTCTTTCTGTTGTCTGATTGCTGAGGCTAGGACTTCCAGTACTATGCTAAATAACAATGGTGAGAGCGGACATCCCTGTTTCGTTCCTGACCATAGAGGTAAGGCTCTGTTTTTCCCCATGAGGATGATATTAGCTGTGGGTCTGTTGTATATGGCTTTTATGATATTGAGTAATGTTCTGTCTATCCCTACATTGTTGAGGGTTTTTATCAAGAAAGAATGCTGTATTTTATCAAATGCTTTTTCTGCATCTCTTGAGAGACTCATATGGTTCTTATCCTTTCTTTTATCATGGTATTTCATGATTGATTTGAAGTGCAGAAAGAAGTCCCACTTGATCATGGTGAACAACTCTTTTAATGCACTATTGGATTCAATTTGCTAATATTTTATTGAGAATTTTTGCATCTGTGTTATCAGTGAAAGTGGCCTGTAATTCTGCTTTTTAGTAGGGTCTTTGGTTTTGGAATCAAGATAATGCTGGGCTCACAGAATGAATTTGGAAGTTTTCCTTCCATTTCTATTTTTTGGAATAGTTTCAGAAGCATAGTTATTAACTCTTCTTTAAACGTTTGGTAGAATTCCCCTGGGAAGCCATCTGGCCCTGGACTCTTATTTGTTGGGAAATTTTTGATTACTGATTCAATTTCTTTGCTGGTTACAGGTCTGTCAGATTTTCTATTTCTTCCTGTTTTAGTTTGGGTAGTTTACATGTTTCTAGGAATTTACCAATTTCTTTGAGATTGCCTAATTTGTTGGCATACAATTGTTCATAATATACTCTTATAATTGTTTGTATTTCTGTGGTAGTTGCTGTGATCTCTTCTTTTATTTGTGATTTTATCTATTTGGGTCCTTTCTCTTTTCTTTTTGATTAGTCTGGCTAGGGGTTTATCAATTTTATTAATTCTTGCAAAGAAGCAGCTCCTAGTTTCATTGGTATGTTCCACTGTTGTTTGAGTGTTTGTTTCTATGTCATTTATTTCTTCTCTAATCTTTATTGTTTCCCTTCTCTCACTGGCTTTAGGCTTTATTTACTGTTCCTTTTCTAGTTCATTTAGGTGTAAGGTTAGGTGTGTGTTTGAAACTTTACTTGCTTTTTGTGTTAGGCCTGTATTGCTCTGTACTTCCCTCTTCGGACCACCTTTGCTGCATCCCAAAGGTTGTGGCCTGTCGTGTTTTCATTTTCGTTTGTTTCCATGTGTTTTTTAAATTTCTTCTTTAATTTCCTGGTTGACCCTTCCTTCTTTAGTAGGATGTTCTTTAACGTCCATGTATTGGTGGTCTTTCCAAATTTTTTCTTGTAGTTGACTTCAGGTTTCATAGCGTTGTGATCTGAGACTATGCATGGTATGATGTCAGTCTTTTTGTACCAGTTGAGGCCTGATTTGTGACCCAGTATGTGCTCTATTCTGGAGAATGTTCCACGCGCACTCGAAAAGAATGTGTGTTCTGCTGCTTTGGGATGAAATGTTCTGAATATATTTGTTTAAGTCCATCTGGTCCAATGGGTCATTCCAAGCCATTGTTTCCTTATTGATCTTCTGCTTAGATGATCTGTCCATTGCTGTGAGTGGGGTGTTAAAGTCCCCTACTGTTAATGTATTATTATCAACAAATTTCTTTCAGTTTGTTATTAATTGATTTATATATTTGGATGCTCCCATGTTGGGTGCATAATATTTACAATTGTTACATGTTCTTGTTGGAAGGGTCTATCCCTTAATTATGATATAGTGCCCTTCCTCATCTTTTGTTACAGTCTTTGATTTATCTTTTGATTTAGGGATAAATGGTTCCCCACCCCCTTACTTTCAATCTGGAGGTGTCTTTGTTTCCCAGCATATCAATAGGTCTTATTTTTTTTTAAGATTTTATTTATTTATTTGACAGAGACAGCTAGCGAGAGAGGGAACACAAGCAGGGGGAGTGGGAGAGGAAGAAGCAGGCTCTCAGCAGAGAAGCATGATGCGGGGCTCGATCCCAGAATGCTGGGATCACGCCCTGAGCCAAAGGCAGACGCTTAACGACTGCACCACCCAGGCGCCCCCAATAGGTCTTATTTTTTTATCCATCTTGATACTCTATGTGTTTTGATTGGAGCATTTAGTTTATTCACATTCAGAGTAATTATTGAAAGCTATGAATTTAGTGCCATTGTATTACCTATAAAGTCACTGTTCCTATAGGCTGTCTCTGTTCCTTTCTAGTCCTTGTTACTTCTGGTCTCTCTTTCTCACTCAAAGGGACCCCCTTAATATTTCTTGCAGAGGTGGTTTATTGTTCATGAACTCCTCTAGTTTCAACATACAAATGGCTAACACATGAAAAGATGCTCTACATCACTCATCATCAGGGAAATACAAACGAACTACAACCAGATACCAGCTCACACCAGTCAGAATGGCTACAATTAACAATTCAGGAAACAACAGATGTTGACGAGGATGAAGAGAAAGAACCTTCTTGCACTGTTGGTGGGAATGCAAACTGGTGTAGCCACTCTGGAAAACAGTATTTACGTTTCTCAAAAAGTTAAAAAAAGAACTACCTTGAAACCCAGCAATTGCACTACTAGGCGTTTATCCAAAGGATACAAAAACAGTGATTCAAAGGGGCACATGCATCCCAATGTTATAGCAGCAATGTCCACAATAGTCAAACTATGGAAGGAGCCCAGATGTCCATCAATTCATGAATGGATAAAGAAGATATGGTATACACACACACACACACACACACACACACACACACACACACATTGGAATACTACTCAACCATAGAAAATAATGAAATCTTGCCATTTGCAATGATGTGGATGGAACTACAGTGTATTATGCTAAGCAAAATAAGTCGGAGAAAGACAAATACCATATGATTCCACTCATATGTGGAATTTAAGAAACAAAACTGAACATAGGGTAGAGATGGAAAAATGAAATTAGGTAAAAACAGAAACGGAGGTAAACCATAAGACTCTTAATTATAGGAAACAAACTGAGAGTTGCTGGAAGGGAGGCCATGGGAGGGGGGGTGTATCCCATTGGGTGATAGACATTAAGGAGGGCACTGAATGTAAAGAGCACTGGGTGTTATATGCAACAGATGAGTCATATTCTACCCCTGAAACTAATAATAAAGAAAGAATATATCTAAAATAAACATTCCAGGTTCCTTAAAATATGCACACCTATTATTGATGTTCTTTTTTTTTTTGATGACCAAACTCTTGAAATAGCCACAATTATTTGAATAAATTAATGTACATGTTTTGTATTATTCATATAATTCTACTTTCATAAATCTCCCATAACTTTTAAGGAGGAAATAGATAATTTTAAATCTCTAGTTAATTATCATGAATTAATTGATGTTATAAAATGAGCAAACTTGAACCCTTAAGGTAAATTTTTACTTAGAACTTTGGCTAGATATTATTATATATTAAGTATTGTATCTTAAATAGTAAATGCTAACAACATTTCCTGATTTATGCCATACATGAAAATTTTTACTACCTTAAAATATTTCTATGGCTCCCTTTTGTACTTTCTTAGCAAAACCTACTGTTTGGGAAAAAAAGGGGGGGAAGGAAGAAGATAGTAATGGAGATGACATTCCCTTCATTATCCCCCAGTCATATATTTGGTAAATCATTTGTTAAGTATCATTACTTCAATTTTTTTTTTCAATGTCCTAGTTCTGACACAGTTCTGATCAAATTTTTGTTACTCAATAAACATGGATTAATTCATTATGCCTTTTATATTTCTGAAAAATCACAAATGGGAATAAGGAAACTAAGAACAAACAAACAGAGTTACAACAAATTATACAAACATTCAGAGAACCTGAGAAAGAGATTTGTATTCATGAGACAGGATGGGGGAGTCAGATAGTCAGATATATGGCTTAAACAGTAGCGATTTATTTCCATAATTTTATTTCTACTGCAAGGAGGAGATAGTTAGAAGATATAGGATGGTAGAAAGCAAGAGACCTTGGTCAAAGCCTTAAAAGAGGATACGTAACAGAGAACAGAACTGAGGAACATTAAAACAAGGGACCAATGCCTTGAAGTTTTGACACAGAAAATCTTTTCAGGAGCCAACACTGGAGCATTGTAATGATGTGAACTCAGGTTCTTAATGTAGGTGGAAGGGATAACAGGTAACTACTGAAGATCTGCACAGAGACCTAGACTCTGTGGTGATAGATAGGCAACTAATGGTCATGCATTATGAAAAAACAAAAAGTTTCAATGAGAGGTGCTAATAAAACCAAGGTAAGAGCTTGGTAAACAAGGATGAGTTCCAAAGTATGGATTTTAAGTGGCAGGCGATAGTGGGAGTAAAGGCCCTTAGAAGAAAATCCGTTCATTACTTTATAAAGGAAAATTCACATATTGTGATGGTTGAGTGTAGTAAGACTCCAACCTTCAGATGAAGACCTTGGGTCTTTAAAAACTGAGATAGCTTACAATATTACAGCAATATGATTAAATAACCTTCCTTTTCAGTAGTAAAGTAACTGTGAAAAATGTGGGGATTAAGTGGGTGGCAAATATGAAATACATTGAACATATTTATTTTAGGATGTCAGAGAGCTTATTTTAACACTTTTATTTATGATGAAAGTTCATATGAATAGAGAAGCTGTATGATTGCATAGTATATGTCAAGTAGTTATTGATTTTTAGTGTCTTCAGAAAAATATTTTAGTATTTCAAAGTGTGATAACTAAAGACTCGTCAGAAAAATTAATTTTAGAATGAGAAACCAAAGGAAAAGTGGAATTAAATGACCTGAGAATATTAGAAGATATACTATTATGTAATTATGTTATGTAATAAAAGTGTCTCATTAAAGGGTTTAAGATCAATATTGCACCAAATGTGTCCAGGTACATGTTCCAACATTTCCAATTAAATACCTCAGTTAAGTTTTGACCTTGAAGCAGCAGTTACATTAAAAATGTATTCATTTTAAGATTATAAAATAGCATATTGATTTTTTAACAAAAAGCTACATAATTAATCCCATCTAATTGCAATTGATGACATCAAATTGGCCATTCAAATGTCACCTGCAATTCTGAGGGTTACTTTACTACATCATAGTTGTAATGTTATATTATCCCAATCCATTTCAATATTCTCATAAATGGCTTACATAGTAATTGTACAGTGCCAAAATATTAAAGTTGTGTTTCATCCTTAAGATTTTTTTCTCATTTTATTCTAGTCATTTTTTAAATTTAATTTTTGAAATTTTTTTGTTATTTTTAGTTGAAGTATAGTTGACATACATGTTTCATTAATTTCAGGTATACTACAGAGTGATTTGACAACTCTATGTTATGCTATGCTCACCACAAATATATTTACCATCTGTCACATACGATGTTATTACAACACTATTGACTATATTCCTTATCTTGTATCTTTTGTCTCCTATTCCATAACTGGAAGCCTGAGGCCAGTTTTGAATATATTATTATAAATTATCACAGACTTTTTGCTGAAGATGTCTGATGGCTGTTACATATATTTATTTATCATCCTTCTGTTTTTCTGTTTATAATGCTAAAAGTTTAAATATACTTTTTGCATAAGATGAATTGATAAACCATATATAAACATTTGTCACATGCAAATTTTCTAAATCATCAATTACAATTGAAGAGATCACAAAATAATGCATTGATTTGTTCAGCAAATGCATAAGAACTGAAGTGTATATTTTGCATTCACTATTCTTTGTCTCTACCAAAACTATGCAGACTGAGCCCTAAATTCCAGACATTTGTTTGTTTGCATATTGAAATATAATTGATATATAACATTGTATAAGTTTAAGGTATACAAAATATTGACTTGATACTTTTGTATATTGCAGTATGATTACCAACTTAACATTAACACCTCTGTCATGTCACATAATAATCATTTCTTTTTTGTGATAGGAACAATTAAATTTAGTCTCTTGGCAACTTTGAAGTTTATAATGCAGTACTACTGACTATCACTATGCTGTGCACTCGTTCTCGAGGATTCATTTATCTAGCAGTTCCAAGCTTGTACCCTTAACAACATATCCCCAAATTCACTAGCCCATAGCTTCTGGGGAGGTAACCAGCACTCTACTCTCTGTTTTTACAAGTTCAGCTTTTTAAAGTCTACATATAGGTCAGATCATACAGTATTTGTCTTTTTCTATCTGACGTGTCTTAGCATAATGCCCTCCATGTTCATTTATGTTGTCATAAATGGCAGGATTTCCTTCTTTCACATGGCTGAAAAATTCCAGTGTGTGTGTGTGTGTGTGTGTGTGTGTGTGTGTGTGTGTGTACCACATATTCTTTAGCCATTCATCCACTGACAGACATCTAGGTTGTTTCCACATCTTGGCTATTGTGAATAATGCTGCAATAAACATGCGGGTGCAGATATCTCTTTAATAGCCTATTTTCATTTCCCTTGAATATCAATACTCAGAAGAGGAATTACTGGATCATATGATAGTTGTATTTTTAATTTTTTGAAGATTCTCTATACTGCTTTCAATGGTGGTCGAACCAATTTACATGCCCACCCACAGTGTACATGTGTTTCCTTATCTCCACATCCTCACCAACACTTAACTCATCTTCTTGATGTAGCCATTCTAACCGGTGTGACATGATATCCCATTGTTTTTATTTGTATTTTCCTAATGATTGGTGATTTTGAGCTTCTTTTCATGTACCTGTTGGCCATTTGGGTATTTTCTTTGGGAAAAAAAAGTTTTAAATAATTACTCTGCCCATTTTTCAAAATCAGTTTGTTCATTATTGAGTTATATGGGTTATTTACATTTTTTGAAGTTTTTATTTAAATTCCACTTATTTCACGTACAGTGTAACATTAGTTTCAGGTGTACAATATGGTGATTCACCACTTCCATATAAAATCCTGTGCTCAATCACAGCAAACGCACTCCTTAATCCTCATCACCTATTTAACCAATCCCCCACCCATCTCCCTCCTGGTCACCATCAGTTTGTTCCCTATACTTGAGTCTGTTTCTTGGTTTGCCTCTTTTTTTCCCTTCACTTGTTTGTTTTGTTGCTTAAATTCCACATATAAGTGAAATCACATGGTATTTGTCTTTCTCTGACTGACTTATTTCACCTAGCATAATACACTTCAGCTCCATCCATGTCATTGCAAAGAGCAAGACTTCATTCTTTTTGATGGCTGAGTAATATTCCACTGTGTGTGTGTGTGTGTGTGTGTGTGTGTGTGTGTGTGTGTGTATCTTCCATATTGTCTTTATCCATTCATCAATGGACACTTGGGCTGTTTCCATAATTTGGCTATTGTAGATAATGCTGCTATAAACATCATGGTGCATTCATCCCTTTCAAATAGTATTTTTGTATTCTTTGTAGTTTTGATTTCACTTCCCTAATGATCAGCAACATCGAGCATCTTTTCATGTGTCATCTATATGTATTGGCCATCTGTATGTATTTGAAAACATCTATTCATGTCTTCTGTCCATTTTTTAAATTGGATTATTTGTTTTGGGTGCTGATTTGATAAATTCTTTAAATATTTTGGATACCAACCCTTTACCAGATATGTCATTTGCAAATATCTTCTCCCATTATACAGGTTGTCTTTTAGTTTTGTTGATTGTTTCTTTCACTGGGCAGAAGGTTTTTATTTTGATGGGGTCCCAATAGTTTATTTTTCCTTTTGTTTCCCTTGCCTCAGGGGACATAGTTAGAACAGAGTTGCTATGGTCCATGTCAAAGAGTTTACTGCCTGTGTTCTCCTCTAGGGTTTTGATGGTTTCAAGTCTCACATTTAGGTCTTTAATACATTTCAAATCTATTTCTGTGTGTGGTATAAAAAGTGGTTCAGTTTCATACTTTTACATGTTGTTGCCCAGTTTTTCCAACATCATTTGTTGATGAGACTGTCTTCCCATTGGATATTCTTTCCTTCTTTGTTGAAGATCAACTAACCATATAGTTGTGGATTCATTTCTGGGTTCTCTATTCTGTTCCACTGATCTTAGTATCTGTTTTTGTGCCATGACTATACTGTTTTAATCACTACAGCTTTGTAATATAACTTGAGGTCTGGAATTGTGATGCCTCCAGCTTTACTATTCTTTTCCAAGATTGCTTTGGCTATTAGGGGGCCCTTTGTGGTTCCATACACATTTTAGAATTGTTTGTTCTAGCTCTGTGAAAAATGCTGGTGGTAATTTGATAGATATTGCATTAAATGTGGAGATTGCTTTGGGTAGTATAGACATTTTAACAATATTTGTTCTTCCAATCCATGGGCATGGAATGCCTTTCCATTTCTTTGTGTCATCTTCAATTTCTTTTATCAGTGTTTTATAGTTTTCGGAGTACAGGTCTTTCACCTCTTTGGTTAGGTTTATTTCTAAGTATCTTATTATTTTGGGTACAATTATAAGTGGTACTGTTTTCCTAATTTCTATTTCAGCTCCCCATTATTGGTGTATAGAAATGCAACAGATTTTGTACACTGATTTTGTATCCTATGACTTCACTGAATTCACTTATTAGTTCTAGCAGAGGTTTGATTGAGTCTTTAGGGTTTTCTACATACAGTAACATGTTATCTGAAAACAATGACAGTTTTAATTTTTCCTTACTGATTTGGATGGCTTTTATTTCTTTTTCTTGTCTGATTGCTGTGGTTACACAAAATATCTTTCTATTCATTTGTGTCTTTTTCAATTTCTTTTATCAAAGTCTTAGTTTTCATTGCATACAGCTTTCACTTCCTTGGTTAAATTCATATATATATACACACACTACTGGGGAAAAAAAAAGAAAACTATTCCAAGAATTTACTTCAGAATGGAGAAGTTCACATATGCAAACAAATAAAATTGTATAATGAAGCACTACATATTAGGATAGATGTTTATATGTGGGAATAAGGTAAAAAATAATTCTTCAAAGGAAAAACATAAGGTCATGGGAAGATGTGAAAAAGATACATTCTTGTTACTTACGATATTTATTTTATTGATGAAGGATAAAATACAGGTGAATAATTTCTAAGAAAGTAATTAAAGAAAATATATGATTGAAAGCCTGAAAGCATGGAATAAAAACTAAATATGGAATGTTTTCTTGCCAAGCCTTTACTTAGAACTTTCAGTTGTCTATAGAAAGAAAGCCTTGTTGATCTTTACACATGACACTTCCCTGTTTTATATTCTGGTCACACTCTCCTATGCTGAGATATTTTCTGCAGGCATGCCATCTAGTTCCAAATCCTTGCACATACTGATACTTCATCACAGAAAATACTTTTTCTTTCTCTATTAACTAGCTAACTCTCATATACATTTTCTTTTGTCATTTTTTTTTATTGTACTCTCACATACATTTTAGATCTCAACTCAAAGTCACTTTCACAGGAAATATTTTCCGAACAGCTCCCTCTCCTATATACACATAAATTAGCATTTAACATAAATTTTTAGAGTTTATTGTCATATTCCTTTATAGCACTTATAGGTAGCAACTGTTTAACTATTACTTGTCTGGTCAAATGGACTGTTTGTTCATGAAGAAAAGTACAGATCATTTTCTTTTTTCTGTTTTTCCCTGTATCTATAGTACCTATCACAATGCCTGGATCCAAAATACATTCGTTGAATGGAGTAATCGTATAGACCACTTCTCCCTCAGGTAAAAGTAGGCGCCCACATAAGTTGATTTGAAGTGTGCTATATATTTAAACATTTCTTCAAATATCACCTTTTCCACATATTCTTTCCTTTAGTATAGAGAAAACTGAATCAGATTTAAAACAATGTAAATGCCCATCAATGACGGGTTAGTTAAATAAATGAAATAATATTTGTCTACTAACAAAAAAGTGAAGGATTTCTATTTCCAGTGTGAGGAAGTAACTGATAGTGAGCTTGCTTTCTTAGTGTAAAGAAATGCAACACTGTACTAAATATATAAAGCAAATATTGTTATACATTGGACAACATTGTAGGATTGTGATTACTCTGGCAGGCAAAAACTAACAAGAAGAACTCTTACCCCATCCTTGTTTTCTACTGAGAAACAATTTATGTACCATGTGCAGTGAAAGAGATCACAAGCTAAGCATGGCTGCTAAGGAAATATATCAGACTTCAGAGGGGAAGTAGTGGCTAACATTCATGGAACAAATACTGGAGAAGAAGGATCTAAACATAAGACCTACAGAAATCTGCATGGAAATATTGTTGGCATTTTTGCTGAATACCAAGCTATATAATCCTTTGGCAAAACTCAAAGATGGAAAATAAAAATTACTTGGGAGATGTAAACTGAATAATTTCAAGAGATTATACTGGGCTGCGAGACTGTTGAATTTTGAGAAGCCAGGAAGAAGAGACTTTATATAATACCAGAGGCATTTGGCAAAGACGCACACAAAAAGGATACATCTTGATAGTAGGCTTAACCTTCCCAGAGAAGAGGCTACCCTAGACCTACATTTACATTGCTTAAAAACAAGTCTAAGGATTTGAGATAGAAAAGGAAAACATCAGCAAACTTGAAGATATGTCATTTTATTATTATTTTTTAAATTTTTATTTATTCATTTGATAGAGAGCACAGGTGAGAACATGAGCAGGGGGAAGTTAGAGGGAGAGGGCGAAACAGACTCTCTACTGAGCAGGGAGCCCGGTCCCAGGACCCTGGGATCATGACCTGAGCCGAAGGCAGATGCTTAACCAACTGAGCCACCCAGGCACCCCAAAGATATGTCATTTTAAATGATCAAATATGAGGAACAGATAGAAAAAAAAAGAATAAAGAAAAATGAACAGATCCTTAGAAACCTTTAGGACACAACAAAACATAACAACATACACATAATGGGAGACTTAGAAGGAGAGGAAAGAAAGAAAAGGAGGAAAAAGAAAATTGCAAAAAATAATGGCTGAAAAATTTCCAAATTTGATGAAAAGTATTAAACTATAGATCTAAAAATCTCAGCAGACTGCAATTAGTAAGAATTCAAAGAGATACCATATTTAGATACATACACACCTGAGTGTCAAACTGTTCAAAAGAAAAAACAAAGAAAGAATCTGGAAACCAGGAGGAAAGAAGTGATCCATCACATACAAGAGATCCTTTGTAACAGTAACAGCTGATTTCTCATCAGAAATCATAAGGCAAAAAGGTAGTGTGATGATATATTCAAAGAGCTGAAAGGGAAAAAAAAAAACCACTATTGACCACAAATTTTATAGCTAGGAAACTTATTCACCCTCTTGCAGTACTTTCTATTAATATGTGTTTCATTTTATTCATTTGTATCAGTTTAGGGATCACAAAAAGCAACCATTTCTATTATCAGCCCACATCCAGTGTTTCTGAAGACACCCATAGGGACCGACTGAAATGAAATTGGAAAAACTCTCATTTCAATTCCATGACTAAGGGCTTTATTTGGTGTCCAGATGGTATATGTAACTTTCTTTGTCACAAAGTTTGTAGCATTTGGAGTTATTTCATCCTCATTAATCATGCATATCAGATATTTGGTTATTAAATATGTGAAATACTCAGTGCTTTTGAACTGGGTAATTCTTTTTCATCAGAGTTCCTCTTCATCATGTAGCCTACACATACTGATATCCAGTCACAAACATTTTTGAAACAACATCTTTTAAAAAATGATCCTTTTCAAAAAAGTTAAATCCTAAATTTAGAGTATAGGTCAAAGATATAAATATAAAGAGCAGCATTTTGGAAGTTGTAATAGTGGTTAAAGGGAATAAATGACATTTCAAGCAGTTTAAAATTATAGCCAATTCGGCTTTTCTTCTAGTTCAAATGTGATGGATTTTTTTTAACATGAATCAAAATTACTCAGCATTAGCCAAAGTAATTGGCTGTTTGACTATCAATGCCATATGTTGCTAAAAATAAACTTGGAACTCAGAATGGGCGGTCTACCATCAGTATTTTTAGAAATGTTTTGGAGATACGCTGAAAGTAATAAAACACTCATATCAAACAGTGCTAAGAATTGAGTAAAGGACACTTGGTTGTCTTCACTAGAGCTGATTTCTTTTATTTTTGGCACCAGGTAAAGCTCAGTTAGAGATGGATCAAACAGAGCAAGAGGCAAAGGAAGACATGGACTCCCCCATGGTACTTGGTAATGAACTTTGGTTCATATGAGAGTGTTTTTCTTCTTGTGTACATAGTTGAACATGGCATGATTTTTCAGATGATCATTTTATCCAATAAATACACAATTATCCACTGAGCACCCAAAAAGACAATTTCCCAAAAGGTAAGTAGTACAATATAATTGGAGGATAGGGTGTAAACAGGGGACTGCCAAATGTGACTAAAAATTTATTCTTTAGTTCATATATTAAAAATACCACATCAATGTGTTTCTCAAACATATTTAAACAGGGATGTCATTGAACTTTCTTCTTATAACTTTTTTCGTAACAATCAACAACAAAATTTTTTTTTAGCCTTTGATTCATATTGTGCCTCACTACCTTGATTACCAAACCCTCAATTTAAGGTCCAAGTACTAGGGCATCATGTCTACAGCTTAGTAGATTCAGAAAATAGTGTGTGTGTGTGTGTGTGTGTGTGTGTGTGTGTACAGATTGAAACTGAGAAAAGAAAAAGGAAAGATAAAAGCAAATACGGCAAGATGTCAACTCAGAAAATCTCATTGAAGGTTATATAGAATTCTTTGTGCTATTCTAGTAACTTTTCTGTAAGTCTAAAATTACATCAAAATAAAACTTAAAAGAAGAAAACAAAGGCCTCACTTTCTAAAATTCTGAGATTTTGTTGAGCTGTCATGCAGGAAGATAAAAACAGACATATCATTTTATGAAATTTTAAAAATATGATAAATCCAAGTTCAATAAAAGAAGAATTTGTAAACATTTTTAGACTATAGATTTCTTACTAGAGTCTACAGGGCACAATGGAAATAAAATATGAATACCAGAATCTTCCACTCTGTATATAAAATTTACTAATATTTACTATTGGGGAACAAAATATATCCCTTTACCTTACCATCTCTTTGTAATACAAATTTTATATCCTAATTAGGGTCATATAATAGCAGGTTGGGAAATGTATGTAACAAGAAAGCCAACATCAATTTACATTCCTAGAATATTATTGCCAATATATCCAGGTATAATTTATGGGTAAGTAACCAGACACTGTGACCTAATGACTCTCTTTCTTGATTATATTTCAGCTGGATTGATTTTTTTTTTAAATCTACATCCTAGAAAAGCAGGAAATTTTTATGTCATTCTTTGAAATAATACATAAACTTGTCATGTAGTAGAGTAGTAGTGATTCTGCTGATAACAGAAAATCTAATAGATTAGAAATGGATCCTCCAAGTCCTTGTTTATTTACAAACATTTTAATAAAACCATACAACTGTTTATCAATATTGACTATTCCATCATACAAACAAAAGTTTATAAGTCGTTCATTATTTCATTTATTCATTTGACAAATGTTTATTGTGTGCCTCCAGTGTGCCAGAGATTTTTTCAGGCACTAGGGATTTGGTAATGAACAAAAGAGAAAAAATAAAATAAATACCTGTCTTTTAGTGAGCTCCCATTTGAAAGGGGGAAAACAAGAATAAATAGATAATTAAATACAATATATTATATATAAGATGATTAATGTGACAGATTAAAAAAAAATAAAGCAGCACAAGGGGAAAGAAGACCTAACATAAATGAAGGCTGCTTTTTTAAACTGAGTGGTTAGGGAAGTCCTTATTGATGAAGTGACATTTCATTATCAGTGAAGGACTACTCCGTGCAGATATTTGGAGAAAGTTTTTCAATGCAAAGGCCTTAACACATATAGGATATTCTGGTCCCATCAGGGAACAAAGGAGGAAGTATTATAGGGAGAGGAGAGAGGATAGATAAGATTATTGAGGTCCCAAAGACAGAAGACAGACAGGGGCTAGATCATGTAGTGGTTTCAAGAACTTTGGTTTTAACTCAGAATGAAATGAGAAACCATTGGAAAGTTTTGAAAAAGTGATCTTACTCTACCTGCTAAGTTCATGGTGGGCAAGGGAATAGAGAGGACACCATCTCTAACCTATGGTTGTAATGCAGGAGCCAGTCAACAGCAGTTTGGATTAGCCAAATGCCTACCAACTATTGCAGACAATAGTCTCAATTTCTCCATCTAGAAAATTAGTGATTTAGATTTGATATCTCTAAAATTGCTTCAAGTTTTAACATCCCATTAGCCTTTGTGTGCCCTAAAGTGGAAGTCACAGTCAATCAGAGTAGAAAGTGTTTAATAAGACAAGCATAATAGTACCATGTATATCAAGATGCCTACTCCTCCTTCTCATAACATGTGCACTTGTATTTGCAGAGCAGCGGTGTAATTGATGGCATATCTGTTAGTCTCAACAGAAGACAGATGGCATGCACAAATTAGGATAATTTGAAGAGGATTTATAAATAAAGAGAATAATTACTGAGGTGTGGACAGAGTGTAGAGGTTCCACAATAGTGCAGGAATCTCAGCCAACAGCCAGGAAGCAGCAACTATCTGTAGGACCAAAAGGAATGAGGAAAGGAGGAGTTTACTAGAATCATAAATGAAAGAGAATCCTGCAAAGCAGGCTCAGTAAAAGGAAGAATGACCCATTATGGAAAGAAATTCCAGCCTAGGATTACTTCTGGTGGATGGAACTAACAATAAATGCCCCAACTTCACTCTCATCCCTTAACTGTCCTCCTTCCCTCCATTGTCTGAATGGAGATGAGAGCCAGAGGTCCTCAGAAACTGATATACTCTATACAGGTGACCTCACAAGGATAGAGAACAGGGAAGAGAACCTGGAAGAGTTGCCCAGGAGGAGCAATTGGAAACTACCTGACACAGAAGGCAATGAAAATTGCCTTGTCATATTTATTCATGCATTTCTTCACACATTTATTTAATCAATAAAAAATTATTGAATATATCCAATGCACCAGTACTAGTCATAGATTTGGATTTATGGTAACAGTTTGAAGAGAAAGGTTTTCTGATAATATAAAAAGTACAAAGCCCCAAACATAATCCTAATCCATCCTGTATCCTACAATCAACTGTACACAGTACAAACAAGAAATTGTATATTAGAGGGCTAGTCTAGTTCAAACTTCATTATGTTCTTCTAATGGAGAGAAGTTTGGACCCTTCTGGAAATTGTGTCTCAAAATAAAAGGAAAACCAACCAAGATTTTCAAGAACAATTAGGTATGAGGAATCCTGGGGGGAAATCCAGTATCTTGTAAATGGGTGGCCACACCTGTAGATAAGCACAAAGAGGTAGGATGCAGCAAATTATGGAATAAGCAGTCATCTGGGGCTCAGTTCCAATTAAAACTGTACCCAAGCTCACCAAACACATACACTAATGGTCATTTCCACTGATTTAGATAGAATTTAACGATGTAGCCAAGATCGTTTAAAAATATTAGTCAGATCACATCACTTCTCACAACAAACACCACAATGGCGTGGCAGATCCCTGAGAATCAAAGCAAAATTCCCAGTATCATCTATGAGGATCTAAATAAGCTGGGCCTACTCTCCTTGCCATCTCTCCATTCCCATCTCCACCTGTACCCCAAATCCTTTTTGTGCACTCTGCTTCAGCCATACTGCGTTTTTGCTGTTTCTTACATATGCCCGGCTTGTTCTCAACCCAAGGGCTTTACACTGTCTGTTATCTCTGCCTGGAGCGTTTTTGTTTTTTGTCTTTTTTTCAAAGATATCTGCATCGCAAACTCCAAAACATCCTGATGCTAACATGTCACTTTATCAGTGATGCCTTCTTTCACCATCTGATGTAAAATAGGAATTTCTCACTCCGATCCACTCCCACCAAGATTCTCTCTAACCAATTTCCCAGCTTTATTCTTCCCCACATTTATCACTATCAGTGCACTTACTTATTTTTTAGCTTTCTTTGAAAATCACAACTAAACCTTCATTCCCTCAAGGGCAGAGATTTTTGTGTTTTGTTTGTGGTTTTATCCCCAGGGATTAGAACATATATAGACTAATATAAAGGAGATATATTCAATGCTATTTGTAGAGTAAATGGATAATGAATACTTTGACATTTGAGGTAGTAAACTAAGAGATATGAGTAACCAGGTAATAATTTTACAACTCATTAAAATTTCAGCGTAAAAATTAGAAGCAGACAAGGAGGTTCTTGGAAGCAGCTGGCTATATAAATGATTTCCTATGTAGTAACCAATAGTACCTGAATAAAGGTCTCCTAGAAAGTAAAGGAATGAAATTCATAGAGATTGGATGATAAATGAAAGCAGCTTTCCTGCTTATTAATAAAGAAAGGCTACTTAGCTGCCTTCTGTGAAGATATTAAAAAAATATGAAAAGGACTGTAGAACAAAGTATTATTAAAAACATTTCATACAAAAAAGCAGTTTATTGAACATGATGCCCAGGAAATCTTTAGTAATAATAATTATGAAGGATTAGGTTGCATCACTTTGTAACAGCTACTAGGTTGTGGAAAACAAAGTAAGTACTTTGATTTCCTCTCCCAGTTTATCTATGCAGCTGAGATATTTACACGTCTGATGATTAAAAAGAATTAAAAAGATAGAAAATACAATAAGAATTATGAAAAGTGAGCTTTTTTACCAGATTATTTTATCCTACTGAAAGTTCAAACGTCATTCTCAATTATATTGTTTTATCATGAGTTCTTTTTTACAACCTAGTAAGATGAACAAGAACGCAAGAATTACTACTCTTCTTTCACGAGGTCATAAAGTTTAGCCTCAGATAAAGGTCTGTTTACATAATCACAGGCACACTTCTAGAGTATAAAGCAGAGACATATATTCAGGTCTTCTGTTTTTTTAGCCAAGGTTTATTCACCAAGATTCCAACATACGCATATAGGCAACGTATCCTAACAGACTGAAAAAAGTGTTCATATGCAATACCCAGTAATGACAAAGACCATAATTCCTTTGGAAATCTGTAAAGCACCCGACTCACTAAAGAGCAGAATGGTTAATAGATTTTTGATTTGCATGGATAGTTCATCAGAACACTGAAAAAGCTATAGATAACGAATGCTATCCAGGACTTAATTTTTCAACTACGTAGAATTCGTTAGTTTTACACAAGTTATCAAGAACCTAGGAGGAAAATAAATACTCATACTAGAGATGATAATAGTCAAGAAAGTGGATAGGGTATAGTTTAACATGTGTTTTATGTCAATAAAACAGATATCAAAACCATCCATAAATACGTACTGTATTTTGTTCCAGGCAGTGCTTATAAGGGTGTATCCACTTAGTATCATGCAAGGTGTATCTTAAAAATCTGTACATGTTACTGAAAATAAGGTATGATTCAAGTGTACCTCTGTGTGTGTGTGTGTGTGTGTGTGTGTCTGTCTGTCTGTCTGTCTGTAGCAGGGGTCGGCAAACTACTGCCCACGGACTAAATTTAGCCTCCTGACTATTTTTATAAACAAAGTTTTATTGGAATACAGCCAACCTATTATTAATTTAGATCTTTTCTATGGGCTGCTTTCATGCTACAATTGTTGAGTTAACAAGTTGAAACACAGAATTTATGGCCCTTAAATCCTAAGCATTTACTAACTGACACTTTACAGAAAAAAGTTTACTGAACCTTGATGTATTGTAAGATCTAGATTTAGATCTAGAAGGAAGCAAGTTGGAAAGTTACTGTAGCAATGTAGGTAGTACTTGGTAGATTAGGAGGCATGAAGGAAGGAGAATGATGTCTGGAATACAGCAATATTGTGAAATACAATTACAATTTGCTCTGGAGTGTTCCCTATGGAGGGCTTGCTTTTGTATACATTCACTGGCAGAGCTTTACCTGCAGAATTCGAATTATCTACAGGGGACTGAATGAGCTGATGTTTGAGTGTCACCGTATATTATGATTTAATTGGCCCTGAGGGTGACCTTGACATCAGGGTTCTGGAGAGTGATTCTAATCTATAAACAAGTAGTTGAAACTACTGCTTTGGTATATGTATCATTTTAGAGCTATTTAGACATCGGATTATTCTTAGTTTATTTTATTGACAAATTTCATGCTTACACTTAGTGAGGTAACAAGGCTCTCTATCCTTTTGCATGTTACTGCTTCACATACCATTTTTTATAGTGCACGTAATTTCCTTAAAATAGTATGAGTCATGCAGTAAAATAATTTTAAACATTTTGTTTTTCTATATGAAAATTCTCAGCCTCAGCTATTGTTGCAACATTATCAAGTAGTCAGAGGCTACTTGTAAGATCTATAACAGAAATCACTTTTGTAATCTCTGTCAATGCAACAATAACAAAAGAAGACTGAGTTGTGTTGTATTAGCTCCTCATATACTGTGAACAGGGTAGTAGAAAGATTTTCTGAAGTATTAAACAACACTTAGTAGAGCTTTGAAGAGTACATTGCAATCATCTCTTGATTTACACATCAGATGCACTGCTGGAAAATTTGCTGCCTATTAAAACCTTTCAAAAATAATGTGTGCTTATATGTGCAATGGAATTAGATTATACTTTCAGATCATTTCAAAAGGGTTTTTCACTTATGTATATATCCAAAGACCATCCTTAAAGGCATCTGTGATAGAGGAAATATGCCCTTGTGCAGGACTGTCCTCAGCATTCTAGGAGGCTTAGCAGCTTTGGTCCTCTATCAGCAGCTCTCTCCAATGAATGGGAAAATCAAAAGTGTACTAAGTTTTCAAAATCTTACTCCTAAGGATCGTCTAGTACCACTTGTATTGAAAACCACAGGCATAAATGATCTAATTGTACATTATTATTGTTGATAAGTTTTATGCTCAGGAGCATATTTCATCATCAAGGATGACTCAATCAAGAAATCATGTTTATTGAAGCTACTCATGTATTGAAGTACATGAATCTACTTTCTGTTCTTTGAACATCTGACATTTGCAAGTACCGGAGATGCACGGTTATCTGAGAGTCCCAGTATAATGCAGTCTGTGAATGTCCACATACCTGTTAAAGGTCAAACATCATGTCACTAGCACCACCAAGGTCAGCTGTAGCAAGCAAGATGACCTAAATTGGAGTGTAGAAGTACACAACACCCTAAGGGAGTGAACATTCAGTATTTTGGAACAGAAACTCATGTGAAACTTCCAGGTCCAGCACCTAAGATATCTACTGTTCATGATTTCAGAACACATGAACAAACAGACAATAGCATTCTTGGAAAAGAGTTCTAAGTACAGAATGGAAAATTCACATATCCGGGTAGAAATGAGAGAATCAATTCCCAAATATGAAATTTCAGATCTGCCAAGATTTGTTTGGCTTCATCTAAAATTCATCTAAAAGAGACAGTCTGTGATACAGTGGTGAAAGATATGCATTCATCAGAACAAAAGATCTATTAACCTGGTAAGCATGATCAGCGGGGGCAGTGAGGGTCTCCAGGAACATACCCCTTTGGGCATTTTTCTTGTCTATCCACTAGTTCAGAGTGGAGAGTACACAAGATAAGCTACAATAAGAATGTGAGGAGGAAAATGGTAACATCTTTTCTTTACACAGACTCCTTTTAGTCATCACCTTGATTGGATTTTTGGCCCCCACTCAGTATGAACATTTGTGTTGAGTTGTCTGATTATTCCAGTTTTTTTCTAAAAATATCCATAAATACCCATTTTAAAAGTACCCTTCTTCCTAAATGATGTTTTCCTACGATTGGAAGAGAATATAACATAGATAATCTGATCATGAAACAAGAAAGAACATATAAAAAGGGAGTCTTAGAGACAAAACCATTTAGAAAAGAAAGGTAATTTACAAGTAAAGATTGTGTGCAGAAGTATATAAACGTATCTATCAGGCATTCACAAGATTCACAAAGGAACCATGTTTGTAGATGGTGTATTCATGATGGAAAGCCAGCAATTTTCTGCCATGATATTTTCATCTGCAAAAAATTTATCACATATTTTCAGGTATAAGCGGCTCAAAGGCTCAAAAATAAAGAGAAAAGTTGCTTCAGTAATATACTGAGTAACTGACAGAACATGATTTCCTTTTTAAGCCCTATTTTCACCATACCCAAACACTTAAATTTTTTCCATTTGCCCTTTGAAATACACATTATGTCATCAATATAATTATTTATGTCCTCAGCCCCTTCTCTGATCACATTTTTTCTTTTCAATTTAACTAAACCTAGTTAACTAAGCGTGATTATCTTATAAGGTCACATAGTCCCTATAAATTCTTTCAGATGGCAGGTGCTTGATTTATCAAATTCCTCATATCAATAGTCTAGATCTGTATATCGATGGTCTCATTACTATTTTCATACCACTTTTTCCATTTTCTCCTTAAAACCATCCAGTTTTGAATCTCATATCAAAAACTCACTTCCTTCTTAATGTAGTCATGTACACACTCTAGGTAACTCCTCAGTTATCCAAAATGTTAAGTCCTATCTCAGGATCAGGTTGTCCAGCACTCCTCTTATCATAATTGTCAATGGCATACTGACCTCAGTTCTTTGAAGAGTTCTCAAAAGGTATGGTTCTTCAACTGCCTCAACCACTTCTGTGGCTACAACCCAGTCCCTATAACTACCAATAATGGTAACCACTCCATAACCTCAATTTCAAAATTCCCATGACCAACATCTCTAATCATTTCATTTATTCTGGATTCCAACAGTAATTTATAACTGTATTTGATTTACCATTTTCCCATATCCTTTCCCTTTGCTTTAGTAATCTCTTGCCTCTTTGCCTAGCTAAACTCAATGGTCCATCTTCATAATCATTCCCTTCCATATAATTTCAACTCCTTTTTTCCTCTTTTCCTCCATCACATCTCATGGCAAAACCACATCTATGTTTAATTCCAACCGTGCACTTGTCACACATTAGCACCCATAAAACTAAGTATTACCGAAGGAAAACAGAGCTACACATTTTAGTTATGCTGCTCAGTAATAATACAGTTCTTGCCTTGTCCATTTATTATCCTGCACTATCAATAAGTATTTCCTATTTTTTCTTTCTCTTCAAATTTCCAAATCTTCTTGCAATAATCATTCTTCCCTGATGATCTTACTTGCTACTTTGCTGACAATATAGAAGTAAACTTGAGAGAATTTTCTTTAGCTTCTATCACTATATTTATCCATTCACCTATAGCTTGCTATGTACTCTGTCTTTTTTTCCTATTACTAAGAATAAATTGTTCAAGCTCCTAGCAAAGTTCAACCTTTTCACTTTTTTACTAGATCTCATCCCTCACTCTCCTGAATCAACTTTCGTTTCTCCACTGGATTATTCCTATAAGCATACAAACATTCTGTAATATCTCCCACATTCATGAAAACTGTGGCAGCAGCTTAGTTCTGATTATTTACACATTATCTCTGGGAAAACATAGAAAACAGCAAAGATGACAATGAACAACCAACACCAAAACAGAGCCTCCAAAGTTTGTATCATAAGAAGGCTCCCTATGAAACAGATTCCAAAGTGGAGATTGACAGGCAGGAGGTTTACTGCACAGTGTTCTCAGGATTAACACTTACAAGGAGTAGACAGTAGGACTGGGCAGAGGAAGAAGTTGAAATGTGATGTAGTTGCAACAGGAGCCTAGTTATCTACAGAGGAATGTGACAGAGGTCACATGTCTGCAGCCAGCATGGCCCTTCATATTTCTTCTAAAACCAGGCAAGACATTTGGGATTTTAGATGGTCATGTTCCTTAGTCATTGGATGCAGGCTGCCCTTGGAGACAGGCATAGCCCTTAGTGAGCCAAGTCCCTTTAGCTGAGTACAATTCCTGGAGACAAATTCAATGTTACCTGGGAGGATGTGTGTCTTTGTCTTAAAGGGATATCTGGGTGGCACACCACAGCAAGAGCTACACTATACTTTCAGCAAAGTTAGGACACAAGAAGTTTGCAAACACCAAATTTTGTTTAAAATCTGTCCAACGCAGAAGTAAACAGGAAACCCATATGGGTGATCCTCTCTCTCTTTCACATCCCCAAACAAACTGAAGTGTATCCACCTCTTACTATCTCCTCCACTAGTACCCATGTCCAAGTAACTAATTTTAAAAACCATCTGAAACAGGGGCACCTGGGTGGCTCAGTCAGTTAAACGTCTGACTCTTGATTTTGGCTCAGGTTATAATCTCAGAATCTTGAGATGGAGCACTGCTTCGGGCTCCACACTCAGTGGGGAGTCGGCTTGAGATTCTCTCTTTTCCCCTCGCCCGCCCCTCCCCCCCAATTGCGTGTGCGCATGCGCACGCTCTCTCTCTCTCTCTCTCTCAAATAAATAAATTAATTTAAAAAAAAAATCTGAAATAGAGCCATAGCCTCCTGACTGATCTCTGACTACCACCTTTCTCCACTTCATTTAATTCTTATTACAGAAAATTGAGTGATTTTGTTAAAATATAAGTTAGTTATTGTTACCTCCCTATTCAAAATGTCCTTTCAGTCATTCAGACTAAAAGATTAAAAAGTCCTTACTTATATGGGCCTTAAAGGCTCCCTGCATGATATAACTCTATATACTGTGGCCCCCTCATTGCCACATATATTCTTTGCCACTTGATCTTGCTATCCTTACTGTTCCTGGAACATTCAGACATCTTTCTGCCTCTCAGAGCATCTTCAATTGCTATGTCCTCTCTCTGGTATGTTCTATATAACAGCATGACTCCATCCCACATCTCCTTCTGATCTTTATTCCAATCACCTTCTCAGTGAGCCCTTCCCTAGTAACTCTATATTAATTTGTTAAACCCTGAAGCAACTTAATACTAAATATTTTACTCAATGTTTTCATTGTCTTCTTCCTTCAATTAGAATAGTAACTAGAAATAATTCCAAATTATTTTCTTACTATCCTAGTAGACACGTGATCCCTGAAATTTGCCTCTATCATCAAAATATATCTTGAAACTTTTTGCCATGGCCATTATTACCACTCTCATCCAAGCCACCCCATCACCTTTGCCTAGAATGTTGCATTCTCCTCCCAGCTGCTCTTGGTATTTCTCTTCATTCCCAACCCCTACCACACAAACACTTCTATTTCTTCCCCAAGAGCAGGCAGAGTGATATTTTGAAAATATAAATAAGATCATATCGCTACCCTGCATAAACGTTTAGAAACATCTTGCTTAGAAACAAAATTCAAAATTTTCAGCACACCCTACAAGACTCAGTCTACTCTTTTAACTCCATCACTTATCACTCATCTCCTCACTCATTTCACTAGAATGTAAAACTTATAAGGTAGGAAAGTGATTTATGCCTCTTTCGTTTACTTCTGTATGATTGGTGCTTAAGAAGACATCTAACATGTGACAAGAGATTTGTTCTTCTCCCCCATATTTTCATTTTCTTTCTTTTGTGGCACATGGTACTTCCTAAAACTGGCTTCAATAATACTTCCCATTCCACTTCCTCTTTTCACAAGGTGACCTAACATTCCTCCTATCAGAAAGTGAAATTTATGTTTCCGTTCCTTGGAATCTAGATAGAACTGTTACTAGAGCAGAAGTGACACTATGTGACCAACAAGGCTAGGTCATTAAAAGAACTATAGCACGTTCCTGATTTTCTTGAAATGTTCATTCTTAGAACTCAGCCATCATACTATGAGGAAACTTGAATAGTACAAGGGAAAGCCCACATGTGGAAGAACTGACATAATGGCTTCGAGTCCCAGTTGTTTCCTGAACATGTGAGTAACTTATCTTGAACATAATACTATCTAAACTCTTCAATATTTGTCACCATCTTTACCTAAATTATTTAATTTGATCTTCACAATCTTTTATAAAATAATCACTATGATTCCTATAACAAAGGTAAATAAATGAACACGTGAAAATTAAAATGACTTGTTTAAAGTCACCTCAGTGGGTGGAATTCTAAAGCATGTGTAACACGTGAAGAGTTTGGGACATGTTTAGAAACAATAAACACCTATGATTAATACCACTGATTAATACCACTTTTGATTACAGAAAAAAATATGTAATTGATGTTTAGACTAGAAAGCTATATTGGGGTTGGAATGATGTCACCCTCAGAGGTTTGATTTTTATTCATTAAGTAATGGATCATCTTTAATGGGTATCAGAGAAGTGTTGTAAATATTTTGAGTATATTAAGAAAATAACTGGTATGGGAAGGCATGAAGTATATAGGAGAAAACAGTATATTATAGTAGTGATTTTTCAACTGGGGACAGTTTTGTCCCACCCCCACCCCCTGGAGGACATGTGGCACTGTCTGGAGACATCTTTGCTTGACACAACTGGGGATGAGACGCTACAGGAATCAAACGGACAGGGGCCAGAGATACTGCAAAATGTACTACAATACATAGAACAGATCCCCATGACAAAGAATTCTCTGACTGAAAGTGTTACTGGTGCTAAGGTTGAGGAAATCCCTGTATTATAAAGTTGATATCCCCTAGTTTGTGCTCATCTGGCACCTATTACTTCTGAATTATAGTTAAAATACTGAATAATTACTCTTGCTTTCCCACAAGCCTGCACAAAACCACAGTACAAAAACGTCCAGTTCCTCTTAATAGCCACAGCTCCTACCCATGGCAAATAATTAATGGATGAGTGCTGATGTGAACTGAATTCGGGTAATGAGATCCTAAACTAGGACAGTAGAACTGGGAATTAAAAAAAGAAGAAAACTGATATGAAAACATTCAAAAGTTAGAATCACTATGATTTGGCAATTGATAAAGATAATAAAGGACAGTTTAGCATGAAAAAGATTTTGACAAATAAACAGGTAGAAAATAAATCAAAAAAATTTTCAAATTGAAAAAGTTTTATTTAGTTGCTAGGAGAAGACCATACTAGGTTGCTTAATAGGCAGGAACAAAAACAAGTCTCAAGTGTGTAAGAGTATTCAGAGTGATCAATGCAGATTGTTGCATCATCTATAAATATGAAGCTATGGTAAGGTATGAGATTGTCTAGGGAGATCGGATAGAGCTAAAAAGAATATTGGCTGAAGACAAGGCCTGGGAATACCGATACTGTACTTAAGATGGGGCTGGTGGAAGGGTAGTAAGAAGAGTCTTAAGAGTATTAGTCAGAGGGGCACTTGGGTGGCTCATTTGGTCAAGTGTCTGCCTTGGGCTCAGGTCATGGTCCCAGAGTCCTGTAATCGAGTCTCCCATTGGGCTCCCTGCTCCACGGAGAGGCTACTTCTCCCTCTCCCTCTCCTGCTCTCCCTGCTTGTGCTCTCTCTCTGTCAAATAAGTATATAAAATCGTTAAAAAAAAAAAAAAAGAGTACTAGTCAGGAAAACAAGAGTGCTGTAACATAAAGCTGCAGAGAAATCAAGTAAAATATAAATATCCAAAGATCATTACATAAAGCAATTAAGTCTTAATTGAAATTAAATGCTACAAAAATATTTTAAATGCATGAAGATTATTAAGTGATTAATATCAATCCTTCCCCTTATCATTATTTAGTTTTATGTAAAAGGGTCACAGTCCAGTCTATTTTAAAATGGATCAAAACCATGATATTTACCTCACTAGACCTCCTCCTGAAATGAACATAAAGGTGAATCTGTCAGCTAGAGTCAGCTTATTTCCTTCTCAGCTTTAGTTACTGTGTTTCCTCTGTAATCACAGTCATAAATACATTCGGAAATTCTGACCTACATAAATGCATTTACTAAAAATACAAATTTTATTTTATTATGGAAGGATAAACAGATCATCCCTGTTATTTAAAAAAAAATATCTAATTGAAGCAAACATACAGAAAGGGCATACACTATACTTATATAGCTCAATGACTTTCAGAATGAATATTCCTGTATATCTTGCACACTGGTAGAGAAATAGATCATAATCAGCACCCCAGAGGGCCTTCTACAGTTTTTGCAGTCACTATCCTGCACACTATAATCTTTTTACTGACTTATAACACCTAGATTTGTTTACCCATTTTGAAATTTATGTAAATAAAATCACACGGTGCAAAGTTTTGTGGGTCTGGCTTCTTTAGCGCAATTTTACGTTTGAGATTCATCCATAATTTGTGTCTCAGTTTTGGGAAATGAACATTTCTGTATATGCAATTAGTCAACCCACGTATGTATTTCTAGTGGATATGTAAGTGGTAGTGGATTTGATGGCTCATAAGGCATACAGACCTTTGGCTTTAATAGACACTGCCAAAGAGTTTTACAGAGAGGTGGTATCCGGTAAATATTCACCAGCTGTGTGTTACAGTACCGGTTCCTCCAGACCCTTACCCTGGATTTGTTTGCTTTTGTCTTTTTCATTTTATCCATCTGGTGTCTCTGTAGCAGGTGTCACATTGTGCTTTTATTTTGTATTTCTCTCTTAATTAATAAAGTTGAGCACATGTTTTTTCAAAGATATGTTGGGTACTTAGATGTTTCTTTTGTAAAATGCCGGCTTAATCTTTTTTTCCCCTTTTTTCTATTGCTTTATGAAACTTTTATTAATTATTAGTATTTACTTATATATTCTGGATGTGAGGATTTTGTGACTGTGGGCCTTTCAAATGCTTTTTTCCCACTCTGTACATTCTATAGCTAGTTTTTCATTCTTTTTTTTTTTTTTTTTTTTAAAGATTTTATTTACTTATTTGACAGAGATAGAGACAGCCAGCGAGAGAGGGAACACAAGCAGGGGGAGTGGGAGAGGAAGAAGCAGGCTCATAGCGGAAGAGCCTGATGTGGGGCTCGATCCCAGAACGCTGGGATCACGCCCTGAGCTGAAGGCAGATGCTTAACCGCTGTGCCACCCAGGTGCCCCTAGTTTTTCATTCTTTTAATTAGGCCTTTCGATGCACAGAGATTCTTGATTCTGATATAGTTCAATTTTTTTTTCTTTATGATTATTGTGTGTGTGTGTGTGAAAGAGAGACAGAGAGAGCGAGAGAGAAAGAGAGAGAGAGACTTAGGAATCTTTGAATACCCCAAGGTGAAGAAGTTGTTCTATATTTATTTTTCTCTAAAAGCTTTATTACTTTACCTTTCACCTTTCGGTCTGGAATCCTCCTGGATGGAGCTGGCTTTTGCGTATAGTTAGAGGCTGAAGTGTCTTTGTTTTAATCCTACATTTTGGTAACCAATTGGCCTCTCCTCTTTGGTTTAAAAGATTATTTTTTTACCTGTAGTAGCATAGGGTCATTTTTTTTCATAAATCAGGAGATCATACATGTGTGGATCATTTCATGGGCTCCCAGTCTGTTTCACTGGTCAGTTTACCTATCCCTGGAGTAATTCAGTATCTTAATTTCTATATCCATCTTTCTATCTACCCATCTATTCATATGCATATCCATACAGATACATACATAATTTATCTATTATACAATATATATGTATTATATATATGGGGGTGTGTGTGTGTGAATCAATAGATAACTATCTAGAAGTATATGTCTTTTAGTCTTGGTGATCTTCTTCTCAAGATTGCTTTAACTTTTCTTGGTCATTTGCATTTCATATGATTTTTATAATAAGATTTGATATACATATATACATAACCATTGGGATCTTTAATGACTTGGTGTTACACGTATCGATCAATTTGGGAAGAACTGACATCTTTATAATATTGTTTATTCCAATCCATTTTTTAGGTCTTCTTTAATGGATCTATAAATATATATGTACATATGTATGTGTATATACACATTGGTGAGTTTTCAGTAACAAGGTCTTGCATATCTCTCATTAGATTTAATCCTAGAAACTTGTTTTTTATACTATAGCAAATGCTGTCTTTTCATACTTTTATAATATTTTCACTTATATAGAGAAATATAATGGATCTTTATGCATTGATCTTATATCCAGCAATGCTGCTAAAAACACTTACTAATTTTAATAGTTTGTCAGACCATTCCTATGTTTAATCTTAAGATATATTTCTCTTCTAACAGAGATGATAAAACTGATAAGATGTAGGCACTTCATAACGGAAATGAGCTGAAGAATATCAATTTGTACACATTATTTTATATTTTTATTACATTCCTACATCCACTTCTCCCAATTGTTTAAGTGGAAGAGATAGATGGAGGAGCTGACCTGGTCTGGACTAGAAATTTGTTGTTGACAAATGTTGGAGAGGATGTGGAGAGACTGGATCCCTCTTACACTGTTGGTGGGAATGCAAGTTGGTACAGCCACTTTGGAAAACTGTGTGGAGGTCCCTTAAAAAGTTAAAAATAGAGCTACCCTATGATCCAGCAATTGCACTACTGGGTATTTACCCCAAAGATACAGACATAGTGAAGAGAAGGGCCATATGCACACCAATGTACATAGCAGCATTGTCCACAATAGCTAAATTGTGGAAGGAGCCGAGATGCCCTTCAACAGATGACTGGATTAAGATGTGGTCCATATATACAATGGAATATTACTCAGCCATCAGAAAGAACGATTACCCAACATTTGCAGCAACATGGATGGGACTGGAGGAGATTATGCTAAGTGAAATAAGTCAAGCAGAGAAAGACAATTATATGGTTTCACTCATTTATGGAACATAAGAAATAGCAGGAAGATCGGTAGGAGAAGGAAGGGAAGAATGAAAGGGGGGTAAACAGAAGGGGGAATGAACCATGAGAGACTATGGACTCTGGGAAACAAACTGAGGGCTTCAGAGGGGAGGGGGTGGAGGACTGGGATAGGCCGGTGATGGGTATTAAGGAGGGCACATACTGCATGGTGCACTGGGTGTTGTACGCAAATAATGAATCATGGAACACTACATCAAAAACTAAGGATATACTGTATGGTGACTAACATAACATAATAAAAAATTATTTAAAAAAAAGACATTTGTTGTTGAAATAGGTGGCCATAAGCTTCAGAGACTGGGTAGGAAGAGTGCTGATGATTGTAGATTTCTAAATAATGCTTCTAATTTTATGAAATTAAAAAAAAAGTTTTATATTTAATCTCATAACTTTTTCTGAATACTTCTTTAATCTTGACTCTTCTCCTATTTATTCATGCTATACATAATTGGCTCAATAGCCACCACGTGCCTTGAATCTGAGACATTTATACTATATTTAGGGGACTTTTTTCTTCTACATTACCATGATCATTATCAGACTAACTTTTCTATTTCTAAAAAATCTTCTCCAGGGGCGCCTGGGTGGCGCAGTCGTTGGGCGTCTGCCTTTGGCTCAGGGCGTGATCCCGGCGTTCTGGGATCGAGCCCCACATCAGGCTCCTCCGCTAAGAGCCTGCTTCTTCCTCTCCCTCTCCCCCTGCTTGTGTTCCCTCTCTCGCTGGCTGTCTCTCTCTGTAAAATAAATAAATAAAATCTTTAAAAAATCTTCTCCAAATTTTCCTCTCCTTTTCTATCTAGAATTTTACTAGGCAGTGATGATTTACTTATTCAACAAAATTTTGGGAGCAGCATCCATGCCAGATATTGGGCTGATCTCTTTAGAATTAATGCCATCATGGCCATAAAAATTTGTCTCTCAGAAGAAGAGTGTTCACTAAACTTAATCTCTAATTCAATGTATTTCCAGTAAGTAGAGGAACTGTGCTTCACTATAGATAAGGGTCTAAATAAGGCCATGCTATTGAGTGAAAAATGGTTATCCCTTAGTGTGTTAGACCTGGGGTATGCTCTTCTACTTGGTGAAAGTTCTAAAGAAATAATTTTGAGGAAGAAGACTTTCCTGTCACTCAGCCTGTCTACTTCACTTTGAAATGATATTAATTCCCTATTTCCCATTCTTTCCTACTCTGCCAAGGAACAAAATGTTAGAAAAATGTATCCTCATGCTTCTTCCTTACCATTGCAGGTAGAACCCAAGAGCTTTAAAACAAATCTCTGAGAATATTTATGGAAATCAGTTGTCATAATAAAGCCGAATAATAAAATCAAATGTGTATGTTATCTGAATAACCTACCTGACTGTTTACATTGTATATAAAATATTAAATGCTCAGAGATGTTAGGTAGACAAGGGGATAGAACCAAACATGGTATTATTATTATTATTGATAGAAGCAATAGTAGCAATAGTTGTAATTCTATTTGTATAATAAGATTTTGTATATTAGTTAACAGCATACAATTTATTTTAATCCTTCAAATATCCTTGGGATACAATTAAGCAATTTAATATAGAGAGAAACTGAAGCTCAGGAAAGCTTAATAATTGCTCCAATTTTTATAACTTGTTTCAGGCCTAAAGGACTGGCTGCAGAAGTTGACATAAACTGATTAGAGCGTGAATAACAGACTGTAGAAGACCCCGCAATAAGTAACATTTTTATCGTGGTAGGATATAGACCAACACCTGATGAGTCACCACACTGTATGTCATAAAATGAGCATTTTAAGACTAATCTTTAGGACTAAAAGAAATAACTCATTAAATTGTAAAATTACTTTTTTTCAGGGAAAAGAAAATGCTACATTAGTGTTTTTAAACTCCAGAGGCAGAGTATGAACAAAGGGAGAAAGAAAATAAGTGGAATCAGTCATATTCATTAATTCAACAATAATTGGTGAGGGTCTACATGCATCTAGCATAGTAAGTAGTACATACTCAAGATTTAGGGATGAGACCCAGAATCTTCTCCGAAGATGCAGTGCATGAGACAAATCTATTTTGCCTATTGCAGAAGATAAGTACTTAAAAAAAAAAAAAGATGCAATATAGTGTGAAAGTGTAAATAACAAAAATAAAAATATATTAGAATGGTACATGCTCAGTTGGTCCAGTAATATCTGTAGTAAGCGGAATAGTGGCCCCAAAGATATCATGTTCTAATCCCTGAACCTAAAGTGCTCTCTAGCGGCACCTGGGTGGCTCAGTCGTCTAAGCATCTGCCTTTGGCTCAGGTCATGATCCCGGAGTCCCAGGATGGAGGCCTGCATCAGGCTCCCTGCTTAGCAGCCAGTCTGCCTCTCCCTTTATCCTCCCCCTTCCTCACTTCCCCCTCCCCCTTCTTGTGATCCCTCGCTCTCTCAAACAAATAAATAAAATTTTTAATTTTTTTTTTTAAATAAAGTGCTATCTAATGTGGATAAATGGTTTGTGCAGATGTGATTAAGTTAATGACCTTGGGATAAAGATATTATCCTACATTTTAGCCCCTAAATGCAATCACAAGTGTTCTTATAAGAGAGCAGCAGAAAGAGATTATACCTAGAAGGGAAAAGGCAATGTGACCACAAAGGCAGCGAACAGAGTAAAAAGACCATAAACAGGAGACTGCCGGAAGTCACCAGAAGCTGAAAGAGACAAGCTCCCCTAGAGCTTCCTGAGGGAGGATAGCCCTGTCCACACCTTGATTTTGGCCCAGGGAAATTAATTTTGTACCTCTGGCCTCCAGAATTGGGGGGGATTAAATTTCTGTTGTTTTAAACTGCCAAGTTTGTGGTAATTTGTTACGGTAGTAATAGGAAATTGACACAATATACACCAAGAACAACAAGAAAGGTCACCTGAACAACTTTAAGGGGGAATCATTGTTCCTGAATTTGTATTCTATATGTATTATTTTGAGTTGTCAACTAAGTTGTGATCATGGAGTTCTCTGATTCCTTGAGAATACTCAAATCTGTACAATCCAAACAGAGCAAATATCCACCTATTTTTCATTCTTCTTGTTTCCGCCATGTTTCATGTCAGGCATAAGATCTAAGAAATCCTTTCATGGAAGGGACGGGATTTGAAGAAAGAATTCATGTAAAATGAAGAGAAAACGACACCCTAGGTAATTTAGAGGATATAAGCAAAAAGACAAAAGTATCTGTTTAATTTATCTCTTAGGTTGATTTGGTTGAAGAGATAAAATGCTATTTAAATGGCTTGCAGGGTCCATTTGAAATTAGGAACATAATTAAATGGTGAAGATAGATAAAGCTGTTAGGTGATAAGGAGGAATTTGGATGATATTTTGTTATGATGGAAGTGGAAGTATGCCAGGGACTTTACAGTGATGACTCAAGCATAGTTCAGATGACCAGCCTTGGGCTCCAAGTCCCTGCGCATGCAGTCTACAGTTGGTGTCCCCTGCAATATATTTTACTATCTCCAAATTTCTGAGGGCCTTCTCTGATAAATAGATATTCCTTGTAACATTATTCACCCTGACAGTTGACCTCAACTAACTGTAGACTGTGTCTCTCTTCCTGATTCTCTGATCCATGGTTCCTAGGATCACCTCCAAATAGCCTACTTGTTATCTAATCCTTGTCTCAGGATCTGAGTCAGGAAAGGACGGAGCAAGACTTCTTTTGTTTTTTTTACAAATTTTATTTTCCCATCATACTGTCCAAAAATTACTTTTCACATGGTAGACATTCTATGTAATGTCGTGTAAACTGTAGGGTTTCTGGATAAAATGAAATTGATGCATTTGAGCTTGAATTTCCAATAAACAACAAATACTACTAAAAGATTATACATTGTTTATCTGAAATTAAAATGCAACTAAAAGCTCTGCATTTTTATTTGCTAAATTTGGCAGACTTAGGAAAAGGGTAAGAACTTGCCAAATTTAAAAAGAACTTCAATGTCATGGAAAGAACTCTTACCCTGAAGCCAAATTTTCATGTAGGAGACTCATTGAAAACAGGAATGTATTTAAACTACATTTATTTTATATTTTTATTGAGGTATAATTAATATACAGCATTATATTAGTTTCAGATGCAAACCATAATGATTTGATATTAGTGTATACTGTGAAAGATTCACCATAATAGGTTTAGTTGACATGTATCACATACGTATAAACTATACATTTCATTGGGATTTCATAATATGCAGGGTAGGCTATTTTGACACTTTGTACTACTTAAGAAAAACTTAATAGTCTCTCCTACAATATCCCTTAAAGACCAACACTGTCTTCTCAATTTTTTACCAACCAGCATTTTAATAGTTCACTTCTGATGAGTTAGAAGCATATGTGATGGTCCTGGACTTTTGGAATATTTTGTGTGGTTTTATTTCCTGTCTCAGATAAATTCATAAGCATAGAAACAGAATCACCAAGTTTTTTTTTTTTAATGTAAAGTTTCTTTCTCTTCCACACCCCATATGGTTCTCCTCTGCTTTTGTCCTTCTTGCCAGCAAGTTTAAAATTACACAGCATTTAATAGAACCAGCTATTTTCTCTCTGAAAATCAGTTTTATTTATTTGCTCTACCTAAGACATGTTGCTGTGTATTATATTTGCTGTTATCTTCACCTGGATCCATTGCAGAGTGAAAATGATGTTTCCAATGGTTTTGGAAGCAGTATTAGAGCTTGAAGTTAATTTTAAGAATCATTAAACCCATTAAAGTAAAACAGTTCAAGTATTACCTTTTCCATTCTCTACCTTCCCCACTCATCAGCTCCATTTTTCTCTTCATGTAATGTAGTGAAAGTATTTAGTAATCTACCTATGGAATTACTCTCACGCACATCTGTGTTGATTGGTGTCTTCCTTTCCTAAATTTCCATATCACTTAAGAATCATAATGTCATCATGTCTTATAGACGGCTTTCTTTGTGTGTGTGGCTTTGTGTGCCTGCATTCATACTTTCAAAAACAGATTATATCCCTTTTAAGAGAAAAGTGCATGGTTTTGCTGTATTTCTTTTTCTGATCAAAGAATATTTCCTCCTCTCGGTAAAGTTTTTATCCCTACACCGACAATACCATGTCACACTGTCCTAGTTTTAGATTACTTGACTGATTCACCAGTCCCACGAAACCTCCCCGTTTGCTTCAGGAAGGCAGGAACTGTTTACTGGCTTAGTGAATGAGAAACAAAGACACCTGTGAAATCATGAATATACCTCAGATGACTATTCATGAACTTTAAAAGGATTTTCTATTTTTAATGTTTATAGTTGTTTTTCATGATGGTAGTTCATGTTATCATTGTAATAATTGCCTACTATGGTCTGTCTGTCAGCTTCACATGTAAAATATGAAGGACATGGTTTGGCTTTTGATTTATCTTTGTATAAAGCGGTTTTCCTACCTTTTGTATCACATTATAGGACATTTATCCGGTCTTGCTAGTTCTAAGATTCTATTTCTTTATTTTTCCACTGAAATAAATACCTTCAAATTCATAGTCTCACTTCCCACATTTCTTCATCTAAAGATTGTCTTAGCTCAAATAACATTTGTGTCTCATCAGATCTCAGCATAAACCAAAATAGATCCTCATGAATATCCAGATTTCACTTTAAAGAATGATGCTTCTTTCCTAGGTAGTGTATAATTCTCCAATGGAAGAGTGGTTTGCATGAAAAGAGGATGCTAGCAAACGCTCTACCCTACACACTGGCATAAACTAATAGCTGTAATGTGCAAAATGTGCCTGCAATGTAGAAAATTATTTAACACATACTCTTTTAACAGAATGGCCTATAATAACCATGTCAAAGAGGTTATTATTAATATGTTACAGATGAGTAACTCAATTCACTTAGCAAGGAGATAGCAGTGCTTTGACTTGAAGCCAGCTTCTTGGTCAGTCTTGATCACAAACTTTGTGCTTTAGTATATATACAGATGCTCTTTGGAAGACCCAACTTTTGTGAACAAGGCCAATGTTATTTTTAGGCACAGTTAGCAAATAATCAATAAGGTATAATTTGAAGATCATCTGAAAATATCTTGCTTTGTGGTAATTCCATTATTAGAATTAATAACTAACATTTATTGAAGATACAGGGATAAGGATTAATACACTGAATACTTATAAAAATGCATGAAGTAGATAATATTATTAATATTATTTCCATTTATAGAAAATTTAAGTTCAAAATAGTTAAATGCTAATAAATCACATATCTGAGGAAAATAAGACTTGGTGAAATTCAATAATTTACCCAGGTAAGGCCAGAGAAACGGTCAAATTCAGGGCCTTCTGATGACAGAAGCTGAAATCAATCAATCGCTACCTTAGTTTGTCTTCCTCTTTGTTTGTTTCATACATTCTTTCTACAATAATATGATTTTTAAATGTAATGTAAAATATTATCCTAATTAGCACCTGCCTACAACGTTAGATTCATCCTGTTAGCTGTGCTTTGTGATGATTTCATTTTTATTAATTTTTAAATATTCACAATTTCAACTTGAATTTTCTATAAGTTTCAGGTATTTGGATCATTCTTATTTCTGATAATATCTAAACAGTTATAATTATTTTCTATTATATGGACTTTGTGTTGAAGAATATAACATCTAAAATCGCAGTCTTTTTGATTTATCGGCGTTTTCCTCAAAATTTTGTATGTGAGCAATTAATATGAATTTATATGGACCCTGAAAACAGGAGGACTTTTTTCTGCATACGGCAATCTTAACTAATTTCTCCATGTTTTTCTTTTTCTTTTTCTTGATACAGATTATTCTTTTAAACCAATACACTTTTATCATTTTATATCAGTAAATTATTGCATTTTAACAGCTTTCTTCTAATATATTTAAGGCTTTCCTTTTTAAAACAAAGTGCCATGAATACGGATGGCTTTTTATTATAAAATGTGTTTTACTCCATTAAAATTATTTCCCTTTAATGTCAATTTTTCTTATATTAATAATCCTATACCTTTATTTAACTTCTGTCAGATAAAATTTTTTCCCAACTACTAATTTTAATATGCATAGTTTTGTTTATGCAAAGGTTTTTTGCAGTTAATATCATTCCTAAAGTAAGTAAGCATCTTTTAAATTCTGTCAGGGAGACTTTTTACACTTAATAAAAATTAATTATAAACTAAGAAATACTCCATATAATTAGTCAAAAGTACTAATATAAAGAAAAAATAATATTTTTCTTTGCATCAAATTCATTTGTTTAAACTGATCAAAATTATATTTGAATTTTTCTACATCAAACAATATTCTCATACGATTAAATAAATACACATGTATTTTTTTTTCTTTTTTTAGCAAGGTGAAACATACACTTTGCTCTAGGATATTCTTTTATTTTTCATTTAACAGCATATCAGTGCTGCTCATTTATACCAGTACAATATAGTTTACCTCATCACTTTAGTATCTATAAAATATTCTATAACGTGGGAATACTTCAGTTCCTCAAAATTTAACATGCATTTTAATGTTATAAGGTTTTTGTGCATAAATCCTTATATTACTATGCTTTTATTTCTATCATCTATATTTCCAAAAAATTGAATTGATTAACGAAAATACATATGATGTTCTGCATTTAAATAACAGCACCAGATTCCTACCCCCTTTCCCAAAATAGCATTTTGCAGTTCTCAATCCAGTCAGCACTATGGTGCCCATTACCACACCTTCCAAAGTATTGGATGTTTTCAGCCATGTAATTTTCTCCAATACAAGGAAACTGCTATTTTAGTTTGCATCCCTAATTACCAGTTTGGTTGAATACATATTCATATTTTAGTGACATGCTCACATTATTTAACACTTTTTCCTTTGGGTTAATCATTTGTTAATGATTATTATTTACTAGAGATTTATATCTAACACATTATGTATATTTCTCCTAATTCATTATATCTGTTAGATATGTCTAATGTATTATATATATTTCTCCTAATATGTCTACATATATTTTAAATTTTTATTTAACAAAATCGGGCAATATTTTCTTTTCAAACACTTTGTGTTTTCTATATTTTCTTAAAAGGAATATTTTAGTATTTTATACATACTCATAACTTGTTTGATTTTGTTGCTGTCATGTTGCTTGATTATTATTTGTCTGCATTTTCATTCCTGGGCCCCACCCTCAATAAAGTCTTTAGTTACAATTCTTTGCAGAACTGAATCAAGTTAGTCATTCTTTTTTAATTCCACTAGTGGTGAAAATGCCATTCTTTTGTAAATATCATTATGCCATGATAATCAAATCATATGTGTTTTAAGAAAACAATAAACAAAATATACATTTTGGAAATTAAATTGTTTAAATGCTTTTTTTACACTTTCTGTTGACGAAATGTGGATCTGGGGACAATACATATTATATATCTTTTATATAGAAAAAATAGGAATCAGCTTATAACCTTAGCTATATCAAATATGACCTATTCATACTATAAACCATGCTTAAATGTATCTGCCAACTGTAATCTGAGAAACTGATGATTTTCTAAAAAGAAGGCATTAAATAGCATAATCAGAAATAGCTAAAAAATATAATATATAGGGATGCCTGGGTGGCTCAGTTGGTTAGTGTCCGCCTTCAGCTCAGGTCATGATCTCAGGGTCCTGGGATTGAGTCCTACATTGGGCTCCTTGCTCAGCAGGGAGCCTGCTTCTCCCTCTGCCTGCATTCCCCCTGCTTGTATGCTCTCTCTCTGTCTCTTCCCCCATCCCCGGACAAATAAATAAAATATTTTTTAAAAACTGAAAAAATATAATGTATATTCTTGAATATAATATAACCACAAATACAGATGACCCCACATTTTCCTCAGGAAAAGACCCTTGTGATATTTTTCACCATTTTGAATACATAGAGATCTAACCATATATAGCATATTGTTAAATGTCTATTCGAAATGTTAATTTAATAGCTTAGATAATTTGATGGAAAAATACCTCACCTTTATTTTGTTTATACATGGTATTTACTAATCTCAACTCTTTCGACTAGATATTTGAGTAACAATTTCTTTATGCTTCCTCCTTTTGGTGATTTTTTTCATTTTTTAATTGTTTATGCAATGGTGACTTATACGGGCATTATTATATTATCTAAGTCCTTGACTACCCAAGAATTTCTATTAGCTTTAAAGGTGTAAACTTGCCTGATCTTGAGACTCTTGGATAATAATCTTCCTTCAGAGCTCTTAAGCTGTTGTTCCATTTCTTCTAGCTCTTCTAAGACAATACAATTTTTGTTCTTTGTTTGTAAACTGAATTTTTGTTTCTTGTGTTATTGGAAATTTCTTGCTTTGTTGTTGTAGCTTGAAAATTCCAAAGGAACATAAGAGGGAAGTTCTCTTGGTTATGGTTTTGTTTTGTTTTTTTAAGATTTTATGTATTTATCTGACAGAGAGAGACAGCCAGCGAGAGAGGGAACACAAGCAGGGGGAGTGGGAGAGGAAGAAGCAGGCTCCCAGCGGAGAAGCCTGATATGGGCCTCAATCCCAGAATGCCAAGATCACGCCCTGAGCCGAAGGCAGACGCTTAATGACTGAGCCACCCAGGCACCCCTCTCTTGGCTATGTTTAAATGACTTTCTTCTATCTTTTAAATTTTCAGCTAAGTACTTTCTTTTTAAATTAGGAACTGTATCTTGAACTCTTATTTCTGTGGGGTTAGTTTCATCATCTCTAGAGGTCTAGACTTGATCTTCTAGAATTTTAAGCCTTTATTCATTTCTCCAGTTTCATGGAGAAGGGAAGATGAAAATGAGCAAACCAACAACTCAGCAGTAAATCATCAAATGTGAGATGCAGTGTTTTATTTTTGCCTGGGAGAGACTGAGAAAGCCAGAGTCACAGGTATGATAGCTAAAACAGGAAACTAACTCCATACTACACAATCTTTATGCTTCTGAAGTTAGAACTAGGGTATGCTTCCTCATTGTCTTTATTGTCAATTCTAGAATATTCTCCTCCTCTCTTCCCAGGTAATTTCCAATTTTCCTCATTATATTCAGCCTATGCCACTGACTATTATATTCGTCACCGATCTCCTAGAATCATTCACTTTGATTTCTCAAAGAAACCCTAGATTTATATCCTTCTCCTTAACACTGTTCTTCAGTTAATTCTTACTGATTTCAATATCATATAACTAATCTTTCTAATATCCTGGCTTCTCACTTGAATTCTTCTACACCAATGATTTCAACTTCTATTCTACCTTTACCACTCATTTATATGAACACACTCTAAGCCATGTCCATGCAGTATTCATTATTTTTGTGATAAATACCTATCTTTCCACCTTTACCATGTATTTTCCAATTCATTCTACTAGTCTTTTGACTCCAACAATCCTCTGACCCCATTGAAACCTACACACCATTAGTGCTATGAACTCTTCCCTGTTCTTCTCTCCGAATACTGCAACTTCTCATCCGGACTAAAATCCATTGTATCATTATACTAGTTATTTTTAATATAACCACATGTGCCTTATTGTGTTCTTGTTCTATCATACTCGCCTGGCAAAATCCCAATCCTGGTTAAACACCTGGTGCAATTCCACCTACCCTAAGAAAAGCACACATACACACTGATCTCATTGAAATGCCTGACCATTTTCCTCAGCATGCCTTTGGTTTTTCAGTCACCATTCTATATATTTTCCCTGGTCCGTTTAGTCTTCTGTGTCCTCGAAGACATTTTCAATCCCTCTCCTTTCTCTTCAAATCGTTAATACCATTTCACGCTCACTTTCAACTTGTGCTATTATTTTACAGAGAAAATTCAAGAAATAAGATAAGAAATTCCACAAGCTTCCCTCATCTCTTTCATCTACCTTCATAGCATGTGAAACAATTCCCTGTTTCTATCTTCTCCTCTGCTCCTGGAGATAAATTGTATGTGTGCCTATCCAAGGGCAAAGCTATTACATTGCACTGGTGTATCCTTCTCATTCAAAGACATTGGGCTAAGATTTTTCCTTCTTCTCTTTAGCACCATCAATTTCTTCTCTCTCTGTAAAGCATCCCCAACTGCGCATTCATCAAGCATGTTGGTATCATTCCCAATCTAAAAATAAAAATAGCACACCTCCTGACCATCCATTCACTCTAGTTACAACTTATTTCCCGCTCCTATTTACAGCAAAACTTCTCAAAAGATTTATCTATCTTCAATATGGCAAGCAGAATGATGCCTTTAAAATGCAAATTATACCATGTTACTCTTGCAATGATTTCTCAGCTCATTCAGAGTAAAACGAAAGCCCTTACAAATGCCCTAAAAGGCCCTCCAACCCCCCGTCTCCAATTGCCACCCTGACCTCACATCCCATGTACCATTCTCTCCCTGTGCAATCCCCAACAGCCACACTGCCTCACGCCGCTCCTCACCTATGCCAGGCCCTCTCTCACTCCAGGTCCGTTGTATATAGGGCCCAGCCATTTACATGGCTCACCCCTCATCTTCCTTAAGTATTTTTCAAGTGTCATCTTTTCAGAAAGGCTTTTCCCACCCAGCCTATTTAAAATTGCAACTGCCATAAGACTCTCTGTACCCTTTGCCTCATTTACTTTTCTCAATAAAACTTGGCACATTTCAATGTATTATAGAATTTAGTTAGTTAGCTAGTTTTTTGCCTTCTTCTAAAAGAGTGCAAACTTAAGAGACAAGCGGTTGTTTGTTTGTTTGTTTGTTTGTTCGTGGTTGTCATTCCAACATATAGGCAAAATCCGGTATGTGTTATGTGCTCAGTGAACATTTACTGAATAAATAATAATACTGAATGAATGGATAGAAATAATCTTCCACGCATGGGTGCTTAGTTTCCCAATCCACTGTGTTGCCTCTATCTTCTTAAAAAGTGGTTTCCAAAACAATGCACACACCCTGGGGCTCCCTTGCATTGTGGGTAAAGTTCATTTGCTACAGTATGAGGTTAGAAGAATCCGAGTAGCATGACAGAAGCTCAGACCTCAGCATGCCCGTCAGTGCCTGTAGGAAATGCAGCCTCAGACAGTGCATGGAGGAAATGCCTGGCGTCTCCTGCGCTGGAGCCCTCTAATCTCCCACCACTGCTTCCTTCCATGGCCAGACCCTAACTAGAAAACAGTGACACAGAGCCTGAGAAACACAGCTGGCAGAAATTAATAGAGTCTTTGACGTAGATCTTGCATTAGGAAGTCAAATAAGGGAATCGTGAAAAATAGATTTGAGGACAAAATTGTCAAGGACCAGAATACCAATGCTCAGAGAGTTTGGAAGTAAGTGGCAGAAGTAAGCCAGACACTTATTCTCAAGTTACTACCTTGCCAGGAAATTCAGAATGAACTTTACATTCTCACCCATGAACAAAATATAATCAATAGGAGGTAGATTACCTCAAGAATATTAGACTGATGCATGTTTTAAAATAAAAGCCCCTTGTAATTAGAACCAGATGTGCAGGATGAATTCTGTTTCTCATTCCTGGTAAAAGAGGTGTTACCTAGCACTAGCTATGAGTGACTCAGGAAAATCCATTTGGACCTTGAAGTTTTTCTTCTTTGAAGGAATGCTAGTATTTTAAAGTCAACTAAACTCTTGGAGATTTTTTCATCTCTCACACAGTTAACCTAGAGTAATCCCCAAATTACAGTCAAACTCCCCCTGTCCTCTAGAGTTCCTCTGATCCAGAAATGATTACTTGAGCTGAATCAGAATGGATTATAAGGATTAGTATGCAAAAACAAAACTAAAACAGCCACTCTTAAGATCCATGCAGTTGTTGTCAGGCATACCACAGAGCCGCCAGTAGGGAACATGGCACACTGACAGTTGTGGCCATTTTATAACCGATTCATCTTTTTATCTCCTACGGATCACTTTGGTCTTCTTCTGCTAGGAATGTGAGACGACTGAATAAACAGATATTAAAAAAAAAAAAAAAAAAGACACTGGGGCGCCTGGGTGGCTCAGTCGGTTGGGCATCCGACTCTTGATTTCAGCTCAGGTCATGATCCCAAGGTCCTGGAATGGAGCCCCACCTCAGGTTCCTGCTCAGTGGGGAGTCTGCTTAAAGATTGTCTCCCTCTGCCCCTCCCCCCCACTCTTCTCTCTCTCTTTCTAAAATAAATAAATAAAGCTTTAAAAACAGAAGACACATTTTTTTATACTCACTTATTTTTCAACAACAAAGACAGAAAAGAAAAAGAGAAGTATGCTGGAGAATGTTTGTGCTATATGTTGCTGGAATATAGAAGCAATAAAAACCCATCAGAGGATGAGAAGCTGGGGTGGGAAGCTGATCAGCTGGAGCGCTTTGGTCAACTGAACTGATCTGTGAGGCTGCAGGATGAAGTCTGTGTACCATGATAAGTGAGAAGTCTAATCCCACTTCTTCACTTTAGTGTGCGCACTGACTGTTTAATGTCCTCCTGAGTCCATGCTATGTGAGAAAAATAGAGTCTCTGTCAAATATACAGGTTGCTTTGTTTTCCATAATGTGGTGTTTGAGATTATTTTACACATGACTCCTTGCTAGACAAGAATGAATCTGAAATGGAATGCTTCACAGTGTGAGATCTTAAATTTGAAACAGTGCTCTGTTCAGTTTTATTGACAGTGGTTTAAAACGAATGATTTATTCTCTCTAAAGCAGCAAATCTATCAGAGATACACACTAAAATGTATGGATATGGGTTGTGATTAAAATGCTATTTATTCTGGTGAAAAACTGGAAATAACTTAATGTCTAACAAAGGGGACAGCAAGATGGTTGAATAAACTGCACTTTATACATAAAAGAATACTATGCTCTTTCATGCAACATCCCTCCTCCCGGGCCCCTATTTTTACAATGGGGAACGTCTACCAGAGTGACTCTCATGTCCTCTTTCCCTAAACCTTGCCCTCATCTCCCTGAATGGTCAGATTTGAAAAGGACATGTAAATCCATCCTTTCCTTCCTTCCTTTGCAGAACAACCCTCTCTTCTGAATGTTTATATTCACTGTGCCTTCAAATCATAAACTCATAGTGGCCTGCTTTACTTCTGTGGAATCCAGGGATGAGTTCTACTACCAATTTAGGATGAAGTATTAATGAATTTGTTCGATCACCCATCTAGACCCAGTTTCTCCTATTATCAGATTGTGTGTGGTTAGGATATATATATATATATATATATATATATATATATATATATATATCTGCCTATCTGCCTGTCTTTCCCATTTGTTTATCTTTCAGTTGGTTCTGTTTGGAAGAAAAAGTCTTTTTTAAAAAGAAATCTTAATGTCTTTGTGCATTAACTAGCAACACTGAGACGGAGACAAAACCTGTAATTTAGATATCAAAATACATCACGAAGATTAAGATTTGTGTTATACTCAAAGCTTTCGATTGTATATTTTTGTTTGGTTTGGTTTTAGTTTAACAAAACACAGATATAAAAATTGACACAAAACATATATATATAGCTTAATGAATTATTCTACGACAAACTTCAGGTCTAGCCTTGGCAAAGTCAATTGAACTTTGTTAGCCACTTAGAAGTCCTCACCATGCCCCACTCCTGTCACATACCCAAAGGAACAGCTATCGAATTCATGATAATTATTTTCATGTATTTCTTAAAATTATACTGCTCAAGTATGCACCTTTGAATATTAATAATATAGTCTTGCCCCTTGTTTAAGTTTGATAGGTCTTTTAACTCTACTAACCGCACAATCTACTTCGTTATTTTCTTTTTCACACCAGAGATCTGTTTATAACCTGAGAATTTTGACCCATGGAATTGCTTACCATCGGAATTTTGCTGATTACATACTTGTCATGCAGTTCAGCATGCCCCTCTGTCCTCTCAATTCATTTCCCATTGGCAGCTAGATCCAGACACTCAAGCAGACACTGCAGGTAGTGTTGTGTCCATTAGGAAATTCATAGTTATCTGTTTTTCTCTCCTTTTAGATATAAACAGGTCAGTGAGAATACTCAATACCTAGATCCATTAATTCCTTCGTGTTGGAAAATGGTGAAGTGTTGCCATTTTTATGTTTATTCGTCCGAGTAATTTTATAAGGAGATGCTTCTCTGCGTCTACAATTTGGTTACCTAGTGATAAAGTTCATATGAGATATAGGAAATACTTTATCCTTTTATTTATCCAGATTTCCAGATAATTAATAAGTTACTTATCACTCTTGCATCATAAACTCATGGATGCATCATAAACTCATGGATTTAAACATATTGAGTGAGTTTAACTCTATTGCAATTTTTATTCTTATTGAAGCTCAAAACATCCTTCCCATTTTTGCTAGTGATAATATCTTCATGTTAGCTTCAGAAGCCTTTTGGTATGACTTTAATTGTCTTTGATAGTTTCCTTGCTACCTAATATGGCAAGATTAACATTGGGTTTTATAGCTATTCCACCCCAGAACTGTAATCAGCTATTTCTTCAAGAAGCCCTGTTTTTTAATAAGAAATTATACTTATCTCTAAGCCAAAGTCTACACACTTGGGATGCTCATTGTTACTGCTTTGGTCATTGTTTCCAAACTTCTGCAGTGGGCAGAGCTACGAAATATATGAGCTCAAACTAATAATTCCAATTCAAATTCAACATGGATTTTTACTTAATTTCTTATACATTAAATTTCTTTTTCTTTTCTTCCACGACAAAAATCCTGGTTATCCAGGACACAGGGATGATAGAACAAGAACATTCCATAATTCCTAATTTGTTTTACCCCAAATTGCTCTTCATACACTAATTTCAGGATAATGCTACCAATAATATCACTACCAATTATTACTACTGCAACCAGTTATGCATTATTTTATAGGATTCTCCAGTTTTTATGTTCATTCTTTATCTATAGTGTAAGATCATATAGCCATTGTATATTAGAATCTCTCTATTTTAACCTTCATCCTTGTCCTGCTTATTTTTTTTTTTTTCATCCTTGTCTCGCTTAATTTTGATTCCACTCCCCACAGTGTCTCCTCAATGTGGAGAGTCAGTCTGGCCAGTCAGTTGTGAGAGTTTCAAGTCCTTACACCACTTACGCACTGCTGTGGACCCCTTGCATTCGCCAGCTCCCCAATTAGGCCAATTTCCTCTGAGTTTCAGCTGCCATTCTCACCTGGACTGGCTGCACTTCTCCATTATAACCTTTAGGCTTATTTGGGGTTCTCCTGTTGTCAGCTTTGTTATAGCTGCCCTATTACTTTCCTCTGCTTTCCCCCATATAGATACTAGTAATACACAGGTCTCTTGATTGTTGGTTATTCACTGGCTTGAATTTTGATGTTTATGATTTCTCATCCTCTTGTTTTTGGGTTTACCATCTAATTGCTTTCACTGATTGTGAATGGGCATTCAAGGAGATCCAGAAATTATGCTACCATTTTCACCAACTTTCCAGAATCATCTTTAGGTGTTAATGACTTAGAATTGTGACTTATGTGGAGTTCTGAATCTGATGGATTATAGCAGTTTATTGAGGCTGTATTAAGGGAGATATAATAATTTTATATAGTTGTGCAGTTGACTTTTTTTACTAGTACTAACTAAATGCACATCATAATTCTTAATAAGCAGGAATGTTATGGGGCTCTATTGCTGAACTTGACCTAGCCTACAAAACACAACATTTACTTAATCAAGCATGGTTGAAGCAAAACTTTGATTGTAGGGAAAAAACAGCGTTTCAGCCCCACGACCTGTGTGCTTTTGGAATTTGTACAGGAAAAAGCAGGAGGCAGATAAGCCTTATTATTGAACAAATAAGAAAGAACAGCAGACCCCTGACATGAAGAGACTATCTTATTTTTTTAGTTTGACCTAGAAAAAAAAATTTAAATAAAATGATTGCAACCCAAATGCTAAAATGTCCTATTAAAAGATATCAAGGAAGAAACAGAGTGTCCTAAAAAGCATGCTTCAGTTTTTACTATTAAAGAAGCAGCAGTGCAAGATTTAAAAAGAAAAAGAAAAAAGCAGATAGGCTAATTTGGTGGAGGAAACAGGTTTTTTAAGACAAAATTGAAATCTTAAAGCCAGACCTCTATGAAAGAGAAAAAGAAATACACCATATTTGCTTTTACTTATTTTCATTATTTTTTAAAGATTTATTTATTCATTTATTCAGAGAGTGTGTGCGAGCAGGGGGAGGGGCAGAGGGAGAGGGAGAGAGAGAATACCAACCAGACTCCCATTGAGTAAGGAGTCTGACTCAGGGCTTGATCCCAGGACCCTGAGATCATGGCCTTGAGCTGAAATCAAGAGTCCGTCACTCAACCATCTGAGCCACTCAGGCACCCTTCTCCATATTTGCTTTTAAACAGGACATTATAAAGGGGAGACATATTTTAGACATTACCAGATGAACACAGTACTAGTTCCAAAAGCATGTAGGAATTACAGAGGCAAGATGACAGAGAACAGATGGAAATGAGTACTTACAGCCATTCAGATTCCAAGAAATTAGTGAACCGTATCCTGTAAAACTTTAGAGAATCTGGAATAACAGTGTAATCAGGTATTAAAATACGAGTGACTCTTTCTATCAGATCCTCAAACTGAGAACAATAGGAATTGAGTAATCCCCCCACCCAACCTAAAGTTAGGTAACAGAAAATCTATACAGGACTAGCAGAGGAGGGGGCCCTACGCAAATTCTACCATTGTTAACCCATCATCCACAGATGAGTTAGGAATCCATTAATAGGCCAAAACTGTGAGGTTTTTTGGAGGGAACTGCAAGTGATGTTTGCTTCTCCTTTCCTCTGCATAGAGGAAAAGAAGGGAGTGCTGCATTCATTCAGCCAAGCAAAACAAGTGAGAGGAACTTCAGAAAATCACCTGGTGGCCTCGACAGGTATACCCTGAATTATTGTGGAATAACAGACATAGGACTGGTCCTGACTCATGAAAAAATCTCAAAAGACAGAAATTGGCCATGTGCTTAGGAATCACTGTTAAGGGACAGACCCATATCAGGAAGATCTTTCTCCCTTGGAAGATGTTCCAATTTCCTTTCCCCTTGCCTCACCCAAAAGGGCTCCAACCACAGTATTAAGATGGCAATGGAGGATGTGGAAAGGAGAGGGGAAAACAAAACAAAACAAAACAAAACAAAACAACCCTAAAAAACAGAGCTCCCTTTACTGCCACAGGCTTCCTAGCCAGTCAGGTCCAAATACTGAGACTTAACAGATGTTTTCAAAGGAGTGAGAGTGGAAAGTTGGGGTCAGCCTGGATTCTTAATCACTAAAATCTAAGACTATTAACCAGAAGAGCATCTAGGAAAAACTCCAGTCAACCATTTAGACAAAATTTTCATTATTCATCCTATAGTTTATCTGTAGAATATTGGGGACTTCTCCAATATTATTAAATCATATGCAAATGATGGCAGTTTGTTTTCTCTTTTCCCAAGCCTTATATAATTTCCTTTATTTTTCTTGCCTTACTCTGCTAGCCAAAGTCCTCTGGAGCAATGATCGGTAGATGTGGCATTAATTGGCATTCTTTTAAGTTTCTTGGTCTCAGGAAACATTTTTCAAAATGGATGACATTATCTGAAGATTTTATGTAAATACTCTTCATCAAATTAGGAAAGGTCCTTTATAATCCTTCTTTGGAAACTTTAAATCAGAAATGTATATTGAATTTCATCAAATGTGTTTTTCTATCTACTGAGATAACCACAGAAATTTCCTTCTTTATACTGTTAATATAGATTTCATTAACAGCTTTCCTAATGATAAATCAAAATTATCAGCCAGTAATTTGTCATTTCTTCTAATATCCTTATTGGGTTTTAGAAGGAAGGTTATGCTGGCCTTATAAAGTGATTTGCAGCATGTTTGTAATCTCTATAGGACTTTTTTATCTGCAAGTTTTTTTTAATGTTTGCTAGAACTTGCCAGTAAAGTCATAATGAGCCTAGAGTTTTCTTCAGAAGAGCATACTGACTATTTTTTCTTTTTTCACCATGTTAATAGGGTAATTTGGGTTTTCTGGGTATTTTTGGTTTTGTTTTTTCCTTTCCTATCTGGTTTCTTACTTTATTTTTAAGGAAATTGTTAACTTCATTTGTATTTCATATATAAAACTATTCATAGCAAATTTCACTATAATTATGTGTTGACTATATCTACCCCACAACTTCTCATACGTAGTATTATGGTTATTACACAGCTCAAAATATTTTCTTTCTTTATTTTTTCAAAGTATTTTCTAAAGATATTGATTTTTTTTGACCAATTGATAAATGAGTAAATTAGAAATGTGTTGCTTAATCTTCAAATATATGACATTTTCTGCTTATTTTACATTGATTTTTAGCTTAATAGCATTTTGGGCAAAATGCTTAAAATGATTTAAGTTGCTTGAAATTGATTGAGATTTGATTTATGAACAATTTATGATCAGTTTTTATAACTGCTTTATGTCCTTTTAGTAATAATGTATAATCTGTGGTTTATTAATTCCAGTTTATTAATCATGTTCAAATATTACATATTCTTACTAATTACATGCCCATTTGTTCTACCAATTGTTGAATAAGGAATATTAAATTTACTACTTTGTGGATTTCCCTGTTTCTTTCTGTCAATTTTAGTTCTGTCAATTTTTGTGTTGTTGTTAGGCGTATATAATTTTTAAATGTTACATTTTCTTGGTGATTTAAACATTTTAGTATCTAGAAGCTGTTCTATGTCTCTGGTGATTCATTTAATATTAAAGTTTACTTTGTCAACTTTTCTTTGACAATCATTTGGTTTTCATCGGTAGATATTTACTGTCTGTCATCTTACATTAAAAATTTTGTGCTTACCAGCCAAGGAAACAATCAAAAAAACTAAGAGGCAGCCCACGGAATGGGAGAAGATATTTGCAAATGACACTACAGATAAAAGACTGGTATCCAAGATCTACAAAGAACTTCTAAAACTCAATACACAAGAAACAAATAAACAAATCATAAAATAGGCAGAAGATATGAACAGACACTTTTCCAATGAAGACATACAAATGGCTAACAGACACATGAAAAAATGTTTGAAATCATTAGCCATCAGGGAAATTCAAATCAAAACCACACTGAGATACCACCTTATGCCAGTTAGAATGGCAAAAATTGAAAAGGCAAGAAACAACAATTGTTGGAGAGGATGTGGAGAAAAGGGATCCCTCCTACATTGTTGGGGGAATGCAAATTGGTACAGCCACTCCGGAAAACAGTGTGGCAGTCCCTTAAAAAGTTAAAAATTGAGCTACCCTATAATCCAGCCATTGCACTACTGGGTATTTACCCCAAAGATACAGACATAGTGAAGAGAAGGGCCATATGTACCCCAATGTTCATAGCAGCATTGTCCACAATAGCTAAATTGTGGAAGGAGCCAAGATGCCCTTCAACAGATGACCGGATTAAGAAGATATGGTCCATATATACAATGGAATATTACTCAGATATCAAAAAGAACGATTTCTCAACATTTGCTGCAACATGGACAGCACTGGAGGAGATAATGCTAAGTGAAATAAGTCAAGCAGAGAAAGACAATTATCATATGGTTTCACTCATTTATGGAACATAAGTAGGAAGATCGATAGGAGAAGAAAGGGAAGAAGAAAGGGGGGGTAATCAGAAGGGGGAATGAAGCATGAGAGACTATGGATTCTGGGAAACAAACTGAGGGCTTCAGAGGGGAGGGGGGTGGGAGAATGGGATAGGCTGGTGATGGGTAGTAAGGACGGGACGTATTGCATGATGCACTGGGTATTATACGCAACTAATGAATCATGGAACTTTACATCAAAAACCAGGGATGTACTGTATGGTGACTAACAATAAAAAATATTATTATTAAAAAAATTTTGTGCTTACATTTAAGAAAAAAATTTCTTTTAAACAAAACATAGTTTCTTCCTTGCCTACCCAACCATTTTTTACTTCAACAAGGCATATTAAATTCATATATCTTTAACATGATCACTGAAATATTTGAAAGTAGTACATACTGTTTTTTGCCTTCTATTTATGCTGCTTGTTTAATGTTCTGTCCTTTCTTGGCTTAACTTGGATTGACAAATTATTACTCTTTTTTATCCCCCCATTAGTTTAAAATTTATATACTCTTTTAGTCTCATTTGCCTTTTTGTTTTGAATTACTGAAATTTCACTCTTATGTATGTGACTATCTTTTCTTATGTCCTGCATGGGGTTTTCCTGGATTGTCTGAAAACTCTCAGCCATTATCTCTTGATATAATGCTTCTTCCTCATTTTTTTGGGGGGGGGAGACTATTTAAACAAATACTGAAACATCTTATTGTCTCCCCAGCTTCTTTAATCTCTTATATGCAATTTCTATCATTTTGTTTCTCAGTATGCACTCCAGATAGCATTTTGTGTTTATGCCCTGGTCTAATAGTTATATTTCCTTATGTAAAATTTTTATTCAAAACCATAACAATAGTAAAATATGCATGAAGTGTACAGCTCAATAAATCTTTATAAGCTGAACACAAACACATAATAGTCATTCAGATCAAGAAAAATAATAGCAGAGCCCAGAAATTTATATGTACTCTCATCCAGTCACTATGTCCTATGGATAACCACTATCCTGGTTGATATTAGCATATTTTAAGTTTTTCCTTTACGTAAATATAATTATACAGCATGATTTCTATTAGCTATGTGAAATTCATCTATATTGCCAGGTGTTAATGTATTTATTCTTACTTTTTTTGTAATATTCCATAATAAGAATACTATTTATCTGTTCTATTATTGGTGGTTGTTTTAGTAGATTCAAGTGTTTTCCTATTATTAATAATGCTATGAATATTTTGGTACTAATCTTGTGATGTATACACACACATTTCTGTTTGGTATATATTTAGTATAAGAATTGCTAGATCATAGATTATGCATATAATGGGTATTAGTATTTCCTGGCCAAAAGTCTTACTAAAAAGTTTTACTAACGTATACTCTTAACCATCATCATGTGATGTTTTGATTTCTCCACATTCTGGATAAAATTGTTGTGTCATTCTCTTCCATATGCACCATTTGAGAGGATATGTGGTAGTATGCCATTGTAACTTTGATACCTATTCTCTCTTTTTCTCTAAAAGATTTATTTTCTTTATCATTTTCATTTATACCCACGATCTATTAGGAACTGATTTTGTGTACAGTGTGTGGTATAGAACCAAGACATTTTTCCATATATATATTGATCCATCATAATGTCAAACTGCTAAGGAAGTTTCTGAGTTTAACAAGGATTTTATTTTAAAATCTATTTTTGATACAAGTTATTTGACTTCAAACGTATTTTGAGACTTCCATAATTAATCTGGGCCAAATGACATCCTCATGTGGCCAGAAAGTACTGGAGAGCCATGTGGGTTGTCTGGGGGCTCCCCTTGCTTGTCCTGTGGTTCACAACTACTTGTATTCTTGAAACTATTAGTAAATCTCCATTCTTGTATAAATTTGATTTTACAGTCCAATTCTTTGTTTTATCTCAGGATTCTAGTAGAATCAAGATACTAACAGTAACTGAAATTTGAACTAGAGTGAAATAAGTCCAGAATACATTCCACAAACTGAAAGTACAGTAATTATCGACTTTCTGTTTGACATTATTTTGAAAATCTATAGAAAGTTTAGATGATATATTTTAAAACAAAAGGGGTCCACCTTTTGCTCCACTAAATATATTTGGAGAAGGGACTGATTATATCAATTCATGCCATGGCTAATTTATCCAGCATGAGCTAATACATCATACCTGGTAGAATAAGCTGGTTAATTCTCTTTGTTCCATCCAGGCCATTATTAGATATGTCCACTGTGCCTTTTAAATTTTATTCACTACATTTATAATTTTTAAATTTTTTATTTTAGTTTCCTGTGGAGCTTTTCATAATTTTCTGGTTTTTGCAAATTTAATTAAATGTGTGTGTGTGTGTGTGTGTATGTGCATGTGTGTGTTTCTTTTAACAGAGCAAGCATGGATGTTTTCAAATGTGGCTAGTATTTACAAAATATGAAGTGGCAGCAATTCTGTTTTTGCTCTCTGCTTTTAACTACTGGATCTAACTCTTGATTTATTTTGTTATTTGTTTGTTTATCTTTGACTAAAAATTAAATATGGAGGCTTCCCAAGGCCTAAGACAAAAGTTATTTTTTTCTGAGAGTATTTCTGCTTGTTTCTGTCAGATATGTGAGGAGAAAGCTAGTCTGGTACCAGTTACACTGCTTGAAGTTCTCTAGGCATAGATATCATTTTGAAGGGACAGGCTTATTTAAACTTCTCTTCTTCCTTCTTAGTACCAGGGAAAAGTTCTCTACAGTCACATTTGCATTCAGGCTGTTCTAGCAATTCTTGACTATTATTTCAATTCTTTGATACCTTTGAGATTATTTTTAAATATTTTATCCAGCATGTTTTATCTACTTGTAACAGGAGGTTTGAAATAACTTGCCTAGTTGCTGTAATGGAAATGGAAGCCTACAGAAGATTTTAAGATAACGTATATTATCTAGATATGGAAGTTTATTCTTCTCAAAAAAATTTTTTTTTAAAATAGAGAAAATTACATACACAAATGTTAATCACATTTCATCTTTTTAATACCAATCCCCAATTTCAGGTAATCACAAATGGTATTTTAATTTTAACCTCACAAACTTTTATTTTCCTACCTTTGTTTCCCAGCTTTCATTTTATCATAGGAATTTCACTTCCTATTGTTAATTTACATATTTTAAATTTATTTATTGCTTCTTCCTCCATGCGACAAGCCTTCTCTTATTCATTATGTTCTTCCCACACTTGGAATAACACTTGAAATACAGTAAAGGCTCAAATAGCAATATAGTGAATACAGGAAAAAATATTTGTAAGTATTATGGCAAAATCATCAATCAGGTAAGACACCATATTCCCACATGTAAAACAAGACTATATTAGTCCATTAGAGATGATACAAAGAATACAGGTAATAGATCTCTTTCTTGGAAAAGCTTATTTTCAAATGGGAAGATTGAATGAGCATTAACATATTAGCTAGAATAATATCCTTGCAAATATCAGTTATAGCTCATAGTAATACAATAACAGTTATATCATTTTTAAAAAGTATTAGTATTCTTGGGATGCATATGTGTGCTTGAGAAAAATTTCACCGATTACTGTAAAAAGGCAAGCCTACCCTCAAATAAATGTATGAGCAATCTCATGATGGTTCGGTTAATACAAAATTATAAGAATTTAAAATATCTCTGTACTACAAACTATTATTAAAATTAACATACTGGGGCACCTACCTGTCTCAGTTGGTAGAGCATGTAATTCTTGATCTAGCAGTAGTGAGTTCAAGCCCCATGTTGAGCACATAGGTTCCTAAAAAAAAAAAAAAAATTAAAATAAAATAAAGTTCCATGGTTTTACTTTAAAAAAATCATTATACTTATATCATAGAAAAATGTATATATGTTATATTCTTCTTGGTTTTATCTAAAGATCAATTAAATCAAAATATAAGAATTTATTAAGCAGTTACAATATACTAAGTACTGTGTTAAGATGTAAGGATAGAATGATGAATATTCACATGAGGACTACATGGGAAAGTTAAATAATAAGTAAAACAAAGACAGCATAACACTCTGTTCTAAATAAGTTAATCATGTATGGAATTCCCAGTATAAAGCTCTTTATACTTAATATGTTTTCAGATACGATACAAGGACATATGGAGGAAAATAAAAATAAATTTAGAGAAGACTTTCTAAGTCAACTCCTTTATCTGTCAATATGCAAGAAAATACCTCTAAGGTCTTTTGCCAAGATCTTTATTCCACAGGGAATATACCATAGATTAATTTACAAAAAACTTCTTGGCAAACCATTCAAAAGCTTAATATATCTTTATAATCAAAGTCTCAGTAATCAGAATCATACTCTAGTATATTAATATAACATCAAGGAAAAATGAAATTTTATTCCTTTTTTACTTTGTTATCTTCATAATGATACCTAAAGTTCACTGTTTCAATGCTTTCCTTTTTCATCAACTTTTTTCATAGCTTTTTAATCTTCGGATTTTGGTGACTACATTAGGTCTGTATTTTAATATACATGTCTTTGTGAGGCATATGAGGATTGTTATTGGAAGAATGACTTAGCAGCTAACGATCAACTTTTATTCACATTTTATTGATATTGAAAACCAAACTTACTTTAATCTTATGCCTTTGTTTAAATAATTTTAGTCCAAGAAAAAGTAGTTCATGTTCATAATATGAGTATACAAATACTGATTGCTATAATATACATAACACTATTTCCATACCATATATTACAGAAACAATTCTTAAAACTTAAAGAAATATAAGTATCAATAGAAATAAACTTAAGTATAGTAAATTTTCTCCTCAAAATAGCTTCTAATTTTTAAGAAACTGGATGATATCTGTGTGCATAATTACAGTAAGCATTTGGCACTTTCATGTGTTACCACTATTGTGTTAGTATCTTCTTTGGAAGAAAAAAAACTTTCTGAACCATTTGTCAGTAGAATTTTAATACAGATATTAATACAGAAATTAGTTTTGTCAAAACTAGTCAAATAGTGTTTGACATTGATTTGTAGATATCAGTGTTCAGAGACAATCACTGTCAAATGTGATGGACTTTGTTGGCAGCCATAAGTAGTAAAGCCCTTCTCACAATGAGTTCAAAACAAAATACCCTCCAATGACTACAGAGGTCCTTTTTCGAGGATTTGTGATGTATGGCTCATGAGGACCCATAGTCCTCCTTTCACAGTGTGTTGATTTTTGACTGGTGTCGTAGGATTCTGATTTGTAGAGCTATTACTACAAGTCCTCTGAGGGACGGCACATTGCCATTTCTCAAAGTTAAGTGAGTGCCTGAGGTTTCAATTTTAATAATGTGGATATGAGAAAGAGAAAGAAATTTGCCTATGAAAACATTATAATGTGAGTTTAAAAAAACATACTCTATTTTCTTTTTGTGAGATTCTATTTTTCAACCACAAAAATAATAATACATACAATAATCCCAGAATTCCAATTCTAAAATTAAAGATAACAAATACTCCTATTTCTAGAATTTGGATGGTAAATAACCAGCCCACAGTAGTTTCTTTTTAACTAAGCTCAAATCAATCACAGCCTAACAAAAATGTCAATATTGAGTATGTTAACCTTTATCTAATTATTTGAGGAATAAAAGTATTCTCCCTCGATATCTCGGTAATTAGATATTTCAAAATGATGTTTGTTTAGGAAAGTCCAAAGTTAAACAGATTATAGACAGCCATTGCTTTGTAACACTAGGATCAAATCGTTTTGTAACAACTTGCCATAGAATTAATTTTCATATAGTATTTAAAACACAAAGAAACTTCCACGATTTAAAGTGTATCAAACCTGTAATTCAAAGAATCTTCTGACCTCTACAGACTCAAGAAATAATATTAATATACTTAAATTAGGTAATACACTATGCTCTTCATTATTTGATTACCTAAAGTGAATTTTTTTTCCCTAATGTTGTAGGATATTGTGAATGAAATGCTCTGAAAGAAAAAAAAATAGTACCATAAACATTGTTTGACTTAAATATTAGAATAGCTAACAGTAAGAAGTTCAATGAAATAAAATGTCCTTTTTCTGTAGTTCAGGATATTTATTATTTCTGTTCCCACAACACTGTGAAGTTGCTTTTTTTGTCATATTGAGATAACTAAAACTGCTCATATTTACATAACTTACCCAAGGTTACTACCTAAAAAGATGTTGATTCTTAAGACTTTCCAGGCTTCCCAGGCCAATTCATTAGAATGTATCTCTGTCCTGTCACCTATCCAAAGTTACATCTTCTAGTGGTGGTAGACACCTTCATGAGAATGGAACATTTTAATCCATGCGTTACCATCACTGCTCCTTTGAAATAATCAGCAGTGTCATTTCCTTCATCAAAAGACCCTCCATTTCCATGAACTCCTTAGTCCCACACTCTTCATTTATTGTAATTCCAGTTCCTTTCCTCTACCCAGTTTCAGAAGCTGTAGTTCCAAGTCCTAGATATAGTCTAAAAGATGCCTAATCCATTAAACTAGTTAAAGCTGAATTCCTTCTAAAACAATCACTGTACCTCTATTGTAAATATTTCCTTTATTAACAAATGCAATTTTCACCCTGTATGATTCCTCACCTAACCAGTACCTAGAGAAAAATAGGGATCTCAATAAAGAACCTCCAGAACAACACCTGGAGATCAGTATAAAGATTTTCATGGACAATGCCATTTGTTTCTACAAAATGGCAATGCGAAGATTCCTCCTTAGAGTTTGAGGCTGTCAGCGTTTTGGCCCAGACTCCAGCTAGTCCACTGAAATAACTGACTTACCCAGAAATTTCCTATGGCAATTTCACAATCCAGATACAGTCACCTTTGCCTACACTGCATAAAGTTACCATAGAGTTACAAATTACAAATGCTCAGAACCAAACTGCAATCATGGTTTGGAAACCATAATGCTCCAGTGTTACCACAGAAAGGAGACTTCTGCATTAGTGCTGGTTTCATTCAAAAATGTCAAAGTACACTTTAGAAAGATCATTCCAGACAATAATCAGTTACATGCCTGTGTCTTGTAAAGTCAAATGTCTTTTTATACCAGTGAATGAATGTAACAGCATTGATGTAAACTGTTATGATGGATTGTCTCCATTGTAACTTTGTGATATTTGAATCTTCTAGTATGTCTTGACATTTTATTTATTTATTTATTCATTTTTTAAAGATTTTATTTTTATTTATTTGAGAGAGGGCAAGCGTGAGAGAGACAGTGAGAGAGAGAGAGTGAGAGAGAAAGAGCACAAGCAGGGGGAGGGGCAGAGGGAGAAGCAGACTCCCCGCTGAGCAGGGAGCCTGATGGGGGATTCGATCCTAGGACCCTGGGATCATGACGGAGCTGAAGGCAGATGCTTAACTGACTGAGCCACCCAGGCACCCCGGTCTTGACATAAGATATAGGTGCATCTAGGTTGTTTAAGGTAATTGGCAGGGGAATCTGTAAAGCTTTGAAGTGAAATATTTCTTAAATTGCCAGATGTCTGTGTAGTTCCAGAATTCAACCACCAGTTCAAAAGTTCTTCAGGTTAGAAATCAACACTAGCCCCCAAATGCCTCTGGAGTCACATGCTCCAACCTTAAATATATATTACTCTTTTCAATACAGTCCTTAGAATTTTATTTCATAATCTGAAACACTTGAGAAGATCTTTAAAAATTAAGAATTTACAAATTCACTCTGGTGGATGGGAGCTCCAATAGTATCATTTAAAAAAACACTAAAAATACAGTAAAATAGTCACTTGAAAAAAGCCAATGTATTGCTTTATCAATTAACATTAAAAAATCACTTTCTATGCCAGTATGCATCAATTTCATTATTTTACATGGCATGTCAAAACACTGACACATATTAAACATATTAAAAATCAATTTCTAGAAAATCCACTGTCAATTGCAACACTCCACACAGAGTCAGATAAACTGAAAATTCATTGAGCATGACTTTATAATTAATATTTACAACAGACTTTGAGATCTACGGAGAACACTTAAAATTGCTATAACAATATTATAATTTTTTTATATTCACTCTATACAGAAAATGGTGCAATATTCTAAAATCAAATGAAATGAGTAACGCACTGGAAGTCATTTATTATTCATAGAGAAATGTGATTGGCATGAGCTACGAAAGTCACACCTGCTAAAATGTACAAGGAAGATACTAATTAGCCTGATGAATTACATTTGCTAAGGACAATGTCCTAAGTGAAGTTTGATCTAAAACAATCCTTTAAGGACAAAAGGGAAATAATTTCGCATTTAGATTTAGCATGAAAAATTTAATTCAACCTTTCAATTGAAGATAGTCTAAAATGGTTTTTACAATTTTGCATTTACTACAGAATGAGAAACAATTAAACTAGATGTCTGCAAAGTCATATATGCATATGTGTCCAACCCCTAGGTTTCTGATGTAGGCAGCAGAAGGAATAGGGTAAATTGATATGTGTTGTAAAGGCACATCTAAATATGGCCTGAGGGCAGTACAAATGTCACTTTTCATCAGATTCTATTGACTACATCTCAGCTGCATGGTCACTCCTAAATGCAGGAGATCTAGGAAATGTAGTTACCTGCGTGTCCAGGAAAAAGAGGTCTGTCTAGTGAAGAGCTAGATTATTCCACAGGCACTTATTCTCAATGTTTTTTAGTATCTTTACTCTCTAATAAAGATAATAAACTTTGTTACAGTGTTCATATAAAGTTTAGAGAAAATACATGTTTAAGGCCTTGTCTGCTTATTTCACAAAATAGGTGTCTCACAAAATTCAGAGCACAATTTAAATATTAACCTCCTTCCATGGCACAGAATATAGGTAAGGTGCTTCGATCAGTATGCATCGTATGGGCTGAAACTGCTGATGAATACCTCATCTGTGAACTGTGGGTCCACAGAAATAAATGAAGAATGAAGCATGGGGAAAGGAAAGGCAGGGCAAGTGAGTTACTGAAACAAGGAGATCCCCTAGAGATATCCAGTTGCTGAGACAGAAGCTTGGCTTCTATAGAACCAGGGAAGTGCAGGAAACAGAATCAATATGGCAAGTGTCGCGGCAACCTACCTGAACCCTAGAGGCCAGTACTGTTGCTCCAATCAGGTTCATAATGTGACTTAAGGGCCATATGTAAACAACTACTTAGGGTCCTCAAGACCTTCATTAATTAAAATGAAATACCAGAAGCTTATTGAATTCTCTATCAAATCAAATTGGTAGAGGATCAATAAAGGGAATTTGGCTTTGATCACGAAACTGGGTTTATCTATTTTTAGATACTGAATCTTAGCCTTCACATTCTAAATTATCTAAAGAAACTGTTTAATGACAGTAACGTCCTATCTTCTTTCTGTGGTGAGGGGGTAGATGGAAAGACAGTAAATCCCAGCTGGCACTATCCTGACTGCTTCCTTTGAGAATATCAGACGTGCAGTTGCTGAATGCAGATTGTGAAGTGTAGGTGACAGAAACACAACTAACAAAGGAAGTCTCTTAAAAAGTAACAGAGTGCAGGGGTGCCTGGGAGGCTCAGTCAGCTAAGTGTCTGTCTTTGACTCAAGTCATGATCTCAGAATTGTGGGATCGAGCCCTATTTCTGGCTCTCTGCTCAACGGGGAGTCTGCTTCTCCCTCTCCCTCTGTACACACACACACACACACACACTCTCTCTCCCTCTCTCTCTCTCTCTGAAATAACTAAATAAAATTTTTTTTAAAAGGTAACAGAGTACAAAAAGGAGATGTGAATTCCCAGAGTCAAAATTCACACCAACTGATAAAAGCAAAAGTAAACAAACAAACAAAAACATTCAAGAAGCCTTTACAAAAACCTTGATGCAAGGCTTTCACTGTAGCCCCTGGGCTTGTATATGAATAATGGGAATAGTGGAGAATAGAGCTCCAAAAGACACTACCAGGAGAGAAATTCCATTTCCCCTAACTTTCAGGTAGAGCAAGGGTGGAATTTATCAAATTTACCTAGCTTAGAAAGCTCTAAAACCATTTCTAAAGGGCAGTAGAGCCTCAAATTGATAGCTCCACACTGGATCCAACTTTCAGATATATTTTGTTCGACTCAGAGTATTTTAATTTGGGGATTTTCATGTAAGATCCAGAATTACAGCATATCTTGAAAAGTAGGATATCTGGCAACAGTTGGTCTGCTTTTCTCCATATGATCAACTAGTTGAAGCAAACTATAGCTGATCTCATTAGACACGGATTATGGTTTCATATTTACTACAGTTCTCAATTCTTCCTATTATATTACATCAGATATGCTTTACTCATTTTCATTACGCAATGGCTTCTAACAGCACTTAAATATGTGACCTCTGCTTTTAAAAATCCTGTAGCCTTGCACTAGATCAACTGGTGGGGCTCAATATACTGCTTCAGTAATTGCATACTTCTTTGAGTCAATCAATCCAGAACACAGTACATCACAGAACATGGGTGTAGACTGAGATCACAATGGACCAGCGAGGACAAAGAGCAATTAAACACGGGGAAGAGATGCGTGGAAGGATGCCACGGAATTGCCAAATGCTTTGATTTAGCTAGCTCCAGAAGATCCTTTCAGCTTCTAATTGGAGTTGGAATTATCAATTGTTTTTCTCCGAAGGAAGGATAGACAACAACTGCCATTTGATTCCCCACTTTTTGAGTTATAGAACACATTTTTTATTCCAGTTAGATTCATCTTTAGTACTTTATAAGATAACCATAATTATTGTCTTTGTACAACCTATTGTCTCCCAGGTAAAGGTCACGGGGTGAAATGTTTGCTATAGAAAGGGATGTTTTAGTGAATAAATTTCAGGAATTAGAAAAAAAATCTGACAGATAGGTCAGCTGTGTTTGTGGTCAATAGTGGCAGAGGTATTCTCATATTTAATTGTCTCTATTGCACTGAGGAGGGCTGGAAGATATACACAAAAGTGAGGCTTAAAGCTTGATATGGTGCCTAAACGTAGAATAGAAACTGGCAACTCTATGTTTTGAAATACACAGTTTGGGAGTAGATGATGAACAAATTGCTTCTAATGGTGGCAGTAATTTGCCACTACCAGAATGATATGCTTGGTATTGGGAATGGGTCATTCCGGTAGACAAACTTCCTACAGGGTCTGACCTCATCCCTTCTTTTTGAGATCTGCTCTTCCCTCAACCAAGTGGGCCAACTTTACTTGTCACAGGGGTGATCTTGTGTTCCTCCTCCTCCTAGGTATCATGCTTTTTCATCTTTGAGGCCATGGCCAAAACCAAGTACATCATCATTATTTTCCAGGGCATGATATAAATGTTATAAGGGGTCAAATTGCTTTTGTTCAAATATCATAAGTTCTAAAGATGGATATATTCTTGGAAGACTATACCTTTTATTCTGAGAATAAACCTAAGTAGAGCCAGAAGATCATGAGAAGCACCATTTGAACATCTAAATGGAACCATGCTTGGCTAATGTGAACAAATACATCTTTTGTCTTGGTTCGCTTGTTTATAGGCATTGTTGGTTGAGTTCCTGTCACCTTCAATAAAAATTATCACAGCAACTTCTGGATAATTCCAGTTTCTAGTGTAATGGAATTCCAGATATATGGGGATCTGATTGAATGTAACGATCCTTCAATCTCCCCCCAGCTAATTTTTCAGCCAGAGATTAGTTGTCACAGACAGCAGATACCTACCTATATTGTTTCAAATATGGAACAACACTCCTGATGGATTATATTTAATGTCTTAAAAAAAAACCTTCATTAATTTGGCAGGACATGGTAATGGAAAATATGACCTTCTTGGTGTTGTCCAAATAAGTGAAAAAGTTGAGCTTTTCATCTTCACTGTGTTGGCTTGATGGTCAACGACTCCAGTGGAAGACATGGCAGTGTTATGTGTTAGTACAATCCAGCATCCTGGAAGCATACCTGTACTGCTCCTGTCAACAGGCAGCCCGGGTAATGACCTTACAGCATGAATGCATTTCTCACTCCAGTTTAACAGCTCTGGTAAGGAGGTGACAGATACTTTCATCTCTCTATTTTCCATATTGATGTTTATTAAATCTAAAATCTGAATTGAAAAATGAGGTTGGTAGTGATGTTAATGGTTTACTGATAAGTTCCTCCATAACCCTGAATACTTTTCAAAGCATAGCTTTCATGAGCACTTTGAAATATCAGAGTAACTAGGAAATAAAACAATTTAAAGACTTCATTATCCCCCCAAATTACATCTCTTGGCTATAAGAGGGGACCAAGTTATCTCTGTATATATACTGGCAGCAGAAACAGGAATGCAGGCAGGGTCCCCAGTCTATGGCAGTCAAAGTACAGGTCTAGGAATGCCATTTAAACTCTTGCCAAAAATGTGTTAAGTGTCGAACACTGGAGGGAGCCATTGTGTTGTAAGAACTTGAGGCCAAAAACAGTGACATTCTTAAGCCACTGCCCTTCCCGGGGAGAATATGTGTGGAAGCCTAGTAACAGAGAGGAGGCACAGGTATTTTTTATTGTTTGGGTTAAATAATGGAGAGCAGATAACTCAGTTATTTCCATGCAATAGAGGCTATATACAGGGTATGATAACTTATGCTTGTAGTTGCAGAGAGACTAAAATGAAAAGATGGTAGATGACTGTCAGAATTATTTACCCATTACTTATTTAGCAAAAATATATTGGATATCTATTATTTTTCAGATTCCAAAGATACATAGCTTTTGTCCTCTGACATATTCCATGAATTCCTTTTGTGTGAACTGGTAGAAAGTAAGGTTTTGGAAAGAGAGAGCAATAATTTTAAAGCAGAAACCAAAGGGGTAGAAGGAAAACCAAGATCTCCCACTGGATGTAAGCCATTATTGATAAGTGCTAGCAGAATAAATAAGGCAAAGTGTATTTCAGGGATTGAGCAGGTTATGAATGGTTAGTACCAGATTCTCATGAGCAGACAATTGTTTCATCAGTGCTTTGGGGAGCAAAGTCATGGACAGAAAGTAAAGGTTGAAAGCCAGTGATGATGTGGAAAGAGTAAATGTCAGGAAGTCAAAATCTAAGAAGAGAGCAGAAATGGGGCACTCTACCCAGTGCTTAAAATAAGAAGTTCAGGAGGTTTTTGGTATGACTTCCCAATTCTGCATAATAGTGTCTAGTTGTTTTAACGTTTTGTTTTTCTCTCTCTTAACTTCTTTTGATGGAACATGCTATGTGACAAGAACCAAACCAAAACAACAACCAATTTTTTTTCCTGCAGTCTTAAAGGCTTTATTGCATATCTGAGATTATGTAAGTACATCATCAAAATAATCTAATGATCTAATTTTTATTCATTCATTCAGAAACACTGATTATGTACCTAAGAGATGTGAGATGATATGCTAGTTGCTGCAGGTGCAATTATGAACCTAATGTCCAATGAGTAATCCTTGAAAGCTCTCTCTTGCTGATGCTTTCAGTGTACTTCCTAATATCCGTCAGGGCCTCCTGCCATTTGCTTTTATATCCTAGATATTTTAAAAAGTAAATAGAAAGGGGAGCCTGGGTGGCTCAGTCGGTTAAGCATCTGCCTTCAGCTCAGGTCATGTTCTCAGGGTCCTGGGATGGAGCCCTGCATCAGCCTCCCTGCTCACTGGGGAGCCCGCTTTTCCCTCTCCCTCTGCCTCTCCCCTCTGCTTGTTCTCTCTCTCTCAAACACATAAATTAAAAAAAATCTTTAAAAAAATAAAAACAAATAGAAGGAAAGCAACATTTAGGAGGAGCAAAACCAAATATGTCAATATCACATTAAAGCAGATAAAAGGGAGATGAACCATACATATGCAAAGTATTAGCTGTGGGTTGAGACAGACAGCCATTTATTTATTATTATATGCTATCTAGATGTTTTATAAATAGGACTTTAGACCCTAGCTTATCAAATTGCCTGGACAAGAGACATGATAATGATGAGGATTAAATAGAAAAATGCTAACCACTTTGACAGATAGCTTCACAACAGCCACACAGAAAGAAACATAAACAAATGCTTTTGAGAGGCTGCATTAGAGTAAACCAACAGCAATGTTGATAAAGACAATCTAAGTTTAGATTCTTTAAAGATCTTCAAGTAAGCTTTTGATGTAGATGTTCAGCATAGTGAATTACTAGTGAGAATACGAGAAACAGAAATCGCTTAAAAGTATTTTTATTAGAAAAGTCAAGGCTCCTAATATTTCTGATAATTTTAAATAATTGTTCACAATCAATTTTGTTTCTACAATGTCATGTCTGCAAATGGATTTCTTAATTGAGTTTCCTATGAGTTTGAAGGTATATCTCCTTTTTAAAATATTTCTGTTTCTTTAAGGATTTTTCACATTTTTATTCATAATTGGATATCATTTCTTATATGTTTGCAACATAACATATGCATGAGATAAAGACCACAAATTCCACAGGAGAATATACAATGCAAAAATAAACCATAATGTACCCTATGCCCACAATTCTCAGTCCTAAAGGAAACCCCAATAATCTGGTTCTCGGATATCTATACTTTTATATTTTCCCCAACAATATATTTAAAAGTTTTTTCAAATCAGGCTTTAATAAGTCTCTTGAATTTGTGGAAAATAAGTCATACATTAAACCACTGGAAATAGATAATGATTAGAACAACATGGAAAGGCCAAGTACTTAAAAGAAAGCTCTTCTAAATCATAACATGGTCTTATTAATCCACTGGCTTCACTATTTTCCTGCTTATTCAATGCTCTGTGTGTCAGTTAAGTGGTTTGCAAAATTTTCTCCAAAGGACTTTTGTGTGTGTCAGCGGTGTCTACTTAAAGCACTTGTACTTAATCACTAAAATCGGCTGATTCAGTGCAGAAGAAATGTGGAGCGACGAAGATCTGAATTTGGATTAGTGAACAAATGATTAATGGATGCCAGAAAAGAAGGTACAGACAGATGATGGGGTTGCTTGGAAGCAGAGATTTCGATGACCTGTGTTTATCTAGTCAAGCCACTGAAGAATGGTTCCCTTTGGTAAAATGCCTAGTGCCGTCTATTTTAATGGCCCAAGAGATGGTACTTTTAACCACTTCATTTAATAGACTGTTTCACAATCCATCTGATTTAATCATTTAGATATTGCTTCTCTGATAGTCAGCCTAACATTTTATTTGCTTAATTTTATCTGATTTCTTCTACTTTTACTCTTTTATCACATTATTCCAGAGGAATATGACGGGCAGGCTTTAATGGACGTATCTTGATGTATACCTTTAATTTGGGGCATTAAAATGATTAGGAAATTAAAACCATACAATCATTTCTTATCTGTCTCATTAATTGCCTTAAATATTCCTATTATGAGTTCACATTGGTCCCATGAGTAATGATATAAGGAAGAACTCATTATGTTATGGAAAAAAAAAAGAAAGAAAAAAACCTACACATTTATTAGATTTATACCTATGGGTCAAAGTCCATTGCAATGTTATCTCTGATTAATATTATTTTACTTCCCTGAGTTGCAATTATGCTTTGCATAATGGGTGATCAGGATTCAGTACAATAAAAGAGTCATGAAGGTCATGGTTGAACAAGTGGAATGTGGTGAGTAATAGCTCTGAGGTCTAGAGTGATATTTAATATAGACTCCATTATTTTCCTAATGTATATATCCTTCTTTTTATCTAAAAATTAGGACATTATTGATGTTCAGTGACATCATGCTTCTTTTTTCAAATGAAAGTCCAAGACCTTTGCATGGCATGCTGAGAGTAGAAAGACCATTTCAGTACTGTCACATCAACTTTTATGTAATGAAAAGTCATATTTTAATTTATGTAAGAAAATGGATCATAAAATACACATCTCTTTTCAATCTTTCCTTACTGATTTGTTTCACTGATCAACAGAACACGTTTTTATAAAAAATAAGAGAGAGACACGCATATATTCACACTTCTTGTTTGTAATTTGAGTAGTTAGCACTACTTCCGGAACATTTCTTCCCTACAAGGAAGCAGATGAAAGCAGCTGGGGGCCTATGGGAGGGCTGGGTCCCCTAGGCACAGCTCTCCTCTTTTGCTGCCAGAGTTACTACATTCTTGGCTAACAAGGTAGAAACAATTTAAAAAAAAATGATTTAATCATCAGACGACAGATACTTTAGATAAAAACTTTGTCAGGATACAGTATTGGCAAAATAAATCTAAGCCTATGAGACATGGGATGAAGTTAGGATTTTTAGAAAACATTCCCAAAGAATCTCCCTATAGAATCTTAGGAAAGAATAAGCTCTGCTTTCCCAAGTCCGTACTATCTGGAGTTCCTGGTTTCATCCAAGTACACTTTTAAATCAACTATGTTCTTAGCTGGTCCAGATAGTTAGAAAAATAAATGGGCAACTTTAGATTTAGTGACTATTACGGTAAAGAATTTATTGTATCTCTTTTTCCTATCTTGCAATCTCTCTTACATGTTTCTTATCCAGAAATTTAGTCCCCGGTATGGTCTGAATATTTGTGTCTCCCAAAATTCATATGTTGCAAACCAAATGCTCAGTGGGAAGTGATAAATTTGGAAGGTGATTAATGCCCTTACAAAAGAGGCACAAGAGAGCTCCTTGCCCCTTCTACCATGTAAGAATAAAAGGAAAAGTCTGTGACCCAGAAGATGACCCTCACCTGACCATGCTGCCACCCTGATCTTGGGCTCCCAGCCTTCAGAACTGTGAGAAGTAAGTTTCTACTTTTTACAAGCTAGTCTGGAGTTTGTTATAGCATCCTGAACGGACTAAGTCCCTGCAGACTGCAGCTCAGCCATTGAACCCAATCCCCTTAACAACAACACCTGCGTCCCACCAGGCACTTATTATCTTACACCCTGGAATGGGAAATCTTGTTCCCTGTACCTTTAGTCACAGACGTGCTTCCAATGAATGAAAACACTATCTGAAAAAGTTATTTTCTACCCGAATGTTAATTGTCATTAGAGCATCATTTTCCAGAGCCATTGCCTACCACATTGGACTTTAACTTTCCATAATTGGCTGAAATTCACTTGAACTTGCTAGGCCCATTTGGGTTTTTTGTTTTTTTTGTTTTGTTTTATTTTGTTTTTTCACTAAAACTCTCTGGTGACTCCCAGGTACCTGGAGCTAATTAATTTCTTTCTACCCTCTCTCATCAAGGATATCTAGCATGTTTTATCTGGGTAATATATAGAAATAGAGATTAGTGCTCATTTTTATTTAGCAAGTGTTTTGTAAAAGGGCTTAGGATTTCTTCCAAAGCAGAACAATAGGGAGATCCCTAACTCACTACAGGTTATTAGTTCAATCTCAATGATTATTGATTTGAGTGGGCATCAGTTTCTGGCAAAAGCTATTGTCAGGACACTACATATTCTTTTTTTAAAGATTTTATTTATTTATTCGACAGAGATAGAGACAGCCAGCGAGAGAGGGAACACAAGCAGGGGGAGTGGGAGAGGAAGAAGCAGGCTCATAGCAGAAGAGCCTGATGTGGGGTTCGATCTCATCATGCGGGGATCACGCCCTGAGCTGAAGGCAGACGCTTAACCGCTGTGCCACCCAGGCGCCCCAGGACACTACATATTTTTAAGCTACATATTGTCCACACTGGGGTCCTTGTAAGAGTGGAAGAAAGTAACTCAAATATTAAGCTTACAAGATGCCCAAGACACCAGGCATAAACCAGGCAGAATGAATTTACAATTATTCTAGCTATTATGTTTCTGGTGCCAAAATCAGGGAATGCATTTTTGCATACATTTATTTATTGCTTCTTTGAATGACTATAATATACTAGGCAATTTTCTAGGCCTTCAGGCTACATGGAAATTAAGGAAGACGTAATTTTTTTCTTCACACACCTTGTAATCTAATAGTGAAAGCAACTGAACAACTGTACGTATGATGAGCGTTACAAAACAAATGGAAGAATACAATGGGAAAGTATAATTAAGTACCTAGCCTAGCTTTGGAAATCAGTGAGGAAAACTTGGGGAAGAAAAATAACAAAGCTGAAACCTGAAAAATAAGTAGGATTTAACTAGGTAGCAGGTAGGACAAAAATGTATTTGAAGAAGGAAAAAAAGTAAAACTATCAAGATGGCCTTATCATTCCCCTGAACTTGACTCAACTTTAGACAAGCTACTTCCTGACCTGTGATCTTTTCTTACAGCATTTACTTTAGAAAATACAATTGCAAATTCCTTCTGTGCCCCTTTGACATATAAATCTTCTCCCAGCCTCCTGCCCTTTTTACAAACCGGGATGTCTTGCTCAAGAATCTGGGAGCCATCTTTCTGAAATGTAATCATCAGAGAAGATAGCACTCCTACCTCCCATTCTCTGTAGGAGGGTAGGCACCGAACCTAAATAATGGATAATTAGCAAACATAAATGGCCTAATAATATTTACCACCTCCTACCTAATGTCTCCTAGTATTTCTCCATTAGCTTACCCTGCTTTTAAAATCCTCCCGCCAGAGGGGATCCAAGATTAGGTACAGGAAGATCCTGAACTCACTTCCTCCCATGGACACACCAAATCTACAGCTACATATGGATCATTTCCCTCTGAAAAAAATCTGAAAACTAGATGAACTTCTCTCTACAACAAAGGGTAAAAGAATCACAACCAGACATGTAGGAGAGGCAAAGACAAAAAAACCCCGTCCCCACATGGTAACATACAATTCGGAGAAACCTCACTAAACATCTCTTGAAAGAGATAAGGGTTGGTGTTCCAACCAAGTGCTATAGCAAACCGAGATATCCCCCTAGGAGGCCTTGCATGCAGTCTCACCCCAAGACCCAGCAAATAAATAAATAAATAAATAAATAAATAAATAAATAAATGTAGCTTTAAAAGTGCCTCAATACGTGAGAGAGATCCATTTGCTTATTTGGGGGCACTGGCTGGAAGGACAGACAGTTGAGACACTCCAGAGACAGATGTGCTGGCAGTTGCCACTGTTGCACTCTCCACTTAGCCTGCTAGCACAGGTGAGGGAGTCCGGCCTGGCACCCACCAGCCCCTTTGCCAGTGGTCATGACACTTGCTGAGGCCAGAGAGCACAGGCAGTTGCAGTGCCCTCCTGCTCCCTGGTTAGAACAGGTGAACACAAACAGTTGTGGAGTTCTCCCACTCCCTAGATAAAGTTTGCAAGCACAGGAAGAAGCAATCATCTTTTGCCCCCTGTCTGCAGTTGACAAGTGCAAGCAGTGATGGCATTCTTCCATTCCCAGCCTAAAGTCAGCATGTGCACCCAGACAAGGCACTCTCCCACTGTGTTGCTGCAGTCCGCGGATGCATGTAGTTAAGGCATTTTCCTGCTGTCTTCCTGAAGCTGCTGAGCGTGCTCCTTCCCTACACTCTCCAGCTGCTTTGCTAAAGTCAGCAGGTGTGCAAAATCCATACAGGGGACATTCTTTGATCCCTGGCCCTTATGGTCAAGAGGGCTGATGTTCCAGAGCTCCACTGGACTGTAACAATCAGAACAACGGTCCTTGGCAGGCCACCACCCCTAAGGTAATGTACAGCTACTAGACTGAAATACAACCCTAGTCTTCCTGTGAAAAAGAAGCCTATTTACACAGCCTGGAGCTTTAGACCGAGGGACAGGCTTCAGGTTTCCCACACATTTAGAGGTTAAGGAGGTGCTCCCAGGGAACATAAGCAGAAAGACATCATTTTGGTGAACCCCCCGCTGGCCTCACTACAGCTTGATGAGACTTCACAAAAAGGAGCTTATACATTTGTCTGGAGCCCCAATTTTTGCAGCTGTTGTCCAGCGGACACCTCCAGATCTACTGAGCCGGAGGCTAGCGGGGATTGTAATTGTGACACCACAGAACTGTATGTGTCTGCATACTTAGAAGCTGCTGCATGAGGATCTGGCTTCCAATTAGCCTGAAAGTAGATGTTAAATGAAATTCCTCCCTTTGGATCATGGATCTTTGGATCTTGGCACACCCGGCACACCATCAATAACAGGGGCATATCAAGAATAAATTAAGCAGTTTAGACAATCACAAAAGTTTAAGAGATAGCTAAGAGCTAGGGCAAGTTTGAAGAAGGATCATCACCTACACAAGCCTATTCCTTTAAGACTGAAAGAGGTGGCAGTTTCACCTTATTCATAGTATCATGGTCAAAGCAAAATGAGTAAACAGAGAAATATGCTCCAAACAAAAGAACAAGATAAAACCTCGGAAAAAGACCTAATGATCTAAAATTCAAAGTAATGATCATAAGGATGCTTGATGAACTTGGGAAGTTGGATGAACCAATGAGAACTTCTGCAAAGAGATAAAAAAACATAAAGAAGTACCAAAAAATAAAAAGAAATAAAAAGGCCATAGAGCTGAAGAATACAATAACTGAACTAAAAAATACACTAGGAGGTTCAATAGCAGACTGATGAATTAAAAGAAGGGATCAGCAAGCTGGAAGATAAAGCAATGGAACTCACTCAGAGCAACAAAAAGAAAAAAAGAATTTTAAAAAAATGAAGCCAACTGAAGGGGCCTTTAAGACAGCATCAAATAGAACAGCACATTATAGGGGTCTCAGAAGGAGAAGAGAAAGAAAAGCTTGAACTTGCCTAACCTGAAGAAGGAAACAGACATCAGGTCCTGGAATCTCAGAGAGTACCAAATAAGATGAGCCCAAAGAGATCCACACCAAGACAGATCATAATTAAAATGTTAAAACTTAAAGATATAAAGAAAATCTAAAAAGCAGCAAGAGAAAAATAAATTGTACAAGGGAAACCCATAAGGTTATCAGCAGATTTCTCAACAGAAACTTTGCAGGCCAGAAGAAATGTCTAGTAAAGAGTATGTTGTTACTTACAGGGACTTTGGCCATAAGTAACTTACAGAATTTTAATAAACTAGGGGCGCCTGGGTGGCACAGTGGTTAAGCGTCTGCCTTCGGCTCAGGGTGTGATCCCGGCGTTATGGGATTGAGCCCCACATCAGGCTCCTCTGCTATGAGCCTGCTTCTTCCTCTCCCACTCCCCCTGCTTGTATTCCCTCTCTCGCTGGCTGTCTCTATCTCTGTCAAATAAATAAATAAAATCTTTAAAAAAAAAAAAGAATTTTAATAAACTAGGCTATCCGTCTCGTGACCTCTTGCATTTCTATGATGTCATTTGTAACTTCCCTTTCTTTTCTGATTTTACTTATTTGAGCCCCACTGCCCTGATAAGTTTGGCTAAGGTTTGTCAATTTTGTTTATCTTTTCAAGGAACCAGCACTTAGTTTCACTGATCATTTCTACTATCTTTTTAGTCTCTATTTCATTTATTCTGCTCGGAAATTTGTTGTTTCTTTTTCTCTATGAACTTTGGGCTTTGTTTGTTCTTCCTTTTCTAGTACCTTTAGGTGTAAAGTTAAACTGTTTGTTTATTTGAGATTTTCCTTATTTCTTGAGGTAGGCTTGTATTGTTATGAACTTCCCTTTTAGAACCTTTTTTGCTGCATTCCAAAGATTTTGGTGTATCATATTTTTATTTCATTTGCTTCTAAGTATTTTCTGACTTCTTTGACGTCTTCTATGACCCAGTGGTTGTTCAATAAATGTTGTTTAATCTCTATGTATTTGTAGTTTTTCGAGTTTTCTTCTTTTAATTGCTTTATGGTTTCATACCATTGTGGTTGAAAAGATTCCAGACATTATTTCAAGAAACTATATGATATCAAATTATGTAAAGCTTTTTACATCATTCTTTCAAGTTTGAATAACAAATACAAACATTTAATGGTCACTTTCCATTCCACATACTCTGCCAGATGCTTTATATAAAAGAATATAGTTCAACTCATTGATTATATTACTCTCTTGAGCATTCACTTATGGAACTATAGATTCTGTATCATACAATTAAAATTCTTTCACAAAAAATAAAGAGCCAGGTTTTTTTTGCTGTTTTTTTGTTTTTTTCAGTTTGCATATCAGAAGAAATGTGAACCTGATACCTTGTTGTCTTTCAGGAATCCAGAGAGGTTGAACTTGTAAAAAAGAAACATGTTCAGATTTTAGGTGCTTAGTAATTTTTGTATAGGTAGTAATTAAACCATGAAAAAGGAGGCTAAAGGAGAGCATGAAATAAAACAGACTTCCCTAGTTGACAACACACCTGAGAACCAGATCTAATCCTAATCTACAGCATTAACACAAATACCAGGATCAAGTCCACCTATGAGACATGAGACCTGAGAACAACCGGTTCTCTTCAGGCCTATAAAATACTATCACATTTTATACTAGAATGTGACTAATAGAGAATTTACAAAGATTATGAGCTCTTGGAGCACAGGAGTTACCCCTTATATCTTTCATTTTTCCCTTAGCATTTTCTGATAATAGACACTTAAATGTGCAGTCATCATTTCAATAATACACAGTTCCTAAATTATTTTATGCTCAACTAGTTATGGAAGAAGGCTGATAAAGAACCACTGTTTTTAACTTTCTCTTTAGCATTAAGAAGTGACAGATTAGATAACCTCTAATGAGACCCTTCCCTGAGCAACTCTATAGGCAGGAGCCCTCAACCCTTGAATTTTTCTCTAACACCATCAGTATTGTTTTCTTCACAACATTCATTTATAAATGTACACTTATTTATTTGTTTCCATGGTTAATACCCACTTTCCCAACCAAAAAAAAAAAAAAACAGCTCTGTAGAGTCAAGGAGCAAATCCTATGGTTCACCAATGTGCCTAGCAGTTGCCTGGATTTAGAGATAAAACGTCTTAAATGGGTGATCAGTCACTCCCAACATATATTCCATCTATATTCCCCAAACAATAGGTATGTAACAATTATTACTGGGTCAATAAATGAATAAATGTGATTAAAAATATCCAAATATGTACATACATAATAAATATATAAAAGTGAGGATTGAGAGTCATCAGCATAGTATACAAAGAATATGTCTATTTCTTTCATTATTTTTATTATCATTCTATTGACCAGATGAGTTAAAACTGATTTTTGAATGCATTTAAGTGATTTCTGAGTAACAGCTCACAAGCAAATAAATTTGTTCTTGAACTTCTGCCAAAATTAGGAAAGATCTCAGCACTGGAAGTTAAGGAAGAATGTTATCAGTATAACAGGAGCTTAGAATTTAAGTGCTTGTACATGCAGAAGAAAACAGCCCAATTAAAAATGGGCAGAAGATCTAACAGACACATCATCAGGTAAGCAATTGGTGTATATGTGGCATATAAGGATATGAAAAGACATTCAACATCAATTATCATTAGGAAGTTACAAAATAAAGCAATAATGACATACCTCTACACACCTATTATAACGGCTAAACCAAATACCAAATATTAAAGAGGACATGGAACAACAGGAAAATCTCATTCACTACTGGTGGGAAAGCCACTCTAGAGGATAGTTTGGCAGTCATTTTAAAAACTGAATATATTCTTACCATAAAAATCCAGCAACTGTGGTCCTAGATATTTACTCAACTGATCTGATAATATATGGCCACACAAAAACCTACATGTAAATATTTATGGAACTTTTACTCATAATAGCCAAAAACTGAAAGCAAGCAAAATGTCCTTCAGTAGGTGAATGGATAAACTGTAGCACATCCATATAATGTAATATTATGCATCAAAGAAGAGATAACAAAAAGAACCTAAATGCATATTGCTAAGTAAAAGAAGCCAATCTGGAAAAGTATATACTGTACAACTTTAATTACATAACACTATAAAAAGGGCAAAATTAGAGAGATAGTAAAAACATCAGTGGTTGCCAGTGGTTTAAATTAAAATAATAAAGCACAGGAGATTTTTAGGACAGTGAAACTATTCCATATGATATTCTAATGTGCATATTTGACATTATGCATTCATTAAAACCCACAGAATTTCACATTACAAAGGACAAACTTTATACAATTAAAAAGAAAAAAATTTGGAAGTTAGGAGATCCCAGGAAGGAATGGACACTGAAGCAGGAGAATCTAACTGTACTACAAATATATAAACAACTTCGGTGAAGAGAATTGGGAGAAAAAGGTGCTGACTTATGTAATTTTGGTAATGATTAGAGTCCAAAAGACTGAAGTCAAAAGGCATCATACATGAAACTGTATTTTAGTTGATAAAGTTGCTTCCCACAGGGGTACAGGTTATCAATTCTGATACTGTTAAATAAGTCAAATGGAATTGAACAATTAAATAAATAACTAGCAGATGCTAGGAGCCAGGTTTCTTACTGGAATGGGAATATGCAAATCACAAGGGGAGGAAGCTAGAATGATCCACATGGTAATGGATTAGATTGAAAACATCAGAATGAACTCATGTTTAGCATAATATAGATACAGGTAATTATACACACAAATATTTATAGATAACAATATGTACACAGATTAGTACAAACCAGTATTCCTTTGTTCTGTTGGATGAGACTGCTTAGAAGCAAAGACTCTCCAGGTGCAAAGAACACATCTAGCAACCAGATCTCACACTTTTATACCAATCTCCAATAAAAGGAAACAAAGGTCCTTAGAGAAATTGCTGATTCTAGCCTGGGGAAAACAATACACAAGAGGACCCTGGAGCATTCTGTAATGCCAGAGAGTAAGGAAGGTCTCAAAACAACAACAAACAAACCTGTATTGAAGGGAAAATGTCAGAGGGACATAGCAGCCAGATGAAAGAACTCCCAATGGTCAAAACTGGTACAAAACTGAGCAAAAAAATAGCTAAATTTTGGATTTTAATTTAAATTATAAAATAAATATATAAAAATCCATACCCATATAAATAGATTATTGGACAGATGAAGAAATTGGAAAGAAGACACAAATTTTCCTTGCAGAAAAATGCCAAACACTTGATATAGATAATCTGTCCTCAAGAATGAGAAGCATAAATCCAAATTTTTAAAGTGTAGTCTATGCATTGTGACTTCTTCCCAAAAAATACAAAATGGAAAGGGGGAAAATTTGATTTTATAGTGGGAAAACCTGACAAACACTACCTCAACCAGGTGATCAAGGTTAATATCAACAGTGATAAATCATGTTGTCAGTATGACCACTTGATATGATGTAGTGACACTTTAGTTATGTGATCTTCCTTTCCAAACCCATAATCCTTATCTAATCATGAGAAAAATATCAGACAACTCTCAGTAGAGGGTGTCCTACAAAATGTGTATCCAGTAAATGTCAAATTTATCAAGGTCATCATCAAGAAGGAAAAGCTGAGAAAAATACCAAGAGGAGCTTAGATATATGACAAGTAAATGTCAGGTGGTGTCCTGGGTGGAATCCTCGAACAGAAAAAGATTTCATGTAAAAAATAAGGAAATTAAAATAAAACATGGATAATGTTTTAATAGTAATAATGCTTCAGTGTTGGTTTATTCTTTATAATAAATGAACCCTACTAATGTTTGATGTTAATGGGAGAAACTGGGTAAGAGAGTGTTTGGGAACTCACTTTACTAAATATTCAATTATTCTGGACATTTAAAACTACTTTAAAATATAAAGCCTTAAAAGAAAACAATATTTTATCTTGGGGTAACACTCCCTTGTGCCCAGTTAATCACCTGCCCACCTGTATCATAACCAGAATTGCCCGGGACAATGACAGAGGACTATGGCTCTTGAATAGGAAGTAATACCAATCATAGCCACCATGCCAAATGCAGAATCTTTGCTAGAGCAGATTAATACGGTATGCAATCACTGCTTTGAAAAAAATGAATTATTTTTTCATCCTTGTAAGAAAAGATTAATAATGTTTTGCATAGAATAAAAGATAGTATCCATTATTTTTGGAACAAGTCTATGTTAACTCCCTCATCTTCAGCCATAATATAGTCTGAAGAGATCTGGACTACCCAGATATTCCTGTATTAGTTTCCTGTGGCTGTCAAAAAGTTGGTAGCTTAAAACAACAGAAATCCCTTCTCTTGGTTCTAGAGACCAGAAGTGTGAATTCAAGATGTAGAAAGGAGCACACTTGCTTCATAGGCTCTAAAGGAGAATTTGTTCCATGACTTTTCTGGCTGCTCCATTCTTCACATCACCTACTTTTCTGTGCTGGTGAATATACCTCTGCTCCTCTTTTATAAAGATACACATTATTGTATTTAGGATAATCTAGTATCTATGTGCACATATTTAGTATCTATAAGAGATCATAAAATTCATCAGAATAAGCCAGACTGGAGAGAAAAAAAAAATAGAGGAAGGGGAGGGCAGGAGAGAGAGAGAGAATAAAAATAGTAAAGACAGAAGGAAATCAAGGGTACCTTCGTGCTGCCTAACACCAGGGATGCTCCTGAGACTCCAGAGTCCCAAATTTGGATTCGTTAGGGTGGTCCGGGCTTCCTCCTCATGAATGCCTTGGAGATACTTTGGGTTTAGTTCCAGACCATGGCAATAAAGCAAATATGGCAGCAAAGTGTCATCTCAGTGTTAGGTAAACACGAAGCTGGTATAAGCATGAAGCTGGGTGTGCTTCTGTCATGTGTTCCTTGTTGAATGAAGGACCTGGCTCTTGGCGTTTGAGGACTGATCTTCGCCTCTACTATCCCAGCCAGGGAAGATCTGTGAACGTATCTTCGAGTTTAGCACTTAATTGCTCTCTATAAACAATTGCTTCATATATTCTAGTGTTGTATTTCCAAATAGATGGTCATTTCTTGGAAGCAATGGTCCTTTTATACATCATGGTTATATTTGCAGTATTTAGCAGAGTCTAGAACATAATAAAAGCTTAATAAATATTTAATTTCTTCTGTAAAAAGAGGTAGGAGTTCAAGACGGTGGAGAAGCAGGAGGCTTAAACTTCGTCTGGTCCCAGGAATTCAGCTAGATAGCTATCAGACCATTCTGAACACCTACAAACTCAACTAGAGAATGAAGAAATGAATAGCAGCAACTCTATGAACAGAAAAGCGACCACTTTCTGCAAGGAACCCAGTTTAAAACGGGAGCTGAGCTCCAGCTCGGCGTTCGAAGATGGCGGAGGAGCAGGAGACGAAAAGTTCATCTGGTCCCAGGAATTCAGCGAGAGAGCTACCAAAACATTCTGAATACCTATGAATGCAACTGGAGAACGAAGAAAAGAGTAGCAGAAACTCTATGAACAGAAAAGCGACCACTTCCTGCAAGGAGGAGAAAAGATGGCGGAGGAGTAGGAGACCCTTTCTCAGCTGGTCCCGAGTCGAGCTGGATAAATACCAGACCATCCTGAAAACCCATGGAATCAGCCTGAGACTCAGGAGGATACACCTGGATCTCTACAAATGAACATCTCCAGCACTGTGTATTGAGGTATGAAACAGGGAGCTGTGAATCCGTGCACAGATATAGGAAGATAAACGGAAGGGGGAGAGAGCCTCTGCGCTCGGGCGTCGGGAAGCAGTAGCCACTTTTGCTGGGGAGCGGGCCCAACTCGTGGACCGACACCCATGAGAGAGCAGACTGAGACCGTGAGCCCGGGAACGCACGTGACCAGACTGAAAACCGGAGCTCCAGAGTGCTCACTGGAACTGGATTAAATCTGGGAGCTCGGGAGCACGCGCGTGTCCAAACTGAAAACCGGAGCTCTGGACCGCACACTCCAACTGAAACCGAGAGCTCAGGAGTGCGCGCGCAACCAGACTGAAAACGGGCGCTCCAGAGCGCACATGAACCATACTGAAACAGGGAGCTCAGGAGCTCAGGAGCGCACATGGGAACCAGGGGTGGCTGGCGGTGTTAGAAGCACAAAGGACAGAGACACACTGGCCCTGGAAGTGAGGGCTGGGACACAGGCTGTGGGGCGCACATCCCGGGTCGCTGCAGGGTTTCTAGCAGCACCCATAGTAACAGAGTTAAAGTGGCCAAAAGAGCTCAGTGGAGAGCAAACTACGATCTCTCTGTTCTGAGACAAAGGCTAGCATATGGCCACTGCTGCTCTGACTCTCAGAAGAGGCACAGAAAACTGCCAGGGAAAGCTGCCAGAGAACAAAAGCCCAGAAATACTGGCTCACATTGCGCCCATGCCCATGCCCTCTCGCAGGCGACGGGGCAACTCTACCCAAACAGGGTTTCCTGAATATCAGCACGGCAGGCCCCTCGCCCAGAAGGCAGTCTGAAAAATCAGGAAGCCGACATCCCTAAGGTCCCTACAAAACAAGTGCACACTGCCTATGTCCTGGTCAATAACTTGGGCTCTGGGCATCCCCACAACCTCTCCTCATCAGAATGCCAAGAAGGAGAAATCCCCCCCAGCAAAGAAAAGATAATGAGTCTGTGGCCTCTGCCACAGAATTGATGGATATGGATATAACCAAATTGTCAGAAATGGAGTTCAGAGTAACAATGGTCAAGATGATGTGTAGGCTTGAAAAAATATAGAATCTCTAAGGGCAGAAATGAGAGCGAGGGGGCGCCTGGGTGGCACAGCGGTTAAGCGTCTGCCTTCGGCTCAGGGCATGATCCCAGCATTATGGGATCGAGCTCCACATCAGGCTCCTCTGCTATGAGTCTGCTTCTTCCTCTCCCACTCCCCCTGCTTGTGTTCCCTCTCTCACTGGCTGTCTCTATCTCTATCGAATAAATAAATAAAATCTTAAAAAAAAAAGAAAAAGAAAAAAAAAGAAATGAGAGTGAGTCTGGCAGAAATTAAAAATGCTATGAATCAAATGCAGTCTAAACTAGACGCTCTGAAAGCCAGGGTAAATGAGGCAGAAGAACGAATTAGTGAATTGGAGGATGGGATGGTAGAAGAGAAAGCTAAAACAGAAACTTGCCTAAAAAAAATCCAATCTCAAGAATATAGATTACGGGAGATTACTGACTCAATGAAACGTTCCAGTGTCAGAATCATTGGCATCCCTGAGGGGGTGGAGAAAGAGAGAGGTCTAGAAGAGATATTTGAACAAATTGTAGCTGAGAACTTCCCTAATCTGGCAAAGGAAACAAGCATTCGTGTCCAGGAAGCAGAGAGGACCCCTCCCAAGGTCAATGAGAACAGACCTACACCACGTCACATCATAGTACAATTCGCAAATATTAGATCCAAGGATACAGTATTGAAAGAGGCCAGGGGGAAGAAAATCCTTATGTACAGGGGGAAAAATATCAGAATAATGTCAGACCTGTCTACAGAGACCTGGCAGGCTAGGAAGGGATGGCAGGGTATTTTCAAAGCTCTATCTGAGAAGGACATGCAGCCAAGGATCCTTTATCCAGCAAGACTGTCATTCAGAATTGATGGAGAGATAAGGACCTTCCAGGATCAGCAGAAACTCAAGGAATTCGTAACCACCAAACCAGCCCTACAGGAGATATTAAGGGGGGTTCTTTAAAACTAAAAAGGCCCCAAGAGTGATACAGAACAGAAAATTACAATCTATAGAAACAAAGACTTCACAGGAAACATGACATCATTAAAATCATATCTCTCAATAATCACTCAATGTGAATGGCCTAAATGCTCCCATTAATACCACAGGGTTGCAGTTTGGATAAAAAGATATGACCCATCCATTTGCTGTCTGCAAGAGACTCATTTTGAACCTAAAGATACATCCAGACTGAAAGTGAAGGAATGGAAAACCATTTTTCATGCCAATGGACCTCCAAAGAAAACTGGGGTAGCAATTCCCATATCAGACAGATAAGATTTTTAACTAAAGACTGTAGTGAAAGATACAGAAGGACACTATATTATTCTTAAAGGATGTATCCAACAAGTGGATATGACAATTATAAATATCTATGCCCCCAACAGGGGAGCAGCTAGATACATAAGCCAACTCTTAACCCTAATAAAGAGACATATAGATAATAATACGTTAATAGTAGGGGACCTCAACACTCTGTTCTCAGCAATAGACAGATCACCTAAGCAGAAAATCAACAAAGAAACAAGAGCTTTGAATGACATACTGGAACAGATGGACCTCATAGGTATATATAGAACACTACACCCCAGAACAACAGAATACTCATTCTTTTCAAATGCACATGGAACTTTCTCCAGAATAGAGCATATACTGGGTCACAAAACAGGTCTTAACTGATACCAAAAGACTGAGATTATTCCCTGCATATTCTTAGACCACAATGCTTTGAAACTGGAACTCAATCACAAGGAAAAATTTGGAAGAAACTCAAACACTTGGAAACTAAGAACCATCCTGCTCAAAAATGATTGGGTAAACCAGGAAATTAAAAATCAGTTTAAACAATTTCTGGAGACCAATGAGAATGAAACCACATCGGTCCAAAACCTGTGGGACACTGCAAAGGCGGTCCTAAGGGGAAAATACATAGCCATCCAAGCCTCACTCAAAAGAATAGAAAAATCTAAAATGCAGTTTTTATATTCTCACCTCAAGAAGCTGGAGCTGGAACAGAAGAACAGGCCTAACCCATGCACGAGAAGGCAGGTGATCAAGATTAGGGCAGAGATCAATGAATTAGAAACCAGGAGCACAGTAGAGCAGATCAACAGAACTAGAAGCTGGTTCTTTGGAAGAATAAATAAGATCAATAAGCCACGGGCCAGACTTATTCAAAAGAATAGAGAAAGGACCCAAATTAATAAAATTATGAATGAAAGGGGAGAGATCACAACCAACACCAATGAAATAGGAAGGATCATTAGAAACTTTTATCAACAGCTTTATGCCAATAAATTAAACAACCTGGAAGAAATGGATGCCTTCCTGGAAACCTATAAACTACCAAAACTGAAACAGGAAGAAATTGATGACTTAAACAGACTGATCAGCTATGAAGAGATTGAAGCAGTGATCAAAAACCTCCCCAAAAACAAGAGTCCAGGGCCTGAGGGATTCCCCGGGGAATTCTACCAAACATTCAAAGAAGAAATAATACCTATTCTCCTGAAGCTGTTTCAAAAAATAGAAACAGAAGGAAAGCTACCAAACTCATTCTATGAGGCCAGTATTACCTTGATCCCCAAACCAGGCAAAGACCCCATCAAAAAGAAGAATTACAGACTGATTTCCCTGATGAATATGGATGCCAACATTCTCAACAAGATCCTAGCTAATAGGATCCAAAATACATTAAAAGGATTATCCATCAAGACCAAGTGGGATTCATCCCTGGGATGCAAGGGTGGTTCAACACTCACAAATCTACCAGTGTGATAGATCATATCAACAAGAAAAGAGTCAAGAACCATATGATCCTCTCAATTGATGCAGAAAAAGCATTTGACAAAATACAACATCCTTTCTTGATCAAAACTCTTCAGAGTGAAGGGATAGAGGGTACATTCCTCAATTTCATAAAAACTATCTATGAAAAGCCTACAGCGAATATCATTCTCAATGGGGAAAAGCTGAAAGCCTTTCCCTTAAGATCAGGAATACGACAAGGTTGCCCACTCTCGCCATTATTATTCAACATAGTACTAGAAGTCCTTGCAACAGCAATCAGACAACAAAAAGGGATAAAATGTATCCAAATAGGCAAAGAAGAAGTCAAACTGTCTCTCTTCACAGATGACATGATACTGTATATAGAAAACCCAAAAGACTCCACCCCCAAACTACTAGAACTTATAGAACAATTCAGTAATGTGGCGGGATACAATCAATGCTCAGAAATCAGTTGCATTTCTATACATGAACAATGCGACTGAAGAAAGAGAAATTCGGAATCCATTCTATTTACAAAATGGAAAAAATCATACGTTATCTAGTAATTAACTTAACCAGAGACATAAAGGATCTATATTCTAGAAACTACAAATCACTCTTGAAAGACATTGAAGAAGACACAAAAAGATGGAAAAATATTCCATGCTCAGGGATCGGAAGAATAAACATAGTTAAAATGTCTGTGCTACCCAGAGCAATCTACACTTTCAATGCCATCCCGATCAAAATACCAATGACATTTTTCAAAGAACTGGAACAAACAGCCCTTAAATTTGTGTGGAACCAGAAAAGACCCCGAATCACCAAGGAATTATTGAAAAGGAAAACAAAGCTGGGGGCATCACGTTGCCGGACTTCAAGCTATACTACAAAGCTGTGATCACAAAGACAGCATGGTACTGACACAAAAACAGACACATAGACCAATGGAACAGAATAGAGAACCCAGAAATGGACCCTCAGCTCTTTGGGCAACTAATCTTTGACAAAGCAGGAAAAAACATCCAGTGGAAAAAAGACAGTCTCTTCAATAAATGGTGCTGGGAAAATTGGACAGCTACATGCAAAAGAATGAAACTTGACCACTATCTCACACCATACACAAAGATAAACTCCAAACGGTTGAAAGACCTCGATGTGAGACAGGAATCCATCAAAATCCTAGAGGAGAACATAGGCTGCAACCTCTTTGACATCGGCCACAGCAACTTTTTTCATGACACATCTCCAAAGGCAAATGAAACAAAAGATAAAATGAACTTGTGGGACTTCATCAAGATAAAAAGCTTCTGCACAGCCAAGGAAACCGTCAAAAAAACTAAGAGGCAGCCCACGGAATGGGAGAATATATTTGCAAATGACACTACAGATAAAAGACTGGTATCCAAGATCTACAAAGAACCTCTCAAACTCAATACGTGAGAAACAAATAAACAAATCATAAAATGGGCAGAAGATATGAACAGACACTCTTCCAATGATGACATACAAATGGCTAACAGACACATGAAAAAATGTTCAAAATCATTAGCCATCAGGGAAATTCAAATCAAAACCACCTCAGATACCACCTTAAACCAATTAGAATGGCAAAAATGGACAAGGCAGGAAACAACAAATGTTGGAGAGGATGTGGTGAAAAGGGATCCCTCTTACACTGTTGGTGGGAATGCAAGTTAGTACAGCCACTTTGGAAAACAGTGTGGAGGTCCCTTAAAAAGTTAAAAATTGAGCTACCCTATGATCCAGCAATTGCACTACTGGGTATTTACCCCAAAGATACAGACATAGTGAAGAGAAGGGCCATATGCACCCCAATGTACATAGCAGCATTGTCCACAATAGCTAAATCGTGGAAGGAGCCGAGATGCCCTTCAACAGATGACTGGATTAAGAAGATGCGGTCCATATATACAATGGAATATTACTCAGCCATCAGAAAGAACGATTACCCAACATTTGCCCCAACATGGACGGGACTGGAGGAGATTATGCTAAGTGAAATAAGTCAAGCACAGAAAGACAATTATCATATTGTTTCACTCATTTATGGAACATAAGAAATAGGAAGACCGGTAGGAGAAGGAAGGGAAGAATGAAGGGGGGTAAACAGAATGGGGAATGAACCATGAGAGACTGTGGACTCTGGGAAACAAACTGAGGGCTTCAGAGGGGAGGGGATTGGGGAATTGGGATAGGCCAGTGATGGGTATTAAGGAGGGCAGATATTGCATGGTGCACTGGGTGTTATATGCAAGTAATGAATCATGGAACATTGCATCAAGAACTGGGGATGTACTGTATGGCGACTAATATAACAAAATAAATATTATTTTAAAAAAAGGAAATCAAGGAATGAATAATAGGAAATTTCTATTTTTAGGAATTAGGACAAGAAAGAAAGAAACAGAAGAGGTAGTTTCCATCATTTGCAAAACAAAAAGTTTAGACCAGTTTTCTCTTACAAGAGCTACATAGAATTAATATGACCATCTAAAAGCCAAAGATCAAAACCCTAGAAGCTGAGAATGAGTGTGTGCAACATGGATGTGCTGCTACAAAAAACATAATCTAAAGGAAATTATACTATCTCAACTCTTCCAACATTGCTTTAACTAAATATTCCATAGTTTCTAAAAAGAAAATAAAGGACAGGCATTTCAATTTGAGAAAAGAAAAAAAGTTTTCTTTTTACTTTTATAATTAAAACCTGGCATTTTCTAGTATTTTGAATACATTTGAGAAAATAAACCCTAAAAATATTTAATCATCAATGTGAAACTTTGTTGAGAAATCTGAGACCTATTTTTCGTCCATTTATGCCTGTGCAATTTACTTTACAGTCATTATGAATCCCTATTGATACATCCATTTTTTCAGCAGCCCACTATATTTTAATCTTCAAAATAGACAATAAACATTTACAGATTCAAACTCCCATAGGTATCTTTAAATCTAATTTATTTTTCCTTGTGTTAAATTGTATATTTTCTCCCGTTTTCTTCTTTACTAATAAGATTTCTTGGATAATGAAACTTTATGCTTCAGTGTTGCCATTTTGCATTTATTCAGTGAAATCATTTTGAAGTTACTTGTGTGTAGTTTAGGCTGATTAATCTAGAGGTTTTTATTATTTTTAAAAATCCCCCTACCAGGATCAAAAGAGGGTCCTCTTCTCTCCAAACAAATCCTAAATCTCTTTCCTGCTTTTCATCTTGTGCTGATAACTAATATATATCTTATTTATTTAATATTATGTTGTCTATTTCTTCCACTAGAAAGCAAGCTCCAGAGCAGTTTTGTTCCCTACTGTAGCACTTAGAAGAACAAAGCCCAGTGTAAGTATTCTATAAATACTTGTTGAATGAATGAGTAAATGTATTTCTGTCATATATTTGAAAAGAGTTCCCTTCTCTTGCTTATGGAGAATCTTGTGTCATTACTATGGAAATTTTTATAAATTCAAATAATGCTAAACAATGGGTTTTGACCAAAAAGATTGAATAATTTTACTCATAAAATGTTCTTCTATGTACAAAAAACTAATTTAAATTTGTGAGAATTAATTTTCTAATGTAAGTTTAATTTGTATGAAGTTTAAGAAAATAAGAACACTTAAATTATAGCAATACAAAAGTTATTTGAATAAGTAAAACCACGATCTCAAATTAGCTCTCATTCATGCCTTGCCACAATCAAAATTATAATATTCATTAGTTTAAGGGATCCTCCTTTGCTCTGATTTTTGTGTGTGTGTGGCCAAGCAGGAAGTAAGATTTTATTAGTTATTAGTTTTTATAATTTATACATTTGTAAATTTAATTTCTCTGGGCAGCAGGTTCTACTTCAATTAATCTCTCTTATTCTACACTTCCCAGTTTAGTTGTGGTAACAGGTAAACTCAATGAATTGGTATAGAGAAGTCATTGATTATACTTAATTAATTTATAATATAAATGAAGCTTGGGTTGCATTTTAATCTGGTTTCTGAAGATCCCAACCAATGTACCAAACTGCACAGTAGAGAGCTCCACCTCAATGTACCAAATCTCAAATTCATTATGTCCCAAAATAGACTCGCTACTTTTTTTTTCTTCTCACCACTTCAACCCTGCCATCCTCCTGTACTCTTGTATTACCAACCATGTTGTTAACTCAGACTAGAAACCTGAAAATCCTAGTCAGCTTTTTCTTTATCCCTTTTGGAGTCAAATAGTCATATTGGTTTTATCTAAAAACACTGTTTTAAACCATTCCTATTCTCCATCTCATATGCCATTGAAGCAGTCCTCGATTTTTACCGACAATCACAATGACTTCCTAACTCATTTTCCTGATTTAACTTTCTCACCACTTCTTATCTGTCCTTCACATTGCCTACAGATGTATTTTTTCCAAAATGAAAATTACATCCTCTTGTCTAAAATCTTAAGCTGGCTGCTTACTGAAAAATTCAAAATCTGTAATATCCTAGGTAAATAAATCCTTCACAATTTCAGCAGAGATAATCTTTCTATACTACTACTGTCTGTCTCTATATGCTAATATCTCCACACATCATTCTCTATCAGAGGCATATTTCCTTTGCATTGAATATCTTTCTTTTTTTACCATGCATACGATTCTTGCCTTATCGGTACAGTATAAATAACATTTCTTTAAAACCTTCTCCATTTTCCCAGAATTATTTCAACCACTTGACTTCTGTAGTGATTATCTATGTATTTCTGTTCTAGAATTTATTAAATTGCATTATAAATCTCTGTCAATGTGTCTATTTTACTAGGCCAAGAATGGTATGCTGTTTGTATTTGTTTTCCCATTGTGTACAATGCCTGGCTGTTATGTAATGAATTTTTCATTTTGGTTATTTTACTCTTCAACTTTAGAATTTCCATTTGGTATTTTTTTTATATTGTCTATCTTTTTATTGATATTCTCTATTTGATGAGACACTGTCATCATACCTTCCTTTACTTCTTTAGGCATTGTTTGCATGTATTTATACCACCTGCTTTGAGATCTTTGTTTTCTTTTCTTTTTATAAGATTTTATTTATTTATTTGACAGAGAGAGAGACAGCCAGCGAGAGAGGAAACAGAAGCAGGGGGAGCGGGAGAGGAAGAAGCAGGCTACCAGCAGAGCAGGGAGCCCAATGCGGGGCTCGATTCCAGGACTCTGGGATCATGCCCTGAGCCAGAGGCAGATGCTTAACCACCCAGGCACCCCTGAGATCTTTGTTTTCTAAGTCTGGAATCTGGTCCCTGTCAAAGGCAATTTTTATTGTCTTTTTTCCTGGGTATGGATCACACTTTTCTGTTTCTTTTTATGGCTCATCGTTGTTTTGGTTGAAAACTGGACATTTTAGGAACTATGTTACAACAATTATGGGTACTTACAACCCCCCCCCCCATCATTTTGCTGTTTTTTGCTTGTTGTTTTGTGTAATGACCTGCTTGCAGGAATATCCATTCCCCCTTCTGTGCGCAGTCTCTGACACAATCATGTGAGATTTAGTATGTTTTCTTGAATAAATGTTTCTCTATTTTTTGTATGACCTCAGGACAATTTCCGCAGATTTTAAATGGCTGGCTTTGTTTTGTTTTGGTTTTGGAAACAAAGTTTTGTAACAATTTTGAAAAACAAATTATGGTTATTTTTCTGGAAAAAGTGGCCGTGCAATTCTTCATGTTTTCTCTAATCTCTTAATTTATGACAAAGTCTTCAATTGAGTATTTTAATGATAAAAATGCATTTATATTTTAATTTTCTAGAAAATGTACCAGATCAATGGAGACCAACATATAAAAATACTTTAACTAATGAGATAACAGGATAAATCTTACTGAATCTTAAAAATTTGCTAGGTGATCTTGGGACATGAATAAGTGCCCTGTCTTAGAATTACTAATGAAGTAGCTTTACTTTCAATAAACTGAAATTAACAATAGTATGGACATTAGGTAATTAAAAATGAGAGATGCTTCTCATATTTATTTATTTTATTTTGTCATGATGTTATAGAAATGTATGATCACTATATATTATCAATAAATGAAATAATAAATGAAACAATACCACAGGTAAATTTGGATTTAACAGTCCACAGCTTTGACAAGGATCCAAAACCAAAGACATTTTTGAGAGTTAAATTCCACAGGCAAATATAAAATTGTTTAGTCAAATACAAAAATAAGATGAAGTATTTAGGACCATTATTAAATTACTGTGTCCAGTGTAGAACCCAAACAGCACCAGCCTCCATACTCAAGATTCACAGATGACCAGTATGATTAGCTCAGGTGAAACCACACAGTTAGCAAGGCCTTGAAAAGTAGAGGCCTTATCTTAGTTGCATAATTGCCTTTACTTATGAACAGCTGCCCTGAAAATACTATCTCCTAGACAAAAGAAAAGATTCTCATCTTGTACAGTTTTCTGTACAGCCAAGGAGGACTAGCATAGTTTTACTTATATAATAAACCAGTATTTCCTAAAGTGCATTCTGTAGTCACTAGTCATATCATTTAGTTACATGCAAAAGGGCTTAATATTTGAAAATTAGTTTAAGAAACATCATATATTATAGCCTCTCTCTAAGATATTAAAAAATCTACAATGGCGTATTATACGCTCTGATATGAATTCTGCAATAAAAGAAGCCTATTTTGTTGTATTTTTTAAAGGATTTGTTTATTTATTGGGGGGAGGGGCAGGAGGAGAGAGCAAATCCTGAAGCAGACTCCCCGCTGAGCATGGAGTCCAATGTGGGGTTTGATCCCAGGACCCCGAGATCCTGACCTGAGCCAAAATCAAGGGTCGGCCTTTTAACCAACTGAGTCATCCAGGCACCCTTATTTTGTTGTATTTTAATAAATATGTTCTATATTTTGTTGACCATAAATTTCTTTTGGTACAGAAAATATTAAAATCCTTAAAATATTTATCTCCAGATCATGCCATGGAAAAACTCTACTGGATACATTGGATAGTCAATGCATGCTTGGGCATTTCATTCACTGATTAGAAAATATTTATTATATGTCTGCCTTATACAGGGCACAGAGTATATAATGAATGGCATGTTAAATTGAAGAGTGCTCCATTATTATAAAAAATCTTATAATTTCTCCATATCTTTCCTTATAGAATGAAATTTAAATATTTTCTACTTATTCTTAACAAAAAATAATGCTTTCAGAATGATTATATGAATGCTATCAATAATGCTTTCAATACAGAATTACTATTAGTATCTGAATACATCTTAATATACACATACTTGTTAGACATTTATGTTGTTAAACAAAAGAAAAATGTTTCTATTAAGCTAGAAATATTTCTGATTCAGGGATCAAAGTGCCCTTTGTAGCTAAGAAAGAGAAGCAAAACCTCACTTGAGGCAATTCTTGATATTATTCAGAGCCTGGAAAGAAAATTTAGGAAACCCAAAGTCACATATTAATATGACCAAATACTAAAAGACAGTTTTCATTTTCGGTGGCATTGTACTTAAATGCTTCTTAAAATTTTGCTTGATAAATGGACTATTGTTGTTAGAAAAAGCATGAACAGGGCGCCTGGGTGGCTCAGATCATTAAGCGTCTGCCTTTCGGCTCAGGTCATGATCATAGGGGTCCTGGGATCGAGTCCCACACTGGGCTCCCTGCTCAGTGGGGAGTCTGCTTCTCCCTCTCCCTCTGTTCTCTCTCTCTCTCAAGTAAATAAATATTAAAAAAAAGAAAAAGCAAAAAAAAATAAAAAAGAAAAAAAGAAAAAGCATGAATAAAGCACAGTACATAAAGACATTCTAAGATATAAATGTTCTATCTTAGTTTATGTATATTACATATAATTTCATAGGATTTTTTCATAGCATGAGCACTTAATATCAGACAGCCAGAGAGCTTATATACAGTTCTATACAGCATACCTACAATTCAAATTGTCTGACTACTAGACATTCAGGTGACTTGATATAAAGGAAAAATTGAGTGGGGTCCCCCAAAGTCCTGTATATGGTCAGTTCTAGTTCAACCTACACTTGTGAGATACATAGATAAACTGTTGCATCAACCCATTCTTTTCCTGAAAAGTCTCTTGTATTAGATAATATAAAAGATCTCTGCCATCACATTTAGCTTTTATCTTTTGTTAATATTTTAAGTGTATACAAACTTGCTATCATTTGATTTGTTAGCGTTGCACCTAAAGGGGGACCACTGTGACATCTCGGATGCCAAGATATTTGACTAGTTTGTGAATATCACCAAATGATAAGAATTAGCAAGCAGAAGATAAAATAAGACCCTCTGAGAAAACATTCTGGACTTGATATGAAAGGTGATGTGTCAAGATATTCATTTGGGAATATCCTAGCTGCACTGGTTATAGGAAGAGGCTAAAATTAGGAGAGGATATGGACTCTCACAATGCAGAAGGACAACCTGATCTGTCATATAGGGGCTTATTTAAATGTATATTTTTAAGCTATGTTCTATGATGTCTCAGGCATGGTGACATGAAAAATAAATAAGTAGAAATAGAGAGATGTCAGCAAAATGACCTAATAAGATATTCTTCAATGTATCCCCCTTCAACAACAACTTAGCATCATCCGAAAACAAAAATGCCTTTGTATATCCAGGTAGGAGGTTGTGGATCTCTGGTGCAGTGTAGGAATGAGGAGAGCCTTTTTGAGAAGACAGGCCTACGTCCAGGTAGTTGACTCACTGACTATGATCCCCACCTTAGACCAGGAAACAATTGTGTTACCTTGAGAACTCAGCTCCAACAATAATTAGCTTTGGTTCTGTCAATAGCACCATACTCAAAGGGACCCTAGAGGAATCTCACCCACCTGTGCATAGGTGAACTGGCATACAGAGTTTGGTCCTGCCTGTGGACCCATGAACTGGCTCCAGCTTCCTATTTGCAGTTCAGGAATCCCAGGAGAACACTGAATTAAACAATCACCCACCGATGGCAGAGCTGGGATGCAAGGATGGCTCACCATATATGAATGAATAGATGTGATACACCATATTAATAGAAAGATAAAAATCATATGATCATCTCAATAGATATGGATACAGCATTTGACAATGCAAAACATTCTTTAATAATCTCTCAAAAAATTGTATATAGAAGAAACTTACATCATCATGATAAAACTCAAAACCAATACTATACTCAATGGTAAAAAGTTGAAATCTCTTCCTCTAAGATCAGGAACCAGACATGGGTACCTACTCTCAACCCTCCTGTTCATTTTAGTATTAGAAGTCAAAGCCAGTGGGATCAAGCAAGAGAAAGAAAGAAAGGCATCCAAATCAAATCAAAAACAAATAAGTAAAAGTGTCTCTGTTTGCAGAATATATGATTTTATAGAGAGAAAATCCTGAAGACTCCACCCTAAACCTGCTAGAACTCATAAACTAATTCAGTAAATTTGCAAGATACAAAGTCAACATACTGAAATCAGTTATGTTTCTATATACTAACAATAAAACATCTTGAAATAAAGAAAACAACTGCATTAAAATAGCATCAGAAACATTAAATACTTAGAGATAAATTTAACCAAAGAGGTGAAAGATCTGCATACTGAAAACTGTAAGACACTGATGAAAAAAATTTGAAGACACAAATAAATGGAAACATGTCCCATGTTCATGGATCACAGGAATGAATAGTGTTAGTGTCCAAACTTCTCCCATCATCTCTAGATTCAATGCAATCTCTATAAAAATCCCAAAAGCATTTTCCACAGAAATAGAACAAATGATACTAAAATTCATTCAGAACCACAGAAAGACCCCAAATAGCTAAAGCAATTATGAGAAAGAAAACCAAAGCTGGAGGCATTGCATTTCCTGATTTCAAAATACATCACAAAGCAATAGTAATCAAAACAGTATAATGTTGACATAAAAACAGACAGACCAGTGGAACAGAAACAAGACCCCAGAAACATTTGCATACACATTCAATTAATATTTGAAAAAGAAGCCAAGAATACTGAATGAGCTAAGAACAGTCTCTTTAATAAACGGTTCTGGGAAAACTGGATGACCGCATGCAGAAGAATGGAATTGAACCCCAATCTGTCACCACTCACAAAAATTAACTGGAAATGGATTAATGACTTGAATGTGAGACCTGAAACCATAAAACTCCTAGAAGAAAACATAGGAAAAAAGATCTCCTTGACATTGGTCTGGTCAATGATTGTTTTAATATGATACCAAAAGTACAAGCAACAAAAGAAAAAATAAATAAGAAAGACTACATCGAACTTAAAAGTTTCTGCACAACAAAAGAAACAATAAAATGAAAGGGCAACCTATAGAATGGGAAAAATATTTGCAAACCATCTATCTCATAAGAGGTTAATATCCAAAATAAATAAGAAACACATATAACTTATTAACCTCAAAAAAATAAAGCGAGACAAAACAAAACAAAAAGAAAAAAATAGTCAAATTAATTTTTTTTCCCAAAGAAGACATACAAATGGCCAATAGATATGTGAAGATGCTCAATATCACTATTCATCAGGGAAATTCCAATCAAAACTATAATGATTTATCACTGCACACCTGACAGAAGAGCCATTATCAAAAAGACAAGAGAGAACAAGCATTGGTGAAGGTGTCAAGAAAAGAGAACCCCTGTGCACTGCTGGTAGGAGTGTACACTGGTGCAGCTACTATGTAAAAAAGTATGCAAGTTCTTTTAAAATATTAAAAGTAAAACTACCATATAATCCAGCAAAACCACTGCTGGGTGTATATCCAAAGGAAATGAAATCAGGATCTCCAAGACGTATCGGCACTCCAATATTCATCGCAGCATTATTCACTATAGCCAAGATATGGAATCAACCAAAGTTTTCATCAGTGGCTGGATGTATAAATGTGGCGCACACACACACACACACACACACACACACACACACAGCGCATTATATTATTCTGCCATGAGAAAGAAGGAAATCCTGCCATTTACAGCAACATGGATGGACCTTGAGGCACTTAGTTAAGTGAAATAAGTCAGACAGAGAAAGGCAAATACAGTATAAACTCACAAGTGGAATCTTAAAAAGCCAAACTCATGGAAACAGAAAATAGAATAGTGGTTGTCTATAGCTGGAGGATGGGGGAAACAGGGAGATGTTGGTCAAAGGGTATAAATTTCCAGTTTTAAGATAAATAAGTCATGAGGAATCCATGTACAGCATGGTGGCTATAGTTAACAATACTGTGTTATATACTTAAAGTTGCTAAGAGAGTAAATTTTAAATGTTCTCACTACACACACAAACACAAAGAGTAATTATGCGAGGTGAGGGAGGTGTCAACCCTATTGTGTTAATCAAACATAATATATACATGTAACAAATCATCATGTTGTGCCTCTTACACAATGTTTTATGTCAATTAAATCTCATTAAAAGGGGATGGGGGCTCACAAGGTTAAAAAAGTATGTGAACCAGGATTGTTTATGTTCTTTTATACTAACCCTGGATCCCAATGAACTGAAAATATTTAAAAAGAAAAGAAAAAGATAAGGAGAGAATCCTATTCCCAGGCTTATGCCTATTTATATAAAATGCTATCATGGTCCACAATCAAAGTAATCAATACATTTTATTAAAAGTTTACAGTATTCATGGTACTGTTGAATTAGAAAGGCTGAATCACACACACAAAAAAAGAATACCTTTGGATAATAGACTGAAATAAAAACAAATTAAAATTATCATCAACTTGAATTATATATCCATTTCTTAAAAAACAAAAACAAAAACAAAAACACCTTAAATGCTCCAAATGTCAGGCCCCAAGTGATTTATTTCAGGCTTCTTTTTTTTCTCCCTGTGTGTTGTTTTCCAGCTCAATCCTCTGGTCATGTCAAAGAGGGAAAAAAAAAGTTTTGGGGTAGCTTTGAGGGAAAAAAAATCTGCTAAACTTGGAATTTCCTCTGGTGGAGTATCCAAAATGATTAATGTCTCCTCAAAAGAGCAAACAGCCATCAGTGCGGCTGGGGAAACATCTCAAAACTGGGGAACTTGTAGTGCTTTGGTGAATATATCTCCAATTATCAAACTATCATGCTCCTTTGGGCATGGAAAATATTTGTAGCTAATACCCCCCACCTTTCATTATTCTTTGGCAGTGGCATTTAAAAATAACACTTCTTGTCGCTTCCATTCTCTCTAAGGGTTAGGCAGGCACTAAAGCAATGCAGGTGCCGAAAGCTTTCTCCTAGATGTTATTCGTGCCATCTGTGTGTTGACAGCTACCTGAAGAAATATTATGGTGGAATATACCACGTACTGGGCTGTCCTATAACCTTAAAGACCCAAGGCCCCCTCCCTTCCGCGCTTCAGAAAGATACTCGCTTTCCCAGATACCAGGAGAGTTGACTATTAATACCTCATGGCTGAGACACACTCTGGGAATAGAAGTTCACAGTAGGGAGTTCCCTCACCCAAGAATATGCCCCTTTTCCAGTTCCAGGGACTAGTTGATCAGAAGTACAAAGCATTGGCCCGTTGCCTCAACCTGTGAGAACTCTGTAGAAGCTTCCCAGTTCCAGAGCTCTTTTTAGGCTGGCTTAGACCTCCATCTACAATTTCATCTCAGCCAAATTTCTCTCTCTCTTCACTCAATCCTGCTTCCTTTGGTCACTTCTAGGTTTCTCTCCCAGAGTATACCTCAGTAAGCCACCTAAATGCAATCTCCACCTGAAACTGTGTTTTCCCCAGAACACACACCCCAAGATAGGCTTAAATTTCCTAAACAATAAAGGAAAGGTTTTTGATGCAATAATCTTTAAGATACCTCCTGGCTTTAACATGCTATGATTATAAATTATAGCTCCTCATTTTCCTCCTACAGCTCTATTTGCTCGCTTTAGTCTACTACAGGTTAAGAAAATAAATGAATTGTTCACAATCACTAACGTGAGTTTCTGCTAAATGAAGAGTGTTAAGTGCAAGGGCTTTCAGTTAGCATAGAGGCTACATAGATTTTTTCTTAATTACTCTAGAGTCTGGGTTACATTCTGGATAATGTGGGCAGTGGATAGTGACTATAACAAAATTGCTGAAAGATAATTTATTTTGAGGGCAGATACTGTGCTGCTACTAGGAAATACATATAATTAATAGAAACACCTACACCAAAGGCTTCACAATTTAGAAAAGACACGCTTATAGAACATTTATGGATATTGCTATGACAAAGGTGGTACTATACAGAATAGTCTGATTATGCATTAAGTATTAAAAATATTTTAAATTATACAATCTAGTATTTCATAAATTAGGAAAGTAAAAATAGAAATAATTTTAACTTGTGGATTACAATAGAATTGTTTTTGATAAATAAAGGCGCCTAGAACAAGGATATTTCGCAATCAAAACATTCTGTTCGCAGACCGTTCTTAATGAAAATTCTTAATATTTTTCTGACTCCCTGGAAAGTCAGTGAAAATAGAAAGGACACAGAGAAAGCTTTTAAAATGTAAGAGAAGTTCAAAAGCACATCTGATGTATATTGTAGATCCACAATATAGATGAAATATGTGGCTTCTTAGGAAGCCACTTTTCTTAAAGGCTGATGCATGGTTACTATAAATTCCAATTTTTAAGATACATTTAAGGATTCTAGTGAAGTTTTACAGATTAGATTCTATTCTTGCAATCATATCAATGATCGAATAATTCACAAGATCCTTAATGTTAGATGCTGTCTTCTACTCTAAATGTTGACACTTCAAAGTCATTTAACTTCTAGAAAAGGCTACTTTCAGAGTAGCTACAGTTCCCAATGCTTTTTATATGGATTTTAAGTACGGCAGTATAAATGATACATTGCACCAAATGCCACAGGCTCAGGTGACTGTAGATTCTTGCAGCTATCAAAAGTTTTACTTACTAATATGATATGGCCAGAGACTGACAACTTCCAGGAATAGGGAAAAATTGCAGAACACTTCTCACTGCTTTGAAAATGACACTTTCAAATAATTTCAACTCAATCAGATGAACTACAGTGACCTCATTCACAGTTTGACAATGGACCGAGGAAACGGACTTAATGGAGCATTTGTTACTCGTCCTATTTTAAAATGTGCAAGCACAAACAACAGTTATTCTCTGCTGCGTAAATAATGCACCCTCTGAGAAATGAGGCCAGAATGGCTGTACTTAAAGAAGAAATATGTATCTTATTTAAAAAAAAAACTATAAATGGCAAGAAATATTTGTTGCTCATGGGAAAAATATTTTAAAGAAGTCTGAATGAATTCTAATTCATTGAGCATATATCGGTTCCTTGTGGAAAAAAATAACTATTTTACTCTTCAATACCTTTCTCATGAAAGTAAAGTAATTTATACTGGCCATAGGTACCATTCACTGTTAAACCAACTTAGAACAGTGCTCTACTCTGGGTCTTACACTATTTTGTGGCACTCTCCGAGTCTTTCTACTAAGGACTGACTTCATTTAGTCTGAACATATTTACATTCTCAAAGCAGAAGCTATCAGAAACTTGAAAGTAAAACTTGTTGAGAAATGAAACAGAAAAACTCCAAGGATCCATCCTATAATCTCAAAATAGTTTCAACCCTCACTTTCTAAAAACTGGATACTGTCCTGATAAACGGGAGGATTTTGATTTTTTTGTTTTTGTTTTGTGTTTTTGTCACTCAGAAAACAAATGGTGATACCAAATACAGAAAGTTAACTTGAATTTTAGAATTGGAGTTCAAGTTGAAAACATAATATTTATATATATATTTTTTAAGATTTTATTTATTTATTTGAGAGAGAGGGAGAGGGAGAGAATGAGTGGGGAAAGGGGCAGAGAGAGAGAAGCAGACTCTCCGCTGAGCAGGGAGCCTGATGTAGGGTTTGATCCCAGGACCCTGAGATCATGACTTGAGCTGAAGGAAGATGCTCATATAATATTTATATTTTTAATTCTATTTTTACCAAATAATGCCAAAAAAGAAATTACAGACACTAGTATAATATATGTAATATAATCATCACTTAGTAATTTGTGTTGAATGAATGAGCAACTGAATCTAGTTTAGAATAGGTAGTAGTACACAATTCTGCCAATACTTATTGATCAGATGAAATAGTGATACTCTGAGGTTATTTTGACCTTAGTAATGTAATATCTACATATAAAGGTTATCCTTATTGAGAAACAAATTTACTTTTATTTTGAAGGCATTGCACTTCCTAATTGGGGAATCATTCTAGAGATCTAAAAACAAATATCCTCTATGTCATTTATCTCCAACGTAGATCCCTCACTTTCCCCCATGAATCCTTCTTTAGTTCCAAAAATGTTATGAGCTTAGAGCCTTTGTAAACCTTTCTAAGACTCATTGTTCTCCCGTGTAAAAAACTAGATGGTAATGCCTACTGTGCTGGTTATCAATTTATCACCTCCCAGCTCCAAATTCACTCTTAACCATCTACTCTGGGAAACTGTCATTTAATCTTTTAAATAATTTTCCTCTACCACCATCAACACAGAGTGAGAGATATTGCAGGAGCAAAGAGTTTGCTTACTGGTTCTGTGGTGCCTCTAGGCTGGCTCTAGGAGGACACGTAGTTCCCGCCTTACCAGCTCCTCTGGCGCAGGCACTTTCATTAACACTGGGCTCCCGCAGCACATGCTGGCCTGCGGCATCTAGCAGCTTCCCATAGCACCCTCCACCAAGACACTTTTTCCCAAATAGCTTTTGCTAGCCCCCGAAAGGACAGATTTCCAACATGTCCCATCACCATGCCACTGGAGCAATTTTTCTGCTATTCAGCCAGCAGAACTCTCACCAAAATGCTCTGATCTCAGCCGGGTGGCAAAGTTCTTCATTGGGTGCTCTATCTTAGCTTAAGAAAGAGTGACTGCTCATTATATCTGGTATTCCTATGTTTTTTAAAGTTCTTTTTATTTTTTACGAGATAATACCTTGTCATCAAAGTCTCCCATTACATTAAACAATTATTTACATTAAATATAATGCCTCTCTTTGTTCAACCTAATATAAATAAGCAAGTAGGTTATACCACTTCTTTGGGTCTTCATTTCTGATAAAGGCTCCCATGTCACATGAAACTAGTATTAAATAAATGTATATGATTTTTCTCTGTTGATCTGCCTTATGTCAATCTAATTCTCAGGCCCAGTCAAAAAAAAAAAAAAAAAAAAAAGGGCTCTGAGAAGGTATAGGTAAAACTTCGCCTTCCCGACAAAAACACATGATGTATAACAGACACCCTACAACTATTCTTTTCCTCTCTGTCCTTAGATTTTCAATATTATTACATCAGCGACATGTTTGTCAGAAGCAAAGTTAACTAAATAGTAGAGATTTTACATTAAGCAGAATAACAGAATTGTGAAAAGGAGTTAAATTTTCTTTTCCAATTTACCAGCAATTTAATTGTAAGGAGAACTCCAAGGCAAAATATACGTGAATAGCTGCCATTTAAAAAAAATTAAAGGAAGACTCTGACAACTTTTGTTTTAATAATGCTAACCTCTTTCTTCCCTTTCTATATTCATTCATGGCACCTACTATGTGCCAATCATTGGTGTAGGTACTAGAAGAATCAGAGTAAAAGAGAACCCTGGGTATTATGATATTGAAACAAAGTAAAAATATAGATGTCATATGATGCAATAATTAGAATAAGGGAGATAAAAGGTTATAAGTGAGATAGGAAACAGAAAAGTCCCAGTCCTGATTCTTTATATAACAGATAGTGGGGGACGTACGGGGAGATGAGGGAAAGTTTGCTCAGAGAAATCTTCCTAAAGAAGAAACTGATAAAATTAAATTGGACATTTGATTTTGGAAAAATAAATGATATTCAATCAGACTAAAAAGCAAATCATTAGGGAGCATGTTGTTGACAGAGCATATGTGAAAGTTTAAGACATTAGAGAAGCACAGAATATTCAATACAGTAAGCAGTTCTTGATGGCTAGATTGAATAATTCAAGAAGGGAAAAATGGCAGAAGATGAAGCCTTTAAGGTAGGCTTGGTTTCTTACATATCATTAGCTCCCCATGCTAAGGTGCCTTAGACATGTTTAGCATGCTGACCATGTCTTGGTGGCAAGGGTCACTGAGAGTATTAGCACAGACAATGACATGATCAGACTTAGGTTTCAGATTATAACAGCGATAAAGAGAAATGATTGGAGGGTAACACAGAGTGGGCCAGGAGGCAAAGAGAAAGATATATAACAAGTGTCTACATAAAGTAGAGAGGACAGAGGAGGAAGATTGAAGAGCTATTTAGGAAATAAAATCATAAACTCTTAGTGAATAATTGGATGGAGTAGTAATGGAGAGGAGAATGAGTCAGTGGTATCTGCCATGGTTCTGGTTTGGGCAATAGGTGAAATGTATCAACTGGGTGGAGAAATTGTAAAGAAGATAATTTTTAAGAGTGGTAGGAAAAGAAATAATTAATTCAATTTCAAAGTGGTTAAGTGGTTAAGTTTGAGTAAAAGATATCTGCTGTAATTAATTAGCATTTGCATAGTTTAACACTCAAGAGAATGATTTAGATAGGTGTATAAGACATGCATTAACTCACCATCAGTATATTTTATGTAGATAGACTCAAGAAAAATTGTGTTCATAATACTTTAAAAATTGGAGGCGGGGGTGGGGGGCTGCATCAGTAGACTATGGCCACAATAATGCTGCACTAACTAAAGATTTTAGCGGCATGCAAGAATAAGCCTTTCTGCTTGGCTGTTGCATCTGTTGATGAGCTAGGCTTCATCTGATACAGGCTGTATACAGAAGGGACTGGCTCCAACGGACAGATTAGTTCCACCTCTGCTTTATCTACCTTAGCCTCCTTGGATCAGTGGCTACTCAAGGCAGATGTGCCTCGTAGCAAGGGCAGGAATGCAAAAATCTAAGCCCAAACATACAAGCACATTTCAAGTCTGCTCCCATCACGTCTCTTAGCTTCACAATGGCCAAAGTAAATTATACAGCCAAGCAAGAAATCAACAGCAAGAAGGGACATTGAACTCTACATGCTTTGTAGAGTGGAAGAAACCAGTGATTCTTTGCAGGTGAGCTCTATTTTCTATGAAACTTTTACTGGGCTTAAGAAGCAAAGTAGTTGAATGAAGGCTTTGAAAAGTGTGGTAAAGGCTGAGGAGTAAAAACTTTTTGTTCAAGAACTTTTGGAATGATTTCCAGAACACTGGAGGCAGGTTGAAAACTGAGAATTTATTGTTACATTTAATGCAAACATTAGATGGATCTACAAATCCTTCCCTAACATTGGTAAATATTGATAACTTTAAACTCTTATTACTGATGTTGCTTCCTTGACTATTCTTTTAGCACTCTGCATATACCAGTTTGTATTATTTGTGGTTTTATGTCAATATCCTCCTGTTCTACTTACACTATAGCCCTCCTGATAATTGAGATTGAGTTTTATAACTACTTGTAACCCCATCAGTAACTTAAGTCTTTATTCTTAATGATGTTTAATGATGTTGATAGCACTGCATTAAAAACATAATGAGATAATGTAAACAAAGTGCTTAACACAATGCCTGGCACAAAACAGCTGTTCATTAATTCTTACTTTTCTTCCTTATTATGCCTATAAATATTATTTTAAATAATAAATGGAGGAGAATAGGGTAAACAATCAAATCAATGGCAATTGGGTTTTCCTGTGACTTTTTTACTTTCCCATTTTAAAGTGGAAAATATAATAATTTAATGCAAAAATAAAATTGGAAGGAGGATAAAGAATAAGTACATTTACATGTATTTGTAAAATATCCAAAATTATGCTGTATATTGTGGAAAGGGCACATAGGAAATTTTTTTTGACACATGAAAATTTTTTAAAAATTGTACTGAGAAGAGATGAAAAGTATAGAAATAGGGCAGGGCACAAAGAACTTTAATGGCATCAGCAACATTTTATTTAAAAAAACATTTCAACAGGGGCACCTGGGTGGCTCAGTTGAGCATCTGCCTTCAGCTTGGGTCATGATCCCTGGGTTCTGGGATGGAGTCTCATGTCCAGCTTCCTGCTCCATGGGGAGCCTGCTTCTCCCTATCCCTCTACCTACCTCTCCCCCTGCTTTTGCACTTGCTCTCTCCTTCTCTCTCTCAAATAAATAAAATCTTTAAAATTTTTAAAAATTAAAAATATTTCAATAAATATGCCAAATATAAAACACCTACATTATGTTAAATCTGAGTGGTAGACACATGAGTTTTCACAGTATTATTCTCTTGACCTTCTAAATAAAATGTTTCATCATTTTCAAAAGTGAAGGAAGGTAATCTAGAACTATAAAGATATAAAACAAGATTTTTAAAAGTTTAAACTTTAGAAAACCAAATGACAGGTAATTTTTATCTGGTATTTAATATGTAACCTACTTTTTTTCAGAGTTTTTTCTATTACCCAGGCCCTGATGTGGGGATTACATATGGAAATTTTACTTTCAGATAAGTACTGAAGACAAGAATAAAAGCAAAAACAGGATAATTTTTCAACTATTTCATTGAGATTTTAGTTGGATCAACAGGTGAAATTTGGTTAGCTAAGATACTAAGAATAAAGTGTTTCCAAATGCTGGGAAATTAAATAATGTACTTGAGTAAGTTAAGCAGTCCATTCAATATGATGAGACTATAAAGATACATCTATAGAAACTCAAAAAAAAAAAAAAAAGATTTCAACTAGCACTCTTTAGGTTGATAAGTAATATATGCTCTTTCCTGAATTCTATCATTTTTTACTGAAATAAAATACACAGTAAAATGAATTGATTTTCATTTTATAATCTGATAAACTTTGATTAATGAATCTAAGTGGAAAACTGTTGTGTATATTCTGGGTTCTTTGCTCTTCCATATAAACTTTAAAGTCAACCTAGCATTTTATGTCTTATTTTGACACTATTTTAATTTTTAAAACTTTATTTTCCAAAACTTGCTCCTTACTATTTAGAAAGGTGATTGATTTCACATGTTAACCTTATAGTCCATGACCTTCATAAGTTCACTTACTAGCTGGAGTAATTTGTAGATGCCTTTTCATTTTATGCACATATTATCTAAAGATACATACTAATTTTACTTTTTAACACTTTTTTTTTTTTTTTGCTTTTAAGTAACTTATTGCCTTGTTGGACTAGACAAAATTTTAATACAATGTTGAACAGAAATGATGAAAGCAAGCATCTTTACTTACTTCTGATCTCGGGGGGGGGATCATTCAATATTTCATCATTAAATATAATGTTAGCTCTAGTTTATTCATAGCTTCTCTTTACCAGAAAAAGGAAAATGCCTTTATTTATAGTTTGCTTAGAGTTTTTAACATACATGATTGTTGAGTTCTACCAAATGATTTTCCTGCATTTATTGAGATAATAATTTTTTTCCTAATTTATTCAATAAATGTGGTGAATTACACTACTTTTCAAATCAGCAAAGCTATGCCTTTCTGAGATAAACTCTACTTCACCAAGATGTATTATCTTTTTAATATATTACTGGTTTTGATGTGTTAATATTTTAAGAGTTTTGCATTTAAGGTCATGAGGGATACTGCTTTATAATTTTACTTTTTTGTAATATTTTTATTGAGTTTTATTTGTTGGTATCATAAATTGACTTGGAGGGGTGGTCTGCCCTCTACGTTTTGAAATAGTTTAGGCAGGATTTGTATCATTTCTTCTCTAAATATTTATTAGAGTTCACTAGGACAATTATCTGGACCTTGAGATTCTTTCTGGTAAGATTTTGATTACCAATTAAATTTTTTTTAATAGATAAAAGGCTATTCACATTTTCCATTTCTTCTGTCATCTTTGATTTATCATGTCTTTTCCAAGAAATTTGTGAAGCTTATTCACACAAAATAATACATAATGCTCTACTTTTTCCTTTTAATGTCTGGAGGTTTTCATAGTAATAATATCTGCTTTTCTATTCATCCATTAGTAATTTGTGATCTATTTCAAATGTGGTATATCAATTTTTATTATTTTAATACACATTTATCAATTTTATTATTTTAAAAGAATCAACTTTTGTTTTTGCCATGCTATTATATATTTATTTTGATTTCTGCTTAAAACTTATTATTTCTTTCCTTCTATTTCATCATATTTAATTTGTTATTCAGATAGAACATAGATTTAAACATATCTTATTTTCTAATATAGTTATTTAAAGCTCTGAATTACCCTCTAAATACAGATTTAGCTGCATCTATTAATTTTTACATGATATATAATCATTATCAGTAAACTTAAAATATTTTCTAAATTTACTTATGATTTCTTCCTGATGCATGGGTTATTTAGAATACGCTGCATACTTTCCAAATACTTGTATTCTTTAAGCTAATTTATTATTATTAATTTATAATCTATTTCTTTTGACATTAGAAAATATACCCTGTGAGATTTCAATCTTTTGAAATTTACCAAATCAGATTTTATGACCCAGTATATGGTTTATCTTGAGAAGCATTCCATCTGAACTTGAAAATTATGTATGATACCCAACTGTGTAGGATTTTTCAAGTACATCAAGGTTGTTGATGATGTTATTTAGATATTCTATATTTTCACTATTGTTTTTACCTAATCATTCTATCAGTTATGAAGAGAGTGTAATCTATTTTGTCTATTATTTTCATTGATTTAACACACTGTCAATAAGAGATGAGACAAATAATTCTGCATATTTCTTTTTATAAGATGAATGAGACTTGAGCTCCTGCTGATAAACCCAAGAAATTTTTCTACAAACAAACAAACATCAACAACAGGGATTTTTTTTTTTTTTCCCCGTACCTGCCTTTCTTTGTAACAAGTCAATAGATAAGTGAATTATAGGGGGCAGTTTTCTATCTGCAAAGGATAGAGAAAGATTAATATGATTGATAAAGAGTATGGGTAAGGTCCTAAACTTGATGTTTTGCATGTTTCTAATCACTAGATTCTTTGAATTCCTTTTTTACACATAAGAAAACTCAGAATGAAATGCTTAACAAACCTTTCCTTAGTTACCAGTTAGTACATTTTAACCTGGAATTAGAAACACAGTCCTTTGAAATGTAAAGTATATTTACCAACAATTTACTCTGGATAATGTTTAGTAATGCTGTCACTAGACACAAGCTTTAGCTAGGATAGAACAAATTTACACTTACAAGAATTGAGAGGTTAACGTGCGGTGAAAAAGAAAGTAAAGAATGGAAGCTTTAGTTAGGAATTGCTAACTCAAATTCCTTCAGTGTCCAGGCAAATGTTAGCCTGCAGAAATGCAAAAAAAAAAAAAAAAAAAAGTGTATCAGTAAAGAAAATAGGTCTGCCGGTAGCCATTTTACCTTCCATTGGCTGCTGCCTGTTCCATTCTTTCCAAAGTTTTCCAATGGCTTTCAAAGAGTGTATGATGGATACAAGAAGTTCTGAGAAAGCACCTGAGAAAACTGCCATAGGGGAAGGTACTAAGAGGGAAAGGAGAAATTCCACCTCTTTCTCAGATAGAACTATTCCATTTTTAACACTTTTATAAATTCAACGCCCTACTATTTCTTTTTTTTTTTTTTTTTGGTAGAGAGTTTTGCTGCTTAAAAAAAAAAAAATTGAAACCACTGAACAATGAAATCGAGAGGGTTTCAAATACTTCAGATCCATTTCTATGCTTGACCTTATTGGCTCAGTGGGTTTTGGGAGGTGACAGCAGCTTGAGAGAACGAGGTCAACCAGTGAGCAGTCATTTGATAAAGGACTTCCTATTTTAAGTCATAGAGAAATGTGGCTTGTGAGGTCAGACCTTAGGGCTTCAAAGAGCTGTGGTGACTTCAGAAAGTGACTGACTGCTGTGAGAAGTAAGCTGAGTGGAAAGCTACGTTGTCCTGTCCTAAATTAGCCTTTCCAACTACCTCCATACTTTAGAAGGAGAAAGAAGAAGGAAAGAAAGAAAGAAAGAAAGAAAGAAAGAAAGAAAGAAAGAAAGAAAGAAAGAAAAGGAAAGATAAGAAAATATTCCCTAAAGTCATCCTCAAAGGCAGGAGACTCTCACACATGTATTTTTAAAACAGAAAGCTTCCAAAAATATTTACAAGGGAATTATGCCATTATTCATGGGAGAATGTTCATGACACAATCTGATTTACCTTCTCATATCCTAGCACAAATTGAATTTTCTCAGTTACTGGAAAAACATACACCTTTCTGAGAACAGGCCACTGAAAATAGAGTTTTCCATTCCAGTTACTTCAATGTATATAATTAACTTAATGATGTTATTTATATATTTTACCACACTGTTTTCTTGAAAAAATATGAATTACATAGACAATAAATATGTTAATTTTAAATTTCCATAATATCTCTAATAACTAACCTGGTTTCTTTAAACTTGACAATTCAAGCCTTCTTTAAACTCTGATTAACCTACTGCAAACTCTTTCTCATGCACTTTTCTTAGAGACTCAGGGTTACCCTGCATTTTTCAAGGTTATTGTGACTCCTGGTTGGGCTCCAGGGACAAGACAGATATCCTTATTCTGTCTGCTTTCCAGAGAGATGATATGAGAAAGAGGATGCAAGATATAGAGGTCTCTAGGTTAGTTGATATATCTTTGCTTGGCAAAATTACAGAGTTCTAGAATTATGATAATTTCCTCATACCTTGATCTCTTTTCTCTCTTTCATTATCCTCACTTCCTTTCTACCTGTTAATAGCTATGCATTGCCTTGGAGGGCAAATAACTGAGAAATTTGTTATGTTATTAAAGTTAGGGAAAATTTCCTCTTTAATCACCCCCTGTAGCATTTTCCCAGGCACATTGCAAGTAATTGTACTTAATACATTTTTGTTGAACTGGACAAATTCTGGGTCAGGAAAGAGTGGCAGTCCAACAGTTCAGTATAAATCTAACATAGAATCAGGATAAAAAAAAATTAATAACTTCCTGATACCTGTCAACAGGGAATCTATTACATTAGCAATGAATAGTATAATTAAATCACATTTAATTTTAGAAATTGCTGCTATATAAATTTTGGTGAGGTCAAAGAGTAAGCTTTGTAAAAAAAAATCATCATTATTGATATGGGAAACAAAGGCAAAAGAAAAAAATTAAATTTCCTTACTACTTACAGCCCATTAACAAGTCCTTGAGACAGGCAGAGTGACCTTCCACTGGGGATTCAGCTGCCTCAATGTTAGTACGTGGCTAAGGGTAAAAGGCAATCTTAGCCCAACCCCCAGGACCCTGTAAGTCTACTTTAACATATAAAAATTCCTTTGGAAGCTCCTCTATCTCTACCCGCCAAGATATATGTTAGCAATCATCCCCCAAGCATATGGCCCATTGATATACATCTGAAGGGTCTCATGGCTAAGGTTTTATTAGACAGCAATAAATGACTTTCTCCTAACGATAGCTAGCCCCCTCAAGGTCCTGGAAATCTTGCTTCCAAAATTCCTTAATGACTTACTCTATCGCTAACCCCCTCTGAACTTGAAAGTATATAACCAGTCACCCCACACAACCCCAGAGCAGCTCTTTCTGCCCACAGATCTTATTCCCATGCTTTAATAAAACCACCTTTTTGCACCAAAGACATCTCAAGAATTCTTTCTTGCCCATTTGCTCTGAACTCCAATATTTCCACATCAATTATTTTATCAATTATTTTAATACTTCTAGCATTTGGTTAAATTATTGATATACTAATCTCTATATAATTCTCTGGAGATAAAAAGAAAGCATACTGTATTTGTGGGGAGACTCCCAGTATACTTAGAGATAAGCATGGAAACAAATACTTGCAAAACAATAAGGAAAGTGCTGTTGATGAGGGTCAGGGCAAGCTACTCCCAAATATGCCACTTTGGAATACTGATTATTTTGAACTAAAGGTACTTGAGAAACAGCCAGTGCAAGGACACTCTTACACTCGCTTGTTCCTCTGAAAGCAGGAAATAAGTTTCCCAGGTGAAGGGTACCCTCACTGCACCTAGAGGGTAGAAATAGGTGCAGAAATAGGTAGAAATATCCCAGAAATAGGGAAGTCCAGGCAGAGAAGGCTGTATGAACAAACCTTGGTACTTCATTAATTTGCTACCCCAAATCCAAACTTCTGTCTTGTCAATTCTTCACAAATGCATTGTTTGCCTAAAAGGTATGAAAGCTACCTGCTTTGGTCACTTCTTTGAATCTCATATATTTACCAACTCCCATACATACAAAATTAAATTTGTTTTTCTCCTGTTAATCTATACTTTGTCAATTTAATGGCTATACAGCAAAGAATCTACAAGGGAAAAAAGGAAGTTCCCTGCCTCCACACTCTATAAAGGCGTGCATACGCTGTAGTAACGTACGAAGACATGAAGCAACGAAGCTGATGGCTTCCCAGGAGAGGCCGCTTTGAATGGAATTTTGAAGGAGAAGTAGGAATTGTGAGCATATACAAAGTTATCAGTGTAAGAAGAAAATTAGTAAGTTCAGAGAACAGATCACAGAGAATGCCAAGAATGAAAAGACATTCAGTAACAGATAGAAGTACAAATTATGGCAGTGCAAATAAAAATTGTAGAGAGACGAGAAAGCAGGGAACATGGTATGAAGGATCCTGCAAAATATACGAACAGGATGATACTTTACATAAAGCAATCCTGTCATTCAATTGAAAAATAAAAATAGTAATAGTTTTTCCTGTATGTAAAATGAATGAATGATAAATTCTAAATATATCTACTAATTGAAATCTGAGAATAGACTTTTTTTCCTGGAAGAAAAGATGAAAGGTTATTAATTAAATGCTGAATCCTTGTGTTTTTATTTCAAAATGCATGATTTTATAAGCAGGTGGATTTGATCACTTTCTTTATTTTCAAGTGGTCTCAGTGAATCAGAAATTAGCATTCTTACCACCCACGCTCCAAAACGATGGCTAAACAAGAGAACTGAGGGACGCCTGGGTGGCTCAGCCAGTTAAAATTCTGTCTTTGGCTCAGGTCATGATCCCAGGGTCCTGCTCAGCAGGGAGCCTGCTTCTCCCTCTGCCTGCCACTCGCCCTGCTTGTGCGCTCTCTCTCTCTGAAAATAAATAAACAAAACCTTCAAAAAAAAAAAAAAAAGTGAATCGGACATTGCAAATAACTTATTATTTAGCACAGATAAATTAGAGTATACAAAGTCAATAAAAATATGACTAAAAATACTTATATTTTCCTTGCTTAAAACAGAAAATTTACACCATGAAAACATTTTTAATCTGTTTTAATTTAGACAGTATCATGAAAATAAAACAATAAGTGTTAGAGAAAGCAAAATATTACATAAAATGTTACTAACCTAGAGATAATCATTACTATCTTCATTTAATAAATATCCAATCTTTGTTATAAATAAAATACTTAATTTATGCAAAAATATTTTTATGATTCATATACTATTTTATAATTTGATTTATTTTACTTATTTTAGACCATTAAATACTTCTCGAAAGTACAACTTTTTTTTTTAAGATTTTAATTATTTATTTGACAGAGAGAGCAAGAGAGCACAAGCAGGTGGAGCAGCAGAGGGAGAGGAGATGAAGACTCCCCGCTGAGCCCCAAGCCCCAAGCGGTTCTCAACCCCAGGACCCTGAGATCATGACCTGAGCCGAAGGCAGACACTTAACCGACTGAGCCACCCAGGTGACCCTCAAAAGTATAACTTTTAATGGCAGCCTAATATTCCATTGTATTGATTTAATAATTCCTGCTTATAGGCTACCTAGTTCATTTCAAAATTTTCACGACTTTAAATGTAGCTGAGATGAATAAATCAATGACTATTTCCTTAGGTCAAATTTCCACAAAAGGAATTACTACATATTTAAGCTTTCCAATTTCTGGTATTTGTTGTCAAATTACTGCACAGAAAGATGGCACAAATTCATAGTAAAACTACCTTTATTCCTTAATCTTATTTGCACTTAAAAACCAAAAATTGTATCATTAATGGATGCTAAAGCTGTGTGGGTTAAGCTTTAATGAGAAATAGGGTATTAATGAATCTTAAAATTATTTCCCTGAAAATTTATATGTATTATAAGCCAAAACTAGTTATTTTACTATTCAAATAATTGATGTTAACATCATCATTAATGAGATAAAACTACAAGATTCACTAGAAATAATACAGCCTCACTTTTACGGTGTTCTTGCCAAAATTTACACATACCCTGATATAAACATGATGAAACATTAGATCAGTCCAAACAAAGGCATTCTACAAAACTATAAGTTTCGAAATGGCAAGATAAGAAAGATAAAGAGGTAGGGAGGAGGGAAACAGAGGAAGGGAGACAGAGAGAGAAAGAGAATAATAAAGTAAATACAGCAAACTGTAAATTGCTGAATATGAGTAAAGGGTCTTTAGTAGTTCCTTTCACTATTGAAACTTTTCTGCAAATCCAAAATTATACCAAAATTAAAAATTACAAAAATTGTCAATAAAATAGAAACAAATTAAAACTTTAAGAAAATCTGGTTAAATATGTTGTACATTACACGCAGTCCTCAATTTTAAGGATATTGTGAGACCATAAAATCATTTTGCAAGCTGAAAACACACAAAACAATCTTAAAAGTCAATGGGAAAAACTGTGATTTTCCATTATCTTTGAAAATTTTTGTCAAAACATTAACGTCTCTTAACATCAGTTATAAATGGGTAGGAAAATGACAAAAAGTGAAACCAATATTTATTTTGTACACTGTAATTTAAAACATTAGAAACGTTGATCTCTTCATAAAAAGTTACCAAGATTAGTTTGCAGAGTGTTTGCCTTTCTCTGACTTGGCAAACGGTCTTATTCTTTTGTACATTTGAATATTCCTTGTATTTTTAAAGACATGAAATAGTTCTAAATGCTTCTTTGTTTAAAAGATTTTATTTATTTATTTATTTATTTATTTATTTATTTATTTAGAGAGCAAGCAAGTGGACAAGGGGCAGAGAGAGAGAGGGAGAGAGAACCCCAAGCAGACTCTGCACCCTGTCTGGAGACTGAGGTGGGGCTCAATCCCACCACCCTGAGATCATGACCTGAGCTGCAATCAAGAGCAGATGTTCAACCAACTGGGCCACCCAGGTGTCCCCAAATGTTTCTTATATGTGAAGTCTTTTTTTTTTTTTTTTTTTTGCTGGGGTCACTTCCCCTGAAACACCTTCATCATTTCAACAAGATCACTTTCCTCACTTGCTCATTTCACCTTCATTAAGTTGCAGTGGCTCCCTACCTAATCCTCTGAACGGAGGCAATGTCAACATTGCCCCAGCCAGCTATTTCCTTCTAGAACTCATTTTTCATTCAATTCAGATTTCACTTTCAGTATAATTTGTTTCTTTGCTGCACTTTCATATGTATTGGTCAATTTCCTATTTCTATCCATTTTTGCAAAATATCAAGTGAGTATAAACCCTGGGGAAAAAGGAGGCCACACAACTACACGTTTTGCTCTCTGTACATGAATTAAGCAAGAGATGCACAGTGACTCATCACTGATAGACTTGGAATAAAGTGGTCAATGATCATGATATGCACCTGTTATGAACTGTGCACTGAAGAGCTGGGAAAGAAATTTGTACTTTATGCATTCACTCACAGTTATTATACTGTGGTGATGGAAATTTGAACCTTGTTCTCAGAGGACTGGTGTCATTTACCTAAACTATGGTAACTGAAATTTGTGCATCGAAGAACCGTACAAAAACAAGGACTACCTGTACTTTGCTTTGTGAAGTTAATAGCAAAATATATCTTCACCTTGACAATAATGAATTTTTAAAGTAGATTCTTTGATATGATATGTTTGAATTTTTACTACTTCAATGTGGCTACTATGGGTTTCCAGAAGCTCAAATGTGGATCACAAAATCAGGGTTTTACTTTTAGCTCTGCCACTAATGTGTCACATGATGATGACAAATCACAAAAATTCCCTTGAATGCTTGAATCATCTTTAAAAAGAAGATTGGAATACATTTTTTCCTAAAACAGCTTCATCTTACGGCTGCTGTCCTGGCATTGTTATTTATAGCTTCTCTTCCCCTCTCAAAATTGTCCCAATTCTTCCTGTGCCAAAGTTTTGTTTTTAAACTAGAAATATTATTTCTGACATAGTAGAATTGATACTGCAATGCTGTAATTGTCATTTACAATTATAAGAACATCTAATTTGCCAATTAAAAAAAACAAAAACAACTTCAAAGATGACCTTAAAATACACTCCATGTCGTGAACTCTATTCCTTAACATTTTCTGTGTCTTGCACATTTTTGCAAGTCATATCAAGTTCTTATAAAGTTTACAACTTTTTATCACCTCTCAGTGAAAACTCATTTTTACCACTGAAAAAGGCTCTGTGTAATTCATCTGACATCACTAAGCATATTATATGAGCAGTGACCTGTTCTATGCCAGCAAGCAGTAAAAGGCCATATACAAAAATGATCTGAGAGTTCTGTACCTTCCTGGTTGTCCCTTTGATAGGTCTGAATTCAGAAACATGATAATATTGGTTCAAAAACTGAGTTATATATTTTTAAAAATATTTACATATTTTAATATGGTTCGGAACAATGAAAAAACTAACAAAGTTTACATGATAGAGGTTTAACTTTGTTATATAAGAACTGTTCCAGCAATTTCATTGTAATTAGCTCCAACATTTACTTCAAACAATGGCATTGATAGATTAAGATAGTAATAATCTTCCTACAGATCTCTCAGGTTTCTAAATGTGTGTATGGAACACAAACACCCTTAATTATATCTTAATGTTCACTGTAAGCTACATTCAAGCAGAAAAATGTTGTATGCAATTTGATGACAACAAATCATGAATTTAGGCAAGATATACATTATACTTTCTTAAATCCTAAAAAGAAATATCAAAATGTTTTATCTGAATGTTATTCTATATTTAATGTTTTGACATATTTGAAACAAACTCATCTTTATGACCTTTCTAATCAAAAGCAAAATTTTTAAATTTGGGGTTGAAGATCAAGGTCAATACCATATTTTGCTTTGTAATTTTTGTCTCTTGACAAAATGTTTTTGCTTTCTTATGAATTATTTATATAAGATTTAAAATTTTTAAGTCCTACTTAATTTCATATTTAAAATGTTATCTTTACTTTTAAAAAAAAGTTATATGGCATTAATACACCCTGAAACTTCCAGGTGACATATGAAACATAATACATAGTACTATAATTTAGTATAATTAACTAAATTCTAGGACCATGATTTTGGTGTACGGTATACAAACTATATCATAATGACCCATGTATAGTAACTAGGATTTACTTATTTATGTTTGTTTGGTTATTTGATAATTATGATTTAATTCAAAGATATCCTCTAGCGTCCTACCTTGGCCAAACTTCTTTAATGAAACACATGTGCATAAATGTAATATATTGTAAGTCTCTGTTAATCGTCCAACTATTCAGTTGGCCATTTTAAGACATGCTTGTCTTTAAATATTTGGCTTGACCTCACTTATTATAGAATTTCAGTATTTTTAAACATTGGATGTTGCAGACAAGAACACTGAACATTCATTGAACCTGGCCTGGCCAAACCAGGTAACTTTTCTCTGACTCTCATCTTCCAAGTGTAAAATGGAGGTATCAGATTACATTATTTCCAAGGTTCCCACTTTACATATCTCAAAAGATAATTTGACTTTAGATATATTGCTTAATAATATTCTATCATTTCTTAAAACTGCCTCTGATTTTCAAAATCTGTCATTTAAGTCAGAGTGCTGAACTCCTGAAAGAGCAATATTCATTTCTACTTTTACGCACCCCATCCTCCAGCAACAATACTCTTCCTGCTCAATTTATAAATCTTGCCCATCTTTCAGATTCACTTCAAGCTTCAACTCTTTTTTTTTTTTTTTTAGTTTTTTTTTTTATTTATTTGACAGAGAGAGAGACAGCCAGGGGGAGAGGGAACACAAACAGGGGGAGTGGGAGAGGAAGAAGCAGGCTCCCAGTGAAGCATGGAGCCCGATGTGGGGCTCCATCCCAGGACTCTGGGATCACTCCCTGAGCCGAAGGCAAAAGCTCAACGACCGAGCCACCCAGGCACCCTTTCAACTCTTCTTTGAAGCCTTTATTGAATTTGTGATACTTCCTTCATGTCATTGTATTATTTAACTTCCTATGTTCTTTAAAACACTGACTATATATTATACTTTTTAAAATATGCATAATATCTGGTAGGGTCTGAGGTGTGTAATAGATACTTGTAAGCATAAAGAAATGTGGAGAATTCCTAACACAACAATTCTAGTATGGCTCATGAATGCTGGATGCAGTGATAGAAACTTGCTCTAAATTACTAATTATGTTACTTTTTAAACAATTACATATTTATCCTTTAAAAATGAATAGATTAAATAATATATTTTAATTATTGGAGATCCCTGAACAGTTTAATTCCCCATGTCCCACATCTATGATTGTTTAGAGAGTCAAGTTTGCCCTTTTCATTCATTCATCTATCCTTACTCAGTCAAATACTTGCGGTTGCAGAGCTTAGAGCGTATGATGTAGATCTAATGTTCCCAGAAGGAAATCTCAATGAAGAAATTCACAAATCAAGGTTCTCTTTATACTTTCTTGGCCAATGCTGATTACTTCCTTGAAATATGCTTTCTGACCTTCTTGATTAGAGTCAATGATTGTTTTCAGAAGAGGTAATTGAGTCTAATCTGTGCAATAGCTTAGAATTTGATAGCGGAACAACACTTTGTAATCAAAAAGCAGTAAAAGTACAAATGTTCAAACTTTCCCTGTAAATCAGTATCACGGGTAGAACTTCTACAGATGGTTTTTATTGTTCTGTAAATTTCCAGAAATTCAGAGGCCCAGGTTCTGAAAACCTGTTTTCCCATTTAGGAATATATTACTTTTTGTTGAGGAGACTTTGGGTATCAATTTCTTGTTAAGGGCCCTGAAACTATACTTGGAGACTTCCTGGAAGCAAGAGCAGAATGGTCAAAGTGAAGAAAACAGACAAAAACAAAACCGTTTTCCTAAATTTTGTCTTGAAATGTTCCAACAGATGGACACAGCACAGTGACAACAATGTGAGGAGAGATACTAAGAAATCGAGGCAGGGATATATGTCTCAAGAGTCTCTCCATAAATGGCATGAAGGAAAATGAAGGACCTGATATGTATTGAGCACATATTGTGTACCAGGTGCTATGCCATGATTCTTTAAAAATAAACAACAATGTGAAGTAGATATTATTGTCAATTTTTAGATAAAGGAAGCAATCCCAAAGAGGATGAGTAACTAACCCAACATCCCACCAGTGGTAAGTGGTAGATGAAATTTTTTAAAAAGTCAATATGGCTTCAAAGCACTGGCCATTCCATCCCACCACACCACCTACATGTCCATTATGTTGGTGTTCAGGGATAGGCTTTCCATTCCTAAAAGTGATATGGGCAAGGGAAAAGAAGAGATTTGGTGACTAATGATGTTATTGGAGCTATAATCCTTTATTGAAATACAAGCCCAGAGAAATCCAATTAAATGAAATTTTGCCTGATTTTCTTTTATTTGTTTATGAATTTTTGCCTGTTTTGTCTAATCACATACACATATATGTGTTCCTGTTGATACATATACACACACATATATACACACATATGTATATGTATTCCTATAAATCTTGACATAAACAGCAGTAGGAAATGGTCTCTGCTTGTTGGGTTGATACAAATTTTCTTCTGGTTGCCTTAATGATCCTGTTTTAGCAACCCACTAGGCATCTCAATATTAATCAAGAACTGAACTAAGGAAGGCATTTAAAATTTTTAAGCAGAAATATATGATTATATTACAGAAATACTAATACAAAGTACTGTACTTAATTAAATGAGAAAACTCTGCATGTACCAAAAAATGTTAATAATTTATCTGAAATTTTAAGAAGGAACAAATGTAATTGAGGCTGAAATGAAACACAAAGAACATAATCTCCTACATTGTTTAAGCATTTCATCTTAATTATAGCTAGAAGATCTGTAAGAAAGGAACTAATTTTACCTGATTAAAAAATCTAAAGAGATCCCAAAGTATGTTTATGTTTTTTAGGAGGATGAAAAATCATGTAATAACTAATTCCATGATTTTGTACATTAGGCATATATTGACAGGAGATCCTAGGGCAGGGTTGAAATTTTGGAAAATTCATTGCTCTACCTTTTTCCTTTTAATAGATAATCAGAAGTATAGGAATGTGAGATATAAGAAAATGAATTAGAATACACATTCTGGGGGCGCCTGGGTGGCACAGCAGTTAGGCGTCTGCCTTCGGCTCAGGGCGTGATCCCGGCGTTATGGGATCGAGCCCCGCATCAGGCTCTTCCTCTCCCACTCCCCCTGCTTGTGTTCCCTCTCTCGCTGGCTGTCTCTATCTCTGTCGAATAAAAAAAAAAAAAAAAAAAAAGAACACACATTCTGTGTAATGAAAAGAGAATCTGAGGAGAATAATAAATCTGGAGTTGCTCTGGGTTACAAACTCGCCCTTTGTCTACAGCAATGTGTTTGATACACTGAGTCACAAATGACTCCCCTCCACAGATCAGTCTCTGAGATGACGGGAATGAACCAGCCAGGAATGAGGATTTTTCAGAAGCTATAGGGAGGACTGAGCCACATCTCTATGGCTTCAGGAATCATTGGGAAAGGTCATCAAGAGGAGATGATTGCCAAGTGACACAGAACTGGACTCAGGCAATCGAAGTCTCCTCACTCCTTCCCCTGTGTTTGGAATGTGGGTTCCACTTCCTTTCCTGCTCTCAGAAGCCACCCCAAGGGCACAGCCTTGAGATAGCAATCGTGGTGTTGAGACCATCTAGATGGTGTGGATGACTAAACCCAGTTAAGGACTCCATATAAACTTTTAAGATTTGACAAGCAGATGCAGGGATCTACTCACCTTGTGGCCACCCACGACAAACCTTATAAGTAATTTCCCTTGCTTATTAAAACTGCCACCTACTACTCTGAAATGGCTTGCCTCTTTCTCTGGTCGCTCCTGACCTCCACGTAAGGGGGCCAGTTTCAGTTTTTACCTGGGAAGCTCCCAAGGAGGTTGTGAATCAACGGGAATAAACAATTAATAGCCAAAAAGAACCCGTGTTAGCCCACATCTACAACGAACGAACAATCAGACAAAATTTCTGAAGAATAAAAACTAAACTGACCATAGTTTCCCCAAATAAAATAGAGCATACTAGCTATCAGAGATCTAATACGCACAATGAAAATAAAAGATTATTTAAGAAGGGTTTGTCTTATAATTTCAAAGGGTAATAAAAACAATTAAGACAGTAGTTGTAACTTATTGTATGCTTATTATACGTTGATAAATGTGAAATATTTTTAAAAATATTTTCTTTAGCACAGGTAAATATTTTATTACCATTTTAAAGATGAGGAAAATGATGTTCAAAGAAATTGTGACTTGCTCAGTCACATGCTGCATAAAAGACATAATCAGAACTGTAATCCTGATCTCACTTTAAATACCATGCTCAAAGATCATTCTGTGGCAGTAGTCAAGTAGTCAAGTCAATTATGAGAAAATTTTAAGATTTTTTAACACATCCAATCTTTTCTATTTTTGTATATCTTTTCCAAAGTAATAATAAGGAACACAGCTACTGTAGTCCTCTACTGCTGCTGTAATAAATTATTGCAAATTCACATATATTTATTATCTTCTATTGACATAGGTCAGGAATTTGACACGGGGTTCACTGGGCTAAATAAAATCAAGGTGTCAGCCAGCTTCCACACACTGTTTCAAGCAGTTAACACAAATCAGTTTATTTAGTCCATGCCACAAAAATAAGAGGTTACTATTTTCCCAAAGCCTATTTCAGAGAAAAGGAAATCAAAACAAAATGTACTTAAATAACTTGTCTATGGTCATGCAGTATGTTAAAGCCAGGATAATAATAATTAGCAATAAAGTACTTGAAAGGAGGACCAACCTCTGATCTAATTTCCTGGGATTAAAAAAAAAAGAAGAAGTTACTAAGAGAACATATTTGACTTCATAGTTGAGAAGAGAGAAACCCAGGAAGGAAAAAAATGAGTTGTTTCTAATCTAGAAAGAAGAAAACAGTAAGCTGAATCTCTATGGTGAATGCTACTTAAGGAGAAAGTGTCCTAGGTGCAAGAAAGCGATCCAGGAGTTAAGATCTTACTACCTGCTGCCACATTTCTTGGATAAATAATACCAGGCATCTTTATTTTCACTCTATCACCCACTCCAAATTTTACACTATTGAAATGAGATTTCTACCTGGTTTCTAGAAAACTACCATTTTCTGTCTTTCTGACATGTCCCCTATTTCTGGATTCTATTATCAGTGGTCACCCTATTCCCTAGGTGATAAACTCTGCCTGCCTACATTTCCTCACGATATAAAGAGCACAGTCTCCTTAAGCAAGGTCATTTGTTTCTCTTATTCAAACCACCGAGGAGAACAGACAAGCATCATGAATAGAGCTGAATTCGGACTCCTCTTCCCACCCCTTTTATGTATACTTCCCTAAAGCACAGATTCTTGATTTTTTTTTTCATGGCCAACTGCAAATTAAGCAAACATGGGAATATTTTTCCTCAAAGACAGTTATAAAAATGTTGAAAATGAAGACTCACCTCAAGCTTCCCTTATTCACCCATTACATATTTTGATTATGTTTGATAAAATGCAAACATATTAAACAATTTTCATATGAGTCATAAATATTTACCATGACCAGAAAAATAACAATAAGTTCTTTAGTTAAATAATTTATAAAATTCATCAGATATAACTAATGCCCTGGCATGCCTTTCCAGTCCATCTTTCAACAGTATTAAGTGCAAAATAAATTAAATTTTTTTCTTTGATTAGCATAATTTTCTCTTAGAATTTATAGTGATACCTCATGTATGCAGTGTTCATTCCTAAATACTGAAAGTTTCTATAACAAGATTAGAATTTGATCAAAGATTTATCTCATGCTCTTAGTTTACAGCTTTTGATTTTGCTGTTTCTTCTTTAAAAGACAAAGGACATTGACTTACTTTCATTTTCACGATTGTCTAATTATTTATAGTTTATCAAAGATAAACAATGATGGTTCCATATTAACAATGAAAAAACTCGTTCAGTACCCAGGCATGCAATTCATCTATATTTCAGTGCATAAACAAATTATTTAAAAAACTATACTGTCTCCTACATTTATCACTTAATTAAGCATATCTTACACTATTTTTTCCATTCTGAAAATAATTTCTTTTGAGTAGAAATATAAAAGAAAAAAAATATATAAAGAATCTTCCTACATTCTCTGAAAGAAAGGTTGGACTCTGGAGCCAGACTTCCATGCTTCAAATTTTATTTCTGCCACCAACAAGCTGTGTGACTTTGGATCAGTTCTTTAAATGCTCTATGCTTTAGTTCTTTTCTCCACAAAAATGAGAATGGTAATAGGACACATCTCAAAGGGTTGTTGAGAATTGAGGACTGTAACATAATGCTTCATATGAAAATCTACTCCAAGCCATTTTTCCATTTCATTTTGATTCAAAGCACAGTTTTCAAACCTTTTTACATAGTGTATTTATATAGTAAGTTTGTCTTTGTGTGTGTTGACTTCCCACACAAATACCAGATATAATTATAAAATAGTTTGAAACAATTCTATACTCTCAAAGGTCTTTCTAAAACTTTATGGGATATCTTTTGGCCTTAACATTAATCTGACTAGAAAGCTAACAAAAAATTTCCTTTTGATTCATCATCAATGTTAGTTACAATTTGTATAATCAGAAATGCATCTTAAATATTGCTTCTCATGTTTGATGCAATAATTCTATTCAAAGCTTGTTCACGTCTCAATAACAATCTAAACAAAATCTACGGTTTGGCATCAGTAAGCGTATTTTTTTCAGCCTAACTGAATTCATTTATTTCTCTTATTGTTGCTTTTGATTATGATTAGAGCTTTAGATATAATCTATCACTTAGAATAATTGTGTTGCATATATTTTTATAAGTCAAGATTTTGTAAAGGCCATGCTTACTTTAAAAACTACTTTTAAAGGACAATTTTGGCATTTCTCCCCTCTAGACAAATGCCTCAAAATGTCAGAAAATATAGTATAAATAGAAATAAATTAGTAACAATACAAAAAGCAAGAAAGGATGGCTTTACTGAATTCCATTTTGATATGTTCCACAAATATAGAAAACAGAATGGATGAAGTTGATGGAAGAATAAATACATAGAAATGTAGAACCTAGAATACACATAAAAGAAAATTACTATAAAGGTAAGAGCACTTCCAGAAATAACCCAAACTCAGATTCATCCCAACATAATGCCAAATAGCTGCTGAGAGGATCATTTTGCCCAGGTAAACAATGCCACAAATAGTATCTTTAAAAAGTGAAAGATCCTCTGAGAAGGACTCTAGATAAAGTGGTAGGGTTGGAGAGCAGCAGAACATTTCTCCTGAGAGTCCACAAAGGCATCTATGAAGGAAAAATCAAAGGGGACCAACTAACTCTTTCCAGTCTAGCAGGAGGGTTGTTCTTTCTAGTTATGGAAGTTTCCCAGAGGCACTTTCCACTTTCAATCAAGACTTCATCTGTACCATTTTGCTGTATTCAATGTCACCTATAACCTCCACATTATCAAATCTAATATTCAATTATTCATCTTCTCAGCATCATTTGAATAAATAAATCATAATCGGTGCCTCCTGTTGGAAACATTTCCTTCACTTGACTTCCGAGATATTAAACTTTTCTGCTTTTCTTCCTTCCATAGTGTTCCTTTCTTGAACTTTTTCCTTTCTACAGCTATAATCATTTGGTAGGTGAATAAGTCCAATTTACAGTTTTAAATACTAACTATGATAATGAATCTTAAATCTATATCCACAAGAGACACTCATTTTAAATTCCAGACTTGTATATCTGACCGTCTACAGGACAACTCAACGTGGATGTCTAGCAGACATCACACTTGTGACATACAAAAGCAAAACATCGATTGTCCCTCAGACATCTGTTCCTACTTGAGTGTTGTTAATTGTAGTAAATAGTCCCAACTTGAACATTAATTATTTAAGCAGGCAACTTGGAATCACCATTAACTCTTCTTTCTCTTTCATACTCCCATCCAATCCATTACAGAGTCTTGTTACCTCGAACCAAATTTGACTACTCAAAGTTGACGATTTCTAACTATTCTGCTACCGTGATTTCACTTTATCAATAGATGCAAATAACTTACAAGTATCAATATATGTTAAGAAGCAGATGACATTCAACAATGTAAGATGAATACAACAAAGATTAGCACAATAAAAAGAATATGAAAATCAGAAATCAGTATTCTTCAAGAGGATCATTAGAAAAAAATTGAAAAAGTTTTTTTCATTACCAATTTTGAAATCTGTAGTCAGTTCTGATCAATCCAATTTTTTGAACTTTTATACAATATACATTGTATATTAATACTTGCAGATGAATTTTGTGTAAAATTCTGCATTCAGGTTGATTATGCAATTGAATAGTTGAATTGAATTATTAAATCATGGGTTACTTACCTATTTTCCATACAGAGGCACATTTACTTGTCTCAATTTTTTCTACCCTGGGCCAAAGAGTGATAGAATTTACGTGATTTTACTCATTATCTTGGCCATAAGTGCAAGAACTTCTCTCTCATAAATAACCAGACTTTCTGTGTCACAGAGTAGATAAGCTTCAATTTAACTAGATGTGATCCAATTAATTTCTAAAGTGGTTGTTCCAGCTGATTCTCACTCACACTGCTTTTGAGTTCCTGCTCCCACTTGCAAGCCAACACTAGATGTTATCAGCCTTAAGAATTTCTGCAAATCTAATGACCAGTAAGTAGTATCTCACTACCTTGATATGTTTCCCATTGTTTGTTAGGAAGACTGAATAGCTCATCAATTTTTGGTTTTCTTTCATTTCTCCTGTTGTACATTTATATTTTTTAAAGAAATTCTTCTCTAACTCCAATATAATAAGCATATTTTCAAAAGATTATAAAGATATGATCCAGTTTTTTTTTCTTGTGTTTTAATATTCCACTATTTTAAAACTGGCATGGCCTTGGAAAAATCACTTATTCTAAGCCTCAGTGGTCTCATCTGTAAAATGGGGATAATAAGGGTTATGGTGAGGATTAAATGTGCACCTTGCCTTATTTAATTCACTTTATGATTGTACAATTTACTCCTGTTCATTCATGCGGTCCTAGCATGTTAATCCTTAACTGCTGAAAAGCATTTCATTATAGAAATGTCTGTGATATTTTTTTTTCCTTCTGCTCTTAAGGGGGGAAAATAAGAGAAATCTTTAAGAAATAGCATTTTACCTGAACTTTGAAGAATAGACTTTTACCACAGAGACTCTAAAGAAAAAGTAACTTTCTTGAAAGGCATTTTCTTTCACCTAGGGAACTTCGATCTCAATAGATTTTACTCTTAACAAAAATAATTTATCTTTTAATCTTTTTGACTAAAAACATTAAGGTTATTTTCAAAATCCTGGTCATTCAATGTTAAAAATGGTTAGAACAATTACAGTGGCCATATTCCTTTGCAGATACACTCCTAATTGAACTTAAGGGGAAAAAAAGGCTTCTGCATTTTAATGGCTTTGCTTTGTGGAAAATGAATGTTAATGAAACAGTTAAGTGAATCTCCAGTGATTGAGACTTCTGTCACTTTCGGTTTGGTTGAAAGCAGTTTTAGCTTGGTTGTTAAAGAAACTCTTCTTTGGAATAATAGAGCATTTAAAAGAAAACAAAACAACTCTCTTTTCTTTTTTCTTGGAAAAAATAGAATGCTATTTCAAAAATACATTCTCATCTTTTTTTACTGCAAACATTATTTTACTAGTGGCCTTTTTCGACCGATACTTTAAAATCATGTTTCCTATACCCAAAACATTTCCACTTAGAAGACAGTAGGTTTTCATTTATTTGACTATATTTAAAGCCAAGTAAATTTGATGTTAGAAATCATGCCAAATCAACCATAATCATTTGTAAAGTTACTCACTTAAAAGTATAATAAAATGTGCTTCTAAAGTTCTTGCTATTAAATTATTAATGTATATCATCTTCATTCTATAGACCAAAAAGATACTGATATTCAGCTCATGTTCAAATACTTTTATGTATAATGAATTACTTCCTTAAATTGTTTTGTCTAAACCTTCTTTTCCTGGAGATATGTCCTTGTATAAACACATTAATGCTTATTGAAAGAATCCTTAGAACATAAACAACTCTTTCAAGGAAACACTTTGAAAAATATAAAAATCCATAGCATTTTTAGTTGAAAGATCTTGAATTAAACATTTAATTTTTTGTCTCTTTTCTTTTCTTTTCCTTTTTTTTTTTTTTTTTTTCCCAAATGAGCCATATGGAATTAGTCTGGATTTGGAAGATGATGTTTCATGAGATTATACTGAATACAACAATATTCTTACTCAGGATAGTCTCTATTTGATAAGAAAAATACATTTACTTTTCTGCTTTGCTCTTAGTCTCTTAGATTTAACTTAACTAATGAGGAAACCAAGAAGATGTAATGGGTTCAAAGTAGTAAAAAAGCAGAATATTCACAGGCAATATACAAAGAAAATGTTAGGATACGATTGCCAAGTTACTATATAAAATTGTTTAAAGCACAACAGGCCATAAATATTTGAAGTTATCTATGACACTGGGTAGAAATTTTTTGCATCTCTACTGGACAAAAATCTACAAGTTAACAAGTAACTCCACTACATATGCGAGTTATGATCAGTAATAAGGAAGAAATTAACTTAGTGCTTTCTCCAGACTATCCCTGTATAGCCTTTGCCCGCTTATGATATTGAAGGCATGCTGCCCACCTTGCTGTGTCTTCTTTTCAAATTGTGGATAATTTTTTTTTTTTTTATATACTCATAAGTCTTCTGGTACCTGAGACAGTTGTAAAACTTAGTTTTGTTGACAAATTGTTAGTGGGGTTTTTTTTGTTTTTGTTTTTTTTTAAGATTTTATTTATTTATGTGACAGAGAGACAGCCAGCCAGGGAGGGAACACAGCAGGGGAGTGGGAGAGGAAGAAGCAGGCTCCCAGAGGAGGAGCCCGATGTGGGATTCCATCCTAGAATGCCGGGATCACGCCCTGAGCAGAAGGCAGATGCTTAACGACTGAGCTACCCAGGCGCCCCTGTTAGTGTTTTCATTCTTTTTCTGTCTCGTGCTGTTGGAATGACTCTCTCTCATTTTCTCACAGAACAGGGATTGCTCCAAACAATGAACAAAGCACAACTGCTTTTGTGTTGTTTTGGTTTGTTTTCTGAATTTCAGAACTTAACGTTGAATATTTTTCCACTTAGGGAACCCCAATACTTTATTTTACTTTTTCAATCTAAACTTTTTCTGTGGTAATTTCATAGCAGCAAGAATTGTCTTATGAATCACAAATCATCAAGTCAAGACTTTTGTGTTGGTCTGATTGTTTGGTTTACTTTGTTTTGCTTGGCTTTTTAAACAGGAGTAATAACATACCAACTAAAATTAGAAAATATATCTTATGCCTTTTCTCTGAAGCTGAACTTCCACCAGAATTCTTAAAGAAGTTTCTTGCTTAGACTAAGCCCAGTGAAATTACATTTGCAGTCATTAGTCAAGGACCCTCACGTGGAACCTCTAGACATTGTAGGCTGCGCTTCTAAAGTAAATAAATACCCCATTCTTCCTATTTCTTTTTGTTTTTGTTCTAAATTGATGATAATTTCTTTCTCCTACCTAAATACATTCTCACGTCTGTCCATTTAGAAGATATCACAAAATTTTCTTCATTTCATAAAAAGAGATTCATGGTAATATGATTACTTAATTAAAAATAATTTAATGTGCTAGATTAACGGGATGTTGAAAGGCGACGGGAAGAGTTACTTGGCAATTGATCAAGGTGCTTTATCTTTTAAGACAATATTCATATAAAAATAGCTCATAAATCTGAAAGGCCGACTACTTTAGCAGAAGTGGGAACGTTTTTACAAAAGAAAATTGAATTAATGAGAAAGCGATTTTTAATGATACTGAAATGCGGTATTCCTGAGCTTTTCCTCTTAGGTATCATTATGTGGGTCATTCGCATATTTTGTCAAACGTGTTTAAAGAGAGCAAGAGGGACTTTCCTCAGGTAGTCTCCACAGTATTTTAAAACTAAAGAACTTCAGTAGAGAGACAAGCAATAAATACCAAAATAGCCTTACACATTTTGTGATGACATGCCTTTAATATAAATAACACTGTTGTGTGTTGACTCTTATTTATCATATGAATATAAATTAATTGAGTTTTTTATAGCCATTACAAATATTTTCACTCTAAGGATCTTTGTTAGTCTTCTGAGGCATTAGGTGGACGCATCTAATAACCAGAATCATGCTATTATCTTATAATAAATGAACTAGCCTGACCTAAAAGCATACATTCAGTATTTATCCAAAATTTGACCTGTTGTAGTTTGACAGCACGATCATACAACTCTGGTATATGCTGCACTCCTTGGAAGATAGATACATACTTTTCCTTTGAACTAAAACTTACAAAACTTCATACTTTTGCATGGGGATAAATAAAACCATCTTTGGGACATCAGGTGCTCAGAACCAACACCTTTAAAAGACGTTTTAAGGGCTTATCAGTGTTTTTGATCAATGCCATTAGGTTTTTTGGGACACTGGCTGATTAGTAAGAAATAAAGGGTCATGTAATGATGTACATAAATAAGTATTCTCTGACAAATACAGTTAATGGGCGTGATACTATGAGAATTAGAGAAGATTCTTCCCCCAAATATGTGTCTACATTACCTAAGTCCATATATATCCATAATGAATTGGTTCCGTAATTGCTAACATTTTGATGTGACTTGTATCACACGTTCACAGAACTACTCTATGACATTTCTACAGAAGTAAGTTAATAGAATATCACTTGCAATCATGCTGGAGACAGTTATGCTATCCCTCTGTTACATGAAATTATATATAAATTTATGATATAGGAACGAAAGGATAACATGGATTTACAAATCAATCCCAAAATTCAATAACAAGAAATGTCTCTTTATGGTAATGTAAGAAAGTGAGATATGTCCTTTATCAATTTTGTTGGAAGGCAAGAGAAACTCTTGTCATATGATTACCTATTTTAATAAAATAACTTCCTAAAATAATTACTAAAATTAGTACTATTACAAGGATTTATTGCATTACAGAAAAGGGGTGTAGGACTTGGGCCAATTTATGGATTATAATTCCAGCATCTACCAACTGAGGTTGAAAACTTTACAGATACCACTTCTAAGGTTGACAACATGAGTGGATAAAAAAACGAATAAATATTCCCATGAAACAATATGTTGGATTTATTACAAAAGATAAAACATGTGGCTGGATAGACTATTAATCTAAAACAAAATGTTTCTATATACAAAACAAAATCCTTGATTGAGGTCGTAGAAAATTATGATGGTATAGAAATGTCTTTGAGACATCGTCTTCTGTTCCTATTTCCATCCTTAGACTAGGTTAGGAATTAAAAAATGAAGCCTGCCACAACAAAGATAAACCAATTTCCAGTCTAAAGGAAACATTTACAATAACCCAGAGTTCCTGTAGCCATTCTACAATGAGGAAACTTGCCTAGGTTGTTCCTTAAAAACTTAGTCTTCTTCGATCTCCTATATAAAATGACTAAAATAGCTAGTCACTGTCCTTCCTGTTGAAATGGTCCAAGGGCAAACCACTGAGAAAAATACATATTTATCAATATAACAAAAGGGTCAAGTGTATTTATCTTTTTGATTGCATAGTTTGCATTCTGTTATGTCTCTCCTGTATTATACTGATTTTAATTTTCTTTGCTCTTAATTTATTCATCACAGCCAATCTACTTAATTACAGTCTGAAAGATGCTTCCTTTTAATGATTTTCTTTGCATATTTCACCTCTTTCTATTGCAGTTGCCTAAGGAATTATTCTGGAATATGGGAGATTATAGCCCTCAATTGAGACCATGTCCAATTTCAACAGTGGCAGAAATGTGCAGAGAGTTCTTTTCTTGTTTTTAAGCTGATAGTGTTTTGAGAGCAAAAGAAATATTAGCCGAGACAGGCAATGAAAATTTTATATGATTTAAGAGCACAACGCCTTCTCTACAGAATTACTATGGTTTGCAGCAAATTCCACACCAACTATGAAATATAAAAGTAGAGAGGTCTATTATTATTTACTGTTATATTCACATCGTTTCAAAATAGAATATATATTAATTCAGACATCTGACATTGCTTGACATCAACATAGCATGACCTAGCTTCTAAGTTCTCCACCTCAATTTCTTTTAACTAAAATAGAAATACATTTTCTGTATTTCCTCAGATGTTAATAACAAGGAATTTGAGAGGAAAAAGATGCACCCACTTCCAAATAGTTAATTAGCTTACCCAAGAAATGAATAATGGACCTAGGTACTATTTTGTAACACAATGTTTAAAAGTCACAACAGTTCTTATAGTCAGTGTTGCTTCTATTTTTACCTGGAAGGTTTCCATATATTCAAGGTGAGTATTGTTAGATTTTAAGCAATTCAAAGAAATACACAAGAAGTTTGTGTTTAATATAGAGATCAACATCTTTCAAGGCCATTCTTTCATTTGCTTTATCCAGAAATTCTCTCATTGCAGGTAAAAATATCTATTCAGGCCTATGTAAATTTCAAGTGTCCCATACAAATTAAATGTTTGAATATGCCTTCTATAAACATTTGAAAAATTTCATATATATTTTTCATATATTTCATATATATATACATATATATATATCTTATTGCATATAGTAAGATGGATGATTTTTAATAAAATTGAGCCCAAAATTTATTTAAGTATTGAAAAGAGTTATCATTAATACACTAAACCTTACTTCTTGCCATAATACTCTTATGGGAAAAGCATGAACTAAGTTTAAATTTACCTACTTCTACTTCCAAGGTCAGAGAGGAAACCATATTTTAAAGGACAGGAATCTTGGTACATAATCTACATTTTTTTTCCAAAGGATAATATGGCCACATATGGCAACATTCAATAGTAGCATGAGAAAAGAAAAATAAACTACAAGCACTGTTTTCCTTAAAATGAGGATACGCAAATCATCATTCTCAAATACATCATCTTATGTAATTTTTTTTTTTCCAGAAACTTCATGTCACTTGGATTTTTAGCACAAGTGGCATGCTTTGCTCCAAGCTCACCATTCATTGGAGTGAGACAAGCAGATGCTCGCTATGATGGGCATTTGCAACTGTAATTTGTTTGGGCCTTTGTTGATCAGACATGAGATCTGGAGAAGGGGCTGACATTTGATTAGTGAAGTGGTGACAGGACAAAAATTGTTTTGTGCAGTTAGCTGTTGCCATTTGGAATATGCTGAAATAAATCTGTGCCCAAGATTCATAATCATCAGAAAACAAGTCTGTGAACTAGCTTTTAAATAGCCATCAGGACACATTTCTGAAATGCTCTACTGCAAAGCTTATTTCTACTCACAAAATCTCTACAAATGCCGTCACCTGATGTGCCAGCCCAGACCTTTTTCATTGTTTTATAATTACTCAAATATTTTATATTAAAATATTGGACTTCTATTATGTAAATAAAGTACTGTGAAAGATAATAAATAAGCACATATTGAAATGATTAAAATACATCCTTTCTGTATGACTTAGTAAGTTGCTTAACTTTAGAGAAAAATGTCACAGTAGCTTTATTATTCTGCCTGGAAGGTATTAGCATAAAGGATATTGAATAGAAACAGTCTAACCAATCACTCCTATTGTCCTACTGTTTAGTTGTGTTTTGAATGTGGGAAAGAAGGCAATAACCAAAATAAGAACCACAATATCAATGGGTTTCATGGCAATGAGTGAGGTTATCTGAATGTCAACAAATCAATAAATGACCTCTTTGACCTAACCGACTGTCACGTTTTAAATGACCATCCTGATTAAAGATTTCATGACTGCTGGAGAGTTAGTGTCACTTATTTCAAGAAGAAACAGTGTGTGGCACAGGCAAAAGTCACTTGGTTAAGGTCAAGAATCCTGTTTTCCAGTACCACTCAGCCACCCACTGAATGACCGTCCTTAAATTCTCAAACACTCAGTTCAATTGTATGATGTTTCCTCTGGCTAGAGGATATGTAAGCACTTTCCTTTACCTGTGCTTCTGGGAATACTTTGTCATTTCTCATAGACTGCAGATAAAATATAAGAATAGCTCTTGATTATACCTTTGGATTATCATAAATTTTGGGCCAAATTTGTTTTATTAAATAGGTCTACCTTTGGGACACCTGGGTGGCTCCATCAGTTAAGTGTCAGCCTTTGGCTCAGGTCATGATCCCAGGGTTCTGGGTTCAAGCCCCACATCAGGCTCCTTGCTCAGCAGGGAGCCTGCTTCTCCCTTGGCCTGCTGGTCCCTCTGCTTGTGCTCTCTCTCTCTGACAAATAAATAAAATCTTAAAAAAAAAAAAAAAAGGTCCACCTTTGTGTATGTATATATATATATATATATATATATATATATATATATATATATATGTCACATCTTCTTTATTCATTCGTCAGTAGATGGACATTGGGGCTCTTTCCATAATTTGGCTATTGTTGATAATGCTGCTATAAACATTGGGGTGCATGTGCCCCTTCAAATCAGTATGTTTGTATCCTCTGGGTAAATACTTAGCAGCGCAATTGCTGGGTAATAGGGCAGTTCTATTTGTAACTTTTTGAGGAACCTCCATACTGTTTTCCGGAGTGACTGTACCGGTTTGCATTCCTACCAACAGTTTAAGAGGGTTTCTTTTTCTGAAATTTAAAAAACAAAACAGGTGAACATAGGCGATGGGGAAAAAAAAGTTCACCTTAAGTAGGAATATAAACAGGTAAATTTTTTATGTTTAATAAGCTACGTGACTTAAGTAGATCATTAATATTTATAAGAAATCCTATAAAAACAAAATGGTTTTGATCATAGAAATGTGTAAGTTAAAAGGTGGCCATGGGAGTTCTGCTCCTAGTATGGCCAATTAACTCCTAAAAGAACAACCGTACAACAAATAATAACTATAAAGTCGGGACAGAATATTTAGAAAACAAACAGCAATAGAGTATTTAGAAATAGCAATAGAATATTTAGAAAACAATAGCAACAGGAACAGCTACCTGAATGTACTAGAAGGTGAACAAATAAAAGCAGACTGGAGAGAAGCTGAGACTTGGATGAAGAGAACAGAGCTTGAGAACTTCTATTTTTATCACATTTGGCCAAACGGTAGGCTTTCCAGTCTGCACCATGTGAGTTAGCTAAAACTCTAATGGAAAACACAAGGTCATACTGGCTAGGAGAATTAGAGGACAGTATTCGAAGCACCACAGCCACTAAAAAGTGAAGATGCAAAACCTTGAAAAAAGGATGCCAGAAACAGAAGCTCGAAGTAGGCTAATAGCCAAATACCTGATTGACCTTTGAACCACACATACACAGAGCAGACTCAAAGCAGACAATTAACTCAGAGACTGTAGTTTAGTTTACCAAAGTTAAATGCCACTTAGAAAATTACTCTTTGGCAGAACCTAACAATCCAAATTTTCTGCAACATAGAATTTACAATGTATAAGATGAAACCCAGAATTGCGTATCACAGAAACAAGAAAATATGACCCATTCTTAAGAGAAAAAAAAAAAATAATGCCATAGAGACCAATACTAGATGAAACAAATATTAGAATTACAGAGAAAAACTTTTAAAACACAATTATAACTGCTTGAGGAAGATGGATTAATAGAAGAATGGAGAGAGGGTTAGATATTTAATAAACAAGTGTGGTAAAATGTTAACTGTAGAATCAAGATTATGTTCACTGCAAATTCCTTTCAGCTTTCATGTATATTTGAATTTTTTTATAATAAAAAGATGAAAAATAAATGCTTTACGGGAATGAAAACTATAATAACCCTGAGGAAAAGTATTTGTCTATGTTACTGAAATAAAGTTTAGTTTACTAAATTTTCCACATGCACATAAATGTCTCTGCTCAATTGGTCTGGTCAGTTCTATTTGTCAGATAATGTTGAGAAAGATACATAAATATAACCAAATTTATGTTTATATGTGAACAATTGACTATTATCAGGAAAAAGAAGAGCTGGGCCATAAAGCGAATATGTTCATGCTTTGAAAGTTAAAAAAACAACTGACATTGTTCAAGTCAATTTTCTCCAAGCTTATATTTCTTAAATTTACAAAATGTAGTTCATTTTACATATCCCCTAGGATTATTGTAAAATCAAATGGAAGAATTAAAAAAAAACCATTATATCAGCTTAGAAGCATGCTTCAAAAATGATCACTGTATAAGAAGTAAAAACTATATATATCTGGCCTATATCAAGGGATCTCTAAGTTAGTAATCTATTGTGTATTGTGACAGCAGTAAAGGGCAGGGAACTAATAATTATGTATAGCAAAGGACTGATGTGGGATATTCTCAGAGCACACACAGAACTGGTTCACAACAGCCATGATTGCACTAATGAACAAATGAAGACAACCAAATACGAAGTTCTGCACAAGAGTTATCTGGTACATAACACCCCTTGCACCACACTTTTCCACTTGTTCCTCCCTTAAATCCAATCTAATACAGTTACTATCAAGAGGATGGTCCATTGAAATCTCTGCAAAATACTGAGGAAAGAAGGTTATTTTTTTTTTTTAAGATTTTATTTATTTATTCGACAGAGATAGAGACAGCCAGCGAGAGAGGGAACACAAGCAGGGGGAGTGGGAGAGGAAGAAGCAGGCTCATAGCAGAGGAGCCTGATGTGGGGCTCGATCCCATAACGCCGGGATCACGCCCTGAGCCGAAGGCAGACGCTTAACCGCTGTGCCACCCAGGCGCCCCAGGAAAGAAGGTTATTAAAATGAGCCCCAATCAGCAATCTAGCCACTGATCCTTACATCATATTTAATATTCATTAGATATATCTTTCAACATCCTTCTAGATTTTTCTCATCCTCATCCATCAGCTTGGTTACTCTGAGTTGTAAGACCCAAATTCCCAAAAGATAGGAGCTCTTCATTGTTTTGTCCTTGTCAGCCTGTGGTTGCTGTAATGTGTATATTCAAATTTATCACTAGTCTCAAAAGACTCAAGAAACTTTAAAGAGAATGTCTTGCATTCCTGCCTATTCCTCTTCCATTGTTTAACAGCAATCCTGGTTCCTCATTTTAATTAGAGTCAATTACTCCTGACAGTACAGTTATTCCTTTCATTGCTTGCTTTTCTGTTAGAATGAAAAGATAAACATGAACAAGTAATAGTATCAGTTTTCTATGGAACAAATAGTGTTCCCTAAACACAAGCATCCTGGGCATCAAGAAGAATCAGGAGATTGACTAACGGACCCTAACGTGGTGGAGATGGAAAGGACAGATTGTGAAAGTGCATCACTGGGAGAACTTCTATCTCTTGGTTCCTTGACCTACATATTCTAGCATTTGGAAACAGAATACCATGTATCAGTGGTTGTTTCATCATATACACTACATTCTGAATATCAGCCTCCAATTTCACAGGATTGAATCCCTTTCAGTATTTAGCAGGGTGTTCCATGTTATATTATCTCATACACAACTTGGTATAATTACCACAATTTTCTTGGTAAGGAAACGGTTCAAGAGAAGTTAAATGGGATATCTAAGGTTAATTAATAAGGGGAAGAGCTGGCACTCAAAAATATGTCTACTCGTCTTCAAGTCAGATGGTTTTCCCCTTTACATTTCTTTTAAAAAGATCATTTCTGGAAATAGGACAGAGTGATTTTTCTGAGTCTTATAGCATTGAATTAGAGCCCCTTATATCCCTCTTGCTTAATCACAGAATTTGGGAAGCTATGGGATTGCAAAATATGGATTAACTGACCTCAACTGCGGTGGGAGATAAGAGTCTTTACAATTATATTAAATTTATAAAAATTGAAGCATGAAATTCTAAGAATTGTGAATTAAATCACTAGCTTCACAATCCAAATTGTCCAAACCAATGAGCAGCTCCATGGCTATTGGTGCCCTGGAGAAGCTCTGTAATTGTTAAGACCTTAATGCTGGTAGTCATATTGATCCATCAAGAGAAGAAGAGAATGTCTCATGATTCATACTTCAACCGACAGACACGATCCTTTAATGAAGGATGACACCTTAATGAGCAATCACCTTGAAGGAAAGGAGAACTACTCTGGGAGTACCAACACTCAATTTACCGGTTTGGCAGGAGGATAGGAAAGAAGCAGTTTTGCTGCCTGAAAAACAGATCTCTGAAAGTTGTACAGTCGGCCTTTTCACATGAAACTCATGTAGACCCAGTGCTGTCACCAACCTCCAAAAGAATTCTAACCTTAGATAGACATCCCCAAGGATGAAGAAGTACAGGAAAAACTGTAGCTCCACAACAGTGAGAATCTGTAGAGACAAAATGGTAAATGACTTTACCCGGAATTTATAATTCTCAGTTACCTTAGGAATCCCACAGATTGAATGGGTAGTAAGACAAGAGTGGAAATATAAAAATGAAATAAAGACAGATATTAAATTTGGTGAAATAATCTCACCTTAAATTGAACTCTGGGAGTTGAAAGGGCACTTTGATTAGTGCATTTTAAATAGAAAATTTGTATCTCAGTGATGAGTCACTGATTTGCACATTTAACTCCACTGAGTCATTAAAACAAGAGCAAATGCCTTAGTCTATTAAAATAAATCTTATGGTGTTAGATATTGGTTAAGGTAAAAACTTAATTCTAGTACATATTAAAAGCTCCAACATTTGATAAAATTTGAGTCTAAATATACAATCACTTAGCCTCATTTACACTTGTGAAAGAGGAAATTATCAATTATATTAAAATAGGGCTATATACATAAACTGTTATAATGGTGTAAAATTTGGAAATTTTCAAGTCGTAATTTAACACACACTTGTTATATATGTGATGCATAGACATTTTTATTAGACTCAAAACAAAGCTATGAAATAATTTACAATAATAATTTAAGAGCTATACAATGAAAACTAACAAATTTTTTTTTCTTTAACATAATGTGCATAATGTATTAACAAAGTACTATTTAAATATACATATGAAAAACAAAAGGATCTTTTCCTTAAGTATCTGATAGTCTAAAATGAAGACATGTACAAAAATAATTAAAATTCTAGTATTAAACTGACATGTGTCATTGAAGAGATGTACATAAAATGCTAAAGGATTTCAGAGAAGATTCTACTTCCAGCTATAAAAAGGACAGGCACCAATCTAAAGTTAATGACTTGGTATCCGGTGACTAGAAGTGAATTAAGTAATTAAGTAAAATATAAAGTAAAATGTTGGCAATGCAAAATGCTTCATTAATGTCACACTTGAGATGCTGAGGAGAAATCATGGTAAAATCCACTTTATATTTCCTTTCCTTCCTAAAAGGGATCCAAATAACACAATATAGCTTTTACTTTATGATTCAGTGTCTCCATTATAGTTGTTAGTTATTCTTGGGCACTCGAGTGGAACATTCTATAATGGTTCAGCTAAAAATGGTATTATACGTGAGGTAAAAAGTATAGCAACTACAATGGAAACTAGAACTTGATTTCTTAAAAGTATGTCAACCATTTTCTTAAGTGGTGACTGTGGTCTTCAAAGTGTTGACTGAAGGATATACAGTTAAAGGAATTTCTATGTTTTTTGCATAGTTATGTGTAAGACTGTGTGTGTGTGTGTGTGTGTGTGTGTGTGTGTGTGTATTTATAGGTTTAAGTAGAGAATAAAAGGTCAAAGCTGTCATTTTCCAAATGGATTTCTCCAATGATCTTTAACTCTGTAGTACCATTCAAAATAGCATCTAATTCATATAACCACAGAAACAAGCTCCTCACTGAGAACCACGCTCCTTCATATGAACCTGCATGCATCATTCTAGGTCACCTAAAACATATCTGACCATGGGTTATAAATGGTAACTGATCATGTCAAGAATCTGTGGTAAATTTTCTTTTTTTTTTTTTTTAAGATTTATTTATTTATTTGAGAGAGCGAGAGAGAGCATCCATGAGAAGGTGGGAGGGGCAGAGGGAGAGGGAGAAGCAGACTCCCCTCTGAGCAGGGAGCCCCATGAGGGACTCAATCCCAGGACCCTGGGATCATGACCTGAGCCAAAGGCAGACGCTTAAGCGACTGAGCCACCCAGGTGCCCTTTGTGGCAAATTTTCTTAAAGAAAACATGATCCAGCAGAAAAAGCATTTGACAAAGTACAGCATCCTTTCTTGATTTTAAAACTCTTCACAGTGTGGGGATAGAGGGTACATACTTCAATATCATAAAAGCCATCTATGAAAAACCCACAGTGAATATGACTCTCAATGGGGAAAAACTGAGAGTTTTCCCTAAGGTCAGGAACACGGCAGTGATGTCCACTATCACTGTTGCTCTTCAACATAGTACTAGAAGTCCTAGCCTCAGCAATCAGAAAACAAAAAGAAATAAAAGGCATCCAAATCGGCAAAGAAGAAGTCAAACTCTCACTCTTTGCAGATGATATGATACTTTATGTGGAAAACCCGAAAGACTCCAGCCCAAAACTGCTAGAGCTCATACAGGAATTCAGTAAAGTGGCAGGATAGAAAATCAATGCACAGAAATCAGCTGCATTTCTATACACCAACAATGAGACAGAAGAAAGAGAAATTAGGGACTCAATCGCATTTACAATTGCACCCAAAACCATAGGATACTTAGGAATAAATCTGACCAAAGTGGCAAAGGGTAATTATTAATTTCTCATGCCTATCTTCTTAGTTGAATCATGAATTTTATAAAATCGGCAACATTTTTTGCAATCGCATTTATATCCACCCTATCTCTTTCCACAAAGAATCTGAGATGACTTATAGCAAAAGTAGAAGCAATGAAATTGAAAGAATAAAAAGGTAAAAACGAAACCATGGAAAAGAGGCTATTGCATCACTAACCCACATATCAACATAGTTAATTGGGTGAGTTTCAAAACTGGATCTATTTTTGAAAGCAATAGGAGAAACACAATTTGGTATGTTGTTTTGTTTAGAAAACAGAATGAAGGAGCACACCATTGCTTGTGAGAAACATTCAATTTCTCATTACAAAATTCTAAAGGATTCTCAAGAAGAGCTTTCCATAGGAGATTTTGGTTCAACGATATGACAGTGTCCTCCACACTTTCATAGCAAATGCAACAGTAAATTGTACATAGTTATAATGGAAGTCTAAGGAGGATAATAACCTTCAGACGGAATCAGGCGCCTTGAATAATCTTCCTCTACTATTTAGGAGTGATTTTCTTACCCACACAGACCCTGCAAGGACAACAAGACAACCACAGACGTTTCCTGTAAGAGCAGAGCCTGGCCACCGAATTTGGGAAAAGCCAAGCAAAGAAAACTTACAGGCTGCTTTGACAAAGAAAAGAATGGAAGACCACATAAGAGGACTCGTCTCACATGGCCCAAAAGAAAAAAACTTGTATTAAAAAATGGCAGACTTTTGCCAACTTATTAATCAGATTATCACTCCTATATGGAAGAGTGAGTAAGGAGGAAAGGTAAAGAAAACTGGCTAACATTATTACTTCAATACTGAGTGGTAGTGGAAGTTTTCTTGAGGAAAGCATGAGAACAAGACAGGAGTGATTTACCTAATAGGAAATAATACCCCAAAACATAAAATTACAGTCCAAGTTATAATGAAAGGAATCGCATTGGGAGCCAAGTTAACATGGTTGCCACATGTAGTCCCCTAGTAGTCTTACTGATGCAAGAATAACTCAGAATATTGAATTGCATGTGCCTAAATAGGACCTTTCTCAGTGGAGTTTGGGTAGAAACAGGGAAAGGACAATTTTCTAACATTTTTACGAGATAAAAAAGCTGATATTCAATGGCACTTCTATATTTCTGATTTAATAGTGAATGAAGAATTAAAAAGTGAATGAAATGTAGGTCACTCCATATTTAGCATGTGCTCCTTTGAATTAGCATTTTTGTATCCTTTGGGTAAATACCTGGTAGTGCAATTTTACTCTGGTATTTTATTATTTTGTGTGCAATTGTAAAGAGGGTTGTTTTCTTACTGTCTCCTTCTGCTACTTAATTACTAGTCTATAGAAATGTAACAGATTTCTGCACATTGATTTTGTATCCTGAAAACTTACTGAATTCATTTATCAGTTACAGTAGTTTTTGATAGTCTTTAGGGTTTATAGTATCATGTCATCTGCAAATAGTGAAAGTTTTACCTTCTGCTTACCAATCTGGATGCCTTTTATTTCTTTTTGTTGTCGGATGGCTGTGGCTAGGATTTCCAATACTATGGTATGTTGAGGTAAGTTCCTGCTAACCCTGCTTTGTTGAGGACTTTTATCATACATGAATGTTGTACTTTGTCAAACGCTTTTTCTACATCTATTGAAATAATTGAATGGTTTTTATCACTTCTCTTATTGATATGATGTATTCTTTGATTTATGAATACTGAGCCACCCCTGCATCCCTCCTGGGATCTCATTTCATCATGGTGAATGATTTTTTAAGGTAATGTTGGATTTGGTTTGTTAATATTTTGTTGAGAATTTTTACATCTATATTCATCAGAAAAATTGGCCTGTAGTTCTCTTTTTTGAAGTGTCTTGGGGCGCCTGGGTGGCTCAGTGGTTAAGTGTCTGCCTTTGGCTCAGGGCGTGATCCCGGCGTTCTGGGATTGAGCCCCACATCAGGCTCCTCCACTGAGAGCCTGCTTCTTCCTCTCCCACTCCCCCTGTGTTCCCTGTCTCGCTGGCTGTCTCTCTCTCTGTCAAATAAATAAAATCTTTAAAAATAAATAAATAAATAATAAAATGCCCTTCCTAGTCTTTAAAAAAAAAAAAATTAAGTATCCTTCTCTGGTTTTGATATCAGGGTAAAGATGACCTCATAGAATAAACTTGGAAGCTTTCCTCTTCTACTTTTTGTAACAGTTTGAGAAGAATAGGTATTGACTCTTCTTTAAATGTTTGGTAGAAATCACCATCTGGTCCTGGACTTTTGTTTGTTGGGAGTTTTTTGATTACTGATTCAATCTCCTTGCTGGTAATCATTCTGTTCAAATATTCTATTTCTTCCTGATTCAGTTATGGTAGGTTATATGTTTCTAGGAATTTATCCATTTCTCATTTCTTCTAGGTTGTCCAATTTGTTGGCATATGATTTTCATAATATTCTTATAATCCTTTGTATTTCTTGGTGTCAGTTGTTATTTCTCCTCTTTCATTTCTTTTTTATTTATTTTTTATTTTTTTAAAGATTTTATTTATTTATTTGACAGAGATAGAGACAGCCAGCGAGAGAGGGAACACAAGCAGGGGGAGTGGGAGAGGGAGAAGCAGGCTCATAGCGGAGGAGCCTGATGTGGGGCTCGATCCCGGAACGCCGGGATCACGCCCTGAGCCAAAGGCAGGCGCTTAACCGCTGTGCCACCCAGGCGCCCCTCCTCTTTCATTTCTGATTTTGTTTGAGTCATCTCTCTTCTGTCTCTCTCTTTTCAATGAATCTGGCTAAAGGTTTATCAATTTGGTTGATCTTTTCAAAGATCCACCTCCTGGTTTTATTGATCTGTTCTATTGTTTCTCTGTTTGTTTTGGTTTCTGTATCATTTATATCTGCTCTAATCTTTATTATTTCCTTCCTTCTATTGGATATTAGTTTTGCTTGTTCTTTCTCTAGCTCTTTTAGGTGGAAGGTTCTATTGTTTATTTGAGATTTTTCTTGCTTCCTGAGGTAGGCCCGTATTGCTATAAACTTCAGAGGGGAGGGCAGTGGGGGATTGGGATAGGCTGGTGATGGGTATTAAGTAGGGCACATATTGCATGGTGCACTAGGTGTTTGTTATATGCAAATAATGAATCATGGAACATTCCATCAAAAACTGGGGATGTACTGTATGGCGACTAATATAACAAAATAAACGTTATTTTAAAAAAAAAAAAGGAAGGAAGGAAGAGGGAGACTTGGAGTCCAAGATCAGAGTCAAGGCCAATTCTTCTCAAAAAAAAAAAAAAATAGTGGATTGATGTAGTTTAGTCATTCCTCCTTAAATTATTCTTTAAGTCAGGACACATGTGTGCTTGGTACTGCATTATATGTATTAGTATAAACCTTATATATGAAAGAGAAATTACTCATTTAATAATTACATAATAGTATCTATTGCAACATATGTAATTAGAATTACAATCATGTGAATTGTTTGTCACATTATACTTTAATTCAAAATGATCTCATTTTATCCCTTATAAGAGAAACAGAGAATATATGGTTGAGTGTTCACTTATAACAAAAGAAAAAGACCAGTTCCCTATATTGTCAGTTGTTATTGTACAACTTTTGTAATCCTCCGTCATAAGTTTTTTCTAATCTACTTAATCAAAGTTTTTTTCTCAAAGTCTTACATAAAACCTTTAGCCATGTCTTATAAATTGATAATATGGAAACTGGATGCTGCCTTTTCATATATCTTGCGTTTGTTTTTCTTTGATAGGCAGGAGAGTAAAACCAAGGGAACTGTGATTGAATGAGCAAGGTTGTCAACTTTGAAAAGACATGGCAGATTCATATTTAATTCTCTTATTAATCAATTATTAGATTTTTGAATTTAAGGTCTTATACAATATAAGAAAATGTAGTCTCTATCATGTTAGTTGGTGGTAAACATTCCAGGTCTTGTTTTTTTGTTTTGTTTTTAAAGAAATACACTAAAATAAAATAAAGATATATACTTCCTCAGGAAAAAAAAAAAAACAAAAAACCCAGCTATTATTACATCCCAAAGATTCGGGGCCATTGTGTTTTCACTTTCATTTGTCTCTATGCATTTTTTAATTTCCTTTTTCATTTCTTATTTGACCCATTCATTGCCTGGTAGTATGTTATTTAACCTCTGAGCATTTGTATTCTTTCCAGATTTCTTCTTGTAGTTCATTTCTTGTTTCATAACATTGTGGTAAGAAAAGATACATGATATAACTTCAATCATCTTGAATTTGTTGAGACTGTGTCCTGACATGTGATCTACTCTGGAGAATGTTTCATGTGCACTTGAAAAGGATGTGTATTCCACTGTTGTAGGATGGAATGTTCTGAATATATGTTAGTTCCATTTGGTCCAATGTGTCATTCAAAGCCATGTTTCCTTATTGATTTTTTTGTATGGATGATCTATCCACTGATATAAGTGGGGTGTTAATTACTATTGATTACTTCCTTTATGTTCGTTGTTAGCTGCTTTATGTATTTGGGTGCTCCAATGCTGACTGCATTAATATTTACAGTTGTTATATCTTTTTGTTGCATTGTTCCCTTTATAATTATGTAGTGTCCTTCTTTGTTTCTTTTTACAGTCTTTTTTTTTTTTTTTTTAGACTCTATTTTCTCCAATATAAGTATTGCTATCCTGGCTTTCTTTTCACTTCCATTGCATGATAAATGCTTTTCAAAACATCCCTTCACTTTCAACCTGTATGAGTCTTTAGGTCTACAATGAGTCTTTTTATGAAAGCATATAGATAGGTCTTGTTTTTTGAATCCATTCCATCACCCTATGTCTTTTGATTGGAGCATTTGGTCCATTTACATTCAAAGTCATTATTGAAAGATATGTACTTATTGCCATTTTGTTCCTTGTTTTGTGGTTGTTTTTGTAGTTCATCTCTGTTTTCTTCTCTTGCCCTCTTCTCTCCTGGTTTGCTGGCTTTCTTTAGTGATATATTTGTATTATTTTCTCTTTATTGTTTGCATATCTATTACTGGTTCTTTGATTTGTGGTTAGTATCAGATTTACATATAACATCTTATGCATATAGCAGTCCATATTAGGTTGATGGTCCTTAAATTTAAACCCATTCTTTACTACTTCTCCTTCCCACCACTCTCCCCACCACGTTTTAAGTATATGGTATCATACTTTACATCTTCTTATTTTAGGAGTCCCTTGACTGATTTTTACTGCTTTTGTATTTCTGCATGTTCTAACTCCTGCTTATGGTCTTTCCTTTCTACTCAGAGTCCCCTTTAACATTTCTTGTAATGCTGATGATGAATTTCTTTTAACTTTTGTTTCTCCAGGAAACTCTATCACTTACCTTATTCTGAATGATAGCATTGCTGGGTGGAATATTCTTGGTGGCAGGATTTTGTCTTTTAGCACTTTGAATTCATGTCACTCCCTTCTGGCCTGCAAGGTTTCTGCTAAAAAAATCAGCTGATAGGGGTGCCTGGGTGGCGCAGTCGTTAAGCATCTGCCTTCAGCAGATCCCAGTCGTTAAGCATCCGGCGTGATCCCGGCGTTCTGGGATCGAGCCCCACATCAGGTTCCTCTGCTAGGAGCCTGCTTCTTCCTCTCCCACTCCCCCTGCTTGTGTTCCCTCTCTCACTGGCTATCTCTGTCAAATAAATAAATAAAATCTTTAAAAAAAAATCAGCTGATAGTCTAATGGTGTTTTCCTTGTATGTAGCTGTTTTGTTTTCTCTTGCTGCTTTTACAGTGCTCTCTTTATCACTACATTCTGTCATTTTAATTACTATGCTTCTTGGTTTGGACCTCCTTGGTTGGTTTTATTAGGGGTTCTCTGTGACTCCTAGATCTGGTTTTCTGCTTCCTTCCCCAGATTTGGGAAGCTTTCAGCTACTATTTCTTCAAATACATTTTCTGTCCCCTTTCTCTCTCTTCTTCTGGGGTCCCAATAATACAAATGTTATTACACTTGATGGTGTCACTAAATTCCATTAACCTATTCTCATATGATTCTTTCTTCTTTCTCCTGTTCAGCTTGATTGCTTTCCATTACTCAGTTCTCTGGGTCACTGATCCATTTTTTTGCTTCCTCTAGTCTACTGTTTACTCCCTTTAGTGTATTTTTTATTTCAGTCATTGAGTTCTTCCTCCCTGAATTGTTTTTTTTTTTTTTTTATGTTTTCTATCTCTTTGTTGAGGATCTTAGTGAAGTTCTCCACTTGTTACTCAATCCAGTGAGGATTTTTATGACCATTGCTTTAAATTCTCTATCAGGCATATTACTTATCTCTGTTTCATTCAGCTCTCTTGCTGTGATTTTTTTAAAAAGATTGTATTGTTTTAAGTAATCTCTACACCTAATATGGGGCTTGAACCTACAATGCTGAAACTGAGAGTTGCATGCTCTACCAACTAAGCCAGCCAGACATCCCTCTTGCTGTGATTTTGTCTTGTTCTTTCATGTGGACATATTCCTGTCTCCTCACTTTGCCTCACTCCCTGTTCTGTTTCTGTGTGTTAGGAAAGTCAGCTATATCTGCTACTCTTGGAAATAGTGGCCTTATGAAGAAGAGGTCCTGTGGTGACCTGTAGTGCAATGCCCCCTTTCACCAGAACCTATCACTTCAGGGGTGTCTCCCAAGTGTGTTGCATGTGCCCTACTCTTGTGGTTGAGCCACATTTGCCTTTATTCCAACCATCTGCCATGGCACTCTTTGCCTGTGTGGGCAGGGTTTGGTCTCTATGTTGTTAGTGGGCAAATCAATAGCCACCTTGTGCTTGAGCTGGATCAGGCTACGTGTTTATTAGAACTGCACTGACACCAAATTGCAGGGTGCTCTCCCTGTGGTGTCCCCTGAGAAACTTTCATTGGTGGCCAATCCTGCAGTCAGACCACATATCTGCTCTCCAGCCCAGTGCTGAAGCTGTAGTTGGACTGTTATGTATTATCTTCCCCTTTCCCCAGAGCAGGAGTTACTTTGGAGTGGTGCTGACCCTGTTGGGGATGCTTGCACACTGCTCCACTTCCAGCTCCACTTTGAATGGACTCCTGTGGAGGGCATGTTGGAGGGGGCAGGTCCACAGGAGAACGCAGGGGCAGGGCATCCAGTGTTAGCAGGGTTTGAGAGGTTCTGTTGTGTGTGGAAACCTCCGGAGCAGAGGCCTGGCTGGAGGAGGTAGGTCCACAAGAGAACACAGGGGTGGGGCACCCTGTTAGCAAGCTAAATGGAAAGTATTGGTACTTTACTAGCTCCCACAAGTATCTAGGCTCCCATGTATCTAGGCTGGGGAGGCAAAGGGAAACAGAGCCTGCTAGTTCTTTTGTTCTTGGAGCAATCTCCCAAAGATTTCTGCTTCTCCAGCATACACTCTGAGATTAGTAAACAAATCTCTCTTCCATATACCCCGGGTGTCTTTCAAACTGATGCTTCTATGCTGTATCTCAACAGGGCTGTTTGTTAGGCTATCTCTTTAAGGGTAGGGACTCTGTTTCCTATCACCATCCATCTCTTCCAGAACTGAGCCCACTGATTATTTAAAGTTCTAGGTTTATGTCCCCAAAATTGTAACAACTTGTGAAGTTAGGCCCCTCTAGTTTTCCATGTCAAATGCTATGGGGATTCATCTTCCCCGTGCAGGTCCCTTGTGTTTGGAGTGCCTGATGTAGGGTCTGGTTCTCTCCCCTCTTTGTACCCACAATGTCCTTTCCTCCCATGGGCAGTCCTTTGGGTGTCTGGCTCCTGACCATGTCCCCACCCTTCCTACCCTCTTCGATGTGTCTTCTTTTCTATATTTAGCTGTGGAGAATCTGTTCTTCCAGTCTCTTGGTAGCTTACTGTGTTATTTACATAGATATGGGTGTTATCTAGTTGTATCCATGGGATAAGGTGGGTGTAGGATCCTCTTACTCCACTCTCTCCCCCCTGCTTTATCCTATCTAGCATATTTTAATTTAGGTATTTTATTTGTTCATCCCTAAAAATTCTATTTGCCTTTTTTTATAATTCCCATTTCTTTCCTTATTGTTTTCAGGTGTTCCTTCACCTTGTAGAACAGATGATGCATGTTTATATCTGTTTTAACATCCTGATCTGCTACTTCCATTATCTCTCATTTCTGGGTCCATTTTTATTGACTGATTTTTATCGTAAGTGTGGGTCATATTTTGCTGCTTTCTCCCATGCTTGGTAATATATTATTTGATTGCCAGATGTTACAAATTTAACATTTTTGAACAACCACTGTTGTATTCTTTTAAATATTACTGGGGTTTTTGGGGGGCCATAATAATGTTACTTGGAATCAATCTGGTCCTTTTCAGGATTAATTTTAAGCTTTATTAGGGTATATACAAAGAAAAGTCATTCAAGGGCTTATTTAGTCCCAGTACTAGGGTGACATCCTCCTAAGGATTCTACATGAGGCCCTGGTATTATGAGATGTTTATACACTGGCTAGGAGGAAAACAAATATCCTCAGTGTATGACAGCGCTGGGGATTTTTTGGCCACTGCTTTCTGGTGTTTCTTTACCCATCCTTGGTTAGTGTCTATTCACACAGAAAGTATTCAACTCAATAGGCCAGTGGACCCTTCTTCAGGTCCAAAGCTCACTTGATCTCTCTCATTCCCAGTCTCCATCCCTCTCTGAGCAACGCCTTCCTCTCTGGTACTCTATTCCACAACTTGATCTCTCTAAACTCTGGTCTGTCTCTTCCACTCAGTGAGCCTCAAGACTTATTTAAGTTCCCCCTATCTAAACTGCTGATTGAAGACTACCTGTAGACAGAAAGTTGGAGTAATTATAGGCCTACCTTGGTTGTTTCTCTTCTCTCTGTGAGCAAAGCCCTGAGCTGCCTACTGTCCCAAATACCTGAGAACTGTTGTTTTCATATACTTCATCTACTTCTCTGTGTGTGTTAGTAGAAGGGTAAATTCCATTTTTCATATCTCATCATGGCCTAAAGCAGAAATTCTTATCACAGTGCTTCACACAAAATAATACTACAAAATATCTGTGTTATTATTATTTTACTTAATTAATTGGCAGTGAAACATGACCAGTTGTATATCTGAACGATTGATTTGATATTATCTTACCCTTCATGACCCTAAACATTTTGATTTAAATTTCCTGTAGGAAAGACAGATGCAAGACCACCTTAAAGGAAACCTAGAAATGGGGTCATGCAGGAGAAGCTAGAAAGATCCATGTTCGGAAATGAATAAAATCAACATTCAGATAGGTATTAAAGCTTACCATTTCACAGCATGCTCTATGTGTCCTCATTATTTCATTACTGTCTTAAAAAAGAAGAAGAAAAGAAAAGAAAGAAGCCTGATCTATGGGAGGTAAGAAAGAATCCTTGGAGTAAGTTTAATTTTTCCACTGACTTTCATAAGGAATTAAAAGTTTGGACGTATGGTTTTGAGGTTTTGAGGTTTTAAAATCCTATAGATACACTTATGAGTCTGCCAAAATGAACAGTGAACAAAGCAAATCCAAAGAAGGTGCTGATCATGCTCTTTCTATCCTTGTTTATAATTTATGAGTATATTTCTTTTGGTTAAAGCTCTAGATTACAGCCGTATAACCTGTCAATTCTATTTCTCTTTCAAAACTGCAAACATCACAACACAGAAATAAAGCCTAGTGAATAAAGAACATTTTAGAAATGGCACCCAGACACCACAAACTGCTATACTCCCTATACATGATGAGATATGTGACCATATTTAAACACAGTTCAATCTCAAACTAGATTAGAGCAATAAAGACAGATGACCGCACATTCATAGGAGTGGCTATAAAATAAAATAAAATAAAATAAAATAAAATAAAATAAAATGATTTATGCCTAATAATTTTGATATAAATACAAATTTATATTGCATAATATAAATATATATTCCAGTATATGTATAATAGGTAAATATATAAAAACAGATACTAATGAAAAGTCAGTTTACAACTACTCTACTAGGAATACTGAACTCACAAATTTCAAATAATTTCAAACAATTTAAGCAGCTTGCAGTTTTTTCTTGATATGACAGTGTACTGACTTGCACTGCTTATTCAGTATATCTCATTAATAAAAGGGCCATGCAGCAGATACAGAGTAAAATCAACAGCTCCACAAAGATTCAGGATCTGAACTTTTGCCAAGGGCTCTATGTTAGGATGACCAGTTAAGTTAATCAGGCAGAAAACTGAATTTCAAAAGAATCTCCTTTACATTTTCCCATAGTATTTTCTTACTTGATTTTCAGGCAAATGTATAAACTAGCAGCTATTCCCTTAAACACACTCGTGAGATAGCCCTTTAAATCAATGCAGGAAAGGGAGAGTTACCAATGCTATTTTGCCGGATTACATTCAATTTCATCAACTTTAATTAAATATTTACTAGTTCATATAATTACATCATTCTAAACAAATGACATCTTTAAATACAATGACTATATTTTTAAAAATCAGAATAAAAGACAACTCTTAAGGACAGGAAATTTCTGAATAGTTTATGATACTTTGAATGTAGTTAAACGTACTTTTAGAATATATTACTTTCCAAGAAGAAAGAGGTAATTTTATTGAGTATTAATACAAATTAAAATCTGTGACTGTTGGTATGTTACAAAAAGTAATCACATTCTGACGTTTCTTGAATTACCTAGCTTGACTCAATTAATAGACCAACGTACTAACCGATGTAGCTTCTTACAACTAACCTATGTAGGTAATTAAAACCCTTATTTCTATCATTGTTTTGGTGTATAGGCAGAGTTATATTTAAATCAAATTTTAAATAACTTACATAAAAATATAAAAGAATAGGTATTACCTGTTTGATCAAGTGAACACAAGGATGAACTGACATACTACAAAAGGGTCAACCAAGAGAGATCAGTAGAAAATTAAAAATATATGGTTCCCAACTTCATTTTCCACTATTTTCAGTAAAACATGGCAACTTCAGTAGCAGTCATTTTGAAGAACAATAAAGAAATAAGTGTTACCAAGGCTGCTGTCCTAAGGCCCCCACCCCTGCCTGACCTCAGAGAAACTTACTGTGCTGGCTTCCGTTGTAAATAAACCACACAAAGAAAGAAGAGATAAACAGAGAACCAGCTGCAACTGGATCAGCCTGTGATAACCTTCAGTAAGCCCTAGCCTCATTACACCCTAATTAACACACTAAATTCTCCACCCTGCCACGCTATGGCTTTGACCCACTACTGACCCAGAACAAAAGGTGGAGCCCAGCTTGTGAAAAGGGGCCTGACCCTTTCCAGGAAAGCTTATGCATAACCCTCCCCTTTATTATCCAGACAGCATGAAACTATCCCCAACACACCCAAAAGAGATGTTGATTCATGACCTTAGCTCTTTCTTCTCCAGCCTTTGAGCCCTGAATACAGCTTGGGGGTGGGGGTCAAACACTCAGTTTAGGTTTCCTTATTTGGCTTTGTGACACCAAAGGGCAAAAGGACTCTCAAGGAGTAACAAGGAGTCTTGCCAGGGCTCCCAACCCCTTTTGCGAAAGGGAAAATAATCAGTAACAGAAGCATGTGTAACCTTTGATTATTGATTTAGGGATATGTAAATAAACGAGACTATTAGTACAAGTCTTCCATGCATAACATGGATGTTGAGAAACACAAGATTTGCTTTGGTTTGAAAATGATTTTTTTAAAAACAATAAAAATGAAATCTGCTCAAAATCAGATGCCTAAAGTTAATAAAAAATGTTGCACAGAAAGCGGACATGTAAGTTATTTAAACAAAGAAAAAATATACTGAAAAAGATAATGGATTTTTCTTTCTCTTTAAAGCTTTGGGAATTTAACTATTGGACATTTATACCAGCTCATGGCATCATTCAAGCTCTCTCTCAAAAAATTTATGTAGCAAATACGTTTATTCCATACCCAAGGCAGTTTCAAAATATATGAGCTCTTAAAAATCAATTACGGATTGTAATTTTATAAATGACTTCTCATGAAAGTCTGAATATCAAGATACTTGAATTTTTTTTTAAAAAATTGGTTCGAATAGCCACTTGCCACTTGGTACCCATATGACTTGAACGCCACTTGGTACCCATATGACTCAGTGTCAGTCATGCACTATTCTGAATCTGTTTCTAGGTGTGTAATATACGTTATTTCTTCCAAGTTACTCCGGTGATTACATGAGATGAGATCCATAAGGCACTTGGTGTGGTGACTGGTACTAAGCAGTCCTCAATAGAAAGTTTTGGCTGGTTACCACCTGTGGCAATCATTTCTCACAAATAATACTGCATGAGATATTTCATAATTTATTTTCATTATCTTGTCCTCTTTTTTGATTTCTATGTTTAGTTCAGCTTTACTTCAAAATAAATGCTAGTTAAAAGGGTTTTAAAATGAGAAAACTGTTCATGAGAAAACAGCATAGTTCGTAACATTCTCAGAGATGCACTGAATCTTTATGAGTTCATAGCTGCAAACACCAGTGCATGGGCCGAGAGTCAGTGTTCTCCAATCCATGCTCTAAAATTCCTGAGTAAATCCTATGTGGGGGTGGCAGAGGGATCAAAATCAATCCGTTTTCTGAATTTAATAGTCTGAGAGCCACAGAAAATCAAATCTGGCTTATTGCAGGCCAGCAAATCCTAACCTCTGAAGAAACACAAAAGTTACCCATTGCGATTGTCTTGTTAACATCTTTTCTGTTACTCCTTTCTGCATAATTCAGTCACCATTTCCCCAGCGATGAGTGTGTCACAAACACAGTCACTTTCATAGAGCAACATGTCTCTTCCTCACTAATTACTGATTTTCCTTGCTAGTCTCACACCATATATCAAAGTGTAATGAGTGTTGTGGGATCATTTCCAATTAACATGAACCTCTATCCTCTGAAAATCAGAGCTTATTTTATTTTTTTATCTAGTTGGCATTCCCCTAAGTAGAAAGTAGTCCTAATTGAGTCCTTTACTTGTCTTTTCTTTTCTAAGTTTATCTTAGGCAACTGAAGATTTATGAAACACCAAAGAAACTCACACCTTCTCATTGCAAAACAGAAAACAAAAGACCTCTAGCTTTCTTCAAATTGCACTGAGGTGTGGGTAAAATTGCTGAGAAATGGGCAGTCACATATTTTGTCGATGGGAGCCTAAACATGTTTATACCCTTTCACACGTTAAATCTACTTTTAATAATGTATTCCAAAATATAACATAAAATGCTGACAAAACTTTTTGCCCAATATTTTTTGTTGAAATATTATTTGTAACAATGACAAATTGAAAATAGCCTAAATATTCAATAATAAAGTTATGGTTAGGTTACATTGCATATACATACAGGAATATATGATAATACATCAAATATTTAGAAATATGTCTTTAAAAGATTTTAAATATTATTTAAGTGGGAGGTAATATAATGTAATTCAAATGGCAGCTCCACGTTTGGGTTCTGAAGTGGGATCCTAATTCCAATATACCACTGGTTAGCTCAGTGATGCTGGGTGGGTAGGTTACTTCTCTGTACCTCCAATTCCTTTTTTGTTAAATGAGGACAATAATACAATCCACTTTGTCGGGAGTTGTGAGTAATGAATACAATACTGCACATAATGTGGTTATAGCATTCCTGAAATAGATGTCACTCAATAATATTAGCTCTTATTGCTCTTTGCATAAAATTAGGATATCTAAATCTTTGTGTGAAATGAAAAATACTTCAAAACCTGACTTTCATGAATTGCACTAATATGATAAAAGTAGTAAGTTTTTTGTTCTGCTTTGATATGATTTTTGCTAGATTTTCAATACTTTTCTAAATTTACTGATTTTTTTACTGAAAAAATACATTAATCTTTAATTATCATTTAAGATTAAATAAAAAAATAAATGATAATTTTTTGTAGACAACCTCTACTTTTAAGTCAGCAACTCTGTGTTACCAGGAAAATATCAATTGAATCGTACAATCACAAATTAGAGCAATAGGCCAATTTGTTGGATGCTAGTATACTTCCAAGAGAAACGATAGAGCTGCGATTTAATATTCTCAGATCTTTTCTATTAATTCAATCTCTCTCTCTTTCACTCTCTTGACTAAAAATGTATAATATCTACATGCTAGTCATATAATATTCTACTTGCTATTATTCAAAGACTACATTTCAAAACTAACCAGCATAAATGGAAGAGGAATTCAAGTATAAAATGACTTTTCACATTGAATACATCTATATTCTAACATGCCCTTTGCTGTTCCATTTGTTAGTGAATTTCTTCTTTCTTGGTCATTTTATTTCTATTTCTAGGGTCATTTTCAAGAGTCGTAATCTTAGCTGTATCTAGGGTTTCCAGCTTAATTGGACCACCGCAAGACTGTTCACTAGCATTATCCTAGCGAATGTCAATAAGTAATCATTATAATTTCAGCATCAGTGGCAACTTTGATAGGCTTGAGCAAAAAAAACTTTTATAATAGTACTTAATTTTCAGAATTCTGAGTTGTAAAAAAGTAATGTCACAAAGAGAAACAGTATTACATATTATATGTAGTAGGTTATTTTCTTTTTATTTTAATCCTTGCTCATTTTATGTGGTATTAACAGGGTTCAACTGATGTAATGATTTTCAATTGTACCCTGAAACACATACACACACATACCAAAGCATAATGCCACTAAGAATTCAAATTAGCGTTAATTCCTAAAATCCCAGAAGTGATACTGACTTTGGTAAAGCTTGCTCAGTAATCATGAGACACATTCACATTCATAGGCCTGCAGTCTCTTGAAGTAAACTATAACTCCTCATACACTAAATAGCACTCTACTCACGTGATAGAACATCTTTCAAGATTGAGGACTACCTATTTTGATAAATAAGAAAAAGAGCTCACTTTTATATACCTATTGCCAATGTGGAGCTGTTTTGACATAAATTTAGTCAATTTGATTTCTATTTTAAAAGATCATTGTTTCTCTCTCTCTTTCTCTTTTTAGAGAGAGGAGAAGGGCAGAGGGAGAGGAAGAGAGGATCTTTTTTTCTTATTATGTTATGTTAGTTACCATACAGTACCTCATTAGTTTTTGATGTAGTGTTTCATGCTTCATTGTGTGCATATAACACCCAGTGCTCATTGCAATACGTGCCCTCCTTAATACCATCATGATGCTAACCCATCCCCTTACTCCCCTCCCCTCTGAAACCCTCAGTTTGTTTCCTGGAGTCCATAGTCTCTCATGGTTCATCTCCCCCTTTGATTCCCCCCCACACTTTCATTTTTCCCTTCTTTCTGATGTCCGCCATGTTATTTCTTATGTTCTACAAATGAGTGAAACCATATGATAATTGTCTTTCTCTGCTTGACTTATTTCACTTAGCATAATACCCTCCAGTTCCAATGATGTTGATGCAAATGGTGGGTATTCGTCCTTTCTGATGGCTGAGTAATATTCCATTGTATATATGGACCACATCTTCTTTATCCATTCATCTGCTGAAGGGCATCTTGGCTCATTCCACAGTTTGGCTATTGTGGACATTGCTGCTATAAACATGGGGGTGCATGTGCCCCTTCTTTTCACTAAATTTGTATCTTTGGGGTAAATACCCAGTAGTGCAATTGCTGGATCATAGGGTAGCTCAATTTTTAACTTTTTGAGGAACCTGCATACTGTTTTCCAAAGTGGCTGTACCAACTTGCATCCCCACCAACAGTGTAAGAGGGATCCCCTTTCTCCACATCCTCTCCAACATTTGTTGTTTCCTGGCTTATTAATTTTTGCCATTCTAACTGGTGTAAGGTTGTATCTCAGTGTGGTCTTGACTTGAATTTCCCTGATGGCTAATGATGTTGAACATTTTTTCATGTGCTTGTTGGCCATTTGTATGTCTTCTTTGGATAAGTATCTGTTCATGTCTTCTGCCCATTTTTTGACTTGATTATTTTTTGGGTGTTGAGTTGGAGAAGTTCTTTATAGATCTTGGATACTAGCCCATTATCTGTAATGTCATTTGCAAATATCTTCTCCCATTCCATGGGTTGCCTCTTTGTTTTGTTGACTATTTCCTTAGCTGTGCAGAAGCTTTTTATCTTGATGAAGACACACGGGGATGGAAGAAAACTTCCTCCAACTATAAATGGCTTGTAGGAAAATCCTAGTGACATCATATTTGATGGGGAAAGACAATTCTGTCTACTTGAGATCGAGAATAAATCAGCAACGCCTGTTCTCCCTCCTTCCGTGCAACACTGTACTGACGGTGGTAGTCAGTGCTAGTACTTTACCGGTAAGTAAGTAAACTCTAGTTACAATTCAAATGTCCATCAAGTGAATGGATAAACAAAGTGTTCTATCTATACAACAGAATACTATTCAGCAATAAAAGTAATGAACTACTGAAACATGCTACAGAACATAGAAATTTCAAAATAATTATTCCAGGTGGAAGAAAAACAGAGAGAGTACACATTCTATTATTCCATTTATATAACTTTACCAGTATATGTACATTTGTATGCAGTGAAGCTTATCAGCTATTGCATGTGAAATTATGGGAAATCTCTGAAGGGGCTACAAAGGTGCTTAATAAAAATTTGGGGAGTGATGGATATCTTGTTTGGGGTAATGGTTTCATGGATGTGTATTTATGTAAAAACTTATCAGATTGCACACTTTAAATATTTACAATTTTAATGCATGTTACTTGTTTCTGAATAATGTTATTTTTTAAAAATTTTAAAACATACAATTTAATACTATTTTATACCAGCCAGATTGGCAAAACATAAAACATAGACAATTTCATAATAACAGAAACATTTTAAAAAAAGATTTTATTTATTTACTTGAGAGAGACAGAGCATGAGTGGAGGGAGGGACAGAGGGAGAGGGAGAGAACAAGCAGACTCCCCGCTGAGCATGGGGACCCACAGGGTGCTGGATCTCACAACCCTGAGATCATGACCTGAGCCAAAACCAAGAGCTGGACACTTAACTGACTGAGCCACCCAGGTACCTCCACTATTAACAGAAACTTTCATGTACTTCTGTTGGGCAATAGAATATAAGCTCCAATGAAGCCATGGATCTTTTTTTTTGTTTGTTCTGTGCATTGATTTATTCCTAGGTCCTAGAATAGTGGCTGACACATAATTTATGCTTAAAAATATTAACACTTGAATACAAATGAATGAAGCATACATCAGTACATTTTGACATTATATAGCACGGTTTATAGTGCTCATTCCACATGAGCCAGTAATTTCATGTATCTTGTACTTGTAAAAATATACCAAGAGACACATACAAAACTATTCATTAGCAGTACTGTAATAAAAAGACTTCAAATTATACCAATGTCTATCATAGGTAAGTGACAATTTGACAACATATTCCTGCGATGGAATACCATAACTCAAACTGAGGGAATTATTACAGAGCCATGCAGCAGTATGGCTAAGTCTCCAAAGTATAATATTGATGAGTGAAGGAGGCAGTAACAAAAGAATATGTGCAGTATGATGCCAGTTACACAAAAGTAAGAAAAACTCCTATACACATTTGTTTTACTATTAAAGTGGAAAAAACAATTGTGAACCTGTGTAAAACATGACAAACTCTATTTTGGAAACTAAAACTTGATCCTGTTTTTGAAACAGGAACTAAACTGAACTAACGAACTGGGCAAAAAAATGACAGAACAAGGACTGCTGCAACCACATTCTTTTTCTTTTTTTTCCCCCAAAGATTTATTTATTGTAGAGAGAGACAGAGAGAGAGACAGAGAGAGAGTGTGAGCCCGAATGTGGGGAGAGGCAGAAGGAGAGAATCCTCAAGCAGACTCCCCACTAAGCACGGAGCTGGACCCTGGAGGCTTGATCCCAGGACCCTAAGATCATGACCTGAGCAGAAATCAAGAGTCGGATGCTTAACGGACTGAGCCACCCAGGTGCCCCTGCATCCACATTCTTGATAGAAACTGGACTCTGTAATTTTTTTTTCTTTAGTAACTGACATAATGTACACAGAAAACCAATGAATGATGATGAAATATCTTCTGATCATAACTTTTGGAAAACAAATTGTCTAAGTTTCCTAATATTTTCACAGTTTGCTAATAAGGGTTCCTAGCTTTTACTCCTCAGTGGGACACAACTTGGGTTGCTCCCCAAATCTGTGCTCCCTGAATTGAAATTCTAAGACCTCAGGGGCGCCTGGGTGGCACAGCGGTTAAGCGTCTGCCTTCAGCTCAGGGCATGATCCCGGCGTTATGGGATCGAGCCCCACATCAGGCTCCTCTGCTATGAGCCTGCTTCTCCCTCTCCCACTCCCCCTGCTTGTGTTCCCTCTCTCGCTGGCTGTCTCTATCTCTGTCGAATAAATAAATAAAATCTTTAAAAAAAAAGAAAAAAAAAAAGAAATTCTAAGACCTCAAATAAATGCTTTTGCTTTATTTCAGTTCTTCCTCTTTTCTTGGCCAACACAACTGTGAAAAACAGAAATATAACAGACCGAGATTTGAAATTGTGATTACCCTCAGGGTAGAGGGGGTAGGATGTCAGTGAGAAAAAGCACAGACTGTGATGTTCTATGTAACTATGTATATTTAGCTTCTGTTATTATGTGTGGTCTCTTATTTATCTGTATTGTATTTATTACTTTGTACATAGAAAATATCCCATTAAAATAAAATCATTTTAAAAAAATAATGAAATAGGAAAACTGGGAATTCCATGTATGGGTGAGAATGTGGGCAGCTGTATTCTGGGGTGTGGCTGAGGAGAGGGGGTATGAAGGGCTAAACTGAGGAGGCTTTAATTGCTCTGCCAACACTCACACTAACTTCCCTCCTACTCCCAAGATGCTTCTTGGATGTTTAAGAGAACAATCTTGTTTATTTTTGTCCTGAGGGCAATCATTGGGCTCCTTTGTTATGTGGGCCAAGGATATGTGAGAGGAATAGAAAGCAGGCAATCCTCTATACAGATCTTTAAATAATCCCCTTGTATTAACCCACTGCTGGAGTTCCAACAGGCAGAAGAACTCGTCAGTCAAAAGGAGAATCTCTCTGGTTTCCACTCTTGAAGTTGAGGGGTTTTTTCCTCTTTTCTGTTTTCTAACATTAATACTCTTTTATCTTGCACATTTTTATTGAAAAGTCATTTCCTTGGATATATCTGCTCTTCTTACCTTATACAACATCCTTAAAAATTCAAATCCTATATCTTATATTTAAGATGATCACTGGAGCAAGAAGCAATAAACACACACATTCAGTTTGTCATCCTGAACTGGGCGTCTGTAATTATTTTCCAATGTAAACACACACACAAGAAAAAATACCAAATCCAAATAGATAAGATGTTTGGAATAAATACTGTTTTGAATTATTCAATTTTTCTCTTTCCAAGAATAGTGGAGAACTGATCATTTATAAAGCAGCCATTTTTAATTATTGCTTTCTATGATATAGCTTAGTCTAAAATAAGAAAACTAAGAGTGGTTTGTTCCGGTTTCTTAAATCAATGATTCAAATATTTTATTTCTTGGTTTTGTATGAAGAGTATCCAAGAACAGCATGTGAGAAAAACTTGATCTTTACCAACTGAGGGAAAATGGGAAAATATAAACGAAGTTACACAAAAACCCAACAGCTTCAGATTTCTAAATGACCAGAACAATTTCTAGCTGACAGAGAGATGACATTTTATACTCATTTTCAGTGCAGTAGCTATGTTTGGTTGAGTTCCTTTGGATCTGAGCACTCAGCAAATCTCACAACTAAACAAGTTAAACCAAAGGAAGACTTGGTAGGGCACCACGCCCTAAAAAAAAGTATAAACATGTTGTTGTGGTGGGGTTGATGTTGAATTACAGCCAATAAAAGGTTGATATCCAAAATATATAAAGAACGTATACAACTCAACACCTCGAAAACAATCAAATTTAAAAACGGTCAGAGAAACTGAATAGACATTTTTCCAAAGAAGACATACAGATGGCCAACAGACACAGGAAAAGATGCTCCACATCATTTGGCATCAGAGCAATACAACTCAAAACCACAATGAGATGCCACCTCACATCTGTCCGAATGGCTAAGATCAAAAAGACGAGAATGTGGAGAAAAAGAAACTCTTGTGCACTGTTGATGGGAATGTAAATTGGTACAGCCTCTGGAAAAGAGTACAGAGGTTCCTCAAAACATAAAAAATACCATATGATCCAATAATTCCACTACTGGGTATTTACCCAAAGAATACAGAAACACTAATTGGAAAAGATATATGCACTACTATGTTTACTGCAGCATTATTTGCAACAGCTAAGATATGGAAGCAACCCAAGTATCCACTGGCAGATGAACAGATAAGGAAAACACACACACACACACACACACACACACACACACACACCACACACAGGAACGTTACGCAGCCATAAAAAGCATGAGATCATGCTATTTGCAGATGGACCTAAAGGGAATTATGTTAAGTTAAATAAGTCAGTATGAGAAACAAAAATACCATATGGTTTTATTTATATGTGGAATCTAAAAACACAATAAACAAACAAACAAAAAGCAGAATTAGACTATAAATACAGAGAATAAACTGATGGTTGCCAGAGGGGAGGGGATGGGCAAAATGGGTGAAGGGGAATGGGAGGTATAGGCTACCAATTATGGAATAAATAAGTCCTGGAGGAAAAAGGCACAGAATGAAGAATAGAGTCAATGACACTGTAATAGTGCTGTACGGTGACAGATAGTAACTACACTTGGGAGCATAGCATATCATAGAGAGAAGCTGAATTACTATATTGTATACCTGAAACTAATGTAGCACTGCGTGTCAACTGTACTCAGATACAAAAAACTTAAAAAAAAAAAATCAAAACTCTGTAGCGATCAGAAGTTACTATGATTTTATTTAATCTCAGTTTCTAATTAATATTCATAAATCCATTGTTATATTTGATTACAGAGTCCTTTAAAATGTATTAATTGGGGGCGACTGGGTGGCACAGCGGTTGAGCGTCTGCCTTCGGCTCAGGGCATGATCCCGGCGTTATGGGATCGAGCCCCACATCAGGTTCCTCTGCTATGAGCCTGCTTCTTTCTCTCCCACTCCCCCTGCTTGTGTTCCCTCTCTCGCTGGCTGTCTCTATCTCTGTCAAATAAATAAATAAAATCTTAAAAAAAAAAAAAAAGTTTAAAAAATAAAAAATAAAAATAAAATAAAATAAAATGTATTAATTGTAACAAAGTTTTATGATCAGTAGCAATGACTGACTAAATGTTCATTATGATTATTAAATAATACAAGTTCCAAGAAAAGTAATGAGGAACTAAAAGTAAAATTTCTAAGTTAATTTTCTTAAACAAGATTGTCCATATCAAACACCATTTTCCTTTGATAGATTTGCTGCCCATGATGGTAGAAGCTACATGCAAGAGACTAAAATAAAAACTTAAAACAGGAAAGTTAAAAAAATGTGGTTCTCTTTATTTTCTAAATTAATTTTAAACATTTTGTTAAGGCATCTTCCTATATGAAATTGAGACCTTTGATACCTAGGTTATTCATTCACAAGTCTAATCAAATGATTCATTTCCCTGGCAACTGCAGGGCCAATAATAAAAGTATCTTCCTTTTTAATTTTTGATTTCAAATTAAAATAATAACCTTGAAAAAAATAAAATCATAATCTTGTATTATAGTCCTTTCTGCCAACCCCAACCCCAACCCCAAAAGTCTCCTTAAGAGTAATGGCAATAGAATTGCACAATACCATGGTATTCATTAAAAATGTATGTTTTGAGACATAAGACCTGAATTCAACTTCTGAATTTAACTTTGAGCATTTAAGTTTTCAACTCAGGTTGAGTTACAGGTTCTTTCTTAAAGCTGTATTACAATGAGAAGTCACTTGTACTCTCTGTCTAAATTTCATCATCAATACAATAGGTCCATAAAGAGAACACCTATTTACTTGGATTATTTTGAGGATCAAATCAGACACCATAAAAAGTATAAAGGTTAAAAGTATAAAGAAGTAGAGAGGCTAGTAAGGCTTTCACGGTTTTAAGAAATTTATGTGCAATAAGGCTTTAACTGTTTTAAGGAATTTATGACATTTGGCTTCAGTGTAACTAGGAGAAGGCACACATGGTTATCATGTTAGACACTTCTTGGACAGAGGAGTGAGTTCTTCGGAGGCATATTTAGAGTAACCCCCCCTCCTTCCTAATTAACTATTAATAGGAATTTGATGATACTATTTAATTGTGGAGGGGTAAATAA